>NW_026988472.1:8750000-10000000 GCF_030222135.1 Aotus nancymaae
GAAACCTGGCTTCCCAGGTTACTAGTTATGTGACTTTAGGCAAGTTACTTCTCTGCCCTTCAACCTCTTCCATTGGTAAAGGAAGATTAATATAAAAACTTACCTTATAAGATTGTTTGCAAGAATTAAAGGAAATACATGAAAAGTACTTTAAACAGTGACTGGCACACAGTAAATACTCAAATGATCTAAGTTGTGATCATTATTATTACCTAAGATGCCACAACCAGTAAAGAGAAGAGCTTGGATACCAGCATAGGTCTGCTGACTTCCAAATGTTATCCTCTCATCATTACATCAAAGGGCCCACTTAGAATCAATATGCGTTGTTAGCAAAACCTGTTCAGCCACACGAGCTATTTGCATGTACTCCAGTTCTCATAGTAAACAATATGAAATGGCAATGTTAGAATTTAAGAAAGTCTTTTCCTAGCTTTTGTAGGTCACCAACTCTTCCTTGAAAGAAAAGATCACTTTTTCCTTCTCTGGATTCATGACTTGGATTAGTGGCTCACTGCAAAATAATCTTTTCACATGAAGAGAATCAAGATCCTAAATTCTATATCAAAATAGAACCTGTCAGGCCAGAAATGAGCTACCATTCTGTTCAGTTTTCTTTTACTGAAGTCTGGAAGGTATATTTAAGCTCAATTTTAAATCTCTAACCCAGGGCTTTGCCTCAGGTCAGGTGTAATCGGTAAAGTGATATTTAGGTAGTGAGGAGCTGCTGTTAATACCTAACCATAAGAGTTAACACTTATTAAGCACTTAACAATGTTCCAGGCATGATTCTCAATACTTCATATCAATTTCTGCATTTAATCATCACAACAACCCTCTATGGTAGGTACTATTTCCATTTGGCAGAGGAGAAAACTAGGCACAGTGGCTAAGTAAACAGCTGAAGATCGCTGAACTATTATAGTAAATGCAGACATCAGGATTTCAATCCAGGGCCCTAAAGTCACAATCACTATACTATACTGACTTCCATTAAGGGTAAGGGGCTAATGAACAGGCAAAGACTAATCTTAGTGTCTAGCACAGCTCCTCACACAGAGAAGGCATTTATTACATAATTTTAGAATGTCAAATGAACCGTTTACTATTTATGCCTCTTTACTATGCAACCCAGTAATAATTATGCATTTAACCAAATAAATTAGAGACATGTTATTAACTTGTCTAAGTATCAAATTAAACTGTTTGCCTGGACTTGGCTTTCAATATGGCTCCCTGTAATTTAATCATCTGTTAAAAATGCACAGCAGAGCCATTCATTTGTCCTTCATTGATTGAGAGTACCTACTAGAAGCCAAGCCCCCATACTATTATCTCTAGTAATACAGAGACAAATAAACATAGGAACTCACAGTCTAGTGGAGGAGACAGATAAAGATACACACACACACGCACACACACACACACACACACACACACGCATGCAAAATGATAGTCTAATAGAGTTATTGGTAGAAGGAGAGGAATATGGGAGCATAGAAGAGGAAAACTGAGTATGAGCATATAATGCTTTTGCTGCCCAACATGTCTGCTTCTGGTGTCAGATCTCATCCCACCTAGATTATTTTTCTTTGGCCATTGTAGTTGGTTCTGACATGGACTGAATTCTAGAACTTTTGCTGGGACTTTTAAGAAAGTGGGTCTGTGGTTCCACTGGGTTTGCTAAATGGTAAGATGCACATCTGCAGCTCTTGATGGCTATCTTGGTCATCACGTGGGAGAACTTGCTTGAGAACTTAGTTAACATAGGGGAAATCAGAGCCAAGAGATAGAAGGAGATTGCTGATGATACCATTTGAGCACCTGGACCCAGCTATGCCTAAAATTACCCCTGAATTTTTGGGTTCATATCAATAACTCCCTTCTCTTGGCTTAAGCATATTTGTATTGTATTTCTGTGACTTGCAAGCAAAAGAGTCCTGATTCATACAGACATCTATCTAGACTCCTCTCTCTCTCTCTCTCTCTCTCTCTCTCTCTCTCTCTCTCTCGTGTGTGTGTGTGTATGTGTGTGTGTGTGCATGTTGGTTAGAAATGGCTTCCTGGAAGAAGTGAGGCCTGAGCTAAGTCTTAAAGTGTTAGAATAAATTACCTAAGCAAAGGAAAAGCTACTCTAGGCAGAAAGACAGCATGAGTAAAAACAGAGGTATGACACATCGTGACATAGCAAGTGCTGTAAGCAGTTTGGTGTAGCCAGAGGATAAAGTGAGAGTCAGAGGAGGGAGTGACAAAGCTGGAAACCAAGGCAGGGGTCAGTTTGTGGAGCACCTGGAATACATGTTAAGAAGATGATAACTAGTATTCCTTATAGTCCTTGTCTATAACCCAGCCAAATTTTTACATTTTTGTATTAGTTCTTCAGTAGCACGTTATCAGTAAACAGCATCAAAGCAGAGTTTTCTAGGCCTGGAGTTGGGTTAGTCCCAGGGTCCTTTTGTGGGTTCTGGGTCACTACAGGAGCCTCTCTGAGGTGTCCCATTTGCTGGCCACTCTAGGTGGAGCAATCCTCATATTCCACTCCATGATTAAAAGATCTATCAACACAATACCAGAAAATTATTCTTATATAACCAAAAATGCCTTTGGTATTCCAGGCCCAGTTCATGTATTTAGTTATTACTGAACATTGACTATGTCCAGGCCCTGTATTGAGGAACCAGACATGGTTCCTGCCCTCACAAAACATCCAGCCTAGGAAAAGAAACAAGTACAATAAAATATAAGCAGCACTGCAGTTGATAGATACAAAGGAGATAGAACATCAAGGAGAACAGCCTAAGGCTGATTAAGGGTGCCAAGGAAGTTTTCCTTCTGTAATTGTAAATTCTGTACTGACTTGAAGAAGGAGTAGAGGTTTACCAGATGGACAAGGATGAAGTGGAGGGTATTCCAGGAAGAAATAATAGCTTGCCAAAAGGCTGAGAGGTACAAGAGAACAGGTTGTACTTGAAACCACACATAACTTGGTACTTCCAGAGAGCCAAGTGTGGAGGGAGAAGGAAACATAGTTGGGGGTGGCATGGGGTAGAGTGCTGGGTATTATGTAGGCAGGATCCATATATTAAGAGTCTTAATCAAGAAACTCAGAATTTATTCGGTAAGCAACAGGGAACCATTGAAAAAAATTGGACAGGGAAGTGACATAGCTGGTGCTTGCTTGTGCTGCAGAAAGAACACCCTGGCTGCAAAATACAGTTGTCCCTCAGTATACACAGGGGATTTGTTCCAAGACACCTCCTCATACCAAAATCTGTGCATACTCAGGTCCCACAGTCAGCCCTGTAGAACCCATAGATAAGAAAAATTGGCCCTCTGTATAAGTGGATTTCACATCCAATGAATACTGTATTTTCAATCCACCTTCGGCTGAAAACAATCCATGTGTGAGTAGACCCACATAGTTCAAACATGTGTTGTTTAAAGCTCAACTGTACTGCAATGTAGAAAATGGATTAGATGCATCTGAGTAGAACTACAGGCATCAGGGAACCTTGTTAGGAAGGTATTGCAATGGTCTAGGTATGAGATGATGATGGAGTGGCAGTGGGCATGGAGGGAAGTGGACTGATATGAGAACTAATTTAGGACTAGAAATGACAGGGCTTGATGATTGAATGAACATAGGTGATAGGAGGAGAGAAAGGAAAGAGTTAAGTATGATTTCCAGGTTTCTGAAGTTTACTCTAGACCAACGAAAGGAAAAAAATAAAAAACACTGAAAATGCCCTATATTTTAAAACATCAAGGAAGTGTTTCCAAAGAGACTCTTGACAATTGTTTCAGAATTTAGGAACCTCTTTCTTTAGCAAGCTGAGCTGCCAGACTCTCAGAAAAAAAGCCAAATTTCCTCAATTTGAACATAAAGTCTTATGTATGAGTGTATTCATGTATCTATATGGGTAGAAGTGTATATGTGCACACATCCAGGCATATATACACATTCCTAGGTCTACTTCCCCCAGAGAAAATATATGGAGAAAGCAATTCTTTTCAGAAGCTCATCTGACACTCCCGGACAAAGGCAGCTGGTCATTCTTTCCTCTTTGGGCTAGGTCATTCTGGATCAGAACCAAAGCAAAATAATGTTCTCTTTAGCTAATATTTCACAGATGGGGTTATTTCTACTAGGTCTAGAGTAAAAATAAACTATCAAAAAGGAAAGAAGAATCTGTCTGTCAATCTATTTATCTATCTGTCTATCTATCTATTTATCTAATGTATATCTGGAAAATAAGGGGCAAGGGAGTAAAACGAACCAAACTCTCAAGCCTCCCATCCCATTTTTCCATCTGTCTGCCTCAACTGCACATCACCCATATCTCACCTCCCATGCCTTGTTGAATATGTGCATAAGTTTTTGTGTGTATCCCTGACACCACAAATAGTTCTTTTGACCATCAAGTGTGCATTTCTCCAGAACTTCATCAAAATTGTAGTGAGGGCTTTATCTTGCTCAAATACCCAATGAATTGGTGTACCTTCTCTGTCACTATAGGAGGGCAAAATGATGAACACATTTTGAAAGGGAAAAAAACTAAAGCTGGGGTTTGTGTATATATGCATGTGTGATTTTTTTCTTTCCATGGCTGGAGGAATTGAGGTCAGAGCTTAATATGCACTAAAAATTTACGTTATGAATTACCAAGGAATAATGGCTCACAGAAAACACTATTTGAGAAAGAGAATAGATTAACTAACACAAAGCTCAAAGCAAGGGGTAGCTCCTGTCTGAACTAGGTACCCCGAAGAGGCCATCTTTCAGTTCACATATTGGATCTGAGCAGTTCATTTGATTGCTATGTCCTTGCTATGAGGAAGGAGTCAATTACTGGTTGAAACTTCTCTACAGCAATGGCAAACATACATCACAGCCCAGCTGAACCTGTACCAAGTAAGTGACTTCCCCAAGGGCAAATGAAGAGTTTCCAATTGAGCTGACACTGTTGTGAGCTTAGGACAGAAACAAATCAACTCCTGCTTCAACAAGCCTTCTCTGAGAGCACCAACCACCACCGATGGCAGCCTTGTACACATATACAAAGACACACACACACACACACACACACGCACACGAATGCTGTCTAGATTGATCAGCTCAAGAAGGATGAAGAGGCTTTGAATCTACAGTCTCAAATCTAATACCAAGCTAAGATCATGAGATTCCGTAAGAAAACTGGCATTTCTTTCTGAATGGATAAAAGAACCACATGACCCGCAAGAGATACCTCAACAATAGAAAGTTTTTTAAATAAAGTTACCCAAGGAGAAACATAAACTCCATATTTCTCCAGAAGTATGTACTTAACAAGAATTTATTTAACTCAAAATAATGTCTAAGCTATATTTTATAATAATGTTATACTAACTTTAACTCAAAATAAACAGATCTTTACCATAAATCTTTCCCTGGCCCTAGGCAAAATTTCCCTGGAACCAGACACACTCTAGTAGGATGATCTACTTGGAATTCTCCTTTGCTGAAACTGCCCACCCCTTACCTGCCTGCACACCCTTAGATGTATAGATAAGTGGGAAGGAGGAACGTGGTACTATTTTCATATAATCTGCATATGAGTAATACCTAGAACATTCAACTTTTTTCCCCTCTCCACTGCCTATGATTATTGACCTAGATTCTCTCCCCTGTGAGAAACATCCAGAAGTGTCAGGGTAATTGTTGGGCAGAGTAGGGTAAATGGGGAAGGAGAGAGACAGAGGCCCTAGAAACCCAAG
The DNA here is from genome assembly GCF_030222135.1 of Aotus nancymaae. Taxonomy (NCBI): domain Eukaryota; kingdom Metazoa; phylum Chordata; class Mammalia; order Primates; family Aotidae; genus Aotus; species Aotus nancymaae. The sequence goes on from NW_026988472.1 coordinate 8,755,755, forward strand.
TGGAATAGTCCAAGTGATTCAACTGATGAGACTAAAAATGAACACCGTTTAATATTATTTCTGAGAAAATCTGTTTCATTAAAACATGGTCTGGTTCTCCTTTTGCCTGATAGGCAACTGGCCCAGGAATAGTCTGGGCCCGACAACACTTGAAATTCCAAGGAAGTGTAGGGAATAATGATTACTTAAGCAATGAAACTATACTAACTTTGGTTTCATCTGTAAAAGGGTGACTATGATTCTGATTCTTACCTTATTTTTCCCAGGGGTGTGATGAAATTAAGAAGATGACTTGATACCATTTGCCAAGTATCTTAGAAGCATGTGCCACAGAATGCTAGCTAACAATCACAAAACACAGGTTAAATTTCTCAAGTATTATAATCTGCCTGTGAAAAATGAGAACTTCCCTAGTCTGTAAACAATCTTCAATCTTTGAGCCAGCACAGAAAAGAATTCTGAAATAGTGACTGCTCTCCCTCTTCTGACACTGCTAGCACAGAGATGAGAACAGGAAGGTCTGTGGCCCTAGAATGAAAGAAAAGGGAAAGAAATGGGCTTAAGCATTCTTTTCTGGTAGAGCCTGCTTCTAGTAGAGAAGCACAAAAAACATTATGAAAATTATGTGAAGGTAGACCTCAGAGCCAAATTCAAGGAACACACACCTTCATTTTCTCTCCCTCTTTCTCCCATGCACATACAGATCATTTTCCTTAGGACCGCATGGAGCTTTGGCTTAATACCCACACACACGTCCCGTTATAGGGATCTAGGCAATCAGAGGTACATTCCCAGACAGGCTCACATAGACACTCAGGAGACAGTATGGAAGAGAGAGGTGGACAGAAGGACATAGGCTGGGTAGAAAATGGGTTGAATAGATACATTTTGGAATAGTAGTAAATAATAGCACACCTCTCATCCATTCTTGAGTGCAGAACCAACTAATAGACACAGGAAGGAAATAAACAGAGATTCAAAATATCAGTTTATTACTGTTAAAGTCTGTATTGGAAGACAGGGAATAGAATGGCTGCCATGATAGACTTCCTAATACTCCCCACACTTAGCGATACAGACTTGCCAACTCACCCACCACATGACTGGTGAGAAGATAGGCCAGTAGTGTATTCTAACAGAAGTCTTCCCAAGTGGAAACATGAGGAGAGCAAAACGGAGAACTCCAGACCCCTTCCTCCTCTGCAAAAGAGGGTACTATGACAGAAACATGATTAATAAAGTTATCACAGGATTCTCTTCCAACCTCCCTGCTTTATAATCCTGGTTCTACTACTTTATGGAGTAGTTTCCTCACTTGGAAAACAGACTTAATAATGCCTATTTTGTAGGGCTATCATAATAATTGCCAATAATATATGAAACATGCCTAGCACAGTACCCAGTGTTTAGCAAGCATTCTCTCAGTCTAGGGCAAATTTAAGTTTTTAACTTACTGAGTGAATATCTTTTCCTTTTCTTTTTCTTTTTTTTTTTTTTGAGGTGGATTTCTGCTCTTGTCACCCAGACTGGAGTGCAGTGGCACGATCTTGGCTCACTGCAACCTCTGCCACCGAGTTTAAGTGATTCTCCTGCCTCAGCCTCCCAAGTAGCTGGGATTACAGGTGCCCGCCACCATGCCCGGCTAATTTCTGTATCTTTAGTAGAGACAGGGTTTCACCATGTTGGCCAGGCTGGTCTTAAACTCCTGACCTCAGGTGATCCACCTGCCTCGGCCTCCCAAATTGCTGGGATTACAGGCATGAGCCACCGCACCCAGCTGTGAATATCTTTTTCTATTGAAACATTGTTTCAGTCTGGGCAACATAAAAGACCTCATATCTACAAAAAGTACAAAATTTAGCTGTGTATGGTAGTGCATGTGTGTAGTCCCAGCTACTCAAGAGGCTGAGAGGAAGATCACTTGAGCCTAGGAATTAGAGGCTGCAGCGAGCCGTGATTGTACAACTGCACACCAGCCTGGGTGACAGGGTGAGATCCTGTCTCAAAAAAAAAAAAAGAAGAAAGAGAAAGAGAGAAAGAAAGAAAGAGAGAGAAAGAAAGATTGTTTCAGTAAATATGTAAGCTCTTTAAAAGAATCTTTTAAAATCATTTCAGTTTTTATTAATACCTAATAGATGCATGTTATTTTCAGGGTACATGTGATAATTTAATACATTCATATAATTCGTAGAAATCAAATCTGTGTAATCGGGATATTCATCACCTTAATTATTTGTCTTCTTTTTAAGCAAGGAACATTTAAATTATTCTTTTCTAGCTATTTCGAAATATATAATAGATTATTTTAAACTATAGTCACCCTACTGATCCATCAAACACTGGGTCTTATTTCTTTTATCATGTTATATATTCTTATTCATTAATAAATCTCTCTTCAATTCCTCCTTCCCTCTTTCCTTCCCATCCTCTGATAACCACACATCTACTCTCTATCTTCATGAGATCCATTTTTTAAGCCCCCATAAGAATGATAACATGTGATATTTGTCTCTCTGTACTTGACTTATTTCGCTTAACATAATGACCTCTAGTTCCATTCATGTGGCTGCAAATGAAAGGATTTCATTCTTTTATTTTTATTTTTTATTTTTGGAGAAAGGCTTTGCACTCATGGAAACTGGAGTATAATGGCAGGATCATGGCTCACTGCTGCCTTGACTTCCTGACCTCCCAACCTCCTGGGCTCAAACAATCCTCCCACCTCACCAGCCCTAAGTAACTGGGACTACAGGTGTGCATCATCACACCCAACTAATTTTTTTTTTTTTTTTTTTTTGTAGAGATAGGGTCTTCCCTATCTGTCCCCTAGAGATAGGGTTGCCCAGGCTGGTCTTGAACTTCTGAGCTTGAGCAATCTTTCCATCTTGGCCTCCTGAAGTGCTCGGATTACAGACGTGAGCCACCACTTCCAGCCTCATTCTTTTATTGTGACTGAATAATACTCCATTGTGTATATATACCACATTTCTTTTATCCATTTATCCACTGATGGGCACTTAGGTTGATTTCATATTTTTGGCTATTATGATTAGTGCTGAAATAAACATGGTAGTGCAGATATCTCTTCGATATATTGGTTTCCTTTCTATCAGATAAATAATCAGTAGTAGGATTGCTGGGTCATCTGGTAGTTCTATTTTTAGTTTTTTTGAGGAACCTCCATACTGTTTTCCATAGTGTCTGTATTAAATTGTATTCCAACCAACAGTATCTGAAGGTTGTTCTTTCTCCCCATCCATTATTATCTCTCTCTTTGATAAAAGTGATTTTAGCTGGGGTGAGGTTAGGTGATATCTCGTTGTGAGCTTGATTTGCATTTCTCTAATGATTAGTGACATTGAGCATTTTTTCATATACCTGTTGGCCATTTGTATGTCCTTTGAGAAAAGTCCATTCAGATCTTTTGCCTATTTTTTAGTTGGAGTATTTGTTTTTTTACTATTGAGTTGTTTGAGTTCATTATATATTCTGTTTATTAATCCCTTGTCAGATGGGTAGTTTACAAATATTTTCTTTTATTCTGTGGGTTGTCTCTTCACTTTGTTGATTATTAATAAATGCTCTTTTAATACATACCCAAAGAGATCTACAGATTCAATGCAATCCCCATCAAAATTCCAAAGGCTTTTTTTTTTTTTTTTTTTTGCAGGAGTGGAAAAACCCCTAAAATCTATATAGAACCACAAAGGAAGCCAAATATCCAAAACAATCTTGAGAAAGAAAAACAAAACTGGAGGCCACACACTTACTGACTTCAAAACATATTACATTCACGGTTATTATGGATAGGTGAAGATTTACTCTTATCATTTTATTGTTTGTTTTCTGATTGTTTTGTATATTCTTTTTTTCTTCCTCTTTTATTGTTTATTTTTGCAGTTGGGTGGTTTTCTGTAGTGATAACTCTATAGAGATAACAAGTGTTGGCAAGAACGTAAAGAAGGAAATCCTCATACACTGTACACTGTTGGCAGGAATGTAAATTACAACAGCCATTATAGAAAACAGTATGGAGGTTCCCCAAAAAATAAAAATAGAACTACCATATGATCCAGCAATATCACTGCTTGGTATATATCTAAGGGAATTGAAATCAGTATTCTGAAAAGACATCTGCACTGCCATGTTTATTGCAGCATTATTCACAGTTGTCAAAATATGGAAATAACCTAAGAAACTGTTGATGGAACAATGGATTTTAAAATGTTTTGTACACACACACACACGCACAGTTTTGTGACACATATTTTGATCAACAGCAGACTGAATATACAATGGTAGTCTCATAAGATTATAATGGAGCCGAAAAAGTCCTGTCACCTAGTGACAGCTTGATGATTCTAATCCTTTGTAGGTCTAGGCTAAATTGTGTGTTTGTGTGTTAGTTTTTAACCAGAAAGTTTAAAATGTAAAAAAAAAAAAAAATAGAAAATGTTTATGGAATAAGGATATAAAGAAAATATTCTTGTATAGCTATACAATGTGTTTGTATTTTAAGTTGTTATTACAAAATAAAAAAATCTAGAAGTTCATAAGTAAAAAAAGTTACAACACATTAAGCTCAATTTATTATTGAAGAAGAAAAAAATTTTAAATAAATTTAGTATAGCTCAAGTGTACATTATTTATAGAATCTACAGTAGTGTACAGGAATGTCCTAGGCCTTCAGATTCACTCACCACTCACTCACTGACTCACCCAGAGCAACTTTCAGTTCTGCAAGTTCCCTTCATAAGTGCCCTTTACAGATGTACCATTTTTATCTTTCATATTATATTTTTGCTGTATATTTTCTAGGTTTAGATATGTTTAGATATACAAATACTTGCCATTGTGTTACAGTTACCTATAGTATTCAGTATAGCAACACGTTATACAGGTTTATAGCCTAGAAGCAATAGGCTATACTATATAGCCTAGGTGTGTAGTAGACTATACCATATAAGTTTGTATAAGTGCACTCTATGATGTTCACATGATGATGAAATTGCCTAACAATGCATTTCTCAGAACATATCCCAGTCATTAAGTGATACATAACTCTACATATACGTGTGTGTACTCACTCATTTAAAGAAGAAGGAAATTCTGACATTTTTGACAAAATGGATGAACTGGGAGGACATTTTGCTAAATGAAATAAGCCAAACACAGAAAGACAAATACTGCATTACTGCATGATCTCACTTTTATGGCTGAGGTGTGGAGGAAATGGGAAGATGTTGGTTAAATGATACAAACCATCACTTATAAAATCAATAACTTCTGGGGATCTAATGTACAACATGATGACTATAGTTAATAATGCTGTATTTTAAACTCGAAATTCGCTAAGACAGTAGATCTTAGTCTGCACCACACACATGCAAAAATGGCAACTGTGATGTGATAGATGTGTTAATTAGCTGATTGTGGTAATCATTTTACAATGTATGCAAATATAAATCATTATATTGTACACCATAAAAATATACAATTTTATTTGTCAAATGTACCTCAGTAAAGCTGGAAAAAAGTCCCCAAGACAGATGAATGAATAAAGAAAAAATGTGTATATTTATACAAAATTGAGTATTATTCAGCCTTTAAAAAAACAAGGAAAGTGCTGTCATATGAGATAACATGGATAAACCTGGAGGACATTATGTTAAGTGAAATAAGGCAGTCACAGAAAGACAAATACTACATTATTTCACTTACATGAGGTATCTAAAGTAGTCAAACTCACAGAAGGAGAAAGTAGAATGGTGGTTGCCATGGGCTGGGTGTGAGGCGAGAGTTGTTGTTCAATTTGTACAGATTCAATCATGCAATATGAAGAAATTCTAGAGATCTGCATTAGAACAATGTACATAGAGTTGTAAATACTGTTCTGCGCAATTAAAAATTTGCCATGAGGGTAGACTTCATGATATGTGTGGGTTTTTTTGTTTTTTGTTTTTACCACACACACAAAAAGAACAAATCTTGTCTTTTACTAGAACAAGGATATTTTTGTTTTTGTTTTTGAGATGGAGTCACTCTGTTGCCCAGGCTGGAGTGCAGTGGCGGGATCTCAGCTCACTGTAACCTCTGCCTCCCAGGTTCAAGTGATTCTCCTGCCTCAGCCTCCCGTAGTAGCTAGAACTACAGGTACGTGCCACCATGCTGGGCTAATTTTTGTATTTTTTTTTTTTCAGTAGAGATGGGATTTTACCATGTTGGCCAGGCTGGTCTCGAACTCCTGACCTCAGGTGATTTCCCTGACTCGGTCTCCCAAAGTGCTGGGATTACAGGTGTGAGCCACCATGCCTAGGGTAGAGCAAGGATTCTGAAGCTATGGTCTATAAGTCTCAGTCCAAAATATATACAGCATTGTGTGAACATGTGTAGCTTTCTGGGGGAGAGTGCATAGGTTTCTCTAGAATCTCAAAGGTTCTTCATTCAAAACGGAGCTAGACTGGATCCCACAGGGGAACACAAAATAAAAAATTTAAAAAATGAGGAGAGAGATCCAAGATGGCTGATCACTATCAGCTCGGGCTCGTAGTTCCCAGTGAAAGCACAGAGAACGAGAGGACGCCACACTTTCAGACGAATATTTGTTGCTCACGGACCAGGAGATTCCCAGCAGAGGAGCCCCACGGGTCGCCAGGGCGACTCTTGTGGCTGGCGCGGCGGTTTTGCTGGTGCCTTAGCGCGCCGGTTTTTGGTGCAGAGTCCGGAGATTCCCGGGCAGAAAAGCACCGTCAATCTTAACACCGCTATTTTGGCCAGTGCAGTGGATTGCTCAGATTTCAGTGCTGGGAATCAACAAGTTGGACGTCTGCTCAGAGACCTAGTTAGAAAGTCGCTAATTACAAAGACAACAGACGGAGAAATATATAATGAAGGGAAGAAACCAGCGTAAAAAGGCAGAGAATACTCAAAATCAGAATGCCTCTCCTTCTACAGGGGATTGCAATTCCTCATCAGTAACGGAACAAGGCTTAATAGATTACACGTGTGTTCCAATAACAGAAGCAGGTTTCAAAACGTGGGTGATAAGAAACTTCTGTGAATTAAAAGAACTTGTTCTAACCCAATGCAAAGGAACTAAGAACCTTGAAAAAAGGTTTGACGAAATGTTAACGAGAATGGACAATTTAGAGAGGAATATAAGTGAATTGATGGAGCTGAAAAACACAACACGAGAACTTCGCAAAGCATGCACAAGTTTAAACAGTCGAATTGATCAAGTAGAAGAAAGGATATCAGAAGTCGAGAACCAGCTCAGTGAAATGAAACGAGAAGACAAGATTGGAGAAAAAAGGATGAAAAGGAATGAGCAAAGTCTCCAGGAAATATGGGACTATGTGAAAAGACCTAATTTACGTTTGATAGGTGTACCTGAATGTGACGAAGAGAATGAATCCAAGTTGGAAAATACTCTTCAGGACATCATTCAGGAAAACTTTCCCAACCTGGCAAGGCAGGGTAATATTCAACTCCCGGTAATACAGAGAACACCACAAAGATATTCGTCAAGAAGACCAACCCCAAGGCACATAATTGCCAGATTTATTAGGGTTGAAATGAAGGAGAAAATACTAAGGGCAGCCAGAGAGAAAGGTCAGGTTACCCATAAAGGGAAACCTATCAGACTTACAGCAGATCTCTCAGCAGAAACCCTACAAGCCAGAAAAGAGTGGGGAGCAATATTTAACATCCTTAAAGAAAAGAACTTTCAACCCAGAATTTCCTATCCAGCCAAACTAAGCTTTATAATCGAAGGAAAAATTAAATCTTTTGCGAACAAACAAGTACTTAGAGAGTTCATCACCACCAGGCCTGCTTTACAAGAGCTTCTGAAAGAAGCACTATACATATAAAGGAACAACCAATATCAGCCTTTCCAAAAATATATCAAAGAGAAAAGAACATTAACACAACGAAAAATTTACACTAACTAATGGGCAAAACAGCCAGCTAGCATCAAATGCCAGTATTAAAGTTATATATATTCTAATCGGATAAAAAGCCAAAACCCATAGGTATGCTGCATCCAGACCCATCTCACATGCAACGATACACAAAGACTCAAAACAAAGAGAAGGAGGAAGATGTATCAACCAATCAGAGAGTAAAAATAAACAAATAAATAAAAAGCAGGAGATGCAATTCTCGCCTCTGATAAAGTAGACTTTAAAGCAACTAAGAGCAAAAGAGGCAAAGAAGGACATTACATAATGGCAAAAGGATCAATGTAACAAGAAGAGCTAACGATTTTATAGATCAACGAGACAGAAAATTAACAAGGACATCCAGGACTTGAACTCAGACCCGGAACAAGTAAACTTAATAAACATTTATAGAACTCTCCACTTCAAATACACAAAACATACATTACCACCTCACACCTATTCCAAAAGTGACTACACAATTGGAAGTAAATCACTCCTCAGTAATCGCATAGCATTTCATAGGTTTAAATGAAATATTGGTTGGCTGCTCGTTTGTTATTGTCTTCCCTTTTTCCTTCCTGTCTACATCAAGTATAATTATTCGTATAAAAGAGGTTTTCAATACCCATTACCAAACTGCATTCTAGCCTGGGCAAGAAAGCAATACACCCATTCTCTCTCCCTCTTTCTCTTCCTTTTTCTTCCTCTTCTTTATTCTTTTTCTTCCTTTCTTTCTTTCAAAAAAAAAAAAATTTAAAAAATGATAACAACAACAACAAAAAGCTGGAGGCACTGCAATGAGGCAAATTGTATTCGAATTTGAGTTTTAAAAAAGGTCCAGCTAAGGAAGTTTAAAAGTTCAGAGAAAGACTGCTATTTCAGTCTTCTTTCTTCTAAAATTGGAAACTTGTCAATAGATGTTCAATGAATAAAAGACCCTTGAGAGGAATTCCTAATGAGGTAGAAGTACCTGACCTGGTTTTCTTTTATCTCTCCCTGGTTGGCCTTTTGCCTACCTCCCTTGTGGGTTTTTTGTTATCCTTCTTGACTTTTGAATATTAGCATAATATTGTAAATGTTAGCATAATCCAGGACTCTACTTTCTGGGTGAGATTCAAATTTCTCTGAGTGAAATTATATACTTCAAATAATGGCCTCAGTTATCATCCAAATTTGTATGATCAATCACCACCCCTTCCATGATATGCAATTTCCAATTTCTACCTGTGTAGTGGACTTTCCACCTTTTCCCCACAGGCAATTTAACATACTTTAGAATGAATGTATCATCTGTCTGATGGCTCCAGTGTGTATGTGCACACTTATACACACACACACACAGACACACACAGAGAGAGAGAGAGAGAGAAATATACCCCTTGAATGTTCTCCATTGCTTTGTTTTTACTTGGTTCAACTTCATCATCAAGACTTTGCTTGCACATAAACTATGTTTAGGCACTTGCCAGGAAGTAGTCACAGAATTTGCAAACTCTAGAGGAACTTAAGAAATCAAGTTGCTCAACCCCTTCAATTTACAGAGAGTCGGGGTAACCTGCTTAATATCACACATCACACAGTGAATTAATGACAGAACTAGCTTAGAATCTAGGCATCTCAAGTTCTACCCAGTACCCTTTCCACTGTGCAATCATGTTCCCACTAACTGTATGCTTCCAAAGAAGAATGATACGCCTGCTAGCAGCACTGATTTTTATCAATAAAGAGGCAAGATAATCTAGCCACCTTATGTTCAAAGTATCTACTACTTATGCGCTGTTTTTACAAGGGGCTAGGTAATTTATGTTCTGCTGTAATGATGAAAAGGATAAACTGAAGAGTGCAATAAGACATCATTGTAGAGTAAGGCTTGGAATGAACATAGGTTAGTTAAAGGCTAGCTCAGTGCTTGCTTTTATAGTAAGACTGTGAGAGGATTTTTACTTTTTCCTTACCAAAGTGTTTTCATATGTATTATTTCATCTTAGTTTCTCAACAGGCCTGGGAAGTAGGAAAGTCAGGGCTTATTAGCTAAAGTTTGCAGAGGAAGAACATGAGACTGAAAAGAGTTAGCTCAGTGATTTGCCCAAGGTCACCCATCTAGTTAGTGACAAGGCCAGGGCTCAGATGTGTGTCTCCGGCTTCCAAACATCTTTCCTCTAGTCTAGACACATAATTCTAATAGTCCTTGAGTGATGACTATAAATCCTGTGAACTGAACTTTACAGATATGCTGGGGCTGAAACACGCTGGGTACTACCAATTGACAATCATAGAAATATTATCCCAAAAAGAAAAAAAAATGCTTATCGTTTCAAGGTAGAGACAGGGCAAATGAATGTTATAACATAGATTAACACAAGTAAGAATCAATAAGTTGAGTAGCCATTTTATCAAATTTTCTGCTTTCAAGTAAGGAAAATACAAAACAATAAACATGATCAAGATGGTCTTTGTAGGTGTAAGAGTCTAAAAGATCGAGGATGGTTTCCAATGTGAATCATCTCTAAGGACTTTTAAAAGGCAGGCTATAAACACCTAAATTACCATTTTATTAAAGAAAAGTCAGGGTAGCATCATATATGCAGACAGTCCAGGGGGGCTGAGAAAAAAGGATTGATGGAGGGGGTGACTGTGGGAGACATTTCAGTGGCCTGCTGCAGCCACACCGCAGGCTGCAGTGTGTTGAAGAGGCAGTGACAGGTGAGGAAATAGAAGTAGAGAGTGGAAACCTTGACCGCAGAAAGCTGGCTGTGAAGGAAGGGGCCGCAGTGTGTTTGTTGGCCATGAAGAAGCTGCACAAGAACAGGGGAAGAGACTGAACAGGCGAGACAGAGTCGGAACATCCTGTTGAGTCACTACTGAGTTGTCAACACTTTCCCTGCTAGTGCGAGGCCCTTTAAAAATTCACTGCCCGCATGTGGCTCCAGAGAAAACACCTCAAAGAGAGAAGATAACCTGTCCAAGTGAAGGCAGAGAAATCGGCACAAGGTTCAGTAACAAATTCGCTTTTCGGGACTATTATTGTGGCTGTTTGTTTGGTCTGTTATAAAAGCCCAGCTCAGAAACTACAAGGTCAAGCTTGAACAGATGAGCAGAGAAGTTCTGGACCCAGTCTGAAAGCTGATTATTCCCAAAGGCACAGCATTATTAATTGGCCAGCTTATCAATGGATGGTCTTTCCTGTAGGTTTGTTTAGAGACAATACTGCTAGTCATAAAGTTTGCTGATTGCTGGCTTGCTCATCTCAGTTGGGGCAAGTGCAAGGCCGTGCCAGGAACTCCAGATGACTGGAACATACACAAGCACAGTGCTACCCATAGACGCCAACACTGAGCCAGGGTGCGGGGGAGCCCGAGCAGGGGGCATCCTCAAAATGCTTCTTTATTTAAACTATGCTCCGGGGCAATGTTTCATAATGACCCCACACACCTAGCGCGTACACACAGAGCAGCCTACACACACAGTCTCACTGTGTTCCCTGGCCTGCTTGCTTTGCTTTCAACCCCTCTAGGCAAGGTCCACAAATTAGAAGCCTTTTAACCCTCCCAGGTCTCCGTTCTCGGGACCTTCAGAAGAAAAACGCAGTCAGAGAAACATGAACACGCTAATCAGGAAGCCAGCGTTTCAGCCCACTCAGCCACGCGGGCCGTCCACACTAACGACTTTCACCTCCCCTAGCCTGGGCTGGCTGGAGGGGCGGAGAACCCGGCAGTAAAGAGGAGGACCAAAGAGGGGCCCAGCTTGAATGAAACAATGTAACAATTGATGTGAGGCCTCGCCTTGCTCCCACTCCCCAGCCATCCTATAGGCGAGGTCCCAGTGACTGCCCCTCCCCATTGCTCCGTTTTCTTGTCCGTTACGCGCTATCCCTCCGCCTCTCCTTCTTTCTTTTCTTTTTTCCCTTCTCCATTCCCCCCCTCCCCCTTTCTCCAGCTCCGTGTCATTTCCTCCTTGCGCTCGCTCGCTGCCTGAGCGTCTCCAGCCGGGAGAGTAGGCGGAGCGGAGCGGTGCGGGGTGGCGTAGAGCTGGAGGGCGATGGTGGCGGAGCTGCTGGGGGCGGAGGCAACGTAGCCCCCCTCAGAAAAGGAGCCCGGCGGCGCCTGAGCCCAGCCGAGGATGGAGAACCGGCCTGGGTCCTTCCAGTACGTCCCTGTGCAGCTGCAAGGGGGGGCACCCTGGGGCTTCACCCTTAAGGGGGGTCTGGAACACTGCGAGCCGCTCACAGTGTCTAAGGTAAGAACTGGCGGCTCGAAGTCCTAACGGCGCCCAACTTTGAATGGACCAGCGAGTGCGAAGGCTGCTGCTGGACGGTGCCCTCAGGCCAACTTTGAAATTTAGTTAGGGCTGGGGGCGAAAGCCCCTCTGAGCGGCACGGAGGGGTCCTGCCACCAGTCCAGGCGCAGACATACCCTAAGGGTGGCTGGAATAGGAGCTAGGACCACGACTGGCCCCTGGCTAGAGCCTTGCGCCCAGACACACTCACCAGGGCGCTGGGGCGGCTCTTGCTCCCCCACGTCGGGGCGGCTACTCCCCTCACTTTGGGCTGGAGGAAGTGGCGGCCGTTGGGGATTTCTCCTTGGAGGCCCCTGCGTCCCTACGGGACAGTGAGGGACTGAAGGGACAGTCATCGCGGCTTGGCAGTCCTTTTGGCAACGTTGGCCCTCCATCAACCGGCGGGCCGTCCCTCTCAGGCAGGTTGCAGGGCTAGGGGCCGGTGTGGGAACGGAGATGAGGCATTGATGCCTTTTGCCAGCCTCACTTCCCACGGCCGGACGCGCACACATCCATTCAGCTCTCAGGGAGTTGTTGCCGCCGGTTCGGCTTGGCCTCTCCCTCCCTTCAGAGTCCAACTCCAGCGCCGGCGAGATTTCCTGCACGTTGAGAAGTGTGGAGGAAACTTTTGCGCCATGGAGCGCAGCTGTGCTGGAGCTGCCGCCGCCGCCGCCGCCACCGCCGCCGCCGCCGCCGCCAGGGTTTGTTTGTTTTAGGAGGCTGTGATCTGCTGGAAGCCAAGTTGCAGCTGAGGACAGGAGAGAGGCGCTCTCCTGAGTGCTCCAGAACCCCCAAAGCGAGCCTCCCCTGTAGGGGTGAGGGGTAGGGGCAGCTGGAGCTGTTACCAGGAAGAGTGACTTGTGGGACGACTCACCTTGAGGTGCCAGACTGCCAAGTGAACGGACTTCACGAACTTTATTCTATTTTTTTGTTGTTGTTTCTCTTAAATCCTCAAATCCAAAAAGCCCTCCCCCTTCCAACCCGCTTAAATGGCAGTTGAAGTTGTAGATGTGGTTTCAGGCTGGAGCTAGAACGATGTGTCTTTTCAGCAGGGAACAAATGTCACTGTTTTTTTGTGGGGGGTTTCAACTTTGGTCACTTCTCAGCAGAGGGTTCAGTAAATGTCCTCCGCAACACACACCCACAATAACCTGTGCCGCATTCGCCTTGCATTGGAGTTGCTGGTTAACTTGTAGAGGATCCTTCAGGCCTTGGGGCCCACACTCATAGCAACCCTAGAGGGTTGCCATGGGGTGTACCAATCAGATTGAGTAGTCTGAGGTATGCTGAGGCAACATTTGGGGGCCTGGCAGGGACCCCTCTGATCGTTAGCCTCCCCATACTAGCCCAGATCTTCATCCAGCACCCTTTCTTCCATACTTGTCATGTATTTTAACTAGCCTGAGATGCCTTTGTCATCTACCGTCACAACCCCTCCCGAGGCTGTCTCCCTCCAGGGTTCTCTGGAGAAAGTCATATGCTTTTTTTTTTTTTTTTTTTTTTTTGTAACAAAAACACTCAACTCCTTTTGTGAGGGGAATCCTGGCCTTCAGGAATTTCTTCTAATCGAGCTCCACCTCTCCCCCCTCTTTCCACTAAGGTCGCAATGGGATATGCAGCCCTCCATGGTCTGGCAGTTCCTCCCTTTCTTTTTCTCCTCACACCGCCCACAGAATTTCCACAGTCTGCCTAGACAACCTGCCTTGGAGGGGTCATTTTTCAGCTTTACCCGGAGCTGACCCATCTTGAGCAGCACCCCAGAGGATGCTCGCTGCTGTGGTCCTGGATCATTTTGTGAGCCAGTGTGAGCCAGTGAGAGCATGGCAGGGGGTGTTACTAAGTATGGGGCAGCCAGCAATTTGTGGTCTGGCTGGGAGATTATTTGAGGGTAGATGAGGGTTTCCTTGGCCAAGCTGTAGAGGAAGTGCTTCGTGTGTTGAGAGGCAGGGTGCCTTTTAATGATTCCCTTTCCACTGAATGTACAGTTGACCCCTATTATATGAAGGTTCATTATGACATTCATTTAGATATGCAGGGAGTAAAATTATTTCTCCCATTCCTCCCAAATAGTCTAGTCCTTTACAGTAAAAGTCAGTTATAACTGGGTTGGCCTTAACAGTATATAAAGGGACCATAGTATTTTTTTAAGCACAAAAGTTGCCTGTATTGTGTTTTCCTTGACAAGACACTATTTTGGCGTATTTCATTAATTCCTTCTTCATTTTTCTACCTTAATTTTATTTCCTTTTATGATTCAGAACAATACACCTTTCTTCTTGAAAACAGCCTTGTTAGTCTGTACACACTGATTGGTTTGGGTGGAAGGAAAGATAATTGGGTTGGCAGATTAAAAACTTGGGTTCTAATCCCTGCGCTGCCACTCTCTAGTTCTGGAATCCTAGGTATATCACTTGCCCTGCCTGAGTCTAGGCATCCCTGTGTCTAAAATGACATTCAAGTGGGTGGTCTTCAATGATACCATGACCATCTAGTAGCCAATTTTTTTGTTTGTTTTTGAGATGGGGTCTCACTCTGTCACTCAGGCTGGAGTACAGTGGTGCCAGCTTGGCTCACTGAAACCTGCACCCCCCAGGCTCAAACCATCCTCCCACCTCAGCCTCCTGAGTAGCTGGTACTACAGGCACATGCCACCACACCCGGCTAATTTTTTGTATTTTTGATAGAGATGGGGTTTCACCATGTTGCCCAGGCTGGTCTCAACTCTTAAATTCAAGCAATCTGCCTGCCTCGGCCTCCCAAAGTGCTGGGATTACAGGCGTGAGACACCGTGCATGGTCAAATAGCCAATCTCTTATGATAGCTCTGGCCCTCTTCTCAGAATGTTGCTGCAGAGTGAGGAAAATGAAGCTTTGCTTCATTTGCATACAGTGTTACTGTTTACAATGTGCTTCCTCATCCTTTATTTCATTACTTTCTTGTAGTCACACTGTGAGGCAGTCAGGAAAGATTGTGGAGAAACTGATGGAAAAAATGAAACTGATGTATTCAGTGGCTTGCCTATGACTATCATATGGAGAGTCAATGTCAGTCCATTGTGTTTTCTACTAAGAGAGTTTCCCATTCTTCTGCTAGTACTGTGGTCTGTGAAGGAGCACAGGGCAATAACTTTCAGAGATGTATCTAGTCTTACTCACCTCCTACTGCAGTGTCCCTTTCCATGCCAGCCTGTAATTCCACACTAGGTGAGGACTGGGTTGTGGGTACACTCTGATGGAGTCTGGACTCAGAGAGTAGAAGAGGACTATTTCAATGACTCCAAATCACTTACGATGACCTCAGGTCAGGGAGAGCCAGAGGTAAGGTGCAGGAACCACGGTGGAAAATGGCAGAGAATCTGCTTTGTGGAAAAAAACAGAAGCAGTTTGCGTCAGGGATGGTGTGGCATATATGCACACAGATATCTTGTAGTACAAGTGGAGATTTCTGCAGAGTGGGGGAATTTGAAAAAATAGTGATTAGTGGGAGAAGAGGACATGCAGTCTGAAAGTTTAGCTCATAGTTGTCATGGGAGACCCTTTGGACCAGGAAATGATCAAGTTGGGGAAATCATCAATTCCTGCTGGTTCCTATAATTTCCCTGAATATGGGGGATTCAACCGCCTGATTTATGGACAGTTGTATAGTCTCCCCTTGACAATCAAGTGGCAAAGAAAGAGAAAATTTTTTAATACTATTGCTGGATGTGGTGTCTTGCACCTGTAGTCCCAGCTACTCAGGAGGCTTAGGTAGGAGGAGTCCCTAGAACCCAGGAATTCAAGGCTGCAGTGCACCATTATTGGGCAACATAGTGTGACCCCCATCTCTAAAAAATAAAATACTATTGATTATCCAAAATAATAAGGGATAGTTTATGATGTTTTCCTATATCGTCGTGTTTCAAGTGAGATCTTGGTAACAAGTAAAAAAAACATGACCCACAAAGGAATAGGGCCTATGGGCATTATTGATTCCTTTGGTTAACATGTTATACTACCTCATTGACCCAGGAGTACTGTCTGGATGGAGTGGGGATTCTCTTCTAATCAGATGTGTCTGATAATATGTAGGCTCATGCGACATATTTTCCCTTTTCCTGGCTCATTTTTGGTAGATGTTTCCATCAGGCATAGTGAAGCAAGTGGGGCTAGTTACTGCCGCGGAACAAAACAGAGTGGGGTAGAGGAGTAGCCTGGAGGAGAAAGAAGCTTTACCCCCTCCACTTGATGTGCTCTGATATTGCTATATAATTTTAGCCTCTCTAGACCCAAGTCTCTATTTGCAGAATGGGGGATAGGCATACCTGCCCTATCTCTATTATCACAGATGATATGAAAATGAATTGGGCAAACTCTAATGGTGTTTGCCATCCTTAGCCTAGGACGGTGGCAGGGCATGCTCATTAAGTTGTTTTAGTCTGTATTCCGTTCCTAGTCTGACCTTATTTCTAGAAGCATGCAGAGAGGCAGGTGACACCTCAAGAGGATCTGGGTAAAGTCAAACTGAGGGTGTCTTGTGGCTGGAAGTAAATTTGGCTGTGATTTTGAATTCTTATTGGGTGCAGAGGTAGTATTATATGAACAATGAGAGTTCCTGTGAAATCTTTTGAGCTGTGTTACAGACCAGTGCCTGGCACTCACAAAGGGACCTTCATCAGGTGTGTGTCTTAGGAGCTTAGTCGAGCCTGGTTACCTACATGAATCCCCTCCTCATTTCTGCCTCTAGAATCACCAAAGATGTCCACTACCTCAGTTTTCCAGCTGCTGCCCTGTCCCAGAAAGCAGAGGGAATTTTGAGGCATGGATTAGAAATCCATAAGAGAGATACAAAGAAGGTTGGAGGGAGGTAGAGTAAGAAGCGTAGGTGGTATGGCTGGTAACCCTTGGCTGAGCTTTGAGTCCATACTGCTTTTGGCCCTGCTGCGTTTTCATAATACACCTGGTACCCCATTGAGAGCCACATGTATGCTTGCCTAAGTTAAAAAAAGGCCAAGCCTCTTAGAGGATTTTCCTCTCCAAAACCTCACATGAAGAAAATAATTCAACTCCAGCTGGAAGACACTTGAATATTGTTCCTTAAAAAAATTAAAATGATTTCCCCCCCCGCCTTGCCTTCCCCAATCTCCTCCCCAGGAATTTCTTTAAAGAAAAAAGAGAGACTTGAGATTAGAGGTTATGGATGATTATCTAGAGGGAACATCATGGCTTTTATAGTTAGGCTTCTTTAGAACTAGGGGAAAAAAGATGCTGACCCATCTGAGAAAAGTTAATGAAGAACAGCAGGGATTATGGGAAGGGCTGCTCTCACTGCCTGCCCCTCTAGCCCTCAAGCACCAAGTGGCAGACTTAACTCGGGGCTCCTAGACTAATTCTGTTCTTGGTAGAGACCTAGAATCAAAGAGTCTCAGAGTGAGGAGAGCCTTTTAGAAGTCACCTAGTCTAATCTTAACCATTTCATGACTCCTCCTGTGCAGTGTCCCTGAGTTTGTTCTACAATAGTCACAGGGGAGCTCATTCCCTTCTAAGCCTATCCATTCCGTTGTTGGAAAGTTTCGACTGTGGGCAGCTTTCCCTTTGTTAAGCTGCAATCATTTTCCTTTTACTTGTCATCCATGGGTCCTAGCTATATCCTCTGGACAGCACCACACAGAACAAGAATGCTTTCTCTGTCTTGGGAGAGCCCTTGGGATATCTGAAGACAAACATTAGATTATCTTGTTTCATTTTTCTAGCAGAGCCCTAGCTCTTTCAACTGTTCCTTCTGGGATGTAGGTTCCAGCCTTTCCTCCTCTTTCCTCCTCCCACTCTTGATGTACTTTAGCTTGTCCATGTTCCTCTTAAGTTATGGATCCCACAGCTGAATATAGTAATTGAGGAGAATATGGCCACAGTTGAGTATGAACATTCTTCAAAAAATATATATATAGCTGAAGATCACTTTTTGGTGGCCATGTCATACCAAGGCCCTGTGTCAAAATCTTTTAGTGGAAGTAGCTGTGCTGCTGTTAAGTCATACCTGCCTAAAGTCTCTATGAAGGCATCTGGGACAGCCACATAATAGATTTGAGATGGACACATTTCATCTCCTATTATTTATTTAGAATTTCTCCTGCCCCTAGCCCTGGCCAGCCTTGGTAAAGGCATTGTAGGAAATATAAGAGAGAAGACAGAAGCCCTGACTTCAAGGAGCATATATGTTTAAACAAAGAGGTTATTAAGTTACAGAGAAGGAATTTGTATACTAAAAGAAGGATATGGCATTTAATGAATAGCATTAAAGGCAGAATTCCAGATCTTTTTTATTTCCTTTTTACCTCTCTGAACTTAATTTTTTTCCCCTTCTGGAAAGAATAGTTGTCTCCAAGATTGAAGATGCTAACCATATGTGCCATACAAACGCTCCTCAAGTTACAGAGCCCCTACATAGGAATATAGAGACAGCAGTCTCTGTCCCTGACCACTGTCAGATATCTATTTCCTTGCATACTGTCACTGCCACTGATTGCAAAAGTGCCTGTGGTTGCTGCCATCCTTCAGCTCTGGGTTATTCTGTCTGTACCTAGAATAAACACAAGAGTGACTCCTGCTGGAGTTCTTACATCCACAGCCTCATTCTCTCCATGTCCCCACATTTGCCAGTTGTCATCTGAGCTGGGAAAATACCTTTCCTTACTACTAAAGCCTTGATCATGGAGTGGATTGCGGTGGGGCTTAATCTTTATTAATAATGAAGGGTAAGGGGTCTAAGGAAGAGAGTGTTGAAGTCTAGGAAACATGCCTTTACTGACACAATGGTATTTATAATAGTTACATTCAGAAGAGTTCTGGAGAAGCCTATTTAATCCATAGTGTATCACTGATTAAATTATATAACCTAACCATCATTTATAATGTTCTGTCTACAGGAAACAGAATTCAAAGCTCCAAGCCACTTATTTATAGAAGGTATTCTTGAGAAACAATGCATTTATAAATTAGGAACAAAAAGTGCTCTAGGTTGCTCTGTTACACAGTTCTAGGGAAGTGTGGGATTCCACTACCGTTAGTGCCCAAGGTGTTCATACCTTTAATGCTGGGACCAGATGTGTGTGCTTAGTTACATATCCTTCCAAAACTGAATTCCAGGTTTCCCTGAGAGTTATCTTGTAATCAGCAAGTAATCTTTTTATATTGGTTATGTTGATATCAAGATCACTTTCACTCAGCTTCTGTGGAGCCAAAATTTTGTCTCCTGGTGCTTCCTGAAATACTCCCTTCACACAGAATTCAATAAAGTTATTAATGAATAAGTTGAGACACCATTTTTTCTGGCTAAAGATTATGTTCTAAGGACTGGGAAGGGGTAGAGGTTAGTCTTCTTATACCTCTCTGCCCCATCCAGTGTAAATAGGCCAAGTGGAAAAATTGTCTTACACGTTAGTATTGCAACTGATGATCCGTTCTTCCTTACATCACACTGGCATGTTTACTTGGTCAGGTAGCCATCCTTGCTGGGCACTGAAGTTGCAAACGTCAAGATGACTTGATCTCTCAAATTGAGCTCTACCCTCTTTCCCTTGAATTCACCTCCCTTCCTCTTCTTTCACTGTGAATCTATGACTATACCATATCACAGAACAAGAACTGCCTAGTAGGAACAGAGACACATTTTCCATGCATCTAGGCTGTCCTTCTTTCATGTCAAGTCTTTGGTTCCCATCCCCCACCCAAGAGCACCAGTTGCTTGAGGCCTACATTTTGGACTGTGTCATTCAAGTGCCATTGCCTCTTTGTTCATTCATTGACTGTCCTGCCCTCTGTCCAAAACCCAATTTTTTTTTTCTTTTTTGGTCACAGTGAGCCCTTCTAGTCTGCTGTACCAGCTTTATCCCTCTTGGCTCGGCCATGCTTCCAATAGAGGGGAGAGGGAGGAGAGAAACTCACAGAGTGGAGGTTGATAAGTTTGAAAACACTCAGCAAATCATAAGAGAATCAGAGGGAAATTTCCTCACACTGCATCTCTCTCTATCCTGTTTCAGTGATGGACAAAATCTTTGTCGTATTCCTTATATTCTCTTATTAACTTGCTGAATAATCATGGCATGTTACTTTGGCTCTCCACACCCTCCTATTTCTTTTCAGACCCTCCATAGGACAAATTCTTGCTTTACTGAAGGGTTACTAAAGACCCCAGAATCCTTACTTGGTCTAGGCTGTGGAAGTGTGAAGGCTGACTGACAGCAGGCAGCTCTTGGAGTACATTGCTTTTCTCCACACTCCTACTTCCTATCTTTCCAGAAGTGGCTGTTTCCTGGTATGTTCTCAGAGAGGACATGGTCTGTTAACTTTCACTCAAGTCTTTTAATGTTACATCTGTGAGGAATGCAGGAGGTGGGACTAATGTGACAGGATCAAGGGTTAAGCCCAGTGACGGACAGACCCTTTGTGGTGTCTTTGGGCCCCCACCCTAATGCCACTCAACAGTTTCCTAGCTGTATGGTCTTCTCTCTTTCGTCCTGAGCCTCTGGCAGGGAAGTTTTCAATGCTTCTCCTATACCACCTTTCACGGTCCATAAGAAACTGATTTTTCTTTTGGGGGAGGGGACTTGAGGTGAGATGAGGTAGAGCTAGAAGTAAAGCTGGTTTGACTAGTTATTCTAGAAAGGGGGTAGAGTCCCATGGCTGTAGCCCCATCTTTACTTATGAGAGGATGACAGGCTAAAGCCTTGTCTTTGTTGGGCTGCCTTGCTGTTTTTCACTTATTTCTGTTTGTGTTTCATGTAAGTAAAAGCCACCCTGAAAACTTCTACAGGTAGGCAGCTTTGGATAGCATCTTACTCTGACTGAGAGTGTGAGTGATGACATCCTGAAGCTTCAGGGAGTAAGTACCAGGCTTGACTCTCACATTCTTTAGTGGACTTGACAGAGTTGGGAGTGCTGTATTAACTTAAATTGACAATCAGGAAGGATTAAGACAACAAGCCAAAGTAGATCAGGCAGGGATCTGGATACTTGAGTTGTGTGATTGTGCCTCACTGAGTTCAGCAACTTCTTGAACCCAAAGGTGGTCAAAGCCTAGATATGGTGAGATCAGAGAAGTAGTGGACCTGCTGTATAGCAAATACTGCTGTTTTCTAGGTGTTTTACATGTATTTTTATTTACTTTTACAGTAACTCTTTGAGGCCAGATATTAATATCTCCATTGTGCAGATGAAGAACTGAGGCTCAGGAGAAGTTAAGTGAAAGACTAAATATGTCACATAGTAAGTGGGAGGGCTGACATTCAAATTTACTTCTGTCCAACTTCAGATTCCATGCTCTTTCTACAATAGCATGTTTACACAGGTGAAAGAGAGAAATAAAAGAGAACTAGATAAGAATGAGGGATTGGGGGAGGGAGGGAGGGAAATGAAATTTAATGCAGAAACTGATAATATTATGAGTGTCTGCTTCTCAGAGGTCAGGGTCAAAGCAAGGTCTTTGTTTTGTTTTAAATCTCAAATCAGGGTAAGGGGACTGGATCGGTAATCAGAAGACCTTAAGTCTAGTTCTAACTCTGCCACTCATCATTTCTGTGACCCTTGGCAAGTCATTTTCCTCTCTGTATCTCAATTTTCCTGTTTGTAAAACGAAAATAATACAACCTGCACTGTTGTCCAGTAGGGAGAGAGATTCATTTTATCATTTATTTCATATTATTTTTAGCAGTATATGTGATTTAAGAAAGCAAGCAAGCACATTCCACAGGTGTCCCTTATTAAACAGAAATTCTCTTAAGAAAATTTTGAACCTGAAAATTCAAGTGTATGAAGTTACCTAATCATTGGGAGTTGTGTGAAATGTCAGGGCACCTTTAGTGTAATGTCTGCTACTGCACGAAGTTGGAAGATCAGACATGATTTCTGGCTACTGTCTGAACAGTCAGCACTTTCGAAGGCTAATGTCCTAAGAGCTCTCAATTAGGCCTCCAATCAATAATCAATCAATCAATCAACTGATCAACCTACCAACCAGTCAACACAGATTTGCTGAGCACTTTGTAAAGTGCCTAACCCTAAACTAGAGAATACAAGAGATAGCCACCATAGAAGATCTGGTCCCTGGATTCTCAAAAGAGGTAACAGTTTTGTTGAAGAGCTGCATTATTACAGGCCCAGGAAACAAAAAGCTTTAGGTACTGAAACTGTGGGGTAGGATCTAAGAGTAACATTTATTCAGTGGGAAGAGATTACATTGTGGGCTGATGTGGCTTGATGTTTTGTGGAAAAAGGAAGAATTGGAGGTAGGCCTTGAGGGAGAATAATAGGATTTAGGCAGTTAGGCCTGGGAGGAAGAAGGACTTTGATTCCAGTTAGTACAAGCACTGCATGTCCTAAAGACACAGACAGAAGACTGAGACCAGTTTGTTCACTCTGCAGCGTGTTGACAGCATAAGTGCAGGGCATGTGGTGTTTGTTCATTTATCCACTTATTAATTCATTCACTAAATTTTTATTGAGTGCCTGTTCTAGGAGCTGAGCTATTCTTCCTATGGCCTATGAAACCAGCACAGAGCTCCATAGATGTCACTTTTGTTTTCTAACAAATACTTTGTAGTGCATATCCTGGGCACTAGTTTTCTAACTTAGCACATATTAAATTTATTTATTTATTTTTTATTTTATTTTATTGTTTTTGGAGATGGAGTTTCGCTCTTGTTACCCAGGCTGGAGTGCAATGGTGCAATATCGGCTCACTGCAACCTCTGTCTCCTGGGTTCAGGCAATTCTCCTGCCTCAGCCTTCTGAGTAGCTGGGATTACAGGTCCGCGCCACCATGCCCAGCTAATTTTTTGTATTTTTAGTAGAGATGGGGTTTCACCATGTTGACCAGGATGGTCTCGATCTCTTGACCTCGTGATCCACCTGCCTCGGCCTCCCAAAGTGCTGGGATTACAGGCGTGAGCCACCGTATTAGCTCATTTATTAACTCCATTTTACACATGAGAAAATTGAAGAAAGAGAGATTAGGTAACTTGCCCAATGTCATATTGCTTGTGTGGATGGATACAGAAGTGAGTCAGTAGAGATCTTCTTGATTCTTGCAGAATAATGGGACATAAAGGTGAATGGATTTGAGCCCGGTATTCTGGATACCCCAGAAAAGAATGGATGCAAGTTGGAAGTAGGTAGCCATTTTGTTGTTTGGATAATCAGTGTATTAAGAATAAGGCACCTAGTCTACTGTCATACCACCCTGAACGTGCCCAATCTCATCTGAGCTTTGAAGATGAAGTACCGAGCACAGTACCAGTCACATAATTGCTTCCATGAGGAAAGACCTGAAGAATAGATAGATAAGGGCATTTTGAAGGAATCAGCCATCTTGGCAATTTGCTGAATTGTCATACATTAGTAAGTTGCCAGAGATTAGTGATAATGCATACCATTGAAGAAATGAAGAAGAGGTGGGAGTCAGGGATGAATCTAATATTTAAAATCTAGAAGGCTCTGAGAGATGATGGGAATTGGGAAGGGCAACCATGTTAATTCAGTTTTGGATCTTCTGAGACTGTGGTGTCTATAGGACAATCAAGAAGTCCCTAGGCAGTTGGGGAGCATGTTTATTTGAGGCCACTGATCAGTTAAAACAACAAAACATTATTTGGGGAACATAATGACCCACACAGACAATTTACTAATCTACTGGTTGTTGTGGCAATGAGTTAATTGCCAGACAATCTTGTGCCCCAAAGATAGTAGAACAGACCTGCATTGTTATTTAATGGGCTTTCCTGGCCATAACTTTGTCTTGCTATCTCTTCCAATCTGTGGGATGCCTAGTCAACTGAGGTGTTACTGGTTGAAGTTCTTTTTGTACATCTCAGAACTTGAAGTGATAGGAAAGTCCAAATAGGAAACAAAACAAAACAAAAAAAAAATAGAAGAAGCTGCCAAAAGGCCAAACTTCAGACTGGAATGTTAAAATGGTTTGAGGCTGTTAAAAAACATCAGTTAACTTGCCAAGATGTTTAAGGACTGTTTTCTCTATATGAAAAACAAAGTGTGGTCGCTTGGTAAGGCAAACCTCAAACCACTAGTTTCAAGTCTGTGTTGCATTCTTCTTGTTAGCAGTTTTATACTCTCCCTATAGTGTAGTATTATTAATCCATAAATATCATTGTTAATGTTCTACAGTAGTATTGGTTCTTAAATTTGACTTTTTAAAAAGCATTGTTAAACTTGCAAGAATGATTTCATTGCCTATAATGGTGTCTTCACCACACTACAATAAAGGGGAAATAGAGATTTACTTTACAAATTCATTTGTTGCAAATGTGGTTGGGAAATATTGCTTTATTATTAAAAGACTTTTGCAAATTGGCATAATTATCTGACCCCAAACCCTAGCAGTGCTGTCCTTTATACTTACATGAAAATCCCGGGAAAGATTCCTTTTATGTGCAGATAGACTTGCCAATATTAGGACCAGTCCAGCCCTCCCCACACCCTCTTTATTCTTCTTGGATTGCCTTTCCATTGCCACTTTGTGCAGCATCACCTGATTTTCTACATGGTGAAGAACTGAAAATTGGAATGTTGTAAAGATGCTTATGCCATGGAACGTGGTCTAAATTAACTCCTTTCCTACCTTTCTGTAGACTAAACTTTCTTCTTGCTAAAAGGTTAGTGACCACATGTGTTCCTTTACCTAGCTCCTCTCTTTGACAAGATGAAATAGCTTGTAATTTATATTTGAAATTGATTTGAATCTGTAGCTGCTGGGGAGATTTTTGTGTAAAAGATTGCCCAAGTGCTCTGGTTTTTACAAGCGCCTGCTTGCTAACTTCTCTCTGTTGTGTGAGCCCTGGTGGGAGGGTGCTGCTCTCCTTCTCTGGAAGTAAGGGGCTCACGATGTAATTTGCGTGTTTTTCCCGTGCCTTTGGCTGAAGAAATGTGCAGTGTTCTGAAACCTGCCCAGACCTTGCACATGCTGTATCTGCTTAAAGAGGGTTTTGGCTCTTAGCCCTTCTCAGCTGCATTAGGGTTCAGGTTACATCCCTCTCCTCATCTAACCACTAATAAAAGCCAAAATAATTAAGGATCAGGGAGAGTTAATTCCCACTGCTAAGACCCAGGTGGGGCCCTTCCATCTCCCACCCCCTAGGTTGGAGCCCTAAGTTAAGGCTGAACTTTAGTCTAAGCCTATAAGTGACAGTGATCTGGAACAGGCCCCAGAAAAGCACTTGGCGATCAGGTTTTGCCCCATGCTGGCTGTACGTGTTCTTTCTCTCTCTCTCTCCCCCTCCCTCCTTCCCTCTCTCCCTCCCTCTCCCGCTCTTTTCTCCCTTCCCCACCAGGTTGGCATCTTAGAGGAGACCAGTGACCCCAGGGACAACTGATTCTGTTGCAGCAATGGAAATGATACATCATACTTCACTTTCATCTAAACTGAGAGATTCAGATGAAGCCTCTGTTTTTTTTCAAGCCCTTGACCCAACTTCAGTACAACATTAGGAGTCTCATTCAGAATAAGAAACATCATTGATATATCTCCCAACTCAAAAGAGATGCATAGTAATGAGCTCTAAGATAGTGAGCTCAGATGGGAAAGGGCAGCTTTAAAGGACGATCTTGCAAGAGCTGGGACAGGCAGGAAGAAGCCTCATTCTGGAACAACTACACTACTGTAGTGGCCTCCTCAATGGTTTTTTTCCCTTTGATCATCCCCTCCTCCCTCCCTTAAAATTATTTAATGGTTCCCTGCTGCCTGTAGAATAGAGCCCAAACTACTTTTGCCTGGTGTTACAGACCATTCTCCATCTGGCTCTAGTCTTAGCAATCCTTCCAGGCCCCAGGTTTTCAGGCAGAATGGTTTCCTCACTGTTTCCCAAACCCACTTGGGAAATTCTGGCCTCCAATTTTCTCATCCTGATGTTCTTTCCAGTGGCTAGACCTCACACTGCGTCCTTGGAAGGACTTCTCACTTCTCTGGCCCTCTCCATAGGACCTAACCTTCAAGCCCTACCTCTAAGCCAAAAGGGCATCATCTCTGATTGCTCCTGGTGGAAGCAATCACTCCCTCTTTGGAATGCCTGAGTTCTGGTTTTCCAGTAGCCATCTTTGGGTACTTTGGCTCTCTTGTGTTTGGTTTGCTGGATCAGGATCTCCTAGAGGACAATGGCTGTATCTTCTATATCTTTACCATCGTCAGCACAGAGTAGACTCTCCAGCATGGTTTGCTGGTTTAGACAATACGTAAGAAGAGTCAAGCAAACATTTTTTACTCAGTAATTGGTCATCTTTCCACTTTCTACTTCCAAGCCCAAATTAGGAAGAGAATATGACTAGATGATCTGGATATACTGGCCAAGTTTCCCAAAGTTTGTGTGACACCCCACCTCAGTGTGGGTGAGCCTTGAATGACACACACATGAGAACTAGAGACACAGGGAATACTTAGAAGAAAATATTGGTGGGGGCAGAAGTTGAGAAGGATCCCAGAGGCAACCCAGGATGAGAAGGGGGATGGCAGCAGTAGAAGATGAGGTTGACTACCTGCTTGTCCCCAGGCGGCCTGAAGTTTCGTTTATAACAGTTGAATGTCACGCTGTGCTGCATCCTGTGTGGAAGCTGTGTTCCGAGGTTTGAATGTGGGAGAGGCTGGCTGGCTGATGATTGCAGCATTTCCCATGCTGTTGGGACGCGTTGCTGTGAGACTCCTAAAACAACAGCCATCCCACTTGTTGCTATCTGTTTAAGGTGGGTGTAGTGTGTGTCTTCTGCCTAACTCAAGTGTTTCACTGCTTTAGCTGAGAGGCAGTAGCTTTGGGTGAACACACTCTGTGTGTGTGTGTGTGTGTGAATGTGTATGTGTGTGTTTTCACTTTTTCTTAAGCAAGCTCTAATGTGTTCTGTCTGACTGGCCTTGGATGTGAGTCACTGTCTGGTATTTATGCCCAGTGTCTTAAGTGTCCTTAGTATTTGACCATGACATTGTTTTTCTCCCTATTTTTCTCAAAGCTGAGAATGCTGAGAAGGGTCAAAAGGAACTCACTCTGTCTTCATTCCAAATGAGGTCTAATATCATTGGTGGCTTACTGTCTCTGTGGCAGTCAATTAGGTTATGTAAGGGCACTAAAGGGAACAGGTTGAAATTCACAGTAGTAGTACTGTGACAGTTTAAAAGACACACTATAGGGGCTTCTCTTAGTTTGTTCCTGTCCAGGATACAGTTGGAGAGTTCACCCACTGGAATGACTTTAGGAACAGGCCTTGAAAGGTGCCCTAGGAAGTGTTTGTCCTTATCATGATCACGTAATAAATATGAAAGGAGTACAAACAAACTGAGAAAGCCTTAGAGACATGATCCAGCATTTGCAGGCATTGGTGAGAGAAACAGAATGTTAGCTTCCTCCTTACCGTTGTTTCTATTAAGTCCTTCCAAGATTGAAAATGTTGTCTTAGAAGCAGGCTCATAGAGTGTGGGAATGGTAAACCCCATCAGAGGCACTGTTGTTATCAAAGGGACAGAGCCTCAGATAGGAAGGACATGGCTGCTAGCATGGTCATTTGGAGGCCAGGCAGGCAGTAAATCATTTGAGAATGAATTAAAGGTTTAAAGGGCAGGAGGGAATTCTTTGGGTGACCTCATAGGTGCTTGAAAAATCAAAGGGATAGCTGATGGGCTTTTATGTTTTCAGGGCTGGATCGGAGGGTCAAGGGAATGGAAATGCACAGTAAAGAATTGGCGTTGCTGTTTTCATGTGCTTGGGAACACTAACTCCAGGCTGGTGATGGTCAAAGTTACCATTAATTAAATGCATATTTATGTTCTGGGAATTTTAAATGCATACTCTCTAATCTTCTCATCTCTACTGTAAATTAAGTGTAGTATTCCTATTTTACAGATGAAAATAATGAAGTTCAGAGGGGCAAAGTAATGTTCTCCAAGTAACCAAGCCAGTAAGTGGTAGAGCTATGATTTGAACCCAGCTCTACCTGACTCCAAATCCTATTCTTGTCCCACTGTACCTTAGAATGTTACTTCAACCCTGAAGCCTCTTTTTGTGTTTCATATTGTCTTTTTAATACCATTGTTAACTATTGTTATGACTATATTCTGTGTTTCATAGCATTGGACAAAGGTGGGTCTCACATATCAATCATTTCACAACTTTCCTGGGAAGCTTGTTAAAAAACACAGATTAGACTCCCAGGATGAATACAATGTACAAGAGGTACTTAGTAATGTCCCTATTGTAAGATGCAGAATTTAAGGCTAAGAGGGTTAAGTAACTTTCCAGAATTCATTGGACCAGTAACTGGCAGAGCTGGTATTCAAATTCCAGTTTATCTGATTTTTGAGTGCCTGTTCTTTCCCATGCTCCAGTTGCCTCCCAAACTAGAAGGGGAGTAAGCAATAAACAAAAAACCAGACTTGACCCTTTCGGCCTCTACAAACGTACCCTTCTTACTCCCCTCTCTGTCAATAAATTTTTTTAAGTGAGGGGTGGCCTCCCTCTCTCCCTCTTCCCTCCTTCCTTCTCTTCTAGCACAATTTATTTGTTTAAATGGTTATTTTGTGGGTAGACGATAAATGTTCATGGAAGAAAAATTTAAAAACTATATAAATGGGTACATCTTTCTTCATTCATGTTCCTAACCCACCTAATTTCCCTTCCCAGTGGCAATCATTGTTACCAATTCCTTGTGTACTCTTCCAAAGATACCCTTCCAAACATACGTTATATGTAGGCATGTTGTATATGCTCATATACATGCATGCTCAGTGTCTCTATTTCCTCACTGCCTGTCTTCCTGAATCCTCTGCAATCTGGCTTCCGATGAGGTCTTCCTGAGGGCCAAATGTACTGACCTTTTCACTGTTTTCATCATCCTTGTTTTCTCTGTACAATTGCTGTTTTTCAATTATTTGTTGAATAGTAACATAGTTATGTGGTTTAAAAGCCAGTTAGTATGAAAAGGCAGATAATAGTTTTCCACTCATCCTTGTCTCTCATCTGTTCAGTTTCACCACTATCTCCAACTATGCTTAGATATTTTTATGTGTCTTTTCAGAGCCTCTCTATACATACACAAGCAAATGTCAATACAGATTCTTTATTTTGCCTTTTATACAAAACGTAGCATACTAAAACAATTTTCTGCACTTTGATTTTTTCACTTACATATCCTAGAGGTCTTTCACTCTCAAAAATACAAAGGTTATCTCTATTTTTTAACAGCCATGTTGCATTTAATTATTTAAACAGTCCTTAGTATTGCCAGTTATTGGCATTGTTTCCAAACCATTCAGACTCGACCCTCTCCAAACTCTGCTCCCGGTATAGCTCCTGTGACACTGAACTCTCTTGATTCTGCATCTTCTCTTGCTGTTTCTCCATTCTCCTCTGTGAATCCACTGCCTCTCTTATCTCCATCCTGTGGATATTCCTCAAGGCTCAGAGCACAGCCCCTCCCCCATAACTCTTTTCTCTGTTTCTTCTTTCCCCATTCTCCTTCCCCCATTCTTCCCCGCCTCCTCTTTTCCTCAAGAAAGCAATGAGATCTCATAGCTCCCAAATCTCTAGTCTTAATATTTTCTACTGTCTGATACCGTCCACTGGAATATATTTTTTTACCTCATGTCCCAATATATCTACAATGGAACTTATCTTCCCCTTGTAAAATGGACTCTTTCCTTGGCCTCCCCACCTCCCACTCAGCTAGCATTAAAATCATGGAGTCACTGCTTACTCATCCCCTATTCCACATTCTGTCAGTCTTCCTTTACAATAACCTTCATATCCACCAGCTTCTTTTCAATTCCTGCTACTCCCACCTTCTTCCAAGCTCTTATTACTTTATGTCTGGTTTCTGGATTCCTGGCTGGCTTCCCTGCTTCTAATATCACTCCTTTTAAATTTATCTCATAAGATACTTTTTCTATCCAAGAATTTTAGTTTTCCTGTCTGTATAATGAGGAAGCTGGACTGACTGGTTGGTCTCGGAGGTGGGTTAAAATCCTAGCTCTACCATTCCTTCCACCTCTGACATTCTAGACCAGAACTACCTCTAACATTCTAGACCAGAAATCTTCCCAGTGTCTTCCCACCTCCCACCATTTCTACTCTCTGTACTGCTCTCTCTCACTTGAATTGTCACTATGGCTCTGTGCTCCCAGCAGTGACTTGCACAAATCTTTCTTCCATATTGGTCCTAGAGTCTTTATCCTAAATTAACTTACAGTTGAAAGAAATCTTAGAGGCAGGCCATCCAAGCTGACCAACACTAACCCGCTGCCTGAGTGCCATTAATAACACCCTTGAATTTGGTTGGTCAGACTCTGTTTGGTCTGAATGATTCTATTGATGGAGAACATTATCTCATAAGGCAGCCCTTTGTATTGTCAGATAGCTGGAGTTGTTCTATATCTCCTACCACAAACTGACACCAACCGATCTGCCTTTATGATACTCTGTTATTAAAAACTTGCTTCATCTTGGTTTAAGTTCAAACCCCTCAGGTCTGGCATCCCAAGAAATATGGCTCCTCTCTTCTCCTGTAGGCTAAAATCCTGGATACTTCTTTGTACTTCATCCACATTTAAAAAATAACTAATATTATTTCAGCACTTATTGGATGCCAGACACTGTTCTAAGTGATTTTACATGTATTATTTAATCCATACAGCAACTATGTAAGTTTCTATTATTATTCCCCATTTTATAGAGAAAGAAAATGAGGCATGTGGAAATCCAAGAGATTTACGCAGAGTCTTACAGTTAGTAAATGGTAGAGCTAGGATTTTAACCAAGAAAGGCTATCTCCAGAGCACATACCCATAATTACTGCACAGTCAGCCTCAAATGTGACAACAATTTTATGAATATGTCCAGTGCCTTGTTATCATGGTTTCTTAAAATGCATTTCTAGTCCCAGCTACTTGACTAAATCTTACCTATTCTTTGAAGGTCATCACAAATTACGCTTCCTTCTGGTCCTGTTCTACCCCATCTTCCATCTGGTGCTCACCATGTTCTTTCTAATGAGTTGGGCATGCTTGTTTTATATACTTCATGGGATATGCTCCTCGAGGGCAGGGCCCAAACATATAAACTGCTGGATTAGGCTTTTAACGCCAAATATGTTTCTTAGAACATTTAACAAGTAGAGCTATGCTTTAGGAACTTCTGAGACTTGAGATTTCCTCTTTTTGAGTTTGTATGAATCTCTTCTTTCTAAATCTGGCTCTAAATTCTTTCTTTCTTAGGCTGTTAATTCATTTCTGTTTATTGCCTCATAGTTTTGTACATTTGTTCCCAGGTACTGTCAGTGACAGGGCCAGAAAATAAGTGTTGTTATCCATATATATACACACACACACACACACACACACACACAGAGACATACATACATGTACACACATCTATACATTTATATATTATATTCATATATAGACACACACACATATGTACACATTTATATACATATTCATACATACATGTACTGAGAGCCAAATAAGGAGCAATATAAAAAAGAAATTTCATTACATCCCCTCTCTGGGATCTGACTTCCTTAATGTTTATTACTTCTTATCTCCCCTCGTCCTTGGCCTTAACATGTATTACTACGCTAGATAGATAAATAGGCACGTAGGTAGGTAGGTAGGTAGGTAGGTAGGTAGATAGATGGGTGCTTTGCCATTCAATCAAGAGATTGTGAATCTAGAGACTGTGAATTTGTGCGTGTCTGTGTGTCTGTGTGTGTGTGTGTGGTGTGTGTGTGTCAGAGAGAGAATGATGGAGGGTTGTTGGATAGTTGGAGGGACAGTTTTTTGAGGCAAAGCTTGTCTTCTGTGATAAGAAAGCCTCTTTAAAATGCTGCATCCTACAGAACATCTTTCCCTCAACCTCCTCCTTTTCGTCTTTCTCTATGTCTTTTCTTCATTTCATAGTGATTGTCATTTCCCATGTGTATTTTTTAAATGAGTTCTATCTAAAATTTGCCAAGCTATCTGGTTGAGTGAGATATGCTCACCTAGCATGTTAGACAAAGACATGATTTACTACCCAGACAGGCTAATTCAGTGGGTAACACATCATTCTCTGAAGGATCATGGTACTGTTAATTCCATGTGTACCAATTTAATTATATTTCAGAAGTTAAAAAAAATAAATAGTTCCAGTTGCAGTGTTCTAGTTCACTAAGCATTGACTATAAATCACTAATGGGTACTTTACAAATTTATGTTGATGCACTGGCTGGTATTTTACATGAGTATAAGCCACCTACCTCAGGGTGTCTAACTTGGTTTTGTAAAGTAAAAAATGTGCTCTTGATTTCTCTCTCTGGCCCCATAATATCTTCATCAACCCCCACCCCAACCCATATAACTTTCACAGGGCCCCCTTTTCTTCTCCCTTCACGTATTTCATCAGACTCTTTAAGGAAGTCATAGACTGGTTGTGATTATTACTGAACCATATGGGAACCACACATCTTCTTTTTTTTCTTCTTCTACTTTCTTGTATAATGGTTATGACTTCTTAAATGAAGTAAAAAGCCCCAAGATAAGTTTTTAACTATTGAAAGACTTTAGGCCAGGTAACCCTATTTTAATTTCATCATTCAACAAAGCCAAAGTTAGTAACCCCTCTTTTTTCTTTTCTTTCAGATATCACCTGAAGTCTGTTCTCCAGAAGGGTGATACTAGTTACTGCAATATACATTAGTGTGCAGCATTCATGATCCCTTATTGTTTATACTAAAATCTTCAGAATTAGAAGAGTCTGGTAGTCATTAGATAGTCTCCTCTTCCAAAATGGGTTGTGACTACTGGATAAAATTTGACTAAAAAGCAAAGATACTGATTTTTTTTCCAGTCTTTACTTTTGTATTTTCGATGTCAGAAAGTATATTCATATGTCTTGTTAAAATTTTACATTCATCTAAGTTACTTTTTTATTGTAGTGAGAACATTTAACATGAGATCTACTATTTTAACAGGATTTTAAGTTCACAATACCACACAGTTAACTATAGGCACAATGTTGTACAAGAAATTTCTAGAACCTCTTCATCTCGTATTACTGAAACTTTATGCCCTTGAA
This sequence comes from Aotus nancymaae, assembly GCF_030222135.1. Taxonomy (NCBI): domain Eukaryota; kingdom Metazoa; phylum Chordata; class Mammalia; order Primates; family Aotidae; genus Aotus; species Aotus nancymaae. Next base: position 8,789,043 of record NW_026988472.1, read on the forward strand.
TAGCAACTCTCCATTTCCCTCTCCCCCTGGCTTCTGGCAACTACCATTCTACTCTCTGCTTCTGGAATGATATTTCAGTGTGTCTTATACCACATTTTCTTTATCTGTTCTTTCATTGATGGACATTTAGGTTGAGTCTACATTTTGGTTATTATAAACAATGTTCCAATGAACGTGGGATTTTAAATATGTCTTTAAGATCCAGATTTCAATTCTTTTAAGATGAATACTCAGAAAACAGATAAACAGCCAACAGGCCCATGAAAAGATACTCAACATCACTAATTATTAAGGAAATGCAAGTCAAAACCACAATGAGATATCACCTGACACCTGTTAGAATGGCTATTTTTTAAAAAGATAAGTGTTGGATATGGAGAAACTGGAACAGTTGTACACTATGGGTAGGAATGTAAAATGGTGCCACTGCTATGAAAAACAGTATGGAAGTTCCTCAGAACAGAGAGTAGAATGGTAGTTGCCAGAAGCCAGGGGGAGAGGGAAATGGAGAGTTGCTATTCAAGGGCATAAAGTTTCAGTAATACGAGATGAAGAGGTTCTAGAAATTTCTTGTACAACATTGTGCCTATAGTTAACTGTGTGGTATTGTGAACTTAAAATCCTGTTAAAATAGTAGATCTCATGTTAAATGTTCTCACTACAATAAAAAAGTAACTTAGATGAATGTAAAATGTCTACTTAAGTCCTTTGTCCATTTTTTCATTGGGTTATTTGTTTTTATGCTGTGGAGTTGTATAAGTTCCTTATATGTTTTGGATATTAACCCCTTATCAGATAAATGCTTTGGAGATATTTTCTTCCATTCCATATGCTACCTTTTCTTCTTTTTTTTTCTTTCTGAGACATAGTCTCACTGTTGTTCAGACTAAAGTGCAGTGGCGCAATCTCAGCTCACTGCAACCTCTGCTGCCTGGGTTCAAGTGATTCTCCTGCCTCAGCCTCCTGAGTAGCTGGGATTATAGGTGCCACCAAGCTTGGCTATTTTTTTTTTTTTTAAGTAGAGATAGTGTTTCACCATGTTGGCCAGGCTGGTCTCAAACTCCTGACTTCGGGTGATCCACCTGCCTCAGCCTCTCAAAGTGCTGGGATTACAGGTGTGAGCCGCCACACCCAGCCTACCTTTTCACTGTGTTAAAAGATTCATTGGTTGTGCAGAAACATTTTAGTTTGATGTTGTCCCACTTGTTTATTTTTGCTTTTGTTGCCTGTGCTTTTAGTGTCATATTCAAGAACCCATGGCCAAGATGAATGTCAAGAATCTTTTCCCTCACATTTTCTTCTAGGAGTTTTGCAGTTTCAGGTCTTATGTGTATGGTGTAAGAAAGGGGTTTGATATCCAGTTTTTCCATACCATTCGTTGAAGAGACTATCCTTTACCCATTGTGTAGCCTTAGTAACCTTCTCAAAGATCACTTGGCCATATATGCGTGGGTTTATTTTGGGGCTGTCTCTTCTGTGCCCTTGCTCTATATATCTGTCTTTATGTGAGTACATACTGTTTTGATTACTATAGCTTTGCAATATAAATTGAAATTGGGGAATATGATGCCTCCAGCTTTTTCTTTTATAAGATCATTTTGGCATTTTTGCTATTTGAAGTTCTTTGCAATTCCCTACAAATTATAGAGTTTTTTTTTTCCCATTTCTGTAAAAAATGCCAGTAGAATCCCAGTGCTTTGGGAGATTGAGGCGAGAGGATTGCTTGAGCCTGATTACAAGATTGGCCTGGACAACATAGTGGGACCTTGTTTCTACAAAAAATTTAAAAAACAAAAAACAAAAAAAGGCAGGCATGGTAGCACATGCCTGTAGTCCCAACTACTCAGGAAGCTGAGGTGGGAGGATTACTTGAGCCTGGGCAATCAAGGCTGCAGTGAGCCTTGATCATGCTACTGCACTCCAGCTTGGGTAAAGGAGCAAGATCCTGTCTCAAAAAAATGCCATTAAGATTTTGAAAGGGATTAATTGAATCTAGATCACTTTTTGGGTGGTATGGACATTTTAACAATATTAAGTCTTGCATTCATTAGCATGAGTGTCTTATTTATTTGTGTCTTCTTTGATTTCTTTCATTAATGTTTTATAGTTTTCAGTATACAAGTCTTTCACCTTCTTAGTTACATTTATTCCTAAGTATTTTATTCTTTTAGGTAGTATAGTAAATGGGATTGTTTTCTTTCTTTTTTTGTGAGGTAGTACATTTTTAGTGTATAGAAACGCTGTTGATTTTTGCATGTTGATTTTGTATCCTGTAACTTTACTGAATTTGTTTATTAGTTCTAACAGTTTTTTTATGAAGTGTGTAGGATTTTCTCCATATAAGATCATATTATCTGATAGCATGTAAGATCATATTATCTGATAAGTAAAAAATAATTTTACTTCTTTCTTTCCTATTTTGATGCCTTTACTTTTTCTTTTCTTGCCTAATTATGCTGGGTAAAAATTCCAGTACTATGTTGAACGGAAGTGGCAAGAGTAGGCGTTTTTGCCTTTTTCCTGATCTTAGAGGAAAAACTTGGCTTTTCACCATTGAGTATGACATTAGCTGTGAGGTTTTCTTATATGACCTTTATTTTTTTGAGGTAATTTCATTCTATTTCTAGTTTGTTGAGAGCTTTTTATGAAAGGCTGTTGAATTTGTCAAATGCTTTTTTTATACCTATCAAAATTATCATGTGCTTTTTATACCTTATTCTGCTAATATGTTGCATCACATTTATTGATTTGCATATGTTGAACTATCTTTGCATACCAGAGATAAATCCCACTTGATCGCAGGGTGTCATCATTTTCCCGTGCCATTGAATTCAGTTTTCTGCTGCTTTGTTGAGGATTTTTGCATCTATTTTCATTGGGGATACTGGCTTTTAGTTTTCTTTTTTTGTAGTGTCCTTATCTGTATCAGGTATAATGCTAGCCTCTTAAGATGAATTTGGAAATGTTCCCTTCTCTTCAATTCTTGGAAGAGTTTGAGAAGGATTGGCATTAATTCTTTTCAAATATTTGGTAGAATTCACCAGTAAAGTAATCTGTTCCTGGGTTTTTCTTTATTGGGAGATTTTTAATTTACTAGTTCAGTCTCCTTACTAGTTACACGTCTGTTCAGATTTTTCTATTTCTTTGTGACTCAGTTTTGGTCAGTCATATGTTTCTAAAAATTTATCCATTTCTTCTAAGTTTTCCAGTTCATGGGCATATACAGTCATGTATCTCATAATGATGTCTCAATCAATGACAGACCACGTATGTGACAATGGTCCCATAAGATTATAATACCATATTTTTACTGTACCTTTTCCATTTTTAATTATATTTAGATTCACAAATACTTACCATTGTGGTATAATTGCATAAAGTATTCAATACAGTAACATGCTGTACAGGCTTGTAGACTAGGAGCAATAGGATCTACCATATAGCCTAGTTGTGTAATAGGCTGTACCAGCTAGGTTTGTCTAAGTACACTCTGTGATGTTCACACAGTGATGAAATCACCTTATGACACATTTCTCAGAACATAATCCTGTCGTTAGGTGATGCATGACTGTAATTGTGGTATCAGTTGTACTGTCTTCTCTTTCATTGATAATTTTATTTACTGGTGTCTTTCTCTTTTTTCTTAGCATAGCCAAAGGTTTGTCAATTTTGTTGATCTTTTCAAAAAGTTAACACTTAGTTTTGTTGATCTTTTCTATTTTTTTCTATTCTCTATTCTGTTTATTTCTACTCTACCCTTTATTTCTTTCCTTTAAGTAACTTTGGGATTAGCTTTTTTTTTTCTTATTTTTCTATTTTCTTGAGGTGTAAAGTTGGGTTGAGATTTTTCTTTTTTAACGTAAGCACTTATCACTATAAATTTTCCTATTGGTACTGATTTAGCTGCATTCTATAGGTTTTGTATGTTCTATTTCTCATTTATCTCAAAATATTTTCTAATTTTCCTTTTGACTTTTTGTTTCACCCATTGGTTATTTAGGAATGTATTGTTTAATTTCCACATATTTTTGAATTTGCCATGTTTTCTTTATTTTTTTATTGCATTTTAGGTTTTGGGGTACGTGTGAAGAACATGCAAGATTGTTGCATAGGTACACACATGGCAGTGTGATTTGCTGCCTTCCTCCCCTTCACCTATATCTGGCATTTCTCCCCATGCTATCTCTCCCCAACTCCCCACCCCCACTATCCCTCCCCGATTTCCCCCCAACAGACCCCAGTGTGTAGTGCTCCCCTCCCTGTGTCCATGTGTTCTCATTGTTCAACACCCGCCTATAAGTGAGAACATGCGGTGTTTGATTTTGTGTTCTTGTGTCAGTTTGCTGAGAACGTTAGTTTCCAGGTTCATCCATGTCCCTACAAAGGACACGAACTCATTGTTTTTGATGGCTGCATAATATTCCATGGTGTATATGTGCCACATTTTCCCTGTCCAGTCTATCATTGATGGGCATTTGGGTTGGTTCCAGGTCTTTGCTATGTAAACTGTGCTGCAATGAACATTTGTGTGCATGTGTCCTTATGGTAGAATGATTTATAATCCTTTGGATATATACCCAGTAATGGGATTGCTGGGTCAAATGGAATTTCTATTTCTAGGTCCTTGAGGAATCGCCATACTGTCTTCCACAATGGTTGAACTAATTTACACTCCCACCAACAGTGTAAAAGTGTTCCAATTTCTCCACATCCTCTCCAGCATCTATTGTCTCCAGATTTTTTAATGATAGCCATTCTAACTGGCGTGAGATGGTATCTCAATGTAGTTTTGATTTGCATTTGTCTAATGACCAGTGATGATGAGCATTTTTTCATATGTTTGTTGGCCTCATGTATGTCTTCTTTTGTGCCATGTTTTCTTCTGATATTGATGTCTAGTTTCATTCCATTGTGGTCAGAAAAGATAAATGGTATGATTTCTATCTTCTTCAGTTTGTTTTGTGACCTACCATGAGATCTATCCTAGAGAACGTTCTGTGTGTACTTGAAAAGAAAGTAGATTCTGCTGCTTTGGGTGGAATGTTCTATGTTTCTGGTAGGTCCGTTTGATCTATAGTGTCATTTAAGTTCACTATTTCCTTTTGATCATCTCTCTGGATGTACCATCCATTATTGAAAGTAGAATATTGAAGTCTCCTACTATTATAGTATTGCTGTCTATTTCTCCCTTCATTTCTGTCAATGTTTGGTTTATATATTTAGGCAGCTTAATGTTGTGTGCATATATATTTATAATTCTTATATCATCCTGTGAATTGACCTTTTTTCATTGCACATTGTCCTTTGTCTCTTGTGACAGTTTTTGGCCTATTTTGTCTGATAGAAGTGTACCCACCCTGCTCTTTTTTGGTTAGCATTTGTGTCTAATATCTTTGTCTATTCCTTCACTTTCAGCCTGTGTGTCTTTAAACTTAAGTCAATCTCTTATAGACAGCATGTAGTTGGATGTTGTTTTCTGATCTATTCACTCACTCTATATCTCTCAATTTGGGAGTCAACTCATTTATATTTAAAGTAGTTGTTGCGGCCAGGTGCAGTGGCTCATGCCTGTCGTCCCAGCACTTTGAGAGGCCAAGGCAGGCAGATTGCCTGAGGTTGGGAGTTCGAGACCAGCCTAGTCAGCATGGTGAAACCCTATCTCTGTTAAAAATACAAAAATTAACTGGGCGTGGTGGCAGGTGCCTGTAATCCCAGCTACTTGGTAAGCTGAGGCAGGAGAATCTCTTGAACCTGGGAGGCAGAGGTTGCAGTGAACTGAGGTTGTGCCATTGCACTCCAGTCTGGGCAACAGAGCGAGACTCCATCTCAAAAATAAAGAAATAAATAGTTATTGATAGAGAGGAACTTAGTATTGCCAATTTTGCTTATTATTTTCTCTTATAGTTCTTTTTTCTTGTTTTGTAATGTCTTCCTTTGTGTTTTGATTTTTGTATAGAGTGATTTATCTTTTTCTTTTGTATATATTTTCAATAGGTATGTTCTTTGTAGTTACCAAGAGTTTAGATTAAAATCTTATAGTTATTGTAGGCTATTTTAAGCTGATAACATAACTTCAATCACATACAAAAACTACAGTTTCGCCTTCACACACTTTATGCTATTGATGTCACAGTTTACCTATTGTTTTATTTTGTATCCATTAACATTACCATATTTTGTATTTACAATCTAATACTTTCGCCTTTTAACTTTTATAGTAGAATTAAAAGTGTTTTACCTACCACTATCACAGCATTACATTATTCTGTATTTGTTTTTATATATATATATATATTTATTTATTTTTAATTTTATTATTATTATTATTTTTGGGGATGGAGTCTTGCTCTGTTGCCAAGGCTGGAATGCAATGGTGCGATCTCTGCTCACTGCAACCTCCACCTCCCAGGTTCAAGTGATTCCCGTGCCTCAGCCTCTTGAGTAGTTGGGATTACAGGCACATGCCACCATGCCCGGATAATTTTTGTAATTTTAGTAGAGGCAGGGTTTCACCATGTTGGCCAGGCTGGTCTTGAACTCCTGATCTCAGGTGATCTGCCTGCCTCTGCCTTCCAAAATGCTGGGATTACCGGTGTGAGCCACCATGCCCAGCCTTGTTTATATATTTAACTTTGCCTGTGACTTTTACACTTGTCTGTATTTTTTGTATTATTATTTAATGTTCTTTCATTTCAATACAAAGAATTCCCTTTAACCCTTTAACATTTCTTGTGAGAGGCAAGTCTGGTGTAATGAACTCTCTTGGGTTTTTTTTTTTTTTTCGGTCTGACAAAACTTTATCTCTTCTTCATTTTGAAAGATAGTTTTATTCTTGATTGCTGGTGGGTTTTTTTCTTTTTCTTTTAGCACTTTGAATATATCATCCTACTCCCTTCTGGTGTGCAAAGTTTCAACTAAGAAATCCACTGTTAGTCTTATGGAGGTTTCTTGTATATGACAGGTTATTTTTCTTTTGCTACTTTCTTTGCCTATGGACAATTTGATTATAATGTGTCTTGGTATGGATTTCCTGGGCTCAAGTGATCTCCCATCTCAGCCTTTTATGTAGCTGGGACTACAGGTGAGTACCACCATGCAAGGCTAAGTTTTTAAATTTTTTCTGTAGAGACAAGGACTTACTATGTTTCTGAGGCTGGTCTCAAATTCCTGGCCTCAAGTAATCCTCCTGCGTCAGCCTCCCAAAGTGCTGGGATTACAGGCATGAACCACCATGCCCAGCCTGGATTTTTACTATATATATTTTATATCTCTTTTTTGGAATTTTTACTTCGTTCATGTGTTGTTCTTCTGATCTCCTTAAGCATCTTATTGTTAGTTTTGACTGTCAGGTAAATCATATATCTCCATTTCATTAAGATTGATCCCAGGACATTTATTTTGTCCCTTTTTTTGGAATATATTTCCCTGTTTCTTCATGTCCCTTGGCTCTTTGTGTGAGTATCTGCTCATTAAATAAAGAGCTACCTATCCCAGTCTTCACGGACTAGCCTTATACAGGGGAAGACCCTCATCAGTCAGCCCAGCTAGAGATTTTGGGGGCCTTTTAAAGCTTTGTGCTATTTCAACCTATTTTATTTGTTCTTAGCAGGGCAACTGCAAGGCTAACCTGCCATTTCTAAACAGACTGGGTCTATTTCAGGCCTGAAACAGTGCTGGGTCCTGTCAGTACTTCAATACAAACAAGACATAAACCAGTCCTTTGTGCATCCCTCCACAAAAAAAAATGTTGGGGCATTGGCCATGTGGTTCAACACCTTTCCTCATCTGAGAGAAGATGGGAGCCAGGGATTTTTATCTGCTGGCTCTGTGCTAAGCTGGGGAGAGGGGTTGTAGCAACTGCTAGCCTAAAATACTGTCTCTGATCTCAGTGTTTCCAAGGTGGCTAGATGCTAAGTCCCATCATCGCTCTGAGAAAGCAAAACTGAATCCAATCTTCTGGACAGCTACTGGAAAAGTTGGGGTACTGGATGTATGGTCTAACTCCTTCCCTTCCTAGGAAGAAGTTGGAATCTGGGAAGGGGGTTCTCCCAATTGTATGGCCCTGTACAGGGGGAAGGGATTATGCTGAAAGGGTATCTCAGATTTCCTTACTGGCTTTAATGTGGCTAGTCTCATTATACAGGAGCCTCTTAAGTAGTTTCCGGATTTTTCAAAACGGGAATTTGTCTATGTTTTGATGCTGAGTTTGTGTGTTCATGTGGTTAGGAGAGTTGCGGGTTTTCTATTCCATCTTGCTGATGTCACTCAAGATACTGATTTTTTATTTGTTTGGAAAATTAGTGCTACTTTATTAATATGATCACTATGATATTGAGGCTAAATTGACTTAATTTTACATTTTATTGAGATATAATTGATGTACAATAAGATATACATGGATATACATGTATAAATACATATATAAATTGATGAGTTTTGACAATATGTGTGAAACTATTACCATAATTAAGATAATAAGCATGTTCATCATACCCAAAAGTTTCCTTAGACCCCTTCGTAATCCAGCTCCACAATCCCCAGGTAACCACTGATGTGCTTTTTGTCACTACAGTACCTTGCATTTCTTAGAATGTTGTATCAATCGAATCATATAGTATGTATTTTTCTTTGCCTTTCAGTCAGCATAATTATATTTATATCTGTCTATGATGCATATATTAACAGTTCTTTAATATTGCTGAGTAATATTCAGTTGTATAGATATATCATAGTTTGTTTGTTCATTTACCTGGTGAACATTTGCATTGTTTCTGGCTATTATGAATAGTTTGTCATAACTATTATGAATAGTTATTCATAGCTATTATGAATAAAGCTGCTATGAACAGTCACATATAATTCTGTGTGAACATATACTTTCATTTTTCATGGTTAAATCTATGAGTAGAATGGCTGGGTCATATGGTAGGTATATCATTATCATTTTTTGAAGTTGCCAAATCATTTTCCAAGTGATTGTAAACATCTTATATCAATACTGTAAGAGGGTTCCATTCCTCCACATTCTCACCAACACTTATTATGGTAAGTCTTTTTAATTTTAGCCAGTCTAATAGGTATATATTGGAATTTCTTTGTAGTTTTAATGTATATTTTTCTAATGGCTAATGATGTTGAACATCTTTTCATATGTGTATTTGCCATATGTATATCATCTTTAGTGAAGTGTCTTTAAATCTTTTGCACATTTTTATTGCTTTTAATACTAATATTGAGTTGTAAGAGTTATTTTTTATTCAAGATATAAGTCCTTTGTTGGATATATGAGATTTGCCAATATTTTCTCCCAGTCTGTGACTTGCCTTTCCATTTCTTAACAGTGACTTTTGAAAAGTAAAATGTTTTAATTTTGAATTTTCATAAAGTCCAGTTTAATGATTTTTTCTTTTATAATTTCTGCATTTGTGTCCTATTTAAGAAATTTTTACCTTACCCAATGTAACTGTGATTTTTCTTTTATATTTTCTTCTAAAAGTTATATAATTTTAGCTCTTGCACTTGGGTTTAGGATCCATTTTGAGTTAACATATGTTTTGTGAAGTAAGGACTAAGGTATTTTGGGGTTTTGTTTGTTTTTTGCATATGAACATCTAGTTATTCTGACACTGTTTACTACATGTGAACATCCAGTTGTTCCAGTACTATTTGTTTAAAAGATTATACTTTTCCAGATCAAGCATAGTGACTGACACCTGTAATCCCAGCACTTTGGGAGGCTGAGGCAGGAGGATTGGTTGGGGCCAGGAGTTCGAGACTAGCCTAGGCAACATAGAAAGACCCCATCTCTACAAAAAAAAGTACTAAAATTAGCTGGGTTTGGTAGTGCCCACCTGTAGTCCCGCTATGCAGGAGGCTGAGATGAGAGGATAACTTGAGCTTATGAGTTTAAGGCTGCAGTGTGCTAGAATCACACCGCTACACTTCAGCCTGGGCAACAGAGAGAGACTCCATTTCTAAACAAAACAAAACAAAACAAAACAAAACAAAACAAAACAAAACAAAACAAAACAAAACAAAAAGATTATCCTTTTTCTACTTAATTGCTTTGGTGCCTTTATCAAAAATCAATTGACCTTTTACATGTGGATCTATTTTTGGAGATTCTGTTGTATAACATTAACCTATATGTTTATGCTAAAACCACACTGTCTTGATTACTGTAATATGTTTTGAAATAAAGTAGTGTAAGTCCTCCAACTTTGTTCTTTTTAAAGGTGTTTTGGCTATTCCTTATTTGAATTTTTATATAAAGTTTAGAATCTGGCTGGGTGTGGTGGCTCGCACCTATAATCCCAGCACTTTGGGTGGCAGAGGTGAGCAGATCACCTGAGAGTTTGAGACCAGGCTGGCCAACATGGCAAAACCCCGTCTCTACTAAAAATGCAAAAATTAGCCGGGTGTGGTGGCATGCACCTGTAATCCCAGCTACTCAGGAGGCTGAAACAGGCGAATGCTTTGGCCTTGGGAGGCAGAGGTTGCACTGAGCCGAGATCATGCCACTGCACTGCAGCCTGGGTGACAGAATGAGACTCTGTCTCAAATAAAAAAAAAAGTTTAGAATCAGCTTGTCAATTTCTATTTAAAATCGCTGCTGGCATTATGATTGGGTTTGTGCTGTTTTTATAGATCAATTTGGTAATTAATGCATGAACAATACTGATTTTCCTAATCTAGAAACAATGTATATCTCTCCATTTATTTAGATCTTATTTGGTTTATCTCAGCCATGTTTTGTAGTTTCACTCTAGGTCATGTACATCTTTTGCCAAATTTATCTCTAAGTACTTTTGTATTTTTGATGCTATTATAAATGGTTTATATTTTAAAATTTCACCTTCTGATGGCTGACTGCTACTATGTAGAAATATGTTTAATACATTAGTTTTGTGTCCTGCAACCTTACTAATCATCTCATTTTATTAGTTCTAGTAAACTTTTTGTAGATTCCTTAAAATTTTCTGCCTAGCTGATCATATCATCTACAAATAAAGATGATTTCACTTCCTTTCCAATCTGTATCCAAACCTCATTTTAACCAGCTGTACATGACTTGGATGTTATATAACCTCTCATTTTATTATTTTAGTAATCTTTATTGTGGTAAGAACATTTCATGTGAGATCTATTCACTTACCAGATTTTTAATCATATAATATAGTATTGTTATTTAGGGGTACAATGTTGTACAGCAGACTCTAGAACTCATTCATCTTGCATATCTGAAATTTTATTCCTGTTGATTAGCAACTCCCCATTTCCCCTTCTTCCCAGCCCCTGACAGTCACCATTCTATTCTTTGCTTCCATGAGTTTGACTATTTTAGATATTTCATATAAGTGGAATCATGTAGTATTTGTCCCCTGTGACTGACTTATTTCGCTTAGCATAATATACTCAAGATTCATCCATATTACTGCATATTGCAAGATTTCCTTTTTAAGGGTGAATACTATCCCATTGTGTGTATCCATTGTATGTATACACAACTTTTTGTTTTCCACTCATTCATCTATTTTAGGATATTTAAATGTTTTCACTATGTAACTTCTCTTAAACCTGAGTTTCCTTATCAGCAATATGGAGATTATAACAGTTCATACTCATAAGGTTATTGTGAGGATTAAATGTGACAATGTGGATAATGTTCCTAGTACAGGATCTGGCAGAATTATAGCCCCTATGTGTTTCTCTTTTGGGCCCTCTTCCTATTTCACAAAGTCAACATCCATACGTAACGGTTGTCCTCCTGACATTAATTTCTTTTATGGTATCTCTCATCCACTAATTTATCCAAACCTTAAAAAAAAAAAGATTTCTATAATCAAGCTGTTTTAAGCCATGGGAGTAATGTGCTTTCTGTTTACTAAATGAAGTTGGACTTCATTTTATTTTATTATTTTATTTTATTTTATTTTTTAAGATGGAGTCTCACTCTGTCACCCAGGCTGGAGTGCAATGGCGTGATCTCGGCTTGGTACAACCTCTGCCTCCTGGTTCAAGCTATTCTCCCACTTCAGCCTCCCGAGTAACTGGGATTACAGGCATGCACCACCACACCTGGATAATTTGTGTATTTTTAGTAGAGGCAGGGTTTCACCGTGTTGGCCAGGCTGGTCTCAAACCTCTTGACCTCAAGTGATCCGCCTGCCTCAGCCTCCCAAAGTGCTGGGATTTCAGGCATGGGCCACTGCACCCAGCCCATTTTATTTTTTTTAAATTGACCATTTTTAAGACTTTTCTTTGAACAACTCCAGCTTGATGCTATTGTCCCTGAGATTTGGTAACCAGATCGGTACACAATATCCCAGGTGAGAGCAAACCATGAAGAAGGAATTTAGGGGCAAGTTGAGGTGAGGGAATGAGGGAGGAGAGTATCTTCTCTTTTTTTTTCTGTTTCTGATCTAACTAGACTGATAATTGTTTTGGCTGAAATAGCAATTTGAGCTGGTGTGTTCAGGAAGCAGTCTACAGTGACTTTCATATCTCTTTCCTTGTTCAGAGCTGATAGCTTGGAGCCCATATTCCCAGAGACTGAATCTGCACCTTCCCACTCCCCATCCTAAAACAAATAGCATTAATTATCTTATAATTGTCCCTGCTAAGCCTCTCAGTCTGTATCTGGAATAGCTAGGAGGCCTCTTGGTCTCGCATATAAACATAAGTAGCCAGGATCAGACAAAAGTCTCCCTGGAAGTGTCCAACAGCCACCACCCATTGCATTCTCATCTCTGCTCCTCTAACCAAGAACTCTCACTAGAAATACAAGTACATTTGTAGAGCTGCCTGCCAATCCTCCTGGCTTACCCTTAACCTGCAGTGGCTTCAACTCTATTTATGTGACCTATATGGAACACAATAATAATTTTGGTTTAGAGAAATGGAAATAAGATAACTATACCAGGCTATCCTTCCATACTAGCCTCCTGTTATCATCCTAGTCTATTTTAGATCTTAAATATGTAGAATAAAGGAAATTTTGCAGCTTAATTTGGTATGGTTTGATGACCTTTGTGCCAGAGAAGAGAAGGTACCTAGGTAATCTCAAATTAATTCTGATAGTGGAGGGACAGGGTGTGGAGATATGGGAAGGAAGCTTATGCCCATTCATAAAATGCCTAAGCACTATTTGAGACTTTACTATGGGAGGACAAGCGGAATCCCAGTAGCCTGGCTATTTAAATTAACCCCAGTGCTTCTGCACATATAAAGGATAGGCCCCTGTTTGTCTCCTAACTTATTTTTCTCCAAACTACATATGTATTCAGTAAACATAATTGAGCATCTTTTATATGTAAAGATCCCACTTCTGAAACACAGGATTTTTTTTTCCCTTCTCTGCCTGCTTTTAGGTTTAGCAAAGTAACTAACTATTTCAGGTGGTTATTTAATTCTTCTGGAGCCTAGAATTGGAAATGGAAAAAATACATGGTCCTTGACTTGAGGGGACTTTACTCCATTCCACACTACTCCCATCAGATTTTTAATTCATGTAAAGTAAAACACTTTACAGTTTATAGTTGAGTTTTTTACTTCCATAATCTGTTACTTTAAGTAAGTTATTGCCATTTTTTAGGCTTCACTTTCCCTACCTGTAAAGTGAAGAGTAAATTGTCTTATATTTGTTCTTACTAAGCCTCTGGAATAGCTCAGAGGCCTCTTGGTCTCAGACGAAAGCCTCCCTGGAAGTGTCCTGTGGACACTTAACAGCCTTTAAAATTCTGGTTCCAACATTAGTTTTCTCTTTGTGAGTGTAATATGGGGCTTAATGAATTATGTTGGATGGTGGTTTTGATGTTTAATTTCGTGTCAGCTTTACTGGGCTAAGGGACACCCAGATAGCTGGTAAGACATTATTTTTGGGTGTGTCTGTGAGGGTGTTTCTGGAAGAGATTAGTATTTAAATCAGTAGACTGAGTAAAGAAGATCACCCTCACTAATACGGGCAATCATCATGGGATCTGTCGGGGTCCCATCCAAATAGAAAAAAGAAAAGAAAAAGGCAGAGGAAAGCAAATTCTCTCTCTTCTTTAGTTGGGCCATCCATCCTCTCCTGCCCTTGGACACTGGTGCTCTTACTTATCAGGCCTTCAGACTGAGACTGGGACTTATACCTTTGGCTGTCGTAGTTCTCAGTCCTTTGGCTTGGACTGGAACCACACCACTGGCTTTCCCCCCATAGCTTACAGAGGGCATATGGTAGAACTTTTTAGTCTCTATAATCAGTGAGCCAATCCTTCATAATATCTCTCTTCCTATATTTATCTTTAAGATACTTTTTAGTTCTGTTTCTCTGGAAAACTCTGATTAACCAAAGACCATAACTCTGTTGGGAGTTTTGGATTTCTAGGTAATCAAGTGAAACTTATAATATCCAGCTATATATACTTGAGAAGAGATGATGAAAGATGAAATATCTGGATCTATTTGGGGCCAAAAGTTTAATGTTTGTCTCTATAGTCCTAGTTTTTATCAATATGAAATCTACAGGGCTGCTACTAACCCATATAGTGCTTTTATACCAATTACAAAAAGGCTCTCTTTTCTTCAGGTGGATTCAGCCCTGGTTTGAGGCATGAGACTTGGCAAGTGGAGCTTAGGTTCTCATTTATTCCCTCAGCCTGGGGACTTTATGCACTGTTTACATGCCATGTGATTTCATTAATAGCACTTTTCATGATTTCCTTTTCAGATAGAACTCAACTTTGTTTTTCCAACTCCTTAAATTTGAGTTTTCCAATTGTATCTTATCACTGCCGTCACTGACTCATTTTCAGCTGCAGCATCCTTCGAGGTTGCAATGTAATTTTTCTTTTTCCCTACTTTTTTACCCTTTGCTTGGTATACCATATTGTTGATTCTAGATCCCATGAACTCTGCCTACTTCTCAGTTGGCTATTAAAAATTATCTTATTAATTTAGGTGACTAAAATCTCTCATCTGTATGCATAGAGAATTCAGTGTCTATTTCTCTTCCTTTCATGTAATACATTGGGTTGATCCACTCAAGATTCTTTCGCATACTTTTTTATCAAAGGGATTTATTTCCTAACAGCCATACAAAGAGGTTCTCACTCATCTTCCAAACACCATGCTGGGAATTTCATCTGTGCCTATGGCCCCTGGGCCTATTCTCTCCACTAGATGCTGCCACTGCTTGCTGTGCATTTGGAAGAATCCCAAAGGCCATCACTCCCCACATTCCCCTTCCAGGAATGTCCTTCCAGGAAGAGGACATTATACTATCCTAGCTCTGGCCCTAATCCCAAACATTCTAACTTCTCTTAACAGCAGTGTGTGTTTTGCAGATGGTGACTGGGTGAATTCCCAGAGCAGGAAGGAAGAACCAGAGATAGTAATGTCCAGGAGAGGAGTGTTAGAGGCACATTGTGAGACTCTCTTCTTCCTGTATGTTACAGATTCCCTGATTTCTAGTTTAGGAATATCTGTACCTACTTCCTGTCCAGGGGCAGTCTATGTAGCTGGGGATGTAGACAGGTTTCCATTAACTATTTCTTGGCCTGGAATCCTGATGGAGAAAGTTCCAGAGACCCAGATGATTGTCCTTGGCTTGCTCTTCACAAACTGTTCACTTCATGTTTAATTCACTGAATGCAGTGTTCACAGTACTACTTTAATTATTTGTATCACTAAGCTTGTGAGTTCTTACAAAGCTAATCCTACTTTTCCAAAATTTGGGTACCCAAAATAGTCAAACCATCAACTTTTACCTCATTCTATATTGTACATCTTTGAATCAACTGGTTTCTTTTCTCTGTTGTCTATAAAGCCCTCTTTTTTATAAAGAACATGGACTCTGAAATCCCTCAGACCTGAAGTCAAGTCAAGCTGTGTAAACTTTGCCTTCTGTAAAATAAGATTACCATCAATCTCACTGAGGAGTTGTGAGAATTCAGTAAGACTATACAGAGACCAAAGACTTAAATTTCAGGAAAGCAGTCTGTCATGGAACAATTCTATAGTTATGATTATTAGTGGCCTAAGTTTTGAAATACTTATTATAATTATCTTCTAAAAAACATTTATAATACCTAAAACTTATGTAGTGGTAACTCTGCCAGAAGCCGTTCTAGGAGTTTCCCACCTCTCCACTCATTTAATTCTTACACAATGACCTTTTGATGTAAATATTATTAGTATCTTCATTTCACAGATGAGGCAATTGAGGCATATACAGGCCAGGTAACGTGCCTAAGGTCATGCAATTGGGAAGTGTTGGAAAGTGATTCTTGACTTCAGGCTGGCAAGCTCTAGAGTCCCTTTTTAAAACCACTATGCTATATTAAATAAGTTTTATCATGGTTACTTTTAAATATGGTCTGTAAAACTATTTTTAGTTGATGAACGCTTATTAAGGGTATGGATGGTAGAAGTTGGGACAGAGGAAGAGAAAGATATAAGTTAATACTTTTTATGATCTTACATCTAAGAAAGGGGATGAATAAACACTTGTGAAAGACACAAAGATAGCTTGGAATGAGTCAATAAATCTGTGAAAAAGCTGTGAACACTTTGCTTCATCTGCCAACTTTAGGGCGTTCTAGGCTACTGCTTCTCAAATATTACTGTGTATACAAATCACCTAGGGAATACTCTTTGATTCAATAGGTCTGGGTGGATCCAGAGATTCTGTCTGTCTAACAGACTCCCAGGTGAGTCTGATGATACTGGTCCACAGATCACACTTTGAGTAGGAAGGTACCACATTGCCGCTTACCAATAGATAACTTACACTGAGGGTCTACTGTGTAATGCAGTGCTTTCTAGTTAAGCAAAAATATGTTGAACACTTTTAGCTGATTATATGAGAACATAGATGATAATTGAAGAATGTCATAGAATAACTGGCTAAAAAATTAGTGTGATATGTGAAGGGTACTCAAGAGTCTGCAGTAGTCTGAGCAAAGGATTAACATGGTCAGAAAGCTGATTATTGATGCGTTGTGGAGGATGGATAGAGGAGACCAGAGACTGGGCTATGTTCAGCTGGAAGGCTGGTATGGAAGTTCAGGGAATGGGAGGGTAAAGGCCTGAAGTGTAATGATGGCAGTAGAAATGGGCAGGAAGACTTGGCTTTTTTTTTTTTTTTTTTGAGACAGAGTCTTGCTCTGTCACCCAGGCTGGAGTGCAGTAGCCCAATCTTGGCTCACTGCAACCTCTGCCTCCCGGATTCAAGTGATTCTCCTGCCTCAGCCTCCTGAGTAGCTGGGATTATAGGCATATGCCACCATGCCCAACTAATTTTTGTATTTTTAGCAGAGACGGAGTTTCACTATGTTGGTCAGGCTGATCTCAAACTCCTGACCTTGTGATCCACCCACCTTGGCCTCCCAAAGTGCTGGGATTACAGGCGTGAGCCACCGCACCAGGCCCAGGCCTGGCTTTAAGAAATATTGATTACTACAGACCATCAAAAAAAATTAGCACACGTAGGATTTCTTCAGCAATATAGCTCAGAAGTGAATAGCACTCTAATGTTTGAAAAAAAATCACTTCCACGTCCATCATCTTATTTCATCAACACAGAAACTATGGGAGATTAGTAGTTACTTTCACCCGCATTTTACAAATGAAAGCAGCAACTTAAACCATTTCTGAGAAAAAGCAAGCCTAATTGCAAGAGCAAAAACATTGTGGAAAGGGTCACAATTAGTCATCTTGGTTTTTATAAAATTGGCTTTTTTTTCATTAACAGAGTAATATATTTTGTTTACAAAAGTAATATATATTTGAGACCATACTCCTGGTCATATTATCTATATCCCTTCCTCCAATTCTTCCACTTATTATGGTTCTTTTCCCTTGTCATTATGATTGTTTTGAAAAGTTAAATTACTATGTAATAATAACCCATGATATGAATGCATTATAGTTTAATTTACTAGTTCCATGTAATTGGCCATTTAGGTTTTCATTTTATGCTATTATAAATAACATTGTAGAAAATATATTTGTATATACATCCTCATTTGAGCATCTGATAATTTACTTAAAAACTCTCTGAAAAGTTTTCTTACCTATTTACAACTATCCGATTTAATGCTTGATAAAGGATCATATCAGCCTCCAACTTGAGGTGATTACCTAAGCATCTGATTGTCCCAGATTACATAGTGAACTGCCACTGGGGCCCCTGGCTCAGGAAGTAATGTTTTGGAAAATACTCTTGCAGTCTAGTAATATCACTGATCTTGAGTCTCCTCATTCTGGTCCATCAGCAACAGGTGTGTCTACCCGTTGGGGTGAAACAGTGAGGAGAAACTAAATAAAGACCTAGCTCCTGCCTTATCAGCTCTTTGGGGAAAGAGCTGTGGGATTATTAAGGAACAGGTCAAATCAAAACACTAGTTTATGTAGCTTGAAAGTCCATAGAGAGGCCAGGCATGGTGGCTCACGCCTGTAATCCCAGCACTTTGGGAGGCCAAAGCAGGAGGATCACTTGAACCCAGGAGTTTGAGACTAGCCTGGGCAATATAGTAAGCCCCATCACTACGAACAAATATAAAAATTAGCCAGGTGTGGTGGTGTGCACCTGTACTCCCAGCTACTTGGGACCTCAGGGTAAGAGGATGGCTTGAGCCCAGGACATCGAGGCTGCATGAGCCATGATCATGCTCTGGCGACAGAGCCAGTCCCTGTCTCAAAAAGTCTTTAGAGAAAAGCAGATATGTTAATGATACTGTGGATGCTTTTTTCTTCTTCTTTCTGCTAATTTATATTTTTGTGGTATCTATATCAAAGAGGTAGAAAGGCAGTGTCACATGGATCTGGAGGCAGACAGAGTTAAACTAAAATTCTGTCATTTATTTTTCATGCGATCCTCTGCAAGTTATTCACCCTCATTCTTTATCTGTGAATTGCAGATAGTGTTATTTATATGTAGATTTTCTGATGTGAATAAATGATCTAGGCCGCTAAGCATTTAGTGCTGTGTCTGGCACACAGTAATGCTCAATACTACCTTGTATTATTATTATTATTAGATGTTATCTAAATAAAAGGTTAAAATATGCATACATATATATATATATATAATGTGTATATACAGTTATATTTAGAAAGAACACAATAGGTAGGATTTTAACAAAGCCTAGAAAGTCAATTTTGATTGGTCCTACTTCAGGATAGCAGCTTTTCTCTGGTACTAGGCTGCCAGGTCAAGGTGTTACTCCCCTTCACCCCAGTGTTGGGGCCTGGTTCCTTAGCTATGTAGGGCTGGCTCTGTTTAGCAGCTATTGAATTGAAAGATACAAGATTTGGAGCCACAAACATCTGGCTCAAAGGCTGGAAATGCTCTTTCCTAGTCAGGTGCCCCTGAGAAATTTCTGGGAAGCAACTCTCTGTATCTCAGTTTCCTCACATGTCATAATGGCAGTCATACTTAAGTCACATGATTGTTGTAAGGATAATTAAATGGAAAGATACCAGTATTTGACCCATGGTTGAGTGCAAATTCTTTTCTTACTGAAATTTCCACCTGGCTTGTACCATACCACACCTTCCACTGCTTCTCTAGCCTTGGTTAAAGACCAGGTCCCTCATATCTCACACCTAGGTGAGACTTTGGGTCTTAACAATATCCCCTTTTACTTGTCACCTAAGTCAGATGTTGAGCTCTTAACATGAGTATGTAAAAATGTCCTTTTCATCAGGCTATTCAGAATTTTCCTTCCCAGACCCTGTTCCTTCAACATCCCTCTTACCGGCCTTTGTGAGCATGCCATTTCTTTCTCTTTGCTTGCCTCAGAGTGTCCCACCTCTTGGTCACTTGGGGTGGGAGTTGGGGGCTTTCCATACCAAAGCCAAACATTCTTTCCAGCATTGGATTTCTTACCCCAGTACTCTTCCTGGAAGCTGGACTGTCTACTAGTTAACCCTTCCCCCAGACTTCCCTCTTCATACGTACACCTAGGATTCTTCTTTCCTGAGTATGATCTTTGATCCAAACAGAGCCTGACTCTGACCTGGTTTTCTGGGTGCTGATTATTTTTGCACCTCTGATCCATTAGGCACATCACCTGTAGTGGAAAGAGTCCCTTAGATGTCATCGACTGTCCTACTCAGAGCCCAATATTAGCCATTTCTAAGGAGTTAGGCTGCTAGTTAAGGTAGTTGACACTGACATAGCCCTAAAAATATTCTGGGCCCAAACTGGTATCTGCTATCTAAACCCAACATTTTGGAGGTCCCAACCAAGTATCCAGAAACTTGGAACAGATCCAGAGTAGCAGCATCCAGAGGGTTTTGGTACTGCCTGCTCTTAGGCCCTTCATCAGGAGTACTGGGAAGCGAGTGAGGAAAAACAAAAGTATTATTCACATAGGGAGGGTGATTTAAGACATGAGGGTCGATTTAAGGAACGATTATATGACAAAAGTATATTCTGGCAAAAGAATGTTGGAAATATCAGTTTTTGTGTTTAAAAAATTTTTTTCTTGTATAGTTTGCATTTAGAAGCCAGTGCTCGTAAATAGTTTGCCTCCTGATAAATTAGCTTGTTTCCTTTTATCAGATTAAGGTTTTGAAACCTATAGTGTTTGCCTTTGTGTCTCGGCTACTGGGAAGCACAGAGCAAATCTGAACATTCATTGAACATATATACAAACAAAAGATTTTCTTTTTAAATAAAATTATCTCATTTTCTGTTTTTTTTTTCTAAATCTTTCTTTTAATTTTATGACCCTGTGACATCAGCAGTTTTTTAATAAGGTGCCTCAAATCTTTTTGGATGTAAATGGCCACGTGGTGGGTGAAGATTATAATCCTTATTTTTTGGTTATCCTGAGAAGTAAGCAAAAGTATTTGAGAAACTCCCCAGTCTCCCTTGAACAGGACAACATGCCCTGTGGGGAGAAGTACCTCTGCAAGCTTAGTTTAGGTGGGTTACAGGGAACTTTTCATGGTCCTTGGCATTTTGCTTTACAAGAGATGTATTCTCAAGTCCCAGGCTGGTTTTTTTTTTTTTTTTTTTTCTGAGATTAGATGTAGTTGGTTTAGGTGAAAAATAGCACATTTTGGACATGTCAACAAGGGTGTTGTTGCTACCCAACACATACTGAAACCCTAGAAAGGCTGAAGTTTCTTCTTCAGTGTGAAATCTGCAACCAATACATTTGGACATCTGATGAAAGGGAACCAGGCCCTAGCTTCCTTTATCACCTCCAAAAATGTAGCTGTTCAGTTCTCAGTTTGGGAATTCAAAAAGACAACTGATGTTCAGTTGGATACCTTAGCACCTTGGAGACCTCTACCAGCAAAAATGGCTTATTTTGTAGGCTAGCCCTTCTTTCCAGTATTCAACCTCAAAAGAGAGATGACTGCCTCAGGGAACAGGTGTCACCACCATCGGGCTAATTTTTCCAAAGCCCACATTTGATAATGTCATTTTTCTGTTCATCACTCTTCCTTGGATCTGCCTTCATGTTCATCTCCTCTGATCTATCTCACTGATAGTACCCAGGTCATTGCTTTTAGTTCATACATAATTCATTTGCCAAAAAGAAAGTGCCTTTCATAAAGCTGTGCAAGAAGCATAGGCTCTAGTGTCAGTCAGACCTGGTTTAAACCTTGGCTTTGTCACACTGAAGCAATGGGGGCTAAACCTCTGTGAACTCGTTTCCTTACCTATACAATGGGTATTTCTCTGATATGATTATTGTTAAGGTTAGTATATTAAGGCAGCATTTATAATTTATTGGTCATATCCTATTTATTGCATCACTATTATCTTGTTTATTCTCTAAGTCAGGTACTAAAATTAGCACATAAGACAAAAATCATGAATCATTGAAACTCTTCCTGGAAATCTTTTGTATTGCAGTAGAGTACTGTATCTGTGCATAGAACTCTATACAGTAATTCTTTAAGTTTGTGAACATGTGAGCTGGACTAGAGAAATGAACAAATGGGAAGTTTTTATGTAGGTGCCTGGGTATTCAAACCATTCTACCTCTAAGATGACCATCAAATTCCTCATGCTGAATAAGGGAGCAGTGGAGAATTCTAGACACTTCATTTGTTGATTTGTTTCATTTTGATTTCATGTTAAACCTCTGCCTTAAGCCATGTTGATAGGCTTGTGGTCATGAAAACTTACAAGCACTTAGCCTGGTTTCTGTCACTACCAGTAAGGATTCAATAAAGTGTTAGTTTTTATTTTTCATAATGGTAGTAAGAATAGTAGTAATAGTAGTACTCGTAAGATATGTGACAGCACCTAACAAAGAGCCTGGTACATAGTCATTGCTCAATAATATTTGCTAGATTTGGTTAATTGGATCTATATGCTTACTTTCCATATTCTTTTTAAGTGTAGTAAAGAAGAATTTGGCAACCTGTTTTCTGTCTTCCCAAGTTCCCTGCTGTGGCCCTTTGGTCATTGGTCACATTTCAACTTAGAGTTTGTTCTCAAGTAAGCCTCTCAGGTGAATGGACCTGTGATGCTACCCCACTAAAGATCAGATTGCACATTATCTGGAGGCAGGGAATCTGCCTTATTCATCTTTGTATGTCCACAGTTCCTAGCATATGATAGGTATTTAATGAAGGAATGGATGGATGGAAGAAGAAAAAGTTTGAGTCAAACAAAGACTATCTTTGCCTTTGTGAGATTTAAGGGACCAATGTTTAATTTGAGCTATTGCTGATATTGGTCACGTGAGTTTTTGGCATCAGGCTCTAAGAGTGCTGTGTATTCCTTGAAACCTTGCTGTGAGCTAGAAACAATTATGTTCTTAATGGGGTCTCTCCGGCGTAAGTAATCAAAAATATAATAACTGGCTTTGATACATTGTTTTGAGCACTTCAAGGGAGAAAAGACCCTTGAAGAGGAAGGCGGTAGAGCATCAGATAAGAGAATGAGATTTGGAGCCAACAGAAACCTTAGTTCGCATCCTAGTTTTGTCACTTTGTAGCTGCGTGTCCTTGGGAAGTCCCTTAAACTCTCTAAGCCTCAGCATTTTCTCATCTCTAAGATGGTGACAGTATTACATACCTCATAAGTACTGTTAAGAGATCAAAATATAAGAGTACTTAAAACTAAGGTACATAGTAACTTCTCAGTAAATGTTAGCTACTATTATTGTTGTTGCCACATAACATATTTTCTCTCCTTTCCAATATGAATGTAGCTTTATTGTTTTCCATATCATCAAAAGTAATAATGTTTGTTGTTTTAATATTAACTTAGAAAATACATAAAAGTTTAAAGAAGAAAATTAAAATTAGCCACATTCCTACTTCCTAGAGATAACAGGCATTGATATTTAGGTGAATGTATATCTTACACTTCATTCTTCCATATTTACACACACACACAGACACACACACAGACACACACACACACAAAGCAAGGTCATATTATATGTAATGTTTTCTAGCCTATGTTTTTACAACTAACAATACATTGCAGAAATCTTTTCAGATCTATAGAATCATTTTAATGGCGTCACAGTATTACACTTTATGACTATATAAATATTTTCACCAGAACCATATTCAGTGACATCTACTTTGCTCCTAACATTTTGCTAATATAAACAGTGCAACAGTGGCCATTTGTGTACGTACACCTTTGCACACTTAAACTGATTATTTTACTAAGAGATATTTATAGAAAAAGCAAAATTTCTAGGTCAAAGGGAATTAGTCACACTACATAATGGATTAATCTTTATTAAATGGGATAATGAATAGGAGGATGCTGTGTAAACTGTCAAGTGCTATGTAAGTATGAGTTATTGCACTGTAACTGTTATTGCAGGAAGTGTGGCAGACTGATGACCTTATGGACTAGGATAAGGCAGAAGGCTTGATTTCTCCCAGATTTCCATGAATACACCTAGATGAACACATACACACAAATGGGTGGTAACTGTTTATTCTAATGGATCTACATTACCACTCCCTCTCCCAAACTGCCAAGATGAAGAAAGATTCTTGCAATCTGGAAATTAAACAATTGCTTTTAAACATAGCTGCTTCCAGCCAAGTGTTCAGACCTGTTTTTTGCCAACCACAATTTTTACGAAAGCACTTGAATAGAGAAGCACAAGATCTCCCAAGCTGCTTCTGCCTGAGTTTTGTGCTATGCTCTAGAGAATCAAGACTGAAGGCCTGGCTACTTTCTTTGTGTGAAGGAGGGAGGGTGGGGTAGGCAGAGTCGGGGAGAAATACCTTTTTGTTAAGACAAGGGTGGTTGATCAATGCCAGCTTAAGGATACTTTAGTCACACCTTCAGTGGAAGTATTCAACTTTTCTAGTGAGCCTGACATTCCACAGAGTTCAGGCCAGTCTAGAGAGCCTAACTAACCCACCCACCCCTCTGGCTTCCTGTTTTTCTAGCAGCCAGAGTGCCTCTTGAGTGTAACTTTATTATAAGCATTGTTGAGTTTGGGGAAGTGTGTGTTGAGGAGTCTTGAATCTGGATCTCCTCATCTAACAGCCTGCATTCTCTCTGACTTCAAAGGCTGGGCATTCATCCAGGAATGATGCTCTTGGCCTCTGCTAGAAGGTGGGGCCAGGTGTGGGAATGCAAACAGACTGTGGGGGCCTATATGAGGGTGGAAGGCAGAAGGAGACTACGTGACCATGGAGGGGAGCAGACGCCTGGTACTTGGCCAGGCTCCACCTTACAAAGGGTGCTCCTTGAAGGAATGTTTTCAATGATGTCTGTCAGGGAGCTAGGGCTATTTGAACCTCTAAGTCTGAATTGGGTGATGTTTGCCATAAGTTGTAATAAGCATGGAAATGATTTACTCTGGGACCTTGACTGCATTACTATGAAATCACTGGCATACTAATGGGGTCTATTGATCCTCAAACTGTTTCCTGAATTCTCTCTGCAAATCCATTCTTTCCAGTCCCAGCATATCAGTTGTCACTGCCGACTGTGTGTGTATGCTGCTGCCTTGAAACACAGTATTTTGGACTTACTCATTCTCCTTTGTGCCCAGGTCTTCAGCTCACTGAGCTGTGAAATTTCGCCCTCCCAATCTGTTTACTTTTCTTCTGACTTTGTTTGTAAGCAAACCTGTGTACATACTTTTTCATGTGTTTACATGTATTCCTGGGA
This sequence comes from Aotus nancymaae, assembly GCF_030222135.1. Lineage (NCBI taxonomy): Eukaryota > Metazoa > Chordata > Mammalia > Primates > Aotidae > Aotus > Aotus nancymaae. Next base: position 8,814,154 of record NW_026988472.1, read on the forward strand.
GTGCATGCTGGCTTCCCGAGGCTATTTGTGAGTCTGTGGCTCTTGTGTATAAAGGGATATGTCTCCTCTGTGTGTACCTAGTCAGGCACTTCAGTTGAGTGCAGTGGGGATAGGCCTTGGGGCAGGGGAGTTGTTTTGCTGGAGGAGAGTGATTGACCCTTCTCTTGGACAGGCAGGCTTTGGTAAAACCTTAATTGAATTATGACTCTGGAGAAGAGGAAAGCTTATTCCCCATCACTGGGGAAAAGATGGAAGCGTACACTGACTCTGGAAGTAAACATCTTCTTTTATTTTTTTTCCTATAACATGTGGGATGAACTCAGATGACTAATGCAGTGTCCAGATTCAAAAGGACTCCTCTGTTCAGGAAAGTCCAGGGCTTGAGATATGCAAGTGGGCTTAAGCAGAGGTTTTGAATGGTTCTTATGTTCCCCACCCTACCCCTAGAATCTAAGGCCTTTGAGGGTACTTTGTTATTTTTGCATTTCCTCACCAGGCCTTGTACATCACAGATACTTAATAATTGGTGAATGGATTATTAAGGCAGAAGGATAGACTGGTTGGCCTACTGAGACTATTGATGGCCCTGCAGACTCCCACAGAACTCCACAGGAAGGAAGCCTTAAGCCCGGGAGGTCTTGTTTCCAGAGCAGGCCTTAGACAAGGGTCCCGCCCAACCCTACTCATGAAGTAATTGGCAGAATGGCTAGAACAAGTGAATGATTGTGCTATAATTAGTGTATGACCTGAGGGCATGCCAGTTTGTAGCCCTGCCAGTCTGCTAGCTGCCACCAGCACAGATATGCCTCATAAAAGCTCAAGCAACAAAGCTGCCATACTATTGGGCCTGCTACTCCTAATCATTCAGGCCTATGAACTGAGAGAAACTGAGCCAGTGTGTTAACATTTCCTGAACTGACCTTTTCTATTTTCACTTTATGCAAAAGTATATTTATGACAGCCGTTAATTCTTGCTTTAATTGTAATGCCTTTCTTTTTCTTTCTTTCCTTCCTCCCTCCCTCCTTTCCCTTTCTGCCCTCAGTCCCTTTCTTTACTCCTTCATTCCCTTCCTCCCCTCTCCTTCCTTTCCTCTTTTTCTCCTCTCCTTTCTTTTCTCTTTGTTTTGGAGCTGGGAGAATAGTTAGGCTAGGGCAAGAGGGAGCATCTGGCCCATTGTGTCACAATAATTGAAATCATTTCCTTCGGAACTGCTCAGGAAATGGCTCAGCCAACATCTCCTTCAAGTCTCACCCTCCCGGCCTGCTGCTGGTATGATTGTTGTCCAAATATTCTCTTCTAGTTTCCTGAGAGTTCAAGAAACCCAACCTTGGTAATGAGAAATCTATCAACCTGCCAATCTAACTTGTATAAACGTGTATAAGACTGTTGATGCCAGACCTCAGGAGATCTGGATTCTGAGACTAGGTTTTGTTTCTGAGGTTCCATGAGTTCCTCTTACCTTTCCTGCCTATCAACCTGCATTATATTTTTACTTTAGATGCTCAGCATATGTAATCTTTGGACCCATTAAAGTTGAATTAATAATGTATATAATAATGTATATACTTTTTGTTGCTAATGAAAGCACTAAGCAGCATGTTCATAGGTGGGGGAAAAGATTTACAGATTCATGAATACTGCTTTTACATATAAGAAATAAAGCAATTTACATAATGACCAAACTCCAAGAATGGCTCTCATTTAATGGTTTCTTTCAGAACTGTAAGGATTATTGTTTCTAACATCAAACAAGCAGACTTAACACCCTTAGCCCCATCCAGGGAATAGACCTAAAGTGGGAAATTCTTCACTTTTTAAAAAATCTTTTTCTCATCACGGTCAAATTTTCACAGCTTAAATTTCTTCTGAGTGTTTTGTTTTGTTGGTTGTGCAGCTCAAAATGAAGGTATCATTCTCTTTTAACATTGCCAGCAATCACTTTACCGACCCAGAATGTTCTTATTTCTATTTATTTTGAATTGCCTTTAATGTGTCCGCTGACTTCTTTGGTAGGAATGGCATCCAGATCTTTCACAAAAAGACTTTAATATGTTTATGTTAGTGTCTATATCTGGGGTCTACTTTGATTTCATTTTTGAAGGCTAATCATGTATGGCCTTAAGTAAAACCTCCAACTCAGAACCAACAGTTTGTTTTTAAAAAATAAGTTTGAGATTGAGTCCTTGATGAGAATTATGACTGTGTAATTTTCACATATTTGTGAAATTCAAGCACATTGTTACTATGAAGCAGTAATAAGCTGTAATGAACCAAAAAGACTTCAGTTTTGAGAAATGTATTTTAGTTGACAGTAGGCATATTGCCATGACTCTAATAGATGTACTTTTCGTTACTTGTCCCCAGATTTCTTTTTAATCATAACATGGACAAATCTATTCACAGAACTTATAATTTATAGGTTTTAAGGCTATCTTTCTTGATCAGAGGTGTTTCCATATGAAAATATTTCTATTGTGGACTAGAGGAGTTTTTCTCAATACATAGTGTTCATGAAATGTAAACAGTTTTACTAACAGCCTGTAATTAAAGCAAAACCATTTTTTGGTAATACTCCACTTATCCTGAAGCTCAGAACACAGCCTGGACTCTGGTAATAAGTTTACAAAGAAAAAAGAAGGCTTTGAGATTTTCAAACAGCTGCCACAAAGCCCATGGTGCAGGAGAAGAGGCCCTCATGTCTTGACTTCAGAGAGACCCACTGGTCCTCAATTTAATGGGAGCCTGTTATTTCCTCAGCTATAGCAGCAAATTAGAATTTGGGGTGGCAGGTTGAGTGGGTTTGAGGAGGTAGTTTACTCTAGAAATAGACACAGTGACAGTTGAGTAGCAGACATCCAGGATGGAGAAATCATAAAAACAAAGACCTGGCAATATGGAATAGACACATAGCCTTACACATGAAAATATAAGATTGTGGTATTGATATGCCAGATTTTGCTTAGCTGTTCTATTATTGGAGATTTAAGTTATTTTAAAATTTTCACTCTTATAAAAAGTGATGCTGTGAATGGTTTCTGTACAAATTGCATTTCTTCTGTTTAGAGTTATTGCTTTCTGGTATCTTACCAAATGTATAATAACCAGGTCAAAAGGTATGAGCTGTTTTATAGCTGTGTTACATGTTGCCAGATTGTACTCCCAAAAGATTCAACTGTATAAGTGTGCCTATTTTCACAGATCCCTGCAGCACTGAATGTTACCATTTTTAACTTTTTTGCTAGTTTAGTAGGTATATAAGTATACTATCCATTTGTTTTAATTTTATTTAATGAGGTTTTTCATTTTTTATTGTCATAATTTGCTGTCTGTTTCCTCATTCATCTTCTTTCACGACTTCTCAAGTAAAATTTGGGTATTGACCTTATATATTTTTATCCATTCTCTATATTTTGGATAGTCAGCTTCATCATTTATATTTGTCACATATTTTTCCGATTTTATTGCTTTCATTTTTATGTATGCTTTATCATATTTCACTATGCAAAACTATTCCTTTTTACATTTATATATTCAAATCCATCCATCCTGTCTCTAATGTTTCTTTCATTTTTCAATATTCAGAAATTTACCACTCCTCAACAGCTGGGACAAATATGTGATTCTGTCTTCCCCACTCCCCCAGGGTGTTTTTTCCTTTTTGTGTTTAATTTTTGGGCCCATCTGGAATTTATTGAAGTGTATGGTATGAGGTATGGATCTAAAGTAAAATCTCCATACTGATATCCAAATGTTTTAGCAATTCAATTTGGCAAATATTTCTTGAACTCCTCCTATGTGATAAGCATTGTGTTAAGTTCCACATGAAAGTTTTTTTTTTTTTTTTTTTTTTTAATGAGGCAAAGTCCATGTTCTCTAAGACTGTGATCCTCTGTGTGTGTGTGTGTGTGTGTGCATGTATGTGTGTGTGTCTGTCTGTCTCTTGTTCTCCTTCTTTTTATGATGGGGGAAGAAGTAGTGGTGGCAGTAATAATGTAGATATTTAAATAATTATAACAAAGCACAAGGAAAACTATGATAGGTATCATTAAAGAGGTTAGAAGCAAGAAGCTATGGGAATTTGAACAAGTGAGAGACTCTACCCATTTGAGACCAGGAAAAGCTCCAAGGTGGAGGTGACATTTAAGGGTTCAGATGGCAGGATTTCCTTCATAAAAAAACATGTACTGAATATTCTGACGGGCCTTGTGGTGGGTCCTAGGGACAGAGATGGATAAAACGCAATCCCTTCCCTTAAGGAACTGTCAGACTAGCAAGACAGGGTCATGATGGTAAAGGAAACATACCAGGTAAAGGTAGGAGAAAGGGAAATAAATGTAGTTGAAGAAAGTTACGAATTGGGGAACAGTGGAGATTGAGTCTGGAAAGAAAGTTGGGGCTAGTTTAAAGTAGACTTTAAATGTTAGGAGGAGGCATTGGTTCTTTCATTGTTTGGGCCTGCAGAAGGTTTAAGGGTATGACAGTGCCATGATCAGAATAGATTTCTAGGCAGTTCATGTCATTTGGAAGGCTGTTGCTTATCTGTTTGCCAGACAGTTCACTGAAATGTGAATGAGGTAGATGTGTGCACCATTTTGATATTTGAGATCCTTGGCAGTGTGAATTCTACTCTTTACAATGTCTTATCAATGTGTCTGACTTCTCTCTATAATTGACAAAGTTTGTGATATCTTTCATATACTGTAGCTGGTTCCTTTTTAGCAATCCTTCATTCTCCCTTTCAAGTAGGTAGGATCACCTTCCTTTGTGTAAGTTACTAAGGAGATATTTTAGAGTGAGTCCATCAAGGTGACTAAAATGAAATGTCTGATACTTGATGGAATAAAGTTTGAGTATCTGGAAGATTCATTTACGGGAAAACAACTAATTCTCACCTTCTGCTGGAAAATGAGGAGGCTACATGAGTGAGACACAAAATTAACTTGAATATAGCCACTCGCATGAGCATATACCTAATGAATTTGTAAAATGTTTTCTTTCTTGTTGTGGACATTGTGTTCATTGGTCTATATACATAAATCTCACACTGCAGAAATTAAACTGTTGGTAAGCAGATCCAACTCATCCGCAAATCTAAAAATGGATTGCGATGTGGTCTGGCTGTGTCCTAACCCCCAAATCTCATCTTGACTTGTAGCTCCCATAATCGCCATGTGTTGTGGGAGGGACCAAGTGGGAGGTAACTGAATCATGGGAGCTGATTTTTCCTGTGCTGTTCTCATGACAGTGACTAAATCTCATGAGATCTGATGGTTTTATAAAGGTAAGTTCTCTTGCCTGCTGCCGTGTAAGGCATGCCTTTGCTTCTCCTTCACCTTCTGCCATGATTGTGAGGCCTCCCCAGCCATGTAGAACTGTGAGTCCATTAAACCTTTTATTCTTTCTAAATTACCCAGTCTCAGATATTTCTTCATAGCAGTATGAAAGTGGACTAATACAGGTTGGTTTCCAAAAGCCAAGAAAAGTGTAATGAAAGGCTTAAAAATAGGTTTGGGAGCAAGACTTCCAGAATGGCTGTGTGAGGAGCTAAATATATTCTCTCTCCATTGAAAGAAGCACTTAACTGGTGAAAATTATTGAAAACAACTATTTAAAGTCTCTGTAAATTGACCATAGGGAATTCAGTATATTGACCAGAATTTATTCAAGAAAATCTACTCAGTAAGTTCTCAGTAAGAACAATGGAAGTCCAGCCAGCTGTTATCACTTCTCCCAACCTAGCTCTGTGTTAAAGAAGCTATACTTTGGGCAGGTATAGCCAAGTGGATGGGGCTTCCTTTATGCCCAGCTCCTAGTCATAAGGCTACAGTTTCAGCAGAGAGGGACAGGTTGCTACATCTTTTTCCCCCCACTGGTACCTTCATGATTTAGAAGCTCTATTTTGGGTTGGTATGGTACAGAAGACTGAGGTTCCCTCCCCACCCCAGATCCTACTTGTAGAGTAGAAGTTCCATACCAGGAGGGACAGATGAAAAAGACAGGTCTACCATCCCCATCCTCCAGCTCTTGCTTATAGGGTGATGTCACTTAGGTAGAATCAGACTACCACCATATCTTCATTCCAGTAAGAAACCATAGAAATTCTCAGGGTGTTAGGAAAGACTGGAAGACTGGCAGGTCAGCAGCTCTGTTGAGGGCTGACTTTATTTGGAACAGAAAATGGAAAAACGCACTCCTAAAGGTGTTGTCAAAAACAATAGATATCTTTATGTTGAACAACTAGTAGGAAGCTAATAGTTCATGTAACTAGAAGCAATGAATTAAATGGCAGACCAGCCAAAAGTTTACCAGGGAGAATCAAGGAGAGAGAGAGCTAAAAAGAGTCCTGTTAAGATCACACTTATCACTGGGAGTCAAGATGGCATGCACATGTGCTCCACTGCATTGATTCAAAAACAACCAGAAAGTGTACTTGAGAGCTACTAGTCACTGCTTGAGCATGGAGCCAATTTATAAGTATTCCCCAAGGCACATAGAAATCCATCATCAAAGTTCTATATCATTAAGGCTTAAGGGGCATAAGCACAACTCTGACCAATCACTAGGAAAATAGTAAGTTATACTGACCCAGGAGCTATTCTGAGGTAACAAACAAACAAACCAAGAAGGAAAAACTGAGCAGTAACATTAGAGATTTCACAGTGCAGGGAAGTTAGATTTCACAAGATTAGTCCAGGCAAACCACCAAACAGCAAGCCCCATGGCAGTGGTGGGAAAGCTAATCAGAATCTAGATTTGCTACAGTATAGCATCTAAAATGTCCAGTTCTCAAGCAATTATGAAACATGCAAAGAAACAGAATAGTGTGACCATTGTACAGAAAAAAAAACAAGCAGTAAGAACATGTGAGGGTATGGGTAGATAATGTATCAGGCAGACACAAACACTTCAAAATACCTATTATAAATATGTTCAATGAACCAAAGGAACCAGTCTAAAATGAGAAATTAACAAATCAAAGAGATAATATCAATAAAGCAAGAAATTATAAAAGAAGAATCAAATGAAAATTCTGGAGGTGTAAAGTACAACAATTGAATGGAAGGATTTACTAGAGGTGCTCTGCAGTAAGTAAGACTGGAAGAAGAAAGAATCAATGAATTTGAAGATAGGTAATGAGAGATTATACACTCTGAAGAACAGAAGAAAAGAGTAAAGAAAATGAACAGACCTCCAGAAACCTGAGACACCATTAAGTGCTTCAACATACACATGATAAGAGTACTGCAAGGAGGAGAGAGTATAAATGGGGCAGGAAAAAAATGAATGCATAATAGCTGAACATTTTTAAAACATGATGAAAAATGTTAACCTACACATGGAAAATCCTCAAGAAATTTCAAGAAAGATAAAGGCATAAAGATATACACCTAAGTATATCACAGTCAAAATGTCAGAAGCTAAAGACAAAAGGAAAAGTGATAAGAGCAGGAAGAGAAAAAAATGACTCATCATGTACAAGTGAACTCCAATAAGATGAATAGCTGATTTCTCATCAGAAAGAAAATGGAGACCAGAAGGCAAAGAGATGATATAATCACAGTGCTTGAAGTATAAAGATATCAACAAAGAATCCTGTGTCTGGAAAAAATGCCTTTCAAAACTATAGGCAAAATAAAGATATTCTCAGAAAAACAAAGATGGAGAGAATTTGTTGATGTCATATTTTCCTTACAAGAAATATCGAAGGAAGTTCTTAAGGCTGAAAGGAAGTGACAGCACACAATAATTCATATCCACATGAAAAAAACTAGGAGTGCTGATAAATGTAATTATGTAGTAACTATAAAAGACAGCATAATTACATATTCTAATCTTCCCTTAATTGACTTAAAAACAATAGCACAAAACATAGCAGTATAATTGAATTTGGGGCCCTGTAACATATAGAGATATACTTAACAATGACAGCACAGAGTAGGGTGAAGGGAAGGAAGCTACAGTGGAGCAAGAAAATGACATCAGATAGTATCTCAAATGCACACGAAGAAATGGAGAGTACCAGAAATCATAAATAAGAAGCTCAACATAAAACTTTACAAGTATAATTTTATTTCTTTTTTGTTCATTCAAACAGCATAAGATTATTTAAAGCAACAATTTTAACACTGCACTGTTGAGTTTGTACTGTATATAGACAAAATAGATATGAAAATAAAAACACAAAGGAAGAAGGAGGAAATGGAGCTAAAGTAGAGCAAATTTGTAAATATCTTACTGTAATTAAGTTAGTTTAAAACTGAAGTAGAGTATGATAAGATGTATATTGTACCTAGAGTAATAAATATGAAAATAACTTTAAAAATAGAGTTTAAACAAACAACCCCATTAAAAAGCAGGCAAAGGACATGAGCAGATACTTTTGATAAGAAGACATACATGTGGGCCAGGTGCAGTGGCTCACGCCTGTAATCCCAGCATTTTGGGAGGCCGAGGCAGGCAGATCATCTGAGATCAGGAGTTTGAGACTAGCCTGGTCAACATGTGAAGCCCCGTCTCTACTAAAACTACAAAAAAGTTAGGCGTGGTGGCACAGGCCTGTAGTCCCGGTAACTCAGAAGGTTGAGGCAGGAGAATCGCTTGAACCGGGGAGGTGTAGGTTGTAGTGAGCCGAGGTCACACCACTGCACTCCAGCTTGGGTGACAGAGTGAGACTTAGTCCCCCCCGCCAAAAAAAAAAAGAAGAAATTAAAAAAAGGCATACATGCAGCCAACAAGCATGTGAATGAAAAGCTCAATATTACTGAGCATTAGAAAAATGCAAATCAAAACCACAATAAGATACCATCTTAACCAGTCAGAATGGCTATTATTAAAAAGTCAAAAAATAACAGATGCTGGCAACGTTGTAGAGAAAAAGGAATGCTTATACACTGTTGGTAGGAGTGTGAATTAGTATCATGGCTTTTGAGGAAACATACATGGAGCTGGAGGCTATTATCCTTGGCAAACAAATGCAGGAACAGAAAACCAAATACCTCATGTTCTCACTTTTAAGTGGGATCTGAATGTTGAGAACTCATGAACACAAGGGAACAAAAGACACTGGGGTCTGCTTGAGGATGGAGGGTGGGAGGAGGGAGAGGAAAAGAAAAAATATTTATTGGGTACTAGACTTAATACCTGAGTAATGAAATAGTCTGTATAACAAGACTCCATGACATGAGTTTACCTGTATAACAAACCTTCACATATATCCCTGAACCTAAAATAAAAGTTAAAAAATAGAGTTTAAAATTTAATAAAGAAATTAAAATGCTATATTGGAAAATAACTATTTCATACAAAACAAGGCAGTAAAGAAGGGATAGAAAATATTTTTTTAATGTGACATATGGAAAACATAGCAAATGGCAGATATTAATTCAACTATATTATTAATAATATGTGAATGGAGTAAATAATCTGATAAAAAGGCAGAAATTCTCAGACTGGATAAAAAACTGAGGTCTAACTGTATGCTGTCTCAAAGAGATGTACCTTCAATTCAAAGATACACCAAGTGGAAATAAAATAATGGAGAAAGATATACCATGTAAACTGAAACGTTAGGACAGCTGGAGTAGCTATTAGTATTATCACACAAAATACATATTAAAACAAAAAATGTTGTCAGGTGTACTGGCTCGTGTCTGTATTCCCAGCTACTTGGAAGGCTGATGGGGGAGGATTGCTTGAGGCCAGGAGTTCAAGACCAGCCTGAGCAATATAGTAAGACTCCATCTCTAAAGAAAGATAGAAAATTAGCTAGACATGGTGGTGTGTGCTTGTAGTCCCAGCTGCTTGTGAGGCTGATGTAGAAGGATTGCTTGAGCCCAGGAGGTTGAGGCTGCAGTGAGCTATGATTGCATCACTACACTCCATGTTCTCTACCCTGGGTGACAGAGATCTGTCTCTAAAAAAAAAGTTACTAGAGATAAAAAATAGATATCTTATAATGATAAAAGGGTCACTTAATCAGGAAAATATAATAACCATTTAAATATTTATATACTTAACAACAGGTCCCAAAAATACATGAAGCAAAAATTAACAGAATTGAAGAGAAAACAGACAATTCAACAATAATAGTTGGAGATTTCAGTACTCATTTTCAATAATGGATAAAATGATTAGACAGAAGATCAACAAGAAAATAGAGGACTCAAACAACACAATAAATTAAGTAGACCTAACAGACATCTGCAGACCACTCCACCCAACCACAGAAGAATATACATTCTTCTCAAGTGTATATGGAACATTCTCCAGGATAGACCCATATGCTAGGCCATAAAACAAGTCTCAACAAACTTAAAAGAATAGAAGTCATTTGCAATAAATTTGCAGATTACAATATAATTAAATTAGAAATCAACAACAGATGGAATTTTGGGAAATTCACAAATATGTGAGAATTGAACAATATACTCCTAAATAACCGGTGGGTCAAAGAATAAATCACAGAAGAAATAAGAAAATAAGATTAATGAAAATAAAAACACAACACATCAAAACTTACAGACTGAAGGAAAAATAGTACTCACAGGGAAATTTGAAGCCTATATTAAAAAGTAGAAAAAATGTAAAATCAATGACCTAATCTGCCTTAAGAAACTAGGAGATTCAGAAGGAATTTTGCAAATAAATGCAAAACCAGTGGAAGGAAAGCAATAATTTTATAATTATTAGAGTTGAAATAAATGAAATAGCAGAAAAACAACAAAGAAAATCAGTGAGACCAAAGTTGGTTGTCTGAAAAGATCAACAAACTTGGTCATTTGCTAGGCTGTCATAACAAACTGCCACAGACTTGGTGGCTTAAATAACAGAAATCATTTTTCTCACAGTTCTGGAGACTGAAAGTACAAGATCAAGGCGTCAGTAGGTTTGGCTTCTCCTGAGGCTTTGGCTTGCAGGTGGCTCACCTTTTCTCTGTGTTCTCACCTTGTCTTTCCTTTCTGCGTGTGCATGTGTCTAGTGTCTCATTATGTGTCATAATTTTCTGTTCTTATAAGGATATCCTTCAGATTGCATGAAAGTCCACTCTTAGCCTCATTTTAACATAACTATCTCTTTAAAGGATTTGTCTCCAAAGTCATTCATATTCTAAGATACTGGGAGTTAGGGCTTTAACATATGAATTTTGGATGGACACAGTTCAGCCCATAACAATCAACAAAATTTAAATATATTGACAAAAGACTCAAATTACAGATTTCAAGAATTGATGAGGGAACATCATTGCAGAACTTATAGAAAAATTAATTTAAAAATTATAAGGGAATACTCCAAACAACTGTATGCAAACAAATTAGATAACTTAGATAAAATGGATACATTCCTGGAAAATGTGAATTATGAAAACTGCTCAAGAAGAAATAGAAAACCTGAATAGACTCATAATAATAAGACTGAATTAGTAGTTTAAAATCTTTCCATAAAGGAAAGCCCAGATCCAAACACTTTTACTAATAAATTCGACCAAACATTTAAAGAAGAGTTAATGCCAATACTTCACAAACTCTCCCAGAAAATAGAGGAGGAAACAAGCGTCAACTCATTCTACAAGAAAAGAAAACTATAGGCCAGTATTCCTTATGAAAATAGATGCGAAAATCTAGAACAAAATACTTGCAAAGTGAATCTAACAATATATACAACTAGTTATATACCATGACCAAGTGGAATTTACCCTAGGAATGCAAGGCTGTTTTAACATGCAAAAAATCAGTGAATGTAAATATTGTATTAGTAGAATAAAGTACAAAAACAACATGATAAAATACATAGATGTAGAAAAATAATTTTACATTTTTATGACAAAAAACCACAACAAGTTAGGAATAGAAGAGAATTTCCTTAATCTGATAAAGGGCATATACAAAAGCCCTACAGGTAGCATCACACTTAATAAAAAAGAATGAATTCTTTTGCTTTAAGATGGGAACAAGACAAATATGTCTGCACTTACCAGTTTTATTCAACATTTTATTACAGATTCTATCCAAGACAATTAGACAAGGCTAATTTGTCTTTATTCATAGATGATACGGCATTTTATACAGGAAAACAGTCAATTGTTCATCATGTTTGTAGGATACAACATCAACATAAATCAATTCTATGTCTTTATGGTAATAATCTTAAAATGAAACTAATAAAACATTTTCATTCATAGTAGCATCAAAAAAGGGAACAATTAAGAATACATTTGACAAAAAAGTATAAGATTTGTACACTGAAAACTATAAGACACTAGTGAAAGAAATGAAAGACCTAAATGAGTAGAAAGACATCCCATGAAAATGGCAATACTCTAAATTCAATACGATCTCTAGAAAAATCTCAGATGACTTTTTTTTTGAGATGGAGTCTTGCTCTGTCACTCAGGCTGGAGTGCAATGGCATGACCTTGGGTCACTACAACCTCCACCTCCCCAGGTTCAAACAATTCTCTTGCCTCAACCTCCTAAGTAGCTAGGACTACAGGCCTGTGCCACCATGCCTGGCTAATTTTTGTATTTTTAGTAGAGAAGGGGTTTCACTATTTTGGCCAGGCTGGTTTCAATCTCCTGACCTCAAGTGATCCACCTGCCTTGGTTCCCAAAGTACTGGGATCACAGGCATGAGCCACTGCGCCTGGCCTCAGATGACTTTTATTTCAGAAAATTACAAGCTGATTCTAAGATTCACAGAGAAGTGCAAGAGACCCAGAATAGCCAGAACAGTCTTTAAAAAGATTAAACTTGGGCCAGGCACAGTGGCTCACACCTGTAATCCCAGCACTTTGGGAGGCCGAGGCAGGTGGATCACCTGAGGTCAGGAGTTCAAGACCAACCTGGTCAATGTGGTGAAACCCCATCTCTACTAAAAATACAAAAATTAGCTGGTGTGGTGGCAGGCACCTGTAATCCCAGCTACTCGGGAGGCTGAGGCAGGAGAATTGCTTGAACCCAGGAGGCGGAGGTTGCAGTGAGCCAAGATTGCACCATTTGCACTTCAGCCTGGGTGGCAAGAGCAAAACTCCATCTCAAAAATAAACAAATAAAAATAAAAATAAAAAATAAATCAAACTTGGAGGACCTACAGTAGCCAAGTGGCCAATTTCAAAATTTATGACCAGGCCACAATAGTCAAGTCAGTGTGCTACTGGCATAAGGAAAGACATACAGATAATGGCCACCAGTTGAGATCCCAGACATAAGCCTCTACGTGTATGATCAACTGATTTTTGGCAAACTTGCCAAGAAAATTCAAAGGGAAATAAATAGTTTTTTTCAACAAATAATGTTCAGGCAATAGAATATTCACATGCAAAGTGATGAATTTGATCTTTGACTTCACACCATACACACAAATTAACTCAAAAGTATATCATATACCCAAGTATAAGAGCTTAAACTATAAAACTCTTAAAAGAAAACACAGGAGTAAATCTTTGTAATCTTGAGTTACACAAAGATTTCTAGATACAACAACAAGATCACAAGTCATAAAAGCATGATAAACTGGACTTAAGCTGGACTTAAAATTTAAAACCTTCACACTTTAAAGATAGATCAAGAAAGTGAAATAACACCTAGAAGACTGAAAGACTATAGCTATAAATCAGATTATCTTATAAACTATTTAGATTCAGAAACCATAAAGGCCTCTTACAACTCAATAACAAGACAGATTACACATTAAAAAGCAAGATAAGAATTTGAATAGACATTTATCCAAAGAATATATATAAATGGCAAATAAACATGTGAATAGATACTCAATATCATTAGTCATTAGGGAAATGAAAATCAAAACCATGATGAGAGAACATTTCTCATCCACTGGAATGGCTATTAGAAAATAATAAGTGTTGTCAAGGATGTAGCATATCGGAACACTCACTCACATACATTGCTGGTAGGAATGCAAAATGGTGTAGTTCTTTGAAAAACGGTTTAGCAGTTTCTAAAAATGTTAAACATAGAGCTATTGTATGACTCAGAACTTTCACCTGTAGGTATATACCCAAGAGAAACCAAAACATATGTCTGCACAAGTTGTACCTGAACGTTCATATCATAGCATCATGACTTGCACAAGTCAAAAGGCAGAAACACCCCAAACATCCTCAACTGCTGAGTGGATAAATAACATGTGGTATAATCATACAATGGAATATTGTTCAGCAGTGAAAAGAAATGAAGCACTGTTACATGCTACTATATGAACGAACCTTAAAAACATGCTCAGTGAAAGAAGCCAGACACATAAGGCCATGTATTGTATGATTCCATTTACTGTATATGAAATGTTCAAAAAAGACACATCTATGGAGGTAGAAAGTAATTAGTGTTTGTGTGGGGCTGGGTATTAGAAATGGGGATTGAATATAAATGGCACAAGGTTTCTGCTTAGGAAAATGGCCATATTCTAAAATTAGATTGTGGTGATGGTTGCACAGCTCTGTAAATGCTAAAATTCATTATATTTTGTGCTTTAAATGGGCAAATTTTAGCATATGTAAATTATATATTAATAAAGCTATTAAAATGTAGTGGTTTAAGAAAATTAAAATTTTGATAATTTTGTAAAGAATTTCCACCAAAACAAATTATAAAATTAAATTCTTTCCCAGATAAAGTATAACTTACGAATGTCTATTTCTATTTCAGGACCTTGTTCCATTTGTCAGTTTCCCCCATGTACCTCTCCTGTACCCTACCATGGACCCATTTCTCTGGATTCTGTGCTCCACATTTCCCTTGCCTTGAGCCTGTTTACCCTTCCAGAACTTTCTCATTCAGCATTCTGGCTTGTGCTGTCACCTCTAGCCTAAAGTTCTTTGCTCCTAAGGCTCATTTTATTTTTTTTCAAATCACTGCTTCTAATTCATTGATGAAAAGTGGCAAATAATTTATCCTGGGCTTGTTTATGTATTTGACAGATGTTTACTGAGCACCTACTGTGTACTTGGCCCTGTGATGATACTTGTGGCTTATGCTGCTGATTTTTATGTTTAGGGAGCAATAAGAATGTTTAATGTGCCACATAAAAGATTCTACAGAGAAGGACTGGGTAGCTGTATTTCATGGCAGTTTTTACTCAGTTCATAGAAGGGTCTCTGTTTCAAAATGACAACTGTATAATTGCCTTATCTTTTTCCCCAAGTTGTCCATGTGTCTTGGGATTTAAGCTAGTGGAGTGCTGGTAAACCAGCTCCCCAGAAAAACAATAAATAAGTAAACCTCATTTGTAGCACTTGTGGTTTCTATAGTGGATATACTCCCACCATGGTCTGTTTCAAGTTACCAACATGATATTACTGAATATATCATTGGAAAGCTAGCCAGTGTGAGCCCTCTACTAAGAGGCAATTGCTTAGTCTTAATCCATACAAGAATAGCTTTCATGCTCTTTCTAAAATACCACCCAACTTGGAAGGAATGTTGGAAGATAACTAATGCTTCTGGAATACTAACTCTGTGCCAGGCACTGTGCCTGTTAGGTATTCATTCCCATAATCCTGTGAGGAAGATAGCCTTTTCACAGAAGAGCAGATGAAGGAACAGAGAGTTAAAATGATCAGCCTGAAGTCACAGTGCACTGCAGAGCTAGGATTTGAATCCTGATCATTTTGGTGCCAAAGCCCATGCTACTTTCATTGTACTGTGACACCTCCGAGGGCAAAACTAGTAGTGGAGACAGTGAGAGAATGTACTTCTCTGGTGGTAGTGCTCTGGATATTGTTGCTTTCTGAGGGTTTGGCATAAGCACCTCACTTGCAGCCCATTTGACATACTAGAGGATAGTTAGTGGGTTATACCTCTTTGTGGCAGCAGGTAAGAGAGCAATGAAGACTGATGCATGGTATGTGGAGGGAGCCTGCAAACCTTTTGATTGATTTGAGCCTAAGGAGGGGACTGCGTTGATTGCCTAGTAATTCTTGACTATTCTGGGGAGTGGCAGAGATGCTGGAGCAACACATTCCTTACAGCTTTAGGTGAGACCTAGAATGGCCATTTGAGAGGTGACTGCTGTCTCTGGAGACAGTGGTTTCTGAATCAAGTCAGAGAATATAAATGATTGGAGCAAGCTTATGAAAACAAATCTATGGCTTATTTTTACAAGAAAGAAAAGTCTGTAAGGGCAGGAATCTTTGCCTGTTTTGTTTATTGTTATATTCCCATTATCTATAGAACAGTGCTTGAGACTCAGTAAATAACTGTTGAATGATTAGATAGATGAATAAATGGATGAATGAATTCTTTGCTTCCAGTTCTGTAGCTCCTTCCTAGGTCTGACTGTTGCTTAAAACCAAGCATCTTCTCAGAGATCCATGAGGAACCAACAGTGAGGCTTTTCACATTTTTCTCAGCTAAGGATCTTATTAGCAGTTATGTAAAGAAAAATGATGCTACCTGGGTGTTAAGATGTATAACATTTCTTTGGGAAGCCCTTTTGACTATCTTTGGGCAGAATATCTGTCAATCGTTGAATGTTTACTATGTGCCAGGTACAAAGATAAGTGTTATATATGCATTCACCCATTAAATCCTTATGAAATTAATAACCTTATGAAATAGACAGTTAGCCCCATTGGGCCTGGAGAGCTTAAGTAGATTTCCCAAAGCTGCACAGCTAGTATGAGGAACAAGTAATCAAATCTAGTTTTCCTCAACCATAAATCCTGTACTAGTTCCACTAAACTGTACTATACTGCCTCCCTTTCTGTGTTACTGTTCATTCATTGATTCAGGAAATGCTTATTAAGTCTCAAGCTTGAGAGCTTCTGAAGGGAAAGGTGAATTTTGCTCTGCTGAAATGTCATATGAAAAACATGTATACTTTCTTATACCATTTTCCCACATTCCATATAATCATGATGCCTGGTAATTTGAGGCTACTATGGGATATTAAATAACCTCACCCTCTCCTTTCCAAAATGCTTCAGCAAGTTCCCTGGGGTGGCAGTATCTTATTTAGTTCCTGAAGATGAATACAATCTCAAGCAATGGTTTTATGAATTTTATCATACCCAACTCCCAAAGTTTTTCTTTTTGCTTTTAGTATTTGAGATGTTCCCAAGAAAATGTGAACTTTCTATCAGGTGAGTTAGGGCCGTATGGATATATTCTATATAGCCTTCAAAAATACAAAATCAATTTAATACTATTAAAATGGCTTTAAAGGGTCACATTAGGAGTCTCAGCAACACAGGTTTCCCCTGTTGGGCTTGGAGACTCAGGAAATTGTAAGGGGTTGAGTTAAACCCAGGGTTGAACCATTTCTTGATACTTCCGTTAAAGTTCATGTTCTCTTTTTTTGTTCTGTTGTTAATTCAGCAAACATTTATAGAATGTCACCTGTGTGACAGGCAAGGCGCTAGGCCAGCACTGACCAGTAGGAATATAATGAGATCTACATATATGGCATTTTAAATTTTCAACTAGTCACATTAAAAAGTTAAAAAGAGGCTGGGCTCGGTGGCTCACGCCTGTGATCCCAGCACTTTGGGAGGCCAAGGTGGGTGGATCACAAGGTCAAGAGATCGAGACCATCCTGGCCAACATGGTGAAACCCTGTCTGTACTAAAAATATAAAAAATTAGCTGAGCATGGTGGTGCACGCTTGTAGTCCCAGCTACTTGAGAGGCTGAGGCAGGAGAATTGCTTAAACCTGGTAGGCAGATGTTGCAGTGAGCCGAGATCGTGCCACCGCACTCCAGCCTGGCACCTGGCGACAGAGCAAGACTCTGTCTCAAAAAAAAAAAAAAAAGGTAAAAAGAAACAGGGGAGACAAATATTAATAACATATTTTACTTAACTGCTTAATATATCTAAAATATTAACATTTCAACATGGAATCAATATCAAAGTAACGAATCAGATATTTCATGTTCTTTTTTAATATTAAGTCTTTAAAATCTGGTTGATATTAAATTTAACAAGTGTATGTACATTAACAGTCCTTTAAGCTTCTTCAGAGTCTCCTCCACTGCATTTTGGAAAGTAACTCTCTTAAAGCAGGACATCATTTTGATTCTGCAAATATTCTCCAAGGCAAGGAGGTTACATATCTCTGCAGAGTGTCTGTGAATTGAGGCCTGAAGCAATTTAAGATAGGGACTTCAGGGTCATCAAAGAAGAAGCACCTGACACTCAAGTCCTTTACATAATCTAGAGGAAAGACCAACAAACAACTAGCTGCTAGCCTGGGAATTATTCATCTTTTCCCTGCCCTTGTTCACCATGCAGTCTCTTCTCCCAAGACACTCCATTTCTCAGAGGTTTCCTATCTCTCCTCTATAGTCTAGGGGTATAACTATATCAGTGAGGGTATGTGACCCTATGTGGGATTATGTGTGAGCTGTCATGGGTCAGCTATTTAAAGGGTGGAGAGTGAGTTGGCAGCCCCAAAAGTATAACTACAAATAATCAAGTAAAAAGATTCTCCGTAATTCATGTCCTCTCAGAAGATGGAGACATAAATTAATGGGGCCTGTAGGCGCTGAGCTGACCAATAATTTCCATGACAGAGTCTCCCTGTAGTTGCAGGAGCTGACTGGCATAAATGAGGATTCCAACCTGGAATTTGATTTTTCTCCTTTGGAGCACAGCATTTGAAATCCATTTACTCACATAAAGGGCTTTTAAAGTTGTCTTAGGCTTTAGGTAGACTTCCTTGATTAGAGACTTAGAAATATGTTTCAAAGAGGGTCCTTGTAGAAGACAGGTTTCTTTTTCTTAATCTTTTAAGATAGAAAGAAAAAGAGAGATGGGAGAATACTATTTTTCATGAAGAACCAGTCCCAGCAGCCCTTAAGCTGTATCAGGCATACCCTTAGTCTGATTGTAATAGCAATCTGACTAATGGGATTAATAATCTGAAAAGTAAGACAGGTGGCCATCTCAGATTGTGTGTTGTCTGCTTTCCCCAGAGAGATGTGACTCTAAGCTAGTGTATCAAAAAAGAAGAAAATAGGCCGGGCATGGTGGTGCATGCCTGTAATCCTAGCACTTTGGGAGGCCGAAGCAGGAGGATCACAAGGTCAAGAGATCAAGACCATCCTGGCCAACATGGTGAAACCCCCTCTCTACTAAAAATACAAAAATTAGCTGGGCATGGTGGTGCACGCCTGTAGTCCCAGCTACTTGGGAGGCTGAGGCAGGACAATCGCTTGAACCTGGGAGGCGGAGGTTGCAGTGAGCCAAGACACGCCACTGCACTCCAGCCTGATGACAGAGCGAGAATCCGTCTCAAAAAAAATAGAAAAAGAAGAAGAAAATAGGCACATTTCTTAGGATTAGGATTAAGATGTGGGTGAAGCTTAACTTACCCTGTCTTCCCTGTCAGACTAGGAAGTGCTTATGGACCACATTTCCCAGAGGACTTAGTCTTTTGTTGAAGAACCATGTGCAGTCAGGAGTAAATAAACCTCACTTTAAAGCTGGAGGGAGATCAGCACATGGAATTCTTATAATACTGGGCACAAAAAGCATGGAATAAAATGTTTCTTTTCTGTGTTTAGTCAAGATTTGGTGAATGCCTAATTAGAAAATCCTGTATTGTATTATCAGATGTGGAGAGGGTAGAGACGAAAGGGGAAGGTAACTTTCATTTACAGAAATGTGCCAAGTCCATTACATATTCTTAGGGCCATGCTGTGGGTAAAGATAGCATCTTACCCACTTTGTAGATGAGGGAACTAAGACTCACAGGACTTATGTGACTTGCATAGCTAGTTGGGGAGGGGGGTTCAAACTTGGATATGCCTTATTCCAGAGTGTATTCTTCCCACTTCCCCACACTACTGTCTTAGATCTTACTGTTTAGCTAGAAATACATGAGTTGTATTCTCAAGTAACAGCCAAAGAAATAACTGTATTAATTATAATTAAACACTGCTAATATGAAGTCAGGACAGAATGTATGTTGCATGATCAGGAACAGTTCTAAGGTCAGAGCAGATCCGTATTTCCCTGATGGTGTTGGTCAGTGTCATGATGGATAGTAAGAAATGTAGACAAGGAGGTGTCAACAATACGGCCCCATGTTGCAAAGTACTATTATGATAGAAACCTTCCCTACAAAGCACCAAATATCTGACAATGAACCCCAGATCTTCCTGACATACAGAATGTCATTCAATATTAGCTCCTTAGCTAATATTTTTTTTGCCATAGTGATAGAGAGACACCATGTTGACAAGGCTATGTCTGAGTTCTACTGGTGGGTGAAGAAATACTAGTCCTCTGTTGTTCCCCAAGGAGCTATGGCTGAGGATTCAATGCCTTGATAGTTTTGGAAGATAGAGCTTCCATTGTTTTGTTGTTTTATTGTCACATCACCCTAGGAGCAATAATTTCACAGTTGACCAAAGCAATGTATCACATGGGTTCATCTACATTGCGGATTCCGTTTGGCATAGACTCCATGATTGCAATTAGAGTAGTAGAATTCTATCGTTGTTTCATAGCGCTTGACAAAACTGCCCTAATAAAAATGAATAAAGATAGGTGTAAGACACTGCTTTTAAAAATACATTTTCTATATGTATGTCTCTGTGAAACCTTGGGTTAAAGATGGTGAAGGCAAGTCTTGTAATTTCGTCCCATTTTTACTGAGCAAGACAAACTCCTATTGTTGAATATGGAGTGATATATTCAGTGATATGTTAATATTTTGGCAAGTCTTAATGGCCAGCATCTTCTAGTAGGCCATTTTAGGGGACAACCTTAATCAAGCTATGGTTAGAGAACTTTTATTAAATACCCAGCACTGTACTACTGCCTAGCATTTTGCACTCGGATCATTTGCTTGAGGATGATAAAGGATGATAAATGTTATAAATCAGATTGCTTCCCTTATAGATCTTAAAATCAGCTAAGGTCAATGCAGATCTACTGCTAGAAATGATTTGCAGTTTTGACTGCTTCAGGAGAGGCACAGCAGGAGAAACAGGAGTTCATTGAACCATTTTAAGAAGGAGGCTACCTGCAAATTCAGAAGTTCATCCCTTTAGGAAGGGTCTGTAATAATAGTAGTAAGGGACCAGGTATGGTAGCTCACACCTGTAATCCCAGCATTTTGGGAGGCTGAAGAGAGCAGATCTCCTGAGGTCAGGAGTTCGAGACCAGCCTGGACAACATGGTGAAACCCCATCTCTACTAAAAGTACAAAATTAGCCGAGCGTGGTAGTGCATGCCTGTAATCCCACTACTCAGGAGACTGAGACATGGGAATCGCTTGAACCCAGGAGGTGGGGGTTGCAGTGAGCTAAGATTGTGCCATAGCACTTCAGCCTGGGCAACAAAACGAGACTCCATCTTAAAAAAAAATCAGAGTAGTAAGGAATCCTGACTGAAGCCCTTTGGACACTTCCTGTTGGAAATGGATGGGCCTTTAGTAACTGATGTTGGCCAAGTGAGCTGGCACGCATGGCATTCTTTTGTGGTCTCAGGATATCATGGCAAGAAGATCTGTGTATTGCTTCTATCAAAGACCTCCATATCAATCATTCAATTTCTAGAAGTGCCAACTGGAAGAGGCCAAGATAATGAGATGTCTATCCTCTTGTGTTGGTGGCTATGGTCAACTTGAGGTCCTCAAGAAACTTCCCTGTTGTCCAATTCCAGTTCAGTCTGGCTTTGGTAACCTTCAAGAGATAGACGGCAGATGGAGGTCTTCTAAAAACCAGATTTATAGTGTCAGGAGCACAGCATAGTCTGCGGTCATCAGTGGAAGCCAGTTCAGGGTATCAGCAGTTGGTAAGCTTGCTGAACATGGCATTTTAGAGAGAATCTCTCCATAGCAAGAATATGAAGAAGTTGATTCACCACTTTCTCATACATCTGATGCCCTAGCCAACCTATACCTGACAAGTTATCTTCCTGTAATATGCCAAGATCTTCCCTACCTCTTTGAACTCATGATTCACCTGCCTCAGCCTCCCAAAGTGCTGGGATTACAGGTGTGAGCCACTGCGCCCAGCCTCTTCTTTAATTAAATGGCTAAACTTTTTGACTGTGTTTGTTTGTTTCTTTGAATAAAAGGTACATTAGTAGTCTTTAATTGGTCCAATGTACAGATTCCAGTGGAACGGCAATGGCTCCCTCTTGTGAGGCAGTCTCAGAATTTCTCCTGTAATGTCTTTGGAGACGTGTAAATAAGGTCCTCTTAGGAGAGTTATTCTAATGGTCTGAACCTTTGGCTCCTAAGCATGGGGGACCAACTAGTTCTTTCTTGGAAAGTTTTAAGAACTTCACTTGACAAGAGTAAAGAAGCCATCCTGGGAGTCCTGATCAGCACAAAATCTGAACTTCCTGGAGTTGGAAGCGTTCCTGGAAGTCATCTTTACAACTGAATCTCACACAGCAACTCATGTCAGTTTTGAGTTGCTCTCTCTCCTAGAGTTTTCTCGGTTTTTTAGAAGATTACTCCTTTTAAGAAACTAAAATCTCCCTCTAGCTGATCTAGGTCTTAGCCTTTGGAACCACACAAAACAGTATGTACCTTCTGAATAAATAGCTGCCCTTTAGTTAAAAGATAATGTTAGGTTTCTCATGACATCTCTTCTACATTCAGTTTTTCCAACACGTATGAACACCTCCCTAGTGCCAGGCATCCTGGTCTAATCTTCTCCAAGTCTCTCAACTGTTTCCCATATGTCAGTTTTTCAGTCCTCTGAACCACTTCTTATAGATTATTTCCACCTTGTCACTGGCTCTGAAATTCATAATTTTTACATATTATCTTTGTTAGATGTTTTCCGTTGTTCCAACCAGCCTCGATCTTTCAAGATACCATCATATGTGGGTCCTACTGTATCCTAGGAGAGTTTCCTCTTTCATTTCATCAGTATAAGCTCCCAGTTTTGACACTTCAGAATAAAGCAATACTTTTCAGGCAACAGCATGGTGTAATTGAACTAGATGGCACCCGATCTGCTTTCAATTCATTTAATCTCTTTAAGGCTAAAATGGTGCTAGTAATCCTTCCCTTATAGGGTCATTGTCATGATTCATGAGATGCTATCTGTAAAACTTTAAGAACTGTATTTGAGCACTTAGTGGGTACACCGCAGAAATTAATGTTCCTCTCTTCTCCTGCCAGCCTTGCCCTGCCCACCACTGCCCTCTACTGAGGAGAGTCAGTAACTGCTTTAAACTTGATTTCTTCGTGGTTTGAGCCAAGCAGCCCTGTTTCATTTAATCTCTTTTTAGCCTTTTAATGAATGACAAACCTGCATGAGATGCAGCACAAACTGGAAGATGGCATATTGGCCTCATTTTTGTAAGATAGCCCTTGTAAAAATATTGTGGTAAGCATCTTCGCCAATTTCTGACACAGCAAAACTGAGTTAGAGTTCTATATTCCATGGATAGCTATTTGTGAGAACTTTTTTTAATATTACAAGATTCCCAGGTGCTAAACAGAGATGCTTGGAATGTAATCCAGCATCTGTGGATCACTGTCATGTAAACATTAAAATTCACAGCCTGAATTTGAATTCATTCATGGGTTTTCTGGATATTTCCCATGCTCTTTTTGAAGAGGGTCATTTATATGAATTAGCACTTTTAATTCTTCTGACACAGTGATGTAGGCTTGTATGAAAGCAATAAAAATATAGGGTCCCAGGTGGCATTCATTGACACACTGATGAAAGGCCATATAGTTGGAATTCTCTATGAGAAGGTTTTGGGATGTGGAGGGAAATCCCTAAGCTTAGTAATCTGACATTATAGTACAGTGGATAGAGGGCAACCTAAATGCCAGACCTGAGTTTCAAATTTTCCTCTGCTATTCACTAGGAATATGATTTGGGACAAGTCCTTTTACCTCCTTTTACCTCCGCTTTCCCTTGTGTACAATGGGAAACAATTATACCAACTTTGTGGATTTGTTGTATTATAAATGAGTTTAACAATTCTATACCATCTAGCCCAGTGCTTGGTATATGGTAGGCAAACAATGAATCATTGCTCTTAGGATCAGTTCCAGTTGATAACAGCTAAGCCTGTTGGAGTTGCAATATCATTTTCCTATTGAAGAGTGAAACGAATAATAGCATGTGTATAGTTTGGGGATTCAATTCCTGGGTCTGTGTAGAAACTGGACCACCCTGAGTCCCTCAGACTGTGCTGGAAGTTTATAATCATTCATTTGAAGGACAATGGGAAAACACTGGGTTGCTTAATAGCCCTTGGTGGTACATAAGTGAAGACAGTGAGAAGAACCCTGGTGACTTCTCAACACTTCTCAACTGTAAGGGAAGAACCCTAAGGCTCTTCTTATGCTGTAGCCTATAACTCCTTAAATGCAAGGACTTGAATTTACCGACTCAAATAGGATTGAAATGCTGCAGCCTTTTTTGGAGGTCTGGAAACATATACTTGGGAATCTCGTGAGCTGGTTACTAAAATTCCCTTTGTGGAGATGGCAGTGGCTGGAATGTTTGTTTTCTCTTGAGTAATTTTGACCTAGAGGCAAAAAGAAAACCTCTAAAATGTTCTGTTCATAAGAAAAGAGCAATTGGGCTGAGGGTGGTCCCCTGGTAAAAGAGAAACTTCACCACCAATCAGCTTTGTAAATTAAAAACAGGTGCAAAAACTAATCTATAGTGATAGAAAGCTGATTAATGGTTACCAGAGGGAGGGGAACAGGGAAAAGTGGGTGGCAATACAAAGGGCATAAGAAATATTTTTGGATTAATGGGTATGTTCACCATCTTGATTATAATAATAGAATGTACGTATGTCAAAGCTTATCAAATTGTATACTTTAAGTGTGTGCAGTTTAATGTATATCAACTATACATTAATCTGTTAATTCAAACAAACCCAGTGTATATAACACCTGGTACATAGTAGGTATGCACTAAACATGTGTTGAATTAACAATTGTGACAGACCAACTTCTAGTGTGAGAAGCTCAACAAACCCTCAGGCTGCCATACCATTCTCTCCTCATCCAGCTCCAAATAGTAACACAGCCTATGGGGACTGACTGACTTTAGAACAGAGCACGAAAGAACTCAGGCCTAAAGGTATTGTTGAAAACAGTAGAGATTATAGCAGTGAACATCAGAGAATTACATGTTAGTAGCAGCTAGAACAAAACAGACCAACCAGACATTTCAGAGAGAGACCTGTGGAAAGAGACAGTTTAAAAATGCCCTGCTAAGATCACATTAATTTCTATCAGTCTGAAAGGCTGTACACACGTACTAGGCTAAACCTGTGTGGGAGCTACCAGAGATACGGTATTTATGAGCTGCTAAACCCTATTTGAATGTAGGATAAAATTAAAGACTTCCTGAAGTATGAAAGAATTCCCCAAGCCATACAAAGATACATTGGCAAAGGATAGAAGCTTTGCTGGATCTAGGAACTTAACAAAAACCTGTGACCTTTTGATATAAGATGACTCCTAGAAAGCCAGACTTAAGAAAGAAATGAGCATGGCATCAGAGACTGTACACTACAGATAAAACAGACTTCAGAGAGACTCAGTCCAGGCAAGACACTGAAAAGAAATAGAGAAAAAACAGAAACAAAAACAAAGCCCAGGTTAGAAAGGTGGAGTGCGTAAACAGAATTCAGAATTACTATAATATATTATGTAAAATGTCAGTTCTTCAACAAAAATTATGAGCATTGCCAAAAAATGTGTGACCATGGATAAGAAATAACTTAGGCAATAAAAATGACCTTTGAGGGAGTTCAGATGTTATACATGACACACAAGGAATTCAAAGCAGCTATTATAAATATATCCAAAAATCTAAAGAAAACTGTGTTTTATGAACTAAAGAAAAGTGTGATTATAATAACTTATCAAATAAAGAATATCAATGAAGTGATAGAACTTATTTTTTTATTTTTTTTTTTTTTGAGACGGAGTCTCGCTCTTGTTACCCAGGCTGGAGTGCAATGGCGCAATCTCGGCTCACCGCAACCTCCGCCTCCTGGGTTCAGGCAATTCTCCTGCCTCAGCCTCCTGAGTAGCTGGGATTACAGGCACGTGCCACCGTGCCCAGCTAATTTTTTGTATTTTTAGTAGAGACGGGGTTTCACCATGTTGACCAGGATGGTCTCGAGCTCTCGACCTCGTGATCCACCCGCCTCGGCCTCCCAAAGTGCTGGGATTACAGGCTTGAGCCACCGCGCCCGGCCAGAACTTATTTTTTAAAAAAAGAACCACATGCAAATTCTGGACTTGAAAATAAAATAAGCAAAACAAAAAATTATTAAGTAAAGGCGAACAACATTTTTTAATATGGCAGAAGAGAGATTACTGAAGCAGAAGACAGATTAATGAAAAGAAAAAAAGAATGAAGATAAGTGAACAGAGCTTCTTTTATCTGTAGGAAACAAACATATCACCATATATGTAATGAGAGTACCAGAAGGAGAGAAGAGAAAAAGGCCGAAATGTATTCACAGAAGCTATGGCTTAAAATACCCAAATATAATGAAAGGCATTAATCTAAACATCAAAGATCAGTGAACTCCAAGGAAGATAAACTCAAACAGAGCAATACCTAGACGTATCATAGTCAAAATGCTGAAATTCAAAGCCAAAGGGAAAATCCTGAAAGCAGCAAGAGGAAAATGACAAAGGACTCCCAGTAAGTTCAACAGCTGACTTCTCATCAGAAAAATTGGGTAATAGGAGACAAGGGAGGACATACTCAAAGTCGTAAAAGCAAAAAATCAACCAATATGTCTATATCTGGAAAAACTAACCTTCAAAAATGTAGGTGAAATAAAGATGTTTCCAGATAAACAAGGATTAGGAGAATTTGTTGCTAGCACCTGCTTTACAAGAGAAATGAAAAGGAATCTTTCAGGCAGTCTGGGCACAATAACTTGTACCTGTAATCCCAGGACTTTGGGGAGGCCAAGGCAAAAAGATAGCTTGAGCCCAGGACTTCAAGACCAGCCTGGGCAACATAGTGGGCCCCATTTCTATAAAAAATTTAAAAATTAGCTGGGTGTGGTAGCACATGCCTGTAGTCCCAGCTGCTCAGGAGGCTGAGGTGGGTTATGGGGGTCTCTTGAGCCCGGGTCAAGGCTGCAGTGAGCCATGATCACACCACTGCATTCTAGCCTGTGTGATAGAGTGAGGCCCTGTCTCAAAAACATAAATAAATAAAAACTCCTTCAAGCTGAAAGAAAATGACAATACATAATAATTTGAATCAATAAACAATACCGGTAAAGGTATTGTGTAGTGATTATTCTTCCTCTTCTCTTAGTTGATTTGAAAAACAAAACCATACTGAAGCAGCAGTGAACACACCCAGTGCCCAGAACTTGGATTCTAATACCATTTTTCAATGAAAGGAACCAGGGATCCTTAAAAAAATGGCTGGTTCTAGGACTGGATCAGGAACTACATGAGTCTGGAGAATCTTGTAATGCCAGGAAGGAAGGAGGTACTAAAATACACACACACACACACACACACACACACACACAAACACACACACACACACACAGACACCCCTGAATCAGTTATGCCAAAAAGCCACTGGAGTCAATTGAAAGAGGTCCCAATGGCAAAAGCTAGAACAACTTGAGAAAAAAAAATCAATAAAGTACTAATAGATTATAATCCAAGATATTTATTCTATATCCATGAGTCCATATGGGTTAAATAAAGAAATAAATGGGGAGAACCAGACAAACATTTTATGCAGAAGAATTCCAAATGACTTATGTTGCTACTCTGTTCTCAAGGACATAGAGCATAACTCCTTACTGTTTAAGTGGGGCCTGCACATAGTGACTTCCTTGAAAGAATTCAGTATGGAAAGGAAAAAAATGTAATTTACAGTGAAGAAAGCTGGCAAACACTACCTCAGCCAGAAAATCAAGGTTAACATCAACGAGATAAGTCATGTTGGTAGTGTGTTCCTTGATATGCTCTGATGAAAATGGTATTTCACTTCTGTGATTGCCCCCGCTCCGAAATATCCATAACTCCAGTCCAGTTATGAGGAAACTAGCAGAGAAATACTAATCGAGGATTATTCTACAAAATAGCTGACCAGTACTACTGGAAACTATCATGGTCATCAAAAACAAGGAAAGTAAAAAACTGCCACTGCAAAGAAGAGCCTAAAGAGATATGCCAACTAAATGTAATGTCATATGCTGGATGGGATCCTGGAATCAAAGAAAAAGCACATGAGGAAAAAACTAAGGAAATGAATGAAGTATGGATTTTGGTTAATGATATCAGTGTATCAATATTGGTTAATTATTACAAATGTACCATACTAATATAAGTTTTTACTAACATATAGGGCATTGTGTGTGAGGTGTATGGTGAATCTTTATAATATCTTTGCAATTTTTCTTATATCTAAAGCTATTTGAAAATATAAGCATTATTTAAAAAGCAATAGCATAAAATAATATAATATTGACAATAATAGCACAAAGCAGGGGGGAAGTGAAAGAAGATATAATAGAGTAAGGAAATGAAACCAGAGAGTAACTTCATATACCAAAAAAATATTGGAAACGGCAAATAAGAATGTTTATGATTATATATATTTTTCTTAAAAATTATTATATGTATTTTTCTCCCATCTTCTTTTAGCTTTTTCTAAAGACACTAGATTAGAAAGCAATCATTATAAAACTGCATTAGCGTATAAAATATATTTATAACATATAAATAGGATTGCAAGTTTGGCTTAACATTTAAAAATTAATGTAACACATTAATGGAATAAAAGGCAAAAAACGTGATCATTTTCACTTTATGAAGTAATAACATATAAAAAACCTGGGAAACACTCAGGTAACAACCTACAACAAATTAGGAAGATAAGAAAATTTCTTTAACATGATAAGGAGCATCTATTAAAATCCCACAGCTAGCATACTACCAAAGGTGATATACAAATGAAAGGTGTTCAATATCATTAGTCATTAGGGAAATGCAAATCAAAACCACAGAGATACTATTTCACACTCTAAGAATGGCGTTAATTTTTATTTATTTTTAAATTAGTATTTTTAATGACAAATCATAATTGTATATACTTACGGGATACAATGTGATGTTTTGATATATGTGGAATGATTAAATAAAACTAACATATATATATCACCTCATTTACCTATTATTTTTATAGTGAGATATTTGAAATTTACTCTTAGTTGTTTTGAAATACATAATATTATTGATTCTAGTCACCCTGCTGTGCATAGCTCTCACTTATTTCTCCTATCTGAAACTTTGTATCCTTTGTGCAACAACCCCATTGTCCCCTTCCTCCCTCTTCCATTCCCCTTCTCAGCCTCTAGTAACCACCATTCGACTCTCTATTTCTATGAATTCAAATTTTTAGATTCCACATATAATAAGTGAGAGCCTGGTGATTGTAATCAAAACAGCATGGTACTGGCATAAAAACAAACACATAGACCAATTGTAAGGACAGAAAGCCCAGAAGTAAACCCATATATTTACAATCATCAATTGATTTTCAGCAAAGGCACCAAGTACATACAATGAAGAAAGGACAGTCTCTTCAATAAATGGAGTTGGGAAAACTGGTTGTCCACATACAGAAGAATGAAATTAGATTCTTATGTCACACCATCTACAGAAATCAACTCAAAGTAGATTAAAGACTTAAATATAAGACCTGAAACTATAAAACCACTAGAAGAAAATATACGGGGAAAGCTGTACAACACTGGTCTGGGTAATAATTTTTTGGATATGAGCCCAAAAGAATAGACAATAAAAGCAAAAAAGTGTGTTTAATTTTGCATATTTGCACATTTCCAAATTTTTTTGTTGTTTTCTCATTTAATTTCATTGTTGATATCACACATTTCTGTAATTTCAATTGTTTTACATTTTTTGAAACTTATAGCCTAACATATGGCCTATCTTAGTGATGTTTCATATGCATTTTAGAAGAATGTATTTTACATTTCTAGGCTAAGGTGTTCTATAAATGTCTGTTAGGTCTCATTGTTATAAGTCAAGACTGTTGTTCAAGTCTTCTATATCATGTTAGTTTTCTGCCTGGTTATTCTACCTTTTATTGAAAGTGGATCATTGAAGTCCCCTGCTATTATTGTTGAATTGCCTATACTTCCTTTCAATTTTGTCAGTTTTTGCTTCATATCTTTTGTGGCTTTTTGTTTAGGTGTTCATATAATTGTTACATCATCCCAATTGATTGACCCTTTTATCATTATAAAATATGTTTATTTATCTCTCATAACAGTTTTTATTGTAAAGTCTGATTTGTCTAATATTAGTATAGCCACTTCAACTCTTTTATGGTTACTCTTTGTGTGGTATATCTTTCTCCATTTTTTTAACTTCCAATCTATTTGTATTTTAATATATAAATATGTATCTTGTAGATAGCATGCAGTTGTATCTTGTTTTCTTACACAATCTGATAATCTATGCCTTTCACTGGGTTATTTAATTCACTTAAATTTAATGTCATTGATATGGTGGGATTTATTTTGTTGTATTTTTTTCTGTATGTGTCATGACTACTTTGTTCTTCTGTACGTCCTTTACTATCCCCTGTATTTAATGACTATTTTCTGGTGTACCATTTTAATTTTTTAATAATTTTCAACTATTTTCAAGTTATTCTCATTGTGGTTGTTTTGGTGCTTATAATATATAACATAAGTTATCAGAATATACTTCATTTTTATAGTGAGTTAACTCCTATAATGTATATTACATTTACTTTTATACAGTTCTATTCATTTACCTGTCGTCTATTTTTTATTTATTTTATTTTTGAGACAGTCTTGCTCTGTCACCCAGGCTGGAATGCAATGGCATGATCTCGGCTCACTGCACGCTCTGCCTCCCAGGTTCAAGTAATTCTCCTGACTCAGCCTCCTGAGTAGCTGGGATTACAGGCACGTGCCACCACTCCTGGCTAATTTTTTGTATTTTTTTCTTTTCTTAGTAGACACGGGGTTTCACCATGTTAGCCAGGATGGTCTCGATCTCCTGACCCAAAGTGCTGGGATTACAGGCGTGAGCCACCATGCCCGGGCTGTCTATTATTTTTATACATACTATGTTTACATATGGTGCAAACACAACAAAATATTCTTTTAAAAATCTAATATGCAAATTTAGTACATATTTCATTCTACAGAATACTTATACACTTAATCGCTTTTCAAAGACATACTGGTCTTCACCAGTAACTACTGTTACTTCTGTTGGTGGGAGTGTAATTCAACCATTGTGGAAGACAGTGTGGCAATTCCTCAAAGACCTAAAAGCAGAAATACCATTTGACCCAGCAATTCCATTACTGGGTATATACCCAAAGGAATAGAAATCATTCTACTAAAGAGACACATGCACATGTATGTTTATTGCAGTACTATTGACAATAGCAAAGACATAGAATGCCCATGAACAATAGACTGGATAAATGGCCTTCAATGATAGACTGGATAAAGAAAATGTGGTACATATACACCATTGGATACTATGCAGCCATAAAAAGGAATGACATCATGTCCTTTGCAGGGACACGGATGGAGCTGGAAGCCATTATCCTCAGTAAACTAACGCAGGAACAGAAATCCAAACACTACATATTCTTACTTATAAGTGGGAGCTGAAAATGAGAACACATGGACATGGGGAGGGAAACAATACACACTGGGACTTGTTGGAGGGTGGCCGGGAGAGAGAGAAATTAGGAAAAATAGCTAATGCATGCTGGGCTTAATACCTAGGTGATGGGTTGATAGGTGCAGCAAACCACCATGGCACACGTTTACCTATGTAAGAGACCGCACATCCTGCACATGAACCCCAGAACATAAAATAAAAATAAAAATTAGACTGTTTTCCACAGTGGCTGGATTATTTTACATCCCTAGCAGCTGTGTATGAGGATTCTTATTTCTCCATATCTTCAGTAATGCTTGTTGCTACCTGATTCTTTCATTCTAGCCATCCTAGTGGCCATGAAATGGTATCTCATTGTGGTTTTGATAAGCATTTTCCTTGATGGCTAATTATGTCGACCATCTTTTCATGTGTTTCTTGGCCATTTATATATATTGTTTGGATAAATGTCTGTTCATATCCTTTGTCTATTTTTTCATTGACTTGTTTTTCTCTTTATCATGGAGTTCTAATTTTTTTTAACATAGCTATCCCTTATCACATATATAGTTTTTAAATATATATTCAATATAGATACTATCCCTTATCACATATATAGTTTTTAAATATCTTCTCCTGTTCTGTGGGTTGTCTTTTCACTTTAAATTGTCTTTTGAAACTCAGAAGTTTTGCATTTTATGCAGTCCAGTTGATCTATTTTTTTCTTTTACTACTCATGCTTTTGGTGTCATACCTAAGAATCCTTTACCAAATCTAAAGTCATTAAGTTTACCTGCTTTTTCTTTTAGTAGTTTTATTGTTCAACATTTAAGCCTTTAATAATTTTCAGTTAATTTTTGTATACAGTATGACACAGGGATCCAGTTTAAGTCTTTTTGCATATGGCTATCCTTTTGTCCCTGAACCATTTGTTTAAAAGATGATTCATTTTCCATTGAATTGTCTTGGCACCCTTGTCAAACATCAGTTAAACATAGGTTTACTGGTCTATTTCTGAATGCTCAATATCATTCCGTTGCTTTATATGTCTATCCTTTTGCTATTACCACACTATCTTGCTTTCTGTTGTTTTTACGTAAGTTTTAAATTGGGAAGTGTATTAGTCTGTTCTCACACTGCTAATAAAGACATACCTGAGACTGGGTAATTTATAAAGGAAATAGGTTTAATTGACTCACAGTTTCACATGGCTGTGGAGGCCTCACAATCATGGCAGAAGATGAAGGAAGAGCAAAGGGACCCCTTACATGGCATTGGCAAGAGAGAATGAGAGCCAAGCAAACTGGGAAACCTCTTATAAAACAATCAGATCTCATAAGACTTATTCACTACCACGAGAACAGTATAGGGGAAACTGCTACCATGAATCAATTATCTCCCATGGAGTCCCTCCTACAACATATGGGAATTATGGGCTCTACAATTCAAGATAAGATTGGGGCTGGGCAGGGGTGGCTCATGCCTGTAATCCCAGCACTTTGAGAGGCTTTGGCGGGCAGATCACTTGAGGTCAGCAGTTCAAGACCAGCCTGGCCAACATGGTGAAACCCTATCTGTACTAAAAATTACAAAAATTAGCCAGGCGTGGTGGTGGGCACCTGTAGTCCCAGATACTCAGGAGAAGGCGGGAGAATTGCTTGAACCCTGGAGGCAGAGGTTGCGGTGAGCCAAGATTGCGCCACAGCACTCCAGCCTGGGCGACAGAGCGAGACTCCATCTCAAAAAAAAAAAAAAATGAGATTGGGTAGGGATACAGTCAAACCATATCAATAAGTGTGAGCCCTCTTACTTGATTCTTCTTTTTTCAGAATTCTTTTTGATATTCTTGGTCCCTTGTAATTCTGAGTCTCATATGAATTTTAGAATCTGCTTGTCAATTTGTACAAACAAATCAGCTGAAATTCTAGTAGGAATTGCTTTGAATGTATAGCTCAGTTTGTGGAGTGTTGCCATCTTAAAATATTAGGTCTTTCAAGTAATGAATGAAAGAATGTAGCATAGTTTTTCATTTATTTAGGTATTTAATTTCAACACTATTTAGTAGTTTTCAGAGTGTAACTTTTATACTTCATTTGTAAAAATTTATTCCAAAGTATGTTATTCTTTTATGGTATTGTGAATAGAATTGTTTTTCTTAATTTAATTTCCGGAGTGTTTATTGCAAGCAGATAAAAATACAATTGATTCCAGTATATTGATCTTATACCTTGCAAACGTTTTGACCTTATTATTTTAATAGACTTTTAGTGAATTCCTTAGGATTTTCTATGTATAAGATCATGTCATCCTTGAAAAGAGAA
Organism: Aotus nancymaae; assembly: GCF_030222135.1. Taxonomy (NCBI): domain Eukaryota; kingdom Metazoa; phylum Chordata; class Mammalia; order Primates; family Aotidae; genus Aotus; species Aotus nancymaae. Next base: position 8,848,108 of record NW_026988472.1, read on the forward strand.
AATTTTATTTCTTCCTTTCCAATTTGAATGTCTTAAATTTCTTTTTCTTGGCTAATTTCTCTGGCAAGAATATCTAGTACAATGTTGAGTGGATTTGATGAAAGTAGACATTCTTTTTTCTAATCCTAAAAGGAAAGCTTGTAGTCTTTCATTACATGTGTCTTAGCCAGTTTTGTGCTACTATAACAGAATAGCAGAGACTACGTAATTTATAATAAAAATTTATTGGCTAATAGTTCTTGAGTGTGGGAAGTTCAAGATTGACAGGCAAAGTCTGGTGAGGGCCTTCTTGCTGTATCATTCCATGGTGAAAGGGCAAAGAGAGGGCATGCATGAGAGACAGCAGGAGTTGGATGAACTCATTCTTTTATGAGGAACTCAATCTGGTGGTAACAGCATTAATTAATTCATAAGGGCAATGCCCTCATGGCCTAATCACCTGCTTTTAGACCCCACATCCAAACACTCTTGCACTGGGATTAAGTTTCCAAAACTTAATGCTTTGGGGTTACACATTTAAACCATGGCAGTGTGGGTTTTTCATAGATGGCCTTATCAAATTGAGGAAGTTCTCCTCTATTTCATGTTATTGAGTGTTTTATCATGAAGAAGTATTGGATTTTGTCAAATGTCCTTTCTGTGTTAAGGTAGTCATTGACTGTTGGGTTTTTATTCTACTGATAGTATGTATTACATGTATTACATTACATTTTCAGATGTTCAACCAACTCTGCATCTCTGGGATAAATACCACTTTTCATGGTTTATAATTCTTTTTATATGTTGCTACATTCAGTATACTAGAATTTTCTTGAAGATTTTTACATCCATATAAATAAGACATTGTTCTATAGGTTTCGTGTGATGTTTTTGTCTAGCTTTGGAGTCAGGGTAATACTGGCCTCATGAAATGATTTGGAAAGTATTTCTTTCTCATCTGCTTTTTTTCTTGAAGAGTTTAAGAATTTATATTAATTTTTCTTTGAATATTTGGTAGAACTCAGCAGTGAAGATATCTGGGCCTAGGCTTATCTTTGTGGGTAGTCTTTTTATTACTGATTCAATCTCTTCACTTGTTAAGGTTATCTATTTCTTCTTGGGTCAGTGATGGTAGTTCATGCTTCCTAGAAATTTGTCCATTTCATCTAAATTATCTAATCTGTTGGGATATAATTGTCTTTAGTGTTGCTTTATAAGCTTTTTAGTTCTGTAAAGTCAGTAATAATTTCCCTTCAATTTCTGATAATTGAGTCTTGCATTTTTTCTAGTCAAACAAGCCATATTTGTCAGTTTTCTGATCATTTCTAAGAACTACCTTTGAGTTTTATTGATTTGCTCTATTGTTTTTCCATATTCTGTTTTATTAATTTCTGTTCTAATTATTATTTCCTTCTTTCTACTTGGTTTGGGTTTAGTGTGCTCTTGTTTTCCTGTCCCAACTCTGGATACTAGCCCCTCCCTTCTGGAGCTTGTTATTGTTATTTGCTTATCTGTTTAGCAATTGGCTGGATTATTTTGGTGAAGTATACCCCTCAAGCACACACACAGTCTTAAGTCTTTGATGTTGCCCCTCATGTAGGCACAACTTTGGGTGTGCCCACAATCACCCTGGAATGACTACAGTGGTACTGGTAGGGCTGTTATCCTCTTTCCTTGGCCACACCCAGCCGTTAAGTTCCACAGAATGGACAATTATTCTGTTGTTTACAACTCCCTAGGAGAAGAATTCTTCTACAAATTTATCAGAGTGTGGCTCTTTTCAGGAAATAGTTTCTGAGGTCAGTGCTTGATATTTTTTTTGTTTGTTTGTCTTTTCATTTATTTTTTATTTTTTATTTTTATGATTGCATTTTCGTTTTTGGGGTACATGTGAAGAACATGCAAGATTGTTGCATAGGTGCATACGTGGCAGTGTGATTTGCTGCCTTCTTCCCCTTCACCTATATGTGGCATTTCTCCCCATGCTATCTCTCCCCAATTCCCCACCCCTCACTGTCCCTCCCCTATTTCCCCCCAACAGACCCCAGTGTGTAGTGCTCCCCTCTCTGTGTCCATGTGTTCTCATTGTTCAACACCCACCTATGAGTGAGAACATGCAGTGTTTGATTTTGTGTTCCTGTGTCAGTTTGCTGAGAATGATGGTTTCCAGGTTCATCCATGTCCCTACAAAGGACGCGAACTCATCGTTTTTGATGCCTGCATAGTATTCCATGGTGTATATGTGCCACATTTTCCCTGTCCAGTCTATCATCGATGGGCATTTGGGTTGGTTCCAGGTCTTTGCTATTGTAAACTGTGCTGCAATGAACATTCGTGTGCATGTGTCCTTATAGTAGAACGATTTATAATCCTTTGGATATATACCCAGTAATGGGATTGCTGGGTCAAATGGTATTTCTTGTTCTAGGTCCTTGAGGAATCACCACACTGTCTTCCATAATGGTTGAACTAATTTACACTCCCACCAACAGTGTAAAAGTGTTCCTATTTCTCCACATCCTCTCCAGCATCTGTTGTCTCCAGATTTTTTAATGATCGCCATTCTAACTGGTGTGAGATGGTATCTCAATGTAGTTTTGATTTGCATTTGTCTAATGACCAGTGATGATGAGCATTTTTTCATATGTTTGTTGGCCTTCATGTATGTCTTCTTTTGTAAAGTATCTGTTTATATCCTTCACCCCTCTTGATATTTTTTTCAGACCCCAGGAAGGCTCCTACCAGCTGTCTTATTCTCCAGCTCTCTCCTGCAAACTAGCCAGCCTATAGTCTTGGCTGTGTCTTCATTAGATTCATGAGTCTCCTCCCAATTTTCTTTATCATAACCACCAGTGTTTTTTAGAGTGTTCTTAGGTTTGCACTTCTCCATGCTCTCTTGCAAATGAAGTTAGATCCTCTGAAAAGAGATTAGTACCTATCCATTTTTATAGCCTGCTTCTCCCCTTAGGTAAACTCTCTGGGCTCTGGTAGGGACAATGGCAATTGTAGAAGCTGACTTGACTTCCTCCATGACTCCCACAACTGTAGGATCTGAGTGCTACATGGAGAGGTGTCAGTAGCCTGAGATCCTCTTGGTTTGCCTTTTCCGGTGTGGAACTACCATCTCAGAACTGAGAGAAGGGCTGTTGGAGTTCTGGCATTCATAACACACCATGACCATTGTAGAGCCTCTATTCTATGAGTGGGAATTGGATGGAATACAGGATGCCCAACACTTAACCTCAGTCACCTGGAACTTATTCACAGCCACAGACAGCTTAGGGACAAATGAGAAATGCTGAAGTCCTGTTCCTTTCAGGAAGAAAGCCTGGGAGCTGGGGGGAGAAGGGGTTCTATGTTCTTAGCTGCAGCAGTGTGGTGTGGAGTCCCCAGATCACTAAGCTGGGTAGAAGAAGGAGAGAAGGAAAGAGGGAAGAGAAGGGGCAGGTTTTGTTCAGATAGTACAGACTTGCTTTTTTTAAACCAAATTTTTATACATTTTCTTCAATAAATATTTCTTCATTTTCTATTTTGTCCTTAGGACCATTTCCACAGCCTTTAAATGGTTCACCTGTTTTACCGGGACATAGAGTCAACAGGGCACCTCATATTGTAATGCCAGAACTCAGTCTCCCAACAATATATTTTATAATTATTATTTTATGTAATCTTATATCTTTTATATCTTTTAAAGAAAAGAGGAAAAGAGAGCATAAATATCTTTATAGCTTTTAAAAAAACAACCTTCTCATTTACCATTGTTTATTCTCGCCATTTCTTTCTGTATATTTGAGTTACTATTGCGTATCATTTTCTTACTCCAATACAGCTTCATTTTGACCCCCCTCTTATGTGGCGTTATTGTCATATATACTAAATTTCTATATGTTATAGGCCCAACAATAAATTTTGTAGTTAATATTCCTTTTTTTTTTTTTTTTTCTGAGATGGAGTCTTGCTCTGTCACCCAGGCTGGAGTGCAGTGGCTCGATCTCAGCTCACTGCAACCTCCACCTTCTGGTTTCAAGTGATTCTCCTTTACTTCACAGTGATTCTCTCACTTCACAGCCTCTAGAGTAACTGGGACTACAGGCATGCACCACCATGCCTGGGTAATTTTTGTTTTTGTAGAGATGGAGTTTTGCCATGTTGGCCAAGCGAGTCTTGAAACTCCTGACCTCAGGTGATCCACCCACCTTGGCCTCACAATGTGCTAGGATTACAGGTGTGAGCCACCATGCAGGGCCTGTAGTTAATGTTCTATACAATTGCTTTTTAAATCAGTTAAGAGATAGAAGACAAAGAAATATATTCCTTGTCACTACCTACACAATTACCTTTAACACAATGCTTTGTTTTTCAAGAAAATTCAGATTACTCTCTGGTGTCACTTTGATTTAGCCTAAAGAATTTCCTTTAGATTTTCTTGTAAGTCAGGTCTACTAGCAATGAATTCTTTCAGGTTTTTATTATATGGGAACATCATTATTTTGCCTTCATTTTTGAAAGATAGTTACTGAATATATGATACTTAGTTGACATTTAATTTTTGATTCAGAATTTTAATTTGTTATTCCACTGATTTTGTTCTCCATTTATTTCTATTGAGAAGTTCACTGTTGGTCTTACTGGGGTTTCCTTTAGATATGATTGGTAGTGTTTAGCTTGATGCTCTGAAGATTTTTTCTTTATCTTTAGTTTTAATATTTTAAGTATGATGTGTCTGGATGTGGATCACTGAGTTTCTTCTGCTTGGAGTTTGTCGAACCTTTTGGATTTGTTAATTAGTTTTTCCCATCAAATACAACAAGGTTTTTTGTCATTATTTTTCTAAATTTTTTGAGTCTCTGTATTTCCTCTCCTTATAGTACTTGTAAGAAATGATCAGTGCTTCCCTACATGCTATTTATTGACATATGCAATCTCAAGGGAAATGATGGAAAGGTAGGGAGATAGAAAATAAAATAAAACCTCCTCTCCTAATCTTTTTTCTGCAATTAGGATTTCAGAAATGACATTGCCCATGAGTCACAATCTACTGTTCTCAGATGGGATAGACATACACATGAGCAGGTTTTTCATCTGGGTTTTATTTCAGAAATGTGTATGTATGTATGTATATATCTGTCACTCTCTCTCTCTCTCTCTCTATATATATATATATAGAGAGAGAGAGAGAGAGAGAGATGATAGATAGATGAAAGAAAGGAGGGAAGGAAGGAAGAAAGCAAGCAAGCATGGGAGGCTTTTACAAGACTTTCCTGTTTTTTAGGAGTGAATGTACTGCTGGCTGCCTTTACCTATTAAATGCTTTTAGTTCATTCTAATGCTTTAATTTCCTTGGTTAAAGGGGAGACTCCACACCTTAGGGGGATGCTGGGGTTATAGCAGGTACTGATGACCAGAGGAAAATCTACTGAGTGCTAAGTGCAGACAAGTCAAGGACTGAAGCTGCCCTGAGAGTCACGGGCCCCCTTCCCTTAGGTAGGGTTTTTGCCTGACTTCTATACACTTGCTTTAGCTGAAGCCCCACCCTGAGTAGCCACATTCCCTGACCTTCCCAGAACATTGCTGTGGGTCCCCATGCTAGGTTTCCCTCCTTCCTCTGGACTTCTCTAGAAACATCTTTTCTGCATTGCTGCAAACTTTCATTTTAACTCCCCCTCTGCTATTACTTAACTCAAGGACAGAGGAAATAGCTGCAGTCCAGAAACAGAATAAAACAAAGAAGAAAGAAAGAGAAGAAGCCCCAGACTCCTCCCAAATCTTTAAGAAAACAATCCTGTAGGATTTGGTTGGGAATTGCCATGCAATGTGGGGAATGTGAAACATGTGCTAATCATGGCCCTTTCTGCTTGGATCCTACCTGACTTCTCTCCACCACCGCCAGCCAGATGGGTTAGGCTAGGCCCAGGGGAGCCACAAAGCCGCCAGCTTAGAAAATGGAGACAGATGAGGAGGCCCCAGAGGACAAAGCAGGGCTTGTTACGAGTTTTGAGGCCAAAGCAACACATGCAGTGTTTAAAGGCTATGGGGGTAGATGCTGCAAAGCCTGGAATCCTAGCTTTGAGGTGAAAGACTGAGTCTGATTTGCAGTGATTGTGTCAGAGGTGTTTGAACCAGAGCAACTCCATCTTGAATAGGGGCTGGGTAAAATGAGGCTGAGACCTGCCAGGCTGCATTCCCAGAACGTTAAGGTATTCTTAGTCACAGGATGAGACAGGAGGTCAGCACAAGATACAGATCATAAAGACCTTGCTGATAAAACAGATCAAAGAAGAAGTCGGCCAAAACCCACCAAAACCAAAACAGCAACGAGAGTGACCTCTGGTCATCCTCACTGCTACACTCCCACCAACACCATGACAGTTTACAAATGCCATGGCAACGTCAGGAAGTTACCCTATATGGTCTAAAAAGGGGAAGCATGAATAATCCACCCCTTGTTTAGCATATCATCAAGAAATAACCATAAAAATGGGCAACCAGCAGCCCTTGGGGCTGCTCTGCCTATGGAGTAACCATTCCTTATTCCTTTACTTTCTTAATAAACTTGCTTTCACTTTACGGACTCACTCTCAATTCTTTCTTGCACAAGATCCAAGAACCCTCACTTGGGGTCTGCATCCAGACCCCTTTCCGGTAACAACTGTTTTGGAGTCAGTAGTTTCTGAGCTAGGCCACCACTTGCTTCACCACCTGACTCTTGCCTTGATTATTGCCAGGTTTTCCTGGGTCGGTGTACCTGCATGCAGTCAGTGCCAGAGACTTCAAAACAGAAATCAGAGATCTGATATCAATACTCCCTCTCTTCCAGTCTATCTCATCTCCAGGCGAAAACTCACATTCCCTAACATGGCATATGAAACGAAACCCTTTATAATCTGGCCTCAGTTGCTCTAGCCTCATGTTCTATCACCTGTTGTCACCCTCAGGTGACCCCGCAAAACTATTATTTTCTTGAAAATTTTTTTTTCTTCCCCACATCAGTGCCTTTTCATCTGCCATTCCTTCAGCCAGGAATGAATGCTCTTTCCTTCTTTTGTTCCATTAGGCTATAATCTCACTCTTCATTTAAGACTAAGTGCCTCTATGAAAGCTTAGCCTTGCTAGGGAGGGGTTTTCAGCTTTCTTCTTGTTGCCAGATCTCACTGAACATACCTTGGGAAGGTAGAGTTGTACCATGGAAAGAATGTACATGATAGAGTCAGACAGACTGTGTGATGATGAGTAAAAGACTTAATCTCTCAGTTTCTTCATCTGTAAAATGGGAGTATGAATCCCTACAAGGCAAAAAGGTTTATATTGGTAAGTGCTAAGCATAGTACTTGATACATAGTAGGTACTTGGGCAATGTTATATGTTGTAGAAAAAATAGAAAAATGATTCCTTTACTTTCAGTTGGGACTCTAAGGAGGAGTTTCTCACCAGACAACCAACTAGATGGGGTTCCCTCGGGCCTGCTTACCTGTCTTCTTGGGGTTCACCTATCTTTGACCACCCTCATGTCTAAATGATATTTTGCAAGAATCCTGCCTTGTTGGGAGCAGCCATCAGCTGCTTTCCCATTCATGTCCCTTAAAGATCTGTGTGGGCAATCAATAGAGAAGAGGGAAAAAGATTTTGCATACCTTCTTTTCTTCTCCATGTCCTTGTCTTGCCCCCAAGCCTCAAACAATTGTCTAGCAGTCACCCCCATGTTGGCCTTACTCCTTCCTGCAAACATGCTCTCCCTAGTCTTTTTTCTGCAATTGAGATTTCAGAAACGAAATTGTCTATGAGTGGGAATCTACTGTTCTCAGATTGGGATGGACATACACATTAGCTGGTTTCTCATCTGGACTCCATTTCAGAAATGTACACAAGATGTCAAAAATATAGCACATGGAACTAGAGCAATATTTATTTTGAAAAAATTAGGGAGAAAAGTTTCCTTGCTTCACTTCCTATTGGAATGTAAAATAACTATGTGCTGATGCTGCATTTTGACAGCACTGAGTTAGTTACCCTCAGGGTCACTAGATGAGTGGTGCATAGACACATATGCACACACATGTGTACACACACATAAACACATATATTCAGAATGCTTTGTTGGGGACTGGAAATTGCAGGCAGTCCGATGCCAGAGTTAGGCTTTAATGGATCAAGCCATCCATTAACAACACTTTAGTAAGTGTTCCCTTATGTGCCAAATCTTGTGCTAGGCGGGGAGAAGAAAAGGACAAGTCACAGATGGAGTAATCTGAACACAACAAGAGAGCATAAAGCACTAACACATTAATACTGAGAGTAAATATTTAAAAAAGAAGGGGTTGAGGTTACTAAACGATAGTTACCAGGGAAAATTTACTGGAGGGAATGGTAAGACCTGAGCAGGGATTTGGAAGATAACTTGGCGACTCTGAGTTATCCACAGAATTCTCTTAGAAATGACTATTAGAATAGTTAGAATGAATATTAGTTTGCAGGAGTTAGAAACAAAAATGACCTGAAATTGTAACTGAAGAAGGTCATATGGAAGGTTGAGAGGAACATGGGACCAAGAATTAGAAGGCATCTTAGTCCTAGTGTCATTCTCTTAGAAATGACTATTAGAATAGTTAGAATGAATATTAGTTTGCAGGAGTTAGAAACAAAAATGACCTGAAATTGTAACTGAAGAAGGTCATATGGAAGGTTGAGAGGAACATGGGACCAAGAATTAGAAGGCATCTTAGTCCTAGTGTCACTGCTGACTAATTGTGAATGACCTTAGGCAAGTCTTTTCTCTTTGAAGGACTTTTCCCATCTCTACATTTGGAGCTAAATAATATCAGCCTTACTGACCTCCTAGGACTATTGTTAAGAGAACAAATGAGATAATTGTGTGACCGTGCTTGGAAAAATAGAGAAGACTATCCAAAAATATAGGTTGGGTTTATGAAGGCAGAGTTTATACTGTAGCCACTCTCTTGCAGCTGGGAATAGGATGACCTCAGTATGTGAATGAATTTTTCTTGGCAGGCCTCTTGCCTGCCATAATTACAGCCTGCCAGCCACTAGTTGAGTGTATATACTGAAGCAGGATCTGAGCACAAGCATGCATGTGTGTGTGTAAGTTTGCAGTGGGCTAGGAGATTGTAGCCATGAGAGCAAAAAAAAAAGGAGAAATCTTAGGAACAAAGGAGATCTGTAGAAATGGAGATTTATGCTATCATCTTTGGGCCTGCCACTGCAGTAATTCAGGATGTCATCCATCTTCCTTGGTGTATTACAAAGCCTTCCTACTTATCTCCCTGACTTCATGCTCCCCCAATCTAGTCCATCCTCCACACTGCTGCTAAAGTGTGTCTCCAACCGAAATGGCATTTTGGAGCTCCTGGATGACTACAAGGTAGCACTCGTGCTCATTCACATGACATTGAAGCAGGGCTGTATTTAACTAGTATTCACTGATATGACTACACTTCTTGTTAAAATTATGGGATCCTTTGATACCAGCTGCTTCTTTGAGCCCCCTCAAGACTCCTCCTGCTGCCCCAGCTGCCCCTCCCCACTCTTGGACCCAGCCACTAAAGGGTTAGAGCCCAGCACAGCAAGGGACCTGGAGGACATTGTTCCATGCATTGACCTGCATTTATTCTGCTTTGTTGGTGCTGCTGCTGCTGTACTGGTTTTTATATATTTTTAAGATTACTTTTGCATTCATGATTCATCTCATCCCAGTACATGTTTCCAGCTTATTGCTCACAACTTTTCCACACAGGTATCAGCAACATTGAAATTGTCATATTCCATATCTGGATTTATACACCTGTCTCTCCCACAATACTAGGAACTCTTTGAGAGTAGGGACAAGTGGCTTCCTCACTAATGTAGTCCCTAAGCCAAGCTCCAGACCCAGCCCACAGTGGACACTTAGTATATGTTTGTTGCTTATCATAGAGGATGTTGGTAGATGGAGCCATTCTGTTTGTAATCCTGTAAAAATCTCCAGGATCCAGGCCTGAAGCTGGTGCATGGCACTTTCTTGGTCTTCATGCATACCTCATGAATGTTATTCACATTTCCAGTGTCCTTGGAAGGGAGGGAAAGAGCAAGTATTATTTCCATTCTATTACTGGGGAAATGAAAGTATTCCAAAAGTACATCTCAGCTACACAATGAATGCCTAATGGAACTGAGACATAAAGTCATCTCTCTGGAACTTTTCCTTACCCACAGTGCTGGAAAGCCTTTTGGGATTGGGGGTGAAAACTGCTGCCCTAATGTAAGTAATTTAAGACTGCTGCCTTCTGGGGAGATGTTGGCTTGCAGTCTTTCTAAGGGGGCTGAAGGACTATCTGGTGGAAGTGATGTAAATGTTCTTGCCCCTTCTCTCCCAGCACTGCCAAGAGAGACATTGGTGAGATGGAGAATACATTAAATCTCTTCTAATTTGGTTGCTGGCTTCTGCTTCAACCAATTAACATGGCTTCATAACTGGTGGTCTCTTCAGCAACAAGCTATCTTTTATTTCAGGAAACTCTCTGACACTCTTTCTCTGAGATCCATCCTCCTTACCCCTACAAGAATAGTCCCTTGTAGTGAGCCAGCCTGGAAGTACTGTTGAGGAGGCCAGACTGGGAGAATGACTGGAGCCCTATTTTTAAAAAATTTAATCTTCCTGGGAAGCAGGCCTCATATATCAGGTATGACTTAGGCTGCAAGTAACTGAAACTCAAACTCTAACTGGCTTAAACAATTAGGAAATGTATTATGTCACATAACAAGAATTCCAGGGAAGAGGGAGGCTTTAAGATTGGTTGATTCAGCTGTTCATAATGACTGTCAGTGGATATCAGGGTAAGTCATTACTTTGTTCTTCTCCAGCTGAAGTGAGAGGAACCTAACAGCAGCTAAGTCCAGGAAACCATATAGGTGTCAAAGTTTCTCAGTTCCATCTTTGTAAAAAGGAGAGAAACATGGGCACTGGAAAACAATAGGGTAGATTCAGAGTATCCACTGAGTTCATATTAGCTGTGTGACCTTGGATAATCAGTTAATTGCTCCAAGCCAATTCCATTAATGTGTCAAATGGCAGTTGTCATAATATCTGACTTGCTTCTAAACAGGCTGGTGGTAGGGGTCATATGAAATAATGTGAAGACATTTGGTAAGTCACATAAGGTGCCATATACCTTTGAGACCTTTGTAAAAAATTATTTTTAATTGACATAAAAATTGTGTATATTTATGGTATACAACATGATGTTTTGAAATATGTAAACCCTGTGAAATGGCTAACTTGAGCAAATTAACATATACATTACTTCACATACCTATCATTTTCGAGGTGAGAACATTTAAAATCTACTCTATGATTTTCAAGAATATGATACATTCTTACTAACTATAGTTACAATGTTGTACAATACATCTCTTGAACTTATTCCTCCTATCTAACTGAAATTTTGTATCCTTTGACTAACATCTTCCCCAAACCCCCGTCCCCCTCCTTCCTTGCCCCCACCCCTGGCAAACACCATTCTACTCTTTGATTCCAATAGTTCTAATAAGGTCCCACATATGAGTGAGATGATGCAGTATTTGTCTTTCTGTGCCTGGCTTATTTCACCTAACAAAATTGATGGGATTTCCTTCAATTTTAAGGCTGAATAGTGTTTCATTGTATGTATCTACCACATGTTCTTTATCCATTCATTTATTGATAGACACTTAGTGTCTTGGCTATTGTGAATAATGCTGCCATGAACATTTGTGTGCAGTTATCTCTTCAAGATACTGATTTTCACTTTTTTTGGTGGGGGGGAATATGTACCCAGAAGTAGGATGGTTGGATCATAGGGTAGTTCTATTTTAATGTTTTGAGGAACCTTGATACTGTTGATACTGTTTTTCATAATGGCTGTACTAATTTACATTCCTACCACTAGTGTACAAGCCTCACCACAGCACCTCATCACCACCTTTCCTCCACGGCCTCACTAACTCACTAACACTTCACTCTTGTCTTTTTGATAATAGCCATTCTAACAGGTATGAAGTGATACCTCATTGTGATTTTGATTTATATTTCCCTGATGACTGGTGATGTTGAGCATATTTTTATATACCTCCTAGTCATTTGCCATGTCTTCTTTTTAGGAATTTTTAGTCAGGTCTTTTGCCCATTTTTAATCAGGTTATTTGTTTAAAAATTATCATCAGAGAGGATGTGTAGACATAACACCTACTGTGTAGAAGGTCCTGTTAGATTGAAAGTTTAAAATAAAACCTAGTTACCAACCTTAAGTTTCCCCAAACAATACAGCACACATCCACTAAGCACTTATAGGTGTTGGGCACACAGATATGAGAGAGACCTAGTCCCTTCCCAGTAGAGTAGGGGAGACAGACTTATGAACAGACAATTTTAGTACAACTTGGTAAGTGAACACAAGAGTAGAGTTGTGTGCAGAGTGCTCTCGGAGTACATAGGCATTGCTAAGCTATCCAGGCTGCATAGGGAAGGGGTAGGCAGAATGTCAGGAGCTTATCAAGCAATAAGAGGGATATGAAAAAACTCATGTAACATAGATACATATATAAGCAAAGCCCCCAAACAGCCTTCTTATTTTGTACTTTAGGGACACACTAAGGGGTAGAGTCTATAGAAAACAATGAGTAAACAACAGTGTAATGAACTTTTTTCTCCCTTCTCTCCATCTGTTGTGGTTAACTGGCACATGTTCCCTAGAGCTTCTAATCAGCAGTCTGAAAACTAAGCCTCTCCATGTAACAGGGTCTCAAAATGTCACTGAACATGGGCTTTCACTGGCAGAACAGTATTCTATGAAGCTTCATGATCTTCTGTAGCTAGTATATCCTCTGGGAATTGCAGAAGATTGGGCCTCTAATAACTGGTTGGGCAGGTGTATCAACTTTTTCAGAAAGGATTATTTGACTACAGAGTCTCACATATCCTATCATTAAAAGTTGTAATCTCCTATCCTGTGTTGCTATCTTAACATACTGTCAATTGAAGTTATAATTTAAAAGGGTTGAAGTACATTTTAAAAACAGCAAGTATTATTTAAATATAAAGCAATCTCCCACCCCAGTGTCCAGTTTTTTCTTTTTTTTCTTTTATTGATATACAATATTCTATATGTTTATGAGGTACCTGTGAGTATTTGCTACATGCATTTAATGTGTAATTATCAAGTCATTGTATTTCGGGTATCCATACCTCGAGTATTTATTGTTTCTGTGTTGGTATCATCTCAAGTCCTTTCTTCTAGATACTTTGAAATATACAATATACTGTCCATTGCTGGATGAATAGTTTGCAAATATTTTCATAGAATTGGAAAATAATCCTAAAGTTTGTATGAAAGTAAAAAAGAGCCCAAATAGCTAAAACAATGCTGAGCAAAAAGAGCAAAGCTAAAGGCATCACCTCCTGACTTCAAATTATATTACAGGGCTGTAGTAACAAAAACAGCATGCTGTCAGTATAAAAACAAACACATAGACCAATGGAAAAGAATAGAGAACCCAGAAATAATGCCATGTAAATAAATAAAGCCAACAGATTTTTTTGACAAAGGCACCAACAGCATACAGTGAAGAAAGGACACCCTTGTCGATAAATGGTGCTAGAAAAACTCAATAAGCATATGCAGAAGAATGAAACGATTTTTATATCTCTTACCATATACAAAAATCAAATCAAGATGAATTAAAGACTTAAACGTAAGACCTGGAGCTATAAAATAACTGGAGAAAAACCTAGGGAAAACTCCTCAGGACGTTGGTCTAGGCAAAGATTTTATGGCTGCGACCTCAAAAGTGCAGGCAACAAAAACAACAATAGACAAATAAGACCATACAAAATTTAAAAGCTTCTGCACAACAAAGGGAGCAATAAACAGTGAAGAGTCAACATGTTGAATGGAAGAAAATGAAGTAATCTTTTCATTTTTTCAAGTGCTACTTTAATCAATCCCATCAGTACTGTGGGTGGCACTGTGAGGACAGGGTGAACCTTAGGGTTACTTTTTAAGTTATTTTTACTTTTCTTGTTTGAAACAAGTCACCCAGGTGGGAGTACAGTGTTGCAATCATGGCTTACTGCAGCTTCCACCGCCTAGGCAGGCTCAAGCAATTCTCCCACCTCAGCCTTCTGAGTAGCTGGGGCCATAGGCACATGACACCACACCCAGCTAATTTTAAAAAAAATTGTAGAGACAGGGCCTCCCTATGTTGCCCAGGCTGGTCTTGAACTTTTCGGCTTAAGTGATCCCCCTACCTAGGCCTCCCAAAGTGCTGGGATTACAGGCATGAGCTACTGCGCCTGGCCCCAATCTTCGGGTTAGATTTTGAGTCCCAGTGACAAAGAATTGCTTGACATCACTCTCTTGTGTAGATATCATTGCTGCACAAGGCTTTCTGCCTCCTAAAATGCCTTAATTATAGCCTGATTAGGTCTGACCACTATAAAGTCTGCTGTACTTTGGGTGCATGATTTCCTGTGTTACATAGAGCTCTGCTGTTCAGCAGGCTCATAAAGAACCCTCCTGGACAGCTTCTCAGGCCAGGGTTTCTGCTCTGCTGTTTGGCAGGCTCTGTGCTTTATTATCTCCTGGGGTGGGTACCCACCTGCCTGTTCTCAAGTTGCTTCCTCAGACCCAAAGTTTGGCAGTGCTTTCCTGGCAGACACAGTCAACCTTCCTGTTCCCTCAAACTAGGTAGGGGACTCAGAAAAGCCAGAGTCAACCCCTTGCAGAGGAGCATAAACCTACCCTTGAAAAGCAGACTTTCACCTCTCTCATACCAATTAGTGAATGATGGGATTTGCATCAAGGGGAAGAGTGCTGAGAGAATCCTCTCAGGAAATGAAATGAAAAGGAAACAAGGGTTGAGTATGTTTTCCAAATGATATGGTCCCTTTTTGGGAGGAGTCATCCTAGAGCTGGAAAAGATGTCAGAACTATGAAAGAAGGTGAGCAAGAGAGTGAGTTAATGATTAAGCGTTTTGACCATGGGTTCAAATGGATGTAGGCAGAACTACCTTAGACCACACTCCAGCTTTAATCTGTTGCTTAAATTTTGCTTTATACTCCTTTCAGAAAATTTCTATTTTTATTAATTTCTGGGTACATAGTAGGTGTTTATATTTATGGGGTACATGAGATGTTTGATACAGACATGAGTTATGAAATAATCACATCATGGAGAATGGGGCAGCCATCCTTTTAAGCATTTATTCTTTGAGTTAGTTACAAACAATCCATTTATACTTTTAGTTATTTTAACATTTACAATGAAGTTATTATTGACTATAGTCACCCTGTTGTAGAAGGATGGTTACCAGAGGCTGGGAAGGGTAGTCTTCCTCATTTTTCTTGTTTCCAAAGGGGAGTTTGGAAACCAAAACTCAATTGAATGTCAGGGAGTCAATTGAAACATATGAACACTATATACTTAACATAATATAAGGTCATGGCCAGGCTGCAATTTTTAAGAAACAAAAAGTGCCCAGCAATCAAGCTGAAGCTGACACAAAAGAATTTCCATAGTTGAGACCCTACAGATCCCACAGGGGAGAGGAACAAGTAGCACTTAATTGAGAGTTCCCTACTCAATATAGCTCTTATTAAGTGCTCAGCAATTGAAGTGTAATTTCAACAGTAATCACCCTGTGAGGTAGGTGTTATTATTCTCCCCATTAAACAAATAAAGAAACAGGTTTCAGAGAGGTGAAGTGACTTGCCCAAGGTCACACTGTCACTAAATGGCCAAGCCAGGATTTGAACTAATGCCTTGCACATTCACATAGTACAATTTCGGTTCATGCATATTGGAATGAATACATCAGTGAAAGGTCTGTGTCACCATAAAATCCAACTTTTTGCTTGTTTTTGTGTTTCTGACATTTTATAACAGAATGTTTTAAATTTACAGAAAAACTAACATTTAACACTTATATAAACCCGTCACCTAGATTCTACTAATATATTACTGCTCTACTTGTTTCATACTTATTCATATATTGCTTTTCTCTATTCACTCATCAATCTCTATTATTTTCGGATACATTTCCAAGTAAATTGAGGACATCAGTACAGGTCCCCCTAAAATTTCAGCATGTGTATTATTTACTAGAGTTCAATGTTTGTTTACAGGTGTTCTTTTCCTTTTGAGGTAAAATTTACAGACAATGAAGTACAAAATCTGAAGTGTACCACTGGGTGAGTTTTGACATCCCATGCACTTGTGTAGCCAAAATCTCTATTTATGTATAGAACACTACCATCACCCCAGAAATTTCCCACATGTATGTTGGCTTTAACCATGCTGTGTAACTTCCCTACCTGAACCAGCAGCTCTGTTGGTGGCCATAAGTCAATGATTCTAACTGGGAGGCTGTGTTGAGATAGCTTTTCTTTCCTTGGCTGATGCTTTGGGAGAAAACCAGGTGGCATACAACAAGATTTGGTTCTTGGTGCCCTTCACTTTGATAAGTTTCACTTGGAAGCATTTCTGCTCCTTTTAAGCAAAAGATTGTGAAAGGTTGCCCATTGATTATGGCAGTTAACTTCATCGGTTTAAACTGAAGTGAAACAATGACTATTTGTTGTAATTTATTTTAATTCAATGTTACTGAGATACAAGGGCTAGCATTAAGTGGTGGTTCTTTTCAGCAGGGACTCTTTCATCTGTGTTTGTTTAAAAGTAAAAATAAGGCTGCTAAACGTAAAATGTTCCTGGCTTGGTCCTCAGAGTGAGCTCTAGTCAGTTCCTTGAGACTCAGATCGAGGCTAAGAGCTGAAATAGTCACAGAATACTCAAAGGAGTATGTGTGCCGGAGTAGGATATAGATGAAAATCCCAAAGGGCCTTTGGCTTGTTTGAAAAAATTTATCAAAGCAGACAGGCTGAGTTACCTTTGAAACCCAGGCTTCAAGGAATTCGGTATGTAGTAAGATTCAGACTATTCCATGACCCTGGGATTGTGAGAAATATTTTTTATTTTTATATGTGTATACATTTTTTAAAACAATTTCAAGTTTTTAGATTCAGGAGGTACTTGTGCATGTTTGTTACCTGGGTGTATTTCACAATGCTGAGGTTTAGGGTACAATTGATTCTGTCATGTAGGTACTAAGCATAGTACCCAATAGTTTTTCAACCCTTGTCCCTCTCCCTCTGGTAGTCCCCAGTGTTTATTACTGCCATATTTATGCCCATGAGTACCCATTGTTTAGCTTCCACTTATAAATGAGAACATGTGGTATGTGATTTTCTGTTCCTGCGTTAATTTGCTTAGGATAATGACTTCCAGCTGCATCCATGTTGCTACAAAGGACACATTCTTTTTATGGCTGTGTAGTATTCCATGGTATATATGTACCACATTTTATCTAATCCACCATCGATGGGCACTTAGGTGGTTTCCATGTCTTAGCTACTGTGAATAGTGCTGCAATGAACATACATGTGTGTCTTTTTGGTAGATCAATTTATTTTCTTTTGGATATATACTCCGTAGTAAGATTTCTGGGTGGATTGGTAGTTTTATGTTGTTTGAGAAATCTGTGAGAATTGTTATAGGCTAAATTAATATTGATATTGATGGGCTACTGCCTGTCCCTACCAAACATGCCTGTGACTTTGATTCTTTTGGTTAATATTATTGTTGCTGGTTGGCAACATGAGCATCACCAGGAAAACTTCTAATTCAGAGATTTTTACACTGTAGTATTCATCAGTATCACCTGGAGGGATTAAAACACAGATCACTGGCCTCCCCCACAGAGTTTGTGATTCATTTGACCTAGAGTGGGTCCTGAATTTCTAACAAGCTCCCAGGAGATGCTGATGCTACTGGTCCAGGTACCACACTTTGAGAACCACTGCTCTAATGACTGAATGAATGTATAAATAAGATCCCTTGTGCCAGACCACATTTCTTCCCCTCTATAAATATGGCATTATTTATGATTCAGTCAGAACGATCACGCCCTTTAGCTCCAGCTACATTTTAGAGTGAAGCGATTCTAGGAAGGACACATAGACTACCTTTCTCCAACCTGTACAGCAGGAATTTCAGTTTGTACTGGCCTTATTATGACCCTAGCTTTCCACAGTCCTAAGTGATCTTGCTGCACACAGGAAAATAATCTAGGCCCCAAACCACATGGCATAGTTTTAATTAACTCCCTTCTGTGTTGGGACCCTCAGAAAAGATAATATGTGGCTATGGAGACCATACACCCAGATTTCATGGGACAGCTCTGATTTCACATATTCTATTCTTTTGTCCTCATAAATATAATTGTCAGACCATGTCCTCTTTTGGGTTCAGAAAATATTGTTCCCATATGCATGGCCCAGGGGCCCTGTGGAGCCAAAAGCAAGTCTTTGCTTGCTTTATTGGGCTTGTGGGGGCCAGGGCAAAAGCTTGGCTCACTGTGAGAGATAGAAAGTTGGGGTGAATCTAAACATTTGAGATCACCAGCAAGCTGCTCGTTGCTTCTTCTTTTCAAGTGTCCCAGTGACCCTGTTACTGATGCTGGAATGTTGCAAATAAGAGATTCTGAGTGCTGAAAGGGACTAAATTGGACCTCTGGCTGCCTCTCTTTCCTCCGTCCCCAACCCCTCTGGAAGGACCACACAGAAATAGCAAAGACAGGAGAGCCATTCCCAAGAAGGAAATTCCACAACCTTCATTGACTGACCACTCAGTCTAATATTTACCTATTTTCCCTGGCAGGAAGTTCTTCCTCCTTGCTAATATCAGCCCCTCTCATTGCAATGTCAGGTTTTTTTCCTTTGCTCTGCTTTCAATCAAAATTGAGAACAGCTGGTCCTTCCCTCTAAATTTTTTATATGCTTAGAAGTCATATTAAACCATTCTTCCTGGGTCCAGGTTTAACCATCCTTGCAGCTCCTTTATCCTTCTTGCATATATCTGAATTGCCAACCATTTAATCATTTTGCCATAGGAAAGCAGCTTAGGCAGCCTGGGCGAACAGTGTAGCAAAGCCTAAAGCTTTATGGCTTGTGCTAATGGGTGTGCTAAATGTTTAGTAGAGACTATTTTTGAGCACGCAGTTGTGAACAATTTAAAGTGGACTGTACATGGAACCCATTTCCTTTCCTGGCTCCCCCAACGGGGCCTCCCCTTAGCAGCTGAAATGAGTTAGTGGCAATCAGCGCAAAGTAGGAATCCTGTGGTTTCTGCCCTTCCCTCCTGCTGCTTCTATGGCAGCTAGTCTCTTAAAATGAGCATTCTCTCTAGAATAGCCAGTAAATGTGACATTGGAATCAGTCGGACAAAGGGTCGAGGAGTCACTTTAGCCAAATAGCAGGAGGTGCTAGTGCTGAAGCACCACTGGTGATTTTATGAGAGGTTGAGGGGACAGGGGTGAACAGCGATTAATGAAAGAGTTTGGCCCCAAAATATTTGCTATCTGCAGAACGGTTGTACCTCAAAGTTGTACATGACTTTTTTGCAAGTTTGCAGAGGCCATCTCTGGCGTTTGTTCACTTGATCTTTGTCCACGGTCTCAACTCTGTGAAAGTGATGCCAGCAATCTGTGGCAGAATCCCAGCTTCAGGGCCAGTAGGGATCCTAAAAGAAAGGAGGGTAACTTGCCATGCATGGGATTCTTCTTTTTGTCAGGCAGGCTACCTGCCTTTGATGGGATATGTTCTTTTATTACTCAAGTGATTTGGGAGGGCTGCTGTCTTAAGTTGCCCTGCAGGGTGGGTCCAGGGCCCCTGTTAGTCAGTTAGTCAGAGTGAATTGGATATATCTGATGGCACTGCAAAGAAAAGGGATATTGTCCTGTTCGAATCTTCTGCCTGTTGGCTCCTCTGTTTTAATCAATCCTTAAAAGCTCTTCTCTTTATAAACACCAGCCAGGCAGTTGGTCTCAGCAAAGCTACAGGAGTACTTAATATACACAGCCATAAAGTAGAAGGAAGAGAAAGAGAGAAAAAAAAAAACCTTTGGCATTTCTATGAGAATGTCATTGAAGGCTTCATCACAGATACAGTTAAGACTTAGAAACTGAAATTGTCTTGAGGTGGGGGTGGGGAGAGCAGTTTGATTGCAGCATTAGCTGCCTTGGCCCTGAGCCAAGGCAAATTGCCAGAGAACCATTAAACTCTGTGTAATTCCATATAACTCACAGCAGCCACAGGTAATCTGAATCAGACCTGACAAAACTTCACTATCACTTATTGTCCATTAGTACTGAATGCACACTACAGATATTAAACTTTTTAAAGCCATATCATGGTGGCCATATTTTCTAAATCCCAATTAGAAAACCTGGCTTGACAAAGGATTTATTTTCTGACTTGTGAATTTGTTTATATGAAAAGCCTCACAAAGGTATAATCACTAACTCACAGAGATATAAAATGCTAAACCCACTGAACAAATGGTTTTTAAGGAAGGAACTATAGTCGAATGAAATTGGGTCAGGGCGAACTCTCATCTGGACATTGATGAGGGTTACCCCCACCCCACACATACCTTTTTAGGGGTCTGAGGGCACTGGTTAACGAAGCACTAAATTAAATTAGAATCTGGTTTATGCCCATCATCTGGATTTGCTCTTAAATTTTTCAGGGATGGTGAACTGAAAGAGCCTGTTGTAATGTCTGTACACACAAAGGTGGAGTCGATGTTACTTTGAATTCCCAGATGCTGGGAGTAGTTAAATATCCCAGTGTTCATGGTCTGTTTGTAAGGGCTTGTGTGTGTTTTAAATTAACTACCTAAGTCAGAGAATGTTAAAAACTGAGGAGAATCATATCTGGATACAAGTTATTATTGTCATACACCTCAGTTGCCTTAAAGGCTCCATTCCTTCCACTAAATTGACAATCTAACATTCACCTTGGGGCGCCTCATGACAAATAGGATGTTTAGCTCAAATGATAATCATTCTGGAATATTCTGAGCCAATAATATTAATGCTTTTTACAAAGCTTAAAGTGTCTCTTTAGCAAGAGCTGTTTGTATTGCTAGTTAAGGATCATGAATAGCAATATACCCATAAAAAACAATAAGGTTTGTCACAACCTTGCAGAAGAAAATATCTTAAACCTAATAGATGCTCTATCCAGGGCAAGTCATATAATATCCCTGAACCTCAGTTATATGAAAAACAAAGTGAAAATATTGTTACTTCTGCAGAATCAGTCAAATGAATAGGGTGATATTCCGAGATCTATTCTAATTCTAATTTCAGCAAATATTTATTGAGCAACTACAGTGTGTTCAATACAGACATTTATTTTCCTAGATGCCAGTGACAGAGCTGTAAAAAGGCATTGACTATCTCTCACACTATAAGGACACATGCACACGAATGTTCATTGCAGCACAGTTTACAATAGCAAAGACCTGGAACCAACCCAAATGCCCATCGATGATAGACTGGACAGGGAAAACGTGGCACATATACACCATGGAATATTTTGCAGCCATCAAAAACGATGAGTTCGCATCTTTGTAGGGACATGGATGAACCTGGAAACCATCATTCTCAGCAAACTGACACAAGAACACAAAATCAAACACCGCATGTTCTCACTCATAGGCGGGTGTTGAACAATGAGAACACGTGAACACAGGGAGGGGAGCATCACACACTGGGATCTGTCGGGGGGAAATAGGGGAAGGACAGCAGGGGCGGGGAATTGTTGGGGAGAGATAGCATGGGGAGAAATGTCAGATATAGGTGAAGGGGAGGAAGGCAGCAAATCATACTGCCATGTGTGTACCTATGCAACAATCTTGCATGTTCTTCACATGTACCCCAAAACCTAAAATGCAATTTTAAAAAAATCAGTCAAATGAATAGGGTGATATTCCGAGATCCCTTCTAATTCTAATTTCAACAAATATTTATTGAGCAACTACAATGTGTTCAATACAGACATTTATTTTCCTAGGTGCCAGTGACAGAGCTATAAAAAGGCATTGACTATCTCTTACACTATAATGTATCTTGACAGCAAGTAAACATACACAGAAATAAATGAGTTCATGTAAGATAGTAATAGATTCTATGAAGACAGTAAAACAGATAATGTGATAGAGAGTGAAGAGATGTTGGTAGAGAAGAGAAGGAACATTCTTTATATAGATGGTCAAGAAAGGCCCCTCTGAGGAGGCAAGATCTGAGCTGACACCTGAATGATGAAAGGAGCTATATAGGATCTAGAAGAGGAATGTTCTCAACAGGTAGAACAGCAAGTACAAAGATCTTGAGATAGAGATGGGCTTGACCTCTCTGAAGAACAGAAAGTTTGTTATGACGTGTGTGTGTGTGTGTGTCTGTGTGTGTGTGTGTGTGTGTGTGTGTGTAGGGGATGAGAGGTTGTGGGAAATAAGATCAAAAAGGCATGCATGGCCAGATCATGTAGAGCTTCTGATCTGTTGCTATTTACATTGTAAGAATCATTCTTTGGTCTGTCTGATTTAATTAATGAATGTTAGTACCAGATGTTAATGATAGGGAGGCTTGAAGTTTGCCAATAGAAAACCCAAGGAAAGCGTCTGGTTGTGGGGTAGGGGGGCAGACGGTGAAGATGAAGTAAAGAAGGCAAGCTCAAATGCCTGGTTGGTGGGGCAGGGAGAGGAGAGAGTGGAAAGAGAATGTGTAGGGAGGGTTGGAAAAAGTTTGAGGGAGGAGGAAAATCACCAGAGTGACCTTGACTGTGAGGAACACCCTCAGTGCCAAGATTGTGGAGTCTGCTATCAGAAGAGGTCAGCCTTTAGAGGAGAAGGGGGAGGACTGTACCCTTGTTTAAAGTTAGAAAAGTAACAATGAGCAGGAACTGAAGCTAAAAATCTGGTCCTCTCTTTTTATCCAGCCTTAACTTAAAAAGCAGGTCTGATACCAGAGAGAATGGCTTCAAATCGGTTGCCTTATTGATTTTCCAGGTCTTGAACTCAAATGTCTGTCACTTTCTCCTTCATTTTCTTCTCACACTAATTCTGTCATTGCAAAAGGAAATAATCTCTGATGTGAGAGTCCCTTCCCGCCACTAATACATAAGCAATTGAGTGCATTTTTTCTCTCTCTCTTTTTTCAGTTGTGGAAACTCAGTTTTGTTTTATGTGATTTGGCACATTTTGTTAAGGAGGAAAGAGATGGTGTGTCATTTCTCAGTCATGATGTGAACAGGACAGTAGCTTGGAAAGACTGTGATGGCTCACTTGTTCCCAGATTTGCAGCACTATGTGAAAGCAGCAGCAAGTGTGTTGATTTAATATAAAGTGGAATCTATCCTAGGCTCAGTAAAGGATGTTATTATTATTATTGCATTTGCAACATACATGTATGCCTTGGTAGGTTATTTCTTTGGGAGCTGTTTGCTTTGGTAGCAGTTATTCAAAAGGATAAGAGGTAGTTAAATCTCTTTTCTCCTCCTTCATCTCCCACTAGTCAGAGGGCTAAGTGAAGACCAGAGATTAAAATTACTGCCGAGGAAAGGGGGCCTGTGCAGGAGCAAACAATGTTCTGGCAGTGGCATGCAGGTGCCCACCTCTGGAAAATAGAAAACAGATCCCCTCTCTTTTCATCCACATCTGCTGGAGGGTATATAGGCTCTTAGTAAGTTGGACAAGTGGTTTCCAGGCAACAAAGCAGGCCTAGTAGTTTCCAGAGGCAGTCTTTTGTCCCTCCCATGAAGGGTATTTAGTCTCTGGGTCCTTTTTCCAGTCAGAAATGACTAATGTTGGGTATATGTACTCTTTAGAAACTGTCTTTGACTTTTTGCATAATGGATTATAAATAAATGGCTTCAGGGAACCAGCAATGAGTTATTGAGTGAACCTGGCTTTGGGATGGTTCAGATTCCAGATAGTTAATCACATCCTCTTGGGCTGGAAGACTGTATCTAACACGTTCACATTCAGCAGGCAAGTTAAAAACGCGTTTGTGATCAACTTTGAAAAATAGTTTTCACATCAACAATGGGTTGATACTGAAGAAATAAAGATTATATGAATTCAAGTAGAATTACTCCCATCACTCTCTAGTAATCTGGTGAAATTTAACACACCTCTTGTTTTAATTTGGGCATTTCTTACAAGTATTAATGCACAGTTTGAAAATGACAATAAATCCATATATCCTCTTTACAGTGTTTTTATATTAGGTGGTAGGTAAAAGACTGTTACTCTTTTCAGCCTCCTAAGGCTCACCTGCTAGATTTGCACACAGTGCTCTCTTCATGCTGGAGGACATTATGGACTTTCTGGTTTGTCCTAGACTGTTTTAATACTATACAAGGATAAACTCTGTTGCCGACAACTGCTTCTGGAAGTCAGGAGCAAATTCGCTTGCACTCTACCATATTCTTTCCTCCAGTTTCTTCCACACTGGTTCTCCCTGAACTCTCTCCACCACATCAGTTTTGCAAGGTTCTCTGATAATTTGTATCATTGAAAGTCATATCTTATTAGACAGCCAAGACACATAGGCAATCTAACAAAGAGAATGCATTAGTTCATTCTCACACTGCTATAAAGATGTTACCTGAGACTGGGCAATTTATAAACAAGAGAGGTTTAATTGACTCACAGTTCCACATGTTTGGCTGGGGAGGCCTCAGGAAACTTACAATCATGGTGGAAGGTGAAGTGAAAGCAAGGCACGTCTTACATGGCATCAGGTGAAAGAGAGAGAGAAAGTGACCACAAGGAAGTGCCACACTTAAAACCATCAGCTCTCATGAGAATTCCCTCACTATCACAAGAACAGCATGGGGGAAGCTGCTCCCATAATCCAATCACGTCCCACCAGGTCACTCCCTCCACACATGGGGATTACAATTCAACATGAGATCTGGGTGGGAAGACAGAGCCTAACCATATTAGGGACAGTAATGGTATCTTAAGAAAAGCTAGTTGACTGTGTGACAGTGGCCTGATGAAGTTCAGCTTCTAGGAGTAGGTATCATGAACTCTGGGGACTATAAGAAAGAAACATATCTGAGATTGACAAGAGGAGTAGCAGTAGATGGCTCCAACATTGGATGAGGAATCAATTCTATTTTTATAATATGTCAAGATAAAAATTGGCTAGAAATTAAAAATGGAATCAAATCATTAAGACATTTCACCTTTACCTGTCAACTGGCAAAATAAAGCGTTGGTCTTTATTTTCATTTTCTACTGAAATCCTCCACCTTTTAAGAGGTAGGGAGGATGAATACTATCTCAAAGCAGAGAGGAACAATGGGCAGATTCATAGATTATAGCCCTATTGTGAAGGCTAACGTTTTAAGAGAAATGTTTTGCCTTGATTAAAACTATGAGTATGCGAAAATAATGTTGGAGTCTTGGTCCCTACCTTAGGAATATAAGCTGAGTAGTCTAGAGGACTTTATTCTTTTAATTCTCTCTTAAATTAAGGAATAGTTTACATATAGTAAAATGCACAAATTTTAATGAATGTTTTGATATGTATATTCCCATATGATCTGCAGCCAGATAAATATGTAGAACATTTCTAGCACCCCCTAAAAATTATGCTCATGTGCCTTTACAATCAGTACTAGAGTTAACCATTTATTCAGAATTACCACCTTTGTTCTTAACCTTCATATAAAATGAAATCATATAGTATGTATTGTTTTTGCCTGGTCTCTCATGCAACATAATCTTTTTGACATTCATTTATTTTATTGCATATATTATTTTTGATTGATGTGTAGCATGTCATTTTTTGTATGTGTATGTTTTGAAGGACATTTGGGTTGTTCCTACTTTCTGTCTATTATGAATAAAGCTGCTGTGAACAATCAAATCTTCTAATGGACACATGTACTTATTTCTCTTGGGTGTCTCTAGGTATGGAATTGCTGGATCTTAGAGTAGGTATGCAGATTTCCAAACTGGTTGTACAGTTTTATACTCCTGCCAGCAATGTAGAGAGATCAAATTGCTGTACATTCTCACCAATACTTAGTATTTTTAGTCTTTTTAATTTTAGGCATTCTGGTGGATCTGTAGTGACATTTTACTGTAATTTTAAATCACATTTCCATAATGAAGAATTATATTGAGCACCTTTTTCAATGCTTATTGGGAATTTGGCTGTCTTCTTTAGTGAAGTGCTTGTTCAAGCCTTGCCAATTGTTAACTGGCTGTTTGCCTTTTTCTTATTGATTTGTAGTTCTTTTAATATTCTGGATATAAGTCATTTTTCAGGTAATAAGTATTATGAATATTTTCCCAGTCTATGGCTTGTCTTTTCTCTTTTTGAGTGCTGAAGTTTTTTTTTTTATTTTGATGAACTCCAAAGTATCACTCTTTCCTTTAATTACTACTTTTGCATCCTGCTCAAAAAAATCTTTGCCCACCCCAAGGCCATAAAGATATGCTCCATGTTATTCTGTAAAAGCCTTATAATTTTAGTCTTCTCATTGGGTCTGCAATCCAGCCAACATTTTTAATAAAAATGTACATCAGTGAAAATGTTTTGAGCATGTGTCCCCAGTATACACAATTTTATTTATGGAAGATCTAATTTACTACCACCAATATTAAATATTAATAAGCCTTGATTTTTAAATTTTTTTCTCAATATATAAACAGAAGTTCCAGTGGATCATGTTGTACACAGCCTGGGGTATATATACCCCACTCTGAACACTATTGTTCTATACCACCAAAGACTAACATTTGTGACAAACACTGATAGCATTAATGTCAGAAGAAGACTTTAGTGTAAACAAATGGCTAGAGTTGACAGAACCCCAGTGAGCATATCTGCTAGCAATGTAACACGCAATGTAAGAGACCCTCAGTTTACTCTTGTGCCATCATGTTTGTCTCCCCTTACCAGACTTACAGAGACAGCAGGACTATCTGACTTGGTAGGAGCAAATACAAATTTGCCTTTGGTTGATGACATAGGGGACAGTGCTCCTGAGTCTTCTTCCCCTGTCCTCATCACCAAATTCCTAGAGCTGAGCTTGGCACTGGGCTGACTGAGTTTTTGGCAAAGATGCTTAGAATTTGACTGGAGCTAATCCCCAGGGAAATTTAATGATTTGGAGCCTAGAGGACCTTTGTTGTGAGGATTAGTAAACTAGAAGGTGATTAAGCAGCTAGGGAGGAAGGAGCTGTCTGCTAGGCTAGGTCATGCTGTGGGGCACAACATAGTTCCGTTGGCTCAAGGTCAGGGGAGCCCTTGGGCCTGATTCACAGAGCTTTACACTCTGGGGAAGCTCCTTGTAGGATTTGGGCATCTGCTTATTAGCTGGTAGAGGGAAACAATGACTTCTCCCTTGATGTCCACCTCTTCCCTCTGTCTACATTTAGGGATTACTGCTTTGAATCAGGTCTACTTACATCTTTTTAATTGGTTATTGTTTTTCAACTCTCATTTAAGAGAAAAGGTTTTGTTGTCTGTTTTGCCTTTTGGAAAACTGGTGTAAAATACAGATGAAATTAGGAACAGAGTTTCTTGTTTTTCTAATCTAGACTGCTTCAGAAATTTGAGACAAGTTTTTAAGGGAGGAAGATGCTGAGAGAGAGAAGTTAAGTGTTGAAAGCCATGGCAAGAAGACTGCCGAAGTTTGAAAGCCCGTTATCTCCCATGTCCAGGGAGCCCACATCAATTTCTCCTAGCATGATCAGATTAAGAGATACCAACAAGGAAAAAGAGGGTAGATTAGAAACAGACAGCCCCCAACCTGTG
The DNA here is from genome assembly GCF_030222135.1 of Aotus nancymaae. NCBI lineage: Eukaryota > Metazoa > Chordata > Mammalia > Primates > Aotidae > Aotus > Aotus nancymaae. The sequence goes on from NW_026988472.1 coordinate 8,875,793, forward strand.
GTTTGCTTAAGATTTCAAACTAAGTTTCAGAATGAGCAAGGACCCTATTCATTCTTTGATGCTTCTACTTCTTAATAAACTTCCCAAAAAGCCAGCTTCTCTCTATCTCTACATTTTCTATTGATTTCCCAGAAAAGGCCAAACTGATGAACGGATGTCTGGAGTGTTACTAAAAACTTAAAAACTTAAAAATCTTTCTAAGATGCTAAAAAGGTTTTCAGAGGCTATATGCTTTCTTTAAACAATTGGACTACTGTATTCTGAGTGAACCTTTTCTGTCTATTTGAAAAAAAAAAATCAATTTAAACAATTATGTTGTTTACCTTCTTAGACAATAGACAAGCTGGTGGAAGTAGGAGTATGGGCTGGTAATTTGGCCAGAAGCTCTTGAAACTGACTAAGAAAGTTTCAGTTGATGCCGATTTTTTTCCAATAAATTTCCTGTAGCAAGCAGAGGTATTCACAATCATGTCATTTATTTTTAATGCTGCTCTTACGCTATCGTAATAGGTGTTCAGTACCGATCAGTTATTGTTGCAGATGGTGCTTCTCCTCTGAATGCATTTTTAAATCATAAACCTGATTTAATAATTCTTCGCTTTTTCATCTCCTAAATTTATTCAAAAGACCCAAGCAAGTATCTGTTAGTATCTGACTAAATAAAAGCTACTAGAAAGCCAGCAAGTGCTGTTAATTGTTCTTTTTCTTTACTCTCAAGGGGCCAAATTGTCACTTTGTTGACAGCTATCAGAGCATTTCATGCTTCATTGAAGACCCATCAAAAATTTCCAAATCACTAGCTCATTAGCACAAAATAGAGCTTCAGGAATCTCTTTCTCTCAGTGTCCCAACTGGGCCTTATTAAGTGTTCCAACCTTGGTGGACCACTCTGAAACAACGGATAAAGACCAGGGGAATTGAAAGATGGATGTTAATTAGTCAATTTTGAAGGAGTGAAACATGGGTGAAGGCAGAGTACAATGGGACAAAAAGCTGAGATTATCTGTGTCAGCAAAAGGATAATGCATGACTTTGCTAACTGTTCACAGGTCACTGAATGTCAGAGCTGAAAAGGCCCAGAGCTGTCAGAGACCCAAGAGATCATCTAGTCAGGCCCTCTTAAATATTTTACCAGTAAGAGAAGAGAGGCAGCAAGAAGGGAAAGGGACTTGTCCAAAGTCAATCAGCTCTTTCTAGCTTTCCAGGTACCACCTGGCTTTTGGTTATATGACCTCTGTGTAATCAATTTTCAATTACTTGGGCCACTCACTGCTAGCCCAGCGATCACTTGGATAATTCAAAATGACACATAAGTTAACCATCGTTTACATTGAGCTTTGTGATTGTGTTTATACTGACATTCCAATGCATCTGGGTCCAATCTGAGAATTCACAACACTTCAACTGAAACAAGAAAGCCACCCTGAAGGTCTGATGCAGGAAGAGCTGGAAAACTGACCAGCCTTACGGAATGGATAGCATCATATATTGTTATACAGCCCCTCAAACAGGGTATGTTAATTTCAATAAGTTTGTTTATTCACACATTTCCGGGACCCCAGCCACAGTTAGGAGGAGGATGGGGGGAAGGGGAAACAAAATCTTTGATAGAATATACATATGTTCTTTTCCCCTTCCCTCCTCCTTCTCCCTTCCTCTCATTTGTTTTTCCTTCCTTTCTTTCCTTTTTTTAATTGATAGAAACATGAACATCTGCTTTGTCTTTCATATAAATAAATATGTAGCTGAGACATTGACCTGTAGAACTGGCTGTCAGGAGGCCAAACAATAAATAGAAGACATGCTAGATCTCAGAAATCTAGAAGTAGAGCGGGGAGGAGAAAGACCAGTGAGCAGTAATTTAAAAAGGGCCAAAAAGTCTGGAAGAGTATGGAGTCCATTGCACAGCTCAGTAAATACCCTGGGTCTGGAAAAGGGCTAGTCTGGGGTATAGTTGAAGGGATCTTCAACCAAATGGAGTCTTACTTCCTGATCTGGATCCATCTGAACTCTTGGATTATGCTGAGGACCCAAAATTTGCTGGGTTTTTGTCTGAGCATCTTCAGACTTGTAGTAAAGTGGCATTATTTCACTTAACATATCTCCTGAGGAGGATGCTGGTGACTGAGAAGGGGCATGGAACAGAAAATAGGGGCATAAACAGTTGGCCTGATGCTGTAGTCCAAGAAAGAGTCTGTGAAAGGACTCAGTGGCAGCTTTAGTAGCAGTAAAGAATGCCAAGTGCCTTAGCTTTTGCTACAACAATAATTAAGCATTTTAGTTTAAAAGGTTTCCCCCTTTCATCTTCTTGCCTAGTATAAACAGAGATCTTACTGATGTAACAGAGTGTTTAATTAACCAAAGATGGTACTTAATATCAATACATGTTGAGGGGAACACTTGCTTTTGGTAACAGTAATATGGATAATTAAGTTGTATAAATTAAAAACAATGGGTAGAGGGCATTAAGACTATGTAGAGGGAATTAAGACTAATCAACAGGGAAAATCTATTAGCATTCATTAGTTAGACTTCTGTTTGTGATTCTTTGTTAGCCTCAGGAAACCCTTTCAAACGGCTGATCCCTGTTGAAAGTTCTGCCTGGTGCTAAGGGCCTTCTATGGATGCCAAAGGAATGAGTCATTCAAATAGAACTTCTGAAATTCAAGTACAGCACTTTCCTTTGCTCTCTCTTTTTTTTTTTTCTTCTTGGCTGCAGGCAGCAGTGACTGTGAAGTAATAATGATAATGACAACGGAAATAAGAATGTAATCCTGATTAATTTGCTGAGAGTTGTTCCCCATTTACCAATATTGGCGTGTTTGGTCTTGAGCGTGGCCTGGGTACCGGAACAAAGTATATATATTCAATGTCACTTGGCTAACCTGTGATTTGTCAGACAAAGGTTAATTAAAAAAAAAAAACTGTTGGGTTAGCGGCAATAAATATAATATTCTGTGATTTAACTCAGAAGTTCAATTTATTGGATGGAGTTTTAAAAATTCTGAATTTACATTTTTTTCTGCACTCAGGAGGTCTCATCTGCCAAATTGCACATGAGCTGGCCGACCTAAAGCTCAACAATATTCTAACTTCCATAGTGTGGGGATAGATTGAGGGGACATTATAAAAGACTGAAAGAAAGATTGGAACAAGAGTAGAAGTGTAAAAATACTTCCAGTGAATACCAGCCCTTAATTGCCCCATTTAGAATCTTCCATCCCCTAAGGACTATACGATTCAATTATCCTTACATCCCCTTTCCCTGGAAACAAACAGAAACAACTCCTGATTACATCAGTGACTTGGACCCTTTTTTGCCTGACCATCTCAGTTGATAAATAAGCTGTAGGCAGTAACCTGCCCCTGAGGCTAGAAGTTAGGAGCCTTGTTCATTTTTATATCTCTAGCATGTAGCATGTTGTCCTGTACATAAGAGAAATTTACTTAAATACTTAATGAATGGATGAGATGACTCCTACTATAAAGGATGGAATTGATGTTCCAATAGGTATAATTCACCTTCATGGTAAAATGAATATAATAAAAACGAATGTATAAAATTAGCCAGAAGCAAGGACCCCAAGGAACATTCTGCTTTGCTTTGCTTTTGCCTGCCCCAGTGGCTAGTATTTCTGCCTTTGCTTTTGATACCCTCAGTCTGACAATCTTCTTTTCCAGATTACCCTGGTTAATGGAAATTCTATAGGTTGTGTTAGAACAGTAGATACCCACATTTCCAGCTTTCTCTGAATGCTCAGTCTGTGTTGACACTAGAAGCACTGTGCTGGGCATGTGTTGAAGAGACATAGATAAAGAAGCAGCTACATTGTACCTACTTGTATCTTTTGAATTTGCCATTTCACTCGCAGAATGTTGATATGGAAGCCACTTTCCAGGTCTTTAGAGTCAATTGTTATAATAATCAGAGCTCATATTAATTGAGGATTTACTGCTGCCAGATATTTAGTATACTAACGACTCTGTGAGGTAGCTAGTCTTGTTATCTACATGTTACATAGGAGGGAATTGAGACACCGATGTTAAGTAACTTCCTCAGGGTCACACAGCTAGGAAGTAGCAGAGCCAGGATTCAAACGTATGTTTTTCAGACTTCAAAGCCTTCCCTCAGATAGGAAAGAGCTTGCCAAAGATCATTTTGCTAGAGCCTAGTTCTTCTGGCTCTAATTTGTCTGCACTTTGGTAGGCCATGCTGCTGCTTTACCCACACAGTAGGGTTCCTTCTAAGCATCAGTTTCTTATTTAGAAGTGCTAGTCTTCTCGGATGGAGTGCTCATTCCTCCAGTCAGGGATTGCATTATTTCTGTGTTGCCTCCTTCCTCAAAGGTTTGTCCCAGCTTTGCCTTCAGTAAATAATGACCTATCATCAGCTCCTGAGCTACCTCCAGGAGCTGCTTGGCTCCATTCCTCAGTACTACTTGTGGCTCCAGGGTTGGGAGAAACAAGTAGAATTTTTGAGGAGAAAGTCGCCTCACTACCTGCTTTCTGTTTTGTTCCCTGCAACACAGATTGAAGATGGAGGCAAGGCAGCTTTGTCCCAGAAGATGAGGACTGGTGATGAGCTGGTGAATATCAATGGCACTCCATTATATGGATCCCGCCAAGAGGCCCTCATTCTCATAAAAGGCTCCTTCCGGATTCTCAAGCTGATTGTCAGGAGGTAAGGTATAGGGAGATTCTCCGTAAGGCACAGAGGCCACTGAAACTTGGTTGGTAATAAAGCTCAATACAGTCATGTCTCTATCAATATTATAAAGGAAAGAGGTGTTTCACTTGAATAGAATTTTGCAGACAACTGAAGCAGAATAGCACAGGAGAAAGAGCCTTTGGTTCAAATCCTGGCACTGCCACATAGACATATAATCTTGGATAAATTTATTTGACCTCTGCTAGAGTGTTTCCTTATTTGCTATAATGAGGACTAAATTACTCATCATATACCAAAGGGCTACCTAATCCAGTGTTTTTCAGTCTCCTTCTTTATAATACACTATCATTCTTGAACCACATATCAATGGAGACTTAAAGAGCCCCTACAGTCAGCCATGGTAGGCACTCTGGAGGCTGTAGCAAACTCTTAGAAACCCTGTCCTTGAGGAGTGCAGTCTAGCAGGAGAGAAAACATACACATGTGACTAAGTAACAGTATATTTTTAAAGGATACAATAAAGGCTTGTGTGTGATTGTCAAATGGATTATTCAGACAGAAATTGCTATTAGAGAAAGATCACTGCAGAGGGGATTGATGGGGTAAGACTTCATAAAGGAAGTGAAATTGAAGCTAAACGGTGAGTATAATTTGAAAAATAAACTATCAGAAAAGGAAGGTATTGCAAGTAAGTGAAGTGGCATAAGCAGAAGGAAGGGAAGGACATATTTGGGCACAGTCATTCTGCTACCACCAAAAGCATCTGCCTATTGGTGAACTTTCCACATGGCTTTCTTTCATTCTGCTGTTGCATCTTTGCTTTGTATTATTGGAGCTCAGTCTTCTCCCTTTCTATTTTTTTTCCTTTATCCTATATACACACTTAAGTTTTTCCATGTTGCATCTTCCCACAATCTCACTTCTCCCTCTGGCTACTGCTCCATCTTTCTCCTTTTGTTCATACTCAGTCTCAAAGGGAGAGTCTATGTTCACTGTCCCCGCTTCTCCACCTGCCATTTGGCTTTCCACCCTCTGCAACCAGAATTTGACCCTCAGTACTCCACTGAAACTACTTTGTCAAAAACTACAAATTATCTCCTAATTGTCAAAGTCAATTGGTTATTTTTAATATTTATCATATATGGCATTTAACATTATAGCTCTAGATTGTGCTCTCTACCTTCCTTTATGAAACTCAATACCAAAAATCTCACACAGCAACTCAATAGCAAAAAACCACAAATAATCCAACTTAAAAATGGGCAAAGACATTTCTTAAAAGAAGACACACAAATGGCCAACAGGCATATGAAAAAATGCTCAACATCACTAATCTTCAGGGAAATGAAAGTAAAAACCACAATGACATATTATCTCATCCCAGTTAAAATAGTTTTTATAAAAACAAACAAACAAACAAATAACAGGTGCTGGTAAGGATGTGGGAAAATGGGGAACCCTGGTACACTGTTGGTAGGAATGTGAAATAGTACAGTTGCCATAAAAAACAGTATGGAGATTTTGCTAAAAACTGAAAATTGAACTATCATATGACATAGCAGTCCCCCTGCTGGGTACATATTCAAAAGAAAGGAAATCAGCGTATAAAAGAGATATCTGCACCCCCATGTTTATTGCAGCACTATTCAAAATAAACAAGATATGGAATCAACCTAATTATCTATCAGTAGATAAATGGATAAGGAAAATGGGGAATATATATAAAATGGAATACTATTCAGCCATAAAAAAGAATGAAACCCTGTCATTTACAGCAACACAGATGGAACTGGAGATCATTAAGTAAAATAAGCTTAGACAGAAAGACAGATATTACATGTTCTCACTCATATGTAAGGGCTGAAAACAGGGATCTCATGGAGATAGAGAGTAGACTGGTGGTTACTAGAAGCTGGGAAATGGGGAGGTTGTAGAGAGGTTGATTGATGGGTATAAAAATATAGTTAGAAGGAATAAGATCTAGTGTTCAATAGTTTGGTAGGGTAACTATAGTTAACAATCTATTGTATATTTCAAAATAGCTATTAGAAAAGAATTCATATGTTCTCAGCATAAAGGAAAGATAACTATTTCAAGTGATAGATATCCCAATTTTCCTAATTTCATTATTACACATTATATGTATGTATTAGAATGACACGTGTACCCCCAAAATATGTATAACTATTACACATCAATTTAAAAAAAAAAAACCTCTATTTTTCTTTTCTTTTCTTTTTTTTTTTTTTTGAGAATTTTTTTTTTCTGTTGCCCAGGCTGGAGTGCAGTGGCGCAACCTCAGCTCACTGCAACCTCTGCCTCCTGTGTTCAAGCAATTCCTCTGCCTCAGCCTTCTGAGTAGCTGGGATTACAGGCATGTACCACCATGCCTAGCTAATTTTCGTATTTTTATAGAGATGGAGTTTCACCATGTTGGCCAGGCTGGTTGTGAACTTCTGACCTCAGGTGATCCGCCCGCTTTGGCCTCCCCAAGTGCTGAGATTATAGGCATAAGGCATCATGCCTAGCCAAACCTCTTACTTTCAAGATAATCAGTATTCTTGTTGTTTTCCTACATCTCTGTCCATTTTTTAAAAACCGGGCTCCTTACTACCTGCTCTTCCTCTGGCCATTCCTTACATGTTGGTGTTTCCTGTAGTTCCACCATTTTTAACTTAATATGCCCTGGAAAATCTCACCCAGCCCTATAGCTTCAATTATTGTATATATCTCCTGTGCTCCACACCATATAACCGACTTCCTATTAGACATTTATACTTATATGTCAGAAGTATTGGAAACAAAACATGCCCAAAACCTAATACATCATCATCTTCTCCCAAGATCACTATCTGTGACTAAGACCACCATGTATGTACTCAGCCAACCAAGCCAGAAACACAGAAGCCATCTTTAATTCTTCCATTGTCCTCATGTTCTATATCCAAATGATTTATCCTAAAGAGACGATATTTAAGGGGAAGGCTTCAGACCTAGGAAGAATAAAGTTATATAGGATCTCATTGACTTCTATTACCTGCTGGTACCTAAGATTAATCCATACCTGCCGATGTACATGGATAGGAGGTGACATGTTAAGTAATGCCTTATATAATAGATACATTATAACTGATTATATCTTGGATTGGTCAAGATTTAGATCTTAAATAAGGCTTCTTGGAGGGATAATTTGGTGAATTTGGAAGCATTTTTGTTTTGGAGTTAGATAGTCCCATGTATGCAACATCCTAGGTTTCTTACCTGACAAATAATAATTCATCCATAGTGGCATTATCACAATGATTACATAAGATAACTTATATAAAAGAACTTTCACATAATGGGTTGTCAGTGAATTTCATTGCCATTTCTTTCCTTAGAGTCTAAAAGAAGCATAATTGGAATAACCAAACATTGTTAAATTGGGAGAGCATCAGAATGGTGGTGTGCTTTGCAGCCTAACCTGCAGAGAATGATGTGCTAAGAAACCATTGGGGGTGGCAAAGATCTGACTAGAAAGTAAAAGCCCCTGTGAGATGCCGGTTGTACAGAGACACTAGCACTTAGAGGGAGTGTGGACACTAGAGTGTTTTCTGAGCCAAAGAATGAGAGGGTTCAAGTGTTTCTTCATACTGTAGCAACATCTGCCACTTCGGAGTGACTATGATTATGTCCTTGGAGATAGCAAGGCCCTTTGGTTTTTTTCATGGTGTGGCAGGTCCTACGGCTCCTGAACCTACATTTTCTACCCTCTTAGTCTCCCCATCTCAGCCCCTATTGGTCAAGGCTTTCAGTGACATAATTTATTAGGTGATGCTGCCCTCTTGTGGTAAAGTTAACCTTCACATATGGACTACCCTGGGCACGGTATTGGAAATTAATTCCCTCTTGTTTAGTCCAAATTTTTCGTCAAATTTATGAAAGAGCTCTTAACACATAAAAGAAGTGTGATTATCCAAAAGTTCGTGAATATTCAGCCTAGTGTTTTACACAGGTAGAAAGACTTTGGTTAGAGTAAGCAATCAACTGACAAAGATCCAACACTGGGCTTTAGGTCTGGGCTTGAGTCCTCTGGGGATGAATACAAACAGAAGGAACATTAGAACATGGCCACTTCTGAAAAGCCAACCCAGCTCTTCCTCCTTTTGGCTGTCTAGATAAATGGTCAGCTAAGTCAGAAATGTAGGTATCACCCTCAACTCCTCTCTCACCCCACTCCTCTTCCAATCCAATTAATTCCAAGTCTTGATGTTTTTAACCTGCTATAGACCTCTTGGTTGCCTTTGTCTTAATCCAGTCACTCATCATTTCTCACCTGCACTATTCTAAGAGCCTTCCCACTGGCTTCTCAGCTTTCAGTCTCACCTTTTCTTAATCAATCTATTCTCCAAATAGGTATTTGAGCATGTGACTTCGCTACTTGGAAAAAAAAAAATCGTGAACAGTGACCATACAACCATATTGATCCCAAAAGGTTCATTTTATATTGATTAATGATACAAGCCATATTGAAGATATTATATTCATGAACCATTTCTTTTGCAAAAAACATGGCATCCAAATATATAAAGAAAAAAACTGTCAGCAATACAAAAAGTGATAAAAACATCTGTATTCTGTATGGGAGACTTTAACATAACTTAACTGACAATAAAGTAGACTGAAATAAAGTAATTAGAAGATTTGAAAAACAATTAATCTAATTAATACATTTTGAAAATTGTTTATAGACTTCATATACTCTTTTCAAATATTGAGAGAATATTTTTAAATGATCATATGTATGTTACAAAGAAAAGCTCTGCAAATTCTTTTTCTTTTTTCTTTTTTTGAGACAGTCTTGGTTTGTCACCCAGGCTGGAGTGCAGTGGCACAATCTTGGCTCACTGCAACCACTGCCTCCCGGGTTCAAGGAATTATTCTGCCTCAGCCTCCCAAGTAGCCGGGACTATAGGCATGTACCACCACACTCAACTAATTTTTGTATTTTTAGTAGAGACAGGGTTTCTCACCACGTTGGCCAGGCTGGTCTTGAACTCCTGACCTCAAGTGATTCACCTGCCTCGGCCTCCCAAACTGCTAGGATTACAGGCATGAGCCACCAAGCCCAGCCTGCAAACTCTTAAGAGCAGAAATCTCTGATGATAATGTAGTGTTTACAATTAAAAAACAAATTTAAAGTCTTCAATTACTTGAATATTTTAGAACACATTTATATGTGAATATTAGGACAAAGAAACACTAGCAGACTAGCAAATGATAATAAAAATGAGATCATGACTTACCAAAACTTTGAAAATAATATTCAGAAATAAATTCATAACCTTAAATATTTTGTTATTAAAAATGAAGAATGAAATTACATGACTAATAATTCAATATAATATGAAACCAAGAACTAGGTTTCTTTTCAGAGGGATGAATTAAATAGATAAGCCTTTAGCAAATTTAATCAAGAAAACAAAGATGAATTATAAACAAAATTTAAATGACAAATGGAATATAACAACAAAGGTTTTTTAAATTAAAGGTGCACTACTATAATTGTACCTTAATATATTTGAAAATCTCAGGGAAATTAAAAATATTGAATAAAATATTAAATGCCAGAAATTATTGAGAAGTTGAAAACTAAATGGACATGTAACAGTAGAAACTTTGAAAACAATTATCAAAGAGAAACTTCCAAAAATACTTTAGGGACAGATATTTTTATCTATGAATTATTTTAAATTTTCTAGAAATAGCCATGTTTAATTCTGTAAGTATATTATAGCATTGAAAATGTTGCAGAATCATTCACATTGTTTTTGAAGCTAGCATTACTCTGATACCAAAACCTGACAGACTGCTCTAAGAGAAAGTATTCTATCCAATTTGTAAATTTAGATGCAAAATATGTACATGGAATTCTATGAAATCGAATTCAATAATATAGGACAGTAACAATTCATTACAAGTATTAAAATAATTTTTAAAAGGCAAGATTTTGACTCTTACATAGATAAAAAATAAACATGTTAAAGATTTTATTTTACTCCTTAATGAGGAAAATGTAAAGTATCACAACCAGTTCAAAGAAGAAGTCAAAGAATAAATTTAAAGGTAGCAATACATCACAATAATCAATTAGAAGCTATATGGAGAAATATGTACCATTCATAATAGGAGCAAACTCATAAACAATCAGAAATGACCTTAAGAAATATGCATGAAAGAAAGAGGATGTATATGGAGGGAATTACAAAAATGTACAGACAGAGAAAATGTACACAAGTAATTTTTGGTGATGTGGGTAAATTCTTAGTACTGTATTAAGTTATTTTTCCTTACAAAAAAGCAAGATACAATTGAATACAATTGAATGTACCGTATATTGACATATTCTGGTTTAGTCATGCTTTCCATAGACAACTTCCAAACCATCATTCCTCCACCCTCATGCAAGATTCCCTTCTTTTTTGAAGTTCAAACAAGGAGGGATTATCACTCATTTCCTTACCAATGTCATTTATCAGTCTCCAGGTTATTCTTTCACTTCCATTTTAAACAATTTTTTAACTGATACACAGTACATATTTATGGGGTACATAGTGGTTTTTCAACGTGCAACATACAGTGATCAGATCAGAGTAATTAGCATATACATTATCTCAAACATTTATTGTTTCTTTATGTTGGAAACTTTCAGTATCCTTTCTTCTAGTTATTTGAAAATATATAATACATTAATATTGACTATAGTCGTCCTATAGTGCTATAGAGCACTAGAACTTATTCTTCTTATCTATTGTAATTTATTATTATTTAACAAATCTCTGTATATCCCTCCCTTCTTCCTACCTTCTCACCCTCTAGTAACCTCTGTTCTACTCTTTATTTCTATGAGATCAACATTTTTAGCTTCCACATATGAGTGAGTACATGTGGTGTTCAACTTTCTGTTCCTGACCTATTTCACTTAACATAATATCCTCCATGTTGCTGCAGATGACAGAATTTTTCTTTTTTCCTTTTTTTTTTTTTTTTTTTTGAGACAGAGTATTGCTCTGTCGCCCAGTCTGGAGTGCAATGGCACAACTCGGCTCACTGCAACCTCTGCCTCCCGGGTTCAAGTAATTTTCCTGCCTCAGCCTCCTGAGTAGCTGGGACTATAGGCACGCGCCACTGCGCGCAGCTAATTTTTGTATTTTTAGTAGAGATAGGGTTTCACCCTCTTGTTCAGGTTGGTCTCAAACTCCTGCCCTTGTGATCCACCTGCCTCGGCCTCCCAAAGTGCTGGGATTACAGGCGTGAGCCACCACGCCTGGCCATATTTCATTCTTTTTATGGCTGAATAATACTCCATTGTGTGTATATACCACATTTTCTTTATCCATTCATCTGCTGTCGAACACTTAGGTTGATTCCATATCTCAGCTATTGTGGATACTGCTGCAATAAATATAGGGTGCAGACATCCCTTTGATATACGAATTTCCTTTCCATTGGATAAATATCCAGTGGTAAACAAACAAAAAATCCTTAAATTCGCATAGGACCCCAAAAGACAAACAGCCAAGGCAATCTTGAACAAAAATATCAAAGCTGGAGGCATCACACTACGAGATTTCAAAATATGTTATGAAGGTATAGTAACAAAAACAACATGGTCCTGGCATAAAAAACAGACACATAAACCAATGGAACAGAATAGAGAACCCGGAAAGTAATATATGTATATAACCAACTGATTTTTACAAAGGTGCCTAGAACAACTCATTGAGAGAAAGGATAGTCTCTTTAATAAATGGTGCTGGGATAACTGGACAGTCACATGCAGAAGAATGAAACCAGACCCCTATCTCTCACCTTGTACAAAATCAACACAAAATGGATTAAAGACCTAAATGTAAGACCCTAAACTGTAAAAATACTAGAAGACAACATAGGGGAAATGCTTCAGGATGTTGGTGTGGGGAAAGATTTATGAATAAGACCTCAAAAGCACAGATAGCAAAAGCAAAAATAAACGAATAGGATTATATCAAATTAAAAAAAACTCTGTACAGCAAAGAAAACAATCAACAGAGCGCATAGACCACCTGGTGAATGGGAGAAAATATTTGCAAATTATTCATCCAACAATAGACTAATAACCAGAATATATGAGGACCTCAAACATCTTAACAGCTAAAAACAATCCAATCTTTAAAAATGGGCAAATGATCTGAACAGACATTTCTCAAAAGAAGACATACATATGGCCAACAAACCTATGAAAAGATGGTCAACATCACTAATCATCAGAGAAATGCAAATCAAAACCACAATGAGATACTATCTCACCCCATTTAGAATGGCTATTATTAAAAAGACAAAAAAATGGCAGATGTTGGGGAGGATGTGTAGAAAAGGGAACACTTAAAACGCTGTTGGTGGGTATGTAAATTAGCATAGTCACTAGGGAGAAGAGTATGACGGTTCCTCAAAAACTGCAAGTAAATTTACCGTATGATCCCACTTCTATTTTATACTTTGGCACCTGCTTCACAGTGATCTTCTCTACCCTAATTCCAGCTGTGATAGTGAAAGATTTTATTGTCTTAGTGGAGGATCACAAATTTTATAGTCTCATAGGTTCTTGATGGGTTCTTCAGTGATAAACCCTTCTAGATCAGTGGCTCACTCCCCTGACTGTATCACAGACCTTGCCAATCTTTCAGTCAATGAATATTGGTTGAATGTCTGACCTGTGCTAGAGTCTGGTGATTCAATCATGAACAACATAGGTATTATCCTTGCTCTCATGGACCACTGACACCTCCAGGGTTTCCTCATTATGGTTCCTCATCTTAACTACAGAATGCAGAAAGTAATTTGTGATTATTATTTCAATTTTTCCAGGGCTGCTATATAACTAGGAGCATTGTAGCTGCATAAGGGAGAAGTTAATTCATTATACACAATAGAAGTTCTGGGGCCATGGTTCTCACTGATGAACATTACTTAGGAACTTGTAGAAATGCAAATTCTCAACCACCACCATAAACCTAATGAATTAAAACTCTAGGCCAACTGCAGTGACTTATGCCTGTAATGCCAGCATTTGGGAGGCTGAGACAGGTGGATCACCTGAGCTCAGGAGTTTGAGATCAGCTTGGGCAACATGGCAAGACCCCGTCTCTACAAAAAAAAATACAGAAATTAGCCAGGTGTGGTGGCATGTGCCTGTGGTCCAAGCTACTTGGGAAGCTGAGGTGGGAGGATCACCTGAGCCCAGGGAGATTGATGCTACAGTGACCCGTGATCACACCACTGCACTCCAGCCTGGGTGACAGAGCAAGACCCTGTCTCAAAATATATATACAAATATGTGTGTGTATATTATATATATATACACACATATATGTGTATATATTTTTAATGGTTGGTGGAAAAAAGAATAGTATTTCATAATATGTGAAATTATATGAAACTCAAATGTAAGTGTCCATAAATAAAGTTTATTGGAACAGAACTACACCTATTCATTTATGTACTGTCTATGCTTCTTTCATACTAAAATGGCAAAATTGAGTCGTGGCAGACTGTGTGACACAAAAGCCTAAAATATTTATTATTTGGCTCTATACAGAAAATAAAAAATTGACCCTTAGAATAGAACTATAAGGACAGGGGCTGCTTATTTATTGTTGTATTCCTAGCACCTAGTACACTCTATAACACATAGGAAGGACTCAGGATTTTCTTTTTTATACATCCTTATGTAGGAAAGTGGGAACTATGAGTAATTGGTTTTCTTGATAGTTATATTTTTCATGGTCACCTAAATTGGCATATGACATTGCATTCAGTCTATTATGATTATGGATATTTGTAAGACTGTTCTTAAATAACTGATCAATTTTGGGTACACTGATCAAAAGGAAAAAATCTAGTTTTTATTATATGAACCTAGTATCCAGATCTTGGACCAGCATGAAGATTATGAAAAAGAACTACTATATCTTTGAGCCTTGTCTAGGCCACCTGCCAGCCTCCCTAGCTGTCTTGTCTCTGTTGTTGTCATAATACTCCTGCCATCCATAATTAAATGGAAGGGGTTAAAACTGTTGAAACTTGTTAAAACTGAAATTGTCCTATCTTGTACTAATATACCAGGGATAGGAAGATGTTTACAGTTGGCACAGTGTTAGAGAAATCCTGGAAAGGCAAGAGAGAGAAAAATAAAAATAATATAAAGCAAAGGTGGGGTAAACTATGGTCTGTGGCCAAATCTGGCCTGCTAAATATTTTTCCAATTAACATTTTATTGGAACACAGCCATGCTCATCTATCTACGTGTCATCTATAGCTATTTTTTTTTTTTTTAACACCAAGATGGCAAAATTGAGTAGTTGCAACAGACACTATATGGTCTACAAAACCTAAAATATTTACTACCTGGCCCTTTACAGACTAAGTTTGCTGTCCCCTGGTATAAAGCATCCTCCAAAAAGAAGACCTTAAGGGCTCTATCTAACGGTTTAAAAGACTGAAAAAGCAGCATCGTAGTCTACAAATGAGAATGAATTTAAAAATCACAGAATATTTAAGCCAATAAACATGGTAGGGAAACTGATGGGTTCTTGAGATTCAATTATTTTTTTGAATTTGGGCGGTGATGTGGTTAGTATAGGGTAAAATGAATGGTACTCTGGGTTCACACAAGTGTGTGTTTGCTTGCTTGCTTCCTTCTATTCACAAGATATTTATTAGGTGCTACCTCCATCTAGATATGGAGTTAGCTGTTGGAGATACCATGGAGAATAAGAAAGACACATTCCCTGCCCACATGGAACTTATAAATCTGTTGTGTTTGACTTTGGCACAACCCCTACAGGTTGTGTGACTTTGAGTAAGTTTATATAACTTCTTCAGCCATTCTTTTCCCATCCGTATAATGAGAACACTAATGCCTCTTTTGCAAGTTTGTTGTAATGAACTTGCAATGTTGTAATGTCATGTTGTAATGTTGCAAGTTTGTTGTATACCCCTTACCTAACCACTCCTCTCCAAGGTCCTAATATCTCTGTTTCTGTCTATGGTATCTTTCCCATCCTTGCCAATCAAGCTCACAATAGTAGAATTCTCTTAAATTCCCTTTTATTCCCAGTAGTCCCCAAGTCCTTTCTGAGCTCCCTTTGCACTGTTTCTAATATCCATCTCATGGACATATATTTTATTTATGTGCATATATACATATAGGTATATATATGTGTATATATATGTATGTATACATATAGGTATATATATGTGTCTGTGTATATTTATATATACATACCTATAAATATATATATATTTATATATACATACCTTTAAATATATATATTTATATGTACCTATATGTGTATATATTTGTGTATATATTTATATATATAAATACATATGTGTATATATATGTATTTATATATGTATTTATATATATAAATATATATGTGTATATATTTGTGTATATACACACATATGTATATGTATATGTATATATACCTATACATATATACACATATACATATGTACATATATATACCTAAATGTACATATAATATACAATATATATGTATATTATATGTAGATATATAATATACATATCTACATATAATATACATATACACATACATATATACACACATATATATTTTTCAAGTCATTCAAACAATATTTATTGAGTGCTGACTATGTGCTAAGCATTATTTTAGGTATTAGTGATACATCAGTTAATACAACAGATTTAAAGGAAAATCTTACCTTCATGTAAATTACCTTTGAGGTAAATATATGAAAGTACCTGAAACAGAGTAGCCATTTGGTAACTGCTCTTTTCTTTTCCCTGAGTAAAATGGAAGGCGGTGCTTATCCTCAGTACTGATTTTAGCAGGGAGTACAATACTGGTTAAAACTTCATTACACAACTCATAGACCAGGTATTATTATCAATCACATAGTACCCTAATAATTGTCAATCAGAATGATCATTAGGTTGGATAGCTCAAGTTGTGAAAATGACTACTTCTGAATTTGTTCATTTCTCTTTTCTTAAATGTGCCTCTTTGCCTTTGTATACTGTTTCTTGATCTAGAAAGTTATCTACCACTCTTGCCAAAACAAAGGCCGAAGTCAAGCTCCAGTCAAAGGAAAATGTACTGCTAGAGGTAAAAGAGGTTTTTGTAATTACTGTATTTAGTGACCTCATTTTATACATGAGAAGACTGAGGCCTAGAATGAGAAAGGACTTTCCTAAGGCCATACAGCGACAGAGGTAGACAAGACTAGAACCAACAGCTTCTTCTTATGAGTCAAGATCTCTTTCCACTGTTTCTGGGATGTTTCACATTTGCTACCTCCTCTAGAGAAGTCTTTCTGTACTTGAGGGAAATGTCTCCTTTCTATACCTAAAGTAAGTTTGTGATTCTATCTTCTGCCTTAACTTTTTCCTCTGCCAATTCATCTTTTATGAATTGATTCACTTCCAAAGGTTTCACCTCTCTCTTGGATATAGGAGACTGCCAGATCTCTCTCCCCAGCTTTCCCTTCTTCCTGAGCGCCAGACTTCCATTCCAAGGTGTGCATTGCCCCTTACCCAGCCACCTCCCTCCAATGTCCTAATATCTCTATTTCTGTCTATGACATCTTTCCCATCCTTGCCAATCAAACTCACAATAGTAGAATCCTCTTAAATTCCCTCTTTTATTCCCAGCAGTCTCCAAGTCTTTTCTGAGTTCCCTCTGCAGTGTTTCTAATACCCATCTCCTTTGCCTTTTTCCTGCTACTGCCAGGGACTCATTACCTCTTGTCTGGATGCCCTCCAACCCATTCTCTGCACTTCTGCCAAATTAATCTTCCTAAAGTACATCTCTGTATTTATTTTAATCAGCAATAATTGTGCTTTGGGTAAACCTCATGAGTTATGAGGTCTCTATTGTGCTTAGCCTGACTCATATCATTCCCTTTCTCAAAAAAGTCGTAACTGCCTCCAGAAATAAGTCCAAATACTTCATCGCAGCATTTAAGACCCTGTATAGATGGATCTACATGAATTTTTTCTATCCTTATCTTTCTGAAACCCAAAGGGGTATATCTTAAAAGAATGTATCTCCTCACTTGGACATACCCAATTCTTTCTCAGGTGTCCTGGACCTCATTCTCCTCCACTTTTTAAAGAAATCTTGCTCCTTTAATTTCCACTCTCCTTTTTTCAGGCATTTTCAACCTGTTACCCTTCTGTTGTCCTAGTTATTTCCTCTAAGTTTAAAAACCAGCTCAGGTTTCTCCCATTTTGAAAACACCTTTTCCAGACCTATAGTCATCTTTAGGTATTGTGCTTTTTTTCTTTCACAGGTAAACTACTTTGAAAAGTTGTTTTCACTCACTATTTCTACTCCTTCACCTTCCATTCACAAGCATAATCCATAATAATCTAACTTGGATCCCCCACCATATCCCTAAGTGACTCTGGTCAGAATTACCAGTGACTTCTTAATTATTTAAAACAATGAACTCCTTTCAGTTCCTGTGTCACTTCACCTCTGTATTATTAGTGTCCTAGGGATGTCACAACAAAGTGCCACAGACTGCATACCTTAAAATAGCAGAGATTACAAAGTTCAGGATACTGAAAGTCTGAAATTCAAGTGGTGGTAGGGGCATGCTCTCTCTCAAGGCTCTAGGGGAGGATCCTTCCTTGCTTCTTCCTAGCTTCGGGGGTTTGCCAGTAACCCTAGGCATTCCTTGGCTTGTAGACATAGCGCGCCAACCTCTGTCTCCATCTTCACATGGCCTTTCTCCCTGTGTCTCTGTGTGTTTGTGTCTGTGTGGCCTTCTTATAAAGTCACCAGCCATTGGACTTAGGGCCTACCTTAGTCCAGTATGATTTCATAATAACTAATTACATCTGCAAAGGCTCTGTCTCCAAACAGGTCGCATTCAGAGGTTCTGGGTGAACATTAATTTTGCAGGGGCACCATTCAACTTAGTACACCTTCTCATCAGCACTTAACACTGCTGAACATGACTGTCTTCTAAAAATTTTCTCCTCCTTTGGCTCCAGTAGCGCTATGCTTCCTCTGGTTTTTCTTTGCTTTCTCTCGTCTGTTCCTTTTTTATGGTTCCTCTTCCTTTACTTGCCCCTTATGTATTAATATTCTCCAACGTTCTGCGCAAGTTTTTCTACTATTCTAATACTATACATTCTGGGTGATTTAATTCATTTCATGACTTAATTTAGCAAATAAAACTTCTGAATCTCTGACTCCATCCCATACTTCTCTCTCATTTATACCACTTGTTTCTAGGTATCTTCATATTTACAGCCCACGTGTATCTCTGAAACTCTACATGTATATGTTAAAGTCATTAACTTCTACCTCCAAATGCTGATAAAATCTGCTTCTCCTCCTGTCTGCCTCTATAAAGGTGAATAATTCACAGTGAACCCAGTTTTTTCAGCTCCTTATTGCTATATCGAATTGAGCAAATCTTGGCCGTTTTTATATATGCTGAA
The DNA here is from genome assembly GCF_030222135.1 of Aotus nancymaae. Lineage (NCBI taxonomy): Eukaryota > Metazoa > Chordata > Mammalia > Primates > Aotidae > Aotus > Aotus nancymaae. Next base: position 8,894,983 of record NW_026988472.1, read on the forward strand.
AACTTCGCAAACTTCTTCTCTCTTGTTGCTCACTCTTCTAAAACACAAACCTCAGCATGAAATCCTTACTGACCAAAACCCTTCAAAGTTCTCTATTGTGTTCAGGTTAAAATCCAAACTCCTTAACTTGGTGAACAGGCCCCTTAAAATAGAACTCCTATTTATTGCTGCCATCTCCACACAAGCTTGCACTTTATGTTTTGGACACATTCAACTGCTTATATTTCTCCAATGTATTCGTCAGGGTTCTCTAGAGGGACAGAACTAATAGTGTGTGTGTGTGATATATAAAATAAATATATCACACCCACACACATATATATATATAGGAGCTTATTAAGTATTAACTTACACAATTACAAGGTCCCACAATAGGCTGTCTGCAAGCTGACGATCAAGGAAGCCAGTCTGAGTCCCAAAACAGAAGAACTTGGAGTCTGATGTTCGAGGGCAGGAAGCATCCAGCACGGGAGAAAGATGTAGGCTGGGAGGGTAGGCCAGTCTCTCCTTTTCATGTTTGTCTGCCTGCTTTATATTCACTGGCATCTGATTAGATTGTACCCACCAGATGAAGGGTGGTTCTACCTTCCCCAGCCCACTGACTCAAATGTTAATCTCTTTGGCAACATCCTCACAGACACACCCAGGATCAATACTTTGTATCCTTCAATCCAGTCAAGTTGACACTCAGTATTAACCATCACATCCAACTATAACATATTCTCTCATATCTCTGTGCCTTTTTACATTCTGCTCCTTCTTCCCAAAATGATCACTGCTCCTTTCTCTTCTTTGTTTAGCTAACTCTTACTCAACACTCAAGACTTGACCTAAGCTTTACCACGTCTAAGAAGTGTTAGGGTTGCCGTACAGACTGTATTAGGCTTCCTCCCATAAACAACACCTTTTACTTTCCTCTATCTAGAATCATAACAGTCTGTTTGCTTGTCTACTTCCTCCCTGTAAATTTTGGGTAGTATCCATGTCTTATTTTTCCTCATATCTTTAGTATAGCCATCATAGTGCTGAGCAGGGTTACATGCTAAATACTCATTGAATAGCTAATTGACTGTAATGGAACGTGTGCCAGTCAAGGGCAGTAAGAGTCATTACAGTGAGGATTAGAGGCTGAGACTTTCAGGGGTATTGGGTTGTCAGGCATCCAACTACTTGAAAGTTGAGGCAGTGGATTCAGCAAAGGAAAGAGATATGAGTCAAAGATGAGTGCAAGATTTCTTGCCAAATAGACTGAATGGAGTTAAAAGAGACTAGTTACAAATACTCTTTATAAGAGTTAGTATTTATTGAGTGCCTCTTAGACACTGAGCATTTGACTAGGTACTTTGTATGCATTATATCAAAATGAAAGAGTAATGAGCTAGTTTTAGACATGTGGAGTTTGAAGCATTTGTAAGACATCCGAATATAAAGGACCAGTAGGCAGTTTAACTATGGTTCTTGGGTACAGGAAAGAAAAAAGGACTCAATAATTAAATTGAAAGTTACTTGGGTTAATGGTAATTGAAGCCATTGGGATAGATGGGATCTCCCAGAAACAGTAATGTAGAGAAGAAAAGAAGATGATTGGGGACAAGATTCTGAGGGGCATATGTGAGCTAAAGGCAAAGAGAAGAACCATTGATTCATTCATCTGACAAATATTTACTAGGCTGCTTTCTATGTTGGGTACTATTTTAGGAACTGGGGGTATATAAGTGAACAAATGGAGCTGATACTCTAATGGGAATGGGAGAAGTAGACAGTAATCGCAAATAGGCAAACATATATCCATTAGTGGTAAGTACTATAAAGGAAAATAAAGCAATGCAAAACCATATAAAATGACCAAATGTGGGTGTGGTAGGTACAGCAGGGGCAGGGGAGACTTTAGCTTATTCAGGGAAGGCCTCTCTGAAGATATTTGAACCAAGAGTTAAATGTTAAGAAAGAGGCAGCCATATAAATATCTGGGGAGAAGAGCTTTCCAGCCAAAAGAATATCAAGTACGAGAGCCCTTAAATGGAAAAACACACGATGTTTTTAAGGGTCAGAAAGAAAGTTTTGAAACTGGAGTGTCGTAAGCAAAGGAAGCATGAAAGGAAATGAAGTTGGAGAGGAAGTCAGGGACATAATCACATAGGGCCTTGTAAGCTCTGGTAAGAAGTTCAAATTATTCTATTTGCAGAGGGAAGCTGTTAGAGAGTTCTAAGCAGAACAGTGGTGTGAGTAGTTTTGGATTGGCAGATGTTCACCATAGCTGCTGTATGGGAAACAGACTGTAGAAGGCAGAGAGGAAGCAGGAAAACTTGCTAGGGAGCTACTTGAAATAATTCAAGCAAGAAGAGATGGTAATGAGTTGGATTTGGATTTTAGTGATGGAGTTGGTAAAAAAATTGTTGGATTTAGGATTTGTTTTGGAGGACTTGCTGATAGATGAAGCGTTGAGTTGGGCAGGGTTGTGGCAGGGAATGGGTAGGCAAGGAATAAATGGTTCCTTGGGTTTTGTCCTGAATAACTGGGTGGTACCAGTTACTGAGGTGGGAAAGACTAGAGGAGAAACAAGTTTTATGGGTAATGAGAAGAAGTAGGAAAGAAATAGCTTGGTTTTATACACATTAGCTTTGTACATGTATTGACATGTCTGTTGGACAGCAACATGCTAATATTAACTAAGAAATTAGAAGAATCTAGAATGCAGAAAATAGGTCAGTGTTAAATATTTAAATTTTGGAGTCACCCTCTGATAACGTTTGACATCAGGTGAGAACATTAATGGGTTAAGTATATTATGAAATGTTATTATATTAATGTTAAAATTCCTGAATTTGATAATGGTACTGTAATTGTATAAGAAACTGTCTGTCCTTAGTAAAGACAAACTAAAGTATTTAGAGGTAAAGGGGCATGAGTTCTGCAACTAACTCTGAAATAGATGAGTAAATACATACATATATGTTAATGTATATGTCTAGAGAGAGAGGAAGTGACAAAGCAAATGTGACAAAATGTAATCAGTTGGCAATTCTGGATAAAGGCTACGCAGGAATTCCTTGTACTGTTTTTGCAACTCTATCATACATTTTAAATTATTTCAAGGTAAAAAAAAAATTAAATCTAAGTTAGACCAGTTGAGGAGGCAGCCTCTAATTTTGGCAGGAGCTAAAAACATGGACATTACGAGGAAATTAAATCTTGATAAAATAAAGTGACCTTTAATTTTTTAAAGTGTAGACAGGAAAGAGAAGAGGTCCTTGTGTTGAGCCCTGGGATATGCCAATATTTAGAGATAGAGCAGATGAAGAAAAATCCAAAGAATACGCTATGGAGAAGTGGCCAATTAGGTAGGAGAAAAACCAAAGGAGAGTGGTATCAACAATACAAGTAAAGAAACTGATTCAAGAAAGAGGGAGTATTCAGCTGTGTCAAATGTTGATAAGACATTGATTCTGAGAATTGACAGTTTTGGCAACATGAAGGTCATTGGCAACCTTGACAATGGAATGTTGGAGACAAAAGCCTGAATGGATTGTTTCATAAAAGAATAGACAGTGAAGAAGTGAAGGTAGTAAGTCTTTCAAGGAATTTAGTTGTAAAAGGAGTACAGAAAAATAGCGTGTTAGCTAGAGAGGCAATTGGGATAAATATATGGTGATCTTTGTCAGTTAATAAAATTAATTTTTAAAAGAAAGGAATAAATTCCAGTGTCTGATAGCACAGTAGGGTGACTATAGTTATCAATAATTTATGGTAGATTTCAAAATAGCTTTAAGAGAAGATTTGGAATATTCTTAACATGAAGAAATGATAAATGTTTGGTTGATGGATATTCCAATTACTCTGATTTGATCATTACGTATTATTATATGCATGTATCACAATGTCAGATACCCCCAAAGTATGTACAATTATTATGTATCTATAAACATATATGCACACAAAACAATATATATGTTAAAGGGACATATAAAAGTATATTAAACATAAGAGGGGAAATTTTAAAATCATCAGACTGCTAATAGAAATAATTCAGTAGCAAGGGATAAATTGATGGTATAGAAAAGAAATTGACAGCATAGACAAAAATAATTGCAGCAGAAAGGTCCTTTGGAAGATCAGAGCAGAAGTGGGGAGTTGACCTTTGTTAAGAATAAGGATAATTCACCCATATTAAGACGTGATGGAAAGAAGAGGAAGTTCTTTTCTCAGTGCTTATCTTTTTAAATCAAATATAAGGAGAAGTTGTCCACTGAGAGAAAACGGAGAAAGTGATGTAAAGGAGAGAAAGAAAGGACATTCAGAGATGTAGGAGGAGATGTGGGAGAGTGGTGTCATGGAAACCAAGGACAGGGAGAGGTTTTCAAGAAAAAGCAGTCCAACAATCAATAGTGCTAAATATTCTTTCATTCGAGTTGGATGAATATTGAAAAGAGACTATTGAGTTTGCTAATTCAGAGGTTACTAGTTGACTTTGGCAGAAAAGGCTTTATTAAAACAGTAGGAGCAGAGGCCCAATTTCAGTGAAGAGTGAATGGGAGGTAAGGAATTGTATATGCAAACAATTTTCTTTAGAAAAGAAAAGTGGCAGGGGATAAATTGGGGAGAGGGACCTATTTATCTCCTGTATTAGACGGAATTCCTTGAGAAAGAACATGTCATATTCACATGGTTTGTTTAGTGACTTATATAGGGTATGACACTGCTAGTTTTCAACAAAAGTTTAGTATGAGAGTGAATGAATAAGTTCTGCACCCAGACAGAGTCAACAAAAGATGTTCTGAGTTGGATCTGTTCTGCCATCCTCAAAACATGTAGTTAGAAAAAATCACTGAGAAAGTGCTTCTGTACCCTAGAGAACTAGAAGAGTGGAGGTGACAGGATGTCATTGAAATGCAATTTGTGGTCTCTGGACACCTACCCCACTGCCCATTGTATAGGCAGAGACCTGGAAGGTCTGACCCCAGAACTGCAAGAAATTCCTTGGTGTTTTCTGCACAGGGTAGGAAACACTGAGATGGCTAGAAGTTATGGTTGGGTTGCAGTTTGCTCTGCTGAGTTTAGCTTAAGAGTCAGCCATGGTGGAGAGAGGAGAGAATTCAGTATGATAGGCACATAGCTATATTTGAAGGATGTAAATACAGCAACAAAAGAGGAATTGCCTAGAATGAGATCAGGGTAGATCAGAGCATAGTTAGATGAAATCAAGACGAGGGCTATTTAGGCTGTCAGAAACCATACTGATGCTGAAAATTACTGGAGCATGGGCTAACCTTTGAGAGGAAATAGTGGAAACCTTGCCACTGAGTCATTTATAATTATTTACAATTAGACAGGACAATGTCGTTGAAAAATAATGTAGCATAATACAAGGAGTGGTTTTGTTCTATTCCCAGAGGGATGAACTGGATGTGACCTAATAAATTTTCCTACACTAATTTGGTTGATTGTGTCAGAGAAAAGATAGGTTGGTCATTTTGTTTTTCCCCTTTTCAGTGACTCATACTTGAGTTGATCACAACCATACAACCAAAAGAATGCCCACTGATTAGGCAGATAACAGAATGTGGAATGGGAAGTCAATAGGTTGACTTAGAGAGAACTCAGACTTACCTAAAACTTGGAGAACTGATCAGAAACAGATAAAGTTCCATATTGTGTTTTTCACTGTTAATCTCCAGGACATGGCTTCAGAGCCTGGAATACAGTATTTGATAAATAAACAAATAGTCGATGAATGAATGCATGAATGACACTTTGGGAAGAACACCTAGGAACACCAGTATAAGATTAGCAGTGGATTGATAAGACGGACATCTGCCTTACTATCTGAGTCCATTTTCTTATCTCTTTTTCAATGATTTCTACTGAGGATGAAATGAGAGCATGCAGATATTTTGAATTTCATATCTTTAGAAGTATTAGCTGTCGTTTCCCCTTTATTTTTCTAGACTCAATCTCACAAGCCAAGTCAAACTTTATGTTTTACCACATTAGGAAGAGAGAAAATTATGCCTTTTATCTATTAAAAATCCTAGACGTTTGATGTTAAGACGGCTTGGATTAACATTAACCAACACCACTGGCAATTGTAGAACAATTTTTAAAAACGATAAACAGCTAAGGCACTACCAGGTATGATATTCCTTCACTTTGCCTTTTATCAGCTCATCTCAAATCTTAATTCAAATTGAAATAAAGTGAAAATGTTCTCTCAAAGCATGTTTTCATCCTTAGGACTCCCTCAGTATCCAAAATACTGAAGTCTGCCTCTCTCAATGATTAACTTATATGTTCCCCTAGCCTTGGCTGTTGGAACTAACCAGTGGGAAACTCCAACTTTACCTGTTGGACATCTTTGCTTTCAGATTTCCTTCCACCATTCTTTGTCCTTCCACACCAGACAGAATTTATAGAAAAAGGAATGCTTCATTAAGGAAGTGATACCACCATGTATATAAAAATACCCTTTCTCTCTTTCTTTAAGCAGGAAACATTTTCTATTTTTATCCTTTGCATTTCTTTTCTTTCTTCCACTTTGCTGCTTTTCAAGCTGGAATTAGGAGATACCAGTTTAATTTGGATACAATAACTGGACTTAATTAATATTCCGGTACAGCTCACTTCCTTTAACAACAGGGCCTGACACTTTTTTTTTCCCTGAAATGTTTTTTTCAAGTGTTTATATCCCTTGCACAGAACAGAATGTTTTGAACCATATTTAAATGCACTTTTTGATCAGCAAGTTAAAGTGATCCTCTCATAATAGCTAAAGATGGGTACAAAGAATTTGGTGAGCAATCAAGGAAGTGCTATAAAATAATTAGTGAATAAAAAAGCCATTCAAGTGAAGGCTTTGTAAAATAATCAAGATTATTCAACCCAAAGAAGGTAAAATTTTCAAGCCCTTAGAAATAGCCACATGCCATGGATAGTTTCAAACACAGAAACAAAACGAAAGCAAAAATGCCAACTTAACTCATTTCACAACCAATTTAATGTTCACAGGGGAGTTTTGCCTTGCAAAATAAATAAGCTGTGTATTTGATTCTTCATATATTTGTTTTGTAAGACAAGAAGAAGTGATTTAATAACTGCTTTTAAGGGCTGAAAAATATTCTCTAGGAAAAAAATCTACTTTTCTAGAATACCAGGAATTGAATCCCATAATCTTATCCACATCTTTTTCCCTGTCTACCCTAGGACCTCCCATCAGCCACTTTATTTGTCTTGAAAAATCTACATCCCCACACTGTCCAGACTGGAAAACATCATCCCATGATACACACAATAGGGTATCTAACCGTTTTCTTTTTCCATTAAGGACAACACATGAAGAAACAGTATCATTTATAGCAGGAAGGATTTTAGCTAGGTGTTCTAGAGAACTTCTAAGTCACTTTCTGTAGTCAGTAATAATTCACCAAAGAAAGCTATGGAATTTTCTTTACTGCCATCAGCAGATCCTTACCTCCCTAGAAATGCTATGTGGAGATAGAAGAGAAGGGAGTTGGCAGTAATGGCTGAGAAATGGCAGCCTTTTCATCTCTGTTTTATTCAAGCCAGAGTTCTCTAAATGTTAATGCATTGAGGGGAATCTAAACTAGTTTTGTGAAGACTGAATGGCAAGTAGTCGAAAAGGAACATTGGACTTTGCTCTATCAATTTTTTTTTTTTTTTTTTTTGCCTCTCAGACACAGCTTCTCAGTCTGTCCTTTCAGTATGTAACATAATTTACTACCAAAGCATCAACTACTTGAATACCTATGCCTCTCATATTTGCATCTCTAGCCCAGAACTGTTTTCTGAATGCTAACCTCATATTTCCAGTTGTCTGGAGGACATTATTGCCAAGAAACACAGGTACCTCAGACTCAGTATGTTTTAATACTTTTCCCCCTCCAGAAACAAGAATTCCTTCTCCTCCTTTCCTGTTCCTGATTGCATTTAATGGTCCTGGTCCTTTAAAGTAGGACTTCAAGAAACATATTGATACCCTCTTCTCTTAGTTACCCACTTCACCTTTATCAAATCAGTTACCAAATCATGTTGATTCTACCTCAGATATGTATTTGTTCAAATCTCATTTTTTAAAATTTATTTTAAGTTCAGGGGTACAAGTGAAGGTTTGTTACATAAGTAACAAGTTAATAGGTAAACTTGTGTCATGGGGGTTTGTTACACAGATTATTTCATCACCTAGGTATTAAGCCTAGTATCCATTAGTTATTTTTGTTGATCCTCTCACTCCTCCCACCCTCTACCCTCCAAACGTCCCCAATGTGTGTTGTTCACCTCTCTAAATGATGAGAACACATGGACAAATCTCATGCATTTAGCCTCCTTGAACATATTAGTTATTCCCTGAATACCATGTCCTCTTATGACTGCCTTTGCGATACTGTTCTCTCTGCTTGGAATAGTGTCCCACTCCTTTACCTGCTAAGTCTCTGCTCATTGTTAAAGGTTTTTGCTATATATTACGAACTGTTCCTCATCCCTACAGGAGAGCTAATGGTTCCATCCTCTGTGCACTTAACCACATCTTATCATCACTCTTAGTTTAAATATTGCTTTTCTCAACTAAACTATGATGTTCTTGAAGACAGGGACTGCATTTTAATTATCTGTGAAGTCTTAGTATCTACAACATAATAGTCTATTTTAACAATTAATGAAAGAATGAATGATGTAACTTGAATCCTATGGATCAGTTTTTCCTTTGATGAATTAATATATACTTTTGGTGTCAAGTCTAAAAACTATTTTCAATGTCCTAGATCCCAAATCTTTTCTCCTATTTTTTTCTAGAATATTTATAGTTTTACATTTATATTACATCTACATTAAGTCCATGATCCAATCTGAAGTTTTGTGTGCATGTATGCAACTTGGGTCAAGGTTTGTTTTTAGGCCTGTTGTCTAATTGTTACAGCACCTTATGTTGAAAAGGCTGTCTTTTCTCCATTGAATTTCTTTTGCAACTTTGTCAAAAATAAGTTGGGCGTATTTGTGTGGGTCTATTTCTGTGTTTTCTATTCTGTTCCATTAATCTATGTGTCTGACCCTCTACCAATACCACATAGTCTTGACTGCTATAGTTATCAAAGTCTTGAAATTGGGTAGATTGAGTCTTCCTTTGTTTATTTTTTTTCAAAGTTACTTTATCCTAGTTGCTCTGCCTTTCTGGAACAGTTGTGTCTATATCAAGAAAATATCTTGATGAGATTTTGTTAGGAACTGCATTAAATGTGTTTAAAAATTTGGAGAGGATTAACATCTTTACTATATTGAGTCTTCTAACCCATGAACACAGTGTGCCTTTTTATTTATTTGGATCTTTTTTTCTTTTTTCAGCATTATGTGGTTTTTAGCATGCATATCCAATACATGTTCTGTTAGATTTATACCTAAGCATTTCATTTTTCAGCAACTGTAAATGGTATTGTTTTTAATTTGTTTTCACATGTCTATTATTTGTATACAGAAATGCGATTGCTTTTGGTATGTTGATCTTGTATGCTTCACACTTGCTGAACTTGCTTGTTTTGTTTGTTTGATTGATTGATTTTGTTTGTTTTAGATTATTTGGGATCTTCAACATATGTTATCTGCAAAAAGGGACAGTTTTATCCTTTCCAATCTGAATGCCTTTTATTGCTTCTGTTGTTTACTTTATCTGCTATTAATATATCCTTTCTTTTCATTCATATTTATGTGGTATATTTTTTGTCCTTGTACTTTCAACCTGCTTATAATTATTTGAGGTGAATTACTGTTGACAGCATATAGTTGAATCATGGTTTTATGCACTCTGCCATCTCTGTCTTTTCATTGGTCTGTTTAGACCTCTTACATTTCACATAATTATTAATATGTTAGGGCTTAAATCTTGTTTTGTTTTCTCTTTGTTCTCTTTTTAACTTTGTTTACTTTCTTTTTTCTCCGCCTTACTGTGGGTTACTTAAAAATTAATTAGAATCTCATTTTGATTTTTCTTTAGAGATTTTGAATATATCTCTTCATATTGATTTTTTAGTTGTTGCTATAGGTATTAGATATACATCATTTATCACGGTTTATTGATATTGTCATTTTACCAGTTTGAAGTATAGTAACTTTACTTTTCTTTACATCTCTTTATGCTCCTCCTTTTGTAATAAAATTGTCTTAAATATTTCCTTTACATACATGTAGAAGCACATCAGACAATGCTATAATTTTTGCTTTCATAATCAAACATAGATAATTCAAGAGAAGAAGGAAATCTATTATATTTACCCATATGCATACATACATATTTGCTGTGTCGTTTCTTCTTTCTTAATATTCCAGGATTCCTTCTTTTGTCATTTCCTTTCCATTTACAGAACTTCCTTTAGCCATACTTTTAAAATAGGTCCACCGGTGATGAATGCTCTTAGTTTTGCCTCATCTGAAAATGTCTTGATGACTCTCTCATTCCTGAAGGATATTTTGTCTTGACATAGGATTCTGGATTGAAAGTTCTTTTCCTTAAGCAGTTGAAAAAATATTGTGCCACTTCCTCTGGCTCCATTGATTTTTGATGAGAAATATGATGTCATTCAAATTATTTTTCGCATATCAGTAATGTGTCATTCCTTTCTCTCCGCTTTCAAGAGTTTTTCTTTGTCTTTAGCTTTCAGACTTTTGACTAAGATGTGTCTTGGTATGGATTTCTTTAGGTTTATCCTGTTGGGATTTTCTTACCTTCTTGAATCTTCAGGGTTATGTCTTTTGCCAAATTAGAGGAAGTTTTAGTTAGTCTTGCTCTCCTTCTTCTCTCCTTCTAGTACTTCAGTACTATGAGTGTTAGATCTTTTGTTATAGTCCCAAAGATACCTGAGGCTCTGTTTATTTTTTCAGTCTATTTTCTTTCTGTTGTTCATATTGGGTAATTTATATTTTTCTGTCTTCAAGTGTACTGATTCTTCTGTCTTCTCCATTCTACTGTTGAGACTATAGGCATATGTCATTTTATTGCACTTTGCAGATAATTGTAGTTTTTACAAATTGAAGGTTTGTGACAACCTGTGTCAAGCAAGTCTACTGGCACCATTTTTCCAATAGCATGTTCTCCCTCCATGTATCTGTGTCACATTTTAGTAATTCTCACAAATTTCAAACTTTTTCATTACTATCATATTTATTATGATGGTCTATAATCAATGATTTTTAATGGTACTATTGTAATTGTTTTGGGGCACCACAAACTGTGCCCATATAAGATGACAAACTGAATGGATAAATGTCATGTGTACCGACAGGCCATTCCTCTTTCTCTCTCCCTCTCCTCAGGCCTCCCTATCCCTGAGACACAACAACATTGAAATTATACCAACTAATAACCCTACAATGGCCTCTGAGTCTTCAAGTGAAAAGAAGTGTCACATAGCTCTCCCTTTAAATAAAAAGCTAGAAATGCTTAAGCTTAGTGAGGAAGGCATGTGAAAAGCCAAGATGGGCTGAAAGCCAGGCCTCTTGCACCAGTCAGTCAAGTTGTGAGTTCAAAAGAAAAGTTCTTAAAGGAAATTAAAAGTGCTACTCCAGTGAACACATGAATGATTAAAAAAAAAAAAAAGTGAAACAGCCTTATTGCTGATATAGAGAAAGTTTTACTGGTCTGCATAGAAGAGCAAACCAGCCAGAACATTCCCTTAGCCAAACCCTAATTCAGAGCAAGGCTTGAACTTTCTTCAATTCCATGAAGGCTGACAGAACTGAGGAAGCTGCAGAAGAAAAGCTTGAAGCTAGCATAGGTTGGTTCATGAGGCTTAAGGAAAGAAGCTGTTTCTATAACATAAAAGTGCAAGGTGAAGCAGCAGGTGCTGATATAGAAGCTGCAGAAAATTATCCAGAAGATCTGGCTAAGATCATTGATGAATGTGGCTACACTAAACAATAGATTTTTAATGTAGACCAAATAGCATTATATTGGAGGAAGATGCCATCTAGGACTTTCATAGCTAGAAAGAAGAAGTCAGTGCCTCACTTCAAAATTTCACGGGATACACTGACTCTCTTGTTAGGGGCAAAGTTGAAGTCACTGATCATTTACCATTCCAAAAATCCTAGGGCCCTTAAGAATTATGCTAAATCTACTCTGTCTCTGCTCTATAAATGGAACAAAGCCTGGATGACAGCACATCTGTTTACATGGTTACCGAATATTTTAAGCCCATTGTTCAGAATTACTGCTCAGAAAATTCCTTTCAAATATTACTGCTCATTAACAATGCACCTGGTCACCCAAGTGCTCTGATGGTTATGTACAAGGAGATTCATGTTATTTTTATGCCAGCTAACATATCCATTCTGCAGCCCATAGATCAGGGAGTAATTTTGACTTTTAAGTCTTATTATTGAAGAAATGCATTTTGTAAGACTATAGCTGCCATAGATAGTTAATCCTCTGATGGATGTGGCCAAAGTAAATTGAAAATCTTCTGGAAAGGATTCATCGTTTTGATGTCATTAAAAATATTCATGATTCAAGGGAAGAGATCAAAATATCCATATTAACAAGAGTTTGGAAGAAGTTGGTTCCACCCCTCATAAATGACTTTGAGGGGTTCAGGACTTCTGTGGAAGAAGTAACTGTAAAGGTGGTAGGAATAGCAAGAGAACTAGAATTAGAAGTGGAACCTGAAGATGTGACTGAATTGCTGCAATCTCATAAAACCTTAACAGACAGGTAGTTGCTTCTTATGTGTGAGGAAAGAAAGTGGTTTCTTGAGATGGAATCTATTCCTGGTGAAGATACTGTGAACACTGTTGAAATGAAAACAGAGGCCAGACTTAGAAGGAAGATGGCCGATTAAGAGCAGCTCAGGATTGCAGCTCCCAGTGAAAGCACAGAGGGTGAGTGGACACCGCATTTCCAGACGGATTTTTATTGCCCACAGACCAGGAGATTCCCAGGTGGAGGAGCCCCACGGGTCACCAGTGCGGCTGGTTTGGCGCGATTCTCCGTACAAAATACACAGGTCTGGGCACCATTTTCGCTCGCGATTGGAGCTCCGGGAAGGCAGAGTCGCCCATACATCTGATTGAAAAGGGGACTGAAACAGGGAGCCAGGCCAGGAGATTCCCAGGCAAAAAAACGCCATGAATCTCAGCGCCACTGTTTCAGCCGGCTCAGTGGGTTGCTGCATGGGAAATCACACAGATCCCAGCGCCTTTTCAACAGGCGACTAGAACACCTGGGAGAGAGTCAACCGTTCAAAGGCTCTGAGGCAGGGAGCCAGGTGATCAGGCTCGGCTGGTCCCACCCCCACAAAAAACCAGCAATTGGAAATACTCCGGGTTGAGAGTTTCACAGCAAGCGCAGCTGAATCCGGGAAGGTCCAGCTCTGTGGGGGAGGGGCATCTGCCATTACTGAGGCACTCCACCACTATGGAGGTAGTCCGCCATTGCCGTGGCAGCCCGCCATTGCCAAGGTAACTGGCCACTACAGAGAGAGTCCGCCATTACAGAGGTGGGCCGGCTTTGCTGAGGCAGTTCTAACTACACCCATATAAACAGGACTGCAGGGAAGTTCACATGGCAGCTGGGTGGAGCCCACAGCAGCTCAGCAAAGCCTCTGCAGGCAGACAGTGACTAGGCTGCCTCCTTGCTGGGCAGGGCAGCCCTGATAAAAAGGCAGCAGCACAACAGAAACTCATAAATAAAGCCCTAACTACCTGGGACAGAGCACCTGGGGGGAAAAAAGGGGGGTTTATGAGTTCTGCTGCAGCAGACTTAAACGTACCTGCCCAGCAGCTCTAAATGAACAACGGAGATCACAGCTCAGCACTTGAGCTCCTATAAAGGACAGACTGTCTCCTCAAGCAGCTCCCTGACCCCCGTATATCCAAAAAGTCACCACATAAAGGAGAGCTCAGACTGACATTTGGCGGGTATCCTTCTGGGACAAAGATAGCAGAAGAAGAAACTAGCAGCAACCCTTACCATTCTGCAGCCGCTGCAGGTGATCCCCAGTCAAGCAGGGCCTGGAGTGGACCTCAGCAGTCCTACAGCAGAGAGGCCAGACTGTTAGAAGGAAAACTAAGAAACAGAAGGAAATAACTTCATCATCAACAGATGGGACGTCCACTCAGAGACCCAACCTGAAAGTCAACAACTTCAAAGATGACAAGTGGATAAATCCACTAAGATGGGAAGAAACCAGCACAAAAAGGATGGAAGCACCCGAAACCAGAACACCTCTCCTCCTACAAGGGATCACAGCTCCTCACCAGCAAGGGAACAAGGCTGGATGGAGAATGAGTCTGATGAATTGACAGAATCAGACTTCAGAAGGTGGGTAATAAGAAACTTCTGTGAGCTAAAAGAACAGGTTCTAACCCAATACAAAGAAACTAAGAACCTTGAAAAAAGATTTGATGAAATGCTAACGAGAATAGACAACTTAGAGAGGAATATAAGTGAATTGATGGAGCTGAAAAACACGAGAACTTGGCGAAGCATGCACAAGTTTCAACAGCCGAATTGAACAAGCAGAAGAAAGGATATCAGAGGTAGAAGATCAACTCAACGAAATAAAATGAGAAGGCAAGATTAGAGAAAAAAGGGTAAAAAGGAATGAACAAAGTCTCCAAGATATATGGGGTTATGTGAAAAGACCTAATCTACATTTGATAGGTGTACCTGAATGTGACGGAGAGAATGAATCCAAGCTGGAAAATACTCTTCAGGATATCATCCAGGAAAACTTCCCCAACCTAGCAAGGCAGGCCAATATTCAAGTCCAGGAAATACAGGGAACACCACAAAGATATTCCTCAAGAAGAGCAACCCCAAGGCACATAATCTTCAGATTCATCAGGGTTGAAATGAAGGAGAAAATGCTAAGGGCAGCCAGAGAGAAAGGTCGGGTTACCCACAAAGGGAAGCCCATCAGACTCACAGCAGATCTCTCAGCGGAAACCCTACAAGCCAGAAGACAGTGGGGGCCGATATTCAACATCCTGAAAGAAAAGAACTTGCAACCCAAAATTTCATAACCAGCCAAACTAAGCTTCATAAGTGAAGGAAAAATAAAATCCTTTGTGAACAAGCAGGTACTCAGAGATTTCATCACCACCAGGCCTGCTTTACAAGAGCTCCTGAAAGAGGCACTACACATAGAAAGGAACAACCAGTACCAGCCACTCCAAAAACATACCAAATGGTAAAGAGCAGCAACACAATGAAGAATCTGCATCAACTAACGGGAAAAACAGCCAGCTAGCATCAAAATGGCAGTATCAAATTCACACATAACAATATTAAACCTAAATGTAAATGGACTAAATGCCCCAATCAAAAGACACAGACTGGCAAATTGGATAAAAAGCCAAAACCCATTGGTGTGCTGTATCCAGGAAACCCATCTCACATGCAAGGATACACAAAGGCTCAAAATAAAGGGATGGAGGAAGATCTAACAAGAAAATGGAGAGCAAAAAAAAAGCAGGAGTTGCAATTCTCGTCTCTGATAAAATAGACTTTAAACCAACAAAGATCAAAAGGGCAAAGAAGGATATTACATAATGGTAAAAGGATCAATGCAACAAGAAGAGCTAACAATCCTAAATATATACACACCCAATACAGGAGCACCCAGATACATAAGGCAAGTTCTTAATGACTTACAAAGAGACTTAGACTCCCACACAATAATATTGGGAGACTTTATCACCCCGTTGTCAATATTAGACAGATCAATGAGACAGAAAATTAACAAGGATATCCAGGACTTGAACTCAGACCTGGAACAAACAAACCTAATAGACATTTACAGAACTCTCCACCCCAAATCCACAGAATATACATGCTTCTCAGCACCGCATCGTACCTACTCTAAAATTGACCACATAATTGGAAGTAAATCACTCCTCAGCAAAGGGAAAAGAGCGGAAATCATAACAAACAGTCTCTCAGACCACAATGCAATCAAGTTAGAACTCAGAATTCAGAAACTAACTCAGAACCACACAGATTCATGGAAATTGAACAACTGGCTCTTGAATGTTGACTGGATAAACAATGAAATGAAGGCAGAAATAGAGATGTTCTTCGAAACCAATGAGAACGAAGACGCAACATACCAGAATCTCTGGGACACATTTAAAGCAGTGTCTAGAGGAAAATATATAGCAATAAATGCCCACATGAGAAGCAAAGAGAGATCTAAAATTGACACCCTACCATCAAAATTGAAAGAGCTAGAGGAGCAAGATCAAAAAAACTCAAAACCTAGCAGAAGACAAGAAATAACTAAGATCAAAGCAGAACTGAAGGAGATAGAGACATGAAAAACCCTTCAAAAAAATCAATAAATCCAGGAGCTGGTTTTTTGAAAAGATCAACAAAATAGACAGACCACTAGCTAGATTAATAAAAAAGAAAAGAGAATAATCAGATAGATGCAATAAAAAACGGTAAAGGGGATATCACCACAGATTACACGGAAATTCAAACCATCATCAGAGATTATTACAAACAACTCTATGCACATAAACTAGTAAACCTGGAAGAAATTGATAAATTCCTGGACACTTGCCTCCTCCCAAGCCTAAACCAGGAAGAATTTGAAACCCTGAATAAACCAGTAACAAGGTCTGAAGTTGAGGCAGCAATTAAGAGCCTACCACCCAAAAAAAGCCCAGGTCCAGATGGGTTCACAGCCGAATTCTACCAGACATACAAAGAGGAGCTGGTACCATTCCTTCTGAAACTATTCCAAATAATCCAAAAAGAGGGAATCATTCCCAAATCATTTTATGAGACCAACATCATCCTGATACCAACACCCGGCAGAGACTCAGCAAGAAAAGAAAACTTCAGGCCAATATCCATGATGAACATAGATGCAAAAATCTTCAATAAAATACTGGCAAGCTGATTGCAACAGCACATCAAAAAGCTTATCCACCATGATCAAGTAGGATTCATCCCGGGGATGCAAGGCTGGTTCAAAATATGCAAGTTTATAAACGTAATTCACCACATAAACAGAACCAAAGACAAAAACCACATGATTATCTCAATTGATGCAGAGAAGGCCTTCGACAAAATTCAACAGCCCTTTATGCTAAAAACCCTCAATGAACTAGGTTTTGATGGAACATATCTCAAAATAATAAAAGCTATTTACGACAAACCAACAGCCAATATCATACTGAATGGGCAAAAACTGGAAGCATTACCTTTGAAATCTGGCACTAGACAAGGATGCCCTCTTTCACCACTCCTATTCAATATGGTATTGGAAATTCCAGCTGGAGCAATCAGGCAAGAAAAAGAAATAAAGGGTATTCAAATAGGAAAGGAGGAAGTCAAATTGTCTCTATTTGCAGACGACATGATTGTATATGTAGAAGACCCCACCGTCTCAGCCCAAAATCTCCTGAAACTGATAAGCAACTTCAGCAAAGTCTCAGGATACAAAATCAATGTGCAAAAATCACAAGCATTCCTATACACCAATAACAGACTTAAAGAGAGGCAAATCAAGAACGAACTGCCATTCACAATTGCAACAAAGAGAATAAAATACCTAGGAATACAATTTACAAGGAACGTGAAGGACCTCTTCAAGGAGAACTACAAGCCACTGCTCAACGAAATAAGAGAGGACACAAACAGATGGAGAAACATTCCATGTTCATGGTTAGGAAGAATCAATATCATGAAAATGGCCATACTGCCCAAAGTAATTTACAGATTCAACGCTATCCCCATCAAGCTACCAATGACCTTCTGCACAGAACTGGAAAAAAAACACCTTAAACTTCATATGGAACCTAAAGAGAGCCCGCATAGCCAAGTCAATTCTAAGCAAAAGGAACAAAGCGGGAGGCATCACACTACCGGACTTCAAACTATACTACAAGGCTACAGTAATCAAAACAGCATGATACTGGTACCAAAACAGAGATTTAGACCAATGAAACAGAACAGAGGCCTCGGAGGCAACACAACATATCTACAACCATCCAATCTTTGACAAACCAGACAAAAGCAAGCAATGGGGGAAGGGTTCCCTGTTTAATAAATGGTGTTGGGAAAACTGGCTAGCCATATGCAGAAAGCAGAAATTGGACCCCTTCCTGACACCTTACACTAAAATTAACTCTAAGATGGATTAAAGACTTAAACATAAGACCCAACACCATAAAAACCCTAGAAGAAAATCTATGCCTATAACCATTCAGGACACAGGCATAGGCAAGGACTTCATGACCCAAACACCAAAAGCATTGGCAACAAAAGCCAAAATAAACAAATGGGACCTAATCAAACTCCACAGCTTCTGCACGGCAAAAGAAACAGTCATTAGAGTGAATCAGCAAACAACAGAACGGGAAAAAATTTTTGCAGTCTACCCATCTGACAAAGGGCTGATATCCAGAATTTACAAAGAACTAAAACAGATTTACAAGAAAAAAACAAACAAGCCCATTCAAAAGTAGGCAAAGGATATGAACAGACACTTTACAAAAAAGACATACATGAGGCCAACAAACATATGAAAAAATGCTCATCATCACTGGCCATTAGACAAATGCAAATCAAAACTACATTGAGATACCATCTCATGCCAGTTAGAATGGCGATCATTAAAAAATCTGGAGACAACAGATGGTGGAGAGGATGTGGAGAAATAGGAACACTTTTACACTGTTGGTGGGAGTGCAAATTAGTTCACCCATTGTGGAAGACAGTGTGGCGATTCCTCAAGGACCTAGAAATAGAAATTCCATTTGACCCAGCAATCCCATTACTGGGTATATATCCAAAGGATTATAAATCATTCTACTATAAGGACACATGCACATGAATGTTCATTGCAGCACAGTTTACAATAGCAAAGACCTGGAACCAGCCCAAATGCCCATCGATGATAGACTGGACAGGAAAAATATGGCACATATACACCATGGAATATTATGCAGCCATCAAGAACAATGAGTTCGCGTCCTTTGAAGGGACATGGACCAACCTGGAAACCATCATTCTCAGCAAACTGACACAAGAACAGAAAATCAAACACCGCATGTTCTCACTCATAGGTGGGTGTTGAGCAAAGAGAACACATGGACACAGGGAGGGGAGCATCACACACTGGGGTCTGTTGGGGAGAAATAGGGGAGGGACAGCAGGGGGGGGGAATTGGGGAGAGATAGCATGGGGAGAAATGCCAGATATAGGTGAAGGGGAGGAAGGCAGCAAATCATGCTGCCATGTGTGTACCTATGCAACAGTCTTGCATGTTCTTCACATATACCCCAAAACCTGAAATACAATAAAAAAAAAAAACCACAAAAACTCCAGGTTTAACATCTCCACATGAGAAAAAATAAAATTAATAATAATAATAATAAAAAAGAAATGACAACGAGGATTCAGAATATTCCATAAATGTAATTGATAAAGCAGTGGCAGTGTTTGAGAGGATTGACTCCAATTTTGAAAGAAGTCAGGCCAGGCACGGTGGTTCATGACTATAATCTTAGCACTTTGGGAGGCCAAGGCATGTGGATTTCTTGAGCCTAGGAGTTTGAGACCAGCCTGGGCAACACAGTGAGACCCCAACTCTACCAAAAAAAAAATTAGTCGGGTGTGGTGGCATGTGTCTGAAATCCCACCTACTCAAGAAGCTGAGCTGGCAGGATCGCTTGAGCCCAGGGAGATAGAGACTGCAGTAAGCTGTGATCACGCCACTGTACTCCAGCCTGGGTGACAGAGCAATTCTCTGTCTGAAAGAGAAGAGAGGAGAGGAGAGAGGAGAGGGATGTCCTACTGTGAGTAAATGCTGTTAAACAACAAGGCATGCTTCAGTAAAGTATTCTTTCATTATGGTTTGTACATTGTTTTTAGACATAATGGTATTTTACACTTAGACTAGAGTATAATGTAGGCATAACTTTTACATGCACTGGGAAACCAAAAAAAATCATGTTGTGGTGTCTCAGGATTGTCTCTCTTTCATTCAGTTTGAGATCTTCCTGGTTCCAGCATGATGAATGATTTTTTATTGAAATCTGGACATTTTGGATATTGTGTTTTGAGACTCTGAATCATATTTAAACTTTCTGTTTTAGCTGGCTTCCTCTGACACCACTCTGGCAAGTGATGGCGGTCGCTGCCATGTGGAGGTAGAAAGTCTGGGCTCTCCACTTGGCCTCTATTGACACCTGGGGAGGGAGGCTGCTCATTCCTGCTAGGCTTCCACTGATACCTCCCTTGCTGAGAGTGCCTCTTCTGACACCACAGAGAAGGGGAGTGGCTTGCTTACTGCTTGGCATTGGTGGAAGTTCTAACATTCCACTAGGCCTCCTCTGAACACCTCAGCTGGGAGAAGGAGGGGCTCTTTGTTACCACCAAGTGGGGAGTGGATGCCTATGCTCCCCGTGTGTTCTCCATTGACATCATGAGTAGGAGACTTGTTATCACCTGTCATGGATGGAAGTCCTGTCTCTGTATTTGGCTTTTCTTACCAACACCTGGAGGAGGGGATTTGGAACATCTTGTTAATAGCCTAGTCAGAATGGAAGTCTAGGCTCTCCACTCAGCCTTCGTTGGCATGCATGGGGCTGGGGCCACAGTTTTTCTGTGCTGTTTGGCTGGAGTAGAGCAGTTACTGTCTAAAAGTTTTATGTCTTGGTGTCTGCCCTTCTCCTGGTCCTCTGAATAGTGAGAGCAGGCTCTTACTGGGAGCTTATTTGGTCTGTGCCCACAAGTATTTCCAGGTTGTTGCTTCTCAGTTTCAAATCTGGGCTATACAAGGTAAAAAGAAAAGCCAGGGACCTTACCACTCTGTCATTCCTTGAAACTCAAGGTCCCTCATTGGTTTGCCTTCTTAATGTAATAGAAATCATCTTCATTACATTAAGACCCTTCTGACTGGATTGCTTTTTACTCCTAAGTTTTGACATTTCTTTTCATGTTCTAGATACTAGCCCTTTGTCAGAAATGTGTTTTGCAACATTTTCTTCTAATGAATGGTATCAGAGGCAGCCAGCTGAGATTCGTCTTATGTTTGTTTTATACATAATGTCCAAGGGTTCTAGTTATATTAGTGAAAGGAATGGGAGAAAGTTTATCTCCATTATCCCAGAAGCAGAAGTCTCAATAAATGTTTTCGCCCCGAATCTTAAGATTTTTAAGTATTACCTCCCCATATTGTTAATAAATTTTAAAGTTAAATAAATATATTTATTAAAACCCAATATCTTTATTAAAACAGCTAAGTGAAGCAAACCTTAAGTACCTAAGCTGTTTGTTTCAGCTGATGAAATAAACATGTGACTTTTGAAGATGTTGACTATGCCTCATGAGTCTATTACTTAGCAACTTCTTCAAGGCTCAGTCCTAAACTTGGGTTTTGATGAGTATGCCAACTCTGGATATTAGCACAAATGTCAAGATCCCTTCTGGGGATTAGTCTCTGAACTGCCAGCTTTTTGGACTTCAGGCCAGTTCCTATTCTGAGTGAAAGCTCCAATCTAACAAGAGTGCATTGATTGCTTTCCAGCTAATCAAAGGGAAAGCATGGGTTGGCTGTCCTGGCATCTTTGTTCAACTAAAAATGATTGTCTCTGGCTCCTAATGCAGAGATATTCTTCCTTTTTTCCTGTGATGAGGGTGCACAATATCCCTTAATTTTGTTAAGTGTAAAGTTAATGAATGCCTTTGAATAGTCTTTGGGAAGTTATACAAGGTGGTTTTCTACCCCCCACCCCGCCAGGGAAAGAGTAGAACATCACCTGCCCTTCTCATTCTCTCAGTCATAAAAAAGGCTTGATTTAAATTTACACACATTGAAGGTTACTTACCTGAAGTTTTCCCTCTTTGGACTTCAGAAAGATATTTTTTAAAGTACCCATGGTCCTTCCAAAAGAATGGAATATTTTGAACAAAACTTAACTCATTTTGGTGTATGCATTTTGTTTGAGATTAAGAATTTTTTCTCTTGCGATTTTTCTGCCTCCCCACCTCCTCTCTCTATCTCTCTCAGTATGTGTACCTGTGTATGATTCTTTTCTACTCTCTATTTCCTGGGAAAGGCTTGGAGTTGAGTAAGGGAAAAATTTAAGGATGAATAGGAGAGGCAACTCATGAAGTGATGGAGAGTATGGTTGGTCTATTATATGTGATTCAGAATCGCTGTTATGATGAATCTCCTAGAACAGGAAGAATTGCTAGAGACCCCTTTCATGCCACAGTAAATTATCACCACAAAAATAATTTCTTCTCCCCTCCCCATAGCTCATCAGTGTAAAAGCTTGCAGTGACTATTGGTTTGTCACAGCTAGACTGGGAAAGTAGCTCTGTGTTGCCTGTGTATTGTATCCCAGGATCTGAGTAGCTTGCTTAGCCTGAGAGCTCGTGAAATCATGGAATTCAATGGTGATAGCAAACCAAGGCTCAAATGGACATGTTAGCTGTCTAAGACCACAAAGCTAGTAAGTGTCAGAGCTGGAACTCAAATTCAGTCTCTGTGTTTGACTCCAGATCCCAACTATTTTCCCTGTATCAATGGGGCTGAGTTCTGGAGAATTCCATTCATTAGGAGTATCATAATTCTATATAGCTCACTGTGATAGTGCTGTATCAGTCCTTGGCCCAACAGTTGGTCTGAAAATGTTAAGACCAGGAAGAGATAAACAAAATTCTCCTTAGGGATTTCAATCCAGAATGAAGAGTTCTTCCATAGTGACTTCCCACCTAACTTAGACACTTGGCCAGAACTATGATTAGTTTAAGATTTATTAGACACTCTGTAAATGGTAATTCTGTTCCTCTATCCCAGCACATACTGTGGGTGATATACAGTGCTAGCAGCTAACAAATGCATCATGTCATTTAATTATCACAGCTCTCTTACAAGGCGTAGGGATAAATATATCCCCACATTACAGATGAGGAGACTGAGGTACAAAGAAATGAAGTAACTGACATGTCCACTGTCTCACAGCCAGATCTGTCTGACTTCATATCTAGTTTGCTCTCTGTAACACTTCAGTTGGTTTCTTCCAATGTACCTACCTCTGTCTCAGCGATATTTTCAGAGGCTTTAAATGAAATATTTTAGCTAGGTTCTTCAGAAATTCTTGTATGAGTTTAAAAATCAAGCTGTGTATGCTTTCTCCCTTGCCTCAACCCGTGTTAACCTCAGCAGTAACCTTGACCCCCAGTAAAGACCAGGGGAAAAAATCGTAAATTGGTCTGAGAGGATAATTGAGGACTTCTTAGTTACCCAGGCTTTAGCTTTGCCTCGACCCGAGATGCTTACCAGTTTTCACAGAAGAATAAGCTGTTAATTGGCTCTTAGGATGAGAGTTAAGGTTCCAGGTGTGGGTCTGCTTGCAACTAAAGTGATGATTGTTGTCTCCTTACTTAACACATTAGTAGCCATCTGTTGGGCGAAGGCATCCTCTTTTCTAATCTGAAGCTAGTGTCAGTCTCAGCCAGTGAAAAAATGTTGTCATTTGTATTCTTCATTTCTCCCATTTCTTTGGGGTGTGCTACGTTTAATAATGTATGCATTAGGAGATGCTGAAAAGTGAGTTTTTAATCTAGTCTTTTTCTCCCAATAGGTTTATATTGTCCCCAAAGTGTGTGTGTGTGTGTGTGGGGGGGTATGGTATGTGTGTGTTTTAGACCAAGTATTGCTGGAGAAGCTGACATTTCATTATGTGTAGGTTATTGCATTTGTGGAGCAAAATCTCCCTTAAGTAATATATCTACTATGTGTCATTAAAAATGTATTCACTTTATATGTGCATGTTTTCAATTCAGCCATCTTTAATAGGGAAATATATTCTAGTAGATTAGTTTACAGTGTTTCTAAATATATTGTGAATCATAAACACCAGTAAAAACATCCAAAATGTGCATATTTCAGAGTCGATTATATGTTGATTAACCTTACGTGCTTTTGCTATAATTCTTACTATTGTCATTTTCCCTTGCTGTCAAACAACAATTCATTTTTGGAACATAAGATGCATAATTTTGACTGTTAATACAGCACCCAGCTGCATCTCAGCTCCCTTTGCATTATGGTACAAGTTTACTTTGGGGACACAAAGGTACTTTCTCACATTAGTCACAAAAACTGTAATTAGACATTAAACTTGAGATAAAAATATATTCATTATTTACCTATTTGCTTAATTAGAATTTTCATATCCACACTACAGAAAAATAATGTTTTTAATTCAACTAAGAGCAATGGGGCCCTGTTTAAAAAATAAAAATAAAAGAAAAAAGTCTGTGTTGTGGAGAATAGAGCAATGGACTTGGGGGTTTTAAATGCAGGCTATGAGTACTCTGTGGAAGTAGTGGAAATACTAGGCAAGTCTTTAAATATCTCATAGTCTTGTCTTTATGGTAATTCAGAGCAATAACTTTCACCTGACAGGGATCTGGTAAGAATTAAATAGGTCCTTCAAGAGAAAGTACCTGATACTGAGTTCAGTGAATGTATATTGTTGTTCTTAATGTGGCATTTGAGAGTTTTAAAAAAAGGCGTTTTCTAAAATTAATTCACCAATGATCTCTTCAAATGGCAGGATCTCATGATACAGTTTCATTGATTTAACAGGAACACTTTTACACTGTTGGTGGGAGTGTAAATTAGTTCAACCATTGTGGAAGACAGTGTGGAGATTCCTCAAGGACCTAGAAATAGAAATTCCATTTGACCCAGCAATCTCATTGCTGGGTATATATCCAAAGGATTGTAAATCGTTCTACTATAAGGACACATGCACACGAATGTTCATTGCAGCACAGTTTACAATAGCAAAGACCTGGAACCAACCCAAATGCCCATCGATGATAGACTGGACAGGGAAAATGTGGCACATATACAACATGGAATATTATGCAGGCATCAAAAACGATGAGTTCGCGTCCTTTGTAGGGACATGGATGAACCTGGAAACCATCATTCTCAGCAACCTGACACAAGAACACAAAATCAAACACCGCATGTTCTCACTTGTAGATGGGTGTTGAACAATGGGAACACACGGACACAGGGAGGGGAGCACTATACACTGGGGTCTGTTGGGGAGGAGTGGGGGGGACAGCAGGGGGTGGGGAGTTGGGGAGAGATAGCATGGGGAGAAACGCCACATATAGGTGAAGGGGAGGAAGGCAGCAAATCACACTGCCACGTGTGCACCTATGCAACAATCTTGCATGTTTTTCACATTTACCCCAAAACCTAAAATACAATTAAAAAAAACAAATATTTTTGAGTGCTGAGCATGTATGTTAAGCAATGTGGTGGTGATTATAGAAGGTGTATTCTCTAACCCTGTACTCTAGTTGAGAGAGATAAGACATACATAAGGTAAAATGCTTGAGCAAGGAAGTAGGTGATTACCAAAATGAGTGATACCAGCAGCAAGTGATTTTGAAGATTGGAGGAAGAAAACATAACACTATGTTTGCAAACAAGAAGGGGAGCTTGACTTAATTCCTAAATAATTTATAGGAATGCATAAAAACAGGATGGAAAGAAGTGTAGTTTTGGGGAATGTAAAGGAGGTCCATCCAACTTAAGATTTATGTAGGGGGTCAGTGAGAGATAAATGTGAACAATCTATAGAAGACCCAGAAAAAACAAGCTTTATTTAGTAAGCAATGAGGAACCACTGCAGGATTGCAAGCAGATGAATAAGTATGAGATTGGTGTTTATGGAAAAGTGGTGTGGGTTTGATTGGATGTAAGGAGCTCATGCTGCACGATTGCTCATGTAGTATAGTGAGCAGTGACAGTAGGAATAGACAGGACAAGTTAATAGGGGAAGATATTTCAAAGCCAGCACTTGGTGACTCATTCAGTATAAAGGCCGAAGAAGAGGAGGAGTACACAATGATTACCAGGTTTGAGCCAGTCAGACCTTTAGAGATTTAAAATGAATAAACAAAACAAAAATAGAAAATAGAGCTAGGGTTGGCATCAATTTTTGTTTGTTTTTTTATTGTTTTTAGTTTGGGGTAGGAGAAGATATAGAAAGCCAATGGACAGTTGTAGGGAGTAGGTAGAACTGGTGTGGTATTTAAGTGAGAGGTCAGGACTAGAGATTGTCCTAGAGCCTTAGAATGAAATTCCTAATCTAAGTTAATCTAAATTCTACATAAATATTTTCAGGTGGTCCCTTCATCCTAAAAACCTCATCTGCCCTTATCCTTTACCCTCCTCCAACTACCAAATTCTTTTCCTTCACAGCCAAACATCTTTGACATTGGCTCTATTTTCTTACCTCCCATTTCCTGACTGCAGTCAGCCTTCTACCCTTACCACTACTATGCCACTCTCCTCTCTATGGTTCCCAGGTGAATTAATGTCTTCTAGATTGACAAAACAAAGTCAAGGAGCATTGTTTCTTCTCCTTTTCTAGTGAGCAACTTTTCAGTAAGTTTTTCAGCCATTATTATATGGTAGAAATGGTGTCAAATCACATACAAGCTAGATGAACTTTGGTAAGTTTCTTAATCACAGTTTTCTTATGTGTAAAATGGGGATAATATCTATTTTGTTACATGAGTAAATGAGCTGATATGCATAAGCCCTTTGGAAATAGTAGTTGCTTAATAAATATTATTTCATCATTGCAGCATTGGGTACTGTTGAGCACTTCTTTCTAGAAATGTGTTTTCCTTGATTATCATAACACTTTTTTAAAATTATAATTTAGGTTCTGGGGTACGTGTACAGATCATGCAGGATTGTTGCATAGGTACATACATGGCAAGGTGGTTTGCTGCCTCCATCCCCCTGTCACCTATATGTGGAATTTCTCCCCTCATTATACCTCCCCACCCCCGCTGTCCGTCCCCTAGCCACACCTACTGACCGCAGTGTGTGATGCTTCCCTCTCTGTGTCCACGTGTTCTAATTGTTCAACACCTGCCTATGAGTGATAACATACGGTGTTTGGTTTTCTGTTCTTGTGTCAGTTTGCTGAGAATGATGGTTTCCAGATTCATCCATGTCCCTATGAAGGACACGAACTCATCGTTTTTTTATGGCTGCGTAGAATTCCATGATGTATATGTGCCGCATTTTCTTTATCCAGTCTGTTGATGATGGACATTTGGGTTGGTTCCAGGTCTTTGCTATTGTAAACAGTGCCGCAGTGAACATATGTGTGCATGTGTCTTTATAATAGAACAATTTATAATTCTTTGGGTATATACCCAGTAATGGAATTGCTGGGTCAAATGGTGTTTCTATTTCTAGGTCCTTGAGGAATCGCCACACTGTCTTCCACAATGGTTGAACTAACACTTTTTTTTTTTTTTTTTTTTTTTTTGAGATGGAGTCTCACACTGTCACCTGGGCTGGAGTGCAGTGGCATGATCTCGGCTCACTGCAACCTCCACCTCCCAGGTTCACGCAATTCTCCTGCCTCAGCCTCCTGAGTAGCTGGGATTATAGGCGCACACCACCACACCTGGCTAATTTTTTGTATTTTTAGTAGAGACAGGGTTTCACTATGTTGGCCAGACTGGTCTCAAACTACTGACCTCGTGATCTGCCTGCCTCAGCCTCCCAAAGTGCTGGGATTACAGATATGAGCCACTGTGCCTGGCCCAAAACACTTCTTTTTCCTAGTTTTCCTACTACTAGTTATCTTGAGCTCTTTTTCCTTAATTGTCTTTTATCCACAGATACACAGTAGAGCAGTAGTTCTCAAACTTGAATGTACATTAAATTCCCCTGGAGAATTTATATTAAAGAACACACTGCTCCCCTGTCTTCAGAGTTTCTGATCTCTGGTAGGAGCTCAAGTAGTTCTCAGATAATGCTGATGCTGCTGGTGTGGGGACTGAATTTTGAGAACCACTAATCTAGAGTTCTAGCTCAGCCTCTCTTTCTTATTCTATGCACTTTTATTGAGGGACTTCAGGTACCACTGATGACTCCCAGATTTCTGTATCTAGGGAAGACCACATGCACAGATTCCAGATTATCATTTTCAACTGGATGTTAGACTTCCACACAGAGTTGTCCTCCAGACACATTACAATCCAACATGCCAAACTGATTCTGAAGTACATATGTAAGATTAGTCAGGAAAGGTATGAATAAAAGAGGATAAAAGACAAAGGGGCTAGTCTTGTTAAAACATGTTATAACATTACAGTAATTAAAATACTTTGGTACTAGCACGTGGATAGACTGATCAAATAACCATAATGAGGTCTAGTGATAATGAATTCTAACCATAATGATTCAAAGACATTGTTTAGTATATAACCTTTAGTATATGATTTTATCATGAAACATGAAAAGTCTAAGCAAAACACAAAACCTGGAAACCAGCTGGGTGCAGTGGCTCATGCCTGTATTCCCAGCACTTTGGGAGGCTGAAGTGAGTGGATCACCTGAGCTCAGGAGTTTGAGACCAGCCTCGGCAACATGACAAAACCCCATCTCTACAAAAAATACAAAAATTAGCCAGGCGTAATGATAGATACCTGTAATCCTAGCTACTCGGGAGGTTGAGGCAGGAGAATCACTTGACTCTGGAAGGCAGAGGTTGCAGTAAGTAGAGATCACACCATTGCACTCCAGCCTGGGCGACAGAATGAGACCCTGTCACAAAAAACAAAACAAAACAATACAAAACAAAACACAAAACACAACCAACCAAAAAAAAAAAAACCTCGGAAGCCATAAAAAAGAAAATTGTTAATCTGACAACACGAAAGTTAAAATTTGAAGCATCAGAAAAATACAAAAATAAAATCCAAAGACAAAAAACTGGAGAAGGGGTTTTGCATCTGATATAGCAAGAGGCTGGCTCCCGTAATATATAAAGAGCTCTTGAGAATAACAGGACAATGCCAACAAACCATTCAAAAAGAGGGAAAAAGAACCTGAACAGGCAGTTCAGACAAAAAGAAAGTGGGCTTATAAAAACAAATGAAAATGTGCTGTGTTGGCACCGTATCTCATGCCTGTAATCCCAATAGTCAAGAGGAGACTTGTGGCCAGAAGTTCAAGATAAGACTGAGAAACATAGTGAGACCTTGTCTTGACAAAAAAATGTAAAAATTAGCCAGGCATGGTGGTGCACGCCCTGTAGTCCCAGTCACTCAGAGGCTGAGGCTAGAGCATCACATGAGCCCAAGAGTTTGAGGTTGCAGTGAGCCATGATTGCACCACTGCACTCCAGCCTGGGCAACAGTGCACAATCCTAACTCAGGGAAAGAGAGAGAGAGTGAAAAAAAAGAGAGAGAGAGATGCTCGACACTTACAATTAAAGCAGTATACATTACTTTAAGCAATAACTTTCACTTATCAGAATGGGAAAAATCAGAGCATTTGATATACTTTTTTTTTGCCAAGCATGTAGAGAAATACATGTGTTCTTATACCTTGCTACTCAAACTGTATTCCTTGGATCAGCAGCATCTGCATCAACTGAGAGCTTTTTAGAAATGCGGCTCCAGAATCTGCATTTTAATCAGATCCCCAGCTGACTTGTAGGCATATGAAAGTTTGTAAAGCACTACTCTAATACATTGTTGGAAGTGTAAATTAGCATAACCTCTTGGCATCTTAGTATATTTTACCACAATTAAACACGTACTTTTTGACCCATAGTTCCACTTGTAGGACTTAATATAAAATATATAATCATGCATGTGTATGAAGACATGTAAAAAGATATTAATCACAACATGATTTGTATTAGAAAAATATTTCATATTAGCAAAACAGCTTCAGTATCATTACTTGAGTAAAGGTTAAACTATAAAAAATTTACTTGGTAAAATACTATTCAGTTATTTCAATTTGTTTAAGAAAAGTATGTGTAGATACGGAATTGTCTCCAAGATATATCGTTAAACACAAACAGCAAGGTTCCAGCAGCATTATAATCTGCCTTTTCTGTGTTCTATTATTATAATTCCCATTTTAGAGATAATGTAAGTAAGGCAGAGAGGTTAAATAACTAGCCCAAGAATATAGGGCTGGAAATTGTGGATTCAAATCCAGACAGTCTTGTTCCAGAGCTTATGTTCTTCATAATCTGCCATACTGCTGCTCAGGGATAAACAATAAACTGTTAAAAGTAGTTTCCCCTGGAGTATGGGGCACTCTTTTTTCATTGTATATGCCTTTGTACTATTTAAATTGTTTGCCTTCTGCAAGTATTGCTTTAAATAATTTAAAAATATTTAAAAATCAATTTTTCTAAAACTGAACTAATTCTCCTCCCCACTCTTCTGCTGATGCTGGTGACAGGCTGAATCATAAACTAGAGTGAAAAACCTGATACACATTCTGTACTCCCTCTTATTTATCCCTCACAGCTGTCTCATCAGCTACCAAGACTAACTGGTTCTACCTCCTAGACCAGACATTTCTCAAACTTGCCCCTCCACTCTATCCCTGAATTATAGATCACTTGGACTATAGTATTCATTTCCTGTCTGATCCACCTGCATCTTTTCTCCCTACAAAATGCCAATGGACACATCTTTCCAAAATGTGAATCTGATCCTACCATTCTCCATGTTCTGACCCAGTTTGCCTCTCTGGCCTTACTGTTCACCACTTCTCCTCATGCTACCCTCAGGACACCATTCTTCCCCCTTGATTTCCATGATTTTAATATGCTATCAATATTCCTTCTCTAGAAGTACCTTTCAACTGGGTCCAATTTCTATCCTTCGTTGACAACCAGACCTCAAGCATGACCTTTTTTAGATTTTCCATGGATGCAGACTATTGGTAGACATTATATATTCTGTACTATGCATGTCAGAATACCTAAAGTTTCATGGTCCTTCAGTGTTCCACAGAAAATGTCCCCAGCATCAAAGTACTCCTGCTTGAATGCTGTACATTCACATTCCTTGTAGGCTCCTCTGCTCCCCAACATGGATGCAGTATCCTGCAGACTGCTTCTTCAGATCTCCCCCATGGCTAACTCAAAGTTTTTCTTTGTCCTAAGTTTTCTCCTGGCCCTCAGCACCCTTCTTGGTCATGAAGGATTTCTGGGAGGCTTTCCCTTTTATTATCAATTTTAGATTCATCATCTTCCCTTCCTATCATTCTACCTGTACCTGTAGAGGAAGGAGGTTAGAACAGTGGCTAAGAACAAGAAAGGTCTAGGCAGCTATGCTAATGAATTTGGAATTTTCCCATAAGCATAGGAAGCCAGTGAAGAAATTTAAGCATGAGAGTGGCAGGACCAGGTTTGCACTTTGAAAAGATGTATTCATTGGCATTTTGCAGGGAGAAAAGAGGCAGGTCGACCAGTTAGAAAATGAATGCTATAGTTAAAGTGATTCAGGGATAGAGTAGAGGGGTGGTTTTTGAGAATTATCTAGCCTAGGAGGTAGAATCAATACGTCTTGGTGCCTGATTAGACAGATGTGAGGGGTAAATAAGAGGAGAGAGTCCAGAGTGTCTACCAGATTTCTCACCTTAGTAAATGATTCAGCCTGTCACCAGAACCAGCAGAAGAGTGGGAAGGTGTCTTTGTTTACCTATGCTACTACAACAAAATACTTTAGAGTGGGTAATGTTTTAAAGAATGGAAATTGGTTTCTCACAGTTCTAGAGGCTGGGAAGTCAACACCAAGGCACCAGCAGATTCAGTATCCAGTGAGGCTATTCTCTGCTTCAAAGGTGGTACCTTGTTGCTGTGTCCTCACATAGAGGGAGAGCAAAGGGGGAAAATGCTGTGTCCTCACATAGCAGAAGAAGTACAAGGGCAAAAAAGGCAAAATCTTCCTCAAACCCTTTTATAAGACCACTAATACCATCTATTAGGGCAGAACCCTCAATGCCTAATCCCCTCCCAAGGGCCTTACTTTTAATACCATCACCTTGGGAGTTAAGTCTCAATATGAATTCTGAAGGGACATACATATTTAAACCATAGCAAAAAAGAATTAGTTTGGTTTTGTAAAAGTTAATTTTTAAGTATTTCTTTTTTTTTTCTCAAAGCAATACTTGCAGAAGGCAAACCATTCAAATAGTACAAAGTCATATACAATGAAAAATGAGTCCTCTACACTTGAAGGGAACATTGTTAACATACCATAATGCTATCTTATTTTCCTTCTGCAGAACATAGACTAACCTACCACCACCTTCCAAACCTACTCCCCACTGAATTTCCTCATTTCCTTACTGCAAAGGTAGTTCAACATACACAAATCAATGAATGTGATACACCACATTAGCAGAAAGAAAAATAAAAGTCATATGATCATCTCAGTAGATAAAAAAAAATCACAAAGTGCAACATGCTTTCATGATTAAAAAAAAAATCTGTCCAAAAATTAGGTGTAGAAGGAATGTACCCCAACACAATAAGGCTATATATGACAAGCCCACAGCCAACATTATATTCCATGGTGGAAAGTGGAAAGCTTTTCCTTTAAAATAGGAAACAAGACAAGGGTGCCCATTTTCCCCACTTCTACTCAACATAGTACTGAAAGTCCTACCAGAGCAGTCAGGCAAGAAAAAGAAATAAAAGGCATATCAATTGAAAAGGAAGAAGTTAAATTGTCTGTATTTGTAAGCGACATGATCTTATACAGAAAACCCTAGAACTCCACCAAAAAGCTGTTAGAAATAATAAAATAATTCAGTAAAGTTGCAAGGTACAATATAATCCTGTAAAAATTAATAATGTTTCTTTACACTAACAACAAACTTAGAAAGAAATTTTTAAAAGATCCTATTTACAATAGCATCAAAATAAATTAAAATAATTAGAAACAAATTTAATCAACAAGGTAAAAATCTGTATGCTAAAAACTATAAAACATTGATGAAATAAATTGAAGAGGACACAATAAATAAGACATAAATAAATAAAAATATTCCATGTTCATGGGTTGGAAGAATTACTACCATTAAAATGTCTATACTACCAAAAATGATCTACAGATTGAATGCAATCTCTATCAAAATTGCAACTACATTTTTTCACAGAAATAAACAATTCTAAAATTTGTAAGAAATCACAAAAGATCCCAAATAGCTAATGAAATCTTGAGAGAAAAAAAAAAAAGCTGGAGACATCATACTACCCAATTCCAAATATACTATGAAATTGTAGTAATCAAAACAATATGGTACTGGTGTAAAAACAGAAATACAGTTCAGTGGAACAGAAGAGATAGCCCAAAAATAAATTCACACATTTACAGTCAACTGATGTTTACAAAGGTGTTAAGAGTACACAATGGGGAAAGCACAGTCTCTTCAATAAATGGTGTCATGAAAACTGGATATTCACATGCAGAATGAAATTGGACTCTTATCCTACACCATATATAAAAACCAATTCAAAATTGATTAAAGACTTAAACATAAGACCTTAAACTCTGAAACTACTACAAGAAAACAAATGAAAAAGCTTTCTGACATTTGGCTTTGGCAAAGATTTTTTGGCTGTGGACCTGAAAGCACAGGCAATAAAGGCAAAAATAGACAGGTTGGATTGCATCAAATTAAAAAGCTTCTGTACAACCAAGGAAACAATCAACAAAGAGACAACCTACAGGTTTGGAGAAAATATTTGCAAATCATATATTTGATAAGGGGTTAATATCTAAAACATATAAGGAAAACAAGTCAAAAATAAGAAAACAAATAACTTGATTTAAAAAATGGGCCAAAGGCCGGGCGCGGTGGCTCAAGCCTGTAATCCCAGCACTTTGGGAGGCCGAGGCGGGTGGATCACGAGGTCAAGAGATCAAGACCATCCTGGTCAACATGGTGAAACCCCGCCTCTACTAATACAAAAAATTAGCTGGGCATGGTGGCGCGTGCCTGTAATCCCAGCTACTCAGGAGGCTGAGGCAGGAGAATTGCCTGAACCCAGGAGGTGGAGGTTGCGGTGAGCCGAGATCGCACCATTGCACTCCAGCCTGGGTAATGAGCGAAACTCCGTCTCAAAAAAAAAAAAAAAAAAAAGGGCCAAAGATCTGAATAGACATTTCTCAAAAGAAGACATATAAATGGTCAACAGGTATATTTTTTAAAATGTTCTACATCACTAATCAGTGAAATGCAAATCAAAACCACAATGACATATCACTTCACATCTTTTAGAATGTCTGTTATCAGAAAGACAAGTGTTGTTGAGGGTGTGAAGAAAAAGGAACCCTTATACACTATTGGTAGAAATGTAAATTAGTATAACCATTATGGAAAACAGTATGGGGGTTTCTCAGAAAACTAAAAATAGAACTACAATATAATCCTGCAGTTCCACTTTTGGGTATATATCTAAAGCAAATGAAATCAGTATGTTAAAGAGATGTTTGCACTCCCATGTTTATTACAGTACTGTTTACAATAGCCAAGATATGGAATAAATCTAAGTGTCCAACAACAGATGAATGAAGAAAGAAAATGTTATACACACACACACACACACACACACACACACACAATGAAATACTATTCAGCCATAAAAGAAGGAAATCCTGTCATTTTTGACAACATGGATGAAACTGGAGGACATTATGCTAAGGAAATAAACAAGGCACGGAAACACAAATACCACATGATCTCATATGTAAAATGTAAAAAAGCTGAACTCTAACCTAGCAATCCCATTACTTGGTATATATACAGAAGAAAATAAATAGTTCTACCAAAAAAGACATCTGTACTTGTTTGTTCCTTCCAGCATTATTCACAACAGCAAAGACATGGAATCAATCTAGGTGCCCATCAATGGTGAATTGGATAAATAAAATGTGGTACATATACATCATGGAATACTATACAGCCATAAAAAAGAGTGAAATCATGTTCTTTGCAGCAACATAGATGCAGCTGGAGGTCATTATCCTAAGCAAATTAATGCCGGAACAGATAGCCAAATACCACGTTTAGCTCCTACTTATAAGTAAGAACAATGGGCACTTAACGGACATAAAGATGGCAACAATGGACACTGGGGGCTACTAGATAGGGGAGGGAGGGATGGGGAGGACAACTACTGGAAAACTATTGGGTACTGTGGTTAGTACCTGCGTGATGGGATCATTCGTACCCCAAACCTGATTATCACACAATATACCCATGTAACAAACATGCACATGTACTCCCTGAATCTAAAATAGAAGTTGAAATTATATTAATAATAATAAATTAAAACATCAAATGCATAGAAGCAGAGGGTAGAATGATGGTCACCAGTGATGGAGGGGTTGGGCAGGAAATGAGCTGTTGATCAAAGGATACAAAGCTTCAGTTGAACAGGAGGAATACATTCTGGAAAGCTAATATACAGACTAGTGACTGTAGTTAATAATAATGTATTGTAAACTTAAATTGGTAATAGAGTAGATCTTAAATGTTCTTACCACAAAAATGATAATTATGTGAGGTTATGGATATGTAAATTAGCTTTATTTAATCATTTCACAATGTTTACATATATAAAAAATTATATTGTGTATTATAAATATGTACAATTTTTATTTGTCAACTAAACCTTAATAAAGCTATTAAAAAGGAAGTGGACAGATTGATGAACTCGAGGTTTGTGAATATCAACACTTCAGAAAGGGAAATTTCCTGAAGGCTTATGTGGAAGATTGTGGAACAAGGTAAAAGCCTTAATGAAAAGAGGTCTTACCAGGGAGGTACGTATATGGCAACTGCTCACCAGCACATATCTCCCCCTGACAAGGGCAGCTGTGATTCAAGAATTGCCTTCTTGGTCCTAGGACCTTCCTCACCCTAAAGAAGGACATTCCTGTCCAGGGAGGCTAAATACTTTTTAAGTAGCTGCCCTCTATTATATACATAGCACTGATAGCTGAAGGAAGGCTTCCAGCCTACCTTGGAAAGCAGCACTCCACAAAAGCCAAAATAGCAGCAGCCAGTATTTAGAAGAAATCACTTGAAAGTCTGTTTCAAAACATATGGTACAGTAATGGTTCTCAGACTTATGAGTGTGCATTAGAATCATCTAGAGGATCCATCACAATCGAGTTGGCTTCATCCCTGGGATCCAAGGCTGGTTTAACATACACAAATCAGTAAACATAATCCATCACATAAGCAGAACTAACGACAAAAACCACATGACTATCTCAATAGATGCAGAAAAGGCCTTCAATAAAATTCAACACTGCTTCATGCTAAAAACTCTCAATAAACTAAGTATTGATGGACTGTATCTCAAAATAGTAAGAGCTATTTATGACAAACCTACAGCCAATATCATACTGAATGGGCAAAAGCTGGAAGCATTCCCTTTGAAAACCAGCACACAACAAGGATGCCTTATTTCACCACTCCTATTCAAAATAGTATTGGAAGTTCTGACCAGGGCAATTAGGCAAGAGAAAGAAAGAAAGGGTATTCAAATAAGAAGAGAGGAAGTCAAATAGTCTCTGTTGGCAGATAACATGATTGATTGTTTATTTAAAAAACCCTGTCATCTCAGTCCGAAATCTCTTCCAGCTGACAAGCAACTTCAGCAAAGTCTTAGGATACAAAATCGATGTGCAAAAATCACAAGCATTCCTATACACCAATAATAGACGAACAGAGAGCCAAATTATGAGTGAACTCCCATTCACAATTGCTACAAAGAGAATAAAATACCTAGGAATACAATTTACAAGGAATGTGAAGGACCTCTTCAAGAAGAACTACAAACCACTGCTCAAGAAAATAAGAGATGACACAAACAAATGGAAAAACATTCCATGCTCATGGATAGGAAGAATCAATGTCATGAAAGTGGCTATACTGCCCAAAGTAATTTATAGATTCAATGCTATTCCCATTAAGCTACCATTGACTTTCTTCACAGAATTAGAAAAAACTACTTTAAATTTTATATGGAACCAAAAAAGAGCCTGTTTAGCCAAGACAATCTAAGCAAAAAGAACAAAGCTGAAGGCATCATGCCACCTGACTTCAAGCTATACTACAAGTCTACAGTAAACAAAACAGCATGGTACTGATACCAAAGCAGATATATAGACTGATGGAACAGAACAGAGGCCTCAGAAAGAATGCCACACATCTACAACTATCTGATCTTTGACAAACCTGACAAAAACAAGCACTGGGGAAAGGATTCCCTATTTAATAAATGGTGTTGGGAAAACTGGCTAGCCATATGCAGAAAACTGAAACTGGACCCCTTCCTTACATCTTATACAACAATTAACTCAAGATAGAGTAAAGACTTAAACTTAAAACCTAAAACCATAAAAACCCTAGAAGAAAACCTAGGCAATACCATTCAAGACATAGACATGGGCAAAGACTTCATGACTAAAACACCAAAAGCAATTGTAGCAAAAGCCAAAATTGACTAATGGGATCTATAAACTAAAGAGCGTCTGCGCAGCAAAAGAAACTGTCATCAGAGTGAACAGGCAACCTACAGAATGGGAGAAAAGTTTTGCAATCTATTCATTTGACAAAGGGCTAATATCCAGAATCTACAAGGAGCTTAAACAAATTTAAAAGAAAAAAACAACCCCATCTAAAAGTGAGCAAAGGATATGAACAGACACTTCTCAAAAGAAGACATTTATGTGGCCAACAAACATAAGAAAAAAAAGCTCATCATCACTGGTCATTAGAGAAATGTAAATCAAAATCACAATGAGATACCATCTCATGCCAGTTAGAATGGCGATCATTAAAAAGTCAGGAAACAACAGATGTTGCAGAGGATGTGGAGAAGTAGGACCGCTTTTACACTGTTGTTGGGAGTATAAATTAGTTCAACCGTTGTGGAAGACAGTGTGGCAATTCCTCAAGGATCTAGAACCAGAAATACCGTTTGTCCCAGCAATTCCATTACTGGGTTTATACCCAAAGGATTATAAATCATTCTACTATAAAGACACATGCACACGTGCTTATTGCAACACTGTTCACAATAGCAAAGACTTGGAACCAACCTAAATGCCCATCAGTGATAGAATGAATAAAGAAAATGTGGAACATATACACTATAGAATACCATGGAGCCAAAAAAAAGAATGAGTTCATGTCCTTTGCAGGGACATGGATGAAGCTGGAAACCATCATTCTCGGCAAACTAACACAGGAACAGAAAACCAAACACTGCATGTTCTCACTCATAAGTGGGAATTGAACGATGCGAACACATGGATACAGGGAGGGGAACATCACACACCAGAGTCTGTCGGGGTGGCGGACTAGGGGAGGGATAGCACTAGGAGAAATACCTAATGTAGATGACGGGTTGATGGGTGCAAGAAACCACCATGGCACATGTATACCTATGTAACAAACCTGCACGTTCTGCACATATATCCCAAAACTTAAAGTATAATTTTTAAAAATCCTCAGATTTTGGGCCCCACCCCTAGAGTTTCTGATTCAAAAGGTTGAGAATGGGACCCCAGAATTTTCTTTCCTATAAGTTCTTGGGTGATGCTGATGCTGGTCTACAGAACAAACTTTGAGAACCACTATTTGGGGGTCGGGGAGACATCAAAATTTGGAAGCAAAAAACTTGTGTTCAAGCCTTGTGTGATTTATTTCACCTCCCTAAGCCTGATTTTCTTCTTTTCTGAAATGGAGTTAGTAAGGTTATGAGAATTAAATGGAATGGTGTATATGAAAGTTCTTTATGAACTGTAAATGTTGCATACAAATGGTACTTGCTGCCACACCTCCACCACCACCACTAAATTTGTTCCCTCTCTAGCCAACTTTGTCCCACCGAGTCTATCAGGCAACTGGAGAAGTTGCCTGGCTTTAAAACTTGGCTTTAGTCAAGAAGGCCCTGAGTAGTGTTTTTTTCAAGCCACTGGGCATGGCCTTGATACTGACCTTGAATTGACTCCCCTTTTCCTTTGCCTGGCTTCCTCTCAAACTTGCTCCTAGTTCTTCCTGCCCTGGTCTACTCTCACAGCAAAGAACAGCTCCCAGTGCTAATATTAAGGGTAAAAAATTGTCAGGTGGAATTTTTAAAAAATTAGTAAGACAAAAGAATTCACTTCCAAGCAGCAAAATTATATTGAAAAAAGCATTTTGCTAGGTTGGTGGGCTCTAGGCTGATTTCCCTGAGGGTAAAATCTAGATCTTTGAAATAGTTAAATGGAATCAGAAGTATAATTGCAGATTCCTAATTTAGGAGTATGTCAGACAGTTGCCTGGGTAAATGATATGTCCATGTAGAATGGTGACATTTTTCTTTAGAAACCATTTTTTATTCCAAAGGTAATACATGTGTAGTGTATAAAATCTGGAAATGATTTAAAAGTGTGAAAAATAAAAACCTTTAATTCTACCACACAAAGATAAATACCCAGTGGTATAAGATTAGTAAATTTACATCCAGCCCTTCAATATCTACATGTCTGTATAAGATTATGTATATATATGCATATATGTTTCTTGAATTGGACTTGTAATATGTTCAGGTTTGTATACAATTTTTAAATTTACCATTGTGAGCCTTTTTCAGGATGATTAAGTAGTCTTCAAAAACATGATTTTCAATGACAAACTATTATTCCTTTGGGTAAATATACAATACATTATCTAACTCTTCCTAAATGTTGCACAGCTAGGATATTCCAATTTTTACCATTATGAATAACCCTGCAGTGGATAACATTTCAAGTACATAAATCAATGTGTACATCTCTAATGGCTTTCTTAGGATAAAATCCTAGGAGTGGAAAAACTGGATCAAAGGATATGAAATTTCTTAAATATAATTCACATACCATAAAGTTCACTACTTTAGGTGTGTAATTCAATGGGTTTTAGTATATTTACAAGGTTGCGAAATCATTACCACTAATTCCAGAAAAATGGAGCATTTCACAAATTTGCGCATTATCTTCGTGCAGGAACCATGCTAATCTCTGTATCATTGCATTTTTGGTGTATGTCAGCCAAAGGAAGCACAGTAGAAACATTTTAAGTCTCCTGATAACATATGCCAAAATTTCCTTTAGCAAATGTGTATCCATTTTGATTCCCACCCAACAATGTATATCTATTTCCCCACAACTTTGTTAGCACTTCTCTTTAAAAAGTATTGCCAATATCATTGAAAATGGCATTTCATTGTTTTGTCTCTATCACCTGCTCTTCTTCCTCTTCTGCCCAAACTATAGCTCTGCCGAGATCTGTTATTGCCCTCTTTTTTGTGCACATTCACCATGGGCAGTCACATCCACTGCAACAGCCTTGGCTGCCTCCTCTGGTTAGTGACCACATGTCCATACCGTACCCTAACCTTGTTCTAGCACTATAGACCACACATCAAGCTGCTCACTGAGCACACCTACCTACAGAATTTGCCAGCATAACAAACTAATATCTGAAATCAAACTCATGTTTCCTGAAACTGGTTTTTGCCTGACTTTGCTATTTAGATTAGTTTTATCAGCCTTCTTGGTGCTTTATAGCCATCTCTTCTCTCTGCTTATGTAAAGTACTCTGTTAATTCTCTGTCACATTCTTCCTTTCTGTTCCATCCCCACTGCCATTGCTCTGATTTTACCTTTTATTGTATCTATTCCATTAGCCTACTCACTTCTCTATGCTTCCAGTATCTATCCACTTAATTTATCCTAAACATGGCTACCATAATAACTTTCCTACCATACTGCTTGTACCATATTGCTCTCCTACTCTGGAACTTCCAAGGGCTGTCTCTTGCCTATTGGATTATGTGAAATAAAGGCTTTAACTTGATTCTTAAGGCCCACCATGCTCTTGCATCATTCTAATTTCACTTCCTCTGTGCCTCATAAAAACGATTTTTCTTCCTTCTTAGTATTCCTGTGCTTCCCACTTCTGTTCATGCAAATCTGGCATGGCCTCTATCCCAGTCATCTTTAGTGGTGATTGTATTGACTCTTCCAAAATTATCTCAGAGGCTCTGTGATGCCATTCTTGATTCAAGCAGCAGTGGTCTTTCCTTCTTTTGACTCTCGTTTTGTTAGCATTTCGTTTCTGATAGTTCTGACATCCCATCCTGTTTAATGGTTTTCCAGATATTTTTTTGTCCACCCTCTACCTCACTGTAAATTCCTTGAGCACAGGGATTATTATATCTAATTCATTTTGGCATGTTGCCTAGTACCTCTCCAAACACCTTAAATGCAGATAGAGGAGCCCCGTAAATGCCTGGACAAAACCATAGTGAAGAGTGCCAATTTTCTTTTTAGAACCACTAATGACTCCGTTTTGGGAATGAATACTGTGCTGAAAAGGTACAGATGCCAGGTGACCCAAGTGTCATGGTTCTTTTTACCTCATTTTCTACATTCAGTCCATCAACAAATACTGTCAGCCCTACCTCTTCAAAATACCTCTCATCAAATCTCTTGTTCTTACCCCGACTGCTACTTTCTTAGAACAAACCACCATTATCTATTACCTATAATAGCCCCTTTAAGTGATTCCTTGGCTTCTACTCTTGACCCCCCTTCCAAATCCATCAGCCAAGTCAAGCCTTTATAAAACTTACGGCATGTTAGTACCCTGCTTAAGAACTTCTAACAGCCTCCCATTTCACTGAGAATAAAATTCAAACTGTTTCACCCTTTGGAAACTCCATAATCTGGCCTATGAACCTCCCCAACATCATCTCCCACCACAGTTCACCTTGCTCACT
Source organism: Aotus nancymaae (assembly GCF_030222135.1). NCBI lineage: Eukaryota > Metazoa > Chordata > Mammalia > Primates > Aotidae > Aotus > Aotus nancymaae. Next base: position 8,936,647 of record NW_026988472.1, read on the forward strand.
GCGTTCCAGCTCTGCTGGGCGTTGGCTCCTCCTGATTCTCAAGTTATATCAAAGCAGAGTGACTGGGTGCTCTTGTTTCTACTGGGGTCCTAACTGTTGTTGACTATTGTCCTAGGCTCTATGTCTTTAGTAGTGGAGATGACTTGGGGAGTGGCCAGAAGTAGTTCTCAGGGCTTTGAGACTTGACTCTGGGGAAAACCTTTATGGATTCCATCAGACCTCTGAAAAGTGGTAGGTCAAACAGTGAGTTTGAACTGAAAGAGATAATGGGCTTCAAGGAGGAAGAAAGGAAAACTAGAATTATTCCTGCAGCCTCTTTCCCAAGGGATGCTATAAATGTTACTGACAGAAACCAGAGCTGGAGGACAAACATCCTCCACCTTCTTTATCACTTTGGGTGTTGGTTTAGGAAAACTTTAAGGCTATCTGTTGAGTCACATACTGCACTGTGAATTTGCTGCCATTTTCCCTGTGTGCTCCTCTGAAGTCTCCCTTAGCCCTTTGGTGTTGCACCCATAACTTTTGTACATAGAAGGGAGAGGGAAAAAACCTCTTTCATTATTCAGACTCCGGACTTGCTCCCCTTGTTTCTAGAAGCTACTAAATATTCACTACCTACCTCTTTGCCTTTAGGATCATTGACAAGATCAAGAAGCTTTTCCCCTCTTCTGTCAGTTAAACAAGTCTGTGATTGGTATGTTTTATCACACTATATATAGAAAAACTAGAAATTTCTCCCCAGCCCATTCTGAAAGAGAATCCCGAGTACTGAATTTCTCAACTAGTAAGCATTTTCCCACCTCTGCTGTGTGCAGAGCTTTCTGGAGTCATCTGTATAGTTACTTCCTGCCAACCTTCTTTGGAAAAAGAGGTGTCTACCTGTGTCTTAAAGATTTCAGTGTGAAAAATGGAGAAATGGAAGCAGAGGGTCAAATGTAATGCCCTAGCCAGATGCCCTAGGCAGAAAGCCAAAGGGCATCCCTGACACATACCACAGCATTTAGGGGGAGTCTTTATTTGCACTCAAACATTCTCTTCTTTTCTTTCCCTACCCTGGGTTTCTTTTTGGCCAGGGATGGATTCTAGGTGGAGGGTGGAGAGGGCGACCCTATGGATTTACATGGAGGAACTTGAACTGGCTATTCGGCTATTCACAGGGGACAGGTGGGAGAGGAGGGGAAGTGGGGAGGCAGAACAGGGTACCAAAAGCCCCTTCTCCAGAAAGTATTCATCTCTCAGATGACCCAGATTATAGCTTTCCAAGACTGATGAGAAAGCCATTGTCCCGAAAGTTCTCTTTCAAATTACACACACACACACACACACGCGTGCACACACGCACGCACACACACAGACACCATCACCACCCCCACCCCCACATACACATTTCCCCCCTTGATTGGGTCTATAAGGAAGGGTTTCCTGATTACTAGGCTGCAAGGACCCCAGCCAACAGTGGGTGGGGGTGGGCCTTCAGAGCTCTGTGTCCCTCCATGGTGACCAGGCAGCTTTTCCCCTCCTCTGTCAGATAAACAAGCCATGCATTGTTCTGTCCTCCAGCTTGTCTGTGGGCTTCTCTTCCTGATGAGCCTGACAGAATGAGCTTGTGTTTCTTCGTGTGGGGCAGGTGGAATGTGCTGTTTGGAGAGAGGCTGGAAGAGCCTCAGAAAATAAACAGAGCTAATCAAGGACGTTATTTTGTGCTTCTGTTTATACAAATACTTTAAAAAGAGGAAAGTGCCCACACTCTGTTATGGTCCAAATCTCAGGTTAAGCGCAACCACAAGCAACAGGGGCCACATTTTCCTTTTTGCCCTAAGTTAGGGCAGAGCCATGGTTCTCTTTCTGCTCATCTTCTCCCAAGTATCTCTTGAGGGGTCTGCTGGAAGCCAGGCTCAAAGACAGATGGTGCTATCGGAAGATACTGGGGTGACAGCTGACTAGGGCAGTTAGGGACTGAGTCCTTTCAGAATTGATCCACCTCCACCCCTGACCTCTCACTAGGGTCTTTATGAGGCCTCTCCTGGGAGCCAGCTTCTGGTTTTTCTGCTGTATGTGTCCACCCTCCTTTGCCCCCATGCCAAGTTCATGCATGTCTCTTGAGTACTTGGAAAAGAAGCAGTCATCTTTACTGTGCCCTGAGCATAGGAGGTCATACTTGGTCATGTTACCTGGAACTCAGCTCGGCTAAATGGGAGAATATGCCCCTTTCCCTCCACCCGAAGTTGCAGCCTCTCCCCCAAATCCCAAACTGACTGAACCGCTCAAGTTTCTCTCTCATCTTCCCTCACCAAAGGATTTCTTGAGTATACACTGTCTGTACCCACCTGCCTACCCCTCATCTGAAGACATCCCAACACTTACCCTCCCACCCTGCCTCCCTGCCTCAGCCAGCCCCATGAACTTGCTTGCACCTCTAGTCACAATTTCTTTAACCTCACCTAATCACTGGTGCAGTCACACTGATAACAAACCAGTTGCTCTTTATTTTGTTAGGAAGTGGAGATTGGCAAGCTTCATCAGGCAAGCGTTTGCATGGGCTGGGCTACTGAGCAAAAGGAGAAAGACATTTGGCCACCAGAAAGCAAGGGAGGCTGGGCACCCAGGCCTGTGGAATGAAATGAAAAGAGATTTTAACCTGATGCATTTGTTTGGAACAGATTATGCCCTGTTATATTGCTACTCAAGATGTGGTTATCACACCCGCAGCATCAGTATCACTCTGGAGCTTATTAGAAAGTAAGAACCTGGGCCTCGCTGAATCAAAATCTGCATTTTAATAAGATCCCGCAGGTGATTAATATGCCCACTGAAATTTGAAACGTACTTCTCTAGAGCGTACTGGGTTTGGCATTTGAGCCTTCTCTTAACTAGTCCTTTCTCTTTTATCTTCATTTGGATTGAAGAAATCGGTTTTCTTACTACTAACGGTACCTTGCTCATTATTATTTTGGATAGGGGTATTATTAATAACAGATACCGTTTACTGAGTGCCTGTCATATGGCAAGCATGTTTTATAGATGAGGAAACCAAAGTTCTGTGACATGCCCGAGGCCAAACCACTAGTGAATGGTAGAGCTGAGACTGTAAGCCAGATCCATATGCTCCTGAAAGCTCCCAAACTTTCCCCCATACAGTTGATAAAAGTCAACCCAGAGTCCCCTGTGAGATACAGAGGGAAGGAAGGGGAAGGGGCCTCCAGGCATGATTTCCCCAGAGAGGAAAGCCCTAGCATATTTCTTGTCCTAAGGGAGCTTGCATAAGCCCTCTCAGAAGCCAGAAATTAATGGAATTGGGGCCAGAGGCCACGGGAAACTGGAGAAGGGAATTAGGAGTATTAATGAAGGGAAAATCCTGACTCTTAATTCCTCAAGAGAAATTAAATCTTGATGCCTGAACCTAGGCTTAGGGAGTGCAACAAATCCACATAGGGCTGCTCTGGATTCTGGCTACTGTGCTAATCACTGAAGGCATCATTTGGAACCTCAGCCTGGGGCCTAGGACTACTACATCGCAGCAGGCTAGAGCGGGAAGGGTCATTTGTGACAATTGAATTAAATGTTTTATTTTGCAGGGAGGAAACAGAAGTCCAGAGAGTGGGAGTAAGTTGCCAGAGGTCAGAGTGAATTCATGGCAGATCCAGGGACACTGACCACAAACACCACAATTCCAGCATGGCTAATAGGCACCTTTTCTGGAGTTGAAGTCTCTGGTGTGAAACTGGGTTTCCTTTGGATCTGGTCAAGTCCCCAGAGGAAGTGCAGACCCTGTAAATACAGCCCAGAATGTTTGTGAGGCTTTGTATCTCACCAGGACCTTCACCTTGGAAAATCTCTCAGTCACTTGCCCACAGCTATATAAAATCAACTTGAGTGCTACTCCTGTGGACCTGGAGGCTGCTAGTCCTGGCTTATCTGTGCTTTTGTTTTCTGGGGCCCACAGGACCTGCAGAGATGGCTGGGTGGGGTCAACTCAGTCCAGGAAGCTCAGGAATTCTTTTAAGTGTATGTGTCTGGGGTATTTTTCTCTCTCACTTACGTATATTTTTAAAAATTCTTTTTAGACACCCGCTTTATCTTTCCCAAACATCATTTCCTTGCTCCTTTCCTGAGTTCTAACAGTGGCTGGGGGCCCAGCTTCCTTATTGGCCTCCGAGCTGCCGAGGGGGTGGGCCAGGACTCAGAGGAGGTTAGAGTAGGGAGCAGGGGGGCTGTTTATGCTGCTGGAAGTGCCTTTCATCCTTCCCTTTGCCATCAGGGTGCTGGCTGGTTCCTGGAGCAGCGTCTTCACTCCAATCCAGCTCTTGACACAGGCTTTTATTCCCTAAGGCTGTGGCCATATCTAGGGCCATCCAGGCTGATGGTCATACCTTGCCTTCAATCCTACTCCTTCCTGTTCTTAGAACTGGAACCTGACTGTGCCTGAACCCCTTGGATCACACTCAGCATCTTGGGCTGATGGTCCCTCGCTCCAGAAGTCTTAACTGGAGGGCAGATGGGTCCCAGCTAAGGGAGGACGCTGGCTGGAGGGGTTGTCAACGAGAGTCTGAGCTAGCCGGATACCCCGCTGTCTCCCAAGCCATCTCTCCACCCTGGGCAACTTCCATGGTAGGTACAGCCAGTAGCCATGGCTGCTGCCACTCTTCCTGCTCCTGCTTTCTTTCTTCAATGTCTCTTTCTTTTTGCTTCTTAAGAAAAGCATTTTGGAGTAATGAAGAATGGGATGAGGTATGTACTTATTGGTAGTGCGTGAGCCAGCCTTAGGAGAAAGGGCAAGTGCTGGGGTCATTGCCTTCCCATCTTGGCCTGGAGCTGCATGGTTGGTCGTAGGCATTTTCTTACTTTTCTGTTTGTTTCTCCTTCTCTTCCTCCCCACTGCCTATGGAGAGAATGGTTTCAGTTCTGGGACTAATGAGACTTCCCTTTTCTGACTGCTTCTTGAGGGAATTGCTATGGGAAACCTCAGGAATACAGGCTTTTTAAAATAGACTCTTGGAATGGAGGGATCGTGTGGTATCCTAGGAAAAAGCTGAAGGATCTGAGTCTCATTCCCAGTTCTGCTGGTTGTTAGCTATATGCTCTTGGCAAATCACTTAAGCTTTATGCATCTCTGGTTCTCCATTTGTGAAGTGGGGATACAAATAATTTTTACCAGCTGGACATGGTGGCTCATGCCTGTAATCCCAGCACTTTGGGAGGCTGAGGCAGGAGGATCGCTTGAGGCCAGGAGTTTGAGACCAGCCTGGCCAACGTGGTGAATCCCCATCTCTACAAAAAATACAAAACATTAGCCAGGCACAGTGGCATGCACCTGTAGCCTGTAGTCCTAGCTACTCAGGAGGCTGAGATGGAAGGATAGCTTCTGCCATGGAGTCTGAGGTTGCAGTGAGCTATGATTGTGCCATTGCACCCCAACCTGGGCAACAGAGCCAGAGAGGCCCTGTCTTAATAATAATAATAATAATAACTGTTTCACATAAGGTTACAGAGATCATTAAATCAGTTAATGCATATGAAGTGCTTAGTGCACGGCACATCTTAAGTGTTCAATAAATGGTTCTTGTTTTGTGTTTTTTTTTAAGTTTATAGAATATCTATGTCAGGCACTATGTTGATTGATTTCACACATGGACTGCATTTAATCCAAATCATAACTCATGAAAAAGAGATGGTCATCTTCCCCATATTGCGATAAAAAATCTGCAACTCGCAGAAGTGACTTGCCCACGGCTGCCCAACTAGAATTTGAATGCAAGTGTGCACTGACTTCAAGTCTAGGGCTATTCAGGACTAATAATAGGCCAAGTAGTAGACCCTACAGATAGTTTGTTCTCCTGTTCCAAACTAGGGTTAGAAGGCTCTAGCTCTGGCTCCAGCTACCTCTATTTTGATTTTTCTCCTTCTAGACTTTAGTTTTCTCTGTGTCCCAGAAGCCTCCACTTCCCCCTTCTGTCTCCTTTGAGATTGTTTCCTATTCCTGGAGAAACCTTAGAAAGAGTAAGGGGCCAGCCAGGCGCAGTGACCCAGGCCTGTAATCCCAGTTCTATGGGAGGCTGAGGCGGGCAGATCACCTGAGGTCAAGAGTTTGATACCAACCTGGCTTGCCTGGTGAAACCCCGTCTCTATTAAAAATGCAAAATTTGCTGGGTGTGGTGGCGCATGCCTATAATCTTAGCTACTTGGGAGGCTGAGGTAGGAGAATTGCTTGAACCCAGGAAATGGATGTTGCGGTGAGCTGAGATCATGCCATTGCACTCCAGCCTGGGTGACAAGAATGAGACTCTGTCTTTAAAAAAAAAAAAGTAAGGGGCCTTTGTAAGCTGTGTTTCACAGTGTGGCATGGTAGTGGTATAGCAGAACCTTGACAGTGGATGGTCAAATCTGGGTACCCTAGGTGTGGGTACTCTTGAGCCATCAGAAAGTCTAAGTCTGAGCTAGTAACCATCATTGTAGTACCTGCTATTTACTGACCACTTGCAGTGCATCAGGCTGTGTCCCAGATGTTTTAAGAATACTATCTCTAGGGGGGTGGGGAGTTGGGGAGAGAGAGCATGGGGAGAAATGCCAGATATAGATGTTGGGGAGGAAGGCAGCAAATCACACTGCCATGTGTGTACCTATGCAACAATCTTGCATGTTCTTTACATGTACCCCAAAGCCTAAAATGCAATAAAAAAAAAAAAAGAATACTATCTCTAATCTCCATGGTCACCTAGCCTGATACGGGTTATTGTTTCCTTTCTCAGGTAAGAAAACTAAAGCTCAGATGGGTTAAGCGACTTACAGATACACATGTCTAAAGCGGCAGAGGGGAGTTGAACCTGTATCTATCTGTCTCTCTCTTTTCACCCATTGCCTACTGGCTTGGTATGGTTGGTGAGATGAGACTAACATACATGAAATGATGATGGGCAATATCACATTTCATATTATTATGGACCACGTTGTGAGGGCTAGATTACTCAGAACAAGCTTCCTGGAGGAAATGGTACTTGAGCAGTACCTTGAAGAACATGTAGGATTTAGGTTAACAAAAGGAGAGGGGGCATTCATTCCAGGCAGAGGGAACTATGATTGATTGAGGCCTTGCCAGGCCTGATTCAAAGCACTTGCATTGTCTCATTGGATCCTTCAACAACCCCATTTGGTACTATTATCCCCATTTTACTGCCATGAAAACTAGGGCTCTGAGAAGTGAAGTCACCTGTCTAAAGCAACAGAGCTAATGAGTGGTAGAGCTGAGATTCAAACCAAGGTGGTCTGACCCCAGAGCCTGTGTTACATCTACTGGAATAGCAACAGCAAAGACACAGAATCAGAAAGGGCCAGAGCTGATTACAGGGTATGACTGTAGCAGAGACATGAGAGATTGAGCTGGTTTGTAAAGATAGCTTATTGAAGACTTTGAAACTCTGATCTAGTTTACATTTGATGTGGGACAGGGTAAGAAATAGGGAGCCAGTGAAGATTCTTGAATAGGAGAGTATCCCAATTCAGTTGGCGCCTAACATGATATGATCTAAAAGCAGTGACTGAAGGCAGAACGAGGGAGACAGGCTGACAGACTGCTGTAGTGTTTTGGGCATAAAGTTTCAAGGACCTGCACTAGAACAGGAGTTGGTGGTGGTGGGTTCTGGGAGAAGAACTCTGGTTCTAGTGGCCACAGCGAAAATGGAGGGGGTGTGGGGGAGAGAGAGAGAGAGAGAGAGAGAGAGAGAGAGAGTGAGAGCAGGAGAGAGCAGGCGAGAGTGAGCACGAGCGCAAACCAGGGCTGGAGAAACATCATAAAAGAAGACTCAGTAGAACTCAGTATGGGATTGTATGGTTAGGGAGAAGGTGGCATCAAGGCTGTCTGCACTTTAAACCCAGAACTCAAGAATCCTAAATGTGGAAAAAGGCTTGAAATAGGAAAGGTACCCTGTTCTCCACTATATCCTCAGTGCCTAGAAGCGTAGGACATAGTAGATACACATGGTACATAGTACTACTGCTGGTAGATGCTTGACAAATAGTTGTTGACCAGATAACTACCTGGTAGCAGCAGGTGGAAAGATTTCCCAGCAGTGTGGCTTTGTGTGTAGGACTCCAGAGCAAGCATAGCCCCCAAGGTCTCCTTGTACCTTCAGCCTCCCCTCTGGGCTCTCTGAAATCAATAATAGAACAATGTGATTACAAAGCTGGGGGTTTCACCCGGCTCTCCTCCACTTACATCTTAGCCACTGTAGCTGACCTGTGGCTCTGCTTCCTGGCCTTTGACAAACAGCTTCCCTTGCCCTTACTTCTATGTCTCCTGGTCTGTGTCTGGCCTGCTACCACTCAATCCGTGTTTTCCCCAGCAAGGCCATTCTCCTGAGGACTATCTTTGTAGGCCTTAGCCCTCTAGAGCCTTGTACTACTGAGATCTTCGCTGCTTCTGCTAGGGTGAGGGGCATTTCCAGCTGGGATGGAATCCTCCAGCTTCAGTGTGACTATGAATGCTCCTGGGAGGTAGGGAGCTTCTTTATCTCACAATATAGCAAGCTTGTTGAAGACAGAGGCCCTTGTCCTACTTAATCCTGTACTACCAGTGCCTAGTGTAGACCTTGGCACAGTAACCATGAATAAGTTGATGAAAATAATTTATCATCTATTTATTTCTCTATCTACTTATCATGTTTCTTTTACCCTGCGGTTTATCTCTTTCTCTATCATCGATTTCTCTCTACTATATATTTCTCTACAGTCTTTCTCAGAGATTTCTCTCCTTTCTGTCATTTGTTTTCCCCTCCATCATCTCTCCCTCTTATCTGTATAATTTACCTGACCCTTCTACCATCTCTCTCTGTCCATTCTCTACTCTCCCTCCTTCTCTCATTCTCCCTCCCATCAATCATCTTTTTACTTCCCGGCATTATCCATACCCGACATGTGCTGTTCCCCATACCACTCTTCCCCACTTGCAAGGGTGGCATCTGCTCATGCAAAGTATACCCGGGGACAGAGATGGGTCCTGTATACAGCAGTCAGTACAAAAGTTGTGGCTGCATTCAGGGCTGTGGCCTCAGACCGATTTCCCTCTATGTACCCCTGACCTCCTAAGCAGCCAGTGTCCTCTGTCAGCCTGACATGGTACCATTCACCACTTTGTTCTATCTTCCCTCACAGGAGTTGGGGCTTCCTGACACCACTTTGCCTACCAACTCAGGTGTCTCACCTCTGTACCCATCTTATCTTTCACTCTGTTGGTGCCTTTCCCATGCTTTGTTTGAATCAGCTCTGTCTCTCTCATTGATCTGTAAGCTCTCGAGGGCAAAGACTATATTGGATTCATCTCTGTATTCCCAGAGTTACACGTAGAGGACACACAGTAAACATACAGCAAATGCTTATTCAATGAATGACTAAAAATTGGAGAATTGACAGCCCAGTGTTGACCTGTTCAAACTTTTCAATCACTTGCCTATTCCTTTCTCAGAGAAAAATGAGAAGATTGACCAGATTGATTTTCTTTCTCAAAGAGAAGTGAGGACATGCTCACTGTTCATTGGGCAGCAGCACTCATTTATTCCACAAATATTTATTGACCATCCGCTCTGTGTCCAGCATTGTGATACATGCTCAGAATACTCTTGTGAACAAAGCAGCCCTATGAAGCTGACATTCCATATCTCTAGAATGAAGGCGACTTGAGAACTAGGAGCTCAGGAGGGCCACTAAGATTCCCACACCAGTTTCTTGTAAGATGTTCTACTTTATTGAAGGAAAAGAGGGGGGTGGGGCGGAAGCTGCCTGGGAAGTGATTTCAGCTCTGGTTCCTTAAGCCTATTTCCTGTCCCTTTCTTGTAGGAGGAACGCCCCTGTCAGTAGGCCGCACTCATGGCATGTGGCCAAGCTGCTGGAGGGATGCCCTGAAGCAGCCACCACCATGCATTTCCCTTCTGAAGCCTTCAGCTTGTCCTGGCATTCCGGCTGCAACACAAGGTGAGTGTAGAGCCCTTCCCTCAAGATGGGCTGGAGGGACAACTTGGACGCTCCTCCTCCTCTGCTCTAATCCCTGGTGGATGTTAGAGCCTCAAGTGCTATAACAGAAAAGCAAGTGGGAGCCCAGAGTACCTGAGTTCAAGGCCTAGTCTCTTGCTAACTCTCTGTGATTTGGGGCTAGTCCCTTTCCTTCTGGACCATGTTTCCTTGAAATACCTCATTGGGCTTACAAGACACCATACTGCCCTGCTTTTCATCCTATTTCACTAGCTGTTCTTTCTCCTTCTCTCTTTTCCTAATTCCTTTCATTCTCCTGTCTCTTAATGTAGGAAGACCCCAGGGCTCAGTTCTAGCCTGCTTCTCTATCAATGGCGACTCACTGGTGACCTTATCTGGTCTTTATTACCTCTGTCACATACCCAAAGCCTTCAAAATAGGGACGTCCCTGAATAACTGTTGTTGAAACAGTTGCCCAAGAGACAGACAATGTTTTCTGCAGGCTGAGAACCAGCAAAGGTGCTGCCCTTCACTGCCTTTTCCCTTCCACGAGAGCTTCCCTCCAAGAAGGGATTTCTATTGGGGGTTCAGAGAAGCTAAGGGTTCAGTTTACCCCAACTCGGTGACTTTTTGGAAGCCAGGGTCTCAGGGCAGAGGCAGTTTTATTCTGGAAGAATACATAGAAACACACTTTGACATTCTTAAGCATGGCTCCTGTTTGAGTGAGGATGTGTTTTTGTTTTTGTTTCTTCAGCAGGAATAGTGGTGGGGTGGGTAGCACGTTCCCTTGCCAACAAGAAATTGATGGATTCCTTGACCAGAGAACAAGTGACCTGACTGGCTAAGAGGCAAGGCAGGGAGCAAGAATGAGGGGAAGCTGACCTGAGGGTCTCATGGGCTGCTGCTACAGTTCAACTCTGGCTTTCTGGAATATGGCCTTTCTGAGAGCAGCCTGTAACCTCTGGGGTTCTAGTCAAAGGGAGTTACTGGCATGACTTGGCTCAGTTTGGCTTTGTGTGTGGGAAATGGTACTTAAAATTGAAGATTGCATCTGATCCTGGCCCTTCCCTTGGTCTTCCTGTGGGAGGTGGGGGAGGCGTGGGTGGTCAGAGGCCCCTATACTATCAATACTAGTCATAGAGAGGATACTGATGACAAAAACTAATAATCAAGAGAGGAGCAACTGCCATGTATTGAACCCTTGTGAGGTACCTGGGCTGTGGTCAGGGCTTTACATTTATCATCTGCTTTCATCTACGTATCAACCCTCTGATATAGATATTACTATTATTCCTATTTAAAAGACCATATGGCAGTAGAGCTAAGACGCTGGACTCAAGACTGGATTCAGATTCCAGCTGTGCTTCTCTAACAGCTTAGTGAGTTTGACGGTTTACTTTATCTCTCTAAGCCTAAGTTTCTTCCATTGTAAAGTGTAGATAGTAATCTGTCCCATAAAGATGGGAACAATAGACACTGGGAAATATAAAAGCAGGGAGAAAGGAAGTGGGACAAGGGTCAAAAAACTACCCCTTGGACACTCTGCTCACTTCCCAGGTGATGAGTTCAATTGTACTCCACACCTCAGCATCACGTGATACACCTTTGTAACAAACCTGTACGTATACTCCTGAAATCTAAAATAAAATTGGAAAATTAAAAAAAAAGATCTATTCTTTTCAGCTCGAACAATAAAAGCATGATGCTCAGAGCTAGGTCTTCAGAGTGCCTCAGCCAAGCCCCTGAGAGGTTTGCTATTATCAAGAAAAGAATAGAAGAACACCTGAATGACAGCCCAGTCTGTGCCAGTAGTTAGAGCTGGGTGTTCTGGAGTAAATCACCACCTCAAAATCACTTCCCTTTGCTGGGCTTGCTTTACACCAGTGCTTCTCAAAAGTGTGATCGCTGGATGAATAAGCAGCACCCGCAGCACCTGGGAAGTTGGAAGTACAAATTCTCAGGATTCACCCAGACTTAAAGCTCTAGGATGAGGACCAGTGACCTGTGTTTTAACAAACTCTCCATGTGATTCTGACACACATCCTCGTTTGAGAATCACTGATTTATTTATGAAACGGTGTGGCCCTCTCTAATGCTGATATTCTGTGATTGTCTCTTTTGGCAGGAAGCCACATGCTGACTCCCTAGGGACAGGGATAACCCAGAGGCAATTTCAGACTTGCTAATGTCAGGGAAATAGAGGATAACTCCCATAGAGTTCTCCCACTTTTAGTCCTTAGGGTATTTCCCCATCTTTCTTCCATATATCATCTTGTGTCCCATTTTACTAAGCCCCTGAGGTGTCCCAATGTCCATTGTCTTCCCTGTTTCCTCTTCTTCCATTTTTTTGCCTACGCTCCTCTCATTTGTGGCATGGGTACCTCTGGGCTGGCCAGCCCTCTCCTATGACAGAGCTGGCCATGAAGGGAAAGTGATCTGGTGAGTTGGTTAACCAGTATGCCCTGTGTCTTACAGTGACGTGTGTGTGCAGTGGTGTCCACTCTCCCGGCACTGCAGCACCGAGAAGAGCAGCTCCATTGGCAGCATGGAGAGCCTGGAGCAACAAGGCCAAGCCACCTATGAGAGCCATCTGTTGCCTATTGATCAGAACATGTACCCTAACCAGCGTGACTCAGCATACAGCTCCTTCTCAGCCAGCTCAAATGCTTCTGACTGTGCCCTTTCCCTCAGGCCAGAGGAGCCAGCCTCTGCAGACTGCATCGTGCAAGGCCCAGGACCATCTAAGGCCCCCAATAGCCGGCCTAATGTAACTGAGACCTCAGGAGGTAGTTGGCGCGCCAGTGGGGGCCACCTGAACCCCAGCTCCCAGATGTCAACTCGTCCACAGGAGGGACACCAGTCAGGGCCTGCCAAGGCAGTCAGGGGCCCACCACAACCTCCAGTGAGGCGGGACAGCCTTCAGGCCTCCAGAGCCCAACTTCTCAATGGAGAGCAGCGCAGGGCATCTGAGCCTATGGTCCCCTTGCCACAGAAAGAGAAACTGAGCTTGGAGACAGTACTGCCCACAAGGAACCCTAATAGATTCTGTTGCCTCAGTGGACATGACCAAGTAGCAAGTGAGGGCCACCAGAACTGTGAGTTCAGTCAGCCTCCTGAATCCAGCCAACAGGGCTCTGAGCATCTACTGATGCAGGCCTCAACCAAAGCCATTGGTTCCCCAAAAGCCTGTGACAAAGCTTCCAGCATGGATTCCCACACACTCAATGAGGCTTCAGGAGAGCTAGCTAAAGCTTCTTTTGGCAGACCTCCACATCTCATAGGACCCACAGGACATCGCCACAGTGCCCCTGAACAGCTGCTGGCATCCCACCTGCAGCATGTGCACCTTGATACCAGGGGCAGCAAAGGGATGGAGCTCCCACCCGGACAGGATGGCCACCAGTGGACTCTGTCCCCTTTGCACAGCAGCCACAAAGGGAAGAAAAGTCCATGTCCCCCTACAGGAGGAACCCAGGACCAGTCCAGCAAAGAAAGAAAGACCAGACAAGTGGATGACAGGCCTTTGGTTTTGGGACACCAGAGCCAAAGCAGTCCCCCCCATGGAGAGGTTGATGGACACCCCTCAGAAAGAGGTTTCCTGGACCTAAACAGAACAAGCAGAGCAGGCAGTGAATTGGCCAACCAGCAACCCTCTGCCTCTGGCTCCCTTGTTCAACAATCCAGGGACTGTTCTTCAACCACTAAAGTAGCTGGTGGCACAGAGGCAACCAAAGAAGGAGACAGTGAGCCCAGGGAGTGTAGCCAGATGGGTGGCAGGCGAAGTGGAGGGACCCGGGGCCGCTCAATCCAAAACCGGCGGAAGAGTGAGCGTTTTGCTACCAATCTGCGTAATGAAATTCAGAGGAGGAAGGCCCAGCTCCAGAAAAGCAAGGGTCCCTTGTCACAGCTGTGTGACACTAAGGAGCCAGTGGAAGAGACCCAGGAACCCCCAGAAAGTCCTCCATTCCCTGCCTCTAACTCATCGCTTTTATCTTCATGCAAAAAAACCCCCAGCCCCAGAGACAAGCTCTTTAACAAAAGCATGATGCTCAGAGCCAGGTCTTCAGAGTGCCTCAGCCAAGCCCCTGAGAGCCGTGAATCTAGGACAGGCTTAGAGGGACGAATAAGCCCTGGTCAGAGGCCTGGCCAGTCCTCTTTGGGCCTGAACACCTGGTGGAAAGCATCTGACTCATCCTCCTCAGACCCTGAGAAAGCACATGCTCACTGTGGAGTTCGTGGAGGTCATTGGAGATGGTCTCCAGAGCTTAAGTCACAGCCACATGTGGCAGTAGCCATGGAAGGCCCTCCCAACCCAGGTGACAACAAGGAATTGAAGGCTTCTACTGCTCAAGCTGGGACAGAAGCCATCCTCTTGCCTTTTGCAGACAGAAGAAAGTTCTTTGAAGAGAGTAGCAAATCCTTATCTACATCTCATTTGCCAGGTTTAACCACTCATAGCAACAAGACTTTTACCCAGAGACCAAAACCAGTAGACCAAAACTTCCAGCCAATGAGCTCCAGCTATAGGGAATTGAGGCACCATCCCATGGACCAATCATATCATGCCACAGACCAATCATATCATTCCATGTCACCCCTTCAGTCAGAAACTCCTTCTTACTCAGAATGTTTTGCAAGCAAAGGTCTAGAAAATTCCATGTGTTGTAAGCCACTACACTGTGGTGATTTTGAGTACCACAGGACCTGCTCTTACTCCTGCAGTGTTCAGGGAGCTGTAGTCCATGATCCTTGCATTTATTGTTCTGGGGAAATCTGCCCTGCCTTGCTAAAGAGAAATATGATGCCAAATTGCTACAACTGCCGGTGCCACCACCACCAATGCTTTCGGTGTTCAGTTTGCTATCATAATCCTCAGCACAGTACCCTCGAGGACAGCAGCTTGGCACCTGGCAACACTTGGAAACCCAGGAAGCCGACAGTGCAGGTGAGAACTTGGTTCTTGGGTGGGTAAGCTTCATTATTCTCTTAGTGAGGAGAAAGCTAGGTAAGTTATTTTAAAATAGGACAATCATAATTCCTTGAAACTGTACACCACTGGCTCCAGAAGCTGTTAGCTTAGTAAACTTGAACAAGATACTCAACCACAAAAATTGCAGTTGTCTCATCTTTAGAGTTAGAGCTTCATAAAATGGACACAACTGAGATTTACATCCTGACTATAAAATCGATATCCGAGTGACCCAAAGCAAGTCATTCAACTACACGAATTTGAAGTAAGTGATTCTAAAGGGAAAAGATAATTTTTCCCTCATAAAACAGCCAGTATTAAGAAGAGTCTCACTACCTCATCTCTAAAATGGGGAATATCATGGCTGCCTCATGGATCAGTTGTGAGAATCAAATGAGATTGTGTTTATCGAGTGCTAGGCCCAGTGCATGATGCAAAATTTCACTTGTTGCCTCCCTTTTTCTGCTTCAGAAGTATTCAGAGATGAAAAATTTGCAAATATCCCCAGGGTTTGTTTTCAGAGATCTGACTTGTCTGTTTTCTAAAAAGACAAATCCTTTCCCCTTTCTCCAGCCTGTCTCTGTTGGAGATCCAGGTCTAAACTGGCTGTTCTTATATCCTGGTTATGACCTACCACCCTAACACAAGCCACCACCATCTCCCAGGCTACTTCTGGGAGGACTCCCTAGGTCCTTGCCTACTCACTACCAAATTCCTTCCCCATGACATCCTTAATGCCATCTTTTGGCCCATGCATTCAAGCCAGAAGTTAATTCCTGTGTTCAGCTGTTGCAAACGCAGACACTTTTGAAATAACTGAGTATATGAGTCTGCTCAATATATATTATTGGGAAAAAAAGAAACTTTAAGAGTGAAAGAAGCCTTACACAAAAGACTATGGACTCTACACTTCCTTTTATGTGAAATTCGAAAACAGCTATTCTATGGGGAAAGAAATTCAGAACACTGTTTGCTAATGGGAAGTGACATAGAGATTGACTGGGAAAGGGCATGAGGGAACTTGTGGGGTGGTGACAATATTCTATATCTTGTAAAAGTTTGAATTAAACATATGTACCTGTCAGAACTCAACAAATGTACAGCAAGGCTGCTAGACAGCTAATGCACTTAATATTTGTGCAATTCACTGGAAGTAAATTTTGCCTAAAAATGTTGTAAACAGATATCAAACTTTATTCAACAGGTATGCTGAAGTGTTTTTGAAGTAGACTGCTGTATTCAACTTAGGTTTTCAGCATACAGGTCTTGTACATATTTTGTTATATTTGTCCCTGAGATTTTATGAAAGTGCCGAATCCTAGCCACTCAACTACCAGGGGTATTTGTCGCAAATATTTTATGTTTATAGATGCTATTATAAAGAGTATTATTTTCTTAATGTCAAGTTGAAATTCTTGATTACAATATACAACTATATAGAAATATAATTGAGTTTTGTGTATTGACCTTGTATCCTTCAATCTTGCCAAACTCACTTATTACTTCTAATAGTTTTTTGGTGGATTATAAAATATTTTCTACATACACAATCATGTCCCAGCAAATAGAATTTTGTATCTTTCTTTCTCCTGTACATGCCCTTTTCTGGGAGAGAGAAGACCCTTGTTGCACTGTCTCGCCTTCAATGCAATGTTTGGAGGAGATGGCGAGAGTGGACATTGTTGCTTTTTTCTTAATCTTTCACTATTAAGTTTGATGTTAGCTATAGGATTTTTTTTTTGTAGATACCCTTTAATTGAGGAAAATCTCTTTTATTCTTAGTTTGCTGAGAGTTTTCATCAGAAGTGGATGTTGTATTTTTTTCAAATTTTTTTTGTATCTGTTGAGATGATCATATAGTTTTTTTCCTTTAGTCTACTGATATGGTGAATAGCATTGATTGATTTTTAAAATAAGTACAAACATAGCATTGCCAGGATAAATCCCACTTGGTCATGATTGATTATCCTTTTATATGTTACTAGATTTGCTAATATTTTGTTAAGGATTTTGCATTTATGTTTATCAGGGATTTTAGTCTATAATTTTATTATAACATCTTTTTGTGTTCGTTTGTTTGTATCAAGGTAATGCTAGCCTTAAAGAATGAGTTGGGACATATTCCTTCTCTTTTATTTTCAGGAAGAGTTTGTGTAAAAATGTCTTCCTTAAATGTTTGGTTGAATTCATCATTGAAGCCATCTGGGCCTGGAGGTTTTTTAGTAGAAAACTATTTAACTACAAATTCAATTTATTTAATAGATATGGGGACATTTAGGTCATGTATTTCTTCTTGAGTAAGCTTTGATAGTTTGTGTCTTTGAAGAAACTTGTCCATTTCATTTACATTTCAAATTATGGGGATATAGTGGTTTTCAACTTACTTTAAAATGCATCAAGAATTTAAGATGGATTGGTAGATGGATAGAAGGGTAAATAGATATATGATAAGGCAAATATATCAAAATGTTAATTGTAGAATCTAAGATGCTGGGTATATGGGTGATCATTGTGAACTTCTTTCAACTTTTTTGTAAGTTTGAATATATTCATAATGTTGAAAAAAGAGGAGAGGAAATATAAAATAATGATTTTAAGGACACCGAAGCTGGAACCAGACTGCCTGGTTTTGAATTTCTTCCCCTGAACTTACAATGCCTAAGCTTTCCCATCTAAAAACATGGGGGTAGTAACAACACTTACACCATAAGTTGGTTGTGGGGAGTAAGTGATGTAACACATGTAAGACTTGGAGCAGTGACTGCCAGATTGTAATCATAAGTGAGTTATCTCTTAAAGGGACATTTTGGCTTAGCTTGAGAGACTTTCTTTGAAAGAAGGACCCCACAGATAGACAGTAGACAAAGGGGGCTGAGATTTGGTGGCAGGGGGAAGTGAGGGGATGACGGCTGCAGTATTGTCAGCCCAGGACCAGCAACCCTGTAAGAGAAGGGGCTACGATTTGCAGGTTGCAGCAATTGGCAGCAGTAAATCATGTGGGCAAGGCTGTGCCTAAACCCTCTCTCTTTTTTTTTTTGTACTCTGAGGGAGGGATACCTTGGGTTCCTAATGCTTGTTAGACCAGCTAAGCAGGTCTGCTTAGATACTAGGCATTCAGACACGTGGATGGCTGCCTAGGAGCCACCACATGCCCATTTCTAATCCTGCCATCTGAACTTTCCGCTCCCACCCCACCCCCCTCAAGAAATGAGAAGAACTTGTAGCATGGGTTAAGATGTTCTAGCTCTGATGACTAAGGTAGTTGTGGTGGTAGCTCTCTGAAACAGGGCTGAGATCCTGCTACTAATGTCCTTGCATAAGGTTGGTGAACTAATTGGCTCCTGTTCCATACAACAAAGACTGAAATCAGCATGCACTCACATCCTTCATACTTCACGCCAGCTTGTTTTGCATAAATTGTCAAATTATTTCACTTATCAATTGTATGAGATACGTTATAATAGGATCTCCCATTTTATAGCTGAGGAAGCTGAGAAAGCCAAGGCTTAGAGAGGTCACACATCTAGAAAGTGCCAGAGCCAGAGTTTGAATAATAAGGCAGTAACTGGCATCTGAGTGTCTACTGGGCACCAGGTACTATTCTAGGTGCTTTACAGGTATCAAGTCATTGAGTCCTCAATATTATCATCGTGATTATACTATTATATAGTTGGGGAAACTGAGATAAAGAGAAGTTGAGTGCCTTGCCTGAGGCCACAAGTGAAAGGCAGGTGTGTGATTTGAATCCATGCTATCAAGCTCTGGAGGCCAAGCTCCTGATTGTGCTACACTGCCTCTCCATAAGCTGGTTGCAAAGCCCAGGCCCTCTCTAGCGTGGCAGGATGCCCTCTAGCAGTATTACTTCCACTGGGGCAGCAAGTTCCCATCACAGTCTCCATTTGCAGCAAACCATGGGGATATAGGGATAAATGATTCTTTGGTTTAAAGGGTGCAAGCAATGTACCAGGAACCTATGTGGCTTAGGAAAAAAAAGGAGAGTGATACTGTGGACCTGGGAAGGTAGTTGGAAGTTGATATAGGACTTTGTTTGGTTGAGCACTGCTATTTACTGAGCATGTCCACAGGGCTAGACAGGGCATGGACAGAAAATCCTGGCCCCCACTGTGGTTGAACAAGTAATGGTGTCTTTGCAGGCAGAAACATCTCACAAGGGCGTTGAGGCAGAGTCTGAAGTAAAGGTGGTTAGAGCTATTCTGACATGCCAGATATAGGCAGGAACTGCTCTGGTCCTTTAAACAATGAAGCCAAGAAATAAACCTCAACTTTTCCATTGCTGCTAACATCCAGAGCGTCTTAAGTGCCAAGCACTGTGTTAGGAGTTCTCTCTGCACATCTTATTTATCATCACTACTGGTTACCCAGGAGTGATGACCCTTATTTGTCAGATAGGAAACTGAGGTGAGGTTCAGGGAGGTAATATGAGTTCCCTCAAATAACACCACTGCTAAGTGTCTTAGCCAGTGTGAGTGCACCAAGGACTATGTTTACTCTGCTTCACCAGGCATCTTACCTCCAATAGAGAGGCCTACTGGGGCAAAGGCAATAAAACTTTGAATGGGACTAATAATAATTACATTGAAGAAAGAGAGAATTTGGAAGATCAGTGAAATTTAGGAAAAACTACACCCCATTGAGCTAAACTCTGAGTCTCTAGGTACAGAGTGTTGGATACAAAATGAGGGAAAATCTGAAAGGCTATTTTGCATTCAGTTTGGAGCTAAAATAGGAAAGTAGGGACAGTTTTACAAAGGGCACATATGGCTTGACCTAGAAGAAAAGGAGTTACTGGGACATGGCCCTTAAGGAAAAAATGCCCAGCGTAGAAAGTCTACTCCTATAATGTAGGGACCATCGCACCCTGCACTTATATACCCCAGAGATGGGCCCACCTCAGGCCCTGCCAGCAGATGTGGGCAGAGAAGGAGGAGCCACTGCAGTCAGAGCCGTGCCAGCTTACCTGCTCACCCTCTGCCTCACCTGCAAGTGGGAGCTTCTGCCCTCACAGCTTCCTCAAGGGCCAGGGCTTCCAAGAAGATGCTTTCTTTGTTTGAAGAGGCAGGAGGAATGAGCAGGTTCACACAGCAGAACAAACAAAAGGAGCTCCATCCCTCCATGCAGGCAAGTGCCAGGGCAAACAGCAAACATACTAAACTGGTTTTCAATGTGGTTTGGGAGAGGAGTGCAGAAAGAGGGAAACAGCATTTCTAGACCACGGTGTCCAGGTCCCCAAGTGCTCCCTTAGTCTCTGCATGCCTGCAGCAGTGTAGCAAGCCTCCCGACAGAAAGGCAGCCCTCCAGGTACACATTTCTCAGCCTGCATAGCAGAGTAAAAGGAATAAGTTGCGGGGCTAGGCCAGACACCGGCTTCTCACCTCTTCCCATTTTTGAGGCCATCTAGATACCTGGCTGCTCAAAGCTTTCTAACTTACCAGGATTTTGCTTTACAGGAATTTCCTGGGGACAAATGGAAACCAATAACAGGAAACAGGAAGACCAGCCAGTCAGGGAGGTAAGTGAGTGCTCAGGGAGTTGGGGTGACTTGGTGCCTCTGAAGCTTCTATAGAAATTGCTAAGGTCTTTGCTTTGCTTAGTTTCCTTTGAGGAAACTGGCCTGGTATCTAGACTAAGGGCTTGATGGCATAGATATAATACAGCTCGCACCCCACCCCCCAGATAGCTGGGTACAGACCAAACTGATTGCTGGGGCGTTTTGGAATATGCAAGTTTCCTCTATTAGGCTGAGACCCTTGAGAGAGGACACCATACATTGGTCATAGCCTTATTCTCTGTACCTAGCACAGTGCCTGATACAGAGAAGTTGCTCAAGAGATATTTGTCATTTGCTTACCAAATGAAGAAGTGGAGCCTCCTCCACCATTAAATGGGTGAAATGACACGAAAGTCATAATGCTAGCTAATATTTCTTGAACACAGTGCTCTATTCTAGACCCCATTCAAATCACTTTACAAGTATTTATTTATCACTATGACCTTACGGAGCTGGGAATATCAGTCTTTGCATTTGACAGAGAGAAGAAACTGAGACACACAGAGATACATTCATTTGCCTAAAGTCCCACAGCTAATCAGTTGTCTAGACCCAGGCGGTCTAGCTTCAGGGACGCAATACTGCACTACAGTGTTTCTCTGAAATGGTTATTTTACCGATGAGTCAGTGAAATAAGATGACTTTATTGAAAACCTGGTATAGGTCCTAACTTTTTCTGGGAAAGGTAAATACTAGCAAAAGAGCAGCAGGAAACATGGTGCCTGCCCACAGCCTGAGCAGGGGAGACTAACGCACACAAAGCTAAATGGCAGTAATAATAAATTACCACTTGCCAAACAACCTACGTGCTGCAAGCTGAGTTACACATACTCTATTATGCTTTATCTTCGCAACAACTCTGTCAGGTAGGTGTGATTATAACTGGGCAGTGGTTCTCAAACTTGAGTGGGCAATTGAAACACAGGTAAATAGTTAGACCCGACCCTGCGCCCCTAGAGTGCTTTAGTAGGGGAGGAGTGGAGCTCAAAATCTGTAATTCTAACAGGCTCTAACAGCATCTGGGTGATGCTGAGGCAGCTGGTCCTGGGATCACACTTTGAGAACTGCTAACTCAGATAAAGGATCACTGTCAGAGAGGCTAAGGAATCTACTCAAGGTCTCACAGCTAGTAAAGGGATAAGCCAGGATTTAAGGCTAGCTTTTACTTTCTCTCGCAAGTTGACAGAAGATGAAACTCTGTCAAATACAGGGCTTAAGAAGTGCCTGGAACCTGGTAAGAGGGCAGTATGTGGTAACTATTATTGTACACTATTTAAGCTCATTGGAGTGTAAAAACAACTAAAGGTTGGGAGCTACAAGAGGAAAGACCCATAGAGGAGACTAAGCAGGGTGCGTTGGAGGAATAATCCCCACTGGTTAAATTCTGGCCTTGCAGTCAGTTCTGTCTGAGTTCAAAGCCAGGTTCTTCTATTCACTAGCTATGTGGCCTTGGCCAGTGCCTCCTGCCTGCCTCCCTCCCACTCTCTCTTTCCCTTCCCTCCTTATTTATAAAATGGGATAAGAGTCCCCATCTCAAATGTCTGTTGTTATGAGGACTAAATGAATTAATATATGTAAAGCATTTAGAGCAAAACCTGACACCATAGACTCTTAGGAATGTTATCTGTAATGAGGAGGAAGAAGAACAGCGGCAACAGAGAAGAAAGGTGAGTAGATCAGCCTACTAAACCTAGATAGGATCACAAACATGGGAGCAATGAAAGGTTACTATCAGGTAAGTGACATGATAAATGTGGCCCTTTAGGCAACTTTGCAGTATCTGCAGCCTAAATGGGTTGAAGAAAGACCAATTAAGGGAAGTGATCCAGGCATGACAGAATGTGGCCCTGGATTGGGTAGGTAGAGGTGCAATAGAAATGGAGCAGAAAGAATAGATAAATATGTGTGATATTTGGGGGAGGGGAGTTTGTTTATTGTGAAAACAATGTTACAAGAAATTTAAAATAGAAAAAAAATAACCTTATTGTTACCGCCTTCACACCCTGGTTGTTTTCATTTCCCTATCAGCTTTATAGGTATAGAGATTTTTTAAAGCATGATTATAATAACCATGTTGATGTAATTTTGTGTGCCCTGCTTCTTTTTCCTCTCTAAGCATTACTTGGTAAACGATTTTTCATGTTGCTATGCAGGTTTCCTCAAGTCATAATTTTTAGTGGCTATATAATATTTCACCAGCTTAATGTGCTCTAATTTGCTTAATCATTCCCAAAATGTTAGATAATTAGGTTGTTTCCAATTTCTTGCTATTATAAAGTAATGCAGCAGAAATATTTTGAGTTGCTATAGCTTTTTTTCTCATTTTGAATTATCTCATTAAAAACAATTATGTGGACTTGTCATTACTAGTGCAAAGAATATGAACATTCTTATGGTTCTGCATAGCTTTTGCCAAACTGCTTTCCCCACAAGATGTTTTACATGCCATTAGCAAGATTTTGTCACCATTGGAAATTTTCTTTTTCTAATACCATACAGTTTAATGGACCTATTATAGTTTTAATTTGCTTACTTTGATCATTCTAGTTTGAACATTTTGTGTGTCTAGTTAATATATTAATATCTGTATTGCTTCTCATGTGAATTATCTGTTCAAATTATTTGCTCACAAATATGTGACACCTTTTGAGGGCAAAGTAGAGAAAACTTGGTGACTAGAACTTGAGGAGAGAAAAGGAAATATATCTTAGCCAAGCATGATAGTGCATGCCTGTAGTCCTAACTGCTCAGGAGGCTGAGGCAGGAAGATCACATGAGCCCCAGTGTTCGAGGTGGCAGTGAGCTGTGATCATGTGACTGCACTCCAGCCTGAGTGACAGAGCAAGACTCCGCCTCAAAAAGGAGATAAAAATTAACTCTGAGCCCCAGTGACTTGGAGAAAGTTATGGACATAGATGGGGCAGTTGAGAAGGGGAGCTGGTTTGGTGAAGATGCTGCCAAGTTTGAACTGGGATATGTTGTATTTGAAATTAGTGGAAGACGCAAGTTGATTCTTTCAAGGCTTGTCAAACACCCAGCCAGGGATAGGTTAAGGAAGAAGAACCAACATAGGAAACTCAAGGGTCAAGCAGCTGAAGTAGTAAAAGGAGAAATCTGCCAGTGTAGAACATAAGCAGATAACTGTTAATGTCCTTAGCAGTTTGGAATTACGAGTGACCTTCAAGAAAGCAAATTCAGCAAAGCAGTAGCCATAGAAAATAGACTTCGTGGTAGTCTGTAAGGGGGAAGCATAGAGAAGAAATGTAGGCAGCTTTACACATCCCAAATTGACCCGTTTTAAGTGTACAATTCAATGATTTTTACAGTGATGTGCAATTATCACCACATTCCAGTTTTAGAACATTTCTGTCACCCTAAAAAGATCCCTCATGCCCATTTGCCATTGCTCTCCATTCCCACCCTTGACCTCAAGCAACCACTAATCTACTTTCTGTCTTTATAGATCTTCCTTTTCTGTGCACTCCATATGACTCAAATCGCACAATCTTTTGTGCCTGACTTCTTTCACTTAGCGTAAGTTTAGCAGTTCATCCACATATCAGTACTTCATTCCTTTTTATTTCCAGATAGTAGTCCATTGTATGAATGCATCATATTTTGTTTACTAGTCCTTCCACTAATGGATTGTTGGGTTGTTTTCACTTTTTGGCTATTGTGAATATTACTGCCATGAACATTCATGTACAAGTTTCTGTGTAGATTTATGTTTTTAATTCTCTTTAGTACATATTTAAGAGTGAAATTGCTGGACCAAACTATAACCATGTTGTTTAACTTTTTTGAGGAGCTGCCTGGTTTCTAAGGCAAATCCACCAGTTTACATTCCCACCAGCAAAAGAGAGTTCCAATTTCTTTTGGCTAATTTTAATACAATGATTAATTGCTACTGTGTGGTTTTTAAAATGTTTGAAAAGGGGCGAGGTGCAGTGGCTCACACCTGTAATCTCAGCACATTGGGAGGCTGAGGCAGGAAGATCCCTTGAGGTTAGGAGTTCAAGACCAGCTTGGCCAACATGGTAAAACCCCATCTCTACTAAAAATATAAAAATTAGCCAGGCAAGGTGGCAGGTGCCCGGTTTCCCAGCTACTTAGGAGGCTAAGGCAGGAGAACTGGTTGAATACAGGAGGCGGACATTGTAGTGAGCCAACATTGTGATACTGCACTCCAGCCTGAGCAACAGAGTGAGACTCTTGTCTCAAAAGAAAAAAAGTTTAAAAAGGAAGATGTTTAAAAAGAATAAATTAGCTAGGGAAAGGAGAAAGAGAGAAATAGGATGATAGAAGGAGTAATTGGGTTTAATTTAGTGGTTCTCAAAATGTGGCCCCAGGCCCAGCAACCTCAGTATCACTTGAGAACTTATTAGAAATGCACATTCTCAGGCCATACTCAGACCTACTGATTCAGAAAGTAGGGATGTGGCCCAGCAATCTCTGTTTTACCAAGCCCTCCAGGCAATTCTGATGCAAGCTAAGTTTCAGAATCACCAGTTTGAATGAAGCTTCAGTCAGGATCCAGAAAACTGAATTAGGTTTAAAACAGAAAGGAAAGCTTAATAGAAAAGGCAGTGGTATTGACACTGAAGACGGAAGAGGCAGGTCCCAATTGAAGGTCTCAGGAACCATGAGAAGGACTAGGAAATGTCCAGGGCATAGATGACATGTGTGAGGAGAAATCCTGATAGTTTCCCCTCACGCCTTCCCCCACCACCACCCACAAATTTTAACATTCACTATGTTATTTCTGTCACAACTGGAATGATGGGTGTGGGTGGAAAAATCAAATGTATATTCTTAAGCCACTCTCTTTGCCTGGAAGCCTGCAATGAATTCATAATTTCAGGTAGTTATACTCTTAGTTGTCTCCCTCCACTGTTATTTGGTTTTCCGTGAAGAGAATGTAAAAATTTTAGTATTAGCAGGAGGGTGGAAAATGGTAAATAGATCAACTGGGAGAAAAAGCTACATTACTGTGATGCGTTTAAAAGCCAAAGAGGTTATATGCTGGATTATCTCCCTTGGTTTTCTATACCTGTGATTGCCTTCTGTGATCCTTTCCATTTTTTCACTTTGCAGAGAACTTTAAAATGTGTAGAGTGTTTTTATATGCATGACCTCAGTTAATCCTCACAGCAACACTGAGGTTAAGCCTTATTTTTCCCATTTTATTGATGAGGAAGCCAAGACTCAGGAAAGGTATTATACCATTGACAGCAGCAGCAACAGGAATAATAGCCAACATTTATTGAGTGTTTGTTAATGTGTCAGACACTGTCGTAAGCATTTCACATGAATTATTTTATTTATTATTTATAATAACCCCAAGAGAACATTACTGTTTATTGACCCAGTTTGCAGATGAGGAAATTGACTCACAGAGAGATTAAAGTCACTTTCCTTAGGTCAAACAGGCATCTGACTCCAGAGCCCATTACTACTGGGATTATATAGCAGGTAAGTGACCAAACTAGAGCTCTACTTAGGTTTTTCCATTCTTAGCCTAGGGTTTTCTTCCTTCCCTTTGTCACACCACATCATGAGCAGAGTGTGAAATATCCAGTACACATTTCCTATTTACTTACTGAGTGAAAGAATATGGGTAATTCAGAGCTGAATCTGATTTCATTAGGAAGAGTACAGTTTTCAGGAAACTTTTACTACCTAAGAAGAATGCAACCTTCAGAAGCTTGGAAGGATTTGTCACACATGTAACTAAGGGAATTTAAATACTTAGGTCTTAGTTTAACACCAGGCACACAAAACTTATTCAAGGAAAGTTATAAAACTCTAATAGGAGAAATAATATGAATAAATGCATAGTATATACTTTGCTTTAATTTAGGAAAACTAAATATAGTAATGATTACAATTCTCCCTAAGTTAATGTGTAGACATAATGTACTCCAATTAGAGTCACCATGTGACAGTTTATAGAACTTGTCAAATTTATAGTAAAATTTATCTGAAAGAATAAATAAATGGGCAGAATTACCAAAGAGTACATTTATTTGAAAAGTTAATGATGGTAGACTTACCCTATCAGATTTTAAAGCCTGTCATAAAGCAACAATTATCAAAACCATATGATAGTGGGTTAAAAAAAGTCAAACAGTGAAATTAAAAAAGAGCTTCTAGAAACAGGCTCAAGCTATTTTAAGAATATAGAACACATGAGAAACAACCCTGAACTGGGGAAAGCAATTACTGTTTCTTTAGTAAGTGTTGAAAATTTTAGATATCAATATGGAGAATAATTAACTTAGATTCCTAGCACATACTGTACAGAAAGCAGACCAGTAGAATGGTATATTTATTCCAGCTGTAGATAGAAGATAAATTTGTGTCTGTTAAATGGAGGATATCATCACAGACTAGATTGATGGATTCAAATATATAAAAGTTGAGGGTGGGGAAAGGCTTTGTACAACAAAATGTAATAAAAACTAAGCAACAGAATGAGGAAGATGTCTGGGATCAGCATCACTGAAAACAGTTGCCTGTCCAAAAGAAATACAGAAAAAATGGGTACAGATGTAGAAGGTCAGCTTTCAGATTTAGCTTCATAAGTGGGCCAGGAAAATGAACAGGCAGTTTACACCTGAGGCAATAAAGGCAGTAAAATTATTGCATGGAAGGGTACCACCTCTCTAGCAATGAATGAAGTATAAATAAAAGCAACTTCAAGGTATCATAACCTGCTTATTAAATTATCAACAATTTAAAAAATCAATAAATAGAAATTATAAAATGCTACCTTGGCAAGGCTATGAGGAAACATTATGTGTTTCTGGGAGCAATATAAATTGGTTTCGTCTTCCTAGAGGGCAATCTAGAAAAATATGACAAGAGTATGTGTTTCTGGGTTTAGAATCTAGAAATATGTGTTCATATTATTTGACCTAGAATACCTCCAAGGAAATAACCTAAAAGGGGAAAAATAACTTATTTTAAAGATGTTCATGGTAGTGCTTATTATAATCATGGAAAGAGTTTACCAATCTAATATGTTATCATCTTGGAACAAAATAGAATAGCCACTAACAGTGACAGGTATACAAATGTTGGGTCTTTCCCAGAAATGCGTATTTGTAATATTAACCAAAAAATAATACATATGAAACCACATGCTGAATCTAATCTGATAGTAGCCATACACAAAGAAAATTCAGGAAGGAATCTGGTAAAATGTAAATAGCTAGATATGAATGTACATGGTATTCTTTAGGTACATGTCAAGTTGTTGGAATTTATAATTAAAAAGAAAATCTGAAAAATAGGTGACCCATGTTGGTTTGATATAGGCTTGAGAAGTTAAAGATCAAGGGCTTTGTAAAGAATCCCCATACCAGTGACAGACAATGTTACTTACCAGACATGCTTAATCTCACTGCTAGCTAGCATTTGGTTTGCTAGAATTCTCCATCCACTAGCACTTTTGCTTACTTATATCCACAAGAACTTTGACATCACCAGACCTCTACAAATCTCCAAATTTCTCACCACCACTACAACATAGTACCCCCTTGCACACACCCCCACAAGTAAACATTTTATTATCTGCCTCAGAACCATCCCTTTCTTAAGGGTTTTCCATTTCCCTTCATTTCTATTACTAGCACTAGTTTGCATTTCAGTGCCATTATTCACAAAGAAGCGTATTTTCTCTCTACCACAATGATTGTGTATGTATGTATGTATTACTTGACGAAAAATATAGATTGGGGTCACTGGAGAAAAGGAGCTAAGCTTCACCCAGGATAGCCCCAGTAAATCAGGGACTTGTCTGATTTCTTGACAGGACACTATGCATCAGCCTCCTGAGGACTAGAGAAGGTTCAGGGCAAGTGCTGCTACTTGCATTTGTTGTTGCCAGGCTAATTGTTCATTACTTGAATTTCTGTGGATCCAGGGGCAAGCAGGGGTGGCAGCAACAAGCTCTCTGTGTCCTTCTCCCCTCCCTGTATATCCTCCTTGTGTCTCACTTCCTGGATCTTGCAAATATTTCCTTCGGCAATAACCTAGGAGTGGCTGTTTCTCTTGGAGCAGAATTATATTTTGGCTGCTAGGGGAAGGGAAAGGAGAGAGGGGTTGGACCTGTGTGCTGTTGCTACTGAGATTCTGGAATGCCAAGCTATTGTGGTGAGCTTAAAAATAAAGCTTCCAAACAAGAAACTTCAAAAGGGCCGAGGAAGAGGCAGGAGGAGATTTTTCGGTCTCTGCAAGTATTGGTTTTCATTTTCAATTCCTATTAGGCCAAAAAAAAAATTTCAACAAAAGGGGAAAATCTATTCAGAAAAAAAAGGCAACCCATGGAAGAGGAAAAGAGACGAACAACCCTGGTTTTGGCAGGCAATTTGCTTTTGTTTTTGAGATGTAGTCTCTTTGCTGATGTCAACAAAGCCCTGTCTCATAGTTTGCTTTCATGCTTCCTCTCCTTTCTTCAGTGAGTAGCTAAGGTCTTCATGGACTCCTGAGGATGAATGTAGCGCAAGTACCTTTTGCTCTACCCCAGGAGTCCTTGCTTTCCTGCGATTATCTCTCAGAGACAGATGAGGCAGGTCTGGATACTGCTGCTTTTTACTAGCTGAGAAAATGATTTATCCTTTTGAAGCCTCAGGATTCTCATCTGCAAACTGACAATAATGGTTGTTGTGAAGATTAATGGAAATACAAACACGAAAGTGCCTAACACAGGGCCCAACACTTAGAAAGAAATAAGAAACCAGAGTAGTCGGCTGGGTGTGGTAACTGACGCCTGTAATCCCAGCACTTTGGGAGGCCAAGGTGGATAGATCACTTGAGGTCAGGAGTTCAAGACCAACCTGGCCAACATAGTGAAAACCCTTTTCTACTAAAAATACAAAAATTAGCCAGGCATGATGGCATGCACCTGTAGTTCCAGCTACAGGGGAGGCTGAGGCAGGAGGTGGAGGTTGTAGTCAGCCAAGATCATGCCACTGTACTCCAGCCTAGGCAAGACACTGTCTCAAAAAAAAAAAAAAATAAGAAAAAGAAAAAAAAAGAAACCAGAGTAGTTCCTTTTTCTTAATGAAACTCCTTGCCCTCCACTCTAAGGAAAGAATCCTTACTTGGTCTCAAAGCAGAGTTGCAAATTTCTTTACATTTAGGAGGCTGATCTCCTTGAAAATAGGACTTCTGGAGGCCAACCAATATCCTTGGCTTTAGGCTGATTCCCTTCAACGGAAGCCTCCCTTTCACCATTTTGCTTCAGTTGTTAAAGCCAGGAAGACAGGAGCAATATCGGTTTTGCTCCCCTTTGATCTGATCATCTTGCACAGTGTAATATTCAGCAAGGATTAGTGGAAGGAATGACTAGTACACACACTGGCCCAGATGATCCCATTAAGGGTAGTCCTTCCCCTTCTGGAGTTGGTCTCCTTCTGCCTGCTTGATGTAAGGTGACTCTGTAAGGCTGAGGCTGGCCCAACACAGGGCAGGTGAATGGGAGGGTAGTGCTATTAAAATGAGGGCTGATGCAGAGAGTAGCAATTCCCAGGTTGCCTTGTGCCCAGTACCTCTAGATAGGGTCACAGTCCCATGACTTAAGGCAACATATGCCCCAAGAAGGGCATGTTCTTTTCTTCCATTAACAGGGAACATTAACCAGGGAACAGTGCAGTCCAATTCTCTCCTTTTTTTGTATTGCATTTTAGGTTTTGGGGTGCATGTGAAGAACATGCAAGATTGTTGCATTGGTGCATACGTGGCAGTGTGATTTGCTGTCTTCTTCCCCTTCACCTATATCTGGCATAGTCCAATTCTCTTAATGGGAACAAGGAACAGGGCTGAAGCATACAACTGTGAAGGCAACTTTCCATGTTCCTAGCATCATTTCTAGGTCTTTTTTACATAGTTCATCCTCATGATTGCTTATTTGTAAGACATGTATTTTATTGGAAGTAAGATAAGCGAAATATCTTGCTCAAAGTCATTCAGCTTTTGAGTTATAGAGCCAGATTTTTAAATTTTACTGGAATTCAGAGCCAAGTCTTTCTAAAACTCTGTTCTTTCTGCTTTGCTCTATTGCCTGTTCTGTGCCCTGGTTAGGGGAAAAAAGAAAATGCAGTGAATTTGATTGTTATCATGGAGCAGGGTTCTTCGCATCACAGCTGCAAGAGACTGGCCCATCTGTTGCCTTTGAGGATATTGCTGCATTTCATGAAATCTAGATTGGAGAAGAAGGTCGGGAGAGAGGCAGGGACAGGAGATAGAAATGAGCAACCAAGTGTGTGTAGTGAAGGGTGAGGGACAGAATGTATAGTTTGGAAACCAACCTAATTGGAACAAATAACCGCCCCCAGACCACAGCACTCCCAACCCTTTTACTCTGAACCTTTGTTTCCATGATATGGTCCCTGAACCACCTGTGTTAGAGTCCTTTAGGTGAATTGCTTAAAATGCTGGTTCCTGGAGCCCACCACAGAGGTATGAAATCCGAGTTTCTAGGGTTGGGGCCTATGAATTTACATTTTAAACAACTTCCTGGGTAATTCTGATGAGGAGCCACTTCGATTATGAGCTGTTTTCTCAGACTAGTGGTTTCCCATAAAAGTTGGATCATGTAGCCTTCTCAGAAAGAATTTTTTAAGCATGTACCCTCAACCTATGTTGGCAATATGTTTATTAATTTCTTATATGTGCTAATGTCCTAACATTTATGCTTTGAAATGCAAGAAATAGAAAAAGCAAGTATAAATAAAATACTGTGAAGACAACTACCCTAGACTAAAAAATAAATGACCTGTCAAAAAAAAAAAAAAGAAAGAAAGAAAGAAAAGAAAAGGTAGGTGGTTGAAATCCAGTTTCGGGGGAAGGAAAGAAGAATAGTTAGAGCCCAGCAGAGTGGAAAGTTGACCTCATTTTTCTACAAACCCAGAACTCCTCCAGAATGAAGAAAAACGGAACTGACCATAAAGGTCTCAAGGTAAATATCAATTGCCCATTAATCCTTTAATCTTTGGATGCCAAAAACTGAAAAAATGATTGGGCAAGGCTGAAGGGCATTGGCCAGGCACCCTGTTGAAGTAGGAAGCAACATTTTATGAAAGCACCTACATGAGACAAGCACCTAATCTTCTGAGATGTGTAGTTAAGGACAGCATTGACAAGGCACCAGCTTTGATCAAAGCAGAGAAGCTCCACGCGGCTCATTTGAAGAAGTATGGTGCTCTTTGAGCACCGTAGGGTACATCAGCCCAGTAATAGAATTAGGAAGCTTGATAAGGTTGAGCAAAACAAATAATTTCCATTAGCTTGCACTACTGCAAAGAAATATGCAATTTACGTAAAAACAACAGACTTGCTGTGCAAACAGAGCCTCAAGATAATTCCCAGCCCACACCCCACCGCCACCACCATCACTACCACACACAAACCCCAATCAGATTCTGGAGCAATTGGACAGCTGCTGACTGCTTTACTTGCCACTCGTTGTTTCCATTGCCTGGCAACCGGTGCTGCAAGGTTACAGTAAAATGTTTAAGTTTTCTTCTTTTCTATAGTCACACAAACCTGCATTTATTCCACACTAGAGAAATATGTACTGAGCAGCCACTGTGTGCCAGGCACTGTGCTGGATACTGGTGATATAGTGGTTAACTTGACATGGCCTTCACCCTCAATATGGTCATGCGGATGGGGCAGACAACTAAGCAGTACTGTGCTGGGAAAATTAATGGATGCTGTCAGAGCAGAGCCTGGGCACTATCCCATACTTTGGGGGAAACAGGGAAGGCTTCCTCAAGGAAATGATATCTCAGTGGAAATCCGAAAGTCAGTCAGATAAAGAGGGGAAAAGAGAGGGTAAAGAGGGAACAGAGCATGTAAAGACAAAAAGAATTGTGGAAGGTGTGGGAATGGCAGAATTTTAAGGAACCTTACAAATCCTATTAAGGGTCTGTATTTTATGAATAATGTAGGCTTCAAGCAGAAAAATGTATATCAAAATCAGATTTATGCTTTATTTTTCTGTTTACTAATTTTGAATTGAAAAATGTCATAAATGCATTTAGCGTATACATACACGCATGCTATAACAGAATCTCACCCCAAACCATCAGTACAGCTCTTCACAGGAGACATTACTGGCAGTTTGTTGTGTATCTTTCCAGAAAAGTAATGTGTGTGCATGTATATACATTCGTTTTTACAAAAGTGAGAACATCTTGCACATCTTTTCTATTCTACATCCTGCTTTTTTATTTTAATGATTATTCTATATTACACATACGTCTATTGCATCACCTTTAACAGCTACATGTGTTCCATATATAGATAGTCCCTATTTTATTTAGTCCCTATTGAAGGGCATTTAGATGATTTCCTGTCATTTGTGATTACATACAAATCTACAGTGAATATCTTATGGATATCTCTTCGTGTTCATGTTGGAATGCATCCGCAGGATAAATTTCTGGAAGTTGAACTACTGTGTCAAAGGATATGCACATTTTACCTTCTTTTCCTTCCAAATTGCCCTCCCTAGGAGTGATACTAATTTCCACTCCCACCAACAGTGTAAAAGATCACCTGTTTCCTTATACCCTCATTAATTCTTTTACTTTTTTATTTTAAAAGTTTCATTTTTGTTTTGATTTGCATTTTTTAAATTTTAAGTGAGGTTGAACACCTTTGGTAAGTTGATAAGTCATCTGTATTTTTCTGTAAACTATACCTTTTTTTTCCTATGGAGTTGTTGGTCCCTTTTATTGATTGGTAGGCATACTTCACATATTAAAGTTATTTACTCTTATAGATGTTACAAATATTTTTCCCAGTATATCTTCACCTTTAGACTTTATGGTATACTTTTCTGGACATAATTTTTTAAGCTTTAGGAAGTCACATTTATCAACTTTCCCTTATAACTTTTATGTTTTGTGTCTTACTTAGAACTTATCCTGCCGACATTATTTCATAGTTTTAAAAATGACTCTGACCGTTGTGGCCATTTTCTTGCCTGATCCACACATTGGGGAACATGTTTATCAAGTTTATGTATTTCCACTAACCTTGGTAAAAGTAATTATTTTTATTACATGAAATAAATGTCCTTGCACTTGAACAAGCAAAAAAAAATAAAAATAAAAATAAAAAAATAAAATAAAAATATTTTCTTCAAGTACCTTTATGGTATTTTTTTGACATTTGAATATTGATACATATAAACTTAATTTTGTTGTAAAAAGTTATGTGATGATTCAGCTTTATTTTTGTTTCAATGGCTATCCAGTTGTTCTAAAACTATGTATTGAATAATTCATCTTTCCCCCACTATTTGAAATGCTTCCTCACAAACTAACTTCCCATATACATTTGAGTTGATGTCAGTGTTCTAGTGTTCTCTGTTTTATTCCATGGATCTACCTTTCTATTTGTGAGACTGCCTTATTTACCGCTATCTTTAGAAATCATTTCAGTAACTGGTAGGGCTAGTCTTCCCTCATGACTCTACGTTTTCTACACCATTCCCTAATAATTCTCATGATTTTATTTTTCCCATATGAAATTAACAATAATGTTCCAAAATGCAATCTGTTGACAGTTTTATAGAGTTTCTATTAATTTTATAGATTTACTTAGAGTAGCCATCTTAACAATGTTGAGTCATCGTCGCTAGGAAATTATGAGTCCCTTCATTTATGTGCATCTAGGTTTATGTTTGTCAATAGAGTTTTAAAGTTTTTGACATATAGATCCTGCATATATCTTGTTAGGTTTATTTCTAGGCATCTTATCTTTTTAATTGTTGTAGTAAATGTTATCTTTCCCTCTTTTATATATTCTAACTAATTGTTGCATCTATATAGAAAAGTTGTTGATTTCTATATGTTAATTTTATACCCTGACACCTTACTGAATTTTCCTGTTGTTGGTATTTTAAAAATTGTTTATGATGAGGCTGCGCACAGTTGCTCATACCTGTAATCCTAGCACTTCGGGAGGCTGAAGTGGAGGGATTGCTTGAGCCTAGGAGTTCAAGACCATGGCAAGAACCTGTCTGTACTAAAAATACAAAAATTTGCCAGGCATGGTGGTGTACGCCTGCAGTCCCAGCTACTTGGGAGGCTGAGGCACAAGAATCACTTGAACCTGGGAGGCAGAGGTTGCAGTGAGCTGAGATCGTGCCACTGCACTCCAACCTAAGTGACAGAGTGAGACTGTCTCAAAAAAAGTTTCTGATGAATTTTCCAGATAAATACTCATATCATCTATACATGATGAGAAGGTATCCCCTTCTTCCGATGTTTCCATCTTTATTTTGTCAAATTGCACTATTGCTTTCAGAACAATATTAAACATTAGTGAGGAAAATGAGCACCTTTGTCTTGTTCTGGATTTTGATGGGTATACCTCTGGTGTTTTGCCATTAAGCACAATATTGGCTTTTGACTTAAAAAAAAAAAGTCTGATGATGATGATATTATGGAAATAGACATCTTTTTCTGTTAGTTTTTTTTTTTTAATCTGGAAATGATGTTGAATTGTTATCAAATACATTTTAGCACTAGGGAAATTGTTATATGACTTTTATTCTTTGATTTATTAATGTTGTCAATTATATCAGTAAATTTTCTATTACTGAGCCAGTCTTATATTTCTAGGATGAACCCCATTTGATCATGGTGTATTATATTTCTTAACATCTCTTAGATTCTGTTTGCTAATATTTTATTTAAGATATTTAAGATGTTTTGCATCTATATTCTTAGATGAGATTGGTCTCTAGTTTGCTTTTCTGTTCTGTTTGCTGGGTTTTACTATCAGTGTTATGCAGGAATCTTTTCTTCTCTCTATTCTCTAGATTTCCAGAGTCTAGAAAGTGCAAATAACATTGGTTTGATTTTATTCCTTGAAGGTTGGTAGAATTAACATGAGACTATGTGATTGTGCTACTTTTTGATCAAATTTATCATTTTTTTCCTATGGTAACTTGTGGGTTTATATATTCTCATTCTTCTACAGTCAGTTTTGGTAATATTTGTTTTCATAGAAACATACTTTAAGTTTTCAAATTTGTTTTATGGGGTAGAGCAAAATATTCTCTTATCCTTTTCATTTACTCTGTAACTGTTGTTATTTCTCCATTTCTAATTCTGTGCATTTGGATGCTTTTAAATTAGATTAGCAAGTGGTTCATCTGTTTCACTGTTTTATATTTTCTTTTGAGGAATTGGTTTTGGCTTTAATTATTAGTTCTATGATTTGTTTTCTAATATATTAATTTCTGCCATTAGTTTTATTATCTGCTTTGTTTTAGGTTTATTTTTATGATTTTTATGATTCTTGTATTCTTTTGTTGAATGCTTAATTCATTTATTTTGATTTGTTCATACATACTAATATAAGTATTTAAGACTACAAGTTTTTCTTTGACTAATGCTTTAGTCAACCATATCCTCTAGCTTCTGATATTTCCATTGTTGTAATTTAATAGGTATTCAACAATTTGAAATTAGATTTTCTCTTTGACTAAAGTAGATTTTTTTCTATGTTTATTTTCTATATACTAAAGATTTTTATTTTCATTTTCTTATTAATTTCTAGTGTTACCATATTGTCATTAGAGAATATGGTCTGTACTACTTCCATTTTCTGGCTCAGTAGATAGCCAATTAAAAATATACTCGATGGGTCCTTGATAAAGAAAAATATACAGTCTGTTTCAGTGTATGAAGAAATTTAGATTTTCTCATTATCTTAGTTTTTGACTGTCATGATCTGTCATCAGCTGGAACAGTCTCGTATTTTGTTTCTACTTTTTTTCTGGTTTTGCATTTGCTATAGATTTTGCTTTAAGAATCTTTATGCTATGTTTTCTGGTGCATAAAAGATGAGAGGAGGTAGATCTTCATCATGTGTTCTAGTTGTTAACATTATAGTGCCCTTCTTTATCTTATTTGTTGCTTTTTGCTTTTAATTCAACTTATTTATGAAATGAGTGTCATAGTTTATTTTTTCTTTAATTTTGACATTATTTCCTTTATTAAACATGTTTATTGAACGCCCACTGTGTGCCAGGCACTAGAAACCTATGAATGAGACAGACAAGATCCCTGCCGTCATGGAGCTTACATTTTAGTTAGAGATTGGAACAGAAAATAATCAAGTAAAAATAGGTATGTGATATGATATCAGGTGGGGATAAAGATGAATACTCAAATAATAAAGTAGAATAAGAATGATTAAATATAAGTTGTGTTGATTTTAGATAAAGTAGTCAGGAAAGGATTCTCTGCCTGGTACATGTTTGTCATTTTTTTACTTTCCACTTGTCCATCACCTTTTGTTTTTGTTTTGGTGGTTTTTTTTTTGTGAGGGAATATGCAATGTGGAACAGTTTGAACACAAGGAATTGTTATAATCGTAATGAACTATAAGTGTGCAAAAGCCCAAATAAGAAGATAGTGGGTATGTCTGGATATGAATCTCTGATCCACATGAGTGGTGAGCTAACCAGAATGGGGGCTGGATAAGAGGGGAATGAAGGACATTTTGTCTTCCATTCTATCCGAGTTTGGCTATGATTATGTGTATTATTATTTTTTAAAGAAATATTTCTAATCTTCATCATGATTATTGAATGGATATTCTGTATGATGATTTAATTGAGCCCCTGGAATTTCCTGTCACTGGACAGGACTTAGCATGATGCTGATTACTCACAGGCTACAGCAGGAAACCACATATTGTGGCTTAGAGGGCTTAACTCTTTATACCTTGAGGCTAAAGAGATGTCTTTTAACTTTAGTCACTCTTTATTATACAGAAGTTTGGCTTTTTATGTATATTCAAATAAACCTGGACTTATTTTCCTTAGAGGTTTTCTTCTATTGCTTATGAGAGTCTTATTTCACCTCACAATGATAGTCTTTTAAATTTTCTGATTGTTTTTTCTTATGTTATATATGTGCATAATATATACACATATAACATGTATATTAAAATTATACACACATACACACACAGGTATATCCATGACTCTTTATCTAGAATTTATTTTGGTATATAATATATGATGTAGCTCCAAAAAGCACTGCTTTACAGTTATCTGAAAAACATTTATTGAATAATATTTCTTTATCTCCTTTCTTGGGGAAGATTATGTATGTGATATTTTTATAGGTAGTCTGCTTTGTTTCTGAACTTTCTATTCTGTTTTGTTGATCAATAACACACTGTTTTAATTACAATTATTTTATGATATACTTTATCCCTTCCTTGCCCCTTTCTTCATTTCTTCTGTAGCAGAATACTCTTTAATATTATATCATCTTTTTATTACAAGTTAATTCTGTAAAAATTCATAGTTAAATTTAGTTAAAAATTTCTACTGAGAATTCTGATTGGAATTGCATTAGAAAGATTTTTTTTTTTTTTTTTTTTGAGACAAGGTCTTACTCTGTCATCCTAACTGGAGTATAGAGGTGCAATGATGGCTCACTGCAACCTCGACCTCTTAGGCTCAAGCTGTCTTCCCACCTTAGCATCCCAAGTAGCTGGGAATAAAAGCATGCACCATCATGCCCAGCTAATTAAAAAAAAAATTAGAGACAAGGTCTTACTATGTTGCCCAGGCTGATCTTGAACTCCTGGACTCAAGTGATCCACCCGCCTCAGCCTCTGAAAGTTCTCGTATTACAGACATGAGCCACCGTGCCTAGCCAGAAGGAAATATTTTAAATCCCAAATAGCAGATAACTATGACTTGCTTGGTGTTTTTTATTACAAGTATAAAAACATAGAAAGTATATATATCTAATTCATAATACAGGTTGCATCTAGAGAGGCAGTAGGGGAATGGAAGTGAGTTATGTGAAGGATATTATTTCTTAAGAAAAATTCATGAAACATAAATGGCAAAGTATTCAAACTTACTAAGTGTGGGTGATAGGTAGCAGCATGGGTATCATGGCAATCAATCTCTGTATATCTCTAAATATTTGAAATTTTTATAATGAAAAGCAAACAAAAACAACAGATGAGGCAGGATAGCCAAGCTTGTAAACCCTAGAAAACAGCACATGCGATCTGACTGCTATAAACAGACTGGGGTGGTGTGTGTATATCCAGACTTTGTAGCTAAACTGTTCAATTTCAAATTCTAGCTCTACCACGTACTAGCTTTATGACCCCAGGCAAGTTACTTCAACTCTCTATGCCTCAGTTTCCCCAACTATAAAGTCAATGCAGTAGGGATAGCTACCTCCTAGGGTTATTGTGAGGAATAGATAAGATACGGAAACCACTTAAAACAGTGCCTAGCATTTAGTACATGCTCAGTAAGTGTTAGCTATCATTATCATTGTATTATTATTACTATTACTATTACATTTACTACACATATTAAATTGTTTTGTGGACATTTTAAATTTTATATAAATGTTGTCATCTAAAATACAGGCCTATCTGCAACTTGCTTGTTTTTCTCAGTACTCATCTGATGTTTTGCAGGGAAATGGCTCATTCCAAGACTAGCTTTTCATGGGCAACCCCTTTCCATCCTTGCCTTGAGAACCCATCGCTGGACTTGTCAAGCTACCGGGCAATTTCTTCTCTCGACCTTCTTGGAGACTTCAAACATGCTTTGAAAACATCAGAGGACACTTCAGTATATGAGGAGGGGAGCTCCCTTGCCTCCATGCCCCACCCACTGCGCAGCCGTGCCTTCTCAGAGAGTCACATCAGCTTGGAGCCCCAAAGCACCCGGGCCTGGGGGCAGCATAGGAGGGAGCTCTTTAGCAAAGGTGATGAGACCCAGTCGGATCTTCTTGGAGCCAGGAAGAAGGCCTTTCCTCCTCCTCGCCCTCCTCCTCCCAACTGGGAAAAGTACAGGCTCTTTCGTGCAGCCCAGCAGCAGAAGCAGCAACAGCAGCAGTCACAGCAGCAGCAGAAACAACAAGAGGAGGAGGAGGAGGAAGAAGAAGAAGAAGAAGAGGAGGAGGAGAGAGAAGAGGAGGAAGAGGAGCTGCCACCCCAGTATTTCAGTTCAGAAACCTCTGGTTCCTGTGCTCTCAATCCTGAGGAGGTCCTGGAGCAACCGCAACCCCTAAGCCTTGGCCACGTGGAGGGCTCAAGACAGGGTTCACAAAGTGTCCCAGCAGAGCAAGAATCCTTTGCACTCCATTCCAGTGATTTCCTGCCTCCAATAAGGGGTCATTTGGGATCTCAACCTGAGCAGGCTCAGCCCCCTTGCTACTATGGCATTGGTGGGCTTTGGAGGACATCAGAACAGGAAGCCACCGAATCCCCCAAGTAAGTACATGCGAAAGATACTAGGTCCCTGAAGAGGCAGGCAGCACAAGTTTGAATTTTACCTCCACAATTTACTAACTGGATGACCTCAGTCTCGTCAATTAAATTGCTCCTAGCCTCAGTTTCCCTACGTGGAAAACGGGTATAATGATACCTGCTCCACATCATTGTGAATATTAAGATAATCTACATAAAGGATATTAGCTCCATACTTAGCACATAGTAGGTGCTCAGTAAATGTCATGTTCTTATCCCTAAATATCATTATTAATGTACTGTATTTTTCCTTCGTGTGTGTTTACCGTATCCATCAATTTCTGGCCCCTGATCTTAAAGACATTGAACACTTGTTGCCTGTATTAGGTCTTTCCCAGAAACCTGGCTCAGGCACTTTTTCTGCCTTCTCTTCTGCTTACCCTCCAGAATAAGAGGCCAGCTCACAACCTGACCTACCTCTGCTTTAGGACAACTAGCCTGGGCTTCTAAACTCACCCCCCCCCACCACAACCCCCAACATCAAAGGTATTCCTGGGGCTGGGTGCTTCACGCCTTGATAATCCTTACAACAGTTAAGGACTTACTTTTTCTCTTCCACTTTCGCCCTCTCCTTGTTTACCTGCCTCTTTGCATTCATGTGGGTGGGTAATAAGTGGTAGCTCACAGGGTGAGCTGCCTAGACAGGGAGTGTGTTCTGGCAGCAGGACTGCCAGTGTTTATTCACTCCACAGAGCCAGTTGTCATCTGCATGCCCTACAGTGCATGGGTTTTTTTTATTATTATTATTTCTTTTGCTCCAAAGCAAAAGCCCCAGGGCCATCATCACTATTATTTGCTCAGTGCTCTGGCTGTCAGCAGCTTTGCCTGCTCTCCTGTGAAGAGCTCAGCCCACTCTCTGCTGAGGCTGAGGCTGGGGAGGCAGGTGGCTTCTAACTGCTTTTTTTAAACTCCCTTTATAGCAGGAATTTGCCTGAGACTTGTTGCGGTTAGGAGTACCTTGTTATCATGTATTTTATTGACAGGCAAATCTGTGACTTGGCTATCTGGAGCTGGTTGATCAGTTTTCCAGCCTAAGATGCCATAAGCACTGCATTTACAGGGCCTGACTCCTAGGCACTGTAAGAATCCTTCATTAGATCTCTTGTGGCTGCTTCTCAAGTGGTTCTTCTACCTGGGGAGCATTCTTATTGTAATGAGAAAACATTTTGTGAAAAGTACCTGTGATTGTTATCTATCATAGCAGAGAAAAGGGAAAATGACCTCCAAATAGTAGGCACTTAACAAATATTTAGGAAGAAAGAACAAATAAATGAGTGGATGAACATTTATTAAGTATTTATTGTATACCAGACACTGCTAGACATTATATGTCCATTATTTCATTTAATCCTCCCAATAGCCGTATTAGCCATTATTATCCCCATTTCACAGCTGAGGAAACGAACTAATTCCAAGTTACACAGCAAAGATGCAAAGCTAGAGCTGTCTGACTCCAAAGCCCATGCTTATTTTGCCTTCCTA
This sequence comes from Aotus nancymaae, assembly GCF_030222135.1. Classification (NCBI taxonomy): domain Eukaryota; kingdom Metazoa; phylum Chordata; class Mammalia; order Primates; family Aotidae; genus Aotus; species Aotus nancymaae. Next base: position 8,977,953 of record NW_026988472.1, read on the forward strand.
GTCATCCTCTCCCAGAGATATCTTGTTCTTTCTATAGGCCAGGAGTCACAGGGTCCTCTCCTCTCCTGTAGGGCAAGGTGTATCAGAGGCAGCATTAACAGACCTTGGTTCTTCCTTCTTTATGTAGCTCCATTTGCTTTGGACAGAAAGAAATCACTATTATTAAAGATCTTGTAACTTGCTCCAGAAATTTATTTTTAATGACTATGGGATGTAAAGGAAAACATTTGTGTGCACACAGCTCTGCTTGTATCTACAAAATCAACTAGATGCTTCTTTGAGTGATGGAGAGTTAAGGAACAGCATCGTTACCAACATAGCTAATATTTCTTTTTAACTACTTACTATGTGCTATGCATTGTTCTAAGTACTTTTGTGTATTAATTTAATCATCAAAGTAAACTTATGAAATAGTTAACCATCCATCTTCTCCATTTCTTAGATGAGAAAAGCGAGGCCCAGGGAGATAAAGTAACTTTATCACAAGATGACAGGTAGCTACTGTGCTTGCTCTATCATCCCAGGATCTCTGGGCTCTTGAAGAAGATTCTGTTCCAGATCCTAGGAGAGGACAGTGTCCTAGCCAGAAGGAAGCAGCTTTAAGATTTTGTAAGGGATATATAGATGCATAATATGTTGAATCTAAAACGCAAATAAAGACATCTTAATTTCAGCCAAGTTAAACTGTGGTACCTCTATAACCTACTTACTTTTCCATTAAAAAATGCTGGAATACATGCAGAAGCCAGTTAGTGGAATAATCAAGGATTATTTAAGTCTAATAACTCTGATTCAAGTATATGTATAGCTTGCTTTATGGACTCTATGCATTTCCTCCCAGTGCTCTGTGAAAGGAATCTGATTTTTGCTTTGGTGTTTACTATTAAATTCCAATTATATTCTCATAGATCACCTATAATCCCTTCCCTGTTAATGGAGGTGATAAGGGAAGGATCCCTAGAATATAGTGCCTAATATGATATACTATAATATGATACAGGGATATGTATGCTGGAGAACTGAGTCTCCAATTAGCACATCCTTTTTTTTCCTTTATAATACTTTCTGACACAGAACTTTCACGTATATATTTTCTTGTATATAGGAATTCCCTAAGTTCATATTCCCTCCAGAATATTCTCTATTATCTGCTAACATAGATATACTCCAGCCAGAAAATTCCTTACATGTAAGCTTTTATATGATGTCAAGTTGTCCCTTTGGCAGTATAACATAGTGGCTAGAAGCACAGATTCTAGAGTAAGGTTGTCCAGTTGCAAATCATTTGCCATTTAATGTCTGGTGACATTGGGGAAGTCACTTTACCTCTTGGTGTCTCGTGTTCCTTCTCTGTAAAATGGTTTTCATGAGCATTCAATTATATATTTATATACCTATGTGTGTGTGTCTCTATCTTAGGATGGTTTCTGGAGCATGGTAAGTACGGTGTGCATGTTAGCTGGTATTGTTCTTTTATCAGTGTTACAAGCTTGAAACTTACATACAAATGAATTTACCTAGGATGACGAATATTGGTATGCCCAAATTTCCTCTGTGTGATGAATTAGGAGACAGCATAGCATGAATCAGTAAATAGCTGTGGAGCTTTTTAACCATTATTTTTGACCTTTATCTAAGAACTGCAAATAGCTGCAAAAATGACTAATGAGTTTCTCCTCTTTTCCCTTTCAAACAGCTAGAGGTTAGCGAAGGGGTAGTGCTATAGACAGGTGGAGGGTGGGAGTGCCTGCCAGGCAACAGGAATACAGTGAGAATGGATCATCCCCTACCATAAACCATGGGCAAAATCATTTGCCCCTCCATCACTGAAACCTGACATTGTAGCATTTCTCTCTACTTCCTTCCTCACACCAGACCAGAAGCTTTGATGGCAGAAGAGGCCAAACCTAAGGCAGCATGGATCCAGAACTACATTTTTTCTGAGGAGAAGTTCTCTTTCATGGGCTGGGGCTCTGAGAAGCGACTCCTCAGCCCCACAGGCTTTGGTGAACCCAAGACAATAGGGTCTGCTGCTATACTTGTGAAGCCCCTAGGTGCCACTCAACCATGGAGGAGGCTAGGGCCATTGGGAATATGCCAAAAGTGGGGAGATGCGATCCCTTCTCAGGCTGAAGGTCTGCCTTATAGCAGGAAATGTCAGAAGAGCTCATGAGAGATGTGGTGGGCCACAACAAGTCCCTGGCAGGGGTGCTTAACATGGTAACCACTGTTGAGGTCATGGGTGACCTCTTTGCCATGGGAGATCTACAGCAGAGGGTCCATTTCAAGCAGGAGTGGCATTGGAAAAGAAGAAATGATGAGAGTGTCCAGGAAAGCCACAGGGTGCCTTTGTAAGCAAGCAGACTAGATAGAGCCAGGATGGGTGAAGGTCCCGGGGTAGGTCTGAGGGAGGCCAACAGGTTTGGAGAACCCCATAGCTAAGGTCTCAGATACTTCTCTACCACCTAGCACTTAGTTTGAGATCCACATACTGGGGCCATGAACCAAAGGGATGATGATCAGAAGCCCAGAACTTTTAGGGCCTACCAGTTTTTCTGGATTTTAATTGAGTGTTAGTGACGAAACCAAATTATCTTGGAAGAAGTCTCCCTAGATGGTAAAGTCAGGGTCGTGGCAATAGCCTTCTAAGTTCTTAAAACTTGCCTTTACCTAACTCCAGTTTACCTTCATGTGGCCTGTTTACATTTGAACAGTGTCTTTCTTGTCCATTTGTTTTTCAACTCCTTGGTGAAGCAGGGTTCCATTTTTCAGATGGAGAAGTTAAGAAGCAGAAATGTCAGCAGCCTCTCAACAGAGGTGCTCAAATGGTCATTCTTTGTTTCCACAGACAAGAGTTTCAGCACTTTTCGCCTCCTCCAGGGGCCCCAGGAATCCCTACCTCTTACTCAGCTTATTACAATATTTCTGTGGCCAAGGCAGAGCTGCTGAACAAACTGAAAGATCAACCCGAGATGGCAGAGATTGGCTTAGGAGATGAGGAAGTTGACCGTGAACTGGCTCAAAAAAAGGTAAAGTTTTTTGATGTGTCCTAGAGATTTTCACAATTTAGTTTGAATGTGTCTGGAGGATGACCAGCCTTCTACACTCTCTAGAACATCTTGTATTCCCATATTTTCAGTATGGAAATCATACAGCCTCTCTGGGTTTCTCACAGGTCCAAGTCCACTCTATTTGTGATCCAGTCAATAATAATAGTAGTCATAATCATCATTATTGTCTCTGTGATCCTTAGAGCAACCCAACAAGGTAGATTGGGTATTTTTAATAGTTGAAGGGACTAATTTGCCCAGGTACAGACTAAATGGTAGATCCAGCACTTGAAGTCAAGACTGTCTGAATTTCTACTCTACAGTACATGCTGTCTCTCTGAATTGAGCCAGCCTTGTAATTAACTCACTACTCAGGGCACATCAGAGCTTCTGCCAGTGGGCTCTTGTACCCAATGGCAGTGCCATTGATTTTTATTCTTTGTGCAACTTTCTGTGAGACAGAACAGACTAAGTAAAATAAGGACAAATTATAGGCTGGCAAACTTTAGTGTTTATTTGCAAAGATAGTCAATTATGTCTTAAAAATACAAAATAGTTAAATGGGGATGATGATGATGTTGTTGTTCCAAAGCTTTCCTTTCTTTGTCTAAGTACCACTAGTCTGGTTTTCTAATGAATTCTTGGAATTACTTTGCCCTCCCTGCACTTACCTATTGTATTTCATAAGCAAATAGGGTTGTCATGGCAACCTCAAAGGCTCAATTTACCTCTTTGTGGACATCTGAACTCAATGTAAATTGTTCTTCTGCCCATACTTCTTTCAGAACATGACCTGTAGGAAGGTACAGGGCCATATGCAAGAGCCCTTCTTCCAATTTCCTATCTGAAGCAAAATGTCAGGGGAAGAATTGGAAGCATGGTAGTATTGAAGTTCTATTGATTCAGGTATCTGTTTCCTTGGATTCCATGTTCTGTGAGCACGGCAGGGGTACTCCTAGCTTACTCATGGCCTGGCCTCTGCAGGGGCAAACCTAATAAAAAAAACTCTGACCAGGAAAAGAGAGAGATGATCAGAAATGGCAGAGCACAGAACAACAGAAAGTGATTGTGGGTGGGCTACGACAATTTTTGTCTCTGAGGAAGAAAGGTGAAGAGTGTCACCAATTTGCGATGTCCCAGAAAAAACAACTTAGCTCTGGCTGGATCTGTGATGACTCCACAACTCTATCCAGTACACTTCTTCAGGACTGAGGTTCAGGTTGTGAAGTGCAAGTCCCAAGAAATAAAGCGCTCTCACCACTTATCCTTCCATCTATCCCTGGAGCCTGGGAACTGGGGTGGGTAGGTGATTTTCCAAGTGGGTCATTTTCCAGATGGCCCCCGGCCATCCTTTGTCCCCAGCATTGACTTTTGTTTGGGAGAGCAGATGGTGGGAATATAACTGGCAGACTTTTAGCATCTGATTGTGTTGCCTCATTCATATCACTGATACCCAGTTCCCAGTGGGTTTTGGAATTTTTCCTAAATGCATATCTATTATACTTCAGACTGAGATGATAATGATCTCTTGACTTTTGAAGGGTTCTAAAATATGACAACAGGTCTTGGAACCTGCAGAAGGCTCTCTTAGTCCTGGTCACTTGGACATCTCTAAATAAACTACTAGAGAGGAATACATTCTAGAAAACTACAAGCCTATGGTCCCTGTGCTTGGACTAGAAAAAGATTAAAACATACATTGAAGGATATTCCTATGTACAAGATACTGTTCTAAACATGTAACATGTATTAACTTATTTAATTCTCATAACAATTCCTTGAGGTAGGTCCTATTGCTATCGTATTTTTTAGATGTGGAAATTGACGTGCAGAGAGGTTGAGTAATTTGCTCAAGGTCATATATAATACCATTACTTTGCATCAGAGCAGGAGTTCAGACTCTGGTAATCTGGCACTGGAGTCTGTGCTCTTAACCACAATGCAATACTGGCTGCAAAGGCTATGGGCAGACTGGGACAGGGCCATTATTGTCATAACCTTGAAGCTAGACAAGTATCCATTCGTTTGGAGTACGTTGTAGAACTAAATAATAATAATAACATTAGTAAACATGCATTGAGCATTTAAGTGTCAGTCATAATACTAAGTCTTTTACTTATGTGGTTTCATTTAACCATCAGAAAATCTCTGGAGTTGGGGAAGTGTCTACAGATGAAGAAACAGAAGTCTTAGTGAGATTAGGTATCTATCCTAAGGCCATACAGTTTGGAGGTAGAATTGGAATCCAGTTGTCTCTGACTCTAAAACTCTACTGTACTTCCCTGTGACTGCACTCACCTATAGGGGAGACAAATCAGAAGACACAGGCAGCACTTCCCTTAAGAAACTTACAATCAACAGCAGGTGAGGGATCAGACACACACACGGAATAGAAAGTGAAGAACTTCACATTACACTGTAGGGTTCTAATTCTAAAATACTTAAAAGCTCAGACAAAACAAGATCACTGAAAGAAGACTTACAGAGGAGGGCTTCCTATGGGGGAGGGGAGGGGCAGACTGTCCCCTAAAGAAATTTAGGAATAACCAAAATGAAGAAAGAGATAAAGAATAGGTGAACTGCATAAACTACTCAGGAACACAAGAATGAGTGTTGTGAACACAGAGGAGAGTGAGGAGATAATTCTGAAAGACTCTGAGGAGTAACATTAGAATGGCAAGGTGGGGCCAGAGTTAGTAATAAATAATAGCAGCCCAGCTTTTATGGAGCACTTACTATGGGCCAAGCACTTTGCATACATCACCTCATTGACTCCTTGTTATGACCCAATGCAGTGGGTACAGCAGTTACCCCCATTCTACAGATAAAGAAAGTGAAGCTCAAGAATGTCAAGTCACCCAAGGTCCCACAGCTAGGAAGTGACAGAGCTAGAAGTCGAAGCCAGTCATTATAACTCCAGAACTCACAGTCTTATCCAAAAGACCTCAAAAGCCAAGCAATCTTATCCAAAAGGCCTCAAAAGCCAAGCTGAGGAAGCAAAGACCTAGCACAGTGCCATGAACATGAGAGGTACTTAAATGGATTGAAGGAGAATGAATGAAGTCATAGGCAAATACCTTAGGGCAAATGCTTTTCCAACCTAGGCTCTCACAAGGACTATAGCTCCTATTTATTAAATAGTCCCAGGAAGGGACTGGGTGCAGAGGCTCACACCTGTGATCCCAGCATTTTGGGAGGCTGAAGGGGGCTGATCACTTGAGGTCAGCCTGGCCAACATCATGAAACCCTGTCTCTACTAAAAATACAAAAAAAAAAAAAAAATTTAGCCTGACGTCTATGGTGTGCACCTGTAATCTCAGCTACTTAGGAGGCTGAGACACGAGAATCGCTTGAACCTGGAAGGCGGAGGTTGCAGTGAGCTGAGATCATGCCACTGCACTCAAGCCTGGGTAACAGAGCAAGACTCTGTCTCAAAAAAAAAAAAAAAACAGTTCCAGCAAGTATTTATTATATTAAGTTGCATTTGGTAGATGAAGCTTAGTGTATGGGTATCACTTACCCAATGCCAAAAAGTTTGGTGGTGACATGGAGATCCCTACCAGATGGAAAGAAGGTGCTTGCCCAAAAGACTGGAGTTGCTCATGACTTGCCCAAGTTTCCTTTGTTTCCAGTGACTAGGATAGAGCCCACTATCTCTTCCTTGTATTCCAAAACAGAGGTTACAGACACAAATCAGTTTCTGTTGGTCCCCATTCTCATCCTTTGTCTTCTTCTGTTTAATTCCCCTAGGTACAGCTTATTGAAAGCATCAGCAGAAAACTTTCTGTCTTGCGGGAGGCCCAGCGAGGGCTGCTAGAGGACATCAATGCCAATTCTGCCCTTGGGGAGGAGGTGGAGGCCAACTTAAAAGCCGTCTGCAAATCCAATGAATTTGAAAAATACCGCTTGTTTGTTGGGGACCTGGACAAAGTGGTCAACCTGTTGCTGTCACTCTCTGGACGACTGGCCCGGGTAGAGAATGCTCTCAATAGCATCGATTCAGAGGCCAACCAGGAGAAGGTAGAGTTGGGGTTTCTGGGTTGTGCATAGAGGGAAATGCCATTTGTTTCTTCTCAGGGCTCTCTCTTTCAAAAAGTTGGGCTATATGGGAAACAGTAGAGGATAGGGTTAAAAGTGTGTGAGCACTGAGGACAGGCGCAGTGATTCATGCCTGTAATCCCAGTACTTTGGGAGGCCAAAGTGGGCAGATTGCTTCAGTCTAGGAGTTCAAGACCAACCTGGGCAACTTAATGAAACCCTATCTTTACTAAAAACACAAAAATTAGCCTGGTGTGGTGGTGCATGCCTATAATCCCAGCTATTCTGGAGGCTGAGGTGGAAGGCTTGCTTGAGCCTGGGAGGCAGAGGCTGCCATGAGTGAAGATCGTGCCGCTGCCATGAGCGAAGATTGTGCCACTGCACTCCAGCCTGGGTGACAGAGGAAAAAAAAAAAGAAACATGAAAAAAGGAAAAATAAGTGACAGAGGAAAAAAAAAAAGAAACATGAAAAAAGGAAAAATAAGAGTATGAACACTGGCTTTTAAGTGCCCTGAAATTCTTGCTTTACCTTTTCTTAGCTGTGTGACTGTGGACGTTACTCTGCCTCAATCTGTTCATCTATAAAATGGGGTGAACATAATTCCTGCCTTACGGGATTATTGTGAGAATTAAATTAGTTTATGTTAATTACATAAAACAGGGCCTGGGACAGGGTAAACACTGAATCAATACTAGCTCCCAGTAGTAGTAGCAGCAGCAGCAGTTTTGCCTCACTCAGTAAGGCAAACTCAGCAGTTTTGGAGGGGTAGGTCTTAAGTAGTTGATATTGGAAAGCTGTCAGTTTCACAGGTTGAGTCACTATGCATCTATTCCTGAACCAAAATTGCATCACCTTTTCCTATACAAGTGGCTTTGGATATACCTTTGAATCCACAGCAAGAGGCACATATGCACATACATATACATATATACACAGACACATACACTCACACATATCCACTCACACAGAGACACACACACCATACAGAAAGCACCTCCACAGTGACAGTTGTTCACCAGATGAGAGGGACACAGGCTGAGTGTCTTTTTCAAAGCCAAAGGCTTGGCTTTGTCCGAGCTTTCCTCCACCCCAAGCCCAGTCGTAGTCCCTACATTGAAGACAGCCTTAAAGAGATGGAAAGAGGTGATTTCACATCCCCTGTCCAGATTGTTGTCATGTTTACCCTCCTGCTACTGGAAACAAAGGCTTTTGCATGGAGGTGGACTTTAGGGCAGAAAATCTAGGACTGACTAATTAGCAGAATGGATAGCTGCTTTGTGGCAGCATCTCTGGTGGAGTACTGCTAGACAGCACTGTTAGACAGATGCCTGGTAATTGGAAGAGCCCTTAATTGGTCTTCTGCTTCCCCAGTTGGTGCTGATAGAGAAGAAGCAGCAGCTGACTGGGCAGTTGGCAGATGCCAAGGAGCTGAAGGAGCACGTGGACCGCCGGGAGAAGTTGGTGTTTGGCATGGTCTCCCGCTACCTGCCTCAGGACCAGCTCCAAGATTACCAGCACTTTGTCAAGATGAAATCTGCTCTCATCATTGAACAGCGAGAGCTGGAGGAGAAGATCAAGCTCGGGGAAGAGCAGCTCAAATGTCTCAGGGAGAGTCTACTCCTTGGGCCCAGCAATTTCTAATTCTGCCAGCAGTCTGCCACAGCATCCTTGCCCAGCCACAGTGGGAAGTGCTTTCAATCTTGTTTGTTAGCAGTTTCTCAGCAAATAGATAGCAATTAGCAGTTTGTTCCAGCCCTCTACCCTGGATGTCTCTCACTGCCCCTTCCCTAGCAGTGGTCCTAACCAGCTAGGAGACCTTGGGGAAGCCACAGGCTTCTACCGGAGGGAGCTGCAGCAAGTGTGATCTTACAACCACACTCTCCTTCCCATAGTTGCCAAGGGCAAGTACTTGCTGCACAGAGAGCCAACTAAGTGCCTTCATTCTGCTTTGTACTAGGACACCAAAGACATCAAGTGCTCATCACCCACCCATATCATCAACAGGCTCAGAGGGAAGCTTCCTTGCAGCTCTACTCTGCCCTAGGGCTTGTGGCCCAGCCATTTCTCACAGAGAGCTGGCTGCCTTGAGGGCATTCACCTGGCACCAGTTTCAGGGCCTCATCCAAGCTTTGCAGGGAAAAGCACAGAAGGAGGAATTATACCGAACAAAACGCAAGCAAACGTTGAGTATTCCCAGATGACCCTTAGGAACGAACCAGGTTTAAATCCGCTCTACCCTCACCTTTCCCAGCAGCAAGTTCAGGGGAAGAGTCCTACTCTTAGCCCTGGCTAGTGTGACCCTCTTCCTGTCCTAAGACTTTGGTTCTACCACCTCTTGTTTCATCTTTCCTTTTCATTGCTGGGGGTTACGCCAGGTGCCTACCCCAGGGCTTCACCATATGGGCCATTAATAGCTCTACTAAAGCTGACTTTTAGTTATAGGTTTCATTATTGGGGGAGGTGGTTCTTATTATTATATTTTAAATGGCATTTTGATTTTATTTATTTTTATGTTTTGATTATTTTTTTCTTTTTAAACTAGTAAGGCAAGAAGAGGGAAGTTGGAGAGGGAAAAGTTAGCCCAGAAGGAAAGCATTTTCTGCAGATCAGCCTGAATCCACCATGGCTAGGTAAGCAAGTACCAAGGCATAGAATTGTTCCCACCATAGCTATCGATGTCTAGGAATGAGTTCTCCCCTTGAACTTAGAGCCTCCCTACTGTGGCCTGGCCCTGTGCTGCCCTGAAGTCTAAGTGACTGTGAGTTTAGCATTCCCCAGCAGGGTTCAAATTTTTCTTACTGAGTTCTTTTTGAAACCAAAGAAATCTCCTGAAACAGAGAAAGGTTCAGCCATTTCTCTACCATCTCCAAGCTATGGGATGAGTAGAGGTGAGCTCAGGAGGAACTCCTCTAACCATTGCTTTCTCAGCCTGTGGCCTGGCTAAGGGGAACCAAAACTCAAGGTAGCTGGGAACTCCAGCCAAAGCCAGCTCCCCAGAGCAACTGATGACCCAGCCAGGATCTTAGGCATGCAAACAACTAAAACTGCTGCTGTTGCCAAGGCCCTGACACCAGTAGCTAGTTTCTATGCTGGAAAGGTAGCCCTCAGGTGGACGATGGGAAAAGTGGGGTTATGGTCAAATGCTGCCCTGGTATCCAGCTCAGCTGTTTCTCACTAACTGGGGCCAATACTTGGTATCATGCAACCTAGCCAAGACCTGGCATCTCTGCTAGTTACTGCTGAGTTCCTCAGGGTCCTTGAAGGTCAACTGTAGCAGCCGGGATGTCTCCTTCAGCCAAAGAATTTGCCAAGGAAGTTTTGCTGCTGTTACAAATACTTTTCACTAGCTTCCATTTCCTCTTCATTGTATTTGAAAACAATGGGAGAATCTTGGCCAGCAGGGTGTCCTGGGGTGGGGGGTGTGGTAAGCCTTTCTGTGGAGCCTTGGGTTTACTCTTAGTACTGCTGCTGGAAACACTGTTAGAATGGCAACCCTGCCATTTTCCCCTCCAGTGGAAGATTCTACTTTATTCAGGAAGGCTGGTGGCTTGTAAGGTCTAGGCTTACACAAGCCAGCCAAGATTGAGAAGGTAGGGGAATGCTTTGAATGGAGGCCATAGTTGTTATCTTTTCTTCTGAGCAGGCTCTAGGACAAACAATGAGCAAATTGAGGTGCCCTATATTGGGAGGATGAGGCTGATATGTTCCATCATTCTCAGATTTGTTGATTACAACAACTTTTTGGTAATATGGGCCTACGGAAAGGAGTGATCACTTACTTGGACACTATGGCCATAGTCTGAGTTTTTCTAGTCAGTATGTGATTGGTTGTACCTGAAGATTATGATGCCAAAAATACTATTGACTCTGTTATTTTTGTTCCTCATCCCACTTCAAATTAGTTTCTGGAATCAGATCACAAAGATGTTCATTTTCACATGCAGGGAAAGTTGCCAAAGCACTTAAAAATAACCCCAAAACTATACCTAGCAGTGAAGCTCAGTAGATAAAGGTGAACTGCTAAACAGACACTGGCGTGCCACACTCCTGCCAGGGCAGACTCATTGTGTGTGATAGCGCTGCAAAGCTGCCAGTATTACTTGAGATGCAGTGTCTCTCCCCTGTTCTCAGTTCCTGGGCTCAGCCCTCCTCCAAGCCCTGCCAGTGAGTAGCAGTTTGGAAGGCAGGCCAAAGGAGATCCCCAAAGACAGTTATTGGTCTTGACTTCTGCTCTCTCCCTTCAAATATTTATACAGGCCCTCATGGGTAATAGGTAAGCATGATGGTTGATAGAGAAGTCAGTGCATGAGTTACTATCACATGTTCCCCCACTTCCCCTGCCACCTGCAAGGGCTCTGGATAATTAAGTCTCCCTGAGTCCCACAGCTGGAGACTCAGCCAGGATATAGCAGTAAATGCCCCAGTAGAATCCGACAGAATAAGACAGAGACGCTGAAAATAAAGTCCTAGAAAGGAAGAAATTGGAAACAGAGAAAAGGAGAGAAGGTGAAAAGATGAAAAGCCTCTTTCAAGGTTAGGTTCAGGTTCTGTTTTCTATTTAACGTCATGTGCCAAAAAGCTGCCCAGGCACACCAGAGCCACGTTCTGAACCCAAGTCTCCCTGAAGGTGCTGCTCTGCCAGTAGCAGGCCCCAGATGGAAGAAGCTGGTCCCATTTCTGGTCACTTCCACCCATTTGGAGCTTGGTGACTCCCCCTGCCTTTGCCAGAGGAGTTGTCTATGCCAATAATATTTCTGCAACAGCATATTATATTATTTGAAGATTAGTAGATCTTTTAGAGGGGGGTGGGGCAGGGGGCAGTTTCTATAGATAAAGAACCAATGTTGGTTGTACAGCTGTTGGGGGTCATGTATCCCATGTGAAGCTATTCTTTTTCCAAATCTTATTGTTTCTGCATTTGTGTCCTCCACCACTCCCTTCTTGGCTGACATAGATATGCCTGCCAGATTGTCATCAAGGGTCATATTTCAATAAAAAGGTGCTAAGGACAATAAAAATCTCATGTGTTTTGACTCAGGTGATGGAAGTCTAAAGATTCTGCTGAAAATTCTCCTTCATATGACCAGACCCTTACCCACATCCCTAAACCCTTACTCTGGCCTCTGAGGGATGGTATTAATGAGATACCATTCATCATCTCCAGTTAAAAAGGATCTGCCATAGCCTTTTTAGAGGAACAGCTTTTAGACATCTATTTCAAGAGCACCCTGAAGAGGGAACACAGAGTTAAAACCATTGGTTATTTCTATTGTTATCACAGTATCGAAGCATGGTATTTTTCTACTTAGGAGGACCTCAAGAACACAGCCCTGCCCTTTAGCTCACTGATATATTTCTTTCTCTCTGGTTAGTCAGTGGCAACATCACAACCAGTCTAACCCCATGTTTGGAATGCAGAAAAAGTCAACAATGGCATAATCTCAGGTATAGACCTAAGCAGTATAGAGTCCAATTCTGGAATCTAGCCTGATTGAAGGTAAGCCACATTCTTTCTAGACTTCTTCTAATCTTGAATTCTTTCTAGTAGTTTCATCTTATTTTTAGCTGATACTCCAATCTCACACCTTCACTCTCAGCTCCCTGGAAAGCAAGGGTCTTGCTGATCTGCTGCTCTCCAAATCAGCCTCAAAGATTAGACTCAAGTGTATTCCAGGCAGTAACTCTGACATTGAAAAGCTTTCTTTTTTTTGATCCATATTCTGTTCACATTCCAACTATCCTCCTCCTACTCAAGATATCCAGTGTGGTAGAGCAGAAAGAGTACAGCTTTGGCATTAAAATTAACTGTGTTTAAATCCTGGTTCTGCCACTTATTTAATGAATCTAGGCTACTAGCTCAACTTCTGAGGTCATTTCCTTATCTGTAAAATGGGAACAGTATTATCCAGCTTGCAGAGTTATTGTAACTCAAAAATAATAAATAAAAGCCACTAACAATCCAAGTAGTTATTAGGCAGAATCCCAGGCCCACCCCAAACTCAGTGATAGCAATCTGAATTTTAACTAGAGTTCCAGGAGATTCATGTACATATTAGAGTGTGGGAAGTACTGACTTGTCAAAAGAGTATTCGGTACCTAGTAACCATTATTATACTCCTGATCTACTAAATTCATTTTTTCCTTATCCCAGGCATATTTTTGCTCTTCTCATATTGCTCACAACTACCTGCCTGGATGAATTCAGCAAAGTTGCAGGATACAAGGTTAAAACACAAAATAAAATGAACAATACTAAAATGTTATTAAGAAAACAGTTCAATTTACATAGCATTAAAAAGCAAAAAAATAGGAATACTTGAACAAAAGAAGTGCAAAACTTTTACACTGAAAACTATAAAACATTGTTGAAAGAAATTAGAGCAGATCTAAACAAATGGAAAAGCACTCCATGTTCATTATTGGAAGACTTAGTATTGTTAAGATGAAATGTACCTCAAATTGATCTACAGATTTAATCCAATCCTTATCAGAATTCCAGTGGCTTCCTTGCATAAGTTGACAAGCTGATTCTAAATTTCATATGGAATTACAAGGGACCCAGAATAGTCAAAACAATCCTTAAAAAGAACAGAGTTGGAGGGCTCATACACACCAAAACTTACTGCAAAGCTACAGTAATCAGGACAGTGTGGTAAAGGCACAAAGATAGATGTATAAATAAGTGGAATTAAATTGAGAGTCCAGAAATAAATCCTCACATATGTGGCTAGTTAATTTCAACAAGGATGCCTGGAGAAATTGAAGAGAGCATAGTTTTTTAACAAACGGTGTTGAGATAACTGGGTATCTACGTGGGAAAAAAAATGAAGTTTTCCTTAAATCACATGCAAGAATCAACTCAAAATTGATCATAAAATGTAAGAGAAGAAAACATTGTAGTAAGTCTTCCTAATGCCACACACGTGACAATGTCACACACGTCATACAAGAAATATAAATAAATTGGAGTATATTAAAATTAAAAACTTTTGTATTAAAAAGATATATCAAAAGAGTGAAAAGCAACATAATGGGAGAAAATATTTGCAAATCAAATATTTCAAATATAAAAAGGACTCTTACCACTCAATGATAAAAATAACCAATTAAAAATGGGTAACAGATTGTAATAGACATTTCTTCAAAGAAAATATGTGTCTTAGTATGCTTGGTTTGCTATAATGTACTACCATAGACTGATTGGGTTAAATAACAAACATTTAAACATTTATTTCTCACAGTCCTGGAGACTGGGAAATCTGAGATCAAGGTGCCAGCAGATTCAATGACTTGTGAGGGCCTACTTCCTGGTTTGCAGATGGCTACCTTCTGGCTGTGTCCTCAGGAAAGACAGAAAGGGATCTGATCTCTTTCCCTTCTTATAAGGGCATCATAATTTCATTATGAAATCACTCTTGTGATTTCCTCTAAACCAATTTACCTCTCAAAGGCCCCACCTCCATATACCATCACACTGGGGATTAGGTCTTCAGCATATGAGTTTGGAGAGGACACAAACGTTCAGCTTATGGCAATATGCAACTGGCTAGCAGGCACAGGGATAGATGCTCAAGCATTACTATTCATTAGGGAAATGCAAATCAAGACCACAATGAGATACCACTTCATACCCACTAGAACAGCTGTATCAAAAAGCCAAACAATAAGTGTTAGTGAGGAAATGAAGAAATTGGAACACTCATATATTACTGATGGGGATGTAAATTGATGCAACCTCATTGAAAAACAGCTTGGCAGTTTCTACAAATCTTAAACATAGAATTTCCACACGACTTAGCAATTCCATTCCTAGGTATATGTCCAGGAGAATTGAAAACAAGTGTTCAAACAAAAGCATGAACATGAATGTTTAAAGCAGCATTACTCATAATAAACAAAAAGTGGAAATGACCCAAGTGTCTATCTACTGAGGAATGGATAAACAAACTTTGATATATCCATACAGTAGAGTATTATTTAGCCATAAAAATGGATAAAGTACTGACACATACAACATTGATGAACCTTGAAAATATGCTAAGTGAAAGGAGCCAGTCTCAAAAGACCACATATTGTATGATTTAATTTATATGAAATGTCCCAAACAGGCAAATCTATAAAGGTGGAAAGCAGATTAGTAGTTGTCAAGACTGGGGGTTCAGGGGCAATAGGCATGGGGTTTTTTTGGGGGGTGATGAAAATATTATAAAATTAGGTTGTCATCATGGTTGCCCAACTCTGTGAATGTACTGGAAACCATTGAAGTATACATTTTAAATGGGTGCACTAAATGGTATTTGAATTATTTCTCAATATGTGTTTTTTTTTAAAGCTATTGATTATTTCTATCAGTCTCATTCCTCTTGACAAAAATCTGAGTTGAGGGTGAGCATGTACTTCATTCCTGAATTCAAAGGGTACAATATTTGCACCATTTGAATTTGGGAGTGACTTTGCTATTGCAACCTTCCCCTTGAAGACCTGGAAGACCCAACAGCATAAGGAGAAAGAGTAGTCTCCATCTTGTACTAAGACTTCAGCGAAAATAATAGAGATGGGAGGGACTACTATTGGGAAGGAGGAGCAATCTTTCTAGGTAAATATTGTGGTAGAATGGATAAGAACTTCAGCTCATTGGGCAAATAAACCAAGTTTTAAATCCTGACTCTACCAACTTACTGTGTCACCTTAATAAGTTACTTGACTCCTCTCAGCCTTCATCTATAAAAGGGGGCTAATAAAAGCCCCACCTCAAAGTGTTACTATGATGATTAAATGAGATAATTCATATGAGCACTTAAAATAATGTCTGCCATGTAGTAGGTGTTTAATAAATGTTAGCTGCTGGCTTTATTTTTATTGAGGTGAGATTGAAGTAGAACAATATAAGGAAAAGTAAAGCATCTTCAGCTTTGGAGTCAGATAGCTCTGTTAATGTGACCTCGGAAGTCACTTTATTTATTGAGCCTTAGCAAATAATGAGGATAATAATCCTTCTCTTATGGAGGCAGTTCCAAGCCTGGACAGTGAAACTCACACCACATAGGCTTTCATACTGGCTCCACCACTTACACATTGTGTAACCTTGAGCATGTTTAACATCCCTGTACCTGGATGTCTTCTTCTGTCTAAAGATGGAAACAAAAATAATCCTTGGGTTGATGTCAGAAATTATTGAGTTAATCCATGCAAAGTACTTAGGACAATAAGTACTCAATGAATGCTACCTTTTACTATAAAGCTAAAGTTGGAATCAAATGAGATCTCTGGTAGAGCTGTTCATATGGTAGGTTCTTCACAGATGATGGTTCCTTTCCTTACCTACCCTGTTTTGTGCACCAGGTCAAGACATTTTTGGACCTGCAGATAAAACGTTTCAGCCTTGGGAGCTCCCCACCTTCTGTGAGTAAAATTTTCTGGCAAGCTCAGTACTACCATTTGATGAGAACAATGTAGTCTGTTAGCTGCCTGCCAGATGACTCTCTCTACTCCCAGGAAAACAACCCATTCAGATCAATAAAGAACTGTTTTGCGTGTGAACCACTTAAGGTCCAATTTGAGGCTTGTTTAGGGAAAACATCTACTCCTCCTGGAACTTATCTTTAGGCTTAAAGTCAACTTAAATGTTATTGAGTTTCCTACCCTGGGTTAAGCACTTTCACGTATCTTTGCTGACACTATTTTTTCTATCTAAATATACATTTTTAAAACAGAAATCCTCATTTAATCTTTAAAACAGCTCTGTGATTTTTAAACACTTTATTTAATTAAAATTCAGAATTGTAGCATTTTTGCTGATTGTAAATTAAACAAAATGGATTGTAAGTGTGCAATGCCATTCATTCTTTCAACTCATGTGCCAAGAATTTGTTTTGTGGTCCAGGGATTCAGAAGTGGACAAAATAGATAAAGTCCCCCTCTCATGGGGCTTTTATCCTAATGAAAGAGATAGATAAGTATAAATATACAATTATATAATGCTTTATATACAGAAATACACACATAATCACTTTTTACCCTGGTATGGCAATGCAAAACGTTCTTGCTTGATTTCCACAGCTATGTGCAATAGGCTAAACCCATGCATCTCTTTGCTACTGCAGTAGCTAAAATATTTTTACATTAGTTTTCACCAGAGGATAATGTTGCAGTGAACATGAGAGTGCAGGTATCTCTTCAACATACTGATTTCATTTCCTTTGGGCATTTACCCAGAAGAAGAATCTCTTCATCATATGGTAGTTTTATTTTTAATATTTTGAGTAGTGTACAATCTTTTCCAAAATGGGGCACTAATTTACATTCCCACAGCAATGTACCGGGGCTCTCTTTTCTCCCTACCCTCATCAACATTTGTTATCCCTTGTCCTTTTGATAAAAGCCTGCTATTTGTGACAAAATGGATGAACCCAGAGGGTATTATGCTAAGTGAAATAAACCAGACACAGAAAGAAAAATACTGCATAATCTCATATGTGGAATCTAAAAAAGTTGACCACACAGGGGCATGGAGGTGGAAGAAATAGGGATGTTGGTCAAAGCATACAAAGTTGCAGTTACATGAAATCAATAAATCTAGAGATCTCATTTACAGCATAAGTTCTATAGTTAATAATGCTGTATTGTATACTGGAAATTTTCGAAGAGTAGATTTCAGGTGCTCTTACTGCAAACGAGGGTAATTATGTGAGGAAATGTGTATTTAATTTGCATGACTGTAGCAATCATTTCACTATGTATATGGATGTCAAAACATGATTTGTATACCTTAAATATATACAATAAAAGATTTTCACCAAAGACATTCTTATTTTAGCACTAAATAGGATTTGCAATGAGATTTTTAAAAATTTGTCTAGCAAAAGTATGACAAACTATCACTGAAGAAGTAGGATTTGAAAGTACTTTAGACAGAAAGGTTGAATTCCACTGTTGATAAAGAAAATCAATTCATATCACATGGAAATCTTGCCCATTCTGTGCAATATTCAAACATGGCCAAACACTAAGGGGTCCTGGCAAAAGCTCCTCTCCTTAACAGGCCACATTCTGTTTATAAACTGCTTAAGTTTCTTCAATATGACCCTTCATTCTGGAGTTGTTTACTGCCATTAACAGAGTAAAATAACATGGCTTTGAATTCCCATTTTCCTCCCAGCTACTGATTTTCTATCTGAAAAGGATAATTAATGGAATTCATCTCCCTGGGTGTTGAGTTGATTGTATTTTTTGCAAAGGAAAAAATCTGGGAAAAGGCCATGAGTGAAAAATCTTTCCAACTTGGAAATGCATTAGATTAAATGTGAATAAGTCAAAGTGCTGAAAAAAATAACAGTTTGTTCTCTGATTTCTCCTCATTTTTAAATTTGATAAAGATGAAATAGCAGACCAAACTCAGCAGATACAATAAATAACTTATAATTGAGAAAAAAACTGTTATTTAGGCTAAGCTTAAACACCTACTGTTTAGAAATCTCATAAATGACTATATATTTAAGTACTTTTTACAAATATGTAATCTTTAGTTTTCTTTTAGAAAAATGGGCGGTGGTAAGAGTGAGGAGAGGCAGACAGAAAAGAATAATGAGACTGTGGCTAAATTGGATAATACTATGCATTTAGAACATAATTTTGGTCAATTTCCCACAGGCTGGTAGATAATTTGTTCTATCAAATAAGCCTGTCATAAAACTCAGACCGTTACTAAAACCTTTTATTAAAAAATATCCAGTTTTGACAAAAGATAGCCTAAACCATGTCTGTTATTGAAACAATCTCTGAGTGAGAAAAACCATGTGTTTGGGAACTTGCTGGAATGGCACTCAAAACCCTTAGACCTGGAGCTGGCTCTGCCCTCCTCACTCTGTGATCTTGTACCCTTTTATCAGTTCTGTGAAGGGGATATTTTGGTGGTTATTAAACTGAAGGGGATATTTTGGTGGTTATTAAACTGAAGAACAAACACCTGCCTAGCTACATAACACTATGCTCCAAATTTTGCCCCCAAATTACACACTGGCCCAGGTCCCTCTAATTGGCGTGGCTGCCCAGAGGATGAAGTCCTGATTCCTTGCATATAAGGCCCTTCATGTTCTGTCTCCTATGTGCTTCTCCAGCTACGACCCCTGACACCTTCTCACACTAATCCTTAGCTCTGGCTGGTTCTGCAAACATGTCATGCAGTCTCATCCCTCTCTGCACTCGCAAAGGCTGGTCCTTCTGTCTGAAAATCCACCGCCCCCCTCCCTGAGTTCCCTATTTAGCTAATTCCAGCATATAATTTGGTGTCAACTCAGATTTTACTTCCTTCAGAAACATTCCTTTGATATACTAATAATAGTGTATAGTATTTGCATATGATCATTGTTTATACTTTCTGTCTCTCCCTTTAGGCTGTGGGCTTCTTGAGGGCAGAAACTAATTTATACTGCTAATACTTAGCACAGTGCCCCAAGCTCATAGTAAATGCTTCAGAAATACAGGGTAGTAACATTTCATGAAGGCCTTGCTGTAGACTTCATATTCTGGTGATATCTTACACTGGCCTATCCTCCTCAATACAATTATTAAATGGTGGACGTTCTTAAAACTTGGTCTTAGGCCCCTCTTCTCTTCTTACTGTATGCTCTCGCCCAACCCTCTCTCTTTCTTAATCATACATACCCATGGTTAGTTTATCTCCCATATAAAGCTGGCTCTCAAATTTATATCTCCAGTTCAGATTTTTTCTTAGCTCCAAAGCTTTATATCTGGTTGGCCCAATGACACCCCAAAACCCAAATATTCATGTATCCAAAATTAAACATTTGATTTTCCCCTCCCAAACCTGGTTCCCTCAGTGATTGACACTCCTCTCCATACAACTAGAAAAGCTAGAAGTCTTAGAGTAATCTCAGACATCCTCCTCTTTCTCACCCCTTCCATATAGAATTGATCACCAAGTCCTATCAATTCTGTTTCCTAAATATGTCTCCAATCTATTTACTTATTTTTCCACAGTATTGTCCTCTAAACTACATCATTAGCCTAACCATTCTTCTTGTGTCATTTCTTGCTTTCTGTAGATTGTTGTTCATGCTGTAGCTAGGGTGATCTTGCCAAAACCCAAATATGATTATATCACCCCTTCTCCTGCTTAAGTCATTTCAATAGGTTTCAAAGGCCTTTCCATTGCCTATGAGGCTCTGCATGTCTATCTATGCCTAATGATGTACCAACATCAGCTTCAACCTCATTATCTGGGCAAACTTGCTTTTCAGATTCATGTATGGCTTTGGCTTAGATATTTAAACACTGAATAGCCAAATATCTTCTTCAGCATTGAATTACTTAGCTTTTGCTACAGGAGCCAACGACCCTCAGTTTTCAGTGGCTTACAACAACAAACATTTTCTTTTCATCTTACATGAAGGCTAATTGCTAGCTACTACTTTGCTGGCCTTAGCTGGGGTCAGCTAGCATCATGAATCTTCTGATTCAGGGACCAAAGATGAAAGAACTGCCATTCTCTTGGGCACGTGCTTCTCTTTTTGGAAGTCAAAAGCTAAGAGAGACAGAGCAAAACGATGAAAAGCTATTTAAAAGTCTGCTCTGATGTAAGGTATATCATGCCCATTGTATTAGTTTTTTATTGCAACATTACCACAAACTCAATGGCTTACAACAACACATATTTATTACTTCACAGTTTCTGTGGGTCAGAAGTCTAGGCATGACTTAACTGTGTCCTCTATTTAACAGTTTCACAAAGCTGCAATTAAGGCGTCAGCCAGGCTACAATCTCATAAGAAGGTTTGACTGTGGAAGAATCTACTTCCAAGTTCACTCATATTGTTGGCAGATATCATGGCTGTAGAGCTGAGA
The DNA here is from genome assembly GCF_030222135.1 of Aotus nancymaae. Classification (NCBI taxonomy): domain Eukaryota; kingdom Metazoa; phylum Chordata; class Mammalia; order Primates; family Aotidae; genus Aotus; species Aotus nancymaae. Next base: position 8,998,905 of record NW_026988472.1, read on the forward strand.
GCTGAGGGCCCTGCTTTCTGACTATCAGCTGAAGACTACCTTCAGATCCTAAAAGCCACCCTCACCTCCTAGTGGCTGCCCACAGTTCCTAGATGCTGCTCAGAGTTCCTAGAAGCCTTGCCACAGTTCCTTACAATATGGCAACATGGCTGCTTACTTCATCAAGCTAGTAAGGAGGGTATCTAAAGTGAATCTGATAGTGAGATTAGGTCTTATACAATGTAGTGTAATCACAAATAAGACATTTCATTACCTTTGCCATATTCTCTCATGTAGATGCACATCACAGGTCCCATCACACTCAAAGGGAGAGGACTATACCAGGGCATGAATACCAGGAGGTGAGGAATATGGAGGCCATCCTAGAGTCTGCACATCACATCTACTTGCATTCTATTGACTAAAGTAAGTCACTGACTGGCCAGTCCTAAGGGCAATGGGACAGTAAGGTATACTCTACCTGTAGGGTGGGGAAGAAATGAATAATTCTTAACAAAAATACAATCTTCCAAAACCATTATTTCTAACATTGAGAATGTTGTGCATGATCAATGATCAGGTGGTCCTCTAGGCTACTGCATAATAATGACAGTAATATGAATAACGGAAGTCATTTGGGGTTATTAATATTTTAATATTCACTTTGAAACATAGTTAAGCATTCTAGATAAAACTGGAGAGAAAATCTCTTATGTTCTATATGTTTCAATTATATCAATCAGTCAAAAATAAATGTATATCTATTCTTGCAAGAATAAAATACAATGATGTTGATTTTAAGAACTGTTACATTTATCTCCATAAAACTTAACTTCCAAATAGTTAAATATGGAAGTAGATTGGTAGTTAATATAAATTATGGGAGTATACACTCACTAAATAACCTTAGGGAGAATATTATATCAATTTGGAGACAGTAAGTCTTTTAAAACTTACATAATAGAGATCCAAGTATATTATAATTTTAAACTGTAGACTTGTTTGAGGTATTAGCATTCACAACAGTAACCAAAATAACCTTTATGTACATATTACATTTTAGTTAATAATTTCATGATTCCTTTAAGAAAAAATATTATTTGGGAATTTTTCACATTTAATAAGGATGACTTAAAACCAGTGTGTCAACTTTGTCAATCCAATTTTTTTAAGGAAGAAAAATCTCCAAAATGGAGGCTAAGAGAATCTTTCCAAAGGAAGTAACAATTCAGTTAAAACCTGAAAGAGATAGCTAGGCAAAAGTGAAGTGAAGAAGGAGAGGGACCAATCCAGGTAGAGGGAGTGACATTTAAGAGACCAAGAATGCTGAATACAAGTCAAAGGGATTGAAGTGCTGAGGTGTATTCCTTTACTATGCTAACACAACTAAATGGCTTTCCATGACTCACATTTGCTATCTCATCGTTTTTCGTGTCAAGGAACAGCTTAGCTGGGTCCTCTCTAAGACTGCCCTCAAGGTCTTAGCCAGGGCTGGGCTCTCATTTAGAGGCTTGATTGGGGAAGGGTCCACTTCCAAGCTCACTCCAGTTCTCAGCAGTTTCTTTCCTTGTGGCTTTAAGACTTATGGCAGGCTGCTTTTTCCAAACCAGCAATGGAGAGAGAAAGACTTTAAAATCTGCTAGCAAGATGGAGTCATATATCGTCATGACAGGAGTGACATCCCAGTCACCTTTGCCATATTCTACTGTTTAAAATCAAGCCACACATTCCACACACACTCGAGGGGAGGGGATTATACAGGGGTGTGAACACCAGGAGGTGGGGATCATAAAGACCACCTCAAAAATTATCCCCCACAGAGAGGCAAAGTGGTACAAGATAGGTGGTAGAGGTTCACTTAATCTGCAGTTTAGCCAAATGATGCTTGGCTAGGTATCAAAATCAATATTAAGCAAAAGCTAAGGCCAGATCCAAAAATCCTCATTATAGACTGAAATTCTAGTATACAAGCACAAATTTGAAAATATGTCAAAATATTAATCATAAATTTATTATTACAATGTTAGTAGCCAATTTTGTAAAGTTTATTATTACAATCTGGGAACAAAATTTCCAAGTACTATCACACTGCCTACCACACTGTTGATCTTTCCTTCATAGCATTTTTACATCCACAGCTCTGTATTTACTTGTATGAATAGCTGATTAATATTTGAATTCTGTGCTAGACTGTAATCTCCAAGAGAGCAGGAGCCTGTGCCCAGTCGTGCATAGTAGTACTTTTCGTGGAATAGGATTTTTTTGGCTCTGATATTCCCTTTGATCCTACCCCTCCTCACCCAGGAGACTTTAGCATCATTAAATTGCATCAAAGTTATTCTATCAAAGGTATTCAGTAAATGACAAGAGAAGCGTTTGGAACAAGAGAGTTCACTTTAAAAATTTTAAATAATTGTGTACACCTTACACTAAAATTAACTCCAAATGGATTAAATATTTAAACATAAGACCTAACACCATAAAAACCCTAGAAGAAAACCTAGGCAATACCATTCAGGACACAGGCATAGGCAAGGACTTCATGACTAAAACACCAAAAGGAATGGCAACAAAAGCCAAAATAGACAAATGGGATCTGTACAGCAAAAGAAACAATCATTAGAGTGAACTGGAAACCAACAGAATGGGAAAAAATCTTTGCAATCTACCCATCTGACAAAGGGCTACTGTCCAGAATCTATAAAGAAGTAGAGCAGATTTACAAGAAAATTTGGAAACAACCTAAATGTCCAACAGTAGGAGAATTGGGTGGTTTTTTGGTTTTTTGTTTGAGGCAGATACTTACTCTGTTGCCCAGACTGGAGTGCAGTGGCATAATCATAGTTCACTGCAGCTTCAAACTCCTGGGCTCAAGCAATCTTCCTGCCTTGACCTCCCAATGTGTTAGGATTACAGGCATGAGGCACTGTGCCTGGCCCTGGAATTGTTACATATACCACGGTACATTCAATCTATGCAGGGAGAATGGATGCTACTTCTTTCTTTATTAAGTAGTTACCTTGTCTAGGACACAGAAATCAAATGAGGCTGTTGCCCAAGCAGTACCACATGCATTTCCTAATAATAAGGTAGCAAAAAACTAATTCAAACATAGCTGTGTTCAAACTCTAGTTCTACCAATCTTGGATGACCAAATGGAGGTCTACCTATCCTGAACAAGATTTGTCTAAAGCAGTAGTTCTCAAAGTGTGGTCCTTGAAGCAACAATGGCAGCATCATCTGGGAACATGTTAGAAATACAAGTTTTTAAGTCCAAACCCAGACCTACTAAATCAGCAAATATTAAATTTGAACCCAGCACTCTGTTTTAACAAGCCCTCTAGGTGATTCTGATGTACACTCAAGTTGGAGACCCAAGACCCTTGGTTATTTTTGTCTCTGACCACAAGGTGGCAACCTTTGTCTAAAGTCCTATGAGTTGACCAATGGTTACAGTAGGTATTATCTGGTCTAGCCACTGAACTGTCCAGAGGCAGTAAGTAGTGATAGGATATGGGGATGTGAGGGAGAAGTGAGAGATGGGAGAGGAAGAAAAGAGGTGAAAGGAAGAATGAGGACTGGAAGAGGCTTTATCTCTGCTTTGAACACAGCAATAAACTACAGTGAGGGGGTGGGACAATGTTCGGGGTGTTGGTTGTTTATCATCTAACGATTCAGCTTGTTCTGGGTACAAAATAATGTGAAGTATGTTGGGGAGTTTGTGAGTAGCCAATTTCATCTATGCATTTTATCCTTGTAATCCCTAGACACCACCCAAAGGCAAGCACCTCCTCACACTATCACCTATCCTCTTCCTACTCTCATAATTATGAATTCCTTCCCCAGTTATCTTCCATCACAGATTCCCCTTCTTTTAAACCTTTCCACAATTTTCCCTGGTGCCCTGTTGCACAGTAGAATAAGCTCAGCCTATGAAAGTATACAGAAATGTTGTCATCCCTCTTTTTCGAACATTTCCTGTACATCTGTAATTGAGACCTGGCACCCTACTGAAGATTCTGCTTCCCATACAGTCGTCTGTGATGAAAATTGTTAATTTTCTCATTCCCCATAATTTATAGGGTTTGACCAAGAGGAACAGAGGGTAGGAATATGCAAAGACAGAAGTCTTAAAGGAGAATAAACTTTTCTCAGCTCTGGTAATGGTATCCTTGCAGACATGTCACCCAGCACCTTAACTTCTCAGTTCTGTTGAATGCTTCAATTCAACTTCACTTCAACCACTGTCACCCAGGACCACACAGTGGATGTTTTCAACATTTAGAGGAAATTCACATTGTAAATAATTTTTGAATTATTTATCTTTTCCTTCTTTCCCATTTTCTACAAAATAGATTGAATTTTCTTCTTTTGATTTACAAGTTATACCTGTCATTTTGGATTTTACTGTAGTTGCCCTTAACTAACAAACATGCATGTTAATTTAACCATATTAGTTTCTTAAATTTATCAGTATCTACATTTTTCTCTTAACATTACAAGTACTTGAAAATGTTCTCAGGTTCTTTGGGTCCCACCACACCTTCCTCATCACTTTGACAATGTTTAAAAATATCTTTTCTGAGTTACTATGGATATATACTTTTTCTTCTTTTCTGCTCAGTATTTATCAAGTCAGCAATAAACTATACCACCAATGTATACTCCTATATTTTATCCTTTCTAATTTGAAGACCTCCTACAAAATCGTCTTCAGTGAGGGCCTTTGTGTGGCAAACCTTCTCAGATAGTGTATGCCACAGAATATCTTTATTGCTATGCTACATTTAAATTTAAAAATGGGCCAGGCACGGTGGCTCATGCCTGTAATCCCAGCACTTTGGGAGGCCGATGCAGGTGGATCACTTGAGGTCAGGAGTTCAAGACTAGCCTGACCAACATGGTGAAACCCTGTCTCTACTAAAAATACAAAAATTAGCCAGGCGTGGTGGTGCATGCCTGTAATCTCAGCTACTTGGGAGAGCGAGGTATGAAAATGGCTTCAACCTGGGAGGTAGAGGTTGCATTGTTGAGATTGCAGCACTGCATTCTAGCCTGAACAACAGAGTGAGACTTCATCTCAAAAAATAGAGAAAAATAATTTAAAATAGCTGAATATAAAATTATAGGTTCAAAGTCATTTTAAACATTATAGGTGCAGTCCTTTAAAAATATTACTCAATTGTCCTCTTGTATTCAGCGTTGCTAAAAGTCTGTTGTCAATTTAATTCCTTTCTTTGTAGAGGACTTGATTTTTCTCTCTGGAAACTTTGAGAAGTTTCTTTTTAAACTCTATGATTGTGTGTGTGTGTGTGTGTGTGTCTGCACACATGCATGCACTTTACCTTCTCTGTATTAGCCTATGTCAGCCTCACTGTGTTTGAAGAGTGAGGAAAGGAGAGCCCTAGGCAGCACAGAACATGCTAATCATTCCCATTTGCTGCCACTCTATAAGCAACTGCTGTGATCAAGGCTTCCTCTTAAAACTTGTTTGAGGGCCGGGCGCGGTGGCTCAAACCTGTAATCCCAGCACTTTGGGAGGCCGAGGCGGGTGGATCACGAGGTCAAGAGATCGAGACCATCCTGGTCAACATGGTGAAACCCCGTCTCTACTAATACAAAAAATTAGCTGGGCACGGTGGTGCGTGCCTGTAGTCCCAGCTACTCAGGAGGCTGAGGCAGGAGAATTGCCTGAACCCAGGAGGCGGAGGTTGCGGTGAGCCGAGATCGCGCCATTGCACTCCAGCCTGGGTAACAAGAGTGAAACTCCGCCTCAAAAAAAAAAAAAAAAAAAAAAAAACAACTTGTTTGAAAGAAGCAATGCTAGGAGGTATCAGTGTCCCAGGTTGTAATCCATCAACTTTGGGGATCTGAAAAGGGTGGAGGAGTGAATGAACAATGGAGCAGGGGAGTCCCCATCATTTTCAGTAGCCTCCCACTCCTCAATCAAGCAGGGCTTTTTGCTGCCCTGATATACTCTGATATACCCTCCATACACTGATAACTGTGCGGTTGGAGATATTTCTGCTAATTTCTGTAGTGAAGGGTAGATAATGTAAGTAGGCAATTGGAGAAGAGACAAGAATAAATTTTTTTAAGCTTTCCTTAAATTTATCCTCTCACTGCTGCCTCCAACTATCCTCTATTCCAGGCTACAAAAGAAAACCACCCAGCTATGCAGACTGAAGCCACTACAAAGAGATAGCTTGTTTTCTCAGCTGGACCATCAACATCATTTAGTTATCATTTTACTTGTCACTTCCCTCTCCGATTCTTTCAGTGCCTATTAAAATGTCCACTTGTACTCCTCAAACCTCTCCAATTCCTTTTACTTTCAGCAGTGGGCTGTTTATTTTGCACAACTTCAGAGGCACCCTCTCATATGTGAATAACAGCTCTAAAATATAACATAAAATACTGAGGATTACAACTCTACTGTTATGCTAGGATGTAGCCCTGCAAGGGCTTTGAGTCTTACTTCAAAGGAAAATGAAGACAATAAAATGACAAAAAAGAAAACTATAGGCTAATCTCTATACCCAGTGAAAATATTTCTCAGGAAACAAGTGGAAATCAAGACATTCTCAGACAAAGAAAAACTAAGAGAATTTGTCACCAGTGTCCCTTTGCTATGGCTAAAGTAAGTTCTTGAAGCATAAAAAAAATTATAAAAGAATGAATTTGGGAACATCGGTAAAGAAGAAAGAATAATGGAAGACTTAAAATATGGGTAAATGCAATAGAATTTCCTTCTCCACTTAAGTTTTCTAAATTACATTTGATAGTTGAAATAAAAGTTATAATACTGTCTGATGTGATTCTTAATGTATACAGAGGAAATATTTGAGAAAATTATAAATGGGGGAAAGAATAGGAATTTAAAGGGATATGAGATTTCTATACCTCACTCAAACCATTAAAATGTCTGTAGACATTGATAATTTATGTATGTATAATGTAATGCTTAAAACAACCACTGAAAAATTCATATGAAAAGATACACTCAAGAACACTAGAGATGAATCAAAGCCAATTGAAAAAAAATATTGAAGTAATCCAAAGGAAAAATGAAACAGAGAAATGAAAAGCAAAGGGAACAAACAGAACACACACACACACAAAAAAAAAACAAAAATGGAAGATTTAAGTCCTGATGCATATAGTTACATTAAAATGTAAATGGTCTAGGGACTTTGATCCAGACAAGAGGACATAAACTCATCTCTTTCTACTTCTCTTTGCTAAGTATAACTATAACATAACACAAGAGGCAACCATAGGAGGACTCTGAATGGTAGAAAGAAGATGGACTGGCTAGGGACCCTAATACTGGAAGAACAACATAGCAGTTGTGCATCTTACCACCCTTCACCCAGTAACAGAAGTCAAATAGGCCTGGCATCTCCTGACCCTAACATATTAGATAAAGGTTATGCAGGTAGGCTCATGCCTTCTCCAGCTCAGTTGGGAGTCCTGCCAATTACTCCAGTTGGGCCCAGTGGCACTGGCAAGGTGACCAAGTAGGCGCCCCAGTAATGATAAGTGACCAGAGAATGTGCATTTCATTCTTATGGGCCAGAAAGTTTCTTTTCTCACCTAGAGACACCCAGTGGCCCCAGTGGCATAAGCAGGGTGACCCCACCACAACTAGTCCTGCCTGGAAAGCATTTTTTGTACTCTATGGATTGGAAACTCTATTCACCCACCTAAAGACACTGGAAGGCCTAGCCGTACTGAAAGGGGGTGATTCCCCCACAAAAAGTGACCAAATAAAGGAATACAAGGCAATGTTTTCCTTCTGATATGAAATGTCCAGGAAAAGACAATGAAAGCAGGTTTCCTGGGATTGAGGATTCATGGAACTGGGGGTAGGGGAAAATGTTCTAAAACTGGATTTGATGGTTTCATAACTCTATAAATTTACTAGAAATCATTTAAATGTGTGCTTATAATAGGTGAATTTTTTGGTATGTAAATTATACCTCAATAAAGCTTTTTAAAAATGACTGACAGCTACCTATGAATAGAAGGAACTTCCTTAATCTAATAAAGTGTATCTATAACTAACATCATACTTAATATACAAGATTGAATACTTTTTCTTTAAGACCATGGAAAAGACAAGCATCTCTATTGTCACCATTCCTATTTAATATCATACTGGAAATTTTACCTGGTGCAAAAACACAAGAAAAAGAAATAAAAGACATATAGGATGTAAAAGAAGGAATAGAACTATCTCTATTTACACACAACAAAATTGTCTCTGTGGAAAATTTCCTAGAATCTACAACAGAACTATTAAAACTAACAAATGAGTTTATCAAGGTCTCTGAATCAAAGGTCAATATACAAAAATTAATTGCATTTCTATATATTAGCAATGAACAACTAGAAATCAAAAGTTTTAAAAAATAGTACAATTTTTAACTATCATAAAAAATGAAATGCTTAGGTAGAAAACTAACAAAATATGTTCAAGATATATATACTAAAAGCTATGAAACATATGTGAAAGATGTGAAAAACTAAATAAATGGAGATATGAGCCATGTTCACAGATTGGAAGATTCAATATTGTTAAGATATTAATTGATCCATAAATTCAATGCAAACAATTAAAATTAAAAGCAGGATTTTTTTTCTAGATATTAACCAGGTGATTCTTAAATTCATATAGAAAGGCAAAGGAACTAGGATGTCCAAAATAATTTTCAAAATGAATAAAGTAGGAGGACTCATAGTATCTTATTTTAAGACTTACTATTAACTACATCAACACAGTGCGGTATTTGGAGGAATTACTCTATTGGATGTTAAGGCTTATTCAGTTATAAAAAAATCAAGGTGATTATTGTATTGGCAGAGGGATCGGCACATAGATCAATGGAAAAAATAGAGAACAAGAAGCAGTTCAACACAAATAGAATCAACTGATTTTTGACAAAAATTCAAAGGAAATGAGAAAAGGTAGTCTTTCGACAAATGGTGCTGGAATATTTGGACATCCATATATTTTTTAAATGAACCTGAATTATTTTTATACAAAAATAAACTCAAAATGGTTCATAAGGCTAAATTTAAAATGTAAAACTTAGAATATTTTGAGAAGAAGAAATAGAATATTTGTGACCTTGGTTTAGACCAAGAGTTCTCAGATACCACACCAAAAACACATGTTATAAGAGTAAAAATTTGATAAACTGGGCCTCATCAAAATTAAAATTTTCTTCCCTGTGAAAGACATTATTAAGAGAATGAAAAGACAGGATACATAAAATATTGGCAAAACTCATATTTGATAAAGGACTTGTATCCAAACATATAAAGAACTCTTAAAACTCATCAATAAGAAAACAACTCAGTTTAAAAATGGGCAAAAGATCTTAACAGACAAGTCGTCATAGAAGATATACAGATGGCAAATAAGTAAGCATAAGAAAAGATGATCAACATCATATGTCATCAGGGAACTTCAAATCTAAACAACAATGAGATACCACTGCACACCTTTTAGAATGGCTAAGATCCAGAAAACTGACAGCACCAAATGCTGGCAAGGATGTGGAGCAACAGGAATTCTCATTCGTTGTTGCTGGGAATGCAAAATGATACAGCCACTTTGGAAGACAGTTTCGTAGTTTCTTACAATGATAAAAATAGTCTTGCCATACGATCCAGCAATCATGTTCCTAGGTACTAGCCAACTGACTTGAAAATTGATGTCCACACAAAAACCTCAATGCAAATGTTTATAGCAGCTTTATTCCTACTTACAAAAAACCAGAAGCAACCAAGATGTCCTTCAAGGCAAATGGATAAACAAACTGTAGTGCATTCACACTATGGAACACTATTTAGCAATTAAAATGAATGAGATATCATGCAATAAGATGGATGAATCTTAAATGCATATGCTAAATTTAAAAAGCCAGTCAGAGAAAACTATATACTACACACCATTTATATAACATTCTGGAAAAGGGAAAACTGTAGAGACTGAAAATGAATGGGTGATTTCCAGGGGTATGGGGAGGAGAAAACGTTAATTAGGTGAATCATAGGGGGGTTATGTACCATATGAATATATTCTTTATGGTACTGTACTGATGGATACATGGCACTACCCATTTGACAAAATTCATAGAACTTTACAACATAAAGAGAAAACTTAATGTATACAAATTTTAAAACTCAACTAGGAAGTTGAGATCTTAGGATGGAAAGTAGACTGTAACAAAATAATGTAATGGTATTACAAATATATGGCATAATTTCACTGAACGGTTGGGGAAAAGGAAGTACTGACCTCAGTAACTTTGAATATGGCCCAAAACTGCAAAGCTAAAGACAATAGGAACTATACATAAGCACTTTACCACAAGTTGTTTCTTTCCACAGGGCCACAGGTTAACAATTGTGAAACCACTGTACACGTATAACAGGATTGAACAAATAAGTGGATGGTGGCAAACAGGTTTCTCAATGTTGGAGTGAGATATTACAGATAAGCACGAGAGAAAGGCTAGAGTGAACCACACAGTATTGCCATTAGTGTTGGAGACATCAATATGAATTCATGTTTAGCTTAGTATAGAAACTGATATAGAATTGTGTGTATCCATGGTTAGTATACATAGACGCATTTCCTAGCTCTGTGAGAGGGCCTAGAAACAATGACACTGTAGTAGCAACAGGCACACCTAGAACCCAGATCTTGCATTTTAATATCATTTTCCAATAAAAGGAACCAAGGCTTCTTGGAGAAATGGCTGATTCAAGGACTGGGACAGGAAATACATAAGACAAGCCTGGAACATCTTATAGTTCCAGAAAATAAGGAAGTGCTCAAAAAAGTCACAATGATAGGAGCATGTTAAAGTGACCCATATACCAACAGAAAAGAGTTTTAAATGAGCAAAGGTAGAACAATTTGAGCAACAAAATAAAATTATATTGGTCTATAATCCAAAGTATAAAATAAATATCCATAAGTCTATAGTGACATACATGACAAAGTAAATAAACGGGAGAAGACATCTTTTATGCATAAGAATTCAATATAATTTCTGCAGATACTCCAACCCCAAGGAGATGGAGCATAACTCCCCATGTAAGTATGGGCTGTGCATAGAGACTTCTTTCCAAAGAGTATGATATAAAAAGAAGGAAAAAAGAGTAACTTTATAGTAGAGAAACCTGACAAACACTAACTTTAGCCAAGTAATCAAGGTTAACATTAATTGTGAAAGATCATGTTGACGGTATGTACTCTTGAAATTATATTGTGAGAATGGCACTTTACCTTTGTGGTCTCCTCTAGAAACCAATAACTCTAGTGTAATCATTAGAGACTCTAGACACTGGACAAATCTCAACTGGGGGACATTCTATTAACTACTGGACGAGTGCTCTTCAAAACTATCAAAATCATCAGAAACAAGAGAAACTTTTCACAGCCAAGAGGAGCCTACAGAGAAATGATGACAAAATGTAATGTGGGTTGTTAGATGGGATCATGGAACAGGAAAAGCACAATGGGTAAAAACTACAAAAACCAGATTAAATTACAGACTTAAAAAAATAATAATGTGTCAATATTGGCTCATTGATTGTAACAAATATACCTTACTAATTTAAAATACTAATAATAGGAAAAAAATGGGTTTGAGGGATATGGTAACTTTTTGAACTATCTTTGAAACTTTTCTGTAAATCTAAAACTGTTCTAAAAGTAAAGATTATTTAAAATGTAAAGGTGCTTGGCAAAGTGAAAAAATTCTCAATATCATTAGACATTAGGGAAATGCAAGTTAAAACCACATTAAGATAACACTATACAACTATTAGAATGGCTAAACAATTTTAAAAAGAAACTGACAATATCAAGTGCTGGCAAGGATGCAGAGCAACTGGAACTCTTATAAACTGTTAGTGGGGATGAAAAATGGTACAGTAACTTTGAAAAACAATTTGGCAATTTCTTTTTTTTAAAATTATACTTTTAAGTTCTGGGGTACATGTGCAGAATGTGCAGGTTTGTTACACAGGTATAGACGTGCCATGATGGTTTGCTGCACCCATCAACTCATCATCTACATTAAGTATTTCTCCTAATGCTATCCTTCCCCTAGCCCCCGAATTCCCCAAGAGCCCCGGTGTGTGATATGTCCATGTATTCTCATTGTTCAACTCCCACATATGAGTTAGAACATCCGGTGTTTGGTTTTCTGTTCCTGTGTTACTTTGCTGAGAATGATGGTTTCCAGCTTCATCCTTCATCCATGTCCCTGCAAAGGACATGAACTCATCCTTTTTTATGGCTGCATAGTATTCCATGGTGTATATGTGTCACATTTTCTTTATCTAGTCTATCATTGATGGGCATTTTGGTTGGTTCCAAGTCTTTGCTATTTTGAATAGTGCTGCAATAAACATGTGTGCATGTGTCCTTATAGTAGAATGATTTATACTCCTTTGAGTATATACCCAGTAATGGGATTGCTGGGTCAAATGGAATTTCTATTTCTAGGTCCTTGAGGAATCGCCACACTGTCTTCCACAATGGTTGAACTAATTTACACTCCCACCAACAGTGTAAAAGTGCTCCTGTTTCTCCACATCCTCTCCAGCATCTGTTGTCTCCAGATTTTTTAACAATCACCATTCTACCTGGCATCAGCTGGTATCTCAATGTGGTTTTGATTTGCATTTCTCTAATAATCAGTGATGATGAGCTTTTTTCATATGTTTCTTGGCCACATAAATGTCGTCTTTTGAGAAGTGTCTGTTCATATCCTTCGCCCACCTTTTGATGGGGTTGTTTTTTTCTTGTAATTTTAAGTTTCTTTTTTTTTTAACTTGATTTATTTATTTACTTACTTATTTTTATTGCATTTTAGTTTAGATTCTGGATATTAGCCCTTTGTCAGATGGATAGATTGAAAAAATTTCTACCATTCTGTAGGTTGCCTGTTCACTTTGATGACAGTTTCTTTTGCTATGCATAAGCTCTTTAGTTGAATTAGATCCCATTTGTCAATTTTGGCTTTTGTTGCCATTGCTTTTGGTGTTTTAGTCATGAAGTCTTTGTCCATGCATATGTCCTGAATGGTATTGCCTCGATTTTCTTCTAGGGTTTTTATGGTTTTAGGTCTTATGTTTAAGTTTTTAATCCATCTTGAGTTAATTTTTGTATAAGGCATAAGGAAGGGGTCCAGTTGCAGTTTTCTGCATATGGCTAGCCAGTTTTCCCAACACCATTTATTAAATAAGGAATCCTTTCCCCATTGCCTGTTTTTGTCAGGTTTGTCAAAGATCAGATGGTTGTAGGTGTATGGTGTTATTTCTGAGGCCTCTGTTCTGTTCCATTGGTCTATATATCTGTTTTGGTGCCAGCACCATGCTGTTTTGGTTACTGTAGCCTTGTAGTATAGTGTGAAGTCAGGTAACATGAATTACAAATAAATCTGCAATAAGCATTTGTGTACAGACTTTTCTGTGAACATAGGTTTTCATTTCATTTGGGTAATTACCCATAACTGGGATTATGGGGTCACATGGTAGGCATATATTTAACTTTAAAAGAAAGATATTTAACTTTTAAAAATATTTATTGCCCTTGTAGGGAAATTTCTTTAAGTTAAATATATACTTACCATGTGACCCCAAAATCCCACTTCTGGGTAATTACTCAAGTGAAATGAAAACCTATGTTCACAGAAAATTCTGTACACAAATGCTTGTTGTAGATTTATTCATAATTACCCCAAACTGGAAAACAACCCAAACATCCCTCAAATAATGAGTGGATAAACAGTGGTACATCCATATAATGAAATACTACTCATCAAGGAAAAAGAAAGAGTTATTGATATATACAACAACTTGGATGAATCTCAAATTAATTATACTAAATGAAAGAAGTGAAACTCAAAAGAATACAGACTATATGATTCCATGTATATGATGTTCTGGAAAAGGCAAAATTATAGGAATAGAGAACAGATCTGTTAGTGACAGAGGCTAAAGGTTGCTGGGGAAGGCTTGACTACATAGAAGAGGCTCAAGGATGTTTTTTGGGGTGGTGGAGTTGTCTTATATCTTTTTTTTTTTGAGACAGAGTCTGGCTCTGGTGCCAAGCTGGAGTGCAGTGGAAGGATCTCGGCTCACTGCAATCTCCACCTCCCGGGTTCTAGTGATTCTCCTGCCTCAGCTTTCTGAGTAGCTGGGACTACAGGTGCATACCACCATGCCCAGCTAATTTTTGTATTTTTAGTAGAGAAGGGTTTTCACCATGTTGGCCAGGATGGTCTTGATCTCTTGATCTCGTGATCCGCCTGCCTGAGCCTCTCAAAGTGCTGAGATTACATGCGTGAGCCACTGCGCCTGGCTGAGTTGTCCTACATCTTGATTGTGATGGTGGTTAGACAATACCATGCATTTTTCAAAACTCATAGAACTTTACACCAAAAGGAGTAATTTTTACTGTATCTAAATTAAAAATAAAACCTAATCATTGATTACATATCTATATTCCATCAGCAAACAGTTAGAAAACAAAATTCTTAAAAGCAACTCTTACAATAGCATAAAAAAAAATTGAAGACCTAACACCAGTTTAACAAAAGATGTGCAATAACAGTTTGGGGAAAATTATGAACATTACTTGAGAGGCATAATGAAGATCTTTATAAGGGAGAGATATGCCATATTCATGAATTTGATCACTCAATACAATAAAGATGTCATTTCTCCCCAAATTGATCTATAGAGTCACTACAATCCCAATAAGAATCCCAACAGGATTTCTGGTGGATGTATATTTATATATTGACACATTTACTCTAACACATATGTAGAAATGCAAAGGTCCATGAACATTCAAGACACTCTTACTACAGAAGAACTGACGTAAGAAGACTTGCTTTCCCAGATACTAAGACTTATTGCAATTAAGATAGTATGGTATTGACACAAGGATATACAAGTAAACTAATAAGACACACTACAACATCCTGAAGCAGCCTCTCACATATGTGCACACTTGTTTTATGACAAAAATGTCACTACAAAGCAGCGGATGAAGGAAATTTTTTTTTTATTAAGTGGTGCTGGAACAATGGGGTATCCATATGGGAGACAAAATTAGATTGGAACTCTACTTCACATCAACACCAGATAGATTATAGACCTAAAATTGAGTAGCAAGCCTACAAAGCTTTAAAATATAATATAGAAGAATATTTTCATAACCTTGGAGGGAGAAGAAAATATTTGTAAAGCATATAAAAACATTTGCTACCTATAAATGACTCATATCCAGAATATACATATACATAAATCTTATATATCAATAGGAGACAACAGCCCAATAGAAAAATGCAAAAAAGACTTTAAAAGTTACTTCACAAAAGAAGAAATCCAAATGATGAATAAACATAAAAATACACCCACTTATATATGTCTATATGTAAAAGTATGACAAATGGCAAATGTAAGAAAGGATATGGATCAAAAATAACCTTCATATGCTGTTGGTGGGAATGTAAATTGATACAAGCACTTTGTAAAACAGTTTGGCATTATCAATTACATTTAAAGATGTGCTTATGTTATGACCCAACAGATATCTCCTGGGTGATAAAGAGAACAGAAATGTGTGTACGTATACACCAAGTGATATGTAGCTTTATTCATAACAGCCAAAAGCTAGATACAATCCAAATTTTCTTCAATGTGGGATGATAATTTTTCTGTATTCATATAATATACTACTATACAGCAGTGAAAATAAAGATAATACACTACATAAAACAACATGGATAAATCCCACAAACATAATCTTGCACAAGATAAATCAGGTACAAAAAAAGACAGTATGCTGCGGAAGTCTTAAAACAGACAATTTTTTTTCTATTCTTTTATGCCTCTTCACATCTTCTTTCTAAATTTTTTAAATTATACTTTAAGTTCTGGGGTACATGTGCAGAACGTGCAGGTTTGTTACACAGGTATACACATGCCATGGTGGTTTGCTGCATTCATCACCCTGTCATCTACATTAGGTATTTCTCCTAATGCTATCCTTTCCCTATCCCCCACACCACCTGCTATCCCTCCCCTAGCCCCCCACCCCTCAACAGGCCCTGGTGTGTGATGTTCCCCTCTCTATGTCCATGTGTTCTCATTGTTCAACATGAGTGAGAACATGCGGCAAAACAGACAAAATTTAACTGTAGTGTTTAGAGATTCACACCTAGGTGGTAAAGATATAAAGAAATGCTAGGAGGTGATTACCACAAAAGTCACATTACAGTTACCATTTATCAGAGTGGAAGGGTATGTGATAGAAAGAGACACTGGTAGAGGGCCTTCCTGGGTGCTGACATTGTTTTATTTCTTGAGTGATGGTTACATATGTGTATTTATTTTGTGATCATTCACGAAGCTATACACTCATGATGTATAATGTATATACCTTTCTGTATGATACTTACATTTCACAACTTTAAAAATCCTTCAGAAGAAAAAATGGAGGCTATCAGACATAAACTCTCTCATCTTCCCACCCCTTTGCTAGCCTCTGCACATACACCCATCCTTGCATTTTCCTCTCCAATAGCAATGGTATCTATTGTATGGGTTGTATGATATTTAAACAAGTTACTATGCGCTATTTCACCACTAATTATTCTCTTTCTCCAACATCTTCAACTTGTTTTATCCCACTGCTTCAGTCTATAAATATGCTAAAAGAATCTAGTCTGGCCAATTTTTTTTTCTTCTTTTCCCCGTATCGCCTCACCTTCTCCTTTTACAGTTAAACTTTAAGAGAGAAATGTACAGACACACTACCTTCATTTCACCCTTCAATCAATTGACATCTGGCTTCTACATCTCTCTGCTTCCCACCCTCTTTAAGTTTAGTGATGACCTCCTTTCTCATTGTTAAGGTCAATGGCCAAGTTTCAGGTGTCATCTTTTGGGCCCTTTCTATTGTATTTGATACTAGTAATCAAATTCTTTGAAATACTTACCATTGGCTTCCAGGACACTCCTTTTCTGGATTTCCTTTTGCTACTATTAGTACTACCACTAAGAAGAAGAAATTTGTCTTATAGCAAACAATGACATATAGTTTTTACTATGTTCTTGGCAACATTCTAAGCACTTACATATAGTAACTTGTTTAAACATTCGTACAACCCCATAAAATAGATACCATTGTTATCATATTCATTTTACATAAAAAGAAACAGGAGGCATCAAAAATGTCACCAAGAAAAGTGGCAGAGGTGGGATTTGAACCTAGGCAGTCTACATCCAAAATTTGTTCTCTTAACTTCCACCTCTTTTGCCTGTACACCATTGAGAGCTCTTTCCTGTTTATTCTTATACTGCTGGTGTTCCCTTGAGTTTATCTTCAACCTCCTCTGTTTTTCTGACTCTACAAGTTCTCCTTAGATAATCCCTTCTACTCTTATTATGTAAAAGATCATCTACATGCCAATGACTCCCAAATCCATACCTACCACCCTGATCTCTCTGCTAAGTCCAAGACTATCTTCATGGGCATGTGACCTGTGCAGTCTCACAGGGGTCCATGCCTAGAAGGGCCTTGTACCTGGTTTAATGTGCTGCTGTAGCCGCCATGAAATTTCTTTAATTTTTTAAAAAGTGGTCAAAATACCACCTGTACCCCAATAACTTATGGAAAAATAAAATAAATATAAATATAAAAAATAAATCCTTAATCCATCTTGAGTTAATTTTTGTATATGGTGAAAGGTAGGGGGTCCAGTTTCATTTTTCTGCATATGCTTAGCCAGTTTCAAATAGAGTTTTCATGTACATGGCAGGGTGACATACTATTAATTTCATGTCCAAATACCTTGCTCTTTTTCAGTGAAATGGATTAATAAACAAAGGCACCAGGAGGTTTGGGGCAGGTCCTAGGTTGTAGCATATTTAGCAAGCTCTTCGGTGATTCTGATACACACTGACGTTTCATATAAATTCATCATGGGGATGGGACTAAGTTGCCAAGACAGAGGAACAGGGGGTTGGTAAATTGTAAGCTTCTTTCAGGGGAAGAAACAAACTAGAACCCCAAGGTTTCTAGTTCTGCTTCTGTTCACACAGAACACGTTTGTGGTAACAGGCCTGGGATGGTGGTAGCTTGTGAAGACTTGGTTATTAGGCAAGTCTGAAGTGCCTCGGTGAAAGGCTCCATTGCAGGACTCAGCACAGAGGGAGTTTGGCAGGGAATCGCAAAGTTTACCTTTGAATGGATGGACCACATCAGCCTAGAAGAGGAGCAATGAGATCTTTGTTGCCACAGCCTAATAACCAGGGCCCTTCCTCTTTTCTTTGCGGACTGCCTAAACCCCAACATTCTGATACAATCAAAGGGAAATGAAAGAATCCCACAAAGCAATTGATATTGGACTTCTAGCCAACTCTGCTGAGTGAGAGCTCATATAGGATTTGTTTTCTAATTGAATCCACATAAATTTTATTGCACTTTAAAAATATGGATATACATGGCAGTTTATTTCTAATAATTGTTAAGTCTAATATATGGAGTTAAAAGCCACCATTGTTCTAGCTTTTAAATGTACTGACTCTGAAGCTGCACTAAGTCCTACAATAAAACTTCAGGTTCCACACCTCAAAATTGCCCCAAAATGTAACTTTCAAAACTATTTGTATACTAACAAAGCTTATGTTTTCCAAATTTATGCCAACACTAGCATTTACATCAAACAAAGCAAAGCCATAGTTACAATAAAATACTATTTTCTCTATTTCATGAATCAGAGAATCTATTTTGTTTTAATTAAGCACTTAAACTTTACTTTTAATTTTTAATTAAAATTAAAATAAAATACTTTTATTTGAGGTAAAATTAAAAATAAAATACTTTTATTTGAGGTATAGACTTATATGGAGTTACAAGAAATAATACAAAGCATGGACCCTTCATTCAGTTTCCACCAGTGGGAAATAGTACAATATCACAGCCATGTTATTGACACTGATACAATCTGCTGATCTCATTCAAATTTCTCTGCTATTACTTGTACTCCTTTCTATGTATGTGTATGTATGTGTGTTTATTTAGTTCTATAAATTTAATATATATGCAAGTTTGTTTATCTACCACAATAGTCAAGATACAGAACAGTTCCATCCCACAGGATCTCTCATTTTGCCCTTTTATAACCGCATACATTTCCCTCTCCTGAACCAAAAACTCTAAATCCTGACAAACACTAAACTGTTCTCAGCTTCAATGATTTTGTCATTTCAACAATTTTATATAAATGGAATAATACAGCACATAACCTTTTGAAATTGGTTTCTTTCACTCAGCATAATTACTTGGGTGTGTTTTTTTCCCCATTAATGTATTTTTCAGTTTGCATTTGGTTCTTTTTTTATAACTTTTATTTCTTTGCTGAAATTTTCATTTTTTAATTTATTTCTACCATGTTCATAATTGCCCATTGAGGCATTTTTATGATGACTGCTTTAAAACCTTTGTCAGTTCCAACATATGATTCATCTCCATATTGGCGTCATTTGGTTGTCTTTTCTCTTTTAACTTATTTTCCTGGTTCTTGGTATGACAGATGATTTTTAAATGTATTCTACAAAATATCCACATTTTTGTTATTGAGTTAGGGAACTCTGAGAGTCCTATGTTAATCCTCTATTTTAGGAAGTCTCCTTGTTTAGGTTTAGCATGCAGGTCCTGGCCTACTCTTGTGTGCTGTGGTTCCAATGACAGTTTAACTTTCAGAGCTTTTACTGTTCTTTGATCTGCTTGGTTTACCTGGTGCCTTTGAGGCTTTCACTGGTCTGCTGATTCGGCAGGTGGAGGCAGAAGGTGCTTCCCCAGGCTAGGTTGTATGATGCCTCTAGGTGGAAAAACGGAGTCTCTAGGAAGGAGGGCTCCTGCAATTGGCCATATGTTGTGCAGGATTTACTCACCCCTACCCCAAGGGCAACCTGGCCTGTCTGTATGGGAGAGGGTCTTCTCACGCCCAAGGACACAAAGAAGCTTCCAGGCTGGGTCACTTGTTCTGAAGGGATTCCTCTTACGGGTGACCTCCTAACCACCAAGTACAGTAGGGAAAGGAGTCTCCAGGCCCACAGGAACAAAAAGGTTTACTACCAGAATTTATAGTTGTACCTAGTGGGGTGGAGAAACGAGTTTATGTGTGCCATCTTACCTGAACTAGAATACCTCTCTATTCTCTTTTCTGCTGGTTAAGATGTCTTAGTATTGAACTAATTTCTTTCCGCTTCTAAATTGTATAGGGCATAAACAATTCATATTGTTTTTGTCTTATAATTTAAGAAACTTATCTCTAATTTCTATAGCCAACTGGATCATTCATCAATCTAGAACAGTCACTGGTGTTTTATACAGTGTCATTACTTAAAAAAAAATCTGTTTCTTAAAGTACAACATAAATACAGAAAAAATGAACAAATCTTAGACTTACACACCAGCGAATTATCACGAAATGAGCATACTGATGTAGTATTGTGTTTGTTTTAAAAAAAGAATCTGGAGATCTGTTTTGTAACAAATTGAATCTAATTAATACTGTGGAGCTGTATACTTTAAAATGATTATGGTGGTAAACTTTGTGTTATGTTAGTTTTTTCTTAACCACAATACATTTTTTAAAAATAGAATATCAGGAGGAGACAAAGCAGCTAAATTCTGGAAGACACCAATAATGCCTCAAGATTCTCTGGCTAGTGAAGGTCCCTGGGGCAAATTCTTAGCATATAGGCCCTATGTCTTCAGTTCTTTTTTCTCTCCCAGAGTCAAGAAAACAGTTCTTGATGTTTTTCATCCATGAAGAAATAATAAAGAAATGTAGAATCCATTGTATCTTAAGCATTGTGGAATCAAAGCATAGCTGCTCTAGTTGAGGTTAAGATAGCGTTAACAGCCTTGCCCTTTTCACTGGACTTTTCACTACACAGTCATCCTGTCATCAGGACCCTTGCGCAAATTAAGTAAAATATGATAGGTAAAAGGCTTGTTACATGGCAGATGTTCTTTCAAAATTTATTGGATATAGAGATAAGATGAGAAAGTAATACAGACTGACTCATATTATAAACACACACTGCTGACAAGAGATATGCTCCTTTTTTTTTTTTTTTTTTTGGCCAGGGAAGAACAGACAAGAAATGGGACTTACTTTGTGTGCCAAGCACCATGAAAAGCGATTTATAAATGAGATCTCATTTAACCTCCTACACTTAATGCTAAGAAAGGTATCTATTAATTTTCCCACTTGACAGATGAGAAAACTGAAGCTCAGAAAGGTTAGGCAACTTGCCCACTGACATACAGTAAAAAAAGAAAAAAAAGTGCTAAAACTAGGATTTGAATATTAACCCTCTAGCCCAGATACAAAGTCAAGCCTGTCCAAAATATAAAACTCAAACCCTTCTTCTTGGAATGCAATAATCCAATTCAGGCAGATCTTTCCAGCCTTTTCCCTCCTCACTTCCCTGCCTTGTATATTTTGCTCTAGTAATTGAATACTCCCTTCTTCACTCCTCCCCACAGCCAACCATTACATCTTTACACCCTGCTGCTTCTCACTTCTGTGCCTTATTCCTACTACCCTCAGCTTGACATCATCTTTCCTTCCCTCTTCCTTTTACATGACCAGCCACCTTTTCTTGGAAATCTTCCTAAATCCCCACTGTCTCTGTCTCCATAACCTGTCCCTCTATATACTCCCACTATACCTTGTGCTTATTTATACTGAATTGCCATTGTATATTTTCCTTTCTGTGAGATCCTTGAAGGCAAGAATCATTTCTTATTTTATACTCATCTCTCTATTGTGTCTAATAAAATATCTGTCACATAATTATTATCCAATAAATGTTTATTGAATGAATAAATGATTGAATGAAAAAATGAATGACTTTGGGTAGTGTTTCTTCCCCTTCAGCCATTCATCTATCCCATTCTGAATTTTTTGGAGCCATGTTATTATGCCAACCACCTCTAATATTATCATTTACTTCATGTATTTCTTTAACTCAAGTCACTTTTCAATATTTTAAATCAATTTAGCATTGTTTAAGCAATAATGTTTGTGAAATCATGGGCTATATATAATGTAGATGATGTATATTTCTAATACACATCAAGATAAATACATAATTATTGACATTTAAAATGCTCACCTGTTTATCTCCTAAATCATTTTGTATACTGCCAATGGTACACATACTGTGATTAAAGAAATAATGGCCTAATGTCACTGCTGTTGCTGCATTAAGCCTAGATCTGGTGAACAGAGGGTTCTCAACCCTGGCTGCACATTACAATTATCTGGGGAAATTAAATTTTTTTGCTAGACATTCTGATTTAATTGGTGCAGTGGAGCCTGAGCACTGATTTTTTTCTAAGTTTGTCCAATGTATAGCTAAAGTTGAGAACTACTGAGTTCATTGGAGAATTAAATGAAAACATGTACAAAGCACTTGGTACACAATATATTCACAAGAAATGTAAGCTGTTATTAATATTCCTATCATTTTATTAGGCTTTTTCATAGGTTACTGTTTCTAGTTTCCATTCCGGTAACCTATCCACATCCTGCCTTACTCTGGCAAGCCCATGCATCTCTGGCCCAAAAGACCTGGCCAACTGTCTAAATCACATCTGCTGCTGATGGCTTCAAACATCATCCTTTGCCCTTCTAGTAGAATGCCTGTGATGGGCCTCTGCCACTGGAACAACATGTATTCTACACACTCTGGTTGAAGGTACCCATGGCCAGGTTTGTGGTGATTGTGATTAAGCCCCCATGCCCTGCTTCTCTGTGGAACTTGAAATGCAGCGGGTGGCCATGGCAATCACACGTTGTCTCTCTCCCCCTCCCGCTTATCCAGGGACATCAGGTTACAAGAGAACAGGCTGTTCTTCTGTCTTAGTAATGGGGTGGAGGAAGGGGGAAAGGCCAGCTGTATGCATATGAGTCGCATATGAGCTGCATATGAACCTCAGGTGAATTTGTTGTTACGGAAGTTGTTTTTGCTTTTTTTTCATACCATCAGCAACTGAAGCTGGTGTTGAGCCTAAGCAAGGCTGCTAACGTGGCTACTTGCTAATGATCACCCTAAAAGCAATAGTTAATATTTATTAAACACTATGGACTGTGTTAAAGTGCTTATATATGGATGATCTTATTTAATCTCCAGAGCAATCCTTTAAGACAGGGTCTATTTTTATCATCTTTACTTTTCAGATATGAAAACTGGAGGCCCAAAGTGAAGTGACCTATCTCAAGGTAGCAGGGGGAGAAGCCCAAGAAATCTGGCTCCAGAGACAGTACTTTTCACCCGATCTCTAGATTTAGTCCTACAGATACAAGAGCCCTGAGAGATCACCCAATCCAACTCCCTTATGCTATCAATAGGCAAAACTGAGAGCCAGCCAGGGAAAGGAATGTTTTTCTGAGCCATGAGCATTTTTTAAGAAAATTTATTTAACAAAAATTTTTAAGCATCCACCAATGCCAGGCCCTGTGTTAGGTGCTGGGGATATCCAGTGTTTTTTTAAAAGACAAAAATCCTTGCCCTCATGGAGCTTATATTGCAGAGGGAGAGAAAGACTGTAAACAAATTAATGAAATAAATGTATTGTATTAGATGTTGATGAGTACTATAAGAAAAATTAAATGAGGAAGAGGCATAAGGAGTATGGATAGCTTTAATTTTAAATAGGGTAGTCAGAGAAGATCTCACTGAAAAGGGACATAATTTGAATTAAGACCTGAAGGAGGTAAGGGGGTAAATTATTTGAATGTTTTGGGGGAGATTTTTCCAGGCAGAGACAACAGTGTGGCTGGAACAGAGTGAGCATAAGGCAAAGTCGTAGGATATGATGTAGAGCTAATGAGGGAAGTAACCATGCAGGCATTTGTAAGCCATTGTAAGGATTCTTTTTAAAGTATTTATTGATCAGCCCTTTTGCAATAGACACAATAGACACAGTTCCAATTACTCAGGATATTGCATTGAGTACTTGCATTTAAACTCCCAGATCTCATATTTTTAAACCTATATACATCAACAGTACATAGCCATCATGCACACCCATCCATGCCAACATCTACTGTCTTTTTATTCTTTTGATTATGGCCATTCTTGCAGGAGTAAGGTGGTATCACATTGTGCTTTTGATTTGCATTTCCCTGATCATTAGTGATGTTGAGCATTTTTTCATATGTTTGTTGACCATTTGTGTATCTTCTTTTGAGAATTGTCTATTCATGTCCTTAGCCCACTTTTTGATGGGATTGTTTTTTGTTTGTTTTTTTGTTTTGTTTTGTTTTACTGATTTGTTTGAATTCACTGTAGATTCTGGATATTAGTCCTTTGTCAGATGTATAGATTGTAAAGATTTTCTCCCACTCTGTGGGTTTTCTGTTTACTCTGCTGACTGTTCCTTTTGCCATGTTAAAGCTCTTTAGTTTAATTAGGTCCCAGCTATTTATCTTCGTTTTTATTGCATTTGCTTTTGGGTTGTTGGTCATGAAATCTTTGCCTAAGCCAATGTCTAGAAGCGTTTTTCCAATGTTATCTTCTAGAATTTTCATAGTTTCAGGTCTTAGGTTTAAGTTCTTAGTCCACGTTGAGTTGATTTTTGTACAAGGTGAGAGATGAGAATCCAGTTTCATTCTCCTACATATGGCTTGCCAATTATCCCAGCACCATTTGTTGAAAAGGGTGTCTTTTCCCCACTATATGTTTTTGTTTGCTTTGTCAAAGATCAGTTGGCTGTAAGTATTTGGGTTTATTTCTGTGTTCTCTATTCTGTTCCATTGGTCTATGTGCCTATTTTTATACCAGTACCATGCTGTTTTGGTGACTATGGCCTTATAGCATAGTTTGAAATCAGGTAGTGTGATGCCTCCAGATTTGTTCTTTTTGCTTAGTTTTGCTTTGTATACGTGGGCTATTTTGTTGTTCCATATGAATTTTAGATTTTTTTTCTCTAATTTTGTGAAGAGTGATGGTGGTATTCTGATGGGGATTGCATTGAATTTGTAGGTTGCTTTTGGCAATGTGGTAATTTTCACAATATTGATTCTACCCATCCATGAGCATGGGATGTGTTTCCATTTGTTTGTGTCATCTATGATTTCTTTCAGCAGTGTTTTGTAGTTTCCTTGTAGAGGTCTTTCGACTCCTTTGCTAGGTATATTCTCAAGTATTTTATTTTATTTTTTTGCAGCTATTGTAAAAGGGGTTGAGTTCTTGATTTGATTCTCTGCTTGGTTGCTGTTGGTGTATAGAAGAGCTACTGATTTGTGTACATTAATCTCGTATCCAAAAACTTTGCTGAATTATTTTATCAGTTCTAGGAGCTTTCTGGAGTAGTCCTTAGGGTTTTCAAGGTAAATAATCATATCGTCAGAAAACAGTGACAGTTTGACTTCCTCTTTACTGATTTGGATGCCCTTTACTTCTTTCTCTTGTCTCATTGCTCTGGCGAGGACTTCCAGTTCTACACTGAAGAGGAGTGTTGAGAGTGGGCATCCTCATCTTGTTCCAGTCCTCAGGGGGAATGCTTTCAACTTTTCCCCATTCAGTATTATCTTGGCTGTGTGTTTGTCATAGATGGCTTTTATTACATTAAGGTATGTCCCTTTTATGCCGGTTTTGCTGAGAGTTTTAATCATAAAGGGATGCTCAATTTTGTCTAATGCCTTTTTTGCATCTATTGAGATGATCATGTGATTTTTGTTTTTAATTCTGTTTATGTGGTGTATCACATTTATTGACTTGCATATCTTAAGCCATCCCTGCATCCCTGGTATGAAACCCACTTGATCATGGTAGATTATCTTTTTGATATGTTGTTGGATTGGGTTAGCCAGTATTTTGTTAAAGATTTTAGCATCTGTATTCATCAAGGATATTGGCCTGTAGTTTACTCTTTTGGTTATGTCCTTTCCTGCTTTTGGTATTTAGGTAATGCTGGCTTCATAGAATGAATTAGGGAGGGTTAATTCTTCCTCTGTCTTGTGGAATACTGTCAAAAGGATTGGCACCAATTCTTTAAATGTCTGGTAGAATTCTGCTGTGAATCTGTCTGATCCTGGACTTTTTTTTGTTGGTAATTTTTAAAACACCATTTTAATCTCGCTGCTTGTTACTGGTCTATTCAGGATATCTAATTTTTCCTGCTTTAAGCTAGGAGGGTTTTTTCCCCAGAGATTTGTCCATCTCTTCTAGGTTTTCTAATTTATGTGTATAATAAAGGTGTTCATAGTAGCCTTGAATGATCTTTTGTATTTCAGTGGTGTCAGTTGTAACATCTCCTGTTTCTCATTTCTTAGTGAGGTTGTTTGGATTTTGTCTCTTCTTTTCTTGGTTAATCTTGCTAATGGTCTATCAATTTTATTTATCTTGTCAAAGAACCAGCTTTTTGCTTTGCTTACCTTTTGTGTTTTTTATGTTTGTTTCAATCTCATTTAGTTCTTCTCTGATCTTGGTTATTTCCTTTCTTCTGCTGGGTTTGGGTTTGGTTTGTTCTTGTTTCTCTGGTTCCTTGAGGTGTGACCTTAGATTGTTTGTTTGTGCTCTTTCGGACTTTTTGATTAGGTGTTTAGGACTATGAATTTCCTCTTAGCACTGCCTTTGCTGTATCCCAGAGGTTTTGATAGGTTGTGTCATTATTATCACTCAGTTTGAAGAATTTTTAAATTTCCATCTTGATTTCGTTTCTGACCCAATGCTCATTTAGGAGCAGGTTATTTAATTTCCATGTATTTGCATGGTTTTGAAGATTCCTTTTGGAGTTGATTTCCAGATTTATTCCACTGTGGTCTGAGACAGTGCTTGATATAATTTTGATTTTCTTAAATTTATTGAGTCTCATTTTATGGCCAATCATATGGTCTATCTTGGAGAAGGTTCCATGTGCTGTTGAATAGAATGTATATTCTGTGGTTGTTGGATAGAATGTTCTGTATATATCCGTTAAGTCCATTTGTTCCAAGGTATAGTTTAAACATGTTTGTTGACTTTTTGTCTTGATAACTTGTCTAGTGCTGTCAGTGGAGTATTGAAGTCCCCCACTATTACTGTGTTGCTGTCTATCTCATTTCTTATGTCTGTTAGTAATTGTTTTATAAATTTGGCAGCTCCAGTGTTAGGTGCATATATGTTTAGGATTGTTATATTTTTCTTGTGGGACAGACTATTACCATTATATACTGTCCCTCTTTGTCTCTTTTAACCGCTGTTGCTTTAAAGTTTGTTTTATCTGATATAAACATAGCTACCCCTGCTTGATTTTGGTGTCCATTTGCATGAAATGCCTTTTTGCACTCCTTCAAGTTGATGTGAGTCCTTATGTGTCAGGTGAGTCTCCTGTAGGCAGCAGATAGTTGGTTAGTGAGTTCTTATCCATTTTGCAGTTCTGTATCTTAAAGTAGAGCATTTAGGCCATTTACATTCAATGTTAGTGTTGAAATGTGAGATACCATTGCTTTAATTGTGCTCTTTGTTGCCTGTGTACTTTTTTTTTTTTTTTGCCTTTTAACTTGTAGTTTTGTTTTATAGGTCCTGTGTGATTTGTGCTTTAAAGAGGTTCTATTTTGATGTGTTTCCAGGATTTCTTTCAAGATTTAGAGCTCCTTTTAGCAGTTCTTGTAGTGGTAGTTTGGTAATGATAAATTCTTTCAGTATTTGTTTGTCTGAAAACAGCTGTATCTTTCCTTCATATATGATGCTTAGTTTTGCTGGATACAAAATTATTGGCTGATAACTGTTTCATTTGAGGAGGCTGAAGATAGGGCCCTAATCCCCTCTAGCTTGTAGGGTTTCTGCTGAGAAATCTGCTATTAATCTGATAGGTTTTCCTTTATAGGTTACCTGTTGCTTCTGTCTCACAGCTCTTAAGAATCTTTCCTTCATCTTAACTTTGGTTAACCTGATGAGAATGTGCCTAGGCAAAGATCTTTTTGCAATGAATTTCCCAGGTGTTCTTTGTGCTTCTTGTATTTGGTTGTCTAGGTCTCTCACGAGACTGTGGAAGTTTTCCTTGATTATTCCCCCAAATATGTTTTCCAGGCTTTTAGAATTCTGTTCTTCCTCAGGTACACTGATTATTCTTAGTTTTGGTCATTTCACACAATCCCAGAATTCTTGAAGGCTTTGTTCAGATTTTTTAATTCTTTTTTTTCTTTGTTGGATTGGGTTAGTTTGAAGACCTTGTCTTTGAGCTCTGAATTTCTTTCTTCTACTTGTTCAATTCTATTGCTGAGACTTTCCAAAGCATTTCCCATTTCAAAAGTGTATCCAAAGTTTCCTGAATTTTTGATTGCTTTTTTCTTTAAGCTATCTAGTTCCCTGAATATTTCTCCCTTCACCTCTTGTATCGTTTTTTGGATTTCCTTGCATTGGGCTTTGCCTTTCTCTGGTCTTTCCCTGATTAGCTTAATAACTAAACCCCTGAATATTTTTTCAGGTAAATCCAGGATTTCTTCTTGGTTTGGATCCATTGCTGGTGAACTAGCGTAATTTTTGGGGGGGGTTTTGAAAAGCCTTGTTTTGTCATATTACCAGGGTTGGTTTTCTGGTTCTTCTCATTTGGATAGACTCTGTCAGAGAGATAGTCTAGGACTGAAGGCTGTTGTTCAAATTCTTTTGTCCCATAGGGTGTTCCCTTGATGTAGTACTCTCCCCCTTTTCCTATGGATGTGGCTTCCTGTGAGCCCAGCTGCAGTGATTGTGGTTTCTCTTCTGGGTCTAGCCACCCAGTGAGTCTACCCCACACCGGGCTGGTACTGGGGGTTGTCTGCACAGAGTCCTGTGTTATGAACCATCTATGGGTCTCTCAGCCATGGATACCAGCACGTGTTCCAGTAGAGGTGGTGGAGGGTGCAATAGACTCCATGGAGGTCCTTAGCGTTGGTGGTTTAATGCTCTAGTTTTGTGCTGGTTGGCTTCCTGCCAGGAGGTGGCACTTTCCAGAAAGTATCAGCTATAGTAGTGTGGAGAGGGACAGGTGGTGGGCAGGGCCCTAGAACTCCCAAGATTATATGCCCTTTGTCTTCCATTACCAGGGAGGATAGGGAAGAACCATCAGGTGGAGGCAGGGCTACGCTTGTCTGAGCTCAGACTCTCCTTGGGGTAGGTCTTGCTGCAGCTGCTGTGGGGGATGGGGGTGAGATTCCCAGGTCACTGGAGTTGTATACCTAAGAGGATTATGGCTGCTTCTGCTGAATCATGAAGACTGTCAGGGAAGTGGAGGAAAGCTGGGAGTCACAGGCCTCACCCAGTTCCCATGCAAACTGAAGGGCCAGTCTCACTCCCACTGTGCCCCTCAACAGCCCAAGTCTGTTTCCAGGCAGAGGGCGAGATGGGCTTGAAAATTTCCCCAAGGCTATCCTCCTTCCAGCTGCAAGAGCAAAAGGCTTTAGTTCTTCCCCTGTGAAGTCTGCACACCTGATTTGCTCCCTCCCCCGAGTTCTGGCCAGGAGGCTTCTCACCAGGTTCAAATAGAAAGTTAGCTACAGAATTCCTTCTCCCTGTGGAGTTTTACCTCCTGCTTCTCTGGCCACCCTCCCAGTGGATCCCTGTGGTGCCAGGCAGGACTGCTTGGGGACCCAGCAAGCTCCCAGGGCCTTTCTGCTGCTTTCTCTACTCCTATATGTCACTCGCTCTCTAACTTCACTCAGCTCCAGGTAGTCAGAAACTTCTCCCGCAAACAGACCTTTAGCTTCTCCAGTGGGAGTGTGTGTTTAGAAGAGGAGGGTCTCCCTTTTCCACTTCCACAGTTGGGGCACTCACAGTATTTGGAGCATCTCCTGGGTCCAGCAGGAGCAGTCTGCTTCCTTCAGAGGGTCTGTGGGTCCTCCCAGCGTTGCTGGTTTGTTCTTGCAGTCGACTTGGAGGTAAAATTCACAATACAAGCCTCTGCATGCTGCTCTGTCTGTCCGCCATGATCCCCTAAATCCCCATTGTAAGGATTTTAACTTTTACTCTGAATGAGATAGAGAGTCATTGGAGGATTTGGAGCAGAAAAGTGATATATCTGACTTTGGCATTGAAAGTATCCCTCTGGCTTCTGTGCTGAAAACAGACTGTAGACAGGCAAGGGTGGAAACAGGGGGATGAGTAAGGAGGCCAATGAGTGAATGGTGGCTTAGAACAAAGTGGTAGTGGTGAAAAAGATTAAAGAATGGTCAAATTCTGAGTAAATAATGAATGTAGACCTGGTTGTGAGGAAAGAGCATTTATGAGGTGTGATCAAAAGAGAAGAATCAGCTGGGTGCAGTGGCTCACACCAGTAATCCCAGCACTTTGGGAGGCCAAGGCAGGTGGATCAGACGGTCAGGAGTTCGAGACCCTCCTGGCTAACATGGTGAAGCCACGTCTCTACTAAAAATACAAAAAAATAAGCCAGGCGTGGTGGCACACACCTGTAGTCCCAGCTACTTGGGAGGCTGAGGCAGGAGAATTGCTTGAACCCAGGAGGTGGAAGTTGCAGTGAGCCAAGATCGTGCCATTGCACTCCAGCCTGGGTGACAGAGTGAGACTCTGCCTCAAAACAAAAGGATAAAGAATCAAGAATGTTTGGTTCAGACTCCTCCATCACATTCTCTGTTGGGCCCAAGAATTGCTTTAATCAAGCAGCTGCCATTAACTCTCATCTTTTCCTGTCCCTGTTTCAGTTCAATTCTGAAGATATTTAGCAGGTTGACTATGTGCTCTGTGAAGTCTTCTGTCCTCTAGAGGATGATAGAAAAGAGTTGAAGCCAGCAGAATCATAGAGCCACTGTAGTGAAGGTGAGGCAACTTGGGCTAATTGGCCTGATGTGCCCTAAACCAATCTGATCACCTACCCCAGGACCATTGCAAGAGAAAAGAATATTCTGAAATTTGAGGCCATATGTGCCCATTTGCCTGCAGGGTAAGCAGCAATTATAGCCTAAGCAGGAAAGAGTGTGGCTCCCCTGGCCCCTCCTGCAGACAGTCAGCAGAGACTCACTTTACATCCTATAAATGATACCCCAGGTGGGGAATCCACTCTACCTTCTTTGCAGTTCACCTTTAAGAAGTGCCTCAGATCTCTAGGCAGACATTTGTAACCTGGAAGAGGGAAAGCTCTGCTTTTCTACTTTGGGTGACAGTTGTACATTAAAACATTTGCAGACATGAAAAGTAATAGGTTTTGCTCCTCCCCACTCCCTGTTTTATGGGTCCTGTCTACCAGCATTTACAGTTTGAAAATTCTTGAGAATACGAGCTAATTCTAGTCATGCTTTCAATTGCGTGCTCCTAAAATCTACATTTCTGGGAAGACATCAGGCAGGTTAAGAGTTTCTTAGCAGATCCAAAAATTGAAAAGGGAGAGGCATAACACTTCATCAGAGAGCAGAGTGTACTTGGAAATGGGGAAAAGCCTGTCCCCCTTTAGTCTATTCTGAATCTAATATAACACATCCCTTCCATGCACAGACATCTTCTCCAAATTCTCTGGATTGGTGTAGATAACAGGGACTAGGCAATGCAGACATCTTCCAAGTCTAGCAATGGCATATAGACCAATAGCAGGAAAAGTAGTTGAGATATAGTCTCACTCCTTTTTAGCTATTCCCATCCCAGTAGTGGCACACTACCTCCTAGGAATGGTGGCTACATATGTGGGACAACTTTTCTAACTCAAGCCTGTCTATGTCATACTTGCCAACTAGAAGACACCCAAAGCTATAGAGGGTCAGTAGACTGAGCCACAAGCCACCAGGAGAGGAAGTGACCCAAAAAGTAAATGTATTTTCACTAGGAATTCCATTTAGAGGGGCCTTTGAGGGATCATTAAGAACACTAAAATAGTTCTTCTAAAGGCTATGCTGAGAACACTACAAGTCATGAAGTAATAATAGTCATAGCTTCCATTTATGGTGATCTACCCTGTGCTGGACACTTTATATGGTTTTGTTCATTTAATCATTACAACAGCCTTACAAAACTGGCATTGACATACCCAGTTGAAATAGGAGGACATGGAGGTTACTACTGACTTTGCCCATGTTCCAGAACTAATCAATGGCAGGTTCAGGATTCAAAGTTGGCCCTGCTGTGCTTGTTCTGCAACATTTGATGCAAGTCTCTAGAATTCAAGATTCTTTGAAGCTGCCTCCCTTCTTACCTATCAAACTTTGTCAACTCATGGCTTCACAGTCTGTGTGATCTAATTGGACCTCTGTTACCACACGCCCTCATGAAAACACCTTGCACACTCCAGGAGGTAAATAGGATATTAGTTAAGAATGTAGGCTCTGGAGCCAGACTATCTGGGTTCATAATGCCTCTTCTACCAATTACCTATGGTGTGGGCTGTTTCTCATCTGTAAAATTGGGATAATGGTACTTATCTGAAAGGGTTGTTTTGAGGATTAAATGAGATACTGCGTATAAAGCTCTTAGAATGGTGTTTGGCACATAGTAAGACATCTTTAAGTGTTAAGTATTATTATTCCTACCTCCTTTCCCATTTCTGTTTTTCTCTTATGTTTTATTTAGAAAACAGTTCCCATCCTTTTCTTTCCATCCAGGTACTTCTTAGATAGCCTTCAAGGCCTAGCTCAAATCTCCCTCAAGATTTCTCTGACCATAACTCTGCAGTACTTACTGTTGCCATATTACCCACTTATTTCATGTTCACTGTTCCTAGTGTAAGCCTGAAACCTAGGAGGTGCTCATTAAATGCTCATGGAGATACACAAATGTATAAATAAAGGAGTCTTGTTGTTAGCTGTTTTTTATATGTGAAGATTCCTCCCAACCACCCACCCCTTGACACACATGCCCAATTAGGCAACGCAAGCATTCCTGTCCTTTTTTTTATAACTTCGCTTAACAAGACTTGGATTTCAGGGTGGGATTTTTTTGTCCAGGCAACTTGCTCATTTCTCACTCTCTGGCTGGTCTCCAGGAGACAGATGAACACTAATTTGCCAACGCTTTGCCTTCCTGACTAGGTACCTTACCTTTATAGTGGGAAAAGCATAACTTTCTTCCTTTTTACTGGTCTAAGGACGACTGAGGGATTCAAATTTGAGGTTTTGAAGCTTCTCTTCCTAGTCCAATTCCTGGGCCCTCTTCTCATCCCACTCTGTATTCTACCTGAGTGATAGCATTCATTCACATAGTTTTAATTACTGCCTCCATATTAATGGCTCCCATGCACTGCTGTGCTGGTAAATGTTTAACCACTGGCTGTCTGTCATCAATTGATGGACATTCGGGTTGTTTACACCATTTACACCTTTGGTTATTATAAATAATGGTGCTTCAACATTTACGTCCTCTTAGAATACCATTTCCTCATCTTTCCTTCATAATTTCAAATGTCAGCTCAGATACCTGTACCTCCAAAAGTCTTCTTAGTCAGGCTTATGCAGAAATTATGTACATTTCTACAGTATCCTTTTCCCCTACTAGATACTTATACTGTAATCAAGTGTTTCCCCCACTATACCACAAGTAACTTGAGGGTAGAAAGTATATTTATTAATCTCTGTATTTCCAGCCCTAGCACAGTACATGTCTTACAAGAAATACTGAGCAAATATTTGTTGAATGAATGAATCAGCTCACTCACTATGCTCATCCCTCATCTCCATATATTTATATCAGTGACCTTGTTCTGTCAGTTACCTTAACCACTCCTCAAACCCCACACATACCATTCATTGTCTCTTTCCATTCGTACTTTTCCTCAGCCTATTGACACTCTCCTTCAATCATTTCATTCATTGCCACCCTTCTTAAGTGGACCTTTGGAGCCCCTATAGGCTGCAGAGAGCTGTGATAACACCACTGCACTATAGCCTGGGCTACAGAGTGAGACTCTATCTCAAAAAAGAAACAGGAATATATGGTGATCAAAATAGGATATTGGTTATCCTTGATTAGTAAAAG
The DNA here is from genome assembly GCF_030222135.1 of Aotus nancymaae. Taxonomy (NCBI): domain Eukaryota; kingdom Metazoa; phylum Chordata; class Mammalia; order Primates; family Aotidae; genus Aotus; species Aotus nancymaae. The sequence continues at coordinate 9,032,883 of NW_026988472.1, forward strand.
TGCTTGGAAAGAGACACAGGAAGACTTTGGGCAGGAGGGGATGGAAGATAAGTTCTGTTTTTTGATACATGGGTGTATTCTGTTTCTGATAGTTTATTGACTCAATTGCCCATGTGCTTTTCTCCATGTATATTATAGTTTAATAAAAATGTTTACCAAAAATAATACAACTTTTGGGTCAGTAAATCTTTTTTAAAAATCTGATAGAGAGAACATAGCACTCTGGGCCTACTTCAAGGTTGTTACTTAAAATGGGTTGAATTATGTCTCTCATGTCCAAATGAATGTTGAAGTCCTAACCCCCAGTACCGTTGATGTGACTTTGACATAGAGTCTACAGAGAAGTAATCAAGTGAGGCCATTAGGTTGGGCCCTAATCCAATGACACTGGTGTCCTTATAAATTTGGACACAGAGATATACACAGAGGGAAAGTGATGTGAAGATATAGGGAGAATGACATGATTTCACCAAAGAAGTTATGCAAATGGCCAGTAAACACATAAAAAGATGTTTAACATCATTAGTCATTAGGGAAATGCAAAGCAGAATCACAATAAGATACCACCTCACACACACTAGGTTTCTATAATCAAAAGTACAAAAAATAGCAAGTGTTGGCAATGATATGGAGAAATTGGAAAACCTATATACATTGCTGGTGGAAATATGAAAGGGTTCAGCCACTTTGACAGTTTGACAGTTCCTCAGAATATTAGGCATGAAATACTATATGACCCAGCAAACCTACTCTAGATATCTAACTAAGAGAACTGAAAGCTTAAGTCCACACAAAAACATGTACATTAATGTGCATAGCAGCATTATATATAATAGCCAGAACATAGAAACAACCCAAATGTCCAACAACTGGTGAATAGGTTATATAATTATAGTGCAGTATCAAAACCAAGAAGTTAACATTGCTACAAATTGTGTGTGTAGTTTTATTTAATCACATGTGCAGATTCCTATAAAAACTTCAATCAAGATATAAAACTATTCCATCACTTCAAAGATTTCCCTCATGTTACCCCTTTATGATTATACCTACTTCTTCCATACCCAAAATCCCTATTCCCTGGCAGCCACTAATCTGTTTCTCTTTTCTATAGTTTTGCTGTTTCAAGAGTGGTATATAAATGGAATCATACAGTATGTTATCTTTTAAGGCTGTCTCTTTTATTACTCAGTGAAATACCCTTGAGATGCATCCAAGTTGTCCCACATATCAGTGGTTAGTTACTTTTTATTACTGTATAGTATTACATGCTATTGTTGTACCACAGTTTGTTTCCCCATTCACCCATTGGGCATTTGAATTATTTCCAATTTTCTTTGGTTATTACAAATAAAGGTGGCATGAACAATTGTGTACAGGTGTTTGCATGGAAATAAGTTTTTGTTTCTTTGGGATAAATGCCCAGAAATGAAAGTTGTGGGTCGTATGATAACTCCATGTTTCATATTTTTTTTTTAAATGCCATCCTCAGCAAACTAACACAGGAACAGAAAACTAACACAGGAACAACAAACTAACACAGGAACAGAAAAACAAATACCACGTTTTCTCACTTGTAAGTGGGAGCTAAATGAGGAGAACTTGTGAACACAAAGAAGGAAACAATAGACATTGGGGTCTACTTGAGAGTAGAGGGTGGGAGGAAGCAGAGGAGCAGAAAAGATAACTATTGGTTACTTGGCTTAATTCCTGGATGATGAAATAATCTGTACAATAAACTCTTATGACATGAGTTTACCTATGTAACAAATCTTCACAAGTATCCCCAAACCTAAAATAAAAGTTTTTTAAAAAAGAAACAAACTTAAAAAAAATTAAACTGAAGTATTTGTTCGGAGAAGGATATTGAAGTCTCCAATTATAATTGTGGATTTAGCTAATTCCCCTTTCAGTTCTACCAGTTCTTGCTTCATATATCTTGCAACTCTGTTGTTTTTGCATACATGTTTAAAATTTCTATGTCTCCTTGATGGATTGATCCTTTTATCATTATGTAATGTCTCTGTCCCTCCTTATTTTCTGTGCTCTGAAGTCTACTCTATCTAAAATTAGTTTAGCCACTCCTGCATTTTTTGATTAATATTTGCAAAGTATATCTTTTTTCATCCTTTTACTTTTCACATATATACATCATTATGAAGTGATTTTCTTGAAGTTGGTATGTAATTGAGCCTATTTTAATCTATTTTGTTGATCTCTGTCTTTTAATTGTTGTATATAGGCTACTTATATTTACGTTAATTATTGACATATTGGGGCTTATGCCTGCCATTTTATTTTTTATTTTTTGTTGTTCTCTGTTTTTCATTTTTCTGTTTTTTGTTTCCTTCCCTCCTATGGGTTATTTAACATATTTTTAGAATTCTATTTTTATTTAAATATTATGTTTTTGGATGTATATCTTTGTATACATTTTTGGTGGTTGTACCATCTATTATATTTTATATATTTATAAATATATATATGTTTTATATATTTATACATCTATTTTTTAAAAATCTATCAGTTTGAAGCATAGAAAACTTTTATGTCCTTTATGTCCTTTTTCTCCCTTTATGACCTTTTGCCTTTCTCCCATTTATAATTGTCTTAAATATTTCTTCTATATACATCGAGAACAATATCAATGCTATTTTTTCTTCAACCATCAGTCATAATTTGGAAAATTCAAAAGGAGAAGCAAAATCCATTGTATTTACCTATATAACTTTCTTTTTCCACTGGTCTTTTTCCCTCCAGATAGTCAAAGATTCCTAATTTCTCATTTTCTTTCTATTCCAAGAGGTTCCTTTAGAAATTTTTTAGGTTATGTAGATCTGGTAGCGACAAATTCACTTAGTTCTTCTTCTGAGAATGTTTGGGTTTTCCTTCATTCCTTAAGAATATGTTTGTTGAAAATGTAATGTGAGGTTGACAGTTCTTTCCTTCCAGCTCTTGAAAAATGTTGCACACAGTTCCTTCTGGTCACCATAGTTTTTGATAAGAAATTTGTTGTCTTTCAAATTCTCTTTCCCCTATAGGCAATGTGTTGTTTCTCTTTGGCTGCTTTCAGAATTTTTGTTTTCATCTTTATTTTTCAGAAATTTTACTGTGATGTGTCTTGTCATGGGTTTCTTTGGGTTTATTATGTTTGGTGTTTATTTGATTCTTGAATTTGTAGGTTTATGTGTTTTGTCAAATTTTGAAAAATTTCAACTATTATTTCTTTGAATATTTTCTCAGTTCCTCCCTCTTTTTGTCCTTTCCTTCTGAAATTCAAATAACATAAATTTTAGGTCTTTTGTTATATAGTCCCAAAGGTTCCTGACACACTATTTTTTCTCACCAGTTTTCCCTCTGTTACTCAGATTTTGTCATTTTTATTATTCTGTATTCAAGTTTGTTCCTCTATCTTCTCCATTCTGCTGTTGGATTCATTGTCGATATTCTGAAGTTAACTATTTTGTTTTTAGTTCTTAATTTTCCATTTGGCTCTTTTTATATATTCTATTTACTTGCTGAGATTTTTCTGTTTCTTTGCTGAGACTTTCTATTTTTTGTAATTTTTTAAAGTGTGGTTATGATTGCTCGTTGAAGTATTTTTACGATAATTGCTTTAAACTCTTTGTCAGATAATTCTAACATCTGTCATGGTGTTATCTGCTGATTGATTTTTATCGTTCAAGTTGAAATCCTGTTTTTTTTTTGTTTTTTGTTTTTTTTGGCATGTGAGTGATTTTCAATTGAAACTTGGACATTTTGGAGTATTATGAAAGTCTACAACTTATTTAAATCTCAGGTTTTAGAAGGCCTCCTCTGACACCACTCTACAGGTGAAGGATGGTGCCACTTTATTACTTCCAGGTGGGTATATAAGTTCAGATGCTCACTCAGCGTCTGTTGATATCTGGCAGGAAAGGACTCCTTGTTACTTCTGGGTGGAGGGGGAATTTAGTGAGATGGTGTTATTCCTTGGATTTCAAGATCCCTAACTGTTTTGCCTTTTTTTTCTGCACCTTTTAGATACTTCTAAATTTTTGTTCCACATAATGTTCAGGATTTTTAATCTGTACTTAATTGGAAGAATATGAAAATATATGTCTATTCCATTTTTCCAAAACATAAATTCGGGCATTATTTTTTGGGATGATTAAAATGTTTTAAATTTATATTTTAGTGATGATTGTACAGCTCTCTACATGTATTTAACACCATTGAATTGTATGCTTTCAATGGCTTATTTTACAATATGTGAATTATATCTCTACAAAACAGTTAAAAGTCAAAAAACAAAACAAAAGCAAAGAAGACTCAGGGCCACAAGCAGTGGCTTACACCTGTAATCCTAGCATTTGGGAGGCTGAGGCAGGTGGATCACTTGAGGTCAGGAATTTGAGACCATCCTGACCAACATGGTGAAAACCTGTCTCTACTAAAAATACAAAAATTAGCGGGGTATGGAGGCACATGCCTGTAATCCCAGCTACTTGGGAATCTGAGGCAGGAGAATCACTTAAACCTGGGAGGTAGAGGTTGCAGTAAGTCAAGATTGCACCACTGCACTCCAGCCTGGGTGGCAGAGTGAGACTCTGTCTCCATAAATAAATAAAAAGGAAATAAAGAAAGAAAGAGGGGTTGCTCAGAAGCTAGAGGAGTAAATGAGGTGGCTTAACTTTTTCTGGGGTAAATGTCAAGGGGGGACTGCCTCTATTTCTGCCTGTCTATGTTCTCTCTAATTGTCCAATGACTAGCTCTAAGGTTACCACCTCTACGTTGCCTTATCCATGAAATTTTTCTCCATTCAAACTAACTTTGTTGAGTGCCTACCTCAACATTATCACAGACACTATGATAGTTGTTATCATATTCAATTATCTGAGTGATCCTGTATGATAAGGTAAATAGTGTTATTTCCATTTTAAAGTTGAAGAAAGTATGGCTCTATAACGTTAAACAACTTGTCCAAAGTCAAACAAATTAGAAATGAGGAAGCTGAGATTTCTACTTTATTATCTTATCTCTTTTATAGTGTGCTTCACTTTCTGCCTTGCATTACAGATACTTTCTATTTGTACCATTATCTGTACTAAGTTGCAAGCTTCTTGAATGAAGGAATAATGTCTTATTCACATTTGAATGTTTTGCAGTGCTAACATGTAAGTATTGTGGTGAATACTGAAATGTTTAAATGCTTAAATGTTGAATGAATAAATGGCTATAATAAAGTCCATTAAATGAAAAATATTGTACAGCTAAAGCTGTTATCTTCCTCTGCTAGGTAAACAGGAAACCAGAGAGGCCCCAAATGAGTCAGGCATGGATTAAGTGCCACTATTCAGTGCTATGCGAGTCCTTTGTTGGATATGTTATTTTCAAATATATTTTCCTAGTCTATAGCTCATCTTTGCATACTATTAACAGTGTCTTTCACAGAGTGAAAGTTTTTATTTTGATGCATTACAATTTATATACTTTGTTTTTTTTACTGATCTCACTTTTGGTATCATGTCTAGGAACTTTTCATCTAATCCCAGATCACCAAGATTCTCCCCTGTGATTTGTCTTTAAAATTTTATGGTGGATCTATGATCTGAGTTAATTTTTATATCAGGTTTAAGTAAATATTCATTTATTTGTCTATGAATGTCTAATTGTTACAATACCATTTGTTGAAGACTGTACTTTCTCCTTTAAACTACTTTTGCACCTTTGTCAAAAATCAATGACCATATTTCTGTGGGTGTATCTATGGACTTCCTATTTCTCTTCCTGTTCTCTTTATGTTGCTTTACTTCCACAGTATCTTGATTACTGTAGTATTATAGTAACACTCTATTCTGTTCCATTGGTTAGTTTATCTATTCAGTTCACCAGTACCATGCTGTCTTGATTATTGTAGCTTTATAGTAAGCCTTAAAGTTGGGTAGTGTCAGTCCTCTGAGTTTTTTGTTCTTCAGTATTGTGTTAGCTATCTTGAATATTTTGCCTTTCCATATAAATGTTAGAGTCAATTTGTCAGTAACCATAAAATAACTTGCTAGAATTTTAATTTTGTGGAATATATATATATATATATATATAAAGTTGGGAAAAATTGACATCATAACAATATTGAGTATTCCTATCCATGAGTATGTACTATCTCTTCATGAATTTATATTTTCTTGGATTTCTTGAATCAGTTTTGTAGTTTTCCTCATATAGATCCTGTAGGAATTTTGTTAGCTTTATTCCTAAGTATTTCATTTTTTTGGTGCTAATGTAAATGGTTTTGTTTCTATTTCAAATTCTAATTGTTCATCACTATTATATAGGAACAAAATAGACTTTTGTATATTAACCTTATATCCTGTGGCTTTCCTATAATTGCTCATTAGTTCTAAGAGGTTTTTGTCTATTCTTTTGCATTGTCTACATAGACAACGATGTTATCTACAAAGACAGTTTTATTTCCTCCTTCCCAATCTGTATATATTTTGCTTCCTTTTCTTGTCTTATTGCATTAGCTAGGACTTCTAGTACAATGGTGAATAGGAGTGGTGAGAGGAGCATCCTTGCCTTGTTCCTAGTCTTAGGGAACAAGCATCCAGTTTCTCACCTTTAAGTATAATGCTAGCTGTAGATTTAAAAAAATCAATTTGAGGGAGTTCCTCTTTTCCCAGTTTGCTGAGGGTTTTTATTATGAATTCATGTTAGATTTCATCAAATGCTTTTTCTGAATCAATTGATATGATCAGATGATTTTTACTTTTTAGCCTACTCATATAGTAGATTATATTAATTGATTTTTGAATGCTTAACCAGCCATGCATACTTAGAATAAATTTGATTTAGCCATAGTGTACAATTCTTTTTATACATTGTTGGATTTGATTTGCTAATATTTTGTTGAGGATTTTGGTATCTATGTTCATAAGGATGTTCATCTGCAGTTTTTTCCTTGTAATATCTTTATGTGGTTTGGTATTAAAATAATGCCGACCTCACAAGATGAGTTAGGAAATGTTCTCTTCTGTTTATACTTTCTGAAAGAGATTATAAAGAGTTGGTATCATTTCTTCCTTGAATGTTTGGTATAATTCATCAGTAAAACCAACTGAGCTTACTGCTTTCTGTTTGGGGAGGCTATGATTTATTGATTTAATTTCTATAATGGATATAGACCTAGTCAGATTATCTATTTCTCCTAGTGTGAGTTTTTGTAGTTTTTTTTTCAAGCATTGGTCCATTTTATCTAGGTTATTATATTTGTGGGCATAGAGTTGATCATAATATTCTTTCATTATTTTATCTAACACCCATGGGGTATCTTTGATTTCTGATATAGCATTTCATGTCCTCTTTATTTTCTTTTCATGGTTAGCCTCATTAGTGATACATCAATTTTGTTGACCTTTTCAAAGAACCAGCCTTTGATTTTGTTAATTTTCTCTATTGATTTCCTGTTTTCAATTTCGTTGACTGCTGATCTAATTTTTATTTTCTTCTCCTTGCTTCAGACTTATATTACTCTTCTATCTCTAATTTCCTAAAGTGGAAACTAAGATTATTGATTTTATATTTTTTCTTCTATAGTATGTGCACTCAATGCTATAGATTTCCCTTTAAACACTTACTGTATCCCACAAATTTCAATAAGTTGCATTTTCATTTTTATTTAGTTTAAAATATTTTAAGGATTCTCTTAGGACTTTTTTTTTTGACTTGTGTATTATTTAGAAGTGTGTTGCTTAATCTCCAATTCTTTTGTTTTTCATCTATTTTTCTATCATTGATTTCTAGTTTAATATTCCATTGTAATCTTTAAGTATATTTTATATGATTCATATTCTTTTAAATTTGTTAAGGAATGTTTTATAGCTCAGAATGTGGTATGTCTTGGTGCTCTTCCATGTAAACTTGAGAATAATGTGTATTCTGCTCTTGTTGGATGAAGTATTCTATAAATGTCAAATCTAGTTGATTGATGGTGCTATTGAGTTCAACTATATCCTTACTGATTTTCTGCCAACTGAATCTGTCAATTACTGATAGAGGGATGATGAAGTCTCTAACTATAATAATGAATTCATCTGTTTCTCCTTGTAGGTCTATTTGTTTTTGTTTCATGTATTTTGATGCTCTGTCTTTATATGCATATACATTAAGGACTGTTACAACCTCTTAGAGACTGTGTCCCTTTATCATTATATAATACTTTTCTTTATCCTTGATAAATTTCTTTGCTCTGAAGTCTGCTTTGTGAAATTAATAGAGCTAACCCAGTTTCCTTTTGATTATAGTTAGCATGGCATATCTTTCTTTACCCCTTTACTTTTAATCTACTTCTTTATATTTAAAGGTTTCATTTAGACAATATGTAGTTGGGTCTATTAAGACAATCATGTGGTTTTTGTCTTTGGTTCCATTTATGTGATGGATTATGTTTATGGACTTGTGTATGTTGAACCGGCCTTGCATCCCTGGGATGAAACCTACTTGATCATGATGAATAAGCTTTTTGATTTGCTGTTGCATTCTGTTTGCCAGCATTTTATTGAAGATTTTTGTGTTGATGTTCATCGTGGATATTGGCCTGAAGTTTTCTTTTTTGTTGCATCTCTGCCCGGCTTTGGTGTTAGGATGATGTTCGTCTGTTAAAATGAGTTGAGGAGGATTCCCTCTTTTTGTATTGTTGGAATAGTTTCAGAAGGAATGGTACCATTCCTCTTTGTATGTCTGGTAGAATTCAGCTGGAAACCCATCTGGACCTGGGCTTTTTTTAGTTGGTAGGCTATTAATTGCTGCCTCAACTTCAGCCCTTGTTATTGGTCTATTCAGGGTTTCAAGTTCTTCCTGGCTTAGTCTTGGGAGAGTGTAAATGTCCAGGAATTTATCCATTTCTTCCAGATTTACTGGTTTGTGTGCATAGAGTTGTTTGTAGTAATCTCTGATGGTAGTTTGTATTTCTGTGGAATCAGTGGTGATGTCCCCTTTATCGTTTTTTATTGCATCTATTTGATTCTTCTCTCTTTTCTTTTTTATTCGTCTGGCTAGTGATCTATCTATTTTGTTGATCTTTTCAAAAAACCAGCTCCTGGATTTGTTGATTTTATGAAGGGTTTTTTGTGTCTCTATCTCCTTCAGTTCTTCTCTGATCTTAGTTATTCCTTGTCTTTTGCTAGCTTTGAGTTGTTTTTTTTTTATCTTGCTCCTCTAACTCTTTCAATTTTGATGATAAGGTGTTGATTTTAGATCTTTCCTTGCTCCTCATGTGGGCATTTATTGCTATATATTTTCCTCTAGACACTGCTTCAAATGTGTCCCAGAGATTCTGGTATGTTGTCTTCGTTGGTTTTGAAGAACATCTTTATTTCTGCCTTCATTTCGTTGTTTATCCAGTCAACATTCAGGAGCCAGTTGTTCATTTTCCATGAAGTTGTGTGGTTTTGAGTTAGTTTCTTAATCCTGAGTTTTAATTTGATTGCACTGTAGTCTGAGATACTGTTTGTTATGATTTCCATTCTTTTGCAATTGCTGAAGAGTGATTTACTTCCAAATATGTGGTTGATTTTAGAGTAAGTGTGATATGGTGCTGAGAGGAATGTATATTCTGTGGATTAGGGGTTGAGAGTTCTGTAAATGTCTATTAAGTTTGCTTGGTCCAGTGCTGCGTTCAAGTCCTGAATTTCCTTGTTGATTTTCTGTCACGTTGATCTGTCTAATATTGAGAGTGGAGTGTTAAAGTCTCCCACTATTATTGTGTGGGAGTCTAAGTCTCTTTGTAGGTCTTTAAGGACTTGCTTTATGTATCTGGGTGCTCCTGTATGGGGTCATATATACTTAGAATAGTTAGCTCTTCTTGTTGTATTGATCCTTTTACCATTATGTAATGCCCTTCTTTGTCTCTTTTGATTTTTGTTGGTTTAAAGTCTATTTTATCAGAGACTAGGATTGCCACCCCTGCTTTTTTTTTTGCTCTCCATTTGCTTGGTAGATCTTCTTCCACCCCTTTATTTTGAGTATTTGTGTGTCTTTGCACATGAGATGGGTCTCCTGAATACAGCACACTGATGGTTCTTGTCTTTTTATCCAATTTGCCAGTCTGTGTCTTTTGATTGGGGCATTTAGTCCATTTACATTTAATGTTAATATTGTTATGTGTGAATTTGATCCTGCCGTTATATTACTGGTTGGTTGTTTTGCCCTTTGGTTGGTGTAATTTCTTCATTGCGTCATTGGTCTTTACCATTTGGTTCTTTTTTGCAGTGGCTGGTACTGGTTTTCCCTTTCTGTGTTTAGTGCTTCCTTCAGGAGCTCTTGTAGGGCAGGTCTGGTAGTGACAAAATCTCTCAGCAATTGCTTGTCCGTAAAGGATTTTATTTCTCCATCACTTATGAAGCTTAGTTTGGCTGGATATGAAATTCTGGGTTGAAAGTTCTTTTCTTTAAGGATGTTGAATATTGGCCCCCACTCTCTTCTGGCTTGTAGAGTTTCTGCCAAGAGATCTGCTGTGAGTCTGATGGGCTTCCCTTTGTGGGTGACCCAACCTTTCTCTCTGGCTGCCCTTAGTATTTTTTCCTTCGTTTCAACCCTGGTGAATCTGACGATTATGTGCCCTGGCGTTGCTCTTCTTGAGGAATATCTTTGTGGAGTTCTCTGTATTTCCTGTATTTGAATGTTGGCCTGCCTTGCTAGGTTGGGGAAGTGCTCCCGGATAATATCCTGAAGAGTGTTTTCCAGCTTGGATTAATTCTCCCCGTCATCTTCCGGTACACCAATCAAACGTAGATTAGGTCTTTTTACATAATCCTGTATTTCTTGAAGGCTTTGTTCATTTCTTTCCACTCTTTGTTCTCTTTTCTTGCCTTCTCATTTTATTTCATTGAGTTGATCTCCAATCTCTGATATCCTTTCTTCTGCTTGATCTATTCAGCTATTGAAACTTGTGTATGCTTCACGAAGTTCTTGTGCTGTGTTTTTCAGCTCCATTAAGTTGTTTATGTTCTTCTCTAAGCTGGTTATTCTAGTTAGCATTTTGTCAAACCTTTTTTCAAGGTTCTTAGTTTCTTTGCATTGAGATAGAACATGTTCCTTTAACTCAGAGGAGTTTCTTATTACCCACTTTCTGAAGCCTGCTTCTGTTAATTCATCAAATTCATTCTCCATCCAGTTTTGTTCCCTTGCTGGTGAAGAGTTGTGATCTCGTGGTGGAGGAGAGGCATTCTGGTTTTTGATGGTTTCATTCTTCTTGCGCTGGTTTCTTCCCATCTCATTGGATTTATATAGTTTTGATCTCAGGTAGCTGCTTGGGGAGGCGGCCTTTCCTTTGTCTGCCTGCAGAGGTGCTGCTGGACTGCCAGGGATTCAGTGGGGCTGCTGCATCTTTTATTTACTCAGGGAAATTAGGCCGGCTTCTGCAATGGTGGCTGCCCTTCCCCCCACCAAGCTCAATCGTTTCTGGTTGCTCTCTAACTCATGTTCTGGGTGTGAAACTCTGGAGTGAGAGTTTTTTCACCTGCTGGGCATTGTGTGGGGGCACCCATCCTGCCGTATGGGCTGTTTCCCTGTTTTCAGTTCCCCATCTTTCTGGGGGGCGGGTGGTTCTGTCCAGCCGGCTTTCTGGCTTTCGCGTCAGCCAGTGCTTCCGTCTAGATCTGTGCTGACATCCCCAGTGCCTGCCGAAGTTGCTGTTCTGCCCTGTTCAGGCAGTTCACTGAGGCTTTTCAGCCTGGCAAAGATCTCCTGTTCTGTGGGTTGTAGAGGGCTTGGGTGGAGGGCTGTGTCTGAACCAAAGTCCCAGAGGGGGAGATACCCTGGTCCTCCAGTCAGTTGCATGCACCTCCTGGGTGGGGCAGTGCCCTGCCTTGCCTCAACTTGCCCTATTTGGTTTATACCCACTGTCCAACCAGACCCACAAAATGAACGTGGTACCTCATTTGGAATTGTGGAGACCACTCAGCTTCTGCATCTCTCTTGCTGGGAGCTGCTTTCCAGAGCTGCCTCTTATTCAGCTATCTTGGGATCACATCTCAGCATTGTTAGGGTCTTGTTTTTCAATCTACTCTGACAGCTTCTGACTTTTAATTGATGCAGTTATACCATACACATTTAAGGTGATTATAATATAGTTAGATTAATATCTAGTATGTCTATTACTCTTTTATGTTTGTTGTACTTGTTCTTTGTTCATTTTTATCTTCCCCTGTTTTTCTGATTTCTCTGATTTTAATTGAGCATATTTTATAATTTCATTTTCTTTCTTAGCATATTAATCATACTTCTTTTTGTAAATATTTTATTAATTTCCTTAGAGTACACAGTATGCATTTACAATTTAATATACTTTACAATTACTATAAGTCTACATTTAAATAATACCTTACTATTTCACAGGTAATGCAGACATTTTATATCAGTAATTCCAATTTCCCCTCATCACTCATAACATTGTTGTAATCACTAAATACATTGTTATTATTATTTTAAATAAAGTGTTACCTCTTAGATCAACTAGGAATAAGAAAAACAAAAGATTTTATTTTACCTTCATTTATTCCTTCTGTAACATTCTTCCTTTACATAAATCTGAGTTTCTGACCTATATCACTTTCCTTCTCTCTGAGGAACTATTAACATTTCTTGCAAAACAGGTCTACTAGTGGCAAACTCCTACAATTTTAATTGCTTTATGAAAGTCTTTATTTCTCCTTCACTTTTGAAGGATACAGAACTCTTGGTTGGTGGGGTTTTTTTGTTTTCAAAATTTTAATGTTATACTCCACTCTCTTTTTACTTGCATGATTTCTGAAAGGAGGAATTATATAATTTTTATCCTTGCTCCTTGATAGGTAAGTTTTTTCTTTCCTCTGGCTTCTTTCACAACTTTTCTCTTTGTCTTTGATTTTGTGAAGTTTGAATATGATATGCCTATATATAGATGTTTTTGTATTTATCCAGCTTGTTGGGGCTCCAAGCTTCCTGAATCTGTGCTTTGGTGTTTGTCATTAATTTTAGGAAATTCTCAGCTATTATTATTTAAAATATTTCTTCTATTCCTTTCTCTTCTGATATTCCCATTACACTTATGTTATACCTTTTCTAATTGTTCCAAGTTGTCTTTTTTATTCTTTCGCCTTACATTGCAGTTTTGTAAGTTTCTATTGGCATAACTTCAAGCTCACTGATTTTTCCTTTACCATGTCCTCTGTACTGATGAGTCCATCAATGGCATTCTTCATTTCTGTTATAGTGTTTTTTTTTTTCTTTCTAGAATTTATTTTCAATTCTTTCTTAGAATTTCCTTCTGGTTGCTTACATTACCCATCTGTTTTTGCATACTGTCCACTTTTTCCATTAGAGCCCATAGCATTTTATTGAAAGATATTTTAAATTCCCAGTCTGCTAATTCCAAAATCTCTGCCATATCTGAGTCTCATTCTGATGCATTTTTGTGTGTGTGCCCTTCAGTGCTTCTGGTAATATTTTCTTGAAAACAGGGTATTATTTATCAACTAATAGGAACGGAGATAAGTATGGCTTTAGGGTGAGGTTTTATGTTTATCTGGCCAGGAACTAAGCTCTGTTTAATGTTTTTTTGTAGATATACGTGAACTTCAATTTCCTCTAGTGTCCTTATTTTTATCTTCTCTAATATCTTTGTGTTTGCCTAGCAACTGCTTCCTAAATAGAGTCTGCAATTTTTTTCAGCTACAATTCACGATAATTATAAAGAAACCCTGTTAATGTGGTTAGATGTGGAGGAAAGTGAAGCCTCCTATAATCTTATTATTCGGTGTTATCTTTTAGTGTGCCTGTGTTTTTTATCCAATGTAATAATCTTTCCTTTTTATTGAATTGTATAATCCATAAACATTGAATATTATTATTAGATTTACATCTGTCATTTTGCTTTTGGTTTTCTATATATCTCATGTCTTTTCTGTTCCTCTGTTTCCTTTTTAATGCTTTGTTTTGCACTAAGTGAATATGCCTGGTGTAACTGTTTAATTCCTTTAATTATTTTTCACTATATTTTTTGAGTTTTATTCATAGTGATTTCTCTAGGGCTTACCATATCCATCTTAACTTATCAGAATCTAATTCAGATTTATACTAGCTGAATTCTAGTATGATATAAAAATATTATTCCTACACAGCTCTATCTGCTCCTGTTCTGTGCTATTATTATATATAGAGATATATCAATATATATTTTAGAACCAACAATGCAGTGTTATAATTATTACATTATATAAATTTATGTATTTGAAAAAAGCTGAGAGAAGAAAAGTTTTTTTTAATATACTTTAAGTTCCAGAGTACATGTGCAGAACATGCAAGTTTGTTACATAGATATACACATGCCATAGTGGTTTGTTGAAACCATCAACTCGTCATCTACATTAGGTATTTCTCCTAATGCTGTCCCTTCCCTAGTCCTCCACCCCCAACAGGACCCATCGTGTGCTGTTCCTCTCCCTGTGTCCATGTGTTCTCATTGTTCAACTCCCACTTATGAGTGAAAACATGCGGTGTTTGGTTTTCTATTCTTGTGTTAGTTTGCTGAGAATGATGGTTTCCAGCTTCGTCCATGTCCCTGCAAAGGACATGAATTCATCTTCTTGTGGCTGCATAGTATTCCATGGTGTATATGTGCCACATTTTCTTTATCCAGTCTATCATTGATGGGCATTTGGGTTAGTTCCAAGTCTTTGTTATTGTGAATAGTGCTGCAATAAACATACATGTGCATGTGTCTTTATAGTAGAATGATTTATAATCCTTTGGGTATAAACCTAGTAATGGGATTGCTGGGTCAAATGGTATTTCTAGTTCTAGATCCTCGAGGAATTGCCACACTGTCTTCCACAATGGTTGAACTAATTTACACTCCTACCAACAATATAAAAGCATTCCTATTTCTCCACATCCTCTCTAGCATCTGTTGTTTCCTGACTTTTTAATGATTGCCATTCTAACTGGCATGAGATGGTATCTCATTGTGATTTTGATTTGCATTTCTCTAATGACCAGTGATGATGAGCTTTTTTCATATGTTTGTTGGCTGCATAAATGTCTCCTTTTGAGAAGTGTCTGTTCACATCATTCACCCACTTTTTGATGGGGTTGTTTTTTTTTTCTTGTGAATTTGTTTAAGTTCTTTGTAGATTCTGGATATTAGCCCTTTGTCAGATGGCTGGATTGCATAAGTTTCCTTCCATTCTGTAGGTTGCTTGTTCACTTTGATGATAGTTTCTTTTGCTGTGCAGAAGCTCTTTAGTTGAATTAGATCCCATTTGTCAATTTTGGCTTTTGTTGCCATTGCTTTTGGTGGTGTAGTCATGAAGTCCTTGCCTATGCCTATGTCCTGAATGGTATTGCCTAGGTTTTCTTCTAGGGTTTTTATGGTTTTAGATCTTATGTTTAAGTCTTTAATCCATCTGGAGTTAATTCTAGTGTAAGGTATCAGGAAGGGGTCCAGTTTCAGTTTTCAGCATATGGCTAGCCAGTTTTCCCAACACCATTTATTAAATAGAGAATCCTTTCCCCATTGCTTGTTTTTGTCAGGTTTGTCAAATATCAGATGGTTGTAGATGTATGGTGTTATTTCTGAGGCCTCTGTTCTGTTCCATCGGTCTATATATCTGTTTTGGTACCAGCACCATGCTGTTTTGGTTACTGTAGCCTTGTAGTATAGTTTGAAGTCAGGTAGCATGAAGTATTTTTTACAGTTAAGTAGCCTTCTTAATTAGTTATTTTGGTTCTTTTTGTTTTTTTCTTTTGTATTCATGTTGCCATATGGTGTCATTTTCTTACTCCAAATCAGCTTTTTTTTTCCTGCTTTGAAGTTTTGTCCTTTTATTATCAAACTGATTACATTCTATGTAAGTCCAAAATACAACTACGGGCATATATGTTTTATGTGATTGACTTATAAATTGACTACATTCTTATTTATAATTACCTGCACAATTAGCTTTATCAGTGCTTATTTTTCCTTGTGGATTTGAATTTTTATATGGTATCACTTGCTTTCAGCCTGAGGAGCTTTCTTCAGTATTTCTTATAAATCAAGTGTTCTATCAGCAAATTCTTTCTGGTTTTGTTGATCTGAAAATGTCTTTATTCCCTCTTCATTTTTGAAAGGTAGATTTTCTGGTTATAAGATTCTTATTTGACAGCTTTTTGTTTGTTTGTTTTTTTCTCAGTACTTTGAAAATGTCACACTACTGCTTTTTGGACTCTATTGTTGCTGATGTGAAGTCATCTATGTCTTCTTTGTATATAATGAGTCATTTATCCCATATTAATTTTAAATTTTTCTCTTTGTCTTTGACTTCAACATTTTAACTATAATGTGTACATGTATGCCTCTTTGAATTTATCTTTATTGGAGTTCATTGAGCTTCTTGCATGTGTAGATTAATATTTTTCATCAAAATTAAGACCTTTTTAGCCATTATTTCTGTTCATTTCTCTCTCTCTCTCCTCTTTCAATTCTCCCATTATGTATATGTTGGTGTGCTTAATTATGTCCCACATAGTTTATCTACACCTCTGTTTATTTTTCTTTATCTTTTTTCTCTGTTCATATTGCATAATCTTTATTAATCTATCTTCAAGCTCACTGATTCTTTCTTGTGTCAGCTCAAATCTAATGTTGAACCCATCTAGAGAATTTTTCATTTTGGTTATTGTACTTTTCAACTCTGGAAATTCTATTTGGTTATTTTGTATAATTTCTTCCTCTTTATTGATGTCTCCATTTCATGAGATATTGTCATCATACCTTCTTTTAATTCTTTAAGCAAAGTTTTGATTAGTTCTTTGAAGATATTTATAATAGCTGCTTTGAAATCTTCGTCTATTTTGTCAATATCTGAGTCCCCTCAAATGCAGTTTCTATTGCCTTTTTTCTGTGTATGGGTCATACTTTCCTGTTTCTTTGTATGTCTCATAATTTTTGTTAAATGTGTATTTTAGATAATTTATTGAGACAAGTCTAGATCCTCACTCAGGATTTTTTTTTTAATTGCTTAATTGTGTCTTTGTGACTCAACTGGACTACTTTAATGAAGTCTATTTCCCCTTAATGCAGAACTTCTTCTGTTGCTCTTCAGAGGGTACAGCCTTAGGCATACACATGGTTTTCCTGACCACCAGGCTTGATTGTGGTTTATTCTGGCTCTCTTTGACAGTCTCTTTACCTGATGTTATTCTTAAGCTTCTGGCTGATCTGATTCTAATAGTATTATAACCAACTGTTAGCCTCTGTTAATTTCTAGCTGATTTCTTTATTGTTTTCCACAATGCTCTGCAGCATAAGTTGCTTCACAGTCTGATCCAATTGTAGTTGAGTTCCTTGGTGTTAGGCTTGCTCAGACGTGCCTCTGGGAAGAAACTTTATGTCATGAATCAGAAGCAGGGGTGTGGAGATGGGGGATGGGGAACTCATTGTTTAATGTATATTCACCCAGATCCTCCCTCTGGAGCAGATGATGTGTTTTTGTATGTGCACATGTGCACTAGTGCCATCTCCAGCTGCTGACACTGCTTAGTATAGATCTTCTGCAATGGAGAGCTGGAGAGAATGTGATCTCAACTTTTACAGGCCACTGATTCTACCAGGAATCAGTCTTCCATCTTGGAAATCTTGGCAAGGTTGGAGCTACCCCTTGACTGCTGAACACAATGAAACTGCTTTCCCATAACACAGAGATGTGCAGGAATGGTGGACTATTCTTCTCACCAGCTACCCTACCTGAATTCTCTCTACAGAGTGGGAATTTGGGATGGAAAACAGGCTGCTCCAGGCTGCTTCCACAACTATATATAGGCTTTATATAGAACAGAACTATGGAAAATGGGATATGATGATGTTTACCAATTGCGAAAAGCACACAAGATAGTTCTTCCACCTTGGGAGTCAGGGAAGATGAGAATTGCCACTTGGCGGCCAAGCTTTCTGAAACAGTTTTTCTGCATGACATAACTGCTGGGAATGGCTACAGTCCCTAGCCCATATGCCATGGCCTCCCTCTGTTCTTATCAAGTTCCTGTACATTTTAAAAATAAATGTTTCTCAACTTTTTGTAAGCTCTTTGATCAATCACCAGAGACTTTCTTAATTTTGAACAGCTTACTAGATCTTTTCTGGGGGATTTTC
Organism: Aotus nancymaae; assembly: GCF_030222135.1. Taxonomy (NCBI): domain Eukaryota; kingdom Metazoa; phylum Chordata; class Mammalia; order Primates; family Aotidae; genus Aotus; species Aotus nancymaae. The sequence continues at coordinate 9,051,031 of NW_026988472.1, forward strand.
TTGAGCTTACTTAGCTATTCTGGAAGTTGGAAATACTCTCTTTCCTTTTATGGTCACTCTTACAGACTAAGTTGTTAACACATAGTTTCTCACTTCCTCTTTTCATTCCCTCCTCAAAACTATTGCAATCTGGCTTCTGCCCTCACTTTTCCCCACAGGTAAGTTTCCTCATGACCTACTGCCTATCAAATCAATGCAGGCTTTGCAGTCCTGATTTCATCTGAAACTCTTAGCAGAGTTTGACATTGTGGACCAATCCCCTTTTGAAACTCTCTACCATCTTGGTTTTTGTGATGACATTATCTCCTGAGTCTCCTCCTACTTCTCAAACTATGCTTTGATATTCTATCTTTCAGACTCTTCTTTCTCTATCTGCTCCTTCAATGTTGAGTTTTCTCAGATTTCTCTCTTTATTGTACTTTCTCTATAAACTCTCCCTGGGTGATAAAATTCACCCTTTTGGTTTCAAGTACTGATGATATTAAAGTGTCTCCCAAATTTACATCTATATAACCTTGCCTGGAACTTGATACTTGTGCATCGCAAATCTGACTGAAAATCTTCATACAGCTGTTTCTTGACTCTTCAAACTCAACAACTGCAAAACTGGCCTCAGCATCCACCTACCTCCAAGCTTGCTCCTTCTTCTGTATTATCAGTCTCAATGAACTACACCAGGGTCCTCCTAGTTCCCCAAGACAAAAGCCTCTAAATCATCCTTAATTGCAATTCCTTATTTCCCTTAAATCCAATAAAGTCACTAAGTCCTGTTGATTTTATCCTCTGAAGATCTCTGTAATTCATCCTTGTGTCTCTAGTCTTACTCCCTCTGCCTTAATTCAGCAACCATCTTGTCTAGCCTTGACATAATGGTCTTCATGTTCTAGTCTAGCCACATCACCTCCCCATTCTTTACACAAGAGCCAGAATCATGTATCTATAACACACAAATGATGTCACTGTCTTTGTAAAAAAAAAAAAAAACCATGACAGGTCCTTATCACCAACAGAATAGTGTTCAAATTTCTTATGTCCTATACAGCTCTTCATGACCTGGTCCCTGACCACCTATCTGGCTGCATCTCTTACCAGTTCCTGTCCTTCTCTATCTCTTCCCGTCATGCATTCAAAGCTGCCCAATATACTTTTAATAAATATCTTTTCTGCTTCAGATTATGTTTCTGTTGCTTATAATAACAATTCCAACCAATGCCCAATCTCTTTGTATTACTCAGAAAATGAACCAGGCTTTTGATTGTTTCCAAGTATTTCCATTAGCTTTTCAAAGAGTTAGAGTATTTCACTTACATCTCTTGACTGCCTGGCAATATCTAAAAGTTCTTCAAGACTCATTACCAATACCAGCCCCTCCTTGAGGTCATGATGATGTCCTTATACTAAATTAGGCATGCGGGATTTCAAGTGTAGTTAATGTTCGTCTCTGTATCTATGAGACCTAGCACAGTGCCTAGCATATAACAGGTGTTCTATAAATGTTTAGTAAACAAATCAGTGATAGTTACCACTTACTACATTTCCATTATGCGCAGGGTGATCTACTATTGCTTTCTTTTTTTTTTAACGTCTGTTAATGCAATCTTGCCGATACCACTGTATGATTTCTATTGTTATCTTATGGTTTGGATATGGTTTGTCCCCTCAAAGACTCATGTTGAAATTTAATTGCCATTGTGATGGTAGTGGGGGATGGGACCTTTCAGAGATGATTAGGACATGAGGGCACTGCCTTCATGAATAGATCAATGCCACTATCGTGATAGTAGATTTCACCTTCTTTTTCTCTTCCACCTTCCACCATGGGATAAGGCAGCAAGAATGGCCTCATAAGACGCCAGCTTCTTGATTTTGGACCTCCCAGCCTCCAGAACTTTGAGGAAATAAATTTCTCTTCATTATAAACTACCTAGTCTCAAGTATTCTGTTACAGCAGTAAAAAATGGACTAAGACACCCTATTGTATACACAAGGAAAATAAAGCACAGAGAAGCAAAATCCCTTGCCCAAGATCATATGGCTTGTCAGTGGAAGAGTTTATATTGGAACCCAGCTCTTCAGGACCCTGAAGCTTGCACATTATAAACTTTTGAAATGAACCTCAGTTGGGAGTACAGGGAATAACACAAACAAAGGTTCAGAATTGGAAACAAAAGACATATATGGGGAACTGTAAATATTCTAGCTGGTTTGTGAGCTTGCAGAAACTGCCATAGTAGGAAGACATCTGAATGCAGATGGCCTGAAATGCCAAACAGAGAAGCATGAACTTTATTAAGTAGACATATATTGGAGTGACATGATAAATGTATCCTTTTGAGAATATTAATAAAGTGCTACTGTGCAAAATGGATTCAAGGGCAAGAGACTGAAGGACAGAAATCAAGTCAAGACCCTTGATGCTGATCGGCAATCTTTTTTCTCAAACCTTACTCTCTCCTTCCTCTTAGCAGTTTCCAAGTCTTTAACACTTTTCTTCAACACTTCAACCACCCCTGTTGCTTAAATTTTTATCAGCTGAGTTTTTTGAGAAATTTAGAGGACTCAGGTTGGAATACTTTCCATTCTTGGCTTTCTACTGCCAAATTAATCTCTAGCTTACCCCCATCCTGTTCTCATTGGTAGCTACCATTTTTATCACTTACTGTCTCATGTAATCCTTACAACTACATTGTGAGAAAGGTTTAGTTATCTTCAATTTGTAACTGATAAAATTGATATTTGGAGTGATTAACTTCTTGTCAGGTTTACCCAGATAGCAAGTTGGAGAGCCAGGACTTGAACCTAAACCTGTTTGATTCCAAGATCACCCTCATGACTACTGTAGTCTGAGAGTGAGCAATTACTGCACCACTCTTCTCTTGAATTCTATTTTATCTCGGTCTCCTATCTACTTAGGGTTCCTCTCCAGCAACTGTCCCCTGTCTTTCTCCTGTAAAGTCAACATATCTGTTCCTATAGACTTTTTCCTCTCAGTGAATATATACCCTAATATCTCATCTACTAAAGAACAATGTCAAATTAACAAGAGTCAACTTCACCCATGTTGTTCCTTGTAAATATCATCCTGTTACTCTTTATTCCAAATGTCTGTAAATATTTGTCTATGCTGTCTCTACTTCCTCACTTTCCACACTGAAATCTGGTTTCAGTCTCTATACTACATGATACTACTTTTGATAGAGTCACAAAATTGACCAATCCTATTTCATTCCTAGTATTACCTGGTCTTTCTGTTTCCAGTACTCTCCTTCATGTCACTCTTCCACTCTGTCCTCTATTCTCAACTTCCATACCACTACATTACTTCAGATCCCCATCACCTCTTTTCTAGGTAAATCTCCTTTCTCTACTCTTGCCATCTCCAATCCATTCTCCACATTGTCTGCAAGAGTGAACGTTCTAAAATGTAAATGTAACCATGTTGCTGTCTGTATTAGTCCATTCTCTCATTGCTATAAAGAAATACCTAAGACTGGGTAATTTATAAAGAAAAGAAGTTTAATTGACTCATGGTTCTGCAGCATGTACAGGAAGCACAACAGCTTCTGCTTCTGGGGAGGCCTCAGGAAGCTTCCAAACATGGTGGAAGGCAAAAGGGGAGTGAGGTATTTCACATAAATGAAGCAGGAGGAAAAGAGAGAGGGGGGAAGTGCTACACACTGTTAAACAACCGTATCTCACAAGAACTCACTCACTATTTCAACACAGCACCAAGGGAGATGGTGCTAAACCATTCATGAGAAACCCCCATGATCCAATCACTTCCTCCCAAGCCCCACCTCCAACATTGGGGATTACAATTCAACATGAAATTTGGGTGGGGGTGGGTGGGACACAGATCCAAACCATATCACTGTTGTACTTAAAACTCTTCAATTTAAATATAGAACTACATAGTAAGTAGTATATAGCTCTATAGAATTATGGCCCTAGTTTAGACCACATCTTCCCCCTCTTTTTCCTGAATACTCTAGGTTCTAGCCATATTGAGTGCCTTGTTTTCTCATATCCTCATGCCTTTATATGTGCTCTTCTCCTTCTGTTTTGTACATTTCTTCTTCTTGGCCATTGGTTGAACTTCTCTTTTTTCATGACTTAGTTCATTTATTTGGCCATTCCTGCAACTTCTCCACCCCAACTCTTCCCCATGTTCCAATCCCCCAAACAGTTTGTTGCTTTGCCCTCTATTTTAATAAAATGCCTCTAATAGCAATAATAGATTCCAATAACAGAATCATTATACATACCAATGAGACTATCAATTCCCCAAAGATGGAAACCTGATCACGAAATTTTTGGTTTTTTTTAGTGTCTGGCACATAGTAAGTGCTCAATGAATGTTTGTTGAACTTAAAGAATGAATGAATGAGGCTGTCTTATTTTTTCTGTATATGAAATAAGAGAGCCACAACCTATGGTAGCTGCCATAAGGACAGACATTCAGATTTCCTTTCAGTCACCCATTCATTCAATAAATATTCAACCTATGTAGCAGTGGACTATTACAGACAATAAGTAACACTGTTAGATTTGCATTTTAGAAAGTTCAGTCTTACGTAGTCCACTCTTATAGTGTGGAGAATGGATTGGAGCTGGCAAGAGTGGAGAAAGGAGATTTACTCAGAAAAGAGGTGGTAGGGATATGAAGTAATGTTGTGGCATGGAAGCTGAGAATAGAAGACAGAAAATTGAAGGCAGAATACGCCTTGGAAAATGGCTGTGTGTAGAAAAGAGGAGATGAGCAAAGTGGCAAAGATGATTGGGGATAACTGGGTCCATGATGGTATCAATGGCAGAGAATTGAAAGCTAATAGGATTGAATCTCAAATGCTGAAATAGGACTGGTTATAGCAAATGTGAACATGAGACATTCAGGTGGCAATTCGGGGTCATTGGAAATGGTATGAAAATGACGCTGCAATTTTCAGTATAGAAAGAACCTGAAAATACCCTTCTCTCATGGAAACCAGATGTCACAATAGGACTTTGATGGAAATTTTCCTGCATCACTTTCTTTATCTCCAACATATTTGAGGAAGATAGTTACTAAGAGCTTCCTGTTATTTATACAAGCCAGGACTAGATTATTATAGTTGCATGTGTGTGAGTGAAAGAGTGATGAGGACAGACATTCAGATTTCCTTTTAGTCATCCATCCATTCAACAAATATTCAGCAAGCACCTACTCTCTGTTATGTTCTGTGCTAGGTGCTTATCTGAACAATACACACTAATTCCCTGATTTCATGTGGCTGATGGAATTATGAACAAAACACCATAAAACAAATAATCACATGAATACATAAAAATAGATCATAAACTAGAAATTATGAAAACTATGATAAACAAAGGTAAAAATAATGGAGGGAACCTAATTAAAATGGGAACAGAGTATACAGTCAAGACTTTTTTGAAGAAGTAATATTTAAGCTGAGACCCTGATTTTCATCACACTTTTCAATGGTCAGTTACTTAGAAATAGAACAACAACCAGAAATAAGGAATCATTCAGCATTGGGGAGCTCAGTTGTGTATTCAACTAATCCCCTCAACCTGACTCCTTTACATATATACCCCACCACCACCATCTGCATTTCACAAATCTGCCCCATTATGGCTACAGAGGGACAAGATAGCTGGGATAGGGGACAGAAAGGGCTCTGTGAAATCTAGTTTCTAAATATGACTCCTCCACAATGTGAAAGAGCTCTGTGGAAGCAAGTCTTCAATATAACTCCCCACTGTGAACCATACGTGTTAGTGTTCATACCCTCCCACATTGACTTTGGGATGTCCCTGTGACTCATTTTCACCAATAGAATGTGACAGAAATGATGCTTTGTAACTTCTGAAGTTGAGTCTTAAGAGATCTAAAATTTCTGCTTTCACCACTTAGTACACACCTTCTTCAACCCAGCTGTGTTGCTGTGAGGAAACCCAAGCAGCCATGTGAAGAGGCCCACATGAAGGAAAACCAAGCCCTTAGCCAACAGTCTTAGCTGAGCAATCAGCCAATAGCCAGCACCAACTTATTAGCCATGTGAATGAGATCATTTTGGACCTTCAAGTTATCCCAGCATCGCAACTGACAGCACATGAAACAAAACAGCCAAGTCAACACACAGAAGCATGAGAAATAATAATCTATTGTCCTAAGCCACTAAGTTTTGCAGCAGAAACTGAAACAGGTCCTTGCACACAGGAAAGACCAAAAGTAAGATCATGTATTACTTAAAGTAGCTTGTATTATCTTCTTTGTGCTTTTGGTTTCATTTATTTCATATTTTCCAACCTTTTTCCTTTTATAATGATCAGCACTTACCTTTATAATTAGAAAAAATAAACTTTTTTAGAATTAAAAAAAATAGGAGCATTCCTAGGGTGTTTTGGATATAATCTTGGTCGGAGGCTTGGGTAGTCAGCCTGATAATGATTGCTCACACAATCTCTTTGCTGACTCTCGACTGCACTGATTAGAACTGCATGCTTTTTATGAAACCAGTGCAGTATTGGTAAAGTAGCCTCCTGACTCATATGAGTTCAGACTGCTGTTAGAGGTTGAATAAAAGGCGTCCCAAACTGTTTGGAAATCTGCATATAATACAGGGAATCAGGGAATAAAATTCAATAATATTATAAATATTATATTATAATTAGTTATCAATATTATAACTAAAAGAGGCTGGAAGATATGGAGTCTTGGCCAGAGAATAGCTGGTTATTTCTGGAAACAGTTGAAACCCTGCTATTAGAAAAAAATCTAAAAATCTGGTGCAGAGACAATTAAGTATCTTTTTTTTTAAGACAGGGTCTCACTCTGTCACCCTTCCATTCCCAAGAGATCCTGTCACCTCAGCCTCTCAAGTAGCTGGGACCACTGGGACCACGGGTGTGTGCCATCATGCCCAGCTATTTTTTTTTTCTACAGAGACAAGGTCTCCCTATGTTACCCAGGCTGAATTAAGTATCTTAACACAACTCTAGCTCTTCTCAGTTCTCATCTTCCATTCACTGAATTTCGTTGCTTGGCAAGAGGTATACAGGTAAACGTCAGCTTTCCAAATAAGCAGATCAAAATAATAGCTGCCCCACTGATATTATCTATCACACAAGAATCCCTTCTTCTATTGGTGAGAAGACATCCCAGTTGGCACCCAGAAGTTTTATGGCAGCAAAACAATGAAAAAGAGGAATTGGACACAAAAATGCATTTTCTTGTCACTTGCCACAAAAGCAGTAAGAGTTGGAAATTGCTACTTCAGCCTAAAAAAAGAAAGAAAAAGAGTTTTCTTCAGATTTACTCCTTTGGCAAAAGAGAGGCATGTTTTGAAATTTTCCTCCTCTGTTATTCCATTCAATTAGCAAGTGGCAATCCATTTTCATTCAATCTGTTGACTAAATGTGCATCAACTTACTCAAATTCACCCAACCAGCAACTTTGGTGATAGTCTCCTCCTAAGTGTCTATAAATGTAACATAAACAGACATCCATAACTTGATTATAAATATTTTTGTTTGAACAGTATATTTATTGCTCACCTCTGAATTATAAATAAACAAAATCAAAACCAAGTTCAACATTCAAAATAAGACTGAGGTCATTACGAAATAGCAGAATGAGAGAAGAAGAAATGCTTTAACAATTTCAAGACAGACCATCAGCCCCAAATTGGTAGTTTTGGTAAAAGTTTTGCTAAAATCTAGTTCCTAAAAGACATGGTCAAAGAAACACACAAAGGGATGATATAATTGGTAGGTTCTTATTTCATACCTTGATAATTTAGATACTGATCTGTGCATGGGTTAATGGTGCAAGAAAATAAACACTGGATGGCAAAAAAGTACTGTGCTCTGCTTCCTATTCAATCAACTGCAGTTTGAAAACAGTCTACCTGTCACTTTAGAATAGAATAACAAAAATGAAGTTAGTATGTAAATGTGTTCTTGTTCAGGCAAATATCTGTCTAGGAAGATTAGGGTCTGTGGAAGTATGGTACATTGTCTCAGCGACACCTAGAAAGGCTGGTAGGGAGGTGACTGAGAGATGAGTGCCCTTAGAGAAGATGTGGTTTCTTAAATCAATGATGAAGGCTTTAAACATGACCAATTTGGGTATAGTTACTTCAGTTGTTAGATACTTGTAAAGATCCTTTGTTCTAGATGATTCTGCAGACAACATCTGTGGAATCTACAATATTCAGAATTGAATAGAAAAAGCCTTGAGTCACCAGAAGAAATGTAAGAAAAAGGTCTGGTTTTAAATGAAAAATACTATTCTTTCAATGATGTATTGAAAACATACTTACTGGATTCCTACTGTATGTCATGCCCTATTATAGGTGCCAGGGTTATAGCAGTGAAGAAAATCAAGTCTCTGCTGTCACAGAACCTACATTTTAGTAACTAAATTGGAAACGGCAGTAAACAAAATTCTTAATTGCTTATAAAAGACGGATCTATTTGTGAGCGATGCCTATAGTTTCACTTGTACAAGCTCTGTCTGACTCCTGAGCAAGCAACTGATTTAAATTACCTTATGGGCATCTCTATATCAACATCAGAGAGCTGCTCCCACCCCCAAGATTCCCTCTTGTCTGCTTTAGCTCCCACCTAAACATCCTTCATCTCCCTGAGGCTGACCTTTGGGGGTCAGGATGAATTAAGAAATGAATGCTAACTCCACCTTGTAGAATAGGCCCCTCAGTTTGTGCTAGAGTCTCTAGCCCCAACAGAAGGACCTGAGTATCCCAATCCATTGGCTGTAGGCCATGCCAAGTAAAAGAAGCTAGTCAGTGTGAAGGCAAGCCAGAAAGTAGGGGCATGGAACTAAATTCTCGCTCTAGTCATTTATTTAGCTTTTTGCTCCTAAGAAGCAACTTGCTGTGGCACTGTAAAACCAAGACTAAATGATACTGCCCACGAGTAGTCAGAGAGAGAGAGAAACAGAAACACGAAGAAGGACCATGGGCAGATAGAAAGAATCTGAGCCAGAATACAAATAATTGTGTTTTCCAGATTAAAGAAATTTTATAACCCTTTGGATAAAATCTACATGTGTTTGCTGCCTTTGTTGTGAGCCATGAAAAAAATCCAAACTGAAAAAATAAGGCAACCCTAAGCATAGCTGGTACACATACAATGTAGTGTAAAAACACACCTGGACCAGGATAACTTTTTTAAAGTTTTGAAGAGAAATTGAACATACTAAATAATTGGTACCTTCAGGCTCTAAGTGCCTTGAAACTTTCCATAAATCCTCTTCAGAATTTCCACGAAATTCTCAATTTACCTCTTGAACATAACTTGATTTTCCTCAAGGACTAGCATTTCAAATACATAAAAGAACTTCTTGTTCAATTTTGTTTTCTCATCGACATTTAAGAATATCACTTTCTACTCTTCTGCAGAACAAATGTCCTCATACTGTAGCTACATTATAGAGTAAATTGGTTTTATGGGCTAGCCTTGGAACTTAACAACCATTTATAAAAGATTTTATGTGAAAAAATGAATTCTGTGCTTCAGACACCTGACATACAAATGAACTTTGCAGCTCAGACCATTTGTAAATTAGCCGTGACCTGTTTGTAATTGACGAGTGTCAGACAATGTCGCAGCCAATAAATGCCATTATAATTCAGATGGAAAGAGCCCTCTGTATTGAAGAATCTGGGAGGAGTTTTACAGATGAGATTAGAAAGCATCCTAGGCAAGTGAAACAGCAGGAGCTAGGGCATTAAAACAGGAATTGCCTAGGAAGTATTTAGGGGACACTGCTGGAGTGAATGACTTAGATGGAAAATCTTGAATGGAGCCAGATTATAGAGATGTGTGAGGGTCTAGAACTTCACAGCAAGACACAGATGTACACAAGGAACCTAAATTTATATTATCTCCCATGTTAGTACTCTCAACCAACTTGAGCACAGAGCAATGCACAGCCATAAATCTTTGCATATATGTGTATGGAACACATTGACTTCCACTTCAAATTATGGTCATCCTTTCATATCCTTTCACTGTACTCCTAATCTCAGTGAACATCACCATCTACCCATCTACACCATGTAAAAAAAAAAACTGGTTAATTTTCCTTGACAACTTCTTCCCGTTCATTTCTACATGCAAGCCATCAGCAAATCTTGTGAGTTCTACACCACAAACATATCCACTTCTCTCCAACCATGCTAGCCTCTACTACTACCTCCATAGTCCAAGCCACCAACATCTCTCACCTGGGCTACCACAAAATCCTTCCACATGCATATTTGCCATTTGTTATCAATCCACTCCACTCCAGTCAGAGTGACCTTTACAGAAAGCCAATCCGATTGCGTTACATGCACCATTTAAACTCCTCAGTGGTTTCACATTGCTTTTAGAAAACCAAACCTCTTAACATGGCCTTTCGTAGTTTTTCTTCTACTATATCTCCAATCACACCTCAAAGCATATGCCATCTACTCTCTACCTTCAGACATGCTAGCCTTCTTTCAGTCCTTCCTCCTTCCCATGTTTCCTACAGCCAAAAGGACTTTGAAACACACTGCTCCCTCAGCCTGGAATGTTTTCCTTATTCTTCAGTCTTCACCTACTGAACTCATTTTCATTTTTCAGATTTCTACTACCTAGCAATTTCTCCTGAGAAACATTCCTTGATCTGCCTGTCTAAATTAGGCCTTCATATTATACTCTCAGAGCATGTGGAAGCTTTCCTTTCTAGCACTTTTCAAAGTTGGACTTTTAGATCTGTCTGTGTGATTATTTGAAATCTTGCTGATATGGTTTGGATCTGTGTCCCCTGCCAAATCTCATGTCAAATTGTAATCTTCAGTGTTGGAAGTGGGACCTGATGGGAGGTGATTGGATCATGGGGGCGGAGTTCTCATGAATGATTTAGCACCATCCCCTCTTGGTACTATACAGTGAGTTCTTAAGAGATCTGGCTCTTTAAAAAGTATGTGGCACCTCCCCACCTCTCTCTTCCTCCTGCTCCAGCCATATAAGACATGCCTGCTTCCCTTTCACCTTCTGCCATTATTGTAAGTTTCCTGAGAAGCCAAGCAGGTGCCAGCATGATGCTTCCTGTACGGCCTACAGAACCTTGAGGCAATTAAACCATTTATTTATAAATTACCAAGTCCCCAGTATTTATTTATAGCAGTGTGAGAACAGATAATACACTGTCTCTCTTATTAGACTGTAAGCTCCAGGAGAGCAAGGACTGGATTTGTTTTGCTTTCTTTTTTTTTTTCAGTTTTTTTAAATACTTTAAGTTCTGGGACACATGTGCAGAACATGCAGGTTTGTTACCTAGGTATATACATGCCATGGTGGTTTGCTGTACCCATCAACCCATTATCTACATAGGTATTTCTCCTAATGCTATCCCTCCCCTAGCTTCCCATCTTCCGACAGGCCCCTGTGTGTGGTGTTCCCCTCCCTGTGTCCATGTGTTCTCATTGTTGTTTTGCTTTCTATCATATTCCTGATGCTTAGCACAATGAACAGCATACAGTGGGTGCTCAATAGAAATATGAATCCAATCTCCTTGCTCCTTTGTGCTTCCAGTCACACTAGCCTCCATGCTGCTCCACTAACCTGTTCCTTGAACACTCCTGTGCAGGGGCTTTGGCACTTGCTCTTCCTTCTGCCTAGAAAATTCTCCCACCAGCTTACTCCTTCACATCATTCAGGTTTCTGTTCTAATGTCTTTTCTTTGAGCAGATGTTTGCAGCATTTATCCTTACACAAAGTGCTGCTATGTGGTAATGATGATGAGGATTATTAACACAGCCCCAGTGGAATGCGAGCTTCATAAGAACAAGGATGATGATCTGTTTTGTTCACTGCTCTATCCTCAAGGCCTAGAACAGCACCTGGAAAATGTTTGCTACTCAACAAATATTTGTATGTTCTAGGATAACGTGAAAGACCATTGAAAAATGAAGATCATCTGAAGGAATTTGTATGAGGAGTAAATGTTGGCAGATTTACCAGTTAATGGAGATTCTTTTTTTCTGGCTTTATTGAGATATAATTAACAAATTAAAATTGTATACGTTGAAGGTGTACAGCATGTTTTGACATACGTATATATTGTGAAATGATTGCCACAATCCAGCTAATTAACATATCCATCACCTTTTATAGGTATTGACATTTCTTTTGAACTTAGATTATATTCATGGTGAGCACATCTTGAGGTTTCTCAGATACTCTCAAGTTTCAGTGTGAAGGATGTCTCAGCTTATACTATCTTCCTCCCAGAATTACCTAACGTTAACTTTAAAGTTGTTCTCATATGAATTAGTTTGATCTTCTCAACTACTATAAACTCTTGTTTATATGTTTTTCTCTTGTCTCCAGAAGAGATTCAGTGGTTTCCAAAATGCATGGAGTGAGTCTCATTTGGGTAAATGCTTCTGAAGTTGCATATTTACTTTCTCCAGGACCAGTGCTTCCCTGTCCTTTTTCTTTCCTTCTTCCAGAAATACTGGAAGTCATGGGGAGAGGGCAATAGGGCAATGGAGCTGCAATGATTGCTTCAGTAATAATCCCCGAGTGTTCCTACGTGAATAAGAATACTGTTTTTCCCTGATAGATGGCCAAATGAGAATGTTGAAGAAATAAAATAGAGATGTATTTCTTAATATAGTTAAAGAACCATGGCTTCTGCCCTATGAATCTTAATGGCAGTGGACTTTATAACCAAAATTATTTGCTGGAAACAAATGATAGAACCAACTCACAACTTTATGGCAAGATTTATAATTCACATCATGGAGAGAAGGGCCTCTAGAATTCATCTAATCAGTGTTGCAGGGCCCTGAGTGTGGTTCAAATCTCAGAGACCAAACACAAAGTGAACTAAAATTTTTCAGCTTTCTTGAGGTGACTAGCTAACAAACCTAAAGTTTTGTTTGTTTGTTCACTCTTCCATGGGCTGTCTGCCCTTTCAAGCAAACAAAATATAATAGAATAATAACTATAGAATGCAGTTTGCCAGACTTTGAGGTTCTTGGGTGAAAATGAATTTTAAACTACCCCAGCTATTATTCCAAATTATTCCAACAAGAGGAGTAGATGGCAACAAGGCAGTCGGTGTCTTTGTCTTTATTCTTGTAAAGACAAGACATCAACTGAGCATTGCCAGACTGCCTTTATAGAGCTGACAAGCAGTTACAATAGGGAAAGAACCAAACACCACAATATACACCCTTCAGAGCCTTCAACTTACCAGGCTCATTTAAAATGGCTCCAACAGTGGGTATGGAAGAAGTGCCAAGCAGGGACCTGCTTTGGTACTGTGAATTAATTTTTTTTTGCAGCTTCCAATCTCCTGTAAAGATGACCTCCTCCCACATGCGAGTCTCTTATAAGTCTGTTCTGACATGTGAGGCACATACTGAAATGCTCCCAGGTATATGGACAAGGGAATGTCAGACATGTAGTCAGGGAAGGAAAATGAACTACAAAACCAGAACAATCATGTAAAATAAGAAACCAGCTTTGCCATCTTTCAGGCTGCTTTTATTTTATATTCTTTTGTCTTTTAAAGGTAAGGTATCCTGAAAGCCCAGCGCCTCTGTTGTTAACTACCTTTTATTATGGCTAAGTTAGCAGTATCTGGAACCAGGCTGCTCTATTCAAATTTCAGTTTTATCACATGAGCCTTAAAAAAATGAATTCACTCTGTTTCTCAATTTCCTCCTCTGTAAAATGGGGACAATAGTACATATTTCCTAGGGTTTCTGTAATTTAGAAATATTTATAAATGATTTAAAACAGTACCCAACTCATAGGACCTTGATGTTCAATAAAGTATAATTATTATTATTCATTTAGCTAAGGGCAGGGTAATTAGTCAGGTATGTCACACAAAACAAAGTATTCCTAAACTTAAGAGCAAACCTCCATGGTTTTTAAGCTTTTCTATTTCAATACATTGCCATGTTGCTTACTTTCCCCTTGGTTTCCAAATTAAAAAAAAAACTGCTTGGGTTCAAATCATGCTTGTCATTGACTATCTGTGTGACATTCATTAAGTTACCCTCTCTGTCTCAGTTCCTTCACTTATAAAAAAACATAAAATAATAGCACCTTCATGATAAGGTCGTTGTGAGGGTTAAAAAGATTCATTCACATAATATCCTTAAAACAATGCCTTCTATAATAGAAAGACTTTAATCTTCCCAACAAACCTAGCTCCAAATTTATTATCAGCCTCATTTTGTAGATAAGGAAACTGAGGCTCAGCAAGGCTTAGTGACTTATTCATGGCTAGTATATTAGTCCATTCTTACACTGCTATAAAGAAATACCTGAGACTGGGTAGTTTATACAAAAAAAAAACAAAGAGGTTTAATTGGCTCACAGTTCTGCAGGCTGTACAGGAAGCATGATGCTGGCCATCAGTTCGGCTTTTGAGGAAGTCTCAGGAAACTTATAATCATGGTAGAAGGTGAAGGTGGAGTGAGCACTTCAAATGACCAGAGCAGGAGAAAGAGAGGAAGAGGGAGCAGGTGCTGCACACTTTTAAACAATCAGATCTCCTGAGAACTCTCTATCATGAGAAGAGCTCTAGTGCGTGGCGGGGGTGGGGGGGTTGAGGGGGGTGTTAACCCATTAGAAACTGCACCCATGATCCAATCACCTCCTGCCAGGCCCCGCTTCCAGCATTGAGGATTACATTTCAACATGAGATCTGGGTGGGGACACAGATCCAAACCATATGAGCTAGTAAATGAAGGAAGGACACAGGGTTCCAATCCAAGAGATGTGATCCGCAAGACTATACTCTTTCCCACTCCACTCCGCTGACTGGTGTTAGGCTTCTCTTCACACTTTTCTCTCAGCTCCCCAGTTTGATTCTGAGCTAATTGAGGGGAACAACTGTGTCTTATTCATCTTTATAGTTTCAGCGTACCTAGTAGCATAGTGTTTGGCAAGGAATAGGTATCATAAATATCTATTTAATAAGAATCGGCTTCCAACTTAATTCACAATTTCACCTTGGAAATCAAACAGAAATAAACATAAATCATGTTTATGGATGAAATTAGGCAAAGTAGTGTGGCTTGATCATCAATTCCATTAGTCATCAGTAGAAGGGTGATGTCTGCATATTCTGGAACCTGAGATAAGCTTCTTTTTGTCTTTCTGTCTTTCTTTCATCATTCATTCACTCAACAAACTATAATAGAGGTAAAAGTATGCATAGCATGTTATGGGAGCATAGAGAAAAGAACTGGTTGGGTAAGGTGTGGTGGACAGGGGGTATGTTGAGGAAGGTTTCTCAGAGAAGGTGGCATAGTCCCATTCAGCAGCCACGTAGTACCATTTCAATAAATGAATGCATAACAAATGGCAATAATAATACCGTTACCTAAATAAATAATGGAAATAGAATATAGTTAGCAGAGATCACTTGATTTTAGAATTCTTAGTGAAAGCATGTTAGAGAAAGGATCTTCAGGCTTAAGGGCATGGGATTTGCCAGAGCTGGAAGTGTAGATACTTTATAAGAAGTAATAGATGGGGAATTTAAAAAGAATTTATTTATTCTTTATCCCCAAACATTGCATGCTTGCTAAGTGCTAGATGTTTTCTGTGTATTATTTTATTTAGTTCCCAAAGGAATTATATTAGATGAATATTTCCTTCTATCTTATGGTAATAATATTAAAGACAGGAAGGTGAAGTGACTTACAAATGGGGAAGATAATCTCAACTTTAGTTTCAGTGCTCTTTCCATGAATACAACTAGCAAATCCTTATAGAGAGATTGTTATGTGCCAAGCATATTTCTTTGAGTGTTACATGTACTAAGTTATTTAATCTTCCTAACACCTCCAATGAGGTAGAGTCTACAATTATCGTATCATTTTACAGATAATGAAACTGAGACACAAGAAAATTTAGTAATTTGCCCTAGATCACACAACAAAGAAATTGATGGAGCCAGAATTCAGACACAAGTCATGTGTCTCTTAAATCATGTACACTAGGGTGCATCTACTATGTTAGGCCTAGTTAGCTATGAGATGGTACTCCTACTTCTACCTGGCCATTAACACAAACTTTTCCTGTAAAGGTGACTGGCTGGGGTAGGTGGGATAGAGAGCAGGAAATGAGATCTGGGGTCAGCAGAAGAAATCAACATTTCTTACTGCCTCTTTTCTTTCCCTGATTTATTTCAAGGTGAGAGAGGTAGATGTGTGGCAGCCTAAGGGTATAGTAGCCACAAACTACTTCCTTATCCCTGTCCCTGAGTATAGCAACAGCACTGTCGCTCTTTTTGAAGATACCCCATTACTAACCCCCAACCCTATCATAGAGAAATGCATAATTATCTATGCTAGAGTCTTAAATTTCTCTTCAATTTGCCCTATTTACCACCTAGGATGAGTATCATGCCAAAGAGGAAAGCCAGAGAGAGTTAACCAGTGATAGGGGTGTTTTCTTTAAGGATCATGGTTAGGTATCTGTCTTTAACATGATTATTAATATTCTCAGAATATAATTATGATTTTCAGAAGCCCACAGTCAAGCTGCAGCAGCACATGGGGATAATCACACAAAAGGAGGCCTCTCCTATCTCCATTGCCAGAATGGAAAGATTGGCAAACTGGTAGTCATCTCCAGCTTTCCTGGGAGGGTGTGGTTTAAGCATGTCTTCAGTGTGGTGAGGACAGAAAAGGGTTAGAATAGGGATGCTCCGCCTCAGAAAGGAATAGTCTCAGACTGGGAAACCAGGAGTCTGACTAGGCTAACCACCATCAGCAAGGACTCCTGGGTAGGGAAGTTTGAACTTGTTTAGATCTCTGTTTTCTCTTTGCTAAGAAGTAAAGCACAGGCTAGGGAAGGAGAAGCATGGAATTTTTTATTTCTGGACTGTAGGGTCCCAACTTAAAGAAAGAATATTCTGGAAGCCCCATGAGAATTATCTATCCTTCCAGCAATAGACCTTTGATTTGTCCTGATTAAGTTCTCAAAATCGATATCTCCTCTTATCCTACCCCTTTACTACCCAACTTACTTTTCATGTCTGTTGCCTTTTTCTTGACAAAGTAGCTGGTTATCTGTCATCAACATTTGTAATGTCAATTTAGTGAATGCATTTCAGTAATACTTGTTAGTTGGTTTTCATGGATAGACAAATAGAGCAGACAGGAGCCTTTATCATGGCTCTGGTCCAGACTGTATTTCCTAAAGGCACTTCTGTCTGACATGCCAGTACCTCACTGACATACCACTCAATGACATTCAACTCAGGTCCCTCCACATAGTTGGAACTGAGCTTATCATGCCACAGCCCCAACTAAGGTGGCTAGGACACCCCTGCTTTCAAAAAGACATACATCAATTGAAGTGGGCAACCCCTAATCCTATCATGATTAAGAAATAAAGCATACACATGATCCCTCCAAAATTTTCCAATTTGCGAGTCAATACAGTGGTTTGTATCAAGACAGAGAAGTATCATTCTAAGTGTTTTCTGCAGTTTGACTTTATTATGTCTTTAATTAAATCAATGTGATGGCACCTACCCCAATGGAGATAGTAAAGGGCAGTTAGCTCAGAAGATTTATGAGGGAATAAAGGGCTTCTCCAACCTGTAGGCAGAGAAAAGTGTTGGCTGAAACTAAGCCTGCAGCAACTGTTCTGGGAAATGAAAGAGGGAGAAAAAGGGGGAAGGAAGGGAGATAAGAGGTACATATGGAAAGGTAAAGGGAGTGTAATACTGGATAGCCAAGGTCAGAGAGAAAATGAAGGATGCAGCAGCTACTGATCAAGCCTCATTATCACAGAACTGAGATATCTGGAAAGGCTTTTTTCCCCCTCTGGGAAATAACTAGGACTGTGAACATATTAAAATCCTCATTGAAATAATAAATGTCAGCAGGGATGTGAATAAGAGGAAACCCTCATGCACTCTTGGTGAGAATGTGGATTGGTATAGCCATTATGAAAAAACAGTATGGAGGTTCCTCAAAAAATTAAAAATAGAAATACCATATGATCCAGCATTTTCCCTTCTGGGTGTTTATTTGAAAGAATTGAAATCAGTAGCTCAAAGAGATGTCTGCACTCCCATGTTCATTGCAATATTATTCACAATAGCCAAGATACAGAAATAACCTAAATGTCCATCAATAGATAAATAAATAAACAAAATATGTTATATGTACACAATGGAATACTATTCAGTCTCAAAAAAGGAGATCCTGCCATTTGCCACAACAGGGATGGAACTGGATCACATTATACTAAGTGAAATAAAGTAGACACAGAAAGAAAAATATTGTATGATCTCACTTATATGCAGAATATTTTTAAAGAGCACAAATACACAGAGATAGAGAATGAAATAGTTGTTACTACGGGCAGGTGTTGGGGGGAAATGAAGAGAGAGATGTAGGTAAGAGTTTACAAAGTAGCAGATATGAAGGAGGAATAAGTCTAGAGATCTAATGTACAACATGAAGGCTAAAGTTAATAAAATTGTATTCTATTAGGGACTTTTGTTAAACAATTAGATTTTAGTTGCTCTAGTCACAAAAAGTAACTATGTAAGACGGTAGATATGTTAGTCTGCTTCATTATAGTAACCATTTTGCTAGCTATATATATATCCAATAATATCATGTCATAAACCTCAAATATACACAATAAAAAGAATTTTAAAATACACATAAAAAAGAACCTAATTGAGCAGCTCTGTGACTATAGCTGCTACAGCTATGGAGTAGAGAGGGCAAAAGTCACAATCCTGGATGTTAGAATGACTTGAAGGGGTCTGGGATGAAGAGGGATTGAGAATAAAGGGGGGAAATACAACAATTTCTAAGAGAATAGGATAAAACATTGAAGGTAGGATTCAGATGTTGACATTCTTTTTGTTCTTCAGTTTCAGAGTCTCACAGGGAAAGAAAGAATTGTACAGTCCTCAAGGTGAAAGGAAGACATGTGCAGAATCACTGAGGGGACTAGAAAACATCAGTAAACTATTCGAATGATGATTTGTTGTCAGGATTAGATACCCAGTGATATAAGTAAATATTCACACAGAGACTGTGTGGTGGGAACATTAATAATTCATACATTGGGATGCTTCCCAAGGATCTATTTGCTACAATTCGAATCTGAGGCATGACAGAATTTGATATAAGTTGGAGGCCCCAGGGACAGCTACATATTGTGTGATGTTAGAAATAAACCTACAAAGGAGAGAATCAGACAAATTTCAGAACTAAAGAACCACCTAATTGAACTATCTCCTTGACAGATAAAGACACTGTGGCTCAAAAAGAAGAGACATTTTGTACAGTAAATTACTATGGGATCTGGGCTTTTAGGCTATGACCCCATGCTCATCCCCATACAGCTGTTTGCTAGTGCCATCTGTGTGGGTCCAGGACTGAGGAAAATTGGGACAAAGAGACAACTGAGCCAAATGCAATCCCCCACCCCCATCTACAGGAATCAGGAAGTGGAGAGATCCTGAAATGTGTGATAAACAAAAGGGGGAAATGCCTGTAAGAAAGGCTGGGCCATCAGAGCAAGAGAAAAATGGGCTCTTCATCTCATTATCTGAATTAATTAAATGGAAGCAGCATCAAATCACTTGTAGCCAAAATAATGTTCCAGCATTATTTATAAATCAAAAAGTACTTTTTGAGATACTTCTATGTGTTCCATACTGTGTGAGACTGTGAGAAATATAAATAAGGCATAATAATTTGCTCTCTCAAAGGATATCTCTGTGTCAGTGGGGAAAATAGTTGAAAAACGATGTCTTAAACCACTTGGGTTACAAATTCGGATCACACATTTATTCAACATATATATTTATAGGGTGCCTGCTCTGTGTCTAGCATTGTACAAGATACTGGGATACAACTGTGACCAAGACACAGTCCCTGGTTTTGCGGCATTCACAGTCTGGTGAGAGACACAGACAAACACACATTTGCAGACATGGGATAAGAGTGATAATGGACTGAGCCATAGAATGCTATAGGAACATAGAGAAGGGGACGCTTTTGTGCTTTCAGTGGGCTGAAAACACTTTTGAGGGGAGATGATGGTTAAGCTAAGGACTGAAGGACAAGTAGGCAAAAAAGAGAGTGATGAAGGGGAAGGAAGGCTATTCCTAGCAAAGGGAATAACAGGTGCAAAGTCTCAAAGACAAGAAAGAAAAATATGGAAGTTATTCAAGATCAATTAAGTGCTAAATTGTGGGTTTGCAAGCATTAAGCATATTACAAGGTCAGAAGCAAGGGGAAGCTAAACGTTTTTTGTGGAGGAGTTTTGTAATTTTGACTTTCAAGAAAATGGGCAAAGGATGATTCTGAAAACTATTGACCATGGTGTTTGATGTTAATCCAGGTCCATATTTCCAAATGTATTGTTAATGGACTGGTTTAAAAACAGGTTATTTTTGCAAAGAAATAAAACAAAGCATAACTCACCAAATGTTAACCATGGCAGAAGAACTTCATTTTTTCTATTTATGGGCTTACCAACTTAGGGAAAACCTATAAGCAGAGCATATCTGAATGCCAGGCAGGTCTTTCCTGTGTTCTTTTTCAACAACTGTAGAAATGAGGCTGGATGATAGTAGAATTTGATGGATTCCCAACAGGATGAATGACCATACCCAAACATGCAAATGACAGGATATCAAATATTAAGGAAAAGAGAATAAGGAACCACAGAGATCTTTTTTCTCAGTCAGGCCATAAATGATCTATAATTTATTATCCAAACTGGAATGTTTTGAGAATAACAGGGGGCATTTTTAACAATTATGTCAGCAAAACAAACATAAACTAGAACTGTCCTTAGGTAAACCTGGCTATATGGTCCCCAATCTATAATTATTTGTAGAATGAATGAATTAACAAATGCACCAATGGATCTCATCTAAGAACTCCACTCCTCCTTACAGTAAGTATCAAATATCTTTCTGGTTCTACACTGTTACTTCAAAAAAAAAAAAATCACTCCTCATGTAAAAGCCCTCTTTTTTTTGAGGTTTGTATCTTCAAGCAGGTGGTCAATGCCATGTAAAAATCTCCTGGTCATTCTTCCACATTCATTAAAGACTGTGGAACACAACCTAATTTCTCCTTCTCTCTCCCAAGCCTCCTGCCATCTTTGGGGGCTTTCAATGGTCATTATCCCATTCAAGCCCCTAGTCTTACAGTTTCTGGCTTTGTTTAATTGGGGCCACCTTGTCTTTTCTGCTTCAACTGTAACCACAGCCTGAACTTTGTTGGTAATTGGAACTACTCCATTTCTGAAACTTTGTACTTGAATATCCTATCCTCTGATCACACCTTCCTATCCTTCTAACACTCTCACCTCCTTACTCCTAGGACATAAATTCTTCAATCTCATCGAGATCTTAAATTACTTTCCTTAACCAGCATAGAATGCCTGAGTGATAACTTTATCTCTCCACTCTCTTCTCTCTGCTATTATGTTTCCATCTTGTACCTCACAACCAGACTTTAACCTGCTCTTTCCTCGCCCATCCCAGGCTGTGTATGACTAGAGAAAAATCACACAAGTATGTGTGTAACTACTGATAGTAGTGGCTGCTTCCATCAAGCTGGTGGGAGCCCCACTCCTTCTGAGTTGGGACAGGAGCTCCCTGGGTGCCGCTGCAGCCACCCAATGAAGCTGCAGACCCAAGCCTCCTGCTCTACAGAATGGGCAGGAGCCCCACCTTCCTGGGTGGGGCTACAGCCTCCCAAACTGCAGCAGTGCATCTCAACCTCCACGTGCTCTTGGGGAAGCCAGAAACAGGCAGAATCTGCCTTCCCAGGTGCAGCTGCAGTGGCTGGACCCGCGGCTGCAAACCTGCTCCATGAAGCAGGCAGGAGCTGGGGACAAGTGGGAGCCCTGCTTCTTCTGAGTTGGTGGGGTGGGAGCTCCCAGGTGCAGCTCCAGCTATCCTCACAGGACCTGGGTTTCTCTGCAGCCTGCACCCTCGGGGGCCCCAGGATGAACTCCCTCCCCACCCTACCCCCGTTTCTGCAGGCTCAGGTTTGTCTGCCTGGTCTCTCTCCACTCCCAAGAACCTGCTCCGATCTCAGAGTGGGGTTGGGGCTGAGCCCCAGGACAATGAATGGCAGCAGGTGGCAAACAGAGTCCTGAGTGATAGGGAGTGGGGACCCCAGTAAGGCTCCACCCTCAGACCAGGTAGGGCCTAAAGGCTGGGGACTGGGCTGCTGTTCCCACCAATAGGAGTGGGGACTCATGGTCCTCTTCCTGGCCCACCCATGGCCACCCATGGACCAATCGGCTGAGTCCTGGGCTCAGTTAGAGCAGGGCAGAGGATGAAGAGGGCAGAGAGACAACGGGATGACAGCATGACCAGCTGCAGAAAGGAGTACTCACTCCACTGAGAGCTGCAGAAATGACCTGCTGGCAGAGAGAAGCTACTGTCTCTGCTGAGAGCTTCAGAGATTTGCAGAGACGTCGGAATGACTTGCTTGCAGAGGGAAGCCACCCTCTCCAGGGCCTCCTATCCACAAAGAGTTGAACACTCAGTGGGACAAGCTGCCTAGAGAGAGGAGTTACCCATTCCTCTGAGCTGTTCTAACACTAAATAAAACTCTTCTTCTTCACCCATCACTTGTCTGCGTACTTCATTCTTCCTTGGCACAGGACAAGAATTCAGGCAAAGACACGGTGGCCAAAGAGGTTTCTGGACAGAAAAAAATTGACACTCCAAAGATCCCATAACACTACCACTATAAAATCTTGATCCCAACCTTAGCTCAATCTTCAAATGACCAGATAATCTTCCTATGTGACTCTAATTAGGTTTCTTTCTCAGTGACTCCCTTCAGTGACTATTTGAAACTTTTACCATGTGCTTCAAGTTCCCTACCCATGACATCTTCTCTCACATTCAGTAGATGACCTAAAAAAAAAAAAAAAGCATAGGTCATATAGGTCATCAGGTTAGAAAGACTCCCAACCGTATTCCTGTACTGAGAAACATATCTGCACCTGCAACTACTCTAAACTCAGCCCCCAGGCCTAAGAGGAAAAAAGGTGTCCCCTTCTAAACAAAGTGTATTCCTCTAACTGTGCTCTTGATCCCACATCCTCTGCTTCCTGCTTCATTCTCTTTTCTTTCTTCTGTATCTTCAGTATCTCCCTGTCCACTGAAATAGCCCTTTCAAAGGACTCCAATGACTACTTGGGCACAAAGTCATTTTCTTCAAAATGAGTTTAACTTTTTACTTTGAAATAATTACAGCTTCACAGGAAATTGCAAAGGTAGTATGGAGAGGTTCCATGTTCCCTTAACCCAGTTTCCCACAAGGATAATATCTTACACAATTATAGTGCAATATCAAAACAGGATATTGACATTGGTTCAGTATATGTAGATAGTTTTATGTCATTTTAACATATGTATTGATTCTTGCAACCACCCCTGCAATTAAGTTGCTGAACTGTACCATCACTGTAAAGAACTTCCTCATGCTACCCTTGTATAATCTCACTCACCTCCATAACCCCGTGCCCAGCCTACCTCCATTATTCTTAACGCCTTGTAATTGCTAAACTGTTTTCCCTCTATTATTTTTGTGATTTTGAGAATGTGACATAAATGGAATCATACAGTATGTGACCTTTTGAGACTGACTTTTTTTACTCAGCATGATTCCCTTGAGATTCATCCAAGTTGTTGTATGTATCAATAGATCATTCATTTTCATTGCTGAATTGTATTCCATAATATGAATATATGATGACTTGCCCATTCATCTGCTTTAGGACATTTTGTTTTTTTTCAGTTTGGGGATTTCAAAAAGATTGTTTTAACTATTCTAGGATGTGTGCCTTTCATACAAATTTTGTAATAAATTTGTCTATGTCAACAATCTTGCTGGGATTTTGATAGGGATTACATTAAACCTATATAACACTTTAGGGATAATGTCATCTTTACTATGATAAATCTTCCAATCCATGAACACAGTGTGTCTTTCAACTTATATATTTTTTCAACATATGGTTCTTGTACATATTTTGTTAGAATTACACCTGTGTGCTTAATTTTCTTTTTTGAGTGATCGTAATGGTATTTTACTTTGTTTCATTTTATTTGCAATTGTCATTGATGTCCAGGAAAATGTTTTATTTAAAAATGAATAGAAAGTGGCTATCAATATTCATACAAAGGTACTTTGGGCAAAATCAGAAAATTAAAATTAAAAAATTTCAGTGATAAAAATTTCTTCCCAAATAAAGCACAAGGCAAAATAAAATTGTGAGACATCACAAAATAGTAAAAGGTATTGTACTTTAAATTTCAATTTTTATGTGTTCTTTGCTGTTACATAGAAATAGAATTGATTTTTGTAGTTGATATCATGTCCTGTGATATTGCTAAATTCACTCAAGTTCTAGGAGTTTTTTTGTACCTTCTTGGAATTTTTTTATGTAGACAATCATGTCCTCTGCAAATTGAAACAGTTTTTTTTTTCAATTTGTTTTGTCCTGTACTATTTGTATGCCTTTTATTTCCTCCTTATTGAACTGTCTAGAACTTCCAGTACTGTGTTGAATAGCAGTGGTGGGAATGGATATCCTTGCCTTCTTTCAGTCTTTCACCATTAAATATGATGTTAAGTGCAGGTTTTTTGTATATGTTCTTTATCAACTTAATTTGCTGAGAGTTGTTATCAAAAATGGGTGTTGAATTTTGTCAAATGCTTTTCTGCATCAATTGATATGATCATGTGATTTTTGTTCTTTGGCCTCTTAATGTGGTGGATGGCATTGATTAATTTTCAAATATTTAAGCAGCCTTTCATCCTTGCTGGAAAAAACCCACTTGTTTCTCTGTTATTGATTTTTACTTTGGTTCTGTGCAGCTGTAGAACACACTCTATATGATTTCACTTTATTCAAATTTGTTGAGGTTTGCTTTATGACCTGGGATGTGTGTTATCTTGTTATATGTTCTTTGAGCAGTTGAAAATAATGTGTATTCTCACCACAGAATACTATGAAGCTATATAAAAGAATGAAATAATGTTATTTCATTATGGATACAGCTGTAGGCCATTATCCTAAGCAAACTAATATAGGAGGAACAGAAAACCAAATGCTGCATGTTCTCACTTATGAAGTAGAAGCTAAACATTGAATATACATACATAGACACAAAGATGAGAACAATAGACACTCGGGACCGCTTGAGAGGGAAGGGTCGGAGGGGGCATGGGTTGGAAGGTACCATGCTCATTACCTGGGTGAGGGGATCATCTGTACACCAAACCTCAGTGACAAGCAATTTACCCATGTAACAAACCTAAACATGTACCATCAGAACCTAAAATTAAAGTAGAAGAAGAAAAACATAAGCAAAAGACATATAGACAACTTATTAATAATTTAAAAAGAAAGTAATGTATATTCAGATGTTTTTGGGTGAAGTGCTCTACAAATGTCAATTGGAACCTGTTAGTTGATGGTTGTTTTAGTCAATTCAGGCTGCTATAGCAAAATACCTTAGACTGGGTAATTTACAAACAACAGGAATTTTTGCTCACAAGGCTGGAAAGTCCATAATCAAAGCACCAGCATATTTGGTATCTGGTGAAGGCTAGCTTTCTGCCTCATGGATGATGCCTTCTAGCTGTGTCCATACATAACAAAAGGCATGAACAAGCCTCCTTGAGCCTCTTTTATAAGGCTACTAATCCCATTCTTGAGGGCTTTGTCCTCATTATATAATTACTTTGCAAAGGCGCAACCACTTAATATAATCAGTATGGGGTTAGGTTTCAACATATGAATGTGTTATTGAGTTATTCTGTATCCTTGCTGATCTTCTGTCTAGTTGTTCCATCGATTGTTAAGGGTATTAAATCTCTGACTGTAATTCTAGATTTGTCCATTTCTCCTTTCAGTTCTATCAATTTTGCTTTACAAACCAACTCCAGAAACATTTAGGATTGCTGTGTCTTCTAGGTGGATTGACCAAGAAGGACTACTACATAACGTAATAGGCACTCTTACTTTCTTTTGATTTACATTTGCATGGAATAACTTTTGCCATCCTTTTATGTTTATTCTACGTATATAATAATTAAAGTGAATTTCTTATAGACAGCATTTAGTTAGGTCATGTTTTTAAAAAATTCACTCTGCCAATTTTTGTCTTTCAATTTGTGCATTTATACCATTTGTATTTAGTGTAATTATTGATATGTTAAGACCTAAGTCTATGTATTTACTTTTAACATTAATTTTTCTGTTGTTCTATTTTTCAATTCTCTAGTTTTCTTCCTTGTAGGTTACTTGAATATTTTTAGCTCAATTTAGTTTTTAATTTAACTATTTGTGTAGCATTTTAGCAATTGTTTTTTTAGTATTCCACTTTATATACATAACTTATCACATTCTACTGGTGTCAACATTTTTCCACTTAGAGATAAATGTAAGAACCTTACCTCTCTTTGTGTTCTTTTGCTCTCCCTGCATTAGCCCATTCTCACACTGCTATAAAGAACTACCAGAGACTGGGTAATTTATGAAGAAATTGGCTCATGGTTCTGCAGACTGTGCACACTTCTGATTCTGGGGAGGCCTCAGGAAACATACAATCATGGCAAAGGCAAAGGGGAAGAAAATAAGTCTTCATATGGCTGGCAGGAGAGAGAGGGAGAGAAGGAGGAGATGCTACACACTTTCAAACAAGCAGATCTCCTGAGAACTCTATCACAGGAACAGCAAAGGGGAATTCTGCCCCCATGATTCAATTACCTACCACCAGGCTCCTCCAACAACATTGAGAATTACAATTCGACATGAAATTTGTGTGGGGACACAGAGCCAAACCATGTCACCCCCCACTTATAATTTAACTGCTTTAATTTTTTAATACATTGGGAACAATGTTGGTGTTTTTATTTTTGCTTCAACCATCAAACATAATTTATAAAAATCACAAGGAGAATGAAAGTATTAGTTTGCTAGGGCTGCCATAATAAAATACCACAGACTAGGTGGCTTATAAAACAGAAATTCATTTTCTCACAGTTCTAGAGGCTAAAAGTCCAAGAGTAAGGTTTTGGCAGGTTTCGTTTCTTCTGAGGCCTCTGTACTTGGCTTATAGATGACCACCTTCTGGCTATCCCATCACACGGTCTTTCTTTTGTGTGAGCACGTATCTGTGTCCGAATCCCCTCTTCTTATAAGGATATCACTCATATTTAACTGAGGCATAGGCATATTACCTCATTCTACCCTAATTACTTCTTTAATGGTCCAATATCCAAATACAGTCACAATCTGATGTACTAGGGGTTAGAACTTCAACATATGAATTTCAGGGGGACATAATTCATTCCATAACACAAAGTCTGTTGTATTTGCTCAAATTTTTGCTCTTTCTGTGTTTTTTCCTTCCTAATGTTCCAAGATTTCTTCTTTTGTAATTTCCTTTTTGCTTTTAGAACTTCCTATAGCCATTCTTTTAAAGTAAATAGGTCTGATAGCCACAAATTTTCTTAGTTTCCTTCCTCTGACAATATCTCAATTTTGCCATCCTATCTAAAGGATATTTTCACTGGATATAGAATTCTGACTTGGCTGTTATTTTCTTTCAGCGGCTGAAAAACTTTTGTACCATTTCCTTCCTGTCTCTATGGTTTTTCTGTGAGAAATTTGCTGTCATTTTGTAGGACGTGCATCATTTTTCTATGACTGCTTTCAAGATTGTCTTTAGTCTTCAAAAGTTTGAATATAATGTATCTTAGCATGGATTTATTTTATTATGTTTTGGATTCACTTCGCATCTTGAATCTGTAGGCTTATGTCTTTTGCCAAATTCGGAGAAATTTACGCCATTTTTCTCCAAATACTTTTTCAGTCTCATCCTTTTTTACCTCCTCTTCAAGAACTCCAATTACATGGGGGTTAGATCTTTTATTATAGTTGCATAAGTCCCTGAGGCTATTTTTTCAGTCTATTACTTACATTGGGTATTTTCCATTGTTCTATTTTCAAGTTTACTGATTATTTCCTCTGTCTTCTCCATTATGTGATTTAGCCCATTCATTGTTTTTGAATTTTGTTATTGTATTTTTCAGTTCTAAAATTTCCATTTGGTTCTTCTTTATAGCTCCTTTTTTTGCGGAGACTTTCTATTTCTTTTCCAAGGCTTTCTATTTTTTCATTTTTTTCAAGCATGTTTGTGATTATTTTTTGAAACACTTATAATAGTTGCTTTAAAATTCTTTTTAGATAATTCTAACATCTGTGCCATCTTGTCTTTGGTATCTGTTGATTGTCTTTTGTCATTCAAGTGGAGATCATCCTGGTTCTTGGTATAATTAGTTATTTTTAATTGAAACCTGAACATTTTAAATATATTATTATGAGACTTTGTATCTTATTTTAATCTTTTGTTTAGCAGGCCTCATCTGACTTTGTTCTTGTGTGGAAGGGAGGATGCTGCTTCATTAATGCCATGCTTGGATTAAAGCCCAGGTTCTCCATAAACCTTCGTTGATACTCAAGGGGAGCAATATTGAAAGTCTCAACCCTCCACAAGGCTTCCTCTAATATCACCCTCATTACCACAGGTGGAAGTAAAAGACTAAGCTCCTTATGTGGTTTCCACTGATACCATGGAAGGAGGATCTCATTACCTTCTGGTGAAAATTAAAATCTCAGTTTCCCAGTCAGCATTCTCTGACATCACCTGGCAGGGGTGGTGTGGGATTGGGCTGCCTTGTCATAGCCAAGCCAAGGTGGCAGTCTAGCTTCCCCAACTGGTCTTTGTTGACAGTGGTGGAGGTGGGGGCCACAGTTTTTCCTGGGGTGTTTGGTTACAGTTTTCTGTCTTGTTACTTTTACCTTTTCCTGGTCCTTTGTCTAAAGAGAGCAGGTTGTTCTAAGGCTTTTGTATGTTTGCACCTATTGGTGATTCGGGATTGCTGACTTCTCTACCACCCAGTCTTGAATGTATGAGGCCCAAAGTAAACCCAGGGGACTCATCTCCATTTAATTCCTTAGGGCCCAAGGTCTCTAGCAGGCCTGCTTTCTTTTCTACACCTTTAAGAGTCTTGTGTTGTTGTTGTATATAGAACTACCAAGGCTTTTAGTTGTATTTAATAAACAAGATATGGAAAAATATGTCTACATCACCATACAGGAAGTAGACATCCACAATCCCAAATGATAATTTTGTATCTTTAATGTATTTGACATCCCTGCAGGATTTGATTCTGTTGACTACATCTTTCTTTTTGAAACTCTTTTTCTTTGGATTGTTACCTTACTCTGCTTTTCTTGCTAATTCTCTTGGTGTTCATTCTTAGTCAACACTATGGGCTCCTTTTCCTCCATCCATCTGATACATTTTGAGATTCCCTAGGTTTCACCATCAAATTTTTAATTTATTAGTATATATCCTATGATTATTGACTCTCAGATCTAAATATCAAGCTTGGATCCTTTTGTTAAACTCCCCATCCATATATCCAGTTGCCTACAGGACATAAATACTTGAATACCACATATTTATTGCAAACTTAATATGTAGTAAATTAAACTCATCATTTTTTCCCTCAAACCTGACTTTTCTTGCCTGTATTCTTGGAGAGGTAGTATCACATAATGATTAAACATGTGTACTCTGGAGCCGACATTTAAATCCAAATTCAGTTCATTACTAGCTGCATAGCTATGGGCAAGTTATTTAATTTCTCAGCATACCAGTTTTATCATCTGTAAAATGACATAGTAACTACTTCACAGATTGAAGGGTGAATTCTTATGACTTAAAATGTTTCTTTTCTTTTTTTTTTAACTTTAGGTTCTGGGGTACATGTGCAGGTCATGCAGGGTTGTTGCATAGGTGCATACATAACCAGGTGGTTTGCTGCCTCTATTACCCCTTTGACTATATCCGGCGTTTCTCGCCACATTATCCCTCCCCACCTACCGCTGTCCCTCCCCTAGACCCCCTCAACTGCCCCCAGTGTGTGATGCTCCTCTCCCTGAGACCACATGTTCTCATTGTTCAACACCCGCCTATGAGTGAGAACATGCAGTGTTTGGTTTTCTGTTCTTGTGTCAGTTTGCTGAGAATGATAGTTCCCAGATTCATCCAAGTCCCTACAGAGGACATGAACTCATAGTTTTTTATGGCTGCGTAGTATTCCGTGGTGTATATGTGCCACATTTGCTTTATCCAGTCTATCATTGATGGGCATTTGGGTTGGTTCTAGGTCTTTGCTGTTGTACACAGGGCTGCAATGAACAGACATGAGCATGTGTCTTTATAGTACAACGGTTTATAGTTCTTTGGGTATATGCCCAGTAATGGGATTGCTGGGTCAAATGGAATTTCTATTTCTAGATCCTTGAGATATCACCACACTGTCTTCCACAATGGTTGAACTATTTACACTCACACCAACTGTGTAAGAGTGTTCCTATTTCTCCACATCCTCTCCAGCATCTGTTGTCTCCAGATTTTTTAATGACTGCCATTCTAACTGGTGTGAGATGGTATCTCAATGTGGTTTTGATTTGCATTTTTCTAATAACCAGTGATGATGAGCATTTTTTCATATGTTTGTTGGCCTCATATATGTCTTCTTTTGAAAAGTGTCTGTTCATATCCTTCACCCACTTTTGAATGGGATTGTTTGATTTTTGTTGTATATGTGTTTAAGTTCTTTGTAAATTCTGGATATCAGCCCTTTGTCAGATGGGTAGATGGCAAAAATTTTTTCCCATTCTGTTGGTTGCTGGTTCACTCTAATGATAGTTTCCTTTACTGTGCAGAAGCTCTGAATTTTAATTAGATCCCATTTGTCTATCTTGGCTTTTGTTGTCATTGCTTTTGGTGTTTTGGTCATGAAGTCCTTGCCTATGCCTATGTCCTGGATGGCTTTGCCTACGTTTTCTTCTAGGGTTTTTATGGTGTTAGGTCTTATGTTTAAATCTTTAATCCATCTGGACTTAATTTTAGTGTAAGGTGACAGGAAGGGGTCCAGTTTCTGCTTTCTGCACATGGCTAGCCAGTTTTCCCAACACCATTTATTAAACAGGGAATCCTTTCCCCATTGCTTGTTTTTGTCAGGTTTGTCAATGATCAGATGGTTGTAGATGTGTGGTTTTGCTTCTGAGGCCTCTGTTCCGTTCCATTGGTCTATGTCTCTGTTTTGGTACCAGTACCATGCTGTTTTGATTACTGTAGCCTTATAGTATAGCTTAAAGTCCAGCAGTGTGATGCCTCTGGCTTTGTTCTTTTTGCTTAGGATTGTCTTGACTATGTGGGCTCCCTTGTGATTCCATATGAAGTTTAAAGTGGTTTTTTCCAGTTCTGTGAAGAAGGTCATTGGTAGCTTGATGGGGATAGCATTGAATCTATAAATTACTTTGGGCAGTATGGCCATTTTCACGATATTGATTCTTCCTAACCATGAACATGGAATGTTTTTCCATCTGTTTGCGTCCTCTCTTATTTCCTTGATCAGTGGTTTGTAATTCTCCTTGAAGAGGTCCTTTACATCCTTTGTTAGTTGTATTCCTAGGTATTTTATTCTCTTTGTAGCAATTGTGAATGGGAGTTCGCTCTTGATTTGGCTCTCTGTCTGTTATTTGTGTATAGGAATGCTTGTGATTTCTGCACATTGATTCTGTATCCTGAGACTTTGCTGAAATTGCTTATCAGTTTGAGCAGATTTTGGGCTGAGATAATGGGGTCTTCTAAATATACAATCATGTCGTCTGCAAATAAAGACAGTTTGACTTTCTCCTTTCCTGATTGAATACCCTTTATTTCTTCTTCTTGCCTGATTGCTCTGGCTAGAACTTCCAATAATATATTGAATAGGAGTGGTAAGAGAGGGCATCCTTGTCTAGTGCCTGATTTCAAAGGAATTCTTCCAGCTTTTGCCCGTTTAGTATGATATTGGCTGTAGGTTTGTCATAAATAGCTTTTATCATTTTAAGATATGTTCCATCGATATCTAGTTTATTGAGAGTTTTTAGCATGAAGGGCTGTTGAATTTTGTCAAAGGCCTTCTCTGCATCTATTGAGATAATCATGTGGTTTTTGTCTTTGGTTCTGTTTATGTGATGGATTATGTTTATGGACTTGTGTATGTTGAACTAGCCTTGCATCCCCTGGATGAAGCCTGCTTGATCATGGTGGATAAGCTTTTCGATGTGCTGTTGCATTTTGTTTGCCAGTATTTTATTGAAGATTTTTGCATTGATGTTCATCATGGATATTGGCCTGAAGTTTTCTTTTTTAGTTGAGTCTCTGCCTGGTTTTGGTATCAGGATGTTGGTCTCATAAAATGAGTTATGGAGGATTCCCTCTTTTTGTATTGCTTGATATAGTTTCAGAAAGAATGGAACCAGCTCCTCTTTGTATGTCTGGTAGAATTTGGCTGTGAACCTATCTGGACCTGGACTTTTTTTGGTTGGTAGGCTATTGATTGCTGCCTCAACTTCAGCCCTTGTTATTGGTCTATTCAGGGTTTCAACTTCCTCCTGGTTTAGTCTTAGTAGAGTACAAATGTCCAGGAACTTATCCATTTCTTCCTGGTTTACTGGCTTATGTGCATAGAGCTGTTTGTAGGAATCTCTGATGGTACTTTGCATTTCTGTGGGATCATTGGTGATATCACCTTTATCTTTTTGTATTGCAGCTATTTGATTCTTCTCTCTTTTCTTTTTTATTAGTCTGGCTAGCAGTCTATTTGGTTGATCTTTTCAAAAAACCAGCTCCTGGATTTATTGATTTTTTGAAGGGTTTTTTGTGTCTCTATCTCCTTCAGTTCTACTCTGATCTTAGTTATTTCTTGTCTTCTGCTAGCTTTTGAGTTTTTTTGATCTTCCTCCTCTAGCTCTTTTAATTTTGATGGCAGGGTGTCAATTTTAGATCTTTCCTTGTTTCTCATGTGGGCATTTATTGCTATAAATTTCCCTCTCGACACTGCTTTAAATGTGTCCCAGAGATTCTGGTAAGTTATGTCTTCATTGTGATTGGTTTTGAAGAACATCTTTATTTCTACCTTCATTTCATTGTTTCTCCAGTCGACACTCAGAAGCAAGTTGTTCAGTTTCCAACTGGTTGTGCAGATTTGAGTGTGTTTCTTAATCCTGAGTTCTAATCTGACTGTGCTTTGGTCTGAGAGACTGTTATGACTTCCGTTCTTTTGCATTTGCTGAGGAGTGATTTGCTTCCAATTATGTGGTCAATTTTAGAGTAAGTGCAATGTGGTACTGAGAAAAATGTATATTCTGTGGATTTGGGGTGAAGCGTTCTTTATATGTCTATTAGGTCTGCTTAGTCCAGCTCTGCATTCAAGTCCTGGATATCCTTGTTAATTTTCTGTCTTGTTGATCTGTCTAATGTTGACAGTAGAGTGTTGAAGTCTCCCACTATTATTGTGTGGGAGTCTAAATCTCAATTTAGGTCATTAAGAACTTGTTTTATGTATCTGGGTGCTCCTGTGTTGGGGGCATATATATTTAGGAGAGTTAGCTCTTCTTGTTGGATTGATCCATTTACCATTATGTAATGCCCTTCTTTGTCTCTTTTGATCTTTGTTGGTTTGAAGACCATTTTATCAGAGACTAGGACTGCAATCCCTGTTTTTTTTTGTTCTCCATTTGCTTGGTAAATCTTCTTCCATCCCTTTATTTTGAGTCTATGTGTGTCTTCGTATGTGAGATGGGTTTCCTGAATACAGCACACTGATGGGTCTTGACTTTTTATCCAGTTTGTCAGTCTGTGTCTTTTGATTGGGGCATTTAGGCCATTTACATTCAATGTTAATATTGTTATGTGTGAATTTGATCCTGTCATTTTGTTACTGGCTGGTTTTCTTGCCCATTAGTTGACTCATTTTCTTCATTGCATTTTTGGTCTTTGCCATTTGGTGTACTTTTGCAGTGGCTGGTACTTGTTCCTTTCCGTGCTTAGTGTTTCTTTCAGGAGCTCTTGTAGGGCAGGTCTGGTGGTGATGAAATCTCTCAGTAATTGCTTGTCCATAAAGGATTTTATTTCTCCTTTACTTACGAAGCTTAGTTTGGCTGGATATGAGATTCTGGGTTGAAAGTTCTTTTCTTTGAGGACGTTGAATATTGGCCCCCACTCTCTTCTGGCTTGTTGGGTTTCTGCTAAGAGATCCGCTGTGAGTCTGATTGGCTTCCCTCTGTGGGTGACATGACCTTTCTCTCTGGCTGCTCTTAGCATTTTTTCCTTCATTTCAGCCCTGGTGAATCTGACGATTATATGCTTTGGGGTTGCTCTTCTTGAGGAATATCTTTGTGGAGTTCTCTGTATTTCTTGGATTTGAATGTTGGACTGCCTTGCTAGGCTTGGGAGGTTCTCATGGATAATATCCTGGAGCATGTTTTCCAGCTTGGATTCATTCGCCCCATCATATTCAGGTACACTGATCAAGAGTAGATTGTCTTTTCACATAATCCCATATTTCTTGAAGACTTTGTTCATTTCTTTTCACTATTTATTCTCTAATTTTGCCTTCTCATTTTATTTCATTGATTTGATTTTCTATCTCTAATATCCTTTCTTCTGCTTGATTGATTCAGCTGTTGAAACTTGTGTTTGCTTCACGTAGTTCTTGTGCTGTGTTTTTCAACTCCATCAAGTTGTTTATGTTCTTCTCTAAGCTGGTTATTCTTGTTAGCATTTCGTCTAACCTTTTCTCAATGTTTTTCATTTCTTTGCATTGAGTTAGAACATGTTCCTTTAGCTCAGAAAAGTTTGTTATTACCCACCTTCTGAAGCCTGTTTCTGTCAATTCACCACACTCTTTCTTGGTCATGTTGTGTTCCCATGTTGTTGAGGAGTTGTGATCCCTTGAAGGAGAAGAGGTGTTCTGGTGTTTGATGGTTTCATCTTTTTTGTGCTGTTTTTTCCCATCTTCGTGGATTTACCTGGCTGTGATCTCAGGGAGCTGCTTGATGAGGTCGCTTGTCTGCCTGTTGAGGTGCTACTTGGTTTCTAAGGACTCCTTCAGGTTACTGGGTAAGCTTCCTGTGTGTTTTTTGTTTACACTGGGAGGTTAGGCCTGCCTCTTCCACTGACCTGGAGGCACTGCTGGGTGGTCAAGAACACCGTCCCATTGCTATGTAGGCTTCCTGTGTTTTTTGTTAAAACATGAAGCCTAGTCCCACCTCTTTAATGGTGTGTTGTGTCTTTCCTCCACAGGGCTGGATCATTCAGGGTTCAGCTCAGACTGAGGCACTGGCTGCGTAACCCACTAGAGTTAGTGCTTCAGCCCTCTGGGGTTTGTGGGGGAGGGTAGGGACCCGCCCAGCTGCACCGCCTGTCTCCCTAATTTCAGCTCCCCTTCTCTCCCGTCATGGGGGAGGGGCCTGCCCAGCTGCTTCGTCTGTTTTCCCACTTTCAGCTCCCTCTCTCTCTGGGCAGGGGGTGGGGGTGATAGCTCTGTCCACAGGCTCTCCTGGCTGGCTTATGGGCTTATGCGTATGCTTAGATCTGTATGCCAATCCAGGACACCATCCTGGATTGTTATTCAACTCCGTGCTTGTAATTCCTGGTGCTTGACTGGCAAAGATCCCCTGTTCTGTGTATTTCTGAGGCTTTGGGGGAAGTGCTGTATCTTGACTGGAATGACAGAGGGGCAGCCTCCGACTCACCAGTCAGGTGCACTTTCTGGGTGAAGCAGCACCCCTCCCAGCCTCAGTCTGCCCTGCTTGGGCTTTGCTCACCATCGGACCAGACCTGTTGAAATGCACCTGGTACTTCAGTTGGAGCTAGGAGATATCTTGATTTCTGTGTCTCTCTTGCTGGGTGTTGTGCACTGGAGTTGTGTCTATTCAGCCATCTTGACTTCCCCGACTTAAAATTTTTCAAAAGCTACTCCTCTTTTTCAAGATCCAATCCATACCCATTACCATGGCAAACAAGGAATAGTCCCATTTGTTAATACCTTCCCTGTCACCGACACCCCTATTATTAACACACAGGTCATATGCTGTCTTACTAAACTTGCAGTTTTCAAAATGTACCATGTTCTTTCTATCCCTACTATGTGTGAAAGGTTTTGTCCTGCTCTTTTTAAGCAACTTGTATTTTAAGAAATTACTCAAATGCTCAACACCAAGCTGCTGAAGTGCATTACTTGATTCATTTAACACTTATATAGTCCTTACCATACTCTAAAAAGTGTTCTAAAAGCTCCACATGAGTTAATTCATTTTATTCCTACAATTCCATGGGTAGGTACTACTATTATCCCCATTTTAGCCATAAAGAAGGTGAGTCATAGAAGGATCACACAACTAGTAAGAGGCTAAGTGAATCTATGACTCTAGTCTCATCCTTCCCAAACCCAAGTTTAGACTGAGTATTCCTTTTATGTGCTTCCACATAATTCAAAGCACACTTCTAACTTAGTATTTATCTATCAGTCTTTTTATTACCTTTTCCCCTTAATATATAGAGGTGAGGGGCTATCTTTGTATCCCAATACCGAGAACAAAACCTGGCCCATTAACTGTTTGCTGAGTGAATGAATGGGATGATGAGTTAAATGAAAAAAGATGAAATTTAACAGTAGTGTATGTGAAGGATTCCTCCTGGGTCCCAAGGACCAGTGGTGCAATGCAGGATGAAGAACTGTGTCTCATATCAGCCTGTGATCCTGTAAGATCTGTATAGATTTGTGGTTTGGTTTGACAGTGCCTCTATTTGAGCCAACAGTGGGATGTGGCTGTCAAAATTGTAAAGGAACAGCAACCCTCATTAGCTCAACCCTTCACAGCTATAGTGATCGCAAACTCAGCCCTGTCATCATGAGCCAATCGTGGCAAGGTATATAGTGCATTTCAAGTACTAAAATGGCATCAATTGGAAGTTACATACAAATTTCAAAAACACCAAAAATGAAAAATGGCTGAGAGCCATTGTAAAATGCCATCGATTTCAAGACCCATTTTGTCTTCAAAGAAAAGAGAAACATGCATTTTTAATTTGATGAAATATCAGTAGTATCTGCATTCTTAGCCCTACTACTTGGTGAAGCCTAAAATAGCTTCACTAGCAATTCATTGGCAGTGCTAGGGCTAAACATAAAGTTTTTGTATAACCTCTGAGTTACAGTACTTCCTTGACCCCTGTTCCTCCTTCCCACTTTCTCCAACTTCTCCATATTAACCCAGGGAGTACAACAGAGTGTCTGTCTGTCTGTCTGTCTCCATGTCCTCCTTAAGATTGGATATTCCTCTGGTCCTAAAGTCCCACTCCAAATCTTAGTCCATATGGATAAGGCTGGACATAGATTTCTGAACTTTCCAGTTCCTAGCAGAGACTACGGTGAATGTTAATTTTCCAGAAGTCCCTGACTGTGAGGACCCCTCTACCCTTTGGACCTCTGAGTCTCAATCAGCTTTTTCTGATGGCCTGGGCTTGCCCCACCCTTTAGACACTAGACATTAGACCTGCTAGTGGCCCCTCAAAGGCTGGCCTCTGCAGCCTAGTTAGTGTCCTCAGTACTGCTCTGCTCCGTTATGAAAAGCAGCCTCACAGCTGCAACAAGAGCAGCTCCAAAAAACACTTCATCATGGCTTGAAGCCTGCCGCAGTGTTTAAAGCACATTCGCCACTTGATTATCAGTCTGTGGATCATTTATTTTGTGAATTATCTGCGGTCATTTAGAGTCCGAGTTTGCCCCTCCTCCATTGCAGAGGCTGCATCCAGGCACCTCCACTCTCAATCACCAGGCTCCCCCCTCCTTTTGCCAACAATTCTTGTATGCTTGGGAAATGCAAACTCATTCTAATATCAGCCCAGGAAAAACAGAATTAGAAACAGAGGTGGCTGTAAAACAAATTCTTAAATACGTCTCTAAGCCAAAAGGACATCATTGTGAGCTTATCAGCACCAATGATAACCTCAATTAGCTCATGCAATTAAGAATGGACCTGATCCTCTGAAGGCACTTTAAGGCACATATAAACATATAATCTGATGAAATCTGGGCAGCAAAATAGGCACTATGTATATTTTAGCTGTCCAGAGGTAGATTATGTTTTTTATCTAGCTGAGGAAAGACTAGAAATCAGAGAACTAGACAAAAACCCAGAGAAAAAGAATGAGATGGCATGAAAGCTCATTGACAGTTAAAAATAAGACATGGAGGCTAAAGAGATTTTTGATGAAGAGGTGAAGAACTAATAACCATGGTAGAGGAGTGGAGGAAGAGGGAAAGGGGATGAGAGAGGGACTTTCGACACCTGGGAACATTTAATGTAACGATGAAGACGGAGAAGAAAACCAACAGTGCTGCTTTCTGTCTGCTGCAAGCTAAGGCAGCAAAAGAGGGCTCCGGGGTAGAATGCAGTCTGGAGTGACTGCAAAGGGCAACTCAGGGATGTTCTTGGGGTTGAGCAGTAGATATTTGCATTTATTTGTCAATTGGCTCAAAATAAAGAGGACAAACAAGTGGTGGGGAGTAATCCCAGCCACTCGGGAGGCTGAGGCAGAGAATTGCTTGAACCTGGGAGGCAGAGGTTGCAGTGAGCTGAGATCGCGCCACTGCACTCCAGACTGGGCGACCGGGTGAGATTCCATCTCAAAAAAAAAAAAAAGTTATGGAGAAAAGAAAAACCAGAAAAGGAAGCCCTAAGGAGGCTGGGGCTAAGAATAAGAGAAGCATGTTTTAAAGACTGAAGATTAAAAGTACTTGAGGTTGAGCTATTTTAAGAGCCTGATGTGGAGAGCCAAATGAGCAAATGAGACATAGCTTTGGCCATCATTGTGCCCTCAATGCCTAGTTCAGTGCCTGGCATACACTGAGTATTCAGGAAAGGTATTTGTATGATTCAGGATGTGTGTTGTGCATGTATGTGTACATGCATGTGCATGCATACTCCTACAGGAAGCTAGGCAAAACCAAAAAATTAAAACTTCCACAGAGATATGAGAAACCTAGCCAAATTTATTACTATTTCTATCTTCACTAAATCTTTGCCCTGCAGATCATATCAAGTCCCAACAATGGCTGCCTTCTCAGGACTCTAGCTGCCCTGCTTGTAGGATCCGTCTTGCTCAGAAAGTCTGATGACAGGGTTTTCTGCCTTTTCTGTGCACTCATTGCTGGTAGAGGGCAGTTATTCACAGCACTTCCTGGCACAAAGCTAGCTACATAGTAGGAGCTCAAAAAATACAGAGTGGCTTAAATACCTGGAAATTCCCAGTACTCGTCAGATAAATAGCAGCTTGATCTTATTCTCCAACAAACTGCCTTATGGTAGAAATGGAGAGCAGCAACTTTCCATCAATGATGGCTGAAGGTTGCTTATTGCTTTGGAGAACACAAGAGCAGGGCTGCTTATTCACTCCTTCCACCTTCTCCTCCCAGAAAGCATCATGACCCCAAAGGTCATGCTAGGTATCAAGGAATCAGAATACTCTGTTCTTAGTAAACCTACCTTACGGGAAAAAACCCTGAAGATGTTCCTACTACAAAAAGACCACTCTGGTACATGCAAAGTGTGACCTTACATTTTAGGACAAATGCCAATTTTAAGGCATTTCTATTTCTTTTTCAAGAAAATAAATATATCTCTGCACATTATATTAAAGGGTTTACATGCAGTTTGCCAAGATGGATTCCATCTTGCACAGGATAGAAAGAGTCCCTAGAATTCTCTTAATGGGAAAAGAACTAGGAGATGAAAATGACACCTAATATTTGCATAACACACTCTAGTTTGCAAAGGTTCCTTATGCCCATTGTCACATATAACCCTAACGGCAACCTGTAAGGTTCAGTTTACCATTTTACAGATTTAAAAGTGAAGTTTGGATAATTGAAGTGACTTGCTGGGAAATGACAAATGCAGGATTTGAACCTACATATATTGCAAGTTTTCAACTCTGCCTAGAAACTCTTGCTACCCAGTCCCACTGTGGTCTGCCATACCCTCCTGATAACTGTGTTTTAAAGTTCCTTCCTTTGGGAATTTCTTTACCCTCTCCATGAGGAGTCTGAACCACAGCCTCGCATATCCCTCTGGCCCACTAGCTTTCAGTCTTTCACTTGGCTGCAACTAAATGGCCTATATCAGGTCTGGTGGATGAACGTGAAATAAGTGACTTAACCACTATGAGCCTCATTTCATCTCCATGGCGCCATTATGAGGATAAATTATAACAATGTGTGCCAATTTTCTTATTTATCCACTTATTTATTTACTAAAGTGTAAGTGACAAATCCAACACAGTGCTAACACAGAGTAGGAGCTCAGTGACTGTTTCCTTTTGGAGAACCTCTTCTCTGACTAAAACCTCCCTCCAATCCTTCCATCTCTGTCATTTCACCCTCATCAAGATGGTGGACTTCTCCTTTACTTCCAGTTTACCAGTTTCTCCTTTGACTCCATATCTGATTCAAGTCTCATAGCCCCTTTGATTAAACAGCTCATCATAGTTGCTTTGCCTATTCCAAATTCATGGGTCTATCTGCCAAAATTTTTTTCTAGTTATTTCTCTGGCCCCAAAGGAGTACAATGGAAGAAAGTCACACTCTCATATCCTCACTCAAGCCATATTTATTGAATAAGCCACACACTAAATAGGTATTGCGGATACAAAGATGAATAAGATTTAAGTCACTATCTCTAGATACTCACAAGGAGGATCAGATAAATAAATAAACATAAACAAATTGTTACAACAAAATGAGATAAATATTTTAATAGTTTACTCCTTTATAATGCCCTTGGCATCAGGATTCCCCCTTAGGAGATAACATATGACTATTCCACAGTATTGTGCCTGGCACTGTCCTGTATGTACATGAAATAATTAATTCCCCCAAAGTACAGCTTTTCCTCACCTCCCTATTCCCAGGGCTTACTAAGTCTACTTATCTTTGCCCTTTGATACCATTGACAAGCCACTTTCTCCTTATTGATAGAGTTTCCTCCCAATCCTCTGTGTCTTTTGGTTGTCCTCCTACCTCTTTGATTCTTCCTCTTCATTCGTCTTCCTTAACTTCTCACTCACACCCTAAATTTAGGCATTTTTCAAGGCTATATCCTTAGCCAACTTCCTTTTTTGCTATACACCTTTCAGGGGCTCTTTTATTCATTCTCATGCTCTCAGCTGTCATCTATATATTATCTGTATATATTATGTCTCTCTCTCACACACACACATACACACACTATATGTCTCCTTATGTATCACCTCTCACCTATTATCTGTATATAGGATAATATATACAGATAATACCCAAATCAACACTTGAAGCTCTGGTTCTCAATGGGGGTGCTTCTGCCCACAGGAGACATTTGGCAATGTCTGGGGACATTTTTGGTTGTCACAACTGAGAAAGATTCTGCCACTGGCATCCAGTGGGTAGAGGCCAGAGATGCTGCTAAACATCTTGCAACATGCGGAACAGCTTTCCATAACAAAGAATTATCCAGCCCAAAATGTCAATAGCGCTAAGATTGAGAAATCTGATTTAAAGCAACCATAAATCTTAAACATTCAAGCACAAATATTCTGTTTCATTCCCAAGCAATAACAGTCATTCTTAAACTAGGTAATTAGCCATTTTTCATTTAAGAAAATGTGACACACAGAAAAACACATACATGCTCACATGCATGTGCATGAACACACACACACACACATTCCAAATCCATATTTTCAATTGACTTCTGGAGAGATCCATTCAGATTTTTCACAATAACTTCAACATTAGCTTGTCAAAAATGAAATCCATTGTCTATCCCATCTCAACTCTACCATCTGTGGTTCCTATTGTAAAGACTGGGAGTCATTTTTGACCCTTTATTTCCCAACTCCCCACAACAAATCAGTTAGAAATTCCCTTATTGCTACCTCTTGAATATGTCTCAAACCTCATTTATGTTACCCCAATCCTAACCTAGTCACCATTATTTTCTTATAAGGATTATTGAAAGAGCCTCCCAACAGGTTTCACTGTCTCTGTTCTCAGTCCCTCCAATCCAACCACTACACTGCTTCCAAAAACAGTATTTTAAAATGCAAATCTGATCACAACACTCCCATCTTTCATGTTTTAGGTTCCCCACATACACCTTGTACTCCAGCCACATAAGGTTGTTCAACAATCCTTGACAAAATTCTGCATAATCTCTAACATCCACTCAGAAGTATTACTGCATTATTTCAGTGTAAATGTGATCAAAAGACTTGAAAAGGTGTTTCACAAAATAAGATATCCAATGGGCCAATTAAACACACAAAATGATGTTCAACCACATTAATGATCAAGAAAATGTATATTGAAATCACAATGAGTTACCACTACATATCTACCAGAATATCTATAATTAAAGAGACTGGCAATATGAAATGTTTGTGAAGGTGTGGAGCAATAAGAATTATCATATACCACTGAAGGGAATGTGAATAGGTTCAACCACTTTGGAAAACTGGCATTATGTGAACCTACATATATCCTATAACCCAGCAAATTCAGTCTTAGATACATACCCCAAAGCAATGTGGTTATATATACATCAAAAGACAGGTACAAGAATCTTCAAAGCACCATTATTCATAATGACTAAAGTACCCACATGCCTAGAAACAATGAAAAAATAACTTGTGGTATATGCCTACAATGGCATACTTGTACAGGTACATACAACAACATGGATGACTTTCATACGCACAACGTTGAGTGAAATAAGCTGAAAGAGTATATTACATTATAAATTCAAAAACAGACAAAACAGAATTATATATTATTTATATAGGTTATGTATATTGTTTCTGTATGCACTATTATATATAGTTTTAGCATACATATTTAGGTAGCAAAATTATAAAGAAATACAGCAAAATAATTACATTAAAAGGATAGTAATTATATTTAGTGGTTAGAGAGATTATGTTTTGTCAGGGACATCCAAAGGCTTCTGATATACTGGCAACGTTCTATTTCTGGACCAGAGTGGCGGTTAGCCAGTTGTTCACTTTAAACTAATTTGCTCGCTGT
Source organism: Aotus nancymaae (assembly GCF_030222135.1). Taxonomy (NCBI): domain Eukaryota; kingdom Metazoa; phylum Chordata; class Mammalia; order Primates; family Aotidae; genus Aotus; species Aotus nancymaae. The sequence continues at coordinate 9,094,122 of NW_026988472.1, forward strand.
ACATTTATGTTTCATGTATTTTCTGTATGTCTGTTATAGTTTATTTTTAAAAGTTTTTTAAAGTTCTGTTGTTTTCAATTGATGAAATGAATTGTGTACTTGTGGAGACTGTTTAGTTAAATATAATAAATGATTATAAGACAGTGCTTTTGAAATTTGTCAAGTTGGTTGTCTTGATCATCTCTGCAGCAACGTGTCAGTAAGTGTTAAAACCTTCATTAACATCTAAAAGACCCATAAAAGGGGCTACCGAATGAAGGCAGTCACCTCTAGCAGATCCATACAAAATTGGTTTGGGGTGCAAATCTCTGGAAAACAAAAGTTTTTGTATTGCTGTCTTCTATGATCCTGTGGACATTATCTGTAAGCCCAATGGTAAGATACAATGCTGCTGCAGAAGAAATATCCAAGAATGAGTGTCTCACTCCTCTTCCTCAACCTATCCAGGACTAGTCAGGAATATAGAAGGGTGGTAGAGCTATTGCACTATTAATTATTGGGTATTTCTTTGTCTTAATCAAAGATGATTTTAAGAGTGGTTAGTGGAAAAGAATCTGATTGCTAAGAAGCAGGTCTACAAAAATCTCCTGCAGTACATTCAAGCTACGGCTTATCCAAATAAATATCAGGAAATTACTATTTCCATTCATTCAAAATTTCCATTAATTCAAAATTATTATTCTCTGTTCCCCTCTTCCTCTCCCTGTGCACACCACTAAACCTTACCAGATGCTGCTTCCTCTGCCTAGAACACTGTCCCCCATTCCCACCCCAGCTCTTACCCAGCCTACCTGTACTCTTCTATCTCAGCTTAGATGATAAGCCCTCCAAGAAGCCTATCCAAGCCTACCCAAGGCTAGCCTTGATGCCATTCATTTGTATTCCCATAGCACCCTGCACTCTTTTTCACACAGCCCTGATCACACTAGATTGTAATTGCTTGCCTAGGGTCTTGTTTACCATGGTAGTCCCAGTATCTATCACAGTTTCTGACATATAGTAGGTGCTTGATGAAGGCTGTTGAATAAATAAATGAAAGAAAATTCCTTTCTATAAAGTCTTCTCCATCTCACCCAGTCAGAACAAATTGCTCTTTCCATGTTTTGTAGCACTTTTTTTTTTAACAGATTTCTGTTCTAGGCTGCCTCATGTTATAACTAGTTGTGTACTGCCTGTCTTTCCTCACACAGTTTCATGCTACCAGGAAGCAAGGAATTAATCTTATTTATCTTTGTATTTTCCCTAGAACTTAACTTCTTTCTTATATGTACAAAGTAGACCTCAACGAATGTTCGCTGAATTTAATTGAATTTCCCTGCCCTCTAGCCCCACTGTCACACAGTTAGTGATTAGTAATGATTGGTTCATGATTTGTAAATTAAAAACTTAACTGTGCTAGAGAAATTGCTATTTAAAGGAATAGATTAGTGACTTTGAGGAAAGCAAACGATAAGAAAGAATTATGAGTAATGTGAATAATTATCTTCTAGTTTATCTGGTTTGTAAGTCCAAGATTTCATAAACGGGGTTTTGGGATTTTTTTTTTTCTGCAAGTATAAGAATAGCCCTGTGATCACTTTAAATTTACAATTTTTCTTATTTTGTTCTTCGGGATATATATTAATTAGGTGGGGTCAGAATTAATTTTAGAGAACTAGATGAGAAGACACTGAGATATCACACATGCATATGCAAACACACACACACAACACACACACACACACACACACACACATACCTACAAATGGAAAAAGGGTTGTAAATTAGAGAGATCTCTTTGGTTTCAGTTCTAAACTGAAAGGGTTCCAGTTGATTGAGATGAGAGGCAGCATAATGAATATAGCCTGACACCTTTGTAAGTCACTAATTTAAACTCAAGGCATCATATTCAGTCTTTGTAATTTGTTGCTTATATTGCACACTTGCTTGGTCACAACTTTAAAAAATTAAATGGAACATTGCTATCTCTACTCCACTGATGTCCCAGCTTCTACTCATTTCCTGACACAGTCCATTTTCCACACAGCTTTCCAGAGCATTCTTATAAAACATAAATCATATCATGTATGCCCACTGCTTAAAACTCTCCAATGGCTTTGCATCACATGAGATCAAAATCTAAACTCATACCTTGATTAGCAGACCTTGAATGATGCAACTCCTACCTACCTCGTTTTACTCTTTGTTCCAGTTTTCTTTCAGTCCCTTGAACAAGCCAAGGTATTTCCAGAGACTTTGCACATACTGTTCCCCTTGCCTGGAGTGCTGTTCCCTTAGATCTTCCCATGGCCAGTTGCTTTTCATCTTTCTGATCTCAAATCAGATTCATTAAGAGATCTGACCTCTTTGTTTAAAGTGGCCTTATATCCCATTAGTCATTTTCTAAATCATTACCTTCATAGTACTTATCATCTTCTAATATCATTATCCTATTTATATATTTACTTGTTGTATGTCTTCCTCTTTAAGAAAGTAAGTTCTCTTAAAGCAAAGGCTTTAGACACTGCTGTATCCTCAGCAGCTAGAATAGTGCCTTGTCCAAAGTAAGTGCTTAATAAATATTCATTAAAATAATTATTGTAAAAATCATTTGGGATTCTCTGCACTACTAAGTTAGTTCAGTGTCTTGCCCAGGGATGAGCCATTCAATCTGATTCAATTTAATTTAGTTCAAGAGGCATTTATTTGTTTTATTCACCTCTGATTCTCCAGAACCTAGAACAGTTCCCAGCATATAGTAGATGCTCAATTAACAAAGTTTAAATGAATGAATTAGTTTCATTCTACTGTATGCAACATTGAGATAAGGAGAGCCACTGGAAAGGGGGTTCACAATAATGAGGATAACAGCCCAGGAGCCATTCGTTGGCTGCCGATAGGACAGAGGCAAAGGCTAGGCCTGGTCTCCATGGCAACCTTTCAAGAGAAAGCACAGGAAGGAATCTCTTACACCTATTTCCCAGGCCAATTAGGAGCTATAAAGAAGATGAGAAAAGAAGAGGCATTTTTCTGAGACCCACATCACCTCTCATTTTCACTAACAGGGTGTGGATCCCTAAACTGTTTGCAGGGTAGATCTGGGAGAGAGGCCCCTCTGTTAATCTTGCTCTCACCGGGGATCACTGATGGAAGAATGCAGCACAGCTCCAGTTTCCCAGTAAGGTGATCCCTTGTGGCCTACCTGAATCACTGCGGAGGATGAGTTTCCATGGAGAGGGCTGCTTCCCTTAACTCCATTAGGCCTAGGTGAAAGGTGGGATGGTAAGCAGAAAGGGGCCTAGCCTGGATTAAAGCTGCAGCTTGTGGGGCTCTTCTTACAGTGGTGCCTCTCTCCTGCTGTCCTAGTTACACTGTGGGTGACATCGTTACGAAAAAGCACCATCTATGCTGTAGATTCTACAGAAGGGGTTCTTTCTAAAAGTACCTGCTCTAGACTACCTAGTACGAACTGGTCTCAAGATATATTATTTCTATTCTTCAAAACCCCAAAGTATGTAATACTAGCCCCCATTTTACAAATGAGAAAACTGAGACTCAGGTTGAGTAGAAGTTTAAAAGCTCAGACTCTAGAGCCAGATTACCTGAGCTGAACTTCACCACTATGGGATCTCAGGTAACTCACAGAGCCTCAGCTTCCTCACCTCTAAATTGAGGATAAAATAATATCTTAATCCATAAGAATTTTACACACACACACACGCCCCATACATATATACATGATAAGCCCTTAAATGTGCTTAGCACATTATCTAATAAATGACACATTGTTCAATAAATATTAGCTCTTGTCATTATCCAAGTTTACTTAAGTAGTAAGGAGATCAGATTCAAACCCAGATGTGTCTGGCCCCAAAGCCCAAATTCCTCCCTTTATACTAGGGGTTCTCAAACCTTAGCATGCATCTGAATGACCTGGAGCGCTTGTTAAAACACAAGTTATTCAAGTTATTGTGCTTCACCTCTATAGTTTTAGATCTGGGTAGAAAGAGTTTACATTCCTAACAAGTACCCAGGTGATGCTGCTGCTGCTTCTGCTGGTCTGTGGACCATGCTAAATACCACTGCATTAAACTGTTAACCCAGAGCTTCACTCTCAAAGAGCATCTAAAAGCAGCTCAATAAGTTTTAGATGATAATTAGGTGTGAATGCTTGCAGAGAAACTGCATTTTAAACAGAGGATTATGGAGGCTGAGATACTGCACTTCTGCATAGAGAGGAACACTGAGTAGGGTCGCTGTTTTAGAGTAAAGAACTTCCCCCTCCAATCACAAATAGCTATAAGCCAGCTCTTTATCCTGAGACTGTGCAACTACTCCGTGCAATGAGAAGGCCCTAGGGAAGCATCTCCTCTTGACTGCTAAAGGAGCCACATGGCAAAGAGCCAGCCCTGGGGAGTGCTTTGGGCTTTTCTAGCCACATCCAAGCCACATTGTTGGCACTGGGTCAAGCCCTAGCTCACACTTTAGGGATTTGGGAGCTGCTGGCAGATATGGAGCCTGTAGGTCTGATTTTACAGTCCACTTGGCTGAGATGGACTTTTCCTTTCAGTGGAACAACTATGAAATACTGCCTTACCAACAATCCATTCCAAAAAGGAGGGACTTTGATATGTGTGCCCTCTCAGTTGTCCCACAAACCAAAATTTGTGCTTAGGAAATCTTCACCTTGGAGCATCCACATTGATTTTCCAAAACTCCTATCTCTAGTCCAGCTACTACTAGAGTGAACAATGCACCAGGTAGGGTTTATACAAAGGCCCACTCCCCACTGCTTCTTAAAGCTGTCTGCCCTATTCCTGATTCCCATTGCAGGCATCCATTTCCACTATAGACTCTCAATTATTTAGTTCCCCCCACACCATCGTGGGAATCCAAAAACCAGATTTCAACCTCCTGGTAGGCAACCTTTCCCCACATTTCTCCCATAAACATTGGTTCAAAATGCAGTGCTTTGGCATAGGTTGCTCAAAATGCAAATTGCCCTGGCAGAATAACACTTCAAAACACAATAAATCTGAATACCGAATTGTCAGTGAGTCTGGGAGCTCTTGCCAAGTGTCAGAAAGCTAGGAAAAGATGGGGCACAAAATTCAAGCTTCTTGAGGGTTGAGTCCATGACTGGTACATCTCTATATTCATCCTCCCAAGAAGGCCCTGCTTTTATTCTAATCTGTTTATTTTCATATTTTGTTATTTCTTTGGGAAAGGCAGGTGAGTGTCCATATGCATTAACTGCTAAGTCTTTCAAAACACATCTGTACATTAATAATGTGAAAATATTACATTATTGTCTTGGCTCCCCAGTTTTCCGTTGTGTAAATAATAGATAGCCTCTTTTCCAGAGAGTAAAACGTGTGTGTGCTCTCTCTTTCTCTACCTCCCCCTCCCCTGACCCTTCCCTCATATTATGTTAGAACTGGAGATCCCTTGTGTGAGTCTGTTTTGCCTTGCTATAAAAGAATGTCAAAGGCTGGGTAATTTATAATGAAAAGAGGTTTATTTGCCTCATGGTTATACAGACTGTACAAGAAGCATAGGGCCAGCAACTTCTGGTGATGGCCTCAGGATACCCTCAATCATGGCAGAAGGTAAAGGGAGAGTTAAGTCACTTTATAAAACCAGCAATACCTGGGCCCTACTCCACATCTAATGAGGCTCCAACAAGGAGTCCTGGGTATCCAGATTTTCAAAAATATACTACCTGTCTCTTCTAATACATACCCTTAGTTCATCTAGTTTAAGCCCTTCATTTTAAATATGTGGAAACTGAAGTCCATAGAGGGAAAGGACCTGTCCAAGGTTACATGGCCAGTTAGTAGCAAAGCTGACTCCCTAGTTCAACCTTGAAATAGCCAATGCATTGCCTTTACTCATGGCTCTGTTCAGAACTGCTCTTTCTCAGTGTACTTACAAACTTAGATGTACCCAGCAAAATCTGTAAAAGAAAGTACTCAAGAGAAGGGATAAAGGAAAAACAAGGAGAGGGAAAAAGAAAGCACAGTGGATTTCAAACTATTCGAAGACTTAGATGGCAATAAGAACCTGTGAATATCTGAAATTTCCAGTACTCACTACCCAGACAGAATCTGCACAGAAATGATTTGAGAGTCACACTGCAAACGCTATTGGGAATTTTATGATCCCTGAGCTCAGTGGCTGTCATCTTCATATTGCTATTAATCAGCCAGGTTTGGCCCTCCATTCCATAGTATAATCTCTTCAATTGTCCCTAGCCCCAGACTAGCTCATGTGATAGCATCACTCCACACCGATCTTCCATCTCTTTGTAGGTCAGACAAGCTCCCAGTTATCTTTTCTGTATTAAAGCATCTTAGGGAGGGGCAGAGACAATGGTCCTATGGACCTACTTACATGAGTTAGTTTTCTTTTCAGATTTCTTAAAGGCAGAGGGGAGCTGGACGCCTCCAAAGCTTTCTCTGACAACACATCGATGACATCCCAATCTAGAGGAGGGATTTTTAGCTGTCACAATTGTCTTTTTGAAATAGGATCTTGAAAGAAATCAAGCTACTGTAAATTCAAGACTAAGAAAAAGTGAATAGGGGGTTGGGAGCAACAATATCTCAACCACCTTAACCATTTGCCAATACACAAGTAACCCCTGCCCTCTGTATTTGTGTTTTCTGCCCTTCTGAGCTTTGATAGAAGAGGTCTCAAAATAATACTTATATCATTTTACACATGTAGCTTTAGCCCCCCATCACATTCTCCACAGCGTCTGTCACATACCTTGTTTGCTCTTTCAAGCTCCCTCTACTCAATCTTGCCTCCCACCTTACTGAAATCAAAGTCATCCTAAGTTAGCGCCCTAGACTTCCCTTCCTCTTACATTTCTACCTAACATTCTATTTCTTTCTTTGCATCACCCTTCTTCTCTGCATTGACTGCCTGTATCCACCCACCCACCCTTTCCTCAACCTCCAGCACTCTGGTTCTATCCCTACCGTTGTCATATACTCTTTTATTTTTCATCAGTCAATCCAAGAAGTGAGGTCATACTTGTAGAGCACATGACACAGTTCTTGACACAGAATAATAACTCAATAACATTGTAGGTCTTTCAAAATATAAGCAAGCACACACATGTGCACATACGCACACAGAGTTAACTCCAGTTGCTTTCCCTCTCTCATCTACTACCTATTCATGGCATTTGACCCTGTTGACCACTTGAAACTCTCTTTCACCTGACTCTGGGAACATTGTACTTTAGTGAAGTATCTTATTACTTCTTTTTCTTTTGATAATTCTCTCTCCTCTTCCCCCTCCAAGTGTGGTCACAACCAAAGGTTCACAACTGAAATCTCTTCTCTTGCTGGATTCTTCCTTCCACAGAGAACTGCTACTCAAACTGTAGTCCATGTTCCAGTGCCCATCAGCAAACTGTCAGTTATTGGTTCACGATGAGATAAGGAGCTTGTCCATAATGTAAATCACTCACATCACTAAACACATAGATTAGTTCAGCTGATATTTTTTGGTAACGAAGCTTTCTCAGTGAAGGAAGTGATGCAATAAATTATATTCTGCCACAAGTGTCTCCTCTTGACATGGCCTGATGCTTTGAAGAGAATCACCTTTGAGGTACCTTACACTCTTTTAGCTTCAGTACTCCTATGCAAAGAAAATTCACTCAAATTAACTCTGTACCTCCAGCTTCTCCCCAGAGCTCCAAACGTGCATCTGTGGCTATCTGCCAGACCTATCACCACTGACAACAACCTAGATATTTCTTTTTTTTATTTTATTTTATTTTTTTATTGCATTTTAGGTTTTGGGGTACATGTGAAAAACATGCAAGGTTGTTGCATAGGTGCATTCGTGGCAGTATGATTTGCTGCCTCCTTCCCCTTCACCTATATCTGGCATTTCTCCCCATGCTATCCCTCCTCAACTCCCCACCCCCACGCTATCCCCCCCTCCCCCCAACAGACCCCCGTGTATAGTGCTCCCCTCCCTGTGTCCATGTGTTCTCCTTGTTCAACACCCGCCTATGAGTGAGAACATGTGGTGTTTGATTTTGTGTTCTTGTGTCAGTTTGCTGAGAATGATGTTTTCCAGGTTCATCCATGTCCCTACGAAGGATGTGAACTCCTCGTTTTTAATGGCTGCATAATATTCCATGGTGTATATGTGCCACATTTTTCCTGTCCAGCCTATCATCGATGGGCATTTGGGCTGGTTCCAGGTTTTTGCTATTGTAAACTGTGCTGCAATGAACATTCGTGTGCATGTGTCCTTATAGTAGAACGATTTATAATCCTTTGGATATATGCCCAGTAATGGGATTGCTGGGTCAAATGGAATTTCTATTTCTAGGTCCTTGAGGAATCGCCACACTGTTTTCCACAGTGGTTGAACTAATTTACACTCCCACCAACAGTGTAAAAGTGTTCCTATTTCTCCACATCCTCTCCAGCATCTGTTGTCTCCAGATTTTTTAATGATCGCCATTCTAACTGGCGTGAGATGGTACCTCAATGTAGTTTTGATTTGCATTTCTCTAATGACCAGTGATGATGAGCATTTTTTCATATGTTTGTTGGCCTCATGTATGTCTTCTTTTGTAAAGTATCTGTTCATATCCTTCACCCATTTTTGAATGGGCTTGTTTGTTTTTTTCTTGTAAATCTTTTTTAGTTCATTGTAAATTCTGGATATCGGCCCTTTGTCAGACGGGTAGGCTGCAAAGATTTTTTCCCATTGTGTTGGTTGCCGATTCACTCTATTGACTGTTTCTTTTGCCGTGCAAAAGCTGTGGAGTTTGATTAGGTCCCATTTGTCTATTTTGGCTTTTGTTGCCAATGCTTTTGGTGTTTTGGTCATAAAGTCCTTGCGTACGCCTATGTCCTGAATGGTTTTGCCTAGGTTTCCTTCTAGTGTTTTTATGGTGTTACGTCTTATGTTTAAGTCTTTAATCCATCTGGAGTCAATTTTAGTGTAAGGTGTCAGGAAGGGGTCCAGTTTCTGCTTTCTGCAACCTAGATATTTCATTAGCTCTTTAAACTCAACAAGTCAAAAGCTAAATTCACAGTTGAAATCTGTTTTGGGAACAGATAACAAATATACACATTTTTAAATATATCTCTTTTCTATAAATTTTACTCATACACATAGCACATGAATTCATATTCCTTATAAATATTTTGAAAGTTACAGATAAGGTCCATTTTGCATATTATCAACAACCAAGGTCCACTTCTCTCCTCCCTAGAAATAACCATTGTTGATAGTTTAAATGTTGATATCCTTGTAAATCTTTCTCTACACATGTGCATTCATATACAGAATATGTACTTTTTCCATAGGGCATTGTTTTGTTATTTTTTAAAAATCCAAATGTTATATTGTAACATATCATTTCCAAATTATTTTTTCTGATTATCAAAATATTCTGCAGATCTTTCCATGCCAGTCCACATAAACATGTTTCATTCTTTTGAAAGTGCTGAATAATGTTCCATAGAAAATACATCCATAGTTTATTTAGCCATTTTTTACTGATGGACATTGTGGCAGAGACATTGCTATATATTCAGCAAACCACTCTATTTTTCTCCTGGGCACACTCAAGAACTCACAGGTGGACAGCAAGGCTAGTTCTGGCCAATGGAATGTGAATAAAAGTGATACATTCTACTTCTAGATCTGGGCACTAAAATCTACAATAAATCCTTCTGCTCCCTTTCTTTCCCTTCTATAGTGACCATAGGTGCTATATGTGGAAGACGGCTAAATTACAAGATGCGAGAAACTTGATTTCAGAATGACCATGAGGAGCAGAAAATCTCTCTTCTCTCTGACCACATTGGACAGTCATATCAGCAAGCAATATATCCTCAATGTGTTAAGTCACTGAAATTTTAAGATTGTTTATTACAACAGCTATAATTGCTTATCCTAACTCATACTGAGAAAACAGGATGGATGGAAGTTAAGGGGCAAGTGTTTAAGAGGTAAAAAGTGACCACTCCTAGGTAGCCATGAACCTATGGTGGCGTTAACGTTTTCTTCTTTGTCCCATTCATAATTCAACCAAAAGCTGTAATTATGGTTGACAAGTCTAAGAGCAGTGCTGATGAAATCAAATTAAAGAATGAAGAGCCATATGCTTTAAAATAAAATTAACCATGATAAAAAGAAACTTTACAGTATCTCTAAAGTCCTTGAAAGTGCCAAAAGTCCTATTCAGAATGTCCGCATGTGTATTTCTTCATCTACTTTACACCACTCATAATTAAACCAGCTTCTCTTCAAGTACTAGCATTTAAAACTAATGTCTTGTTCAATTTGATAGTTCATTTTGCTTAATTATTAGTACCATGGCAACATTATTTCATATTAATTTTCCTAATAAATGTATAGCATTCCAGCTATGTTATGGACAAATTAGATTTACAGATCTACCTATAAAAGGTGCATATCTTTAGTAAGTTCCCAAAATAAAACGAACTCCAAGTTCCAAGCAGCTGCCTTACAACCCAGCTTTAGAAACACCACCTATTCTTTATTGTTCCATATGTTTCTTTCCAAGAAATAAACAACAAACCTAGCCAAACAGTACATAAGCACCTTAAAGTCAGGAACGTTGCCATTTTCATCACCTATCCATTTCTAGTTGTCCCAACACAAGTCCAGGTACACAGTCTACATCTTCTCCAGAGAAGAGGACAGAGTTCAGATAAGAATTCAGTTTAGTGGTAAACCACTCCTGAGTCTCCTTATGTGTTTCTTTTACTTTCTCTCTTCCTTCACTGCCATACTTCTTAACCAGTTTCCACACCTGTATCCTGGGGACATGGTCATTTAGTTAATTAATGTAAAATGCTGAGGACAGTGTCTGGCTGTTTGACAAAAGTGGTCCATCTTTGTTATCTCACCTCCTGGCTCACTGTCAATAAATTACTGTTATTGATAGTGAGAGTCAGGCCTCCTCAGGTATGTTAGAGTGAAAAAAAAAAAAGTATTGATCATCACTGCCTGAGATGGCAAGATGGCACCTCTTTGGATTTTAGAATTTAGTCTTTGTAACTGCCTTGAGGAACCCCGATGGATTCAGGAGTGCTTCCCAGCATCCATTTGCAGACAAATCCTTATGCTCAGTAAAGGCATATGGAGAGAGGTATGTTCCCAGCGTGCATAAATACAAATGCTTCCAGGAGAGTTGCATGCCCTGCATGATAACATTCTCCCTGCACTGGGGATGAGGCTGCTGTGAAACAGGCAGGAGCTTTTCCAGAACCAAAGGGGTCAGCAGATCTGCAAGCCTTACTCTCCAGAAGGGATCTCCAAAACTGATTGATTCATCATCCTATCAGAACAAAAAGATACCCTCATACATGTATACTTATTCATATATATTTTATACAAACCACAGCACAATATACAAAAATGAATACCAATATTAGATACGACTGAAAAGCATCTGTTGCTGATCATCCTGGCCATGTACTTCAGCACACAAGAGACCCTCAGGACAAGGTTAATTGTTATTAGAATGTTTATAAATCCATATGTCAAAGTAAAAAACAAAAAAAGAGTAGTCTCTACTCTTAATCTACAATTCCTTCCTTCCCATTTACGTCTGAGCCTACTTGGGCTGGGCTTCTCCTGGACCCTTCTACTGAATATGCTCTCTGTAAGGTCACTAACACCCCTGAGTGCTGAATCAACTGGGCTCTGTTCCTGCCATCATCTTTCTTGACCTTTATGCCATATCTGACACTGTGGACCAGATCTTCCTTCTCCTCAGGTTTTCCTCCTATTTCTCTGATTATTCATTCTCCTCCCTCAACAAATTCTCTTCCTGTGTGTACCCCTTAAAGGTTACTATTTTCAGAGACCCTCTTCATAAGGCCCTTTTCATATCATTCTGGAAACTTACCCCAGGAAATCTCCATTCCCATGGCTTCAACTACTCCATTGATGATACATAAATTTTTATCTCTGACTGTCACATCTCTCCCCTACTCCAGACCCATATATGTAACTGTCTTCTGGATGTCTCCAACTGACCTCTATTAATGGCACTGTCATCTGTCAAGTTACCTAATTGGAAACCTGGGAATCATACAAAACTTTTCGTTTCCCCAGTAACTATATTCAATTGGCCACAAAATACTATTATATCTTCTTTTGAATCACCCCTTAACCATATTCCTTCCTCATTGTTTCTACTGTCACTGGCTTTGTTCAGACCCTTATCATCCTCACACTAGGATTTTTGCAACAACAGTCTTTTAATCTGCCTTTGTGTATCCATTCTTGCCTCCTTTCAAACTGTCCTCCATGTAGTTGTTGGAGTGAACTTTATAAATTGCTAATAATAGTATGCCATGCCTCTGCCTAAAAATGTTCAATGCTAAATCCAAGTACTTTAGCATGGCATAAGGAGGTTCTTCATAACCACTCTAACTTCCCGTTTTAGCAAGATCACGTGACACTGCCTCAATCAAAATGAACTTCCTGCAGACCCTTGAACACTCTGTGCCCCTTTACTTTTCTGTGTCTTTGCCTATGCTTTTCCTAATGCCTTAAAATAACTTTTTCCTTCTTCTCCATCTTTGAAACATACCCCAATTGTCACCTCCTTTGTGAATATTTCTTCAGGCATCTAACCATCACACTTATTCTGTATTTCAGCGATTCATGTGGGACTATCTCTGGAAGAGAGATCTGTATATGGAGCTATAAGTGCATCAAAGGCAGGAAATTGTATCTTATGTGTCTTTAAATCTCCAGTATCTACCACAGTGCCTGGCACACAATAAGTGCTCAATAAATGCTTGGTGAAATGATGAATATGGTTGGCTGCATAAAAAGACACTAACCCTACCCTAAAAAAAGAGTTTCATACATTGAGAACCATGAACTATTTAAAGCTCAAGCCTCTTGCTATATCAAGATATCTTAGAAAAAAAATAAAGTTCAAACATCTGGATTCACAGTGAATGGCTAAATGCACTGTTCTGAAGGTATCTAGAGCAATAACAGAAGTCTCTCTAGCAGCAATCAGGACTGTAATAACTGTCCTGATTGAGAAACTAAGTTACATAGTTACTTATGGCACTGTGATATCCCCTTATATTCTTTAGTATGTTCATTCTTGGTTCTGAAGAATAACACTAGTCCTTAGGCTAGTGGTAGAGGTGGGAGTGGAGGAGGGGAGTGAGAATTAGCTGACTAGTCAGTCTCATTCACACATTTTGGTTTCCACGGAGGAGAGAGAGCACACATGTGATGTTGTCAAGACTACAAAATTTTCTCTCATCACTCTTGTCTCCAAAGAAGTCACATATCTTTTACAAACTCTATCCTCTGAATTACTATTACTCCCTTCACTAGTCACACACACACACAAAGAACATTTTTCAAGGAAGGAAAGTCAATGATCTTTTAGTATCATCAGTCATTCTAGCCACCTAATTTATCATCATACTACAAGTATGTCTTGATGAAGCTTAATATAACACAGTAGAAAGAAATTTACAGAGGAATAAAAGTCCAACCAGAATTCAGAAGAACAAAAATGGTTAGAGGCAAAGTGTCAGCTCTACAGGATCTGCCAGAGCTAATGTTACAAAGGAAACACAGGGGTCTTGGGAAATCTCACATAGGTTTGCCGCCTGACTTGGTTGTCAGTATCCTATGTTCTCTATTGTATTGATTAACAGAACCCAAGAGGACTTGACAAAGCAGAGCTAAATCTGTGCTATAGACTGAATTGTGTCCCCCATATTTGTATGTTAAAGCCCTAAACCCCAATGGAACTTGAAGATAGAGCTTATAAGGAGGTAATTAAGGTTAAATGAATCCATAAGGGCGGGACCCTAATTCAATAGGATTAGTGTCCTTGTTAGAAGTGATACCAAAGAACTTGCTCTCTTTCCTTCTCTCCATTATGTGAGGACACAGCAAGAAGGCAGCTGTCTGCAAGCCAGAAAGAGGGCCCTTCATAGAACCCAACCATGAGGGCATCCTGATCTCAGACTTCCAACCTCCAAAACTGTGGGAAATAAATTTCTGTTCAACTCCCCAATCTAATGGTATTGTGTTATGGCAACATGAGCTAAGACATTGTTCCAGGATTTCTCCCAGGGGTAACAACCCTAAGTAATTCATAGTAAGTTTATGTAATTTATACTGTCTGTTCCCAGTGCCCCCAACTCTTCCATTTCTCAAAAAACTTAGGGAAACTCTAAAGTTGCATTAAAATTACTTCTTCCTGTTCCTCTTTTTTGTCCTTTTCTAGGCTACGTTCATGTGAACAATTCAAGACATTTCCATCCATATGCGTTTTATTCCTGAAATTCCACACAAGTTGGAAGATTGGGCAAAGTTCTCATCTCTACTCCAAGCCTCCATTTCTCCTATGAAGAACTTGTGGAATAGTATAAGGCTGTAGTTCCATGCTACAGTTGAGGCAAAATGGACATTCTTGCCACTTTGGACAATAATACAACTATAAGAAAGGATTTTTCAGAAGAAGCAAAATTCTGAGGCAAGAATAGGAGGAGATAGTTAACCAGACGGAGAGGTGGTATGAGTAAAGAGTGGATGCATCCCGCCACAGGTGTGGAGTAGACAGCAAATGAATAAGAATGACAACAGCTAATGTGATGTGCCCTCCTACCACTCCTAGAGCCCTGTCATAATTTGTAGTTAAATATACTCCCCAGAACTTGATTGATTTAGAAAGAATTCACTTGGAGGATTCAATGATAATAAACTACAGATGGGTATCTACCTAACAGGGCTATTGGGGAAGTTAAATAAAATAATGTATGGAAAGTGCTTAATATGGAACCAGGCTTAGAGCGATCACTCCATAATTGGGAGCTGGTGTACTACTAGTTGTTGATGGTGGTTACATTAGGGCTTTCTTATCATGGTAACTGTGTTCCTGGCAATGTTAGATTTGCTCTGAGTTGGTTTTCTAGTGACATCAATTGTAGTAGTGAGGGAGACAACTGTGTTGATAGCAGTCCTGGAAAATGACATGAAAACAATGAATCACAAAGTGGATGAAATGCACCATCCATCCTACTACACAAACTTAGGAGTCATCATTGACACCTCCCTCTGTCTCTTCTCCCCACTCTCAATCTACTACCAAGCGCTGTCTATTTCTTCTCTTAGAACTAGCTACCTAACTGTTCTCCCAACTTCCATTGTTAGCACTCCCTCATAGTCTTCTTCACAAAAAGGTCACAGGACATCCCATTGATCATGACAATTTGAACACATGTATTTACCTACACTCTGTTGCCAACCCTCACTAAAATGACAGTAATTTGGGAAGAGAAGATAACAATGCAATATTTGAAGCTAGAAAATAGACCTGCAAGGGTAACTGACTTAGCAGACCTGCAGAAATTGAATCCAAAACTGGCAGTGGGGAAAATAGCAACACAATTCACAGCAAAGAACCTTCAAAAGGCTCCAAAATTGGTGGTACCAATACTTCTGGAAGTGGAGGTGAAAGTGAACCTAAAAAGAAGAGTATTGGCTAAAATTTTTATTAATTAGGTGGATCTTAAGATCTCCTCCACAACTCACAGTTGGGTGATTATCTCTGCCCCAACTCCCATCAGATGTGAGATTTATTCTCTATAAAGAGTAAAACAGAGGGTCTCTCGACTAGGGAAGCACAGTTGAGGAAGAGGTACCACATGGAAAACAGGAACATTCAGAAGTTTACATACTGATTGTTGAGACTCAGTCTCTTATCCCACTTAGTTCTTTTTTTGTTTGTTTGTTTTGTTTTGAGACAGAGTGTCTTGCACTGTTGCCCCAGCTGGAGTGCAATGGCATCATCTTGGCTCACTGAAACCTGCACCTCCTGGGTTCACACTATTCTCCTGCCTCAGCCTCCCAAATAGCTGGGATTATAGGCTCACACCACCATACCTGGCTAATTTTTCTTTTTTTTTTTTTTTTTTTTTTTTTTTTTTTTTTTTTAGTAGAGACAGGGTTTCACTATGCTGGCCAGGCTGGTCTCGAACTCCTCACCTCGTGATCCGCCCTCTTCGACCTCCCAAAGTGTTATGATTACAGGTGTGAGCCACCGCACCTGGCGCCACTTAGTTCTTAGAATACTGACTGTCAGGCTTACAGCCCCCAGGCTGGAATATCCTTCTTTGGAGATGTGAAAAATCTCGGGGGAACAAAAAAGAAAAAAACCTAAAGATGTTGAAATAAAGGGTTGTCCAGTGAAATAACCCAGCCAGATCACCTTGCAGTGAAACCTGTTGTGGTAGACAGTGTAATCCCCAGTGGATACCACCTTCTGGTATTCATGCATTTGTGTACTTCTCTCTTCTTGAATGGTGATGGGAACTGTGATTTGCTTCTAACCTAACAGAATATGACAAAGGTGATGGTATGTCACTCTCATAATTAAGTTACATTATAAAAGGCTCTGCTTTAGCAGACTAAAGCTAGTGTCTCTTCCTGCGGGCTTGATAAAATGGGAGGCTATGTTGCAGAAGCCTACATGGCAAGTAACTGGCAATCGCCTTAAGGAGCAGTGGATGGCCTCTAGGACCTGAGGGTAGCCTCCAGCCAATAGTTAGCAAAAAGCTGAGGCCCTCAGTCATGTGTGGCCATTAATGCCACATATAGGTGAAGGGGAGGAAGGCAGCAAATCACACTGCCATGTATGCACCTATGCAACAATCTTGCATGTTCTTCACATGTACCCCAAAACCTAAAATGCAATAAAGAAAGAAGAAAGAAAGAAAGAAAGAAAGAAAGACTAAAAAAAAAAAAAAAGAAAATAAATTCTGCCAATTTGCTTGGAAGCAAATTCCTCCCCAGTCGAAATTCCAGATGAGTTTACATCCTGACCAACACTTTGATTGCAATCTGGGGAGACTCTTGACAGAGGACTCAGCTACCCCAGACCTGAACTCCTAATGGACAGAAGCCATGAGATTATTAATGTGTGTTGTTTTAAGCCACTAAGTTTGTTGTAACTTGTTACGCCACAGTAGAAAACTGATATACTCACACAAGTCTCACTAAATACTCTGACCTTTTAATTAGCTTTATAGGAAACTACTTGTAAATATGAGCAAACAGCCAAGGATGACGAGCTATCTGAGGAAAGCCTCCAATATCAAAGATAAGAGAACTAAACCAACCAACAAATCAAAAACTTAAAAGAAACAGAAGTGAAAATTAATAACCATTATTATACTCAAAGAGGTAATGTATCTATCAACTAAGAGTAAGATTATACTAAAAAGGATACTTAGCAAAACAATTGCTCTGAAAAATTCCTGATTTAGCTGGAGGCCATTATCCTAAGCAAATTAACACAGGAACAGAAAACCAAATATCACATATTCTCACTTATAAGTTGGAACCAAACCCTGGGTCCTCATGGACATGAAGATGGCAACAATAGATAGTGGGGACTACTTAGCAAGAGGTAGGGAGGGAGTCAAGGGTTGAAAAAGTACTGGGTACTATGCTCACTATGTGGATGACAGGATCATTTGTACACCAAGCCTTGGCATCATGGAATATACCCATGTAACAAACTTGCACATGTACCCCATGAATCTAAAAGTTGAAATTTTAAAAAATAATTCTGCTCTGAACTTCTTATTTAAAAATATGGTATAATTACAATTTTTTCCTAGTCTTTTTCCCAGTTTCCCAGGAAAGAGTTTCTAAACTCTTGAAATTTCTTGAGTGATAAGAGTCTTTGTTATTCATAATGGGCCTCTGGACCCATGACTGAATTTATGTTAATAAGGTAACTCAGGGTGGGTTCTTGGATAGTTTCAGGATGGAGGTTGGTCATGCTGAAAAGACCAACCATGTGACTAGACAGTTAGATAATATCAGTTAGATATTATCTGATAATATCGCACCAGATAATATCACCCCAAGATGACCTCTGGGGAGAGAAGAAGGGGTATTGGAGACTGAATTCAATCACATGATCAATGATTCAATCACTCATGCCTATATAATGAAATCCCAGTGAAAACCCTGGACACCAAAGCTCAGGTGAATTTTCTAGTTAGTAAACATATTGATGTGCCAGGGGTGACATATCCTGATTCCACAACGGGAGGACATGGAAGCTCAACAATTAAGGCACCCCCAGACCTCATCCTCTAGGTCTCTTCATTTGGGTAGTCCTGATTTGCATCCTTTATAATAAAAATATAATAATAAATATGGTACTTTTCTGAGTTCTGTGAGTTATTCTAGGGAACTATCAAACCTGAGGGGCTCATTAGAATACCCAAGTTGGTAGCCAGTTGGTCAGAAGTTCAGGTAATCTTGAACTTGTGGCTGGCATCTGAAGTGAGAACAGTTTGTTGGAGACTGTGCCCTTAACCAGTTGAGTCTCTGCTAACTCTGTTAGTGTCAGAGTTGCGTTGCAGTATTGCAGAAGCATTGAAAGATAAAGCTGAGGGAACAGCCCAGAAGTAGAGCAAACAGACAAACATATGGAAGGATACAAAATATAAGAAAAAATGTAAGCACATTACATTATTCAAGTAGTCCAACATAAGAATAACCTGAGTTCCAAGAAGGAGAAGGTCAGAAAAAATGGAAAGAACAAAATTAAACCAGTAATTCAAGAAAAGTTCCCAGAGTTGGAAGACAATTTTAAGATTGAAAGCGCCCACAGAATGTCCAACACAGTAAAAGAAAATGAACACACACCAGGGGATATCAATGTGATGTTGCACCTTAAGGACAAAACAAAGAACCCAATGGCTTCCAGAAAAGAAAAATTACAAGGAATCAGGATTCCAAATGGCTTTAGACTTCTCAAAAGTTAGAAGCTAGAAAACAATGAAGAAATATATACAAAATTATTAAGGATATGTCAGGATGAGAGAGTTCTACAGATCTAGAGAGCAATTGGGCCAGATTGGAGCAATTCAAAGATGTCTCACAGAAGATGAAACTGACAGAAGAGCCAATGCATCTTCACATATTGGGAGAATATTTAGTCAACTGGGGAACAGGTTGTGGATGAGGTAATGTTAAGTACATAGAAAAATAAGCAAGAGAATAAACAAGACAATTATCAGCTCCATTAAAAACAAGCAGATGTGCAAGAAAGGAAAAGCAATCCTAGTGTGCCATATAACTCAACTGTGAATAGCATTTCCAGAGTCGTAATAATATAAACACTGAATATTGATCTAGTCATTTCACTACTCTACCAGATATAACTGTACTGGTAGAGTAGTGAAATGGGAAGTCTGTGTTTGCGTGTGCACAGGGGATTATGGTGATAATAAGCTAAACTCTCCTCTACCATAGAATGCTTTAATCTGAAAAATCATGAATTAGCTTTACAAGCATGCTATTTAGCTAAAAGAGTTCCAAGTAGTTCCCTCTAGGGAGTAGATAATGGGAGGGGGGGCAGGCTGACAGCTGTGACAAGTACCTATTTGTTTCTTTAAACTGCATACAAAGCAAAATTCTTTAGAAAATAAAAAACTATTTTTATTTTTTTCTCTTTTCTTTTCAACTTTATTGTAATTGTTTTAAGTTCCAGGATACACGTGCAAGATGTGCAGGTTTGTTACGTAGATAAACATGTGCCATGATGGTTTGCTGCACAGATCAACCTATCACCTAGTTATTAAGCCCCACATGCATTAGCTATTTATCCTGATACTCTCCCTCCCTCCACCTCCCCTCAGGTCCCAGTGTTCCCCTCCCTGTGTCCATGTGTTCTCATTGTTCAGTTCCCACTTATGAGTGAGAACATGCAGGGTAAAAACTATTTTTAAAAGCAAATTCAAATCAGATCATGTCACCAAATTACGTAAAACCCTTAGTGGCTTACCATTGCAATTAGAACAAAATCTTCTCTTTCCCATGACTTATATGCTTCGTCATGATCTGAATCACACCTATCTTATTTCACTCCTATGACTCTCCCCCTTGATCTCTAGGCTCCAGTCACTCTGGCCTGATTTTTCTTCCTCAAACACAAGCCTGTCCCTATCTCTGGGAGTTTATACTTGCCATTCCCTCTGCCTGGAATCTCTTTCCCCAGATATTTTCACAGCTGCCTCCTTCTGTTCACAGAACTCAACTGAAAGTTGCCTGTTCAGAGAAGCTTTCCATGATCATCCAATCTCAAACAATCAGACAAACCCAAATTGAAACTGAAATCCAGTCTACAAGCCAACTGGTCTGTACTCTTCAAAAGTGTCAATGTCATGAAAGACAAATGAAAGCCGGACTAATCTGGATTAAATGAGACTAAAGAGACGAAACTAAACGCAATCTATGATTTGACCCTATATTTACCCCCCCCCCCAAAAAAAGCTATACAGAACATTATTGGGAGAACTGGAGAAATTCAAATATGCATTGTATGATATATGAATATGATAATATTCAGATATCATTGTTAAATTTCATAAGTGTGGTCATTGTATTGTGTATGAAGGAGAACGTCCTTGCTCTTTATGCAATACATGCTGAAATACTTATGTGTGAAGTGTCATGATGTCTGCAACTAACTTTCAAGTGGCTCAGCCAAAAATAAAGCGATAAATATACAGATAAATAGATGGAATTATAGATATTAAGTAAATGTGATGACGTGTTAACAATTGGTAAGAATATGTAAGTGATCACTGTATTATTCTTGCAACTTTTCTGTAGAATTGAAAATTTTTCAAATCAAAAGTTAGTGGAAAAAAATCTTGCCGTTTATTTAGTAGGTTTATTGTGGTAGTAGCATTCAGGTGAAGTAATTCCAAACTATTTTGGATGTGCTATAGGATTAAGCAAATGAGTAAATAAATTGACCAAAGTAGCTCTCCAGGCGCTATCACATCATCCTGTTTTGTTTTCTTTATTGCATTTATCATTTTCTGAAACAATTGTCTTCATATATGTACTTACTTGTCTGTTTAATGTCTGTATTTCCCCAGCCCTTAGCCAATAAATGTTATCTGAGCACAGATGACATCTGTCTTGTTTTTGGTGAATCCTCAGCATTCAAATGAGTGCCAAACATATAGTAGATGTTCAATCATTATTTGTGGAATTGATGATTGAATGATGAAATCCCTAGAAACCCTGGGGATCAGGCAGCTGCAGTTTTGACCCCGGGCCACATTGAGGTTCTGAGGCCCAGTTGGGAAAGGGTCTTGTTATTGCAGAGACCAGTGAAGTTGAGAGAGAGAAAGGGGGAAACTGAGCCTTGTTCTGTCATATAACGTGTGGTTAAAGAGAATAGGCCCTTCCAGAAATGGCTGTGCCCAAAGATCATAGCTAGAGCTTGGGGACTTAAAACCAAAAGGTGAGTGATAGAAGGGAGGTCCTGGAAATGACCTGTTTAATGCTTTAATCTCCATCAAGACAACTGAGTTACGTGACGCCTTGTCTTTGTAAGTCACTTCAGTTGTGTAAAAACTCTCCCCTGAGATTCCTTCTTATGACAGAACTGATTAATTATTCATTTTGAGCTAACTTTCAGTAAGGGAGAACTACAAGAGAGAAAAAAGGGGCAGCCAGAAAGGCTACTGGCAGTTCTTTGGAGGAAAAGAAAGCCACCTTCTTCCCCAACCTTTTTCATCACAGCAGTTCTGCCTATTGACACCAATTTTCCTTATCTGTTCCTCTCTCCTATATCCATCACTTTCCCTCCTTAAGTCAGTCAGAAAGTGTTTGTAGAAGGTGGTAAGGTAGCAAAGTAATTTTGTGCAGAGACAATTCTTACTAACATTATCTTTTTTCCTTTTTGGATAAAGACACACACACGTACACATATTCAAATATTGAGAATGAGTATTACAAATATCTGCCTGCTTCCATTACTGACACCATGCCAGGGGGGTTCTAAGAATCTTTTTCACTCTTTCTAAACATCATCACCTAAGGGACACTATCAGCTCTATATTCTCTCCCTCAGCTCCCCACACACACATCTGTGATCTGCAACACCAATTTCCACCACTTTTTTCTCTATGCCATTAGAGCAATCTGTTTTCTCTTATTAATCCAAGCTGAGTTTAGATCCATGGCAGATTAGGACTGGATGGCTGTTTCTCATCAGCTTTCCCCCATATCTAAGCCACAGGGAGTTAAAGATTCTTCAAAGATTCATTTTTTTTTTTATGTTCCTTCAAACTGTTTCCAATCTCCGAATCTGATTTCAGGTCCACAACCATCCCACTCCTGGCTGCCTACAAAGACCTTTCTCTCATCCCCTGGTCATTCATCATCAATTAGAATTTTAAATTAGAAATCCCATTAGCATGTTGAGTTCATGGAAGCCAAATGACCCATTATGGGCTAAATCCAAATTTATAGGCAGGTGATTAAGCCAGTTGGGCTAGTAGCCTTGGCACAAGCCTTGGCAATGCAGACTCAAAACTAGAGGTTGCAGCAAAAATAAAGGAAGAATGATGATTTTACAAATTACCTCAAATTAACTGGATATCAGCTCAAGGAGAACAAAGTAGATTTGTAGATGCTTCCAGAACCAAATACACAGTCAAAGACAATTTTTTTCTCACTGGTTGGTTTTACCATGTACACCTATAGTCAAACAGTCTGCATTGCTCCCACTACCTTTAAAACCAAATCTTACAACTCTTCAATCTGATGTTCAAAACCTTTTACATCTCCCTTTCTCCCTACTACTTGCTTCACTCTAATCTCATACCCCATCAATCATTGGTATGGTCCTCTATCTCAGTCTGGCTCATTCTCATCACCAGGTTTCTATCTTTGCTTCTCTCCTTGCCTGCAATGTCTTGCCACATGCTAACTGCATCATTCAAGACCCATTTCAAGATCTGTCCCCTTACAAAAAGCTGTCCGTGATTCACTCACAGGACGGCTGATATTTTCTGCTAAAACAGATTTTAGAGCTAGATGATGAGGCTCAACTTTATTCCCACCTCCATTTTTCTTATGAGAAAACTTGAGGCCCAAAGATATTAAATGATCTGTATAAGGTCATGCTGAGAATTTAGTGGTAGAACCTTAATATGAAGCAAGATTTCCTGACTCCCCTTGCAATTTCCTTTCCACTCTGTCACACTTTGTCCCCATCCACCCCTCAGCCCCCCAGAAAAGTACAAAGTGTGGTGTCATGATCATAAACTGCCATCTGTGTTTGGATTGCTTTTCACCTGTATTTGGCTTATCTTGACCACCGAGTTCTAACGATTCTTGTGGGAAGGATCATGTCTAATATTTCTGCCCTCTCTCCTTCTCCAGGGCACCAAATAGGGCTGTATACACCCAGACTGGCAGTAAATACATCTTAACTGTGGAATGTTTCACTTCAAGAAAACATAAAAACAGAACCAATAAAATGAGTATACCCTGGGTGGATTATTATATTACATACATATTCAAAAAGTTTCCTCTAAACAGTGACCTCTTATAGTGAGCTTGGTTACAGATCATTAACTGCCATCCAGAAAGAGAGTGAGAGGTGAGAAACCTCAAGGTAAAAATGGAAGAGTCGCTGCTCCTTTGACAGACTCAAGAAAGAAAAAACATTAAAGCAGCCATCCCACTCTGCTATAGAGAAGATTTACACAGCCTCTGTCTCATTGCCCCCAGCTCACAGCCCTCAGCATTGTGCTCTGGTCTCCCTCAGCTGGGAATTGAGTGACACAAGTTCTAAATGTCTGTTCCACCACTAATTATGTCTGTGACCTAAGACATGGCACTTAATCTCACTGGACTTGTGTTTTCTCATCTGTTAAAGTGTAGGGAGCAGGGGTGTGTGATGGAAGTCTGAATTTGCTTGCCTCACACATTTGTTGTGAGTCTGAAGTGAGATAATATATGTGAAAGTACTTTAAAAATCAAAAGGCATTATACAAATGCAAGGTATTAACTTTTTAACTCTCCAATCCTATATGGATTAACCCTAGGAGACTAGAGTGAGTAAAGGTTAACAGGTTTGCATTTTAAAACCATCTAAATTAATTGTCTGAATCCTCTACTTTCTCCATAAATGCTGTCTGTTCTTAAACCCATCTCCTTATTTTATTTAGTAGATTTTTATAAAGGTTGCTATTTTGGCTTGGCACATCCCAAGGTGGAAGGGATATGGGAGGCTGGCAGCTGCTAAGACTCAGGAGAGACACTGATTTCTTCCCAAATTGCTCTAAAAGGGAGGACTTAGGGAATTGAAAGCTACTGATTAAGGAGGGAAGGGCTTCCCCTCTAGCAGTACGGTGCCACTCTCTCATTCAATAAAGAAAATGAAATGGTCCACTTGACCCAGCAATCCCATTACTGGGCATATACCCAAAGAGTTATAAATCGTTCTACTATAAAGACATGCACACGTATGTTCATTGCAGCCCTGTGTGCAATAGCAAAGACCTGGAACCAACCCAAATGCCCATCAGTGATAGACTGGACAAAGAAAATGTGGTACATACTATGGAATACTATGCAGCCATAAAAAACGATGAGTTCGTGTCCTTTGTAGGGACTTGGATGAATCTGGAAACCATCATTCTCCGCAAACTGACACAAGAACAGAAAGCCAAACACTGCATGTTCTCACTCATAGGTGGGTGTTTAACAATGAGAATACATGGACTCAGGGAGAGGAGCATCACACACTGGGGGCAGTTGGGGGGGTAGGGGAGAGACAGCGGGGGGTGGGGAGGGATAGCATGGGGAGAAATGCCAGATATGGTATGCACCTAAAGTTAAATAAATTAATTAAAATAAATAAATAAGGAACAAAAAAGAAAATGAAATGGAAACAAGAAGGGAGAAGAGCTTTAATTTTTTCGCATTTCTCAGCTTTTCTCTCCTTTGCCTCTCCAGAACTCTGAGCCTGGCTGAAATTGAGGGAACTCCATGCTGGCTTGGATAAACTTTATTTTGGGTGATGTCAGAGTAAATTTCGGCAGTTGGGTGAGGTAGTGCATTGTATATTCAAAAGATGTGCGCCTACCATGCTGATCTACTGATAGAGCCTTCATCCAGCCCAATCAGGTAATTTATGTAACATGCCCAAAAGTCCCAGGCTAAGGACCATTTCTGTTCTGGAACATCCAGAACCATGTTCATCCATGCCTCTGTGGATATGGTCATCATTTCAGATATGTCTGGTTAAAGAAATTCTTATGTATCTCTTGGCCTTTTAAAAAATCAGTATTGTTTAATTTAAAGAGCCTCTTAGGAGATCATTAATCATTTGAAATATCAAATACCGCTAAAAAGCAATGCAGAAAAAGACACCGTAACTAGTAACCTACAATGAATCATCCACTTAACAGACATTTCCTGAATTCTGACTATGACCTCAAGCCCTGGGTTAGGTTGTGAGGAAAATACAGAAGCAACTAAGTAAAACTTTGTAAAGAAACCAGCAGGTTATTGGAAAGAGGAAGGTGTAACTTAGTTATAGCAAAGGTGCCTCCACAAATCAGGCACCAGTGAACCATTCTGGTCATTCCTCTACCCTGCCTCCAATGTAAAGGTTTGTATTCAATGCTGGGCTAAGGAACCCCTGCCACACACACACAAATCCTTACTATGATATGAGGCAATAAGGTAGCTAATGATGTGCTGAGAAATATTTTTTTAAAATCTTCAAAACTAATCATAATGCAATCAAGTAACCTACCCTAATGGAGCAAAGGCCATGTACAAACAACTATTTTAGCATTCAACCTCAAAATGACCTTGTAGCAAGAGTCTACATCATACATTTTGGTCTCAATATAGTTGAGTCTAGAATTATAGACGAGCGTTTCAATAAACATAAATAAAGCAGTAACTCTAAGCAGTCCCCTGGTGGTATCCCGCTTGACAATATACTGTCTATGCCAAACCCCAAGAGGCTATCTCTAACTCAAGAGGCCATCTTACTCTGTGACTGCTCAGCCTTCAGCCTTTTTAACTACATGTCTGGGTTTAGTAAAAAGCAAAATTTAAATGTGGGATATCAGCCCCTTCTAAGGACAGGGATTTCATTAAGGTGTGAGAGCCTGAGAAGTGATCTCCGATCCCAGGCTTATTGGTTGGTCAGATCTGGTACTTGTATGTGCCAGATCCAATAATGAGATCTGGCACCTGTATATTTCAGTCCTGAATTCTTAGGGTTAAAGACAGCTTGGCTACTTGAGTGTGGGATAGGAGAAAGGAGAACAAGCCCAAGGAGGGTGAAGAGAGTGGGCCCCTAAGGTGAATTTAGTGGAAGGCGGATTGCCATGTGAGGGAATTGACAGGGCTCACCTCTCCTGGGCTTCCCATCCCCCAGAGGCTAAGGACAGTCTCTGCACTAGCTTAGTAGCTTCCAAGTAGTGTAACACATCTCTGGAAAGGTGGGCTTAGGCTGTGATGCTGCAGCAAGGATCTGAGAAATGCAGACCTCACCAGAGATTCTGGTCTTTGGAGTGAGTTAGGTAAAACTGTGCTCTTGTGGTATTATTTATTGCTGAGACATAGTATAGGTAATAGAAAGATGCTACAGATTCTAGAAAATTCTGGCTAGGTCAGTGTCCCTTGGCAAAAGAAGAAGGAATAGTGGGCAATATGATCTGGGAGGAAATGGCTAGAGAAGGGGCTGCAGAAGGAGGGCTACTATCCATAACTGCAGCATTATGTGTGGGGGAGATAAATTCACTTGTCATATTTCAAATCAGGTTTACAGGTATTTCCCCCCTTCTGCTCCCACCACCCAGCTGTGGCTTAACGGGTAGTCTTCTCAAATTTTAATTACAATTGGCAATATATTGGTGTCTAAAGTTTAAGTCTGACTAAGATGATGGTTTGTATGTATGTGTACGTGACTATAACAGAAAGAGCTTCTGAAGTCTCCCGGTGTGGTGGGAAAGGTGCTGCGCTAGGCATCAGTCGTTCTCTTCGCAAGAGAATCTCCTATCTCTAATGTCAGAGTGCTTCAGGAGGTGAAAAAGGTGTGGGTGTTGCAGTGAATTTCCCCAGCCCAAGACACACACACACACACACACATACACGCACGCACACACGCGCACGCGCGCGCGCGAGCTAACAAGTTTGGTAAAAAATAAATTAATTAATTAATTAATTAAAATTTTAAAAAGTCCTGCTGATGGCTGGGAAATCCAGCTAAAAGCACAAGGCAGTCTCCTTATGGCATAGGCGAGCCAGACAGACGCCCAGATGGCTGAGGAGACCTCGGCTACTGAGCGCGGAGCCCAGCTGCTGGTGCCGGGGCACTCTCACGGCTATACCTGCAGGCTTCGGAAAGCCGGGGCTCCAGCCTCCATCATCACACTCCTTTCCCGAATCACCTCAAACTCTGTACCTAATGGGAAACCGCTTGGATCTCGCAAAGCTCAGAAATGACAAAACCGAAGAGGGGCAAATTTTACTTCAATCCAAAGGAGGCTGAACTCCCCTACCCCCGCCACCACACACACACACACACACACACACACACACACACACACACCCCTTGCCGCTTAATTTCTTTTCCCGGCTTAGATAAAAAGGCTTACTTGCCCATCAAGGCTTGGAAATGGGGAGCAAGAGGTTGGTCCGAGGCTAGGCTCACCTGCTGCTGAGGTAAGAGAGCAGACACAAGGATGGAAGCTGTTCTGAGCAGCAGCTCATGGCTGAGTGGTTGGGGGATTGCAAAGACCCTCAACTTCTCCTCTGTTTTTTTTTTTCATTCGTGTCACTAAACAGTTAAATGTGGCCAGGCTCCAACCCGCCCCCACCAACCTCCATGCCACTCCACTCCCTCTCCCCTTTTTGTCTCTCCCCTCCTCTCCCGCGCGTCGCTAGGAGGTCATCAAGAGCTCTGCCCAGTCCGCGTTCTCAAGCCCCTCCGCTTCCCGCCTATCGGACCGGTGGCTGCTTACGAAGAGGTGTGCGCTCACTGAGGGGCGTGTTCCAGCACTAGGAGACGCTCAGCGCCCCGAGTTAGATCTCAGAGCGGAGCCAGCCATGGAGTGGACTGGGGGAAAGTTTGGCACCCTGCGAGGGGCTTCCCGACTGGAGTGGGCGGGGCGCCCGACGGTATTTTAGCCCTCCAGGCTCAGGGACGCAAGCTGCCCAGACCTGAGACGGTGTGCAGCCATGGACCGCGGAGCTGCAGCTTCCCAGGACACTGCCCCGCCTCAGGATGGAGAGCAGCCCGCTGAGTCTCCAGAGCCTCCGCCGCCTTGGCCGCCGCCGCCACCACCACCGGCTCCGCCGCCTCTCTCCGAACCTTCGCCAGAACTGATAGCAGAGCCCTGTCCAGAGCTTGCTCCAGGACCTTGTCCGGAGGCGACCTCAGAACCAGCCACAGAACTGTACACAGAACCGGCCCCAGAACCAGCCACAGAGCCGGCCCCAGAACCGGCCCCAGAACCTGCCACAGAGCCGGCCCCAGAACCTGCCACAGAGCCGGCCCCAGAACCGGCCCCAGAACCTGCCACAGAGCCGGCCCCAGAACCGGCCCCAGAACCTGCCCCAGAGCCGGCCCCAGAACCTGCCACAGAGCCGGCCCCAGAACCTGCCACAGAGCCGGCCCCAGAACCTGCCACAGAACCTGCCCCAGAGTTGGTCCCAGAGCCGACCCCAGAACCTGCCCCAGACTGGGTTCCAGAGCTGACCCCAGAACCTGCCACAGACCCGGCCCCAGAGCCGATCCCAGAACTTGCCCCAGAGCCGGCCCCAGAGCTGACTCCAGAACTTGCCCCAGAGCCAGCCCCAGAGCCGACCCCAGAACCTGTGACAGAGCTGGCCCCAGAGTTCTGCCCTGAGGCGGCTCCAGAGTCCCGTCCGAGTCCAGCACCAGGTCTATTGCCATGTCCGGTGGACACTCGAGAGAGGGGTCTAAAGACCTCGCCAACGCCATTGCCATCGCCCACAACGCCAATGTCGTGGTCCAGAATAAAGGTAAGGAAAAGACCCCCTGGAGCAGGGAAAAGAAGCAAGATGAAGTCAGATAGCTATGGAGCCCGCGGGACTCCGGGTACCCCTTGCATCCCGCTTGTCTGCCACTGGCTGGCCAAGATACTGAGAAAGATGCAGGGGTTGGGGAACCCAGGGGAGTGGGAAGCGGTTGGGAGGCGGGAAGCAACTTGTGGGAATCCAGAGTGGGCTGTTTGGGGCTAAAAAAACGGGGGTGACAGCAGGGAGTGGGAATCGGAGCAGTTTTCCCAGTGAGGAGAAGCGACAGTGCGGTGAGCGCCAATATCTTGAAAAAGAGGAGGAAGACACCCTCGGGGAGCGCAAGAGACCCGGAGAAGTGTTTGGGGCTGGTCCCGAGCACACAGCGGAAGGATTGAGTAGGGGCAGTGGGGCACACTTCTTAGCCACGGTCACTGCGGCAGAGGCCCAAGCTGCGGAGCCGCCGCCTGCTTGGCCCCCTCCTTGCCACTGGGAAGGGGGTGCCTCAGCTGGGCGCAACTGACAGCGCTCCAGGGAGGTGACCGGCGCCTCTGCCGGCTCCAGCGAGCTGGTACTCCTGAAGGGGACGAGGGGCTGGGCGGCGCCCACGCGCACTGCAGGGGAAGGGAAGGGTTCGCTAGGAGGAGGGGGAGAGCATGCGTGTGTCGAAGCCACCATTCCATCTGTCTGCAGGATTTCCCAGCAGGTAGGTGCAAATGCGGTGATACAACGATGCGCAGCGTCACAAATGGGCAACTGGAATCCCGCACCAGGGCCAGTTGGAATGGTACGTTGAGTCCTGGTTTAGAGACACGAAAATAGGAGTCGGGATTGTCGAACGTGTGAAGGGGAACCTTCATCTCTATCAGTCTACCGCAACGCCTTCTAAATCGTTGCACTTCGCCAGGAAAAAAAAAATGAGTGGAGAATCCTCCCTCAGTCGCCCAAGGAGAGTAGGGAGGAAAAGGTTTTCGTGTTTGCCTTGGACCCTGAAACCCTGTCTGCTCTTCAGCCGGAGTATCCCTGTCTTTCCTGCTTTCTCTGCATTCTCCCTACTCTTCCTTTCTCCTAAACTTCGTTCCACAAAGCTGTGAAAGCCATGATAATGCACACATACACCTCAATTTAGCTTCCCCTGCAGGAAAACACGCGCGCGCGCGCGCCCATTCACACACACACACACACACACACATAGAGAGAGAGACAGAGAGAGAGGAGCCAGAGAGAGAGAGAAACGAATAACACAACACACCAACAGTGCTGGTCCATCCTGCTGCCTGGCAGACCATAAGGACACGGCTCAGGAACCCTTCTCCTGTGGACCGTACACTTATAGAATGTAGAATGCAGAAGGGGAGGGGCAGAGGTTGGCATCACGAAATGGAAGCGCTGTTTGCTTCCTGAGTTCTTAGTAGGGAGGCTTGAGTTTGCAAAATATCTGCAATGACGAACGACTGAAAAAGAAGAAGGCTAAAATGAAAAGTTTCACAGAGAAAAGAAAGTGCAGAGGTTAAAAATAAATAAAACAGGACGGTGGGACACTCTGACAATTTTTTTAAAATCCAACACCCTAGCTGTAGCCAGGGGGTGTATCCCTTCCCTTCCTGAAAATACCCTTTCCTGCAGTGATCTTAAGAAAGGCAAAGTTGGGGTGGCTAGATTTGGGAGCTCACCTTCACCGGATGGTTGCTCTTGTCTTTTTGGAAGTTTGCGTTAAGCTGGTGGGAAAGAGACAAGTAGGAATCACCTCACCTGTGGCCATCTTAAGCGACATTTGGGGAACATGCCTGTGAAACTGACACATAGGGAAGTAACACCCAGCGAATGCATCTCCTCTTTGGCCTCTGGAAGGCTGACTGGAGACCAGGACCCTTCCCACGGTGAAAAGCATCTCCCTGCTCCCATGTGAAAGCATATCCTACCAGCTTGACAGGAAAATGGCATTGCCAGACAGATGAGGAGGATTAAGGTAAGGGGAATCAGATTAGTTTCCTCTACATAGTGCCCAGTCAGACGTGCTGGCTAGCTGACCCACAGACATTTGGCAGCACTGACCCAGACCCCAGGGGTTTGGCTTTGCCCTTAGTACAGCCAGACATTTGTTGAATCACTTATCTGTAGAATGGGGTTAAGAACCATGAACATCCATTAAGAAAGCCATGCAGATTAATCAGTGGCTCTGGAGAATTTTGAAGGATGCAAAGGATCTAGGTACATGCTCAAATTGTTAGGAACCAAACCCTTTTACAACACCATCAATATCTGATCTTCAGTGACAGAATCATTCTCTCCTGCATCCTCCTCAGACAAATAGCACCCGCTCACATTCAAGGCAAACAGGTTGCCATCTCAGCTGGGGTGATGTTGTTCTCAAACACTGCCTCCTTGAGGCAAGCTTGGGGGAAAACAACTATGCAACACACACAAGTGTGCACACACTCCTAACACACACAGACATACTGTACATATGTACACAAAATCTCAGGGAACAAAACAAAATATATGTCTCATCATGCAATGAAATCCTACATAGCAAGCATGAAACTATCCTGATAATTCAAAGGATGAAATGAGCAAAACCAAGTATTTGAATGTGACTGCAAGTCTCTCCCAGATAATTTTATTGACTGGTATTGTAGCAAAAAACTAATATCTTCCAGCCTTGTAGTCTGCTCTCTTTTGGGATTTCAGGAAAGTTTCAGAACCTGCAATTCTATGCCAAGCATGAAGGCAGAGATTGAGAAAAGGGGGCTCATGTTTTCTTTCCAACTAGCTACCAGGATAACACAGTCAGTCTGTGAACCAAACATGTCTATTTCTTTCCTTTCTAAAATGTTTCGATTCCCAGGAAATGTGCCATTGTCTCCCACCTGGTGGCAGCAAGTATAAGTAAGGATGTGTGAATTGATTCTTTAGCAACACTATAACTCTCTTGGGTGAGGGGCTGGGGGCTTATATGAAGTAGACCATGTCGTTTCTCTCCCATCAACTATGCTTGAAGAAAGACAACATTTTTTTTTATTCATTGGGTTTTGACCAGCTATGAAATTAAAATCACACCATACAAGTGATTGATGAAAATCTGGGGAGAAATACACTTTCATGGCTTTTGGGGGAGATAAAAGGGGTCTGTCTATCTCTCCTGATGACTGCACAGTAATAACCATTATCCTCAAACCATATCAGAACAGATTTTATGCACAAAACTGATCTTTTATACATTTTCTTGCCAAATTGTAGGCATATATTTATATAGTATCTGGTGATTCCTACCAGAATATTTTATTATCTTAGTGATTTCTCAGGTTCTCAAAAATAGGGGTGGCCTTTCTCAGTGCCTAATACAATGCAGCCCTCCCTGATTTTGCTTAATAAACACTTGCTGAAGCTTGAAACCTATTCATTTCCAGCAATGTAGAGGCTGCTGCTGTGAATGAATAAAAATTTGTTCTCATTGGTTTCAGAGTGAGAACTAAATGCTTATTTAAAGCATGGAATATATAGCCCTTAAGGAAATATAGTCAATCTTTCCATTTTCAGAGTGGATATTGGAACTACAATTAAGAAGCAAATTACTAACAATTTTTTTAATGGCTTGGAAAGTGTCCTTATCCCATGTAGTCCTGGCAGCAGCAGACTAATGCTGATATTGTTAGCTTCAGGGGATAATAAATTTTTTTCCTAAGCGAACAGAGTATCTGCAGTGACTGTAAACAGCTTTGGGGTTATAGATTCAAATGTTTAACCTGTTGAAGGTCAGAATGAAATTACTTTCTTTTGTCTTCAATTTCCCCCACCCCTCCTTGTCAAGCTTTGATGATACCATCTGATTTACTTGGTATATTCTAAGAGCTCCTAAGCACTCACTGCAGGATGTTCTAGAAAAGATAATGAAATATTGGTCAGTGGTCTTTAGTTTCTCAGAGTACAATTCTTATGTGTTTATTAAATGTTTATTAAAATCTCTGACTAGGGCTTCTGCAGATCTGCAGCCCAAAGGGAAAGTGCCTCCAAGGAAAGGCAAAAAAAAAAAAAAAAAAAAAAAAAATCCACAGAAACCAGGAAACAATTCAGGAGCATTATAATAGGGATTATATAATCCCTTCTGCTCCTATGGCACTTTACAGAGTGCTTTCCTCTGCATTATTAACTCTTTTATTTCCTTGAACAAGGCAGCAGGTGGGGGAGGGCAAAAATAAAACTTGACAGCTTATAGGATGTAATGATGGAATTATTATAGATTTTTTAAAAATCTAACATATGGCCTTTTGTGATACATAGGATCCTCATTTGTCTAAGAACAGTCTTTTAGCTGACATTTCATGAGCTCTGAGTTTTTTTCCAAAGCAGTGGTTGTTGCTCCACTTCTGATGCTCCCAGAGGGGGCCAGCATAGAAGAGGAGCCAGAGAAGAAACAAGAAGAGGCAGAGACCCTGAACCGATTACTCACAAAGACCTTTTTTGTTTGTGTGTATGTGTTTTGTAAAGGAAATAAATTGAAATCCTGCTAAGGATAGGGTGCCCGACCTTTCCAAAGCCCACCCACTGTAACTCTTTCAGTGGAAAAAAATAATTTTAAGGGTTAAAAAAAGCAAGCAAGCAGCCATTCTAAAGGGAGATGCAGCACCCTCACTAAAGCAAATAGATCTTATTCTCAAAATAATAAAAACAAATTTATGAATTTTCAAAAGGAAAATAAAGGAACAGTGACCCCAAATAATACAATTTATCGCTCCTCTGAAAATAATTTTAAGAAAAAAGAAGAAAGAGCTTCTAAAAGGAAGTTCTCCTCACCCTCATCAAAGCCAAAGAAAAACTTTAAAATGAAAAAAGAGAAATCATCTTAAGTTAAACAGTATTTCTAATCTTAAAATATTCATGAAATTATATTATAAACTTGATTTGACTTCATGGCTCATGCTCAATCTCTTGAGAAAATTAAGGGGGCAAAAATAAAGGGAAGATCTACCAACCTCATCAAAACTCCCTAACATTATTTTTCCCAATTACATAAAATGTGCAGAACAGGCAAATCCTTACAGATGGGAAGGAAAGCAATATGGGAGGTGGAAAAGGGGATGATAGCTACAGGGCTTCTTTTGAGGGTGATTAAAATGTTCTGGAATCAGAGAGTGGTGATGAGTGTAGAACCTTGTGTATACACTAAAACCCACAGAATTGTGTATGTTAAAAGGTGAATTTTATGCTATGTAAATTACATCTCAATTCTTTAAAATAATTAAAAGAAAGATATCATCCCTCTAACCACCAGATAAGAAACCTAGTATTCTCCCAAAAACGAACAAACAAAAAATCCCACAAAATTTAAAAAAGGAACTAAAAAGAAGGGAGATCCTCTTAAAGGATCTTCAGTCTCACCAAGGAAAATAACCTTAATTTGCCACTCTTTCAATTAAAAAAAATTAAGGAAAACAAAAAAAAAGGAATCTTTTTAAGGGCAGATATTCTCGAAATTATAAAAATTAATGAAATTTACGAATCCTCCCTTCCAGATATACACATTGTAATTAAAAAAAGAAAGAAATATTAAAGGGTAAGTCCCTGATTATACCAAATCTCCTGAATTTTTAATTTCCAGAAAGGCTGGGGGTAGGGGGAATAAAAGAAATACCACTGCTCCATGACTAAAGATCATAAACTTTATTCTTAAAATACAATTTTTTAAAGATTTAAAATAAAATTAAGAATGGAAAGTTATATGTGTTGGTGAAGAGGATATTACTAATGAAACAAAAACAAAATCCTCTTAAAAGGAGGAAGTACTTCAGTGTCACAAAGACCCGTACATTTTTCTGTCAAAAAACAACAAAAACAAATGTGATTTTTTTTAAATAAGAAAAAAAAAAAAAGAAAATCCTTCTAATGGGAGTTGACTCAAATGCACTCAAAAACTTTATTCTTTTTATATTTATTTACTTATTTATTTTAATTAACTTTTAACTGATGCATAATAGATGTACATATTTTCAGGGTACATGTGATCATTTAATATATTCATATAATCTACCAAAAGCTTTATTCTTAATACAGAATTTTTGTAATTGGAGAATAAATAAAAAAGATAGGTAAGGGAGAGACACAAAGCCAAGAAAGTTCTCTTAAACAAAAGTATTCTCAGCCTCAGAAAAGCCCCTTTTTTTCTCAAAACAAGCAAATACATTTAGAATTATGGGGGCTGGAGGGGGGAAGAACATGAACAGTATATTCTAAAAAAGAAATATTTTTCTTAAGGGAATGAAGATGCCCCCAAACTCACCAAAGTCCTGGAATATTTTGCTGAAAACAAAAAGGAAAGAAAGAGAAGGAGAAGGGGAGAGAGAAGGAAGAGAGGGGAAAAGGAGGAGAGAGAGAAACATAGAGAGGGAGGGAGGAGGGGAGAAAGGAGGGAGGAGGAAAGCAGGACAGGGAAGGAGGAGAGGAAGGTAGAGAGAGGCAGAGATAGGGAGAGGGAAAAAGAGGGAGAGAGAGAAAGGAAGGGAGGGAGCCAGAGAGAGGGACAAAGGGGAGAGGTGGAGAGGGAGAAGGAAAGAGGGGGAGAGAAGGGAAGAGAGAGAGAGACTGAAAAAGAAAGAGGGGAGAGAGAGGAAAGGAGAGAGAGAGAGGAAGAAGGAGGATGGGGGAGAAACGTGAAGGGAAGGGGAAAAGGGCTAGTTAGGATACAGTGAAGGAGGTAGAGAAGGAGGGGTGGGAAATTGAGGAAGAAGAAAATTAACAAAGGGATTATTTTTTAAAGGATCAAAGGAAGAAATTCGATTCAGGAAAATGCACCAACACTTTACTGCAGACATTGCATATTATTCCTGATGACCACCCTACTCCATCCCCCACAATAGGGAAGAAAACCCCGCAAAATCTTTCTTAAGCTTCTTCAAGGGGGAGAATGTTGGAGGGGGGATTGCCCAATATCAACCTATCCCAGGGACCTTATTTATCTTTCAGTCTTCACTGTTAAAAAATAAATTTAAAAAATAAATAAATGCAAAACAAGGAAAGAAAAAGAAATTCTTTCCGGGAGAGATGCCCCAATCTAATGTTTCCCAATAAACTGTTTCTTTTAAAGAAAAGGAAAGAAAGAAAAATCCTACTAGGGAGGGCTCCCCGGCCTCATTAAAACAAGTTGCGCTTGTAGGTCCTCTCCACAAAATCTATTTTTTTTTTTAATGGAAATCCTCCAAACCTTAAGAGAGATCCTCCCCCACTGCCACTAAAAGCAAGGAATCCTGTCCCCTAGAGATTTTTAAAGAAAAAATTATTTCATTGTAAAAGGACATACCTTCAACTTTACTAAAATCAGAGGACTTTATTCCTCTCCATATCCAAGAGAAGAAAAAAAATATTTAAGGAAAAGGGAAGAAATCCTCCTAACCTAAGGCAAGTTGGCCATAATCGCTCCAACACCATTGAACTTCCTCCCTGAGATTTTTTTTAAAAGAAAAAGCAAAGAGAGAAAAAAATCCTCTTTAAACAAAACAAAAAAAGGGCTTCCTTCTCCCACTGGTTCCACTGACTCTTGCGTTGTACAAAGAAAAGGCACTATCCCTCTCAAATGGCACCAGTGAACCTTAAATTCAGTACTAAGGCTGAAGGATGATACATTTTAATTCCAGGTTGGCTTCCCTCTGCCCCAACCTATTTCTGGTTACCTTCCCCATCATCCAGGTAGGCGACACTCCCAAGAAAGACACTGTCCAAAAGGAAAAGAATTAGGAGGCAAACCTGCTGGGGAAAAATCATAACTCTTTTCCAAACCAAAGAAATGATTTAGGAATTAGCTGAGTCATTGTTCCCATCGAATACTACAGAGAATTAAGAGTTGATGATAAACTCGAAAACAGTGACATTCTTGCTATTAACTACCAATTAGACAGACACCGCTACCTAAGAGGAAAGGATCCTTAGCCAAGTCAATAATGGAGGTGAACCATCCTCCATTATGTCTCATTATGTGCTGGCTTTGATGTCTGTTCCTGCAGGGTGATCAAGCCCTTTTGGCTTGATTTTCACGAATCCATAAAATTTGCAAGTCATATTTATAAACAGAGAGTAAGACTCAATTAACGTTTTCCAAATTTTAAAATTCATTTATTTCCTTAAAAACTAAACTGATACCTGCTCTCTGTGTGCTATGTGCTTAGCATTGTGCTAACCACTGAGGATTCTACAGTGAACAAAATGACATGGATGAGACTTCCTTTTAGCAAAACTGGTAAGTGGGACTCAATTACAAAAACAAATATACAGATGGTGGTTATTTGTTTTACCAGATGCTTTGCCAAGGTATTCACTATTAATAGTCAACTATCTCAACTTATTGCACTTCTTTGGACACTTAGATTTTATTTGTCCAGCTAGCTTTTGTGACTTCACCTTGGAGAAGAAGATCCACAACAAAACCAAACTTCTCTTCCCATTGTCAAATTCCCTAAAGGAAAAATCTAAATTTCGGAGTCACTTTTAACTATATGTCAAAAAAAATTACTGATGACTTTGTCTCTTTAACATGAAGTTACAGCATTATGCTAAACTGGGTGTATCATACCCGGAAGGGAAAGAAGAATATGTGAAGACATTATCAACAATTATAAGGAAACAGAATATTCGATTCATCCAGCTTTCATTAACCAAATGTGGTAGAAAATTGAGAGAGTTAATAAGCTGTATACAACCTAACCAAGGTTGAATCAGTTATTTAAAAGGGAAGTGTAATGCATTATTGAGTAAGATCAGAATCTTCAGCGTGGTCGGTAGCACCTAGATTTTCAGATTTTCATCTTCCAAAGCATTATAGGCATTTTCTGTTTAAGCCTCCTGCTTTAAAGAGACTGTAATAGAGATATTGGCCCCCACGGACAGGGATTCTTACCCCTCGTTTCCCTCAAGCACCTGTAGGATACTGAGAGATAAGCTTAATGCTCCCCACCCACCCACACAACCAGAGCTTTGCAGTGTTCTTCTGAAACAAGAAGCTGTGGGTCTGAGGACTGAGTCTTTTCCCTGACTCCAGGAATAGAGGGGAATGAAAGTACAGCTTGCAGGACTCAATCCTGGCTGTTCATTCATTTGCCTTCTCCTGCAGCAAATGTCTCTACCTGTTCTCTTCTGGGATTTTGCAGCTTGACACAGGAAATGAAAGGTATCTGCTGAGTAAAAATTGTTAAGCTCCTTGGCTGTCAGTAAAGAGACCTGAAACCCAGGCAGTTTTCATTAACTCTGGGCTGTCAGTTGAGTCCTCACTGTCCTGATGTCAGCTCCAGTGTCATGGTGCTATCCTCTGAACCATAACTCTAAGAGTAGTTTCTCAGTTCCATTTTGTAATAAACTGGATTTTTAAATTTTCCCTTGATAAGTGTCACTTGCATTTATTATGTATCTTTAATGTATTATTTCATGGTTTATTCACATCACTGTGCATGTCTCTTGCAGTATAAAGGAAAATACGTAGCTTTATTAAAACAGCTAAGTGTAAACAGTAGAGTAAAGCTGCAGAACAAGATTCT
The DNA here is from genome assembly GCF_030222135.1 of Aotus nancymaae. Lineage (NCBI taxonomy): Eukaryota > Metazoa > Chordata > Mammalia > Primates > Aotidae > Aotus > Aotus nancymaae. The sequence goes on from NW_026988472.1 coordinate 9,132,521, forward strand.
TGATTTCAGAAAATTAACAAGTTGGTACCCTTCTCACTAACCTCAATTAAAGCTTACTGTGACAATTTCCCTCCTGCGGAGCTTGAGTAAAACAACTTGTCTTTTACCCAGAATTTGGATATTGCTGTCCTTTTCTTCCCTACCTCACCTCTAGTGCAAACCACTTACTCTGTTTGACTGTTAAGATTAATTAAAATGATAATTTTGACATTGTTATGGTCTCCTCTGCTTTAATTCTTTACTTAACTTGGTGATGTGTTTTTGAGGTTTTGTTTTGTTTTGTTTGGTGTGAGAGCTTCACTTTGGTTTCACATGGAATCAAAGCACCCATTAGTGGTTCTCTTCATGGTTTTCTTACAATGCTTTGCACTGTGACTCCTCTTTCTAGAAATTCCTGAAAAAGCCTTTCTTTTCATTTCCACAATTCCTTAATGGCACTGAACTTTTTGAATTCCTCTGTCTTTTTTTCTAATGATGGAACACAAAGGTAGACATTTCTAACCAGCTTGGAAGGTTGCTTTTTGTGTCGGAGGTACTTGGTATCCAGTATAGCAGGGCATTATTGTGAATTACGCACAAAGTATCTGCTAGTCTGTTAAGTGTTCAATAATTTGGTACTTGGTGTTTTAAATGCTTTATAATATGATCCACATTTGGAGGATTGTTACATGGGCGTTTAATAATGTTTTATAATATTTGAAGAAATATTGGGACTTTTAGATGTGGTGGGAGCGCATTATTGCTTTTCCAACCTAAATAATGGAACAAAGATTCTTACAATTCAAAATTCATCATCCAACAAGCTTTCAGAGATGGATTAGGCGCAGATATGAGAGATTGCCTGATAGCAAATTCACTTTGATGTAAGAAGTTTAGGGGGAAAAAATGAAGAAGTTGTTTGAGGAAAGTAGGAACAATATATCCCCCTCAAATCTAGAGAGAAAACTGGTATTAAATTAAGCAGTGACCGTGAAAAGTATCAGTAGAAGTGAGGTTGTACTTGAATTGGGCAGGTGAGCCACGGCCAGGGAATCATAGGGTACTGATTGAAATACTGTAAAAAATAAAGTAGATGGGGCAAGCCCTTTTGAAATTTTAAAGGCAACAGATTCCCTAGCAAGCAGACTCAGAAAAATAAGTAAAGGCAATCGACAAAATTTTGTATATCACCTGATTAATGTTGTACAACCACTGAAGAGCTGCTGATTAGTATAATATGGCTGAAGTGGAGGGTTGGCTGATGGGGCATATAATTTAAAACTATCCAGATTTCAATTTCTTTGTATGCCAAATTCCAATTTAAACTACGAAAGCTAAAATGGGAGAAAATAAATGTATTATCTAGTGTCCTTTTTCTACTGTTTTGGGCCCTCTTTGATTCACATTGCACTTTTACAAAAGTCTCATCTGCTTTCTCTATGACATTCTTCCTATTTAATTTCAGTGTTTTCTATAGTGGAAGTAAGAAACCATGATGAAAATCCAGCGAAACCTTTCGTCTTCAATATTATAGATCCATGGAATGTCCTGGAGAGAGTCTTTGGGGATCAGGTAGTCCAGTGATTTTAAAACCTTTTTAGAAGTAGAATCTCATGTTTTTCTCAATGAAATAATAAACAAAAGTCAGACATTTAACATTAAACATGTAGTGTTTTATTAGTCCTCTTCTATGCTAAAATGGGTTTGTAAATAACTTAGCTTCCCAATTGATCATTTTAGGCTAATGGGAGAGTGAGTTTGCATTCCATGTTTATTACTAGCTCCTTAGCAAGGAGGCTGGTGATGCAGGAGCACATGGGACAGAAAAAGAAACAAGTCAGGGTTTAAAATTTGGCCTGTAATATTCCAGAAAGTAGAACATACTTTCTTGGAAACATGGCCATTCTTTCAACTTTCTTTCTTCCCTCCTCCTAACCTGGAATGTGTTACAACTATCTCATAAAGTGGGTTGTCATAATGCACACTGTCTTTGCTTATGGGGATTATTATTACTGGGGATTGTGTTCCTGACCAAGGACACCACACCAAATAAACTGTAGATATAACTAAAAATATGCGGTAAAAGCTAGTGTATAACTGTAAGTCTCTGTAATCATTTAAAGCAGCAAAATTGTTCCAAGTCCTATAAAATAGGCATAAATGTACCATCCACATTGAATTTATAAGGGGCCTCAGTGTACTATAAACTGTACATGAAGCACATAAAAGAGCCAATTCTACATAACTTTAATCCATTGTTTATTATTTACTTAGAATTTACACTCTGCCTGCATCCAGAAAAGATATGAAGTATCTTACAAAATTAAATGCACACAAAACAGTACAATTAAGCACAAATAAAAACAAGACAAAGCCAGTTCAAAGCATGGGTGAATCAGACCTAGAACAAACATATGCTAGTTATAATAAACCCTAATTACATATTTAATTAGCAGTACTTTTGTTTGCTGCCTTTGGTGGTCTAAAGGCTTTGAGGAATGATTTGAATAACTCAGGCCTCTTAAAGTTGGTATCCAAGGAAGTTTGAGCTGATGCAATACATCTTCCTATAGCAAGCCGCAGCAACCACAAAATGAGGAACTAAAGGTTGCCAGGATTATGGTATGGGTGTTAATGAGCTGTCCTAAAAGGCTGCAGGACTAGGTTATTTTGGTGTGCTTGCATTTTAATATGCTAATGTATGTGTTTGTGAGGCATATCAGTATGCAATTTTCTCACAAAAATATTTGCTCCTTGGTAATTTGTAGCAAGAGGTTGAAGAGTTTGGACTCTTTCTTAGCTCTGGAGTCACTTCTCTTTGGTCGAGTCCAGTTTAGATGGTGGTGCAATATGGGGTAAATTGCTTAATCTTTCTGTGGCTTAGCTTTTATGTCTCTTAAATGAAGCCAGTGATGTGCCATTGACTCAGATCAGCAATCTCATCCAGCAGGCCTTCACTGGTATCCCATCTGGGCTAGACACCCTTCCCCTAGGTTTCCCATAGCACCCTGTGCAAACCTTTGCTTCTCATTTGCCACATACTGAGATCATTAACTTGTGTATCCCATTAGGCTGCAAGAGCAAGGCCCTTAGGGCCTAGCACATTGCCTGGCCTGCCAGTCAATACATGGTGGCAGAACTACCTTAGAAGAAAACCACAAAGACTGAATGAGAAATTAGATTTTTAAACACATATTTAAAAATGAGAAATATGCAGGTGGTAGCTTATTTTAGCATCACTTGTATACATGCCATGATATTTGCTATCATCACTTTCTATGTTTAGATGTGTAGATAAGTTTTACTATATTCCCCTCTCAAAAAACAGACTTAGCAATTCAGGTGCATTACCAGTAGGCAATAGTAGGCAGGACTGCCTCATATCTTCCCAGAGGATTGTAGATTTTTCTAACTCACACAGAGGCACCATATGTACTAGGAGGAGGCCCATATTGATTGTGTGGTCTTGAATTACTAGTCTTCAGTCATGAACATAGTTAATTTTAATAAAAATGAGAATGATGAGTTATCTACTTAGGTCTTAAAATATCTAAAATGCACATTTATTAAAATATTCCAGCATAATAACACTAAAGAATATTGCATTTAAGTATACTATATAGAGAGCAAGTTTAAACAAATAACTAAGTACCATTTAGTAACCTTTCCACTAATCTTAACATTAATCAGAATTTAATCTATTTCTGGTAGGCATTTCACTTTAATTGAAAAGCTCTTGACTCATTACCTTGGTGTCAAATTTCTCCTGTACCTAGCACTTGAATTTGGAGCTAGGTGTCAGTAGGACTATTCCAAGGCTCTCTCTTTTTTGTGAGGACTGAGAAGCAACAGCTAAGCTCTGATGTTCCTTTGGCAGTCCAAGTTTTATCTAAAATAGCTTTCTACTAATTACAGAAAAAGCCTTAACTTGTTTCACCAACGCCTCTGATCAGATTAGCACCCTAAGCTTGAAATAGTCTGGTCAGGAAAGAGAATATGAAGTCTCCAATCAGAGAGCAGGAAACCCTAACAGCCACCTTGTTTCCAATCAGAAGTAACAACTTTTCCTTTTAAATGAGATGGAAATCTTCTGCCCTTTCTAGAGTAGCTGCATGGCAAGATTACCACATAAAGTTGTATAAGTTGTGCACTATATGAGGGTGTCCTGCCTAAGGGACACCTTTCACATGTAGAAACCATAGATGTATATATTCATTGTGACAATTTTCTAGCAGATAGCAGTCTAGTGCCTTATTTTCACAAAATTGGTATATTGTAAGGGAGTGTAGACAAATGTAGGCAAATAATGTTTGGGAAAATGGACAGGAAAAAAATACTGAATTAGAGTTTGAAGTATTGGAAGCAAATGAGGAAAGAAAAGAATGTGTAATTTTTTAAGGAACATTTTCCTTTAAAGGGTTGATCCTGAGTAATTTTTTCAATAACTTTTCTATTTTTTTCCTTTGGCTATTTTCTCTTTGTTGATGAAAATCCTCCAAATGGCTTTGAAGGGAAAGGGAATATTGTTAATGTGTTGTCATTGGATGGAATGCAAGTGCCTTTTCTCTCATTACCCAACTGCTTATTTATAAGCCTTGGAATATACTGTGTTTAGGGAAACTAGTAATGAAGGTTAATATTTATCCAGTTATTAATAGAAGGAGCATGAAAATACTTCTCTTTTATCAAAATAATGAGACTATATTGTTCTGTATATATTCTATTTTAATGTTCTTCATACATAGTAGGTACTTAATAACTGCTGAATTAACATGAACAACAAAGCAGTCATAGATAGATAGATATATACAGATATTAAAAGATCTCCAAAGACAGCAAGGTAAAATATACCGAGAGCATTATAAGATTTGCTCTGAAAATGCTGAGGGAAAATGAGGACTTTCTTAAAGAAAACTGGTCTTACTAAGTCAACATGGTCTTTTAGGTATCAACTGAATAATAAGCTCCTTAAAATGGCTGCAGACAGTGGAGGAAACAGGGAAGGCCAGACAGAATAATCAGGGAATAAATCAATATTTGTTTAAAAGTGTGAACTGAAGACCTAGTAGGTCCCCAGTTTGTGGAAAGAACAGAGTAGATGCAAATTCTGCAATCTCATTTGAAAGACAAAACATGTACATTGGAGACAGATATATAACAATATGAGGAAAGATATGATTTTGTTACAGGATATGTAGTACAGAGTACTGCCATAGAATTATAAAAGAGGACCAATAAAGGATGGAGGAAGGCTTTTTCTGTAATTAGTAGAAAGCTATTTTAGATAAAACTTGAACTGCCAAAGGAAAATCGGAGCTTAGCTGTTGCACCTCAGTCCTCACAAAAAAAAAGAGAGACCCTTGGAATAGTCCTACTGACAATCTAGCTCCAAATTCAAGTTAGGGAAGGCTTCCTGATGGAGGTGAGATCAATTGAATTTAGAACTGTGGAGAGGAGAAAGCATTCCACTACAAGGGAGCAAGCAACATACACAAAGACTTGGAAGCAGCAAGAACCCTATTAGCTGATATCAAAGAGCTTTGACAGAAAGGCAGAGGGATTTGGACCTTATTATGTACAGCGGACATTAATTAAAGTTCTTGAGTAGGAGAGTAACATAATGAAAGTACTGTTTTTAAGATATATATTGTGACAGTGCAAAGGATAGATTGGAAGGGAACAATACAGAATGCAGAGAGATTACTTGGGCTGTTGCAGAAATCAAGGTGAGAGATGATGGTGGCCTGCTTACCTCAAGCAATGATAATCTAAAATCATTCATTTAACACCTACTCTGTACTGAGCACGTGCCAATAACTGTAATTTGCCTGAAGGAAATTATAGTCAAGTAAAGGAAATAAGACCAAGTATACAAATAACTGTAATCTCAAATAGAAAACGAATATGGCCACAAGAGAAACTCAAATTCAACGGAGATAAGAATTGATTGGGCCCTAGCAAGATGGGGTAGACTTGGATTCAGCAATGAGTAAAATGACATTCCAGAATTTTTCTTATTTGGGCAAAAGTGCTGAGAGGAGTGATGAAAAGGGAATTCTAGGCAAGCAAAATAGTGTGCGTGAAGGAACAGAGATGGGAAAACTGTTTATTTATTTATTTATTTATGTATTGGAATCCAGAGGATGTGAGAGAAGTGGGGGAGAACAAGTGAATGGTGGAAGGAAAAAGAAACAGTCAGAGGAGGTAACATAGGATGTTGATAATTTTCTCTCTACTCTGCAACTCACCCTTTTCTCAGGCTGTCTGGATTCTTTGTGGGTGCTGTCAGAGGGTCTGCAATGCTTTTGTTTCCCCTCTGGATTGCCCATTTCTATGCACCACCTTTCTCTGACATGAGAGCATCAGATCTTGACTGATTGACTTTCAGAGATGTCCTGGTCTGAGAAGGGAGGTAATTCCCCTATGCATTTTATACAGGGTCAGTTTCTACATGAAGGAGCATCTATATTCAGTCTTTGGTATTCAAGAGAATCTTTCAGTCTCAGTTTTGCTGCCTGTATATGTCTGTCATACTTTTAGACGGCCTTGTCATGCATGTAAGGAATACTACTTGTAATTGGCTTTTTCTGTAGGCTTATAATATTGAAATCGCAGAATGAGCCTTCAGAGACCTTCCCAATCAGGCATATTATAGCCAAAAAATGTAGTTGTCTTTCTGGACTACAACTTGATTTTTGTACCATACTCTACTGCCTTAGACACACATTTCCCATCTCCTATGTCCGTGAATTCTCACCCCAATCCTGTGTAATTAGCCATATTCATTTAATTCCCATTGTGCAGATGAGAAAACTAAAGCTAAAGGAAACTTAACTAAGAATCAGAGTCAAGATTGAAGCCCAAGGCTCAGGATTACAAAACCACTTCCTAGTTCACCTCAAGATAGTTAGTACAAGGTTTTCAAAGCAGCCTCCTTGAGCCCAGAAATGACCTAGGTTCCTCTAAACAAAGTGGGATAATGGGGGCCACTTGCCTGCCTTTTAGGACTAATTATCTATAGAGCTAAACAAATCCAGACTTAAGATGAGATACCATGTTAAGGTGGTTGTAATAGTTGATTCTTAAAAAGTCTTAAAATTGTTTTAAAATGCTTATAATGATGACTCATTATTGAAACTGTTTGAGACTTCCTGAGATCAGAATTCTCAAAAGGTTCTATAATTCCTAAGAGATTAAAAACACACCAGTCTTGTGCTGTGGGCCCAGAATTGAGATTTAACAGGCTAACTCTATTCCTAGCTGTGCCTTTGTGATTTCAGATAAATCTTTTAACCTCTCACTTCTTATTTATCCATTTGCAAGCAAACGTATCTCTCACACTAGAATATCTGGGAAGCACTTTAAAATTCTAGGCTCAAAGGTATTTTAAAGCCTTATGAATTCTGTAAAGCACTTTGCATAGCTTTAAAATGAATGTGACACCAATACATGGTAGAATTCATTCACTAAACAAAAGTAAAGAGCATAGGGACAAGGTTAGAGTCCAGATTTCTGCCTGCTTATTACTGTTTTTTAAAACATGCATCTCAGCACTATGTTCTGCTTCCATCTCTGCCACAATATGGTGTTGTCACAGCAAGTTGGATTATTTTGTATACTGCCTCCTGTAGAGCACTATGTCACTAAGACTGATTGATGGGCAGAGATTTTTCTTAGGTAGAAGCCTAGTGAAGAAGAATTCTCTATTTCACTTCCTTGCTTTGAAGCCTAGATTATATGAAAGAAGAAATGTTTTAGACTCTTTGGAATAATATTTCTCTGTCCTATGACTTAATGTCCTTGTCTATAAAATGTAGTTAAATTTGCTTCTACCTACAGAGAGTATGGTGTGAGGCAAATGAGAGAGCTGTAGTGTAATATAGTGGGCTTCTGAGTCGGATACATTTGGGTTACAATCCCAGCTTTGTCATTTCCTAGCTCTGTGACCTTGAGCAAAGACCCTCACTCACCTTTCTGAGTCTCATTTTCCTCATTTATAATATGAGTCTAATAATTCCCACCTTGTAAGGTTGTTCTAAGGATCAAATGACATATCAAGTGCTTAGTTCAGTACCTTGCACCTAGTTGATTCTTTAAAACAATGGTAGCCCCTATAATGTGGAGAACACTGACTTCATTTCAGACAAATGCTATATTTGCTCACTACTTCTGGTCCCCTTTGCTTTCAAAAGGGTGAGTGCCCTATGCAGAATAAGGAAAAACTCAGAACAAGGATGACTATCTTAACAATGTATCTAACATCAGAGTCATATATCCACTTTAATTACCGCTGTTTCTTTTTCTTGTGGTTAAAGGAGCATGTTAAGAGAAAGAGTCACAATTCAACAAGTATTTCTGAGTATTTAGTATGTGCCTCTCTGACTTTTTTCATAATAACTTCTTGAGCCATAATTTATCACAGAAAAGTGGCAGATATTTCATTGATATTAGTCATTGTAGGATTTCCTGTTTTTAGTCAATAATTATTTTAATCTTTCCTGACATCTGAGCTACAAATATCTGAATATACATATAAATTATATATAAATATATAATTTCCAGGGTGCATAGCATTGGCAGCAATTTAATTTATAATTGTCTCTAGCAAGAATATTAGTAACACTTGGGTGATCTGCCTTCAGTCATTAAGGATGATGATGAACTTTGATCATTCTGGAAAATAATGAACTTCTTTCAGCAAAGATGATGGTGAACTTTCATGATCAATGTATGAGAGTTTACAAAATTTCGTATTAACTTTATTCCAACTGCGAAGAAATTGCTGGAGAGACCTAAGTCCCAAAAGAAGCTCTTTTCACTTGGAGTCTCTCCTAGGTAGATTTTTCAAACAGATAGAAGCACTAATTCAATATCTATATGGAGTTTTTTCCAATTCATAGAGGACTAGAGAAATGCCATTAAATTTCAAAGCACCCTTTTTCAGTTAGAGAAGAAAACTATTTTATGTTGTCTACTTCCCTGCCACCCTTCTTGATTAGAGTTGTTCTGAATCTGCCACCAAAGAATACTGAAAACTATGTTTCCCTAGGATATCCTTGTAATTTGAGATTGCAGCATAACAAACATGGCGAACACAATTTCTCATGCATGGATTTATATCCATGAGACGAATTGGAGGGAACAAGGCTATTCTGTTTATGCACTGACATTGCAACATCTGCTCCTATTAAGAGACCTGAACTCTGATACCAAGTTTGGCTGCCCTGACAAGGTCTCCGAAATCCTAAGGTTCCTCACAGTTGATGATATTATCTATAATCAACTCTACATCTCCAGGTGAAATGAAGACAGATTTAGGTATTTAATTCATGATCTCAAGTAGTCTTGAGATTTCATAGAGGAGGCTCATGGCAGAGCATGCCTCTTGTCCTCTAGGAAGTACTTTGACTCAGTAGTCTAAAAATAGCATGAATTCCAGGGATAGTCATCTAGACACTGCTGTGGTCAAATGGCTGTGTTTGCTAAGCACACATCTTAGTAGACAGACAAATGATTAAAAATGGTTGTGAAGAGACAGCGCTGACCTTCTGGGAAGTGTGAGGCAAATCTAGCTTGTGTGTCATCCTGCAACGCGATCAAGTTCTGTATACAGTGGAAAGCTGCCACTTAAAGCCCACCAACGGAACAAGGTCAGCCAGATAAAAAAGGCAGGGCAGCAACATCCAAGTTCGCATCACATTTCCACTCATCTGAGTTGGTGCTCTGTGTTTTATAAATGGCAATTGGAAACTAAACAGCTGGTGTATGATGTGGCGAGGTAATCAGAATCCTAGAGGATGAAGAAAAGCTTTCTAGGACACACTAAAATACAGCATGGCTTGGCCTTGGGCTTCCAGCAAATGAGAGAGTGTATGTGCAGACCATTCTAGTCAGGAACTCTCAGAAACAGAATGTCTTTTTACATATGGAGTCAAATATGAATCTTAGTTGCAAAAGTATGAAAAATTTCTAGCCTGAGTAGTGGATAAGGCTGGCCTCAAGAATAGGGTTTGTGTGTAGAGCATGAAAGACAGTGCCCACAATTATTTGCAGCCATGTGTATACATGACTAGTCATCACTCTCACCTGTACTACATTTCAGCATTAGGGACAACAATGTGTGCCTTGTTTCTCAAGTCCATATCACAGAAGGCTAATGTACAGATTATGCTTTAGAAGAAGAAAATATTAAAAAGAATACCACATACAGTTAGTTATCCTTTTTAGGCTAAAGTCAATCCTAGGAACTGACTCTTAGTTGCCAGGGGGACTTTTGTGGGAAAAGTTAAAGTACTGTAGTTGGAGAAGTCAGTCAAGAAAGCTTCAACTCAGTTGTAGGAGCTATTGGGGCCCTCTATACTCCATGTGTGTCTGAGCAAGGTCATGGTGCTAATGGTGTAAACAGTAGTACAGGGTTGGCTATGAGGCAGCCCAGCTCTTGAGGACAGTGTGCTTTATCATTGCCTTTTCTCTCTAAGGAGCCTGGTCACTAGAGCTGTGTATGACCCATTGCATTCTTTGCTCAGAGGCAGCATAGGGTTTCTGTCCTCTGGCATGTGACTTCTATCTCTGGGCAGAGGGAGGAAAAATAAACAATCAAAGTAGTCTGCCTTCTCTCTCCTTAGTGTCTTCTAGTCCCATTGCCATTGAACTCTGTCTTAGCGGTTTTGATCAAGGCTTCTACCACAGCAGACACTGCCTCTGTGGGATGGCTATAGATGAGGTATTTGAATATTTCATCACCTTTGGGTGGGTCTTTCCCAGCTTCTGCTTAAGAAGGGGAAAAATGGGAGAGGTGAGGGAGGAGAGGAGTCTCCAAGTGGGTTATATCTCAAATGCTGTTACTTCTGCTATCTCCCCTCTGACTACTCCCTTGGCTGCCACCCTAAGGGGCACATGGTTCTTGTTTTGTTTTGGGGTGTCACCATGTGGTTTAGCGTGCCACTCTCATTACAGAGCTTGGTCTTCCTGCAATGTAGTGGTGACCTCAACAAAGAAGGAAACTGATATGTGCAAGCTAGTGTGGGCAGGTTGTTGAGGCTGTGAGCTGACAATGACCTCTACTTTATCCTGCCCCTGCTCTGGGATAAAAGGCCCCAAAACTCGCCACAGGTAAAGATGCCACTCAATTCATTCTAACATCCTAGCAATTATTTTATCAGGGTGAATACAGAGGCACTTCCCCATTCCTCCTGGCTTCACAAAGTCCTGCAGTCCCCTTGGGACAGTGAAGACTATTAATCCTAGGGCATCCTGCAGGGGGAGTTCTAGGTCAGGAAGCAGATAGAAGCCCTTAGCCTGGTTCACTCTTGGGACACCTTCAACTGTGACTCATAGTAGGCGTCTGATTTTCTGAGTCACCACTATTAAGGGATACTGGCCATCCAGTGTTCATTGTGAGCTCTTGATAGCTATGCAGACTTTACATACTCTTGGAAGAACAAGAGAATCTATTTTGAAGCTCACCACTCCCTACCTCACCCCCTCCATGCATTATTGAGTCAGTTTGTGGCTCTCTGTATACTTAGGCACAGTCATATGGATTTGCCCCTGCTGATGAATGTGTGTTTCTCTTCCTACTAGTATGAGTTAGTATTTCTGTGTAGGAGTGTAGCATTAGGTCTTTTAATCAAGTCCTGCGAGGGGCATTCTCAGATAATTAATAGACCAATTTGTTTAGGAAGCACTTCCCACCCCCAGATTCCCGAAACAGACTGGGCTGATCAAAAAAGAAAAAAGTCAGATCAGAACTCCTTGGGGTGCCCCCAGAAGATCAAATAGTCCAATTTCAGATCAGCCATTTGGGATCCAGGAAATGGTATTGGGACTAGAGCCTGAAAGATGGAAGTACTGGGTATGGGATGGAAAAAAAGAAGAGAAAGGAGCTTTAAGCATGAAAGATACCAGAAATAATTTCATGAAGAATGTTTCTCCAAAGGCAGACAGCAGAAAGAATTTCATGAAGAATATTTCTCCAAAGACTGTATGTGTGTGTGTATATATATATATTCTCTCTCTCTCTCTCTCTATATATATATATATATATATACTCTCTCTCTATATATATATATATATACTCTCTATCTATCTGTCTGTCTATATATATATATATATACTCTATATATATACTCTGTGTTGCTAGCAGATGAGCTAGTCAGACTCTGTTTCACTGGCTTTGTAGAAATAAGCAAATAAGCAATCATGAAGTAAGTGGTCATGTTGGAGAAGCCCATGCAGCAAGGAACTATGGGTGGCCTGTAGGAGCTAAGCATGGCTGCAGCAAGAAACAGACCTCAATCTTGTAACCATAAGGAATTGAATTCTGCCAACAAGCTAAGGGAGATTGGGACCATACCTCTCCCCAGCCAAGCTTCTGATGAAAACATAGCCCCGGAAGATAGCTAGATCACTGTCTGGTGACACCTTGAAGCAGAGGACTCAGCTAAGCTGTGCCTGGACCTCTAACCTACAGAAACTGTGAGTTAATAAATGGGTGACTTTGTAAGCCACTAAGTTTATGTTAATTTTTTACTCAACAATAGAAACTTAATACATATATGAATCCCCTGCAAGGTCATACTTAGAGTTGAGGCCACAACCCACACAGATCTACTCCACATAATCTGTCTCATTATCCTGAGACAGAGAAATGTCAAAAAGGTAGCTTCACACATTTTTTTGCTGACCATGTCCTGAAAGTGTTGTTTCTTATTATTATTCATAAAGAGGGTACCTTGACACAGCTGAGCCAAAGTTTTACAGCCCCATTGTCAAACTGTAATCAACAAGCTTAATAGGGTTATTTGTTTAGGATTTTGTAATAATCAGTTCTCAGTTCTGGCATGACTAATCAAAACACATTTATATTTGGCTTTTAGAATGTGTTTTATGCTTTCATTTAAATATAGTTACATAAACTTGAGTGACTTCATATTCCATTCACAAAATAGATGGCGTTGTATCTTGGACTCAGGCAAAGTACCCCACTTAAGCAGAGTGCCTGTTAAGAGACTTGAAAATGGGCATTTCACATGCTTTTTAGCTCTTAGTTTGCTCTAGGTTGTTTGTTATGTGAAGAAATGCCTTGTGATATTTACCTTGAGGAAATTAATTGAACATTCTGATTCAAGAAGCCTCTTTTGGGGCTGCAGGTTGCATTAGAACACAGAACTCAACAAGAGGTTAAGGAATGTTATCTATGAAATTTCTCAAGATCCATTGTTGAAGTGTATCAATGAGACCTTGAAAGCATTTTGACCCAGGAAAATGGAATCATTTTTATTTATTTATATCAATTTGTTTAAAGGATTATACTTAAGCTAATATATATCTACACACACATTCTGTTAAAAACTGTGTAAGTGGCAATAATACAAAATGAATATGGTCTGTAACACTTAGACATTCTTAGAAATAGATGCTATTAAGAAAATATGACATTTTACTGCACTTTAAACTTGGGGAAAGGAACGCACTCTCTAAGTGTATCTACTGAGGCGATGAGTTATGAAAATGATAACCTAATTCCTCAATTACCTTTGTGGGATGTTGAAAGGACAGATCAGATAGAATGTATAAAACAGTTTAAGCATAGTGGAAAATGTGTGCTTGATACTTTTTTTTCCATACAGTAAAAGGTTCTATACATGGAAATTTGCCTTCCTGAAATCCTTCACTGACAGCTTTTCCTTTACTGCCTCTTTGATTCTACTATTCGCTCACTCCAGAACTACCTTCTCTCACCCGAATATTCATGTACCCACTTTAGTTTCAGGCCATCAATCAGAATGTTCTCTTACCTCCAAACGTGCTATTTGGAGAACATGTATATGAGGGATTAAATTAGTAAACCGAGATTGACCAAAAGGATTCTAAAGCATCTCTGAGTCCTTGAATGAGGAGATAATATGTGTATGTATTTAATACATTTTGAGATCAGAGAGACTGTCTCCTTTCACACTTACCTAAGTTTTATGAGGTTTTAGCTCATGTTTCTCTGTTATTTATCATTATGTAATTTGCTACTCCTGGGTAAAAATGGTTCAGTGAATCATGAGCCTGGAAAAGGGTTTCACCATGTCTCCAGGTGAGAAAAACCTGGGAAAGTCAAAAAGCCCATCAAGTTGGGAACACTAAAGTGAAAGTTCTGCTCATCAGGAAAGTCATGAGGATTGAAGGCAAATGGGGAGTTCCCTTATAGCTAATTTCTCTGTAATAATCAGAGAGAGTTTATCAGCATAAGCTATGTGCACCTACTCTATACTCCCTTCCCCACATTAAAAGTTCTCTTGGTTTTCCACTGGTCTCATGTTGGTATAGCAAATCTTCAACTTCTCCTGACAGAATTGAGAACTAAATAGAATTAGTATTTTCTGTCCCTGCATTAAAGGTAAAAGCAGGAGGAGGAACTTCTAAGAAAGGTAAGAACAGCCATTTGGAGAGGATAGCTTAAGTATATAGTCATCACATATAGCCATGAGCAAGGAGATGAAATTTTTACTGTGACATCCACTCCAATCCTCTTAGCTTCCCAAAGGTATGCAGTAAATAAGAAGATGTGTTTGCCAGTTTTCATTGTATAACTCAACATTTAGACTTTCCTTGAGAGCCCAAAGCACATGAATGACAAAATATAATAGAATAAGATAGGGCTGGACATTTGGTTTAGGCTAAGCGCATGACAGAAGCTGTTACATAGTGATAATTGTAGACTTCCAGGTCTTGTCCAGTAAAGTCATAAATCTTACTGATTGGTATGATAAAACCCTGCTCGTCATTGTTTCATGGAAAAATGGCCCTGTGATATGTACTTTTATGTCACTTAACTAGTTTTGGGTTTGCAAAGTTAGACTCTAAAAGGTATTGCTTTTCTCCCTAGGTTACTGGCCTGGAATTACATTATACTATGACTAGGATACATTGATACCGGGTAAATGGTGATGCCTCAGTTATGGCAGATTATAGCAGCTCTTGAAACTACGGTTTCCATAACGGTGGCTGATGGAATACAACAGAAGAGGATATTTTCAACTCAGCCCTTGTTTGGGACCTTGAAAAATTTCCTTGATGCTTTGATAATAAACATTTGAGAGTATTAGATAAAAACGTCTATGTGCTTAATTTAAAGAGATACAAACACTTGGGTTCACTAATACTAACTGTTATCATCCCCACTTATTCGAACACTGGTTTCTCTTCCAGGCTTCAATAGAACATTTCTTTCAACTTACCTTAAGTCTTCATACCTATCATCAGAAGCTCTTCTGATGTAATAGGTTCTGTTCTTTTCTCTGGGGACCTCATGAGTCCTAGCATTATGAGTGTCTTTATAGGGACAGTAAGCACAAATTCTTCCACAGACACAAATTTGATTTTATATTTATAGTCTTCGTTTCTTTTCCCAGTGGTGTTTTCTCTGTTACTCATGGTAAGGAAAGAGTCTGTGCTTGCATGGACTGATCCACAAAAATCAAACGCACCTTAACCTCTGGTAGTAAAGTCCCTCTGGGGTTGAACTATTTAAATTATGCTTCCAAATTTGCGGCAAAACATTAATATCAAATTAAGCCCCCACTACCCTGTTGCAACCACATATACACTTACACTTGACAAGAATTGTGTTCTAATTAGGGGTCAAAAAAATATAGCCACCATATTCACAGAAAGAAAGAAGAAATATGTATTGCATTTCTACCCTACAATAGGCACTTTAATGCATTATCTTGATCCCTACTGACAGTTGAATGTAATTATGTATATTTTTACATAGAAAATTGCTAAGGTTTTTAAGTTAAATGAGTTGCCCAAGCACACATACCTAATTAAGTGATGAAGCTATCTTTCAAATTCAGGTTTATCTGAGTCCAAAATCTACACTCCTTTTTGCTGTACTAAAGTGGTCTTGCATAAATATATGTGCTTGAATATATTAATATAACAATCTTCAGTGTATTTCTTCCAATAGTGACTGGCTTTTAGGAGCCAATTGATAGAAAAATGAATCCGGTAACATTTGAGAACACCCTTTTTCATTGTCCTCTCCATGTGTGTTTTCTCTCATTCAATTTCACTTTATAAACATCCATCAAGTGCTAATCATGGGTAAGTTGTGGCACTTTGGGCACTGTGCCTGATAGACATAACTTGGCTATGACACATATTTGTGATTTACCAAGAGAGTTTTATGCTGAGGCTTGCCTTCCTGACCTGCTTAATTTTGAAATAAGTTCTATTCCTGGGCCCAGGGTCTATTCCTACAGTGTTAAATTAAATAGGAGGCTACTTTATGGCAACAGACCTGAGCGATATTAATAGGTTTTTTTCTGTTATGTCTTGGCTTCCCTTGATGAATTAAGTGCCAAATTTTTATATCTTTATCCATAGTTCCTAACGAGGAGATGGCAGCTTGGAGAACTGATATAGTTTGCTCACACATCAGGTTACTGGTGGTGGCTAAACTCCATGGAGTTTAGAATCCATGAAGTCCACTGTCTCTCTCAGGTGCCCGTATTGTACCTGTGCGCATATGTTTCTGTGGAAACTCACAAGTGGTATTACTCAGGTATCTTGTGGTTTTGCAAACCACTCACCCTCTCTTACCTCAAACCACTCCTCACTTTCCAGGAAAGAGAGGCAGTGTGTGTGATATAATGAGTAGAAACGTGTCTCGGTTTTGGAAGCAGACAGACTTGAGTTCAAAGTCATCCCTCTTTGTAACTGTGTGTGGTCTTGGAGAAGTCTGTTGACCATTCTGAGCTTCAGTGCCTTATCTGTAATATGAAAATGATAATGACTACCTTGCAGTATTGTTGTGAATATTAGCACTAATGTATACAAAGTGCCTAGCATAATATTTCAGAAAAGGTGTAGATATCAGATGCCAGTCTTATTAGAACATTACTTTTTAATTATATGCATGGAGGGATGGAAGGGGCAAGAGGGGGATAGCTGTTTCATGGTATTTGTGTTTCAATTTTGGGTGTACACATTGCTGTTAGTGAATTTGTTTCAAACTGGACTCTTCCCTGTCATCTTCCTTGCTCCTTCCCTTTATTAAGCTTTGTTGTTTAGGCCCTGTTTCCAATTAAAAGACAGTCCCCTACCCCACAGGACAATTTGCCCACTGCTTTTTCGTGTGTGCAATTCAAGACTGGCTGTCCCCCAGATTGCAGCTGATAACCCTTCTCTTCCCAGTAGCCACTACTGCCTCTTCCAAGCAATTTTAAACAGGGAGCAGCACATATGGATTAGGGCACGATCTCAGAGTCAATGAAATGGTGGCTTAGAGATCTTTCCAGGACCAGTGGGAATCCTATGTGTCACTGGTGGGAAAATAAGCATCTCTTGTGGTCTACAAGTCTCTGAGTGTTTGCTGCCACCCCTAGCACGCCAATGCAACATGCTCATCCTGTTCTTATTTATTTTCTACTCCTCTTCCTCCTACCTTTCCAGGCCTATCAGATTGGGTTATAATACCACCGATCTCTTCCTTCCCTCCCACTCCCTCTCTTTCTCCCTTAATGCATTTGTACTTTTTATGGTCACCCCTTCTGGATACGCTATCAACAGCTGAGCTGCACAAAATCCAGATGGTAACAGTCAGCCTTGCTCTAAGCCCTGGCTGGTGGGTGTTAGAATTTGATTACTGTAGTTAGTGTCCATTTAGGCATTGAACAACCTTAATCCTTTAAACATAGCCTGGCTAGAGAGGAGTGGAGTGGAGGTGGTAATTTTACCAGGTGTTTGCCTGCAGGGAGAAGCTGGAGAAGGATGCAGATCTGGATGCTGTTTCAACAGGGAAATAAATGGAGGTTCAACACTGTGAAAAAGGTAGCAGTAGGTTCCTAGGGTAAAACATCTGAACAAGCTGTGGGAAGTTGCCTCCTGGGAGGGGAGGCAACACTAAGAGCTGCACTTTGAGTCTTTTTCAGTCAGATCCTTGTGTGATGCTTTTGCGCAGTAGCTGTGTGCCCAAGTTAATTTTTTTTTTTATTACCAGGAGCTATCCAGGTCAGAGAAGAATTTCCCTTTGGGTCGAGCATGGTATTACCTTTGTTAACCAAGTGAATGCCTGCTACTGGCACACTTGATTATGTCATACTTCTTTATCAGTGGTGATGGCAGAGAGTTTTATTGCAGGATAACAGGAAAGGGAAAACTAGGCTTTGAAATATGGACTACTAATTAAAATGACGTCAAACAACACAGAAAATATAAAGTGTGGAGATAACAGTGAAAAGAGCCTTGTACTGGAAGTCAGAGGCCAAAGCAAGTTTACTACTTAAGGACCTTGGGCAAGTCCCTTTACTTTTTTGAGTCAACAGTGTTCTCATCTGAAAAAAAAGGCCAGTAGCATTACTTACCTGGCCTATCCCTCAGGGTTGTGTTCAGAGTCAAGTGAGCATCTTTAAGATCTTTATAACCTATAAAATGCTGTGTAAATTAAACAATTATTACTTTAATTACTTTAGCATTTAAAATTAAAAACAAAAACAAAACTGAACCAACAAGCTGTGATTCACACCACCAAACTCCTGCCAATTCTGCCTTCTTCTGTCAACTGACCTAGAATAGGATATAATTTCCAATAAGACCAGTGGTTTAAACCTTCCTTTTTTTCCTTCCACTGACGGGATAGTTAGATATTCATGTCCTTGTGAAACCTCAGGAAGGACTTTAGCAGTGCCATTTATTAACTCATTAGGCAAAATACTTCATCTCTCCAAGACTCAGATTAGCATGGCATCTACCTTTCAGTTGGCATAGCTTTTCAGTTTTGTTACCTGGCCAATGATTTCTCTGAAACCAAGGCCCACAGCATAGTCTCTTCTTTGGCAGATTAGTGTCTCATGCAGTCACTTCTCTTCCCTCTCTTTCCCCTCCAGTTGGGATAGGCTGTCAAACTACCATATCTCCTGACTCCATGTGAGGCAATTGTGTTCGGTCAGGGACAATCTTCTGCTCAGAGACAGCAAGGCTATCCACAGCTTTAGGAATTGAGTGAGGCCTCCCATCAATCTGTCATCATCCATTATACCCCCAAGCCAATCCAACCCCTGAGGTGCTCCTACCTGACACTTTGCTCCTGCTCTCACTTACCACTGGTGGGCTGGTGGGACAGAAGCATTCTCTCTTTCTCTCTCTCTCTCTCACACACACACACACACACACACACGCTCATACACACACACCCTCCTTCTATTCCCACCACTCATACACAACCACTAATGAGTTAGTGAATTTCATCTTCCCTAGACCTCCACTGCTACAAGAAGCAAGCAGAACCAACTGGTCTAGCATCAATTTCTGTCTACCTTCCTCATGATTCTTGGTAATACAACTTCATAAAACTGAGAAAAAGTAAAAAGCAAACCCACACATCCACTCTTTATAATCTAACCACTTCTTCCCCAGAGGACTTTTTTTTTTTTTAGTACTTAATGGGGATTGTTGAGCCATGAGGTGAAGGCAAGTCCCCAGAGGACTTTTTAGTGAATTTATTCTTGAGTATTATTCAGGCCTTCAGATGGCTGTCTGCACAGGTCCATTTAGCAATAAAACAATCTCCCCAGCTGAGGAGTAAACAGGTACTTCCTAAGTACATGTGGTTAGGTGATGTGGGCTCACCATCACCACATTTTAAGAGGCATTTAAAGCCATAATTGGAAAGAGATGGGTAGTTTTAAAAACCAGAGCACAGAAGGCACCAAAAAGTGAGTTTCTCTGCTTTGCTGTTTGAGTGAGTTGTAGCCAAATAATCTACAATCAGGCATGCGCTGCATAACAATGTCTCAGTCAATGATGAACCTCTTATACTATGGTGGTTCCAGAAGATTATAATATTGTATAGTTACTGTATCTTTTCTATGTTTACATACAGAAATACCATTGTGTTTCAATTGCCTACAGTATAGTAATATACTGTACAGCTTTGTAGCAATAGTCTATGCCATATTGCCTAGTTGTGTAGTAGGCTATACCATCTAGGTTTATGTAAGCATATGCTGATGTTTGCACAATGATGAAATGGCCTAATGACGCATTTCTCAGAACATATCTCTGTCTTTAAGTGAGGCATGACTGTATTTGCATATTTACAAGCCTCCTTTGTGGCCTTAGGTTGCAAGCACTTTTAAATACCTCTGAAGGCTAAAGTCTCCAGATTTAGAAACTCCCAAGCATAGTCCAGCATATTGTTACAAAGTATTACCATATGCGAAATTTGGGATTATGACATTTCAGGTACCTCTCTAAAGGACTGTGATTTTTTTTCCCCTCCCTATTTGTGAAAGCATTTGCAGTACATGGTTTCCTTCAAGAAATTTAGCTAACCAGTGGGAAATCTGCAGACATCACTGGTCCATGGCTTTTCCTGCTGGGTGAAATAGTGGCCCCTGGGGAAAAAAGAAGTGAACTGAAGTGATCCCCAAGTTATATCTGATACCCAAGTCAGATCATAATAACTATCATCATATGGTTATTTGGTATGTGAGTAGGGTGGGGAGAGGCAGTAGAGTAAAAAAAATCAGGCTTCAAACCCCAGCTCTGCTATTCACTGTGACTTAGAACTAGACACTTAACCTCTCTAAACTTCAACTTTTCACTTCCCTCACAGGACTATTGCTGTGGGCATTAAATAAGATAATGCACGTAAAGCAAGGGCAAATCACAGGCATTTGTTAGCCAGAAACAAATATTTTCCTTTGGAGA
Organism: Aotus nancymaae; assembly: GCF_030222135.1. Lineage (NCBI taxonomy): Eukaryota > Metazoa > Chordata > Mammalia > Primates > Aotidae > Aotus > Aotus nancymaae. The sequence continues at coordinate 9,153,209 of NW_026988472.1, forward strand.
AGGAGGGATGAAGAGAAACTTACAGAAGAAATTGCTGCTCCTGCTGCTTCTAATGAGGGCCATCACCAGAGTCACAACAGGAGCCACTGCTCTCATAGTAGATGGTTAGGATAAACAGGGTACGTTGCTTGGTGGTGGGAGCCCAGGGTTAGTTAGAAGCAGTGAGGGAAGTGTCCCTGAGAGAATAAACATCCACAGAATGTTAGCTTTGTCTCTGGTAGCTAACAGTCAGGTAAAACGATGGAAAAGAAGGCAATTGGAAGCAGGCATGGTTTTGTCACTTTTTGTAAGATGGTGGCACTAGATAAGCTAATTGATGTCCTGACCTCTGTGATCTTGCTTAGGTTGAGGACCAGGGTCCAAGATACCCTGGTATCTTTTTGGAGGGACTTTGTGTAACCACAAAGCTTCTTTTCTAGGCAAACAGCAACTACTGCTATAGCCGTTAAGAGTCTCCCATGAAGCTTCCACTTACACTGCCCCTTTCACTGGATTTCCTGTTTCTAGGCTTTTGGCTCCCCAGTGCTCAGAAACAGTCCTCTTTCACCTACTCAGAACCTTGAGTCTTCCCTGCATTTGTGGAGCAAAGTTAACCTTCTGCAGGAAGCCTTGTCATAAGCCATTTTTCTCCTCAAACTCCCAAAGCTCTTCCCCAGCCCTTCCTTTTGATCTTACCCATCTTCCTGCTGGTTTCCTCACATCCCGTTCCATACTATTCCCCTGGAACTCTATAACTGTGCACATATTCCAGGAGGCATTCCCAATACAGAGAAAACTCAATGGTTGCTGTTATATGGCACCTTCACTCACCTGAGGGAGGTCAGTGAGGAGTCCCGACACAACTGAAATATGGTGGCCTGAGGCCCAGTACTCTACTACTAATTTGCTTTTTGACTTGAGTAAGCACAACCCCTTTTGGAGCATTATTTTTATAATCTAACAGGGCGGAGAGATCTAAGATTACTCATTGCTAAAGTCAAAGTTAGCTCAGAAAGTTAAAAGGTCAGTTTTGTGGCATGAGAACAGACTTTGAACTAACAGAGATCAGAGCCTGTATCTGTATCCTACCAACTTAACAGTGGCCCCCATAGCAGTGAAATGCCTTGTTCAAGGCTGCACAGTTAGTAGGCAGCAAATCCAGCATTCAAACCTATGTGTAGTTCCGGGAGAGCACAGCAGAGCTCTTCCTCCTTCCTGGATGCAGCTAGTACCAGGTCAATTACCAAGGGCCAGGTTACCACTTTCTGTACTTTGTCAGCCTGGGTTCACATTGCTCACCTCCTCCCCATCCCCCAAACAATGAAACTCCACTAATAGAGACGGGGAAGGAGGAAGGGGCAGAGAGATTTGTTCCTTTCACTGGATTTCCTGTTTCTATGTTTTTGGCTCCCCCAAAACTTACAGGTGTTTAGGCTCTATGGTCCCAGTGGACTTGTTTTTTTTTTTTTTTTTTTTAAGACAGAGTCTTGCTCTCTCACCCAGGCTGGAGTGCAGTGGTGTGATCTTGGTTCACTGCAACCTCCGCCTCCCTGGTTCAAGCAATTCTCCTGCCTCAGCCTCCAGAGTAACTGGGACTATAGGCACCCCCCACCACACCAAGCTAATTTTTTGTATTTTAGTAGAGACAGGTTTCACCATGTTGCCCAGGCTGGTTTCGAACTCCTGAGCTCAGGCAATCCACCCACCTCGGCCTCCCAAGGTGCTGGGATTAGAGGCATGAGCCACCACGCCCAGCCCCCAGTGGACCTTAAAGTCATCAAGCCTTGATATTTATTTTATCAATGTACTCACACCAGTGCAAAATGACATGTATATACAGAGTTCTTGCAGTGTCATTGATAATAAAATAAGATTTGAAACCACTGTCTTTCAATAGGGAACTGTTTAAATAAATACATATAGCATCATGTTTAACTTTCTTCTATTTCATTGATAGAGAATATTCATCTATAGCTCTTCCTTAGCACAGGAAGAAGTGGGAGGAGATTTGCAGATATAGTCCTTGCAGACCTGCGTAGTAGAAAAATCTGGCTTCTCAGTGTTAGGGTGACCACGAGGTCTCAGTTTGCCCAAGACTCTCCTGATGGTAGTGCTGAAACTCCTGGGAAAACCAGGACAGTCGGCCATCCTATTCCTCATCCTGCTGCTGCAGCCCTTAGACAGCCAGGAGGGAAGGATCCAGTAGTGGCATGAGTGGAGAGATGGCAGCAGCCCTTGCATCCACAATCCACAAGAGACAAGGGACTCAGAGTGGCAGGCACATGCTCTGCAGGTATCCTCATCTGACAAGGAAATTGAGGCTCAGAGAGGTTAAGTGATTTACCCAAGGTCACACAGCTAGTAAGTGCTGGAGCCAGTCTGTCTGACTCCTGCCATGTCAACAGGACCCTGGGGAATGTAAAGCTTTCAGTGAAGCAGTGGGTCTGACCTTTCTTAAAGCCTAAAGCACCCTGAGTTGCATTTTAACCAAATCAAACACTGTTGCTTTGAATCAACTTTGGCAAGCCAATGTTAGGAAACGGCTTTCTTCCCAGCACTTCAACCCAAGCAAAGAGAATAGATGTTCCAGGTCTTTGGAGTGAAGGAGTCATAGACAGAAAGCTGGCCTTTTCAGTTATGCCCATAATAGTTCAGTTCTCACTTGGGGAGTGATAGCCTACTCATCCCCCAACTTATCCAGCCTCCCACACAAGAGCAACAAGAGAAATTAAAACAGAAGAGCAGCCAGCTAATAACAGGTAGCGGTGCATGTCATGATGTTTGCCTACTTTTTTAGTGGGTGGGGGTGGAATTCAACTTGTCTATATACCAGTGGACCCTTTCGCTAGGAAAAGGTAAAGAATTCCCCAAAGCCTTATGCATCAAAAATGCACCAAGCAGGCTGGGCATGGTGGCTCAATTCTGTAATGGGATTACAGACGTGGGAGTATTGCTTGGGCCCAGGAGTTCAGGATCAGCCTAGGCAACACAGCAAGACTCTGTCTTTACAAAAAGATTAAAAAATTAGCCAGATGTGGTGGCGGGCGCCTGTAGTCTCAACTACTCAAGAGGCTGAAGCAAGGGGATTACTTGAGCCAGGAGTTTGGGGTTACAGTGAGTCATGATTGCACCACTGCACTTCAGCCTGAGCAGCAGAGCAAGACCTTGTCTCTTAAAAAAAATGCAGCAAGCGACAGAAGAACAGATGTAGCAGATAGTAGAAGCTTTGGGAACTTGGGAGAAGCAAAGGAAAAGGTCACAGCAGCAGCTGTACTTGCCCTTTCCCAATTAAGCAGCAGGCGGGTGTTAATTATATACTGGAAATTGGGCTGCTTTACAGACTCTGGTGAGATATTTTATAGAACATATTTTATAAATATGGAGTGAGGGAAATGCTTATCCTCATTAATTTATTAATCTATACATGCTGAGTTGTAGAGAGCACCAGGGAGAGATACTACCTGTGCCAGGGTGTGGGAGTTTCTGGAATCGATGGATTTGGGTATTGGTTTATCAAAGAGGATTCAAAATGAAACTGAAGCAGAGTTTTCCAAAGCTTTAGCTTTCTCTGTACAGGCTGCTATGGTTTTGGCAAAGACCATTTTGTGTGAACACTGTACGCAGGACCTGAATTGCGTATGCCTTAGAGTACTACATTCTTGCATTTGAATGAAGCCAATTGATCTCTGTGGTAATTGAATTTGGGACAATAGACTAATTAGCACCATACTCACTCTCACCACAAAACAATCAACCTTGAGGGTTTAATAGTAGAAATTATAATGTTATTTGGGTTTTTATGTCAAATAGAGCTGGCAGGAAGGCCAGGAGGCCTGCCTGAAGTGTGCTGTGGTTTAATAAGCGCCAAGTGGTAACATGGCATTTCGATATGTACAAGAATTCTACAGCCCTTCCTAATTTCTTTCTATGTGCAGCATCACAGATATTGCCACCGAAATGTGGCAGCTTGGGCCAAGAGGATTACATGTGTGTCCCTTCTTATGAAATAGCTGTGTGCCTATAAATGTGGCCACCAAGCAAAATTTCCCATATAGAGTCCCATTCCTCATTGCCTTTTGTAATAACATTAGAGATACACTCTTCTGACAAATATTTTAACTCCAAGATGTTACAAAGTCTCAAAACTGCAAAACAAACATGGGCTATCTTATTTGAGAGGAAAACTTCCAACTATTTCCTAGGGCAAGCCACTTGATGAAACTAATTTCAGGGTGTGTTTTGTAGGACAGAATTGCGTTAGAAGACGCCTTTCACTACCTGCTTCAGAGGGCTGATGAGAGGATTTAACCAAAGCAAAAGCACTTTATCAATTGCAAAGTGCTGTAGATATGTGAATTCTAACTACTCTTCCAAGTCAATCTTGGACTATCACTTTAAAAAACCGGGAGAACTCCCTTCTCACCCACCATTGAATGTTAGGTCTTTAGAAAAACAAGGATCACCATTTGCTACTTTGAGGGAAGCTTATTAAGAGTTCTAGTATGGAATAGTCAGAGCTGTTCATAGAATACTTTTTAATTCTTAGCAATCTACGATCTTGTCTTTCAGGATAAAGTTTGGCAGGGGGATGGGACGGGGTCTGTGTTCACCCTGCTGTGTACATACTAATTAACCAGCCCCTCCCAGTATTCTTATCATGGGACGAGGAAGCACAGAGTCCACTAGCATTTTGTAATTGTGGGTACTTGAGCAAAGTAAGGGAAAATTCCCAAGCCTCAGATTTACTGTCTGGAAGTCAGACGTGACACTGCATAGTTGTGGTGAGAAGACAATGAGATGATATTATCTGCAAGAAGCTAGGGACCAGGAAGCCCCGTGCAAATCTTAGGGGACAGGCAATGGCTGTCCCTTCAATGTCTCCCTTCATAGGATGCATTTGCTTGTTTCCTTACTTCTTCCAATTTTTGCCTCAGAAACTTGTTCAGTTTAATAGTCCCAAGCAGGTAAATATTGTTTTGCATGCACATATTTTAAGGCTTGTGGCAATCAAGTGAGTGATTTTTAGCTTCTGCCTGTTCAAACTGGCTTCCTGGGGCTAACTACTGGTTTGGGGGTTTTAACAAAATAAACAATGGTTTATTTAGAAATAGTAATTGGGTTAGTAGGGAAGTTTCCCTGAAGGATAACAGAGGTCAAAGACTACAAGCAGTTTACGTTTTCCAAGATCCAGGTTTGGGCATTTGTAGAAGTTCAGAGCTGATGACACAGAGCCTCTGTTTAGAACTTAAGGAACTCTTATAGCATTCTAACCTTAATTAACAAAAACTAGGTTTCAACTTCATTTTATCTTATTCAAGGCAATACTACTTCATTTGGTCCTTTCCAACAATGCCTTCTTGGGTCTTTTAACTTGGTGAAGAGATTTATCTTGCTAAACAATTTGAGAACCACAGAGCTTACCTACTCCCTAGCCTTGACATTCTGTTCTTGTCATGGTTGACTGTGTCCTCCTGTTTCCAGTTTCCAGATGGTAATTTGGCTTTTGACAGAAACAAAGTAACTTGATAGGCAAAAGAAACTCAGTTCCCACAAGCTACCAACCCTGTTCTGGTGCCAAAGGATTATAAACTTCGTGTTGACAAGCCATAGTATCTGCAAAAGAAATTCCAGACTTGATCTAAGATGTGTTCATAATAATAATAATAATAATTTATTATTGGAAAGCAGCTTCACACTATCATCCTCCACTTGAGAAATAAATCCTCCTCATCTCCACTGGTATACACACATTGAAACTCACCCCTTCTCATACCCTCAGACCTTGGGTATCAGGTAAAAAAGAGATTACTTCATTTCTGCCATCTCTTTTTCCCTTAAAGAACTCAAACAACCACTCTTCCACAGAGCCAAGCTGTAGACAAAGTTTTTGCTTTCTTTTTCAATAAACATTCCACATACTTATGCCCCTGCCATATCACATGGGTATATGTTTATGTTCCTTTAATAATTTTAACATTTTAGCCCCTTGAATTATTTTTTTCATTATTACAGCTTTATACTAGGTTTTAAAACCTAAATAGCAGGTAGTTCCCTCTTCATTATTCTTCTTTTTCAGAATTCCCTGGCTATTTTTGCTTGCTTATTACAAAAATTAATAGACCACTTTTTAACAGTTTTAGGTTTATAGAAAAATTGAGTGGAAAGTAAAAAATGTACCCATACATACCCTCCCACTCCCTCCCAGTTTCCCCTGCTTGGGGCTACTAAACTAAGCTGAACAAGGTCCTGAGACAATTATTATTATTATTGTTATTATTATTATGATTAACATCTTGCATTCGTGCAGTGCATTTGTTACAATTGGTGAGCCAACATTGATTTTTTATTATTAACTAAAATCCATCATTTACATCAAGGTTCATTCTTGGTGTTGAACATTCTATGGGTTTTGACAAATGTATAATGACATGTAGCCACCATTACAGTATCATATAGAGTAGTTTCACTGCCCTAAAAATCTCCTATGCTCCACCTATTCAGCTCTTCTCAACTGCCCTTGAACTTCTGGCAGCCACTGAGCTTTTTTTTAACTGTCCCTATAGTCTTGCCTTTTCCAGAATGTTATGTAGTTGAATTGATATAGTATGTAACCTTTTCAGATTGACTTCTTTTACTTAGCAATATGCATTTAAAATTCCTCCATGTCTTTCTGTGGCTTTATATTGCATTTATTTTTATTACTGGATAACATTCCATTGTCTGGATGTACCATAATCTGTTTACCCATTCACCTACTGAAGGACATCTTGGTTGCTTCCAAGTTTTGGCAATTATGAATAAAACTGCTGTAAACATTCATGTGCAGGGTTTTATGTGGACATAACTTTTCAATGCCTTTGGGTAAATAGCAAATATTTCAATTGCTAGATCATTTGGTAGAAGTATGTTTGATTTTGTAAGAAACCGCCAAACTGCCTTCCAAACTAGTTGTACCATTTTGCATTCCTACTAGCAATGAAAGAGAATTCATGTTGCGCCATATCCTTGCCAGCATTTGGTATTGTCACTGTATTGGGTTTTAGCTATTCTAAAGATATGTAGTGGTATTTAATTGTTGATTTATAATGTATTAATAATTTTTAAAAGTTATTTTTCTAGTTGTTGCTCTAGGGCTTATAATATACATCTTTACTTATCAAAATCTATTTCAAATTTTTATTAATTTATAGTGAGATATAGAAAACTTATTCCTATATAGCTCTATTGTCTCTAAGGGTCCCCTGAGTGGTAGAGCTTAGTTGGGGTCCCCTGAGTTGAGGGAGGGTACTGATTTTTTGGAAGCAGTCTCTGAATAACCAAGCAGGAAGATTTGCTGAGGAAAGGGATGTGGTCTACAGGCAGATAAAATAGGAACTTGAAAAAAGATAATCATTTCTCCTTCTTGCTCATAGTAATATCATTAAAGAGCTTATCAAATGCCTAAGCTAAAATCTGAGTCCTCCTGGGGTATCATATTCACAAGTTATAAATTGGGAAATTTTACTTTACTAGCCTATGACTTGCAATGCCTGAAAAATGGGTTCTTTAAGGGTACGTGCTTCTCAGAACAGGCCAAGAGAATGTACTCGTGTAAATATCTTACAGTCTGAGCTGCAAAGCTTTAATCTGCAAATGGAGGTAAGGGAAAAGTAGCCAACCAAAAACTGTAAAATGAGCTGGTACAGGGAAAAATATATATGACAAAATAAGAAAGATAAAGAAAGCATTTAATAATTTTGACAGAGCAGAATAAATTGGGAAAAGGGCAGAGATAATGGGTGTAGATTCAGTTGAACAGATTTGGAGCAATTAAAATTTGGAATTTAAGTCTTTAGCAGAAAGGAGTAAATAGGACTGCCTAGGTACTATGAAGACTTTAGTGTGGAGGAGTATATGGATAGAGGTAAGAGGGTTAGGATGCAAAAAACCAAATGCCATTAAGTGAGAAATATACTTTAGGCTACCTGGCCAGAGAGCAGAAAGAAACAATATATTCTTTTTTTTTTTTGAGATGGAGTTTCGCTCTCATTACCCAGGCTGGAGTGCAATGGCACAATCTCGGCTCACTGCAACCTCCACCTCCTGGGTTCAGGCAATTCTCCTGCCTCAGCTTCCCGGGTAGCTGGGACTACAGGCGTATGCCACCATGCCCAGCTAATTTTTGTATTTTTAGTAGAGATGAGGTTTCACCATGTTGACCAGGATGGTCTCGATCTCTTGACCTCATGATCCACCCGCCTCGGCCTCCCAAAGTGCTAGGATAATAGGCGTGAGCCACCGCGCCCCGCCCCAATATATTCTTAATGTTTAGAGAAGTTGTTTTCTCTTGGATGACTCAGTTTCAACAATTTAAATATAATTTCTTACTCTCTCTCTGTAATCTCCCTCCTTCCCACAAGGTCTTATTGTTCTCTTTGTTCTGACTTCTCAGCACCATTCTTTTGCATCGCAAAGGTGTTACAATAACCATGAAACTCCCACAAGTTATGAAGAAGGCTCAGATAAATTGTGATTGCTTATGAACTGCCTTTTTCCAGTTGAGATAAAGAGGCTCTGTCCACTACTACTATCCAATTGGTTAGAGAATTGAAGAGTGTATATAAATATATGAGTATGTGTACGTGCGCGCGCGTGTGTGTGTGTGTTTGGGAGAACAGGAATGGCAAATAATTGTTTAGATCAGGGAACTAAACTCAAATTCCTGCTGTCAGGCATGCCATCTGAAGGGAGCAGCTGCTACTCAGTTTCTGCATATCATTGCCATGTGAGAATATAAATTCAATGTTACCAGATGTTCTATTTTTTTAAAATAAAAGAAACAGGAAACCTGCATTTTCATATGAAATCTTCTACCTTTTAAATATTACCAACTAATTTAAAACTTTGAAAAACACTAGGTAGGCCAAACAAAACACTTCTCCAGCCACCCAATGGTGAATGCTAATGGAAATGATAGATAAAATGCATGGTAGAGCCTTGATTTGGTGATTTTAAACTCAGTCTGGCCCTTTGTCCACTAAGTACGGGTTTGGTTCCTGCTTGGTGGGATCGAGTACTTCTCCCAAATGGCAGTCTTGCATGTTGGTTTGCATCCTATAACTTAAGTGAGAACTTCTTCAATGATGAAAATGGTAAGTAGACTCTATGCTTGGTTGGGATCAGTCTGTTCAGCAGGTAACTGAAAAATCAGTAGTTAAGACTATGAGATGTAAAGAAAGTAATCAGAAGGTAGTTTTCTTATGGTGTCCTTTTTATGTGCTTGCTCCTTCATGAGATCATGAGTCCATTGAAGACAAACCATGGTAAGGACTTTGGATTTGGCTCTAAAAGTGCTGAGAAGCTATTGGAGGCTTGCGAACAAGGAAGGAACATGATCCAACTTAACATTCTAAAAGGAACACTCTAAAAGAGCTGACAGAAAAGCCCTGTCTAGAGCTATAATCTGGAGACTTCCAGAAAATCTGCCTTTACAGGCTTTTTCCTCTACCATGCATTCTTTCCTAGAAATGCTGTTCTTACCTTTATGTGTTCATGTTCTTGCCCTCTAGCCTCTACTGCAAATAGAGATGTTCTCCATGGTTTTTGGGCCATGTAGCCTGATAAATGTGAAGCCTATATCATCCTGAATTAGTAATCCAAGGGCAACCAATGTCTCCTCTTATTGAACGAGCTTCACTGTGTTCTCACCTGGCCTTCGGGCCATTTCTCAGATATGTGACAATATAGAGCCTTCCAGATATCTGCTCTTTCCATCTGAGAGAACAAGTGGTATGACCTTATGAATTGATCTCATTGCTCAACACCATGCTTTTGTCTTTCAGAAAATATTGAAGGAAGGACCTCTGCTGAAGAACTGTGACTCTTTGAAGAGATGGAAGCCTAGATATTTTCTGATTCAAGGACAGAAGCTCTACTTTGCACACCATCCCGCGGTAATATATAGCATCTTGTCAAAAGGATTAATGGGTGGGTGCCAGGAAACGTTTGTGTGGAAAGATGGACTAACAGTAAAGACATGTCAGCAAACATTAGGGTGGAAGTCAAAGCCCTCTACTGTTTTTATGACTTGGCCTTTTGGGTCAAATGGGGATACTTTTCTCTCCTTTCCCTTTTCTGTATCCCTTTCCTTTTGTATTTTTCCCAGCTAGCTTCTGCACCCAGAACCAACTATAATTTTGGGGATCCAGTGCAAAATGAAAATGTAGTGCTCCTTATTAAAAAAACAGGGAGAAGTTCTAGTAAAGCTACTAACATATAACACTTTATGTTTATACTAAAATGTTAATATAAAGCAATGATGTCATGGTGCTTTTATTTGCTATTTAATGTAATTCTAAGTAAAGAAAAATAAAATTTTAGATAATTAGCATGAATTTTACTATTCATCTGCACACAATACACCAGTTTTAAATGCAAATATAAGAGCATTTAATTCACATAAAGATTCACTAAAATTATACAATTTGTGTTTAGTAGCTCATACAAGTTTATGTATTTTGTTCTCAGCAGTACACAGAACTGCACAAAACTAGCTCAACTGTTCATATTTCACTTCTTGATACTTGTACATTCTACCAACACTTTTCTAACTGAAAGAACTATGGATTGCCTTATCTTTCCATTTCCTTCCATGTCATCATTTTTAGCAGAAATGGTTGGCTAACACAGGGGTGTAATGAGCAAGAAAGAATACAATAGGGCTTCTTGGTTGTTCGTATTTCTTAGAAACCATTTTTTTTTCTAAGTCTAAAGCAAGTTCTGGTTCCAACAGAAAGCATGACGTCTCAGGGCTGTCGGCTCCCCTACTGCTTACTCAGTAATAGATGTAACACAGTTATCTTAAACTTGCTTTGAGTCTTGCTAAACTCCCACTTAGCATGGTTCCACTAGAATTCTATGTTCATGGGCATCACAATCCAAATGGAGTGACAAGACATGGGGTGGAAATGTATATTGTGCCTATCTCCTCTGCTCATATGCATGATCTTTTGTCCCACTGGACTTCACTTACAAAACACATGCTCAAAGACAAAATTACAAATTAATTTTAAGATGGCAACAGCAAAGCATTAAACTAAGTGTGGGGCCCTTCTGAACACGGGGCCCTGTGTGACTGCGCAGTTTGTATACTGGTGAAACTGGCCTTCCCTGTATCCATGATATTGATTTCCTGCTGCTGGCTAGGTGGTATTTACTGTGGCCAGTGAATAAAGAGACACAGGCCTCAAATTGGATGGGACTAGCAACACTGTCAAAGGCTCCCATCCAATAAAATAGGAGCTAATCACAATCTGTTCCACTAGGATTCTAGTTAAACCACATCCCATTATCTTTTCCAGCGTAAGCCTTTATGTTTAAATAATTCTGAACTCACCAACTCAAGCCTTCCTATAATTCCACATAAATGTCTATAAAAATTTATTTTGATTTCACTTTGTTTTTGTCACATGATGTATTAACAAAAATCATGTTGCTAAATAAATTTTAGCCCTCAAGTCAAAGAAATGATTGGATCATGACTGCCACAAAATGCCTGTCAGTGAGAGTGTGTGTGTATGTGTGTTTACCTTTTAATGTCTCTTTGCATAATTAACCAGATGGTTTCTTGTCCCTCTCCCTCTTATATCTTTCCAGTTTGCACACTTTGACACGATTGATCTGTCTGAAGCCATCGTGGCAGAAAGTAGCTGTAGAAACCTTTGCCATAGTTTTTGCGTAAGTATGATTGGGAATGACTGAATGGGCAGGGGTATGGGCTAGCTGGGAAGATAGCTTTCCATAACCACTGTTTACTTCTTTGAACTTCAGGTTTCCAAAGTTTCCTTTGATCTCAAATTGCTATCATTCATGCAAACATTTTCTAGCAGCCCACTGATAGTGAAGAAAAAAAGTGATGGTCTTGTTCCTTATTACCAGTATAAAGCTAAGCTGACTTAAAGGAGAAGGGAGTATGTGACTTATAAAAATCAGTCCTCCTAGTGAAGGTGATTTAGAAGAGTATCACTGGGAGTCTTTCAATAGACTGCTAATATGTTATAGAAAATGGCAGGATAATTGAGTTACATGACATCCTTTCCTCTGATGAGGTAGATAAGAGCCCTAATCCAAAGTGAAATCTACCCCATGTTGAGATTACTAATAAAAGTGCCTCAAAGAAAGCAGAGGATTTTCTAGGGAAGTATCTGAGGGCTTAGTGTGGCTGAAATGTCACATGGCTTTGGTCATTCAACTGAATCCAGACCAGAAAACTCACTGAAAAATGGAAAGCTTGGTGGCCCAGGAATTCTTCCACCCAACTCTTCCAAGAACTGTCTTCTCCCAACCTCAGTGGTGAGTTATGGAGCCTGGAGCTCCGGTTTAGGCAGGTAGGGGATAGTACCTAACAGACTAAAGAGCTGCAGACCCAATGTCCTGCTTCCATGGTGGGTTCATGTTCCATCTTCTCATGAAAGGAGAGTGGATGGATCTAAGAAAAAGACTTTGCTTTTGTTATTCTCTCATTACATCACCCTGACACAGGGTAAAGCTGAGGGCTCTGTTGACCAGTCCCAAAAAGCTGAGCCTTTGGGCGATGAGCCTATAGGCTAATGTTTTTGGTCTGCATTCTACAAAGAAAGAAATCTAAGGGCTAGGCTGCCCATTAACCCAATTAAAGCACAGAAGCACTGAACATCAGCCCCACTCAAGAACGGGTTTGGACCAAAGGAGTGGCTGTTATCACAATCCCAACTAGCTCCTAGTTCTATCTACCACATAATCACACTGTGCTACATACAAAAGGAGAAACAAATTCCTTGTTGGTGTGGTGAGCTCTAGCTTCAAGACTTGGGGAGCTTGTAGTAAAGGCAATTAGGGCAATGGAAGCAATGACTGATGCTGTAGCTATCCATGATCCCTCCTGCCCACTGGAAAAAGATCAAGTCCTGCCCATGGTCTACATCTGCTAGACTCTCACTGTCGCATTCTTATTATTCCTGCCTGGGTTCTTGTGCCAAGCAGGATTAAGAAAGACAACTCTAAAATTCTCTTCAGGTTGTCCCTAACCATAAGAAAGAAAGAAACTGGATGTTTAGACATCTCACTCTCCCACTAAACAGGGACTCCTAAATGAATCGTATACGATTTTACCACTTCAAGTAGACAGAGTCACAGTAAGCAAGTAGGGTTTTCAGGCAAACTAACTTGAGTAACAGATGGTACATGGTTTAGTATTTAACAGAATGAATTCTGAAGCTAAAGAATCTGGATTTCAATTCTAGTTTAGTTTTCTTACCTGCTGGGTGACCCTAGGCAAATCATTGAACTCTCTTTGCCTTGGTTTTCTGGGCTATGAAATGGGAAAAAATAATAATGTCCATCTCACAGGGTTGTAATAAAGATTGAATGAAATAATACACATAACGTGCTTTAGAATAGTTCCTGGCACATAGCAAGTGGCATTGAAATGTTAGTTATTGCTATTAGCACTATTACTATTTTGGATGGGTATCTAAGGAGCTACGAGTGGCTTTGGCAATGCCTGTTTTATATTCAAGAAATGGCCTGCATTGTGCTGGGTACGTCTGTCTAGTTTCTTAGAGCATTCACAGACTCTGTTTGGAGGCAAAGTTATGGAGTGAGAACAGCTAATATTGTGTCTTTTTGTTTAGGTTATCACACCACAACGAAAAATCACTGTGGCTGCACCCAACCGGAAAGACATGGAAGAATGGATTAATGTCATAAAAACTGTCCAACAGGGAGAAATTCATAAGGTAAGGAAACTAGTAAAGAAGCCACACAATTCTTAATGGGTAAATAATTAATTGCATTAGTTAAGCCACCTTTACAGCAGGGAAATAATAAGATGGAAACAGAGACCACCTGGTTAGAAATTATAGACAGAAAACCTCTTTAGAATTATTCATAAATAGGAGTAATTAACTTGGACTCAGACCTTTGTAAGTATGTGGTGCAGACACCTCTATACATATCCAGTTGATATGTAGATGTCAATCTATCCTCAATGGATGAGGTACTCAAGATGTAGGTGAGCAGCTAATGTAGATGCCCTCAGGTTATGAAAACCACAATCAGCAGTCTTAACTTGGGTCTGCTGAATGACCATAGTAACAGCTAATGAAACTGAGCCTCAGAAAGAGGAAGGAACCAGTCCAAGGCAGAATCACTATTTAGCAGGGAAACCAGGATTCAAGCACTTGACCACTATACTATTTGCCTTTCTGTTTTCTGTCTACTACAAAAGTAATGCAGAGGGAAGAGCAAGAAGTAGTCCTCTCCAAAGCTTAGCAGGGTTCTTTTCTACCTGACAGTACCAAATCTCTGGCCAATGCTCCCTGAAGTAACTGGTGCAATCAAACTCCAGGAGATACACTCTGACTGCTCTTCTATAGATCTACCATAGTTGGAAGTTATGTAAGTTCCAAGAGGAGAGAGATCTGTGTCATTTATTTACTTAGAGCAGTCTCTGACACATAGTAAAGGCACAATAAATATCTTTTTAATGAATAAACGAATCTGCAGGAAATCTTGGAACCAGGGTTTGAACAGAGAATGATACATACTTCATTCTGAAGTAAAGTTCCGCTGTAAAGGTCTTAGAGATAAAGAGGAAGGTGAATCCAGACTTTAAAATAACCTGATGTCTTAAATAACTAGCAATGGGTAGAAGATTGTTCTAGGCAATTGGGATGGAGCAGTGTGTGAAGTGGCTTGGTGATAATGAGGTTTAGAAATAAGACTAACACCATAGAGAAGAACCATCCATCCCTACTCCCCGAGGACTTCTCAGGCTTTTGACCACTTCATCTCATAACTATACATTCTACTCTCTATAGCAATTATGGGGAACATGACAAGATGGCTGACTTGAGGCCTCTCCAAATATCATTAAGGCCTCTCCAAGTTCCACATTATATATGCTTAAATTGAGAGATCCTTTGCTTAGCATCTGATGGTGATCTTTATATGCTTTAGCACTCAGAAATTTACCTCTTTGTTATTTCCTTCTTCCTTTTTACTTTTCCATAGAACAGAGATTAATTATTTTACCTGTCATTTTCTTCTTCCTTTCCTAATGGAGAAGCACATCCCCTCTTCGCCCCCTGCCCCCACCAATGAGACCACTATGGTACAGCATTAGAGGCAGTCATAAAAAGTTATGAATTCCATGCTCCTTTCTTATTTTCATCCCTGTGGACCAATATCTTTCCTTCCTGTGACTTACCTCTATTCAAACTGGAGTGTTTCTCACGAATCATAGGACATTTACATTTTGGCATAAAAGGTCACATAGGATATTTTGAATTTTAATTATTGCTCTAGGAATGCAAAAACTGCTAGAGAAATTCTGATGACTACCAGAGAATTGGTGCACCATTCCTGAATTCATTGAATTAAACACCTACGTATTGATTATCCAGCACAAACTAGAAAGGAAAAAAATCTCCCTGTTTACTCTCTTGGAAGAGTTGTATCAGGTTGTAATCACAACCTCTGTGGAGCTTCTCCAGGGACCTAAATCTATTAAGGAACACTTTTAGCTGATAGTGAAATGTCTCACCACCAGCATCTTAGCAATTCATCTTACTTGAGGCTTAAATAGTCAAATATGCTTTCTCCCATATGTACCTTATCTCTAACGGTCCTTTCTGTCCTCTGTCACCACCAATGCCTGACAAATAGGGTGAGGGAAGATTAATCATGGATTTAGTAGCCTATTAAAGTGGTGACAAAGTAATTGGATAATCTATGGGAAACTAGTCAGTACACATTAATAAGCTGTCCCCTACTAGGTGCCTAGTTCTGTTTCACAAAGAGTAGAAAAAAAAGATGCAATACTGACTCCCAGCCTCAATGAGCTTTGTAGGTAATAGGGAGAACCTATATACACAAAAGAAACAGTTAAATAACAGTAACCAAGATAAATGCCAGTTTTCAGAGATGTTACAAAGCAATATATGATTGATTGCCAGATGAATGAAACAGACAATAAAGTGGTATGGGAGTTCAGAGGAGGAAGAGATAAGTATGGGCTGGAGTCCTCTGGGAAGAGTTAACAGCGGAGAGATTTGAGACTGACCCTGAAAGATAGATTGTATTTTATTGGTGGCAGGGAATTAGGGGCAGTGGGAGGTCCTGAGCAATGGAACTGGGATAAGCAAAAGCTGAATAACAGGAAAACAGGACCTTTTTGGAATACGGTGAAAGGGAGAATCCATTTCACCAGAACAGTTTAAGAAAGTGAGTCCAAGATGTATGTTTTGAGAGGTAGATTGGGTCTGACTTTGGAGCTTTTTCAATGCCAGGATAAAGAGTGGGGAAGATTAGGAATGTGTTCAAAGTTCAGCTTAAGGATGGATTCAAAAGGGAAGAGAATTGATAAGAGGGATACTTTAAAAATACAGGATGAATTAGACAAGGGAAAAACTAGAGGCCAGAAGTTCAGAGAAGACGCTAGATTAATTATGGCAAAACAATGTTAAGCCCCAGAATGGGGATAGAAAGAGAAAATAAATGTGGATACTGAGTTAGGGGTGGAGGAGAACCTAAATATAAGAAAGAGTCAAATGAAATAGGAAAGTCATAGACAGACGAAAGGTGTGAGCCTGGGAGATTTAGAGAAAGAATAGAAAGGAGAAAATTAGAAATAAGAAGCTGCTTAGAAAACTAGATTAAACAGTTAGCTCTTCCTAATGAATTGTCATGGAATCATAGACTATGGAAACAGAAATAGACCTTAAAAGTTATCTTGACTCCAGATACTACATTCTAGAGCTGGAGATGTAAGTCATATGGCCTTTATTTGAACTGTTCCAAAGGTAGGGAACTAAGTTCCTTGCAAAAAAGTCCATCTAATGTTCCTAAATCTCTAAATCTTGGAAAATTTTTTCTGAAACTTTGGCCTAGTTGAAGAAAGAACTTTCTAACATTCACTGTAAGCTGCAGGAATGGCATCAGTTGCCTCTTGAGGCAGAGAACTCCCTGTCATTGGAAGTAATACAAACAAGCAAATTGAACAACTGCTTGTCAGATGTTGTACAGAAAATTGATTTTTTCAAGTGGGCAAACTAGATGAACTTCAAAATTCCTTTCAACTTGAAAAGCTTTCATTAAGCAGATGAGAAAACTGAGGCTCAGAGAGAGTCAATTGCCTTGCCTAAAATCATAAGTTGATTCTGGCAAAATTAATATCTTAGTTCTTTTAATGTTTAATCTAAGTTCTCAGAAGGATATCTTCAATTCTGCCTAATTATCTTCTATCTTTCCTTTAATCTCCACCCTTTGTGATTATGGGACAGGAATACTAAGGTAGACAACTGAATTGTATAGATCAACAAATAAATTCAAAGTGGCTAAATGAGTAGCTCATGCATAGTGTGTCCATGGCTCGTGGTTTGCTCAGGATGAGCCCAGTTTACACTTGTCCCAGCATAAGTATTAATAGCTCCCCTTTCACTGTGCAAAGTGGCTCAATTTGGACAATATGGTCACCCTACAATGGCCAACCTGGGAGGCCATAACACTTCAGTAATTCCCCAAACGTTGATAGAACTGAGCAGTTGAGTTCACATTACAGCACAAACCACTGACTTCATTTTATCTAAACTCAACCTTTCATCATATAAGCCATCCCCAAAAAGACTCCTTTACGGAATTATATCTGTAGCAGACTTTGTGCTTTGTGGAATATTTCACCTGAAACTTTTAAGTGCCTTGCAAACACTTGATATTGCTAAATCCCCACATTTGGAAAGTGCTTTGCAGTTAATAAGATTTGATTTAACTAATAGACAACAAAATCAATGTACATATCTGACTTCTAGATTATGCTGAAAGGAATTCAGGAGGTAGGGAAAGTACCGTTAGCTGCCCTACAACAGTGATGTCTTAGTTCAGGCTGCTATAACAAAAATACCATAGACTAGGTGGCTTAAACAACAAACATTTCTCACACTTCTGGAGGCCGTAGAGTCCAAGATCAAGGTGCTAATGGATTCAGTGTCTGATGAGGGCCTGCTTCTTGGTTCATAGATGGGAGTCTCCTCATTGTTTCATCATATGGAAGAAAAAAGAACAAGAAAACTCTCTGGGGTCCCTTTTATAATCTCATTCATGAGGGATCCACCACCTCCTATAAGGAGTGGGGAGCACACATTCAGTGCATTGCAATCTGCCCCTGAACACCCCCAAATTAATGGCCTTCTCACAAGCAAAATACATTCATTTCACCTAAAAATTCCAAAAGTCTTAACTCATTCCAACATGAATTCTAAAGTCTAAAGTATTATCTAAATACCATTTACATCAGATATGGGTGAGAGAGACTTGGACAAAATTTATTTCCAGCTGTGAACCTATGAAGTCAAACAAGTTATGTCCTTTCAAAACAGAAATGGTGAAATAGGCATGGGTTAGATATTCTCATTCTAAAAGAAAGAAATAGGAAAGAAGGAAGGAATGACAGGTCCCAGGCAAGTCCAAAACCTGGCAAGGCAAGCTTCATGAGATCTTAAGGTTGGAGAATACAGACGGTCTCCAACTTATGATGGTTGACTCACAATTTTTTGACTTTACAATGGTGCAAATGCAATACACATTCAGTAGAAGCAGTACTTCAAATTTTGAATTTTAATCTTTTCCTCGGGTAGTGATAGCCAGTACCATGCTGGGCGGCGGCACCAAGCCACAGTTCCCAGCGAAACATTCAATCTTGAGGGTAAACAACCCATACTCTACAGGGTACTTTGTTGCCAGAGTTTTGGGGGACATTGTGCTTTGTGTTTTTGCATCCAATCATGTCTACAAAACGTCCATTTTTGACTCAACAATATTTCAAACTTACTGGGTTTATCAGGATGTAACCCCATAGTAAATTCGGAGCATCTGTAATCCTCTGGCTCGATGCTCTGCCTTCCAGAACTACTCGAGTAGCAACATCACCCCCACAGATCAGTGGGGCACTGCCAATGCTGTGGCTCTCTACAGTGGCTCTATTCATGTCATGGTTCTCTGTTAGAACGGGGGCAAGCCCCCAGGGCTCTGCTGGACTATTCCATCCCCACAGCTCTGCTGGGCATTGGTTCTACCCTTTGAAATTGAGGTGGAGACAGCCTTGCTACCTAGGACTGTGCACTTTGGGCCTGTGATGGCAGCCCTACTGATCTCTGAATCACCTTTGGGATCATTCTTTGCTTGTCTTGAAGAAGTTCGCATCCAAATAGGTCTTGTCCTGTAGGGTCTTCCTTCGTTTTGTCCCATTTTCTCAATTTCCTGTAGTCTCAGGTGACAGTGGTTCTGCTACTATAATCCCATCTTAATCCCATCTCTATTCCTGACTTTTGTAGAGGTGGTTAATTAAGTCTGTGATTCACATCCACACTAATTTCCTTATCAAATAGTGGGTCTTCCACACCTTTTCGAACATACTTTCTCATTTTTTATAATGTGGATAGACTGAGAATTTTCCAAATCTCTACATTCTAGGGGTTTTTTTGCTTAGCAATTCTATCCTCAATTCATTTATCTCCTCTCACATTTTACATTTTAAACATTTTATTAGCCAAATATGTCCACAATATAATTTTAACTATAATCAAAATAAAACTGATTAATGAGCTATTTATGTATGTTACATTTTTAAACATTATTAATATTAATTTTGATTGACAAATCATAATTACACAGATTTATGGAGTAAAAATGTGATGTTTTTATATATGTATACAAGTTGGCATGATTAAATCAAGCTAATTAACATATACATCACCTTGATTACCTATCTTTTTTAATGGTCAGATATTTGAAATTTATCTTAATTATTTTAAAATACTCTATATAGTTCATTGTTATTGACTATAGTTACCCTGCTGTACAACAGATCTCAAAATCTATTCTTTCTGTCTATCTGAAACTTTGTACCCTTTGATTAACATCTCCCCATTCCCTCCTCCTCTCCCTCAACCACCATTCTGTTCTCTACTTCTATGAGTTCAACTTTATCAGATTCCATATATAAATGAGATCATGCAATATTTGTTTTTCTGTGCTGGCTTATTTCACTTAGTATAATGTCCTCCAGATTCACCCATGTTGTCACCAATGACAGGATTCCCTTCTTATTTAAGGTTGAATAGCATTCCATTGTGTATATATACCACATTTTATTTATTCATTCATTTGTTGATGGACACCTAAGCAGTTTCCATATCTTGACTATTGTGAATAATGCTGCAATGAACATGGGAATGCAAATATCCCTTTGACATATTGATTTTGGTTTCTTTCCACATATATCCAGAAATGGAATTACGGGATCATATGGTTGTTCTAATTTTAGATTTCTTGAGGAACCCCTATACCATTTTCCATAATGGCTATGTTAATTTGCATTCCTACCAACAATGCCTGAGAGTTCCCTATTCTCCACATCCTCTCCAACACTTATTATCTTTCATCTTTTTGATAAAAAACCATTCTAACAGGTGTGGAATGATATCTCACTGTGGTTTTAATTTGCACTTCCTTAACAATTAGTGATATTGAGCATTTTTTCATGTACCTATTGGCCATTTTTATATCTTCTTTTGAGAAATACCTGTTCAGGTCCCTTGCTCTTTTTTTCAAATTTTTTTTATTATTTTTAAGTGTAAATTTATTTATTTATTTATATATATATTTTTTACCATACTTTAAGTTCTGGGGTACATGTGCAGAACGTGCAGGTTTGTTACATAGGTATACACGTGCCATGGTGGTTTGTTGCATCTATCACCCAGTCATCTACATTAGGTATTTCTCATAATGCTATCCCTCCCCTAGCCCCCCAATCCCCAACAAGTCCGTGTGTGTGATGTTCCCCTGCTGGTATCCATGTGTTCTCATTGTTCAACATCCACTTATAAGTGAGAACACTTGGTGTTTTGTTTTCTGTTCCTGTGTCAGTTTGCTGAGAATGATGTTTCCATCTTCATCCATGTCCCTGCAAAGGATATGAACTCATTCTTTTTTATGGCTGCATAGTATTCCATGGTGTATATGTGAAACATTATGGCTGCATAGTATTCCATGGTGTATATGTGAAACATTTTCTTTATCCAGTCTATCATTGATGGCCATTTGGGTTGGTTCCAAGTCTCTGCTATTGTGAACAGTGCCACAATAAACATACATGTGCACATATCTTTAGAATAGAATGATTGATAATCCTTTGGATATATAGCTAGTAATGGGATTGCTCGGTCAAGTGGTATTTCTAGTTCTAGATCCTTGAGGAATCACCACTTGATCATGGTATTCTTTTAATGCATTCTTAAATTCAGTTTGCTAATATTTTATTGAGGATTTTTGCATCTGTGTTTGTCAGGGATATTGGCCTGTAGTTTTCTTTTTTTGTTGTGTCTTTGTCTGGCTTTGTTGTCAATGAGCATCAGAAATTATTGGATCACCTCTCTGCTGCGAGGGTTGAGTGGGGCCAGGTGTTCCCTACATGGATGATTGCTGGCCTAACAGTTATCCCTTGGCCTGGGGAAGAGTTAATCAGAGCACCCAGGCTGTGTGAAGAAGCTAGCTAGAAATTCAAGCCTGGAAGTCCCGTGGACCATGTTTCATGCAGCATGATGCTATTGGCTAGCTCCTCTGATGTGCTACTTCCATTGGCAAGGAACACAGAGCAGCCACCAAGACCTATACATTGATCACTGTGAGCCCCACCCCATTTTTTGTTTCTAACTGACCCCAGGTGATCTAGCCCTGCTGGTACTCTCAACGTTTCCCATGGGACAAGACAGGAGTGGACTTCCTGTGAAGGATCCCAAAATGTGAGGAAGCTGAATATCTGCCTTCAACTCTCTTTTCCCACTTAGAAACCCTAAGTCCAGGGGAATTCTCTGTGGCACTGTACCAGCTTGAAGGAGAAGCAGCACAGTCAAAGAAAACCATTCCTCTTACAATTTGATCATGGCTTTTCTCATGGTGGTCCAAGGGGGTGTCTCAGCTTCACTCCCAAGTTTGGGGATATTCACAATGGTATTCTTGCCTGTGGATAGTTGCCAGTTGGATTTCTGTAGTGCAAGGAGTGAAGCTGGAGAACTCCTATTCCACCATCTTGCTGATGTCACTGTATCTCACATTTTACTATAATCAGTCAGGAGGAACCAAATATCCTCAGCTAAATGTCTAATTTCATCATTTACGAGTTCTACTTTCCATCAAACACTAGAATACAAACACAATTCAGGCAAGTTCTTTGTCACTTTATAACAACAATCACTTGTTCTTTATTGTCCAGCAACATGTTCTTGGCTGGTCCATATTTCTACCAGAATTCTGTTCATGATTACTTAGGTATACTCTAAGAAGACAGAAGCTTTCTGTACAGTTCTCCTTTTTCCTTTCTGAGCTCTCACCAAAATCTCCTTTAAAATTTTATTCAGAGCAATTTAGGCTTTCTTGGCATGTACTTCAAAACTCTTCTAGCCTCTACCCATTACCCAGTTTCAAAGTTATTTCTACATTTTTAAGTATTTATTATAGTAGTACTCCTCACTTCTCAGTACCAATTCCTGTCTTGGTCAGTTTGGGATGCTATAACAAACTACCACAGACTGGGTGGCTTAAAATAGCAAACATTATTTTTCACACTTCTGGAGGCTGGAGCATCCAAGATCAAGCCACTGGCAGACTCAGTGTCTGGTGAAGACCCACTTCCTGGTTCAGAGACAGTTGACTTCTTGTGTCTTCATATGGTGGAAAAGGGAGTAAGATGAATCTCTGGGGTCTCTTTTATAAGGGTACTAATCCCATTCACGAGGACTCCCATCTCATGACCTAATCACCTCCCAAAGGCCCCATCTCCTAATACCATCATTTTGAGGGTTAGGATTTCAACATATGATATGAAGGTGGCACACAAGCATTCAGTCCATTGCAAGTGAAGAATCTGATTGGAGCAATAGGCTGCATGAATGTATTCACCTAAATATTTTAGAGAGGGTAAAAATCAAACACAAAACCCAACAACCACACACTGAAAGCTTTAAAGAAAACTAATTTCTTTAGCATTTAGAGATCAGTGGTTTGTGTGCATGCCACAGTTTTAAATCTATCTTCAAAATGGATTTTTAATCTATGCCAACAAGTAAGAAGACCTGTAATGACATACTGTATTAGTTTCCTAAGGCTGCTGTAACAAATTACTGCAAATTTTGTGTCTGAAAGCAACAGAAGTTTATTTTCTCAGCGTCCTGGAGGCTAGAAGTCTGAAATCAACATGTCAACAGGGCCATGATCTCTCTGTAAGATTCAGGGGAGAATTTTTTTTTTTAAGCCTCTTCCTAGCCTCTGGTGGTTGCTGGTAATTCTTGGTGTTCCTTAGTTTGCTGATACATCACTCCAATCTCTACCTCCATTATCACATAGTATTCTCCCCTGTATCTGTTCCCTCTGTATCTTCACATGGTGTTCTCCTCTCTGCATGTATCTATGTTCAAATTTCTCTTTTTATAAGAATAGCAGTCATTGGATTAAGGCCCACCATAATATAGTATGATCTCATCTTAAATTTATTATATCTTCAAAGACCCTACTTCCATATAAAATCACAATCACAGGTACTGGACGTTAGGACTTGGACGTATCCTTTGCAGGGGGACACAATTCAATCCACAAGAGTCCACCCTCTAGTTCCCCCAAGTTCATGTCCTTCCAATGTGCAAAATATATTCACTGTCATTTCAACAGCCTCAAAAGCCTTAGCACATTCCAGCATTAAATCTAAGTCCAAAATATCATTTTGTAAATAATCTAAATCAGGTAGGAGTGAGACTCTGTGTATGGTCCATCCTGGGCAATGTTCCTCTCCATCTGTGGACCTGTGAAACCAAGAAAACAAGCTAGATGTTTCCAAAATACAATGCTGGGACAGACATAGGACAGACATTCCCATTTTGAAAGGGATAAAGTGGAAGGAATAAAGTTGTGGGTCTAAAACAAAATTGGCAACCCAGCAGGGTAAATTCCATCAGGTTTTCCAGGCCTGAGAATAATTCTCTGTGGCTTGATGTTCTGTTTTCTGACCCTACCCTCTTAGCCCACTGGAGTGTCAATCCACCCACAATCCCCTGCATAACCAAGGAGGTAGCCCCACCTTCTGGAACCCAGGAGACAACTCCACCCTCTGGAACCAAGGAGACATTCTGAGGCCCACATTCTTTGGGCCTGTGAGGGCAGCAGCAGCACCTCTGGCCCTCTGAGCCTCTCTCAGCAGCCTTGCTGGCCTCTGAGCTACCTCTGGAAGTCATTCTTCCATTTTCTTGAAGGATAACACATGTCCACAGCTGAGTCGCTTTATCAGTGTTTCATGCTTATAGAATCTCCGAAGTCTGACAACCTTCCTTCATTTTATCCCATATCTGTCCCCTTCAGTCCAAGTTCAGTCCAAGCTGACAGTGTTCTGCTGAAATGTGTAATTGGAGCCAGGTGTCCCACATCTAATCTCTCCAGCAAAAGTTTTTCCAGCCACACCCTTGGTGTTCTCTGCAGGACACACTTTCTTGTGTTTTGCAATATAGATAGGCTGAGAATTTTCTAAATCTCCTAGTTCTGGTGACTTTTTGCTTAATAGTTCTATTATGGACTGAATTGTGTTCCCTCCAACCAACTTAATATGTTGAAGCCCTAACCCCTAATGGGACTGTATTTGGAGATAGGACATTCAGGAGGCAAATAAGGTTAAATGTGGTCACAGGGTGGGGACCTAATCCAATAGGATTGGTGGCCTTATAATAAGAGGAAAAGAAAGAGATATTCTTTCTCTCTCTCTCTATCTCTCTCTCTCTCCACATGCACACATTGAGGAAAAGCCACAAGAGCACGCAGTGAGAAGGTGGCCCTCTACAAGCCAGGAAGGAAGCCTTCACCAGGAACTGAGTTGACTGATACCTTGATCTTGGACTTTCCAGCTGTAAACTGTGAGAAAATAGATTTCTATTTTTTAAGCCATTCAGTCTATGGTATCTTTTTATGGCAGTCTGAGCAGACTAATACAATTTCTTTCCTCAATGCATCACTTGCCTATCCCATATTACTATAAACAGCAAAGAGAAACCAAGATGCACCTCTTATACTTTGCTTGGAAATCTCCTCAGTCAAATATTCAAGTTTATTGCTCACACTGTCTACTTTCCACCTGATAATAGAGCAAAATCAGCCATGTTCTCTGCTACCTTATAAAAGTATTACCTTTCTTTAGTTTCCAAAAATATGTTCCTCATTTTCACATGAGGCCTCACCAGAAACACCTTTAACGTTCATATTTTTAGTAACATTCTGTTCAAGGCAATCTAGGCTTTTTCTAGCATGTGTCTCAAAATTCTTCTAGTCTTTACCCATTATCCAGTTCCAAAGCCACTTCCACATTTTTAGGTATTTGTTACAGCAGCACCCCACTTCCCAGTACCAAAATCTGTATTAGTTTCCTAGGGCTGCCATAATAAAATAACTACAACTAGATGGCTTAAAACCAACAGCAACTTATTGTCTCACAGTTATAGAGTCTAGAAGTCCCAAATTAAGGTATCTGCAAGGCCATGCTCTCTCTGATGACCCTAGGGGAGGATCCTTCCTTGGCTCCTCCTAGCTTCTGGTGATTGCAGGCAAACTTTGGCATTTTTTGGCTTACAGATGCATCACTCCAATCTCTGCCTTCATTGTCACCTGGTGTTCTCCCCTGTGTCTGTGTGCTCTGTATCCTCACAAGCTGTTCTCCTCTTTGTGTGTGTGTCTGTGTCCAAATTCCTCTCTTCTTATAAGGATACCAGTCATTGGATTAGGCCCATTCTAATCCAATATGACCTCATCTTAACTTGATTATATATGTGAAAATCCTATTTCCAAATAAGGTCACATTCATAGGTACCAAGAGTTAGGACTTGAACATATTTCTGAGGGGACACAATTCAATCACCACACATACTCATCCAGGGTTGGAAGCATCAAATATTCCTTACAGAATAGGATGTACACAAGGAATATAAATTCCATCTCTTCAACTGCTGAACCTAAGCAATGTCCATTTTACATATTCCTTTGTATTCTGTAGGAAATTTGAACCATGAAATTTAATATTATACCCAGGCAGAGCTCTGAATTTCTTTCACGCAGTCCTGTAAAACCTTGCACATTCTAGAAGAGCTCACTTGTCACTCTATACAGGAATGATCTGTTTTAGAATTTGTTTCCTCCAGCAGACTATACATTCCTTGAGGGAAACAACTATGGTTTATTCATTTCTGCATCTCTAATGCCTACCATGGTAGATGATACATAGTAAGTTCTTAGTAATTATTGGAAGAGATGAGACTGGGAGGGAAAAAAAAAGAAGATCCTTGTAAAATTACAATCTAATGACTTGAGGGAGTAGAAAGGTTCTAGGAGCTCAGAGTGCCAACAGGACTCCCCATCTTCTGTTCTAATCACCCTAGAGCTTTTCAGTGTCTTAATGTACAATAAACATTGCAGTCACAAAGCAATCCCACAACATGTGAGCCTTTACTTCATCAAAGTAGCTTTCCTTTCCAGAAGGTTCCAGGTCAAATCAACAGTAGTTTAACACATAGCCAGCAAGCTAGAAGTGGGAAGGAGTGATCAGAGAGGGCTATGTACAGGCTATGTCTTGGATGGCTAATTCTTGTAAATTGATCAAGGATGAATATTTAATAGCTAGAGCCCTCAGTAGCGCTCTCTCTCTCTCTCTCTCTCTCTCTCTCTCTCTCTCATTCTCTCTCTCTCCTGTCAACTGACGTCAGGGAGAAATGATAGTTCTTTTTAAAGTCTTGTTATACCTTTACACACCCAACTCATTATAATGTGAAGAATGAAAAGCTCCATGTATGCCTATGTCTAAAGTTCAGGGGAAGGCAGAAAGGGAGAAAATCAGACATTCACAGGAATCAGAGAAAAAGTATAAGAGTCCTTGAAGTTTTTTTGGTTCTCACCCTTCCCTTCTTTCAATTTCAAAACTGTTGCTAGTATACCCCTGTGCCTTCTCTACATGAAAGTCAGGCTGTGATATACAAATGCAACATTTAACAAAAAATGCTAATGCATGTTAACAAGAAATGTCAAACTCAATACCATGAAAGGGACACCAATGAGAATGCCACTCCATGTGGGCAGGGGTTGTGTCTTGTTCACTATATCTCAAATGCTTTGAAAAGTGCCAAACACAAAGTATTTACTCAGTAAATATTTGTTTAGTGGATTATTGAATAAACTAAGCTGATTAACCAGAAAACTGCTGTAGGCATTCAGAGCGTGGTATTCCTAAAAGAATACTCAAGGGATTCCTAAAAGAATCACGTGAGATGAAACTGTTGTCCAGGTAAAGCAATGCTCTGCTCACCTGGCAGCCAGGAAGGGAAATGTATACCTCCAGGAAGGAGTTAAAGCCTTACTGAGTATTTCTTAGCCCAGAGTCAGAGCCTTGCTGCCTCTCTTTATTCCCTAGCTAGAACATTTGGATATCACTGAATTTCCAACTTAGTACCTCCCTCTACTTATACTACTTAAAGAGAACCAAGGCCAAAGCTAACAGAACACATTTTTACTTGAACTAAGCCAATAGAGTGATTGGCCAAGCAGTATAAAGATCATTACTCTTGCCTTCAGCTTCTATTCCAAGATCTACCCTCTATTATTTTTCCTTTCTAAAATGACTGGCAAAACAAACAAAAATGCACACAAAAAATCCCAGGTCCCAGGAATTGGCTCCAACTTTCAATTTTCCCCTTCACACGCTCTGACACCTATACAGCAGGCCATTTTAGACTCAGCAGCCAATTTTCTGGCCCTCTTTAATCTGTCTCTGTGATTCATCCTCCATTCTCTCCTCTTTTATTTATTTTAGATACCTGCAGCAGAAAACAACCCTTTTCTTGTTGGAATACACTCTTGGTACTCCAGCTACAGTCACCGGACCCAGCACTGCAATGTTTGTCAAGAGAGCATTCCTGCCTTATCTAGAGATGTCATCATCTGTGAAGGTACCTTTCTGATTCCTTTAGGAAGTGAAGCTCAGTGGGTAGATATGGGGATGAAGGAACTCATGTGGTTTTAGTATTATTAACTCACACTAGGTTACTGACTCTGGTGTGAAGTTAACCCCAACTGAGGAAAGAAAAAGGGAAGAAACTAGCATGGGGGTATTAAAATAGAGGGATGGTTATGGGGGGATAGGACTATATGATCACAAATATTAAAAAGACAGAAATCATTCTAACCATCAATTTCCATTCAAGTTGGATAGTAAAAAGATTAGCTGGTAAGAATAAAAAGGAACTGGATTCTATTGGAAATAGGTCTTTGGAGGTGCATTAGAACTATTTAGAATGCATCGGTGTTCTAATTTTCAGAGCAGCTTAGGAAAGGGAATTAGAATCTTCACTGTCACCAGATTCACATCCATCTTTTTTCTTCCTCTTCTCACAGTGTGCAAAGTGAAATCTCACAGATTATGTGCTTTGAGAGCAAGCAAAGACTGCAAGTGGAATACATTGTCTCTCACTGATGACCTCCTCCTGCCTGCAGATGAAGTAGTAAGTATCAGTCATGTCTTCCCACAGTTGTCCTCTCCCATCTCCCTTTCCACCAGGATACACAGGAGAAGGAAGACTTCTTCGTCACTCCAGATAAGCAAAGTCCCAGGTTCACAATCCATCTTATCTGGAATAATGAACCTCCCTCTTCCACTTGTCATTGGTCACTAGCATTGGAGTACGCAGGGCAGGACCATAAAGGACGTGGGGCATTTACCTAATGTCCTTCATGGGGTAGTGCAGTTATTCCAGCTGCCCCTTCTTCTCCTTATGTCTCTAACTTCTACCTTCTGTGTCTTTTTACCCTTCTGCAGAATATGCCCCATCAATGGGCAGAAGGAAACATGCCTGTTGGCTCTCAGTGTGCAGTATGTCATGAGAGCTGTGGCAGTTATCAGAGACTTCAAGACTTCCGCTGCCTGTGGTGTAATTCTACGGTAAGACTCTGCCCATCTTCTTGAAGGGGTGGATTAGAGCTTGACCATGCATACACATAGATAGAAACCTAAGAAACCCTTATCTCAAAATAGGTTAAAGAGATTCCATAGTATAAAGCTTAGTATCCTGACTTTCCAGATCTAGCTATGGAGCCTTTGGGAGAAAGATTTAAGACCATCTTTGTTGGTTCTTAATTGGCGAGGCCTACTAACAAATGGGAAAAGCTGAACTCTCTAATGGCAGTATGGGCAATTAAAAAATAAGTTCTAAGTCTGCCTTTGAGAAACCTTCTCCCTTTCTCATTCACTGTTTCCTAGGAACTTGTAATCTTTGTTAATTAAAAATGGTTAATAAAATTAACACATTATTATTGACACTATATACTGAGTGCTTTATATACATAATCTCATTTAGTCCTTCCAATAAGCCTAAACCAGGCCTCATTGTTCCCATTTTACAGATGAGGAAAGTGATGGTCAGAAAAGTGAAGTGATTTGTCCAAGGTCATTCAGCCAGTAAGCAAGAGTCTTTATTTATACATAGTTCTGCAAAGACTATGCTCTTTTTTGTTTTGGCTTGGTTTGTTTTTTGTTTTTGAGACAGGGTCTCACTCTGTCACCCAGGCTGGAGTGCAGTGGCAGAATCACAGCTCACTGCAGCCTTGAACTCCTGGGCTCAAGTGAGATGGTCTCCTCTTACCTCAGCCTCCTCAGATTAGCTGGGACTACAGGCACATGCCACCACGCCCAGCTAATTTATTTTTTATTTTTTTGTAGAGATAGAGTCTTGCTATGTTGCCCAGGCTGGTCTGAAACTCCTGGGCTCAAGCAATCCTCCCACCTTGGCCTCCCAAAGTGCTGGGCTTGCAAGCATAAGCCTCCACACCCAGCTGACCACACTCTTAGCTACAACACTACCATGCTTCTAAGCCAGTGGTCCTCAAATGGGGGTAATTTTGCACTCCCAGGAGACATTTGTCAATGCATGGAGACATTTTTTATCATTGCAACTCTGAGTGGAGGGAAGTGCTACTGACATATAGTGGGTAGAGGCCTGGGATTCTGCTGAACCTCCTACAATGCATAGGTCAGCCTCTCATAACAAAGAACCATCTGGCACAAAATATCAGTAAGGCTGAAGTTGAGAGATCCTGATCTAGATTTCTAACCTTTAAGATTCTTCTCACAAACTGAGTTTTCTAGGCAAGAAGAAACTGAAGTATGAGCTTCCTTTTAGAAGACTCTGGTTGTCCTCTGGCTTTTTTTCACTTACGTTTGAATAACCAGGCCATGTTCATACCCCCCTACAAACTGTGTAATTTTCTAGGAAGTGGCACATGAAGATGTCAGAAATCTGGAAAGAATGGCCACTTGTGGGAAAGGCAGCAGAGTCTCAGCTCTGTCACTTCCCAACTACTTGACCTTGGGCAAAACCCTTTACCTCTCTGAGCATTGGTATCCTCGTTTTTAAAATGAATCCAACACCTGTTGTTGTAAGGATTGAAGTGTAATATTACATCATTAGTATTAACCCTTCTATACTGCAAGTAAATTCCCTATTCTGTAGGCTACTAAGGTTGTGCCTTAGGATTGGTGACTTCTCAGTGCCTGTAGGTGGGTATCTTCTGAAATCCACCTTTGAAAGGATCAGAGTTCTGAGGTCACATTGAGGGACAATGTAGGCTCGAAGTAGAATGGGGGTGTTCAAGTGAGTTAGGGGTATATATATGGCACCAAATCTCAGAAAGGGAGATTAAATACTAAGAATCTAAATCTTGGTATTGGAACTCAAAACTGATCAATGGTATCCTTTTCTCTCCCCCTTCCTTTTTTTTCTCTGCTCTTGTCGTTTCAGGTGCATGATGACTGTAGAAGACGGTTTTCCAAGGAATGTTGCTTTGGAAACCATCGCTCATCAGTCATTCCTCCGACTGCTCTAAGCGATCCCAACAGCGATGGTGAGTAGTTAAATCTAAACCTCAGAAGCACATTGGGGATGGAGGGAAGGTGCAAAGGCTGGGAAGAAGGGCTATAATTAAATTATTCTCCTCAACCAGTCAAACATTTTGGGGAAGTAGAAATGTGCATGTGTATATAGATAGCTCATGGTTCTCTTACCTTTGATATTGTGAATGTTGTTCTTTCTGGTGCATATGTATGTGGGCATATTCTCTGTAGCTTGGTCACAATTGTTTCTGACTGATCAGAATTGATTTCAGTTTTTTCATGATTTTCAAATACTAAGATAATTCATGAAATAAGTTTGTGTCCAGGTGGTCAAGGAAGAACTACATGAAGGCCAGGTTATGTTACTTTTAAAATGGAAACTAACACCAACATTGTTCCTAAATGTGAAACTAACATGACCATTGTGCCAACACTCTTCATTGATGCTTTGTCAATTCCTGGACACTAGTGATTTATTAAGAACTCTATTCACAAGGTGTCTGAAAGCTACAGAAAGATCTAAGACATGGGCATGGCCAGAGCTACTGATTATTGTGGATTCAGGCTCTTAATATAAAACAAAAATGAACAATTTAATGTGTCATACGTTAAGTGTCAAAGGAATGGTAGAGACATTTGGAAATAAGAAATATTAGGAATGTTAATCATTTATAGGAAGTTGAGCAGAAAGGAGGTAGTAATGAAATCAATGCAGCAAGAATAAACTTTGTATAGAGGCTTCTATCAAGAGGTCTAGCAATGCTAGAACCAAAAAAGCAGGAGCCAAGGAGAAAGGTATTTTGTATAGCTTTTGTGAATAAGTAAGACATGGAGGTAGCATGACGTAAGGAAAAAAAAAACAAAAGCCAGGAAATTATGAGTTTTAGTCACTTACTAGATATATGATGTTGGGTTAGCCACTTACATTCTCTGAGCTTTGCTTTCCCCATCTGTAAATGGGAATGAAGCTATCAATTGTGAGGATAGATGATAATATGTAAAGGTCCTAAGTATCTAAAAACATAACCTCAAAGGACCATAAAATTAAATCCCTCAACTTCTTGGGGAACTAAATACCTAGTCTCCTAGCCTAATAAAAAGTGCAGACCCCACAGGGATGGTTCACTCTTTGGCACTTGCCTTTTGAGTTCACCTCTCCTTCCCTACTTTTTCTTTGCTTCTTCTGAGAGACTCTCCTTTTTGCCATTGACTTGTTCATTTGCTTCTCACATTACTTATTATTAAAGAGTGAGAGCTGTCAAGATCAAAATCACGTATCACAGCTTAAAAGACCTAACCTATTTTACTAACACTAAGAAATTTAGAAATCTAATATAGTTAACACTGGCATGCTACTATTTCATTAAGCCAGAGAAGAGATACACTGCTCATACATTTCAGTTTGTGTATGGTTAGTTTCATTCTACGTAGGGTCAATTTCACTTACTGGAGGAAAGTTCAAATTCTTCCTGGAATATTTTAATCTATATTTCTCTAATTTTCTAATTTGTCCATCTCTGACATGTGGGATATCCACTTGTCCAAGAGTGATTAATGAACCCTCATTTCACTCACTTACGGATTATCTCCATATAGACGCTAGTTGCTCACTTCATTGCCAGGGAAGAGCTAGCATCAGCTGGAAGCAAAGAAAGAAGAGTGGATGGTTTCCTTTGAGAACAGAAGGGGGAAAAGATTCCTGTAGCCATTACGACATAGTTTTAGAACTAGACATACCACATGTGTATCTGTGTGCTCATATATATGAGTGCGCGCACACACACACACACACACACACACACACACACAGAGCCACCGTAGACTCTTTCAGTTATTTTTCCAACCCTAACACAGATATAGCTGGACCTTAGTACATGGAATGAGTCCCCATAATGACATGTACAGACATAAAACTGAATTCACTCAGGTATACATGCATATATTATTCTCAGATCTACTCAAATAGTTATCCACATAGAGTCACCCACCAGGTAGTTGACCAAAGAGGTGATAAGATTGATGACTTAGTAAATAAGAGATACTTGCCTAGATAGGAGAATGAGGGACCAGGGGAAGATGCGGTTGATACAAGAGGAAAAGTAGCAAACTGGTCAACTGAGCAAAATCAGGCTGCTAGTGAAATCAACCTAGTTTTGAATCTGAGACATTTTGCTCAACCCCACAGGGACCTGACGAAGATGTCTTTAAGCAGATGGCCCACCTCAGCATGCCACTAATCACCCCAAATAAGTGTTAAGAGGGTTGCCACTTCTCCTTTGTAACTGGGCCAAACATATTCTGTGCTTCCTGTCCTTGTGTTGGTGTTTTAAAAATTTGTTTCTTCCTATCCTATATCAGTTCTTATTCTTGTTGTAGATTGCCAAATAATGGCACTGTTACTTTCTTTTTCTGTCCATTAATAATGTAATATTACTTAGGAGCACGTGGGCTAATCTATTCTTTTTGTGTGGTGTCTTATTTAACACCCCATGAGTTAGCTTTTAGCTTTTCCTCCTAGTCATCTGTAATCTTGATCCAATTGATCTCACTCTGCCAGCACTTCTTTCTATCATGCATTACTTGTCCTGGGTCTTCTTTGAAATGTCTTTGAAGAATTCCCTATCTTCCTGACTCTTCCTAGCTTCTTGGCTGTGGCCATGTGCCCTTTAATGGGTAAGTTTCCTACTGGAAGGTCCCATCCCAGAGGAATCTTTTGAATCTTCCAGTCATAGAATCTTAGTGATGTAAGGACCTTAAAGATGATCTGGTTCAATGCCCCCTGGCTGAGCTAGAGAATCCTTTCTTCAGCATTCAGCTAAAGTCATGAAGGCATACAGCTCATGACTTTCTGAGAAAGGCCTTGCTAGCATTGAGTCAACCCACTCATTCACACATGTATTTATTCAGTCAATAGACTCTAATTTCTGAGAATTCCTTCCAATTATCCCTTTTTCCTATCCAGTCTGCTTGGTAAATTCCTTCTCTCATCCTTTAGAGTCCAGCTCAAAATCAAAACATTTTGTCTTCTCTGTTTGACAGCTTCTGTAATGGCCTCTTCCCACTCCCCCAAACAAATCAATTACTTCTTTTGCTATAAACCAAGAACACATATCTCAAAGTACCTAACACATGACATTATAATGGTGTCCGTCTTCCACCCCAGACTGTGAACTCTCTGTACCCCTATCACTTGACTCAGAACTGGGTATATGATATACACACAGTCAAGATTTGTTACATGAATTCATTAATATGTTTACTGAACACTGCCTATATGTAAGGCTCAGTGCCGAGCAATGACTAAGAGTATCACTGGCTCATATGGAGGAAAAGTAGTGAAGTGTAGTGGTTGTTGTATCAGAAGCATCTGAAAGGCTTGTTAAAACACGGATTTCTGGGCACTACCTCCAGAACATTTGATTCAGTAGATCTCCGTGGGGCCCAGGAATTTGCATCTCTAACAAGTCCCAGATGCTGCTGATACTACTAGTCCCAGAAACACACTCCATAATTGAATGTATGCCTCTGGACAAGTTACTTAACCTCTCTTAATTAATCTGTCATTTGTTTTCTGCCAATAAGGAATGATAATTGTATTCAGGTGTGTCATGAAGGTTAAATGAGTTAACATTTGTAAAGGAGGATTTTAAAAGTATAGGAAGAGAATGGTAAGCCAACCTATGCCAATTTAGCATCCTTCTGTGGAGTGAACAGAATAAATTTGATTGGGACTGTTGGCTCCCTGTTTAGGGAACTGTGGTTGTATTAATGCAGCTCAAAGAAACATGAGCTTTTTTTGAAAGGTTCTTTCAGGCTGTTGACTCATCAGGAGCTTAAAGTCAACTAAATCCCCTAAGCTCTTTTCACACTTGATGCTGCCAAGTCAAGTTCGTATTGTCCTGTTCTGGAACAATTTATGTCCTCGAGCCTAAAGGGCAAGCTTTATATTTCTTCCCTTTACAATTTCATCCCTGGACTTTGACTGATCAGCCTGTCGAGGTCATTTTTCAATCTTGATTCTGTCATCCAGTATCTCTTCCTCCAGCTTTGAGTACTTCAAAGTTCACAAGCCAGCCTTCTATGTTTCCATGTGAATTGTCAATTAAAATTGTGGAATAATACTGGATACTCCCTTATGATTAACATCAGTCTATTCAAAGCAATCTTGTGGGAAGGATTGTTTACCTGGTTATAAATCTTCCTAACATTATTATATTTCAGCCCTCAGTGGCACCCATCTTTGTCACCTTGTTCACAGGATTCTCTTGATAAACTTGGCCTTGCTCAAATTCAGATTTCTCTTCTTCAGGGGAAAATGCTAGATGGGGCTGCCTCTGTAGTCTCCTGGGACTGCCTTCCTGCTGAGGCTACTTCGCATTGTCTTCCCATCTGTGACCAAATGAGGTTTTATGCTGAAGTTCAAGTTGCCTCAATCACAGAATTTTCTCTTTATTTAGAAGCTTCCTATGCTCACTGTAGTTTACACCCTCATGGCTATTTAATCTATAGACAGCATTAATAGAATTCTTTTATCCTATTTCTTAATTCTTCTCTAGCTAATAGATTCACATGGTTCAGCTTTTTAAAAAAGAAATACACATACACACATAATATTTAATGAAAAGTCATGCTGCTATCTTTTCTCTGATCATCTTAATCTCTTACAGCCCCCATATCCTCACTCACATTTAAATACCACCATTATTTTTTAAATACCTTCCAGTAGTTCTTCGTGTATATACTAGTAAATATAGATGTTATTATCCACCCCCTTTAATACCATGCACACTGTTCTGCACCTTGCTCATTTTCTCCTTCACAGTATATTTTGGACACCCCAGACAGTCTCCCTTTTCAGGGTCCCAGCACTTATTCTTCTTCCTGCTCCCCACCAAAAAACTCTTCCTTAGATATCTGTATTGCTCACTCTCTCACTTCATTCAAGTTTCATCTCAAATGTCACCTCCTGAGAGAAGCCGTCCCTGACCACTCTGTCTAAAATAACACCCCTTCCAATCTCTACCCCCTTTTCCTTACTTTATCTTTCTTCATGACAAATTCTTTTTTATAATTATTTGTTATGGTCTGTCACCTTCATTAAAATATAAGTTCCACAAGGGCAGAGACTATTTCTATCTTGTCTACCACTATAGTCTCAAGACACAAAGCAGGCACAGAAAATGCCCTTCATAATATTTATTGAATGAAGGGATTAATGTGTTTTAACTACCATTGTGTCAACATATTACTTTAGTAAAAAATGGTTGAAAGGGGTACTACTTTTGCATAACGTGTTCAGGGAAGGTAACTACTTCTGAGCTATGCTACTGAAGGGACCCAGCTTGTACAAGATTCCCCTTGTAGCTGTGAGTCCTGGCAAGTCCTAAAAATTTGGTGCATGGCTGGCTAGCTGGCTTAGGATGCCTTCAAGCTGCACTGGCCAGAGAGTGGGAATTGGCCCATAGAGGAAACCTGCCTTTGATTTTTCCAGGCAAACCAGTAATGAAATCTGCTCAAGTAGATTTCCTTCAGGCTCCCTTTCACCCAGGCTAAAACAAATGAGTCTTCTCAACCCACCTCCTCCCACCCACAGCTGGACAAATACTTTTAAGCCCTTCTGGGTGGTATCTTGACTTTTCCTCTGCTCCTCATTCTCAAAAGACTGAGACTCATATTCAAAAAGTTATTGCAAAATGTGATAAGTCATGTCTCACTTCCATCTCAACGGGTCTGTTCTTTTTTTTTCTTCTTTTTCAGGTCAATTAGTAGTATCTTCGGACTTCTGGAATCTTGATTGGTCATCAACCTGTTCATGTCCCTTGCTTATCTTCATCAACTCCAAAAGTGGAGATCACCAAGGGATTGTCTTCCTCCGAAAATTCAAGCAATATCTTAACCCGTCTCAAGTGTTTGACCTATTGAAGGGTGGACCTGAAGCAGGGTAAGCATGTACCCCATGTGTATGTAAGGGAGTCTTCCCTCTATACATTCTAAACTAGGATAGGCTTCTTGGAATCAGTTCTTGTATTTGGGCAGGAAAGGTATATTTTCTCAAGTTAGAACACAAACACATAACTACAGAGCCTTTTGGGTTGGCTGGTAGGAGGACTTTTAGCCCTCTCCCAGAAATCCCTTCAAGCCCATGTCCAAGCCCCTCTCAGATTTGCTTTATCTTTTCTGGTTGGAAAAAGTAAAACTATGCTTCAACCAGAAGTGGAGAAAGAGGCAAATGGATACTGCTATCTACTTTTCCTGCCACTCTCTTTCCTGGGCCCAAATAGATATATCTCCACTACAGACCTGTTACATTTTGGGACCATCTGGCTGCTCAGTTCTGGTTCCTGTGAGCCCCTTGGCCACTGGCCACCATACAAGTGGCCAATGGCCAATGGGTTTGGTTAGGTGACTAGTGTTTTCCAGAGCAAAGCTGGGCACAGAACGAGGATGAGTTGAGGCAAAGCCTGATCTCTGGGGTTGTCTATGGTCTTAGATACACAGAGAGATAAGGGATAAGGGAACGAAGGCAGGTAGTCTGTTACCAGAGTGCCAAAGCAGCGATCCTTGTGTCCTGACGCATTGTAGGAAAAGTTACAAAACCCAGCTGTTCATGAAATGACCTCCTTTCCTCTTTGTCTTTCCAGGCTGTGCATGTTCAAGAACTTTGCTCGCTTTCGCATTCTGGTTTGTGGTGGAGATGGCAGTGTGAGCTGGGTCTTATCTCTGATTGATGCTTTTGGATTACATGAAAGGGTAAGTCCCTGGATAACTCAGTTTAGCCATTGCTAGAAAGAGTAGGGGTATGCAGCTGCCTATCCCAAGAAGTCTGAAGTCTTCACCCTCCATCTCTGTAAAATATGTTTCCCACAGGTTTCATAGTCATCCTGACTGGTAGATTCCCAATCTAAGCCTGTTCATCTAGACTATTTTCTGGTTGTCTATCTGTGTAAAGTTGACAGAAGGAATGTGCAGTGTTCCATTCCCTAGGCTTCAAAGTGAAGAGCTGAAGGGGAAGAGAGCAAACAAAACAGAAGTGATCATAGACAGCACTCGTCCCCCAATTTCCTTCCCCTCCTGAGGCCACTGATTTTCTTTCTTGAGTCTCAAGAGTGGCAGAAACTTTCCTCCATGTCTCCTTGCTAGGCAGCTCCCTGCTCTTCTCACTCTAGTAG
The DNA here is from genome assembly GCF_030222135.1 of Aotus nancymaae. NCBI lineage: Eukaryota > Metazoa > Chordata > Mammalia > Primates > Aotidae > Aotus > Aotus nancymaae. The sequence goes on from NW_026988472.1 coordinate 9,191,333, forward strand.
TTTTGTCTCCTGAGGTACTTCACCTCCTTGGCCCAGCCCAGATAGAAATTCACAGCTATATTTCTCTTTTATAAGCATGGCCATGAATATTGACATATTCCAGCAATTTTTCTCTTTACTTAGTAGGTTCTTTGTTGTTAATATTGGGGTCCAACGCCTTAGGGAAAATTTCACCCAATTGTAAACATCCTCTCATTGCCTTCCCCAGAATCTGAAGTTCCTTAAAACCACTGGCTTTAAGACCATAATTCTTCCCAAAGAGTTCCCTCTAGGTTCTTTCATGGGTGAAGCTTGGTAGGACTGTCTGAAAAGGGTATATCCTTTTGTTCTTGCAGTGTCAGCTGGCAGTCATCCCACTTGGAACCGGCAATGATCTGGCTCGCGTCCTGGGTTGGGGTGCATTCTGGAACAAAAGCAAGTCACCTCTGGACATTCTCAACAGAGTGGAGCAGGCCAGTGTGAGATTTCTAGACAGGTAAGTGGCCGAAAGACCAGGCCCTTATGCCTGTTCCTGTCCCACATCAGTTACATCATTTCAATCAGGAATACTTTAACCTCTCTGATAGAGCCTCATTTCCTTTCTGGCTTCAGTGCAGAGCAGTTTGTGAGTTGTGTGGGGCTTGTCTCTTGGGAAGCCAGGGTCTACCATGTATCCTTCAAACATCATTGAAGCCCCTCTTCAAAACTAAAGGATTCTACCGGGAGGTCAAGGCTGCAGTGGGCCATGATCATGCCACTGTATTCCAGCCTGGGCAACAGAGTGAGACCCTGTCTCAAAAAAAAAAAAAAAACCACCAAAAAACTAAAGGATTCTAAAGTAGGGGCCCCATGGACAAAGTTCAAGGGTTCTGTGAACCCTTTTCAAATTGCAGAGCCAAGGATCTGTTTAAGCATATTCTCTCTTAGAGAAAAGTCTATAATTTCATCAGATTTTCAAAGAAACTAAAGAAGGGATGAAGGGAGAGTTTAGAAATAACTTGCTTACATTGTCACTGCTCTAGAGAAGAGAGAGTATTATTCTATCTCCTGAGGAAAAAAAGACTTTCTATGCTGGTGCATATATGAGTATTTGATTTATTGCTGCCCATAAGGATCTCCTGGGGAGCTCTTTTAAAACATCAACCTGGGCCCCACCACAAAGATTTCAGTAGGTCTTGGGCAGGGCCCTGGATTGTGTATTGTGCAAAAGCACCTCAGGTGATCTTGATGGTTATCTCTGGTGAAGTAGCACTGCTCTATGAGAACCCTGTAAAGGGAAGTGTGATTTCCATCACACTGGCCTATAGAAGTCATGAGACAGAGGTCTCTCTTATGGTATACCTTAAGATTAGGTGACCAGAGATAGCTTGGGCACACCGTACAACCCACCTCCCCTCACCACATAAACATTTTTATTTCTATCTTCACCTTTGAAACATTAATTCCTACCAGTGATGAAACAGATCCTTAAATATCTGTCTTTGAAATTCATTTCAGATGGAGTGTGATGATCCGTGAGACTCCCAGACAGATCCCACTGCTAAAAGGACAGGTTGAAATGGATGTACCACGATTTGAGGTAACTACTGTTCAGCTGTAATTCAGACCAACATCTTTATTACACAGTGAAATAATCGGCAAAACCCAGAGAGAAGCTTTGGCATTGTCCATGGAAGAGGATGAGATCATTGAGGGTTGGTGATGTGTCAGTTAGCAGCTATTTACCAAGAACTGTGTTAAGCATTGGGGATATAATTCATTCACCCATTTACTTATTCATTCAAAATATTTATGGAGTAACTACCATATGTGAGATATTGTTCTAGGAACTGTTTGTATATGCTAGTGGGTAAAGAAGAATGACATAGTCTACTTGAAGAGATGGGAAAATAAATCATTTTAATCAAGTAGTATGAGTGTTAGTATATAAGGAAGTAGAGGGGGTTGGGAACACATAGCAGGAAGATTTATCTCAGTCTGGGGAAATCAGGAAAAGCCACTCAGAAGGAGTGCCGTTTCAGAAGAGATGAGATCCAGAGGGAGCTAACCAGGAGAATAAGAAAGGAGAGGCCTGTTCCACACAGATGGAACAGCGTGTATTGTTCCAAAGGCAATAGAGAGCATGGAATATTCACATATCTGAAATACATTCATAATGGCTAATGCATAGGGGCCAGGGAGGGGGCATTCAGTGAGAATGACTAAAGATGAGGCTAGAGAAGTAATCAGGGGCCAGGCCAGGAAGGGCCTGATAAACCTCAGTAGGAAGTTTGAGTTTCATCCTAAGAGCCATTAGAATTATAGAAGGAGTTTTTCTTATATTATTATGAAAATTTCTACATTTATGAAAGTTGAAATGGTAGATCTACTACTAACATTTTCCTATGCATGCTTTATCACATATCCAGTCATCTATTCAGTCTGCTATCAAAGAGAAGGGGTTTAAGCAGAGGAGTGCCATGGTATGTGGAGAAACAATTGAAGGAATAAAAGACTAGAGGAAAGGAGAAAAGGTAGGAGATGTTGTAATTGTCTAGGCAAGAGGCGATGGTAATTTGGACTGGTGAAGTGGTAGCAGGGATGAGTAGAAGTGGATACATTTGAGAAATACTGAAAAAATAGAATTATAAGGTCTTGGTAGATGTTTGAATGTCAAGGGTGATAGAGAAGAAGGAATAGAAGTTGTAATTAAGAGCACAGACTCAAGAGCCAGATCACCTGGAATTGAATCCTGGCTCTACAACTTATCATCTTTCCCTTCTCTGTGCCTCAGCTTTCTCTTCTGTAAAATGGAGATAATAATAGTCTTTATCTCATAGGGTTGTTATGAGGATTAGATGAAAAAACATATACATGTGGGTTAGAACAGAGCCTGGCACATCGTCAGTACTATATAAGTGGATGCTGTTATTATTAATAGTAATACTATTAAATAAGTTACATTCTAGAATTGAAAAGAAGTCGATTTGAATCTAGCTTTATTCCTTACTAGCTATGTAATATGAAATTGCTTGTTCATTTGAAACATGAAACAAATAGTACCTCCTTAATATGAGGTCTTGATTATTAAGAGAAAATGAAATACATCTAAATATTTAGAATGAGCATAGATCTAAGATCATCTCTGTTGACCTTCAACAAGAATTCTTTGATCACAATCATTTCTAGAGAGGCAGCTGAGTTGCTGGTAGAGTCAGTAAGAACTAATAAGGCTGTGGGGGATGCGGATGGGCAGCACACTGTTATAGTACTAAGAGTCCAGGACTAAGAACTCCTTTTGCCCCTAGGCTGCTGCCATCCAACACGTAGAATCTGCAGCTACTGAGTTGAACAAAATCCTGAAGGCCAAGTACCACACAGAGGTAATCATTGCAACCAGGTCAGTCTTCCTTTGGCTCTCACCCTTCGGGGCTGTTCCCAGGTCAGACATGGGACTCATTTTGATAGGTGGGGGTGTTGAGGCCAAGGAAAACATATGTTTATATTCCCAAATCAGATTTCTCCCAACTCAAATCACCTGAATGGAAAGTTTAGGAAAGAAGGATAACATTGAGGTGAAGGCTTCTGCTGCTCCAAAAAGTCAAAATTGCAAGCCAGAGATTTGGAAAGAGGATTATAGTAGGGAAACACAACATTTTCCCTGTTTAAGAGCATAGCATAGCTCCCTATAGTATAGACACCTTGCTTTCCATCTTTGACATCAAGAAAGGTCTCTGTAGAATCTACCTATAGCTGCTGTCTCATAACCTGAGGAACACATTCCCCCTTCTAAATATATGGGTCATTGGTTCCTCCTGGGACTTAGGGACTTCCTGCCCAATCAACTTCACTCTCCTTTGAGAAAAACTTCCCACAGGAAGAGTCCTCCCAGTATAACTGCTTGTGCTAAATTAGCTGGGCCCTTGAAACATAGCTGATTGACCCTGGGTGAAAACCTGACCCAAGTTGGACCAAGTGAATTCTCTTTTCTGGAAATTCAGAATTAGTACTAAGAAATGCTGGTCAAATTCTCTTAGGCACTTGACTTGGGAAGTGGTGTGAAACTGGACTAAAGTGAGGATGGAACACATTTCACCATATGAACAGAAAAAAATGCAGAGAGAAAAAGACTGGGAGGAGAGGGTAAGAGAGAGAGAGGAAAGAAAGAGGAGGAGGAGGAAGATGGGGACTGATGACATAAGAGAGAAGGGCTCTGGGCCTCATGGTTCATGTAACACTGTGCCATCTATCTTATCTTTCCAGATTCCTGTGTTCAGCTGTGGAAGATTTTGTGCTAGATATTGTAAAGGCCTGGGGTCAGATAAAACAGAACAATACAGCAATAGAGTCTGTGATTTTGAAAGTAAGTTTCCATTCCTTTTGTCTTATACTCTTTGTGGAGCAGCCAGGGGCTCCTTTTAATAAAAAGCAAACACGCTTGCCACCAGGAATTGTAAAAGAAAAAAGGAGGGGCACTGTTAAGCCTCCCTGATGAGGAAGGGCCAACCTCATCAACTTCCATCTTTTGCTAAATGAAGGATGGCACTCTGCATGCATACACACATGCCATCTACCTAAGCACATGCCAAGCATCTGCCCACAACTAGACACAAGTGTACATCAAGCAGGTATGCACATGGTTGTACACCAGAACATGTCTGAAAGTATGTACATAGAAATACACACTACAAATACATTCACATTCACCTCTATAACAACGATGGCCAACATTTACATAGCACTTACTCTGTGTCAAGGACTATTCTGATTTTAATGTATTAATGTATTTAATCCTCACAACTACCCTAGAATATGGAGACAGAAAGATCACAAACTGTTAAGTGATGGAGCTGAGAATCAAGGCCTTAAATCATGCAGCAGATGTAGGTCCCCAAACCTACACACATACAAAGACACATACCAAGCACCCAAGCAAGGACACATTCATATCCATAAGAGCATGCCCATGAAAATCCAGAAATGTTTGTCTTTCCTCGAGTTTGCATTTTACATGTCATTTTATAGGCCAGTCTGACACAAGAAAGACTCGGCTATATATATTGATGCATGGGGACATTCAGAAACAAATATGTATTTGATCCCCTCACACCCTTTGGTTATCTCATCACATCTGCCCACCTACTTTTTTCTCTAAGTACGTCATCTTCTCACATGTAGTTTTCTATGCTCAGCATTTATGTACAACTTCTACCCCTCCCTACCCTTCCTCATATCATCCCCACTCCTCATTCTGTCCTAAGCATGGGTCCCTCATTACAATGTCCTGTCTCCTTCCTTTCTATCTAGAGTGACTTAATGTATGATAAGCTCAGTGTCGTGATGGATGTTCTGGCTGAGGAGGCAGCAGATAATTCTGTTGAGAAAAGTGCTACAGTACCTGGAGACAGCAGCAAGGCAGACGGGAAGCCCTTCATTCCTCAAATAGACCACATAGCCAAATACAAGTTGGAGCTGACCACAAAGGCTCAGAATCTCCAGAAATCCTTGAAACTCATCATATTCCAAGTTGAACAAGGTAAGGTGGCCAGGGTTGTAGTGACTGAGGTAGGAGAAAGAAAAAGTTCCAGAGGATGGTTTACTGGCCTCACTGACTCAGGGTTTGCTATCTGACTCTGCTACAAAAAGTTGCCTAAATTCTGCATTCATATTGCATACAAAGTTAATATTCATACTGCTGATTTGAAAAGCCTCAGTCCTGCTAAGCTGCCCTTTTGGCTCCTACTACCTCACAGACAGTCAACTCCTGCTACTCATTTTTGGAAACCAACACTCATCCAAAACAATTATATTAATAGATGTTAAGTGGCCTGGCTCAAAGCTCTATCAGCTTCTACCACCAGCCATAAGACCTTTTTTCCTCCTGCTCCTGTTTCTTTCCAAGCGCCAAGGCTATGACTATTTTAGAAAAAAATGGTGTTCATCTCTGCATGTGTTGCACAGTGTTAATCAGGCACAAGGGCCCTGAGAGTGGTCCTGACAATTCTGGCATTAACTGCCATTGCCCAGAACTCACGACAGTCTGCAGACTTCCCAACTCAGTATGAAAACTCTTCAACTCCCTCAGTTTCTTCATTGAACATTTTGCTACTTCTTTCCCACAATACTTCTTTGAAAAACAGATCAGAAGGTGGTGTAAGACCGAGAGTGTTCTAACTGAGCTATTGGAACTGAGCAGAAGTCCCATGCAGCAAGGAAGTCCCTTTGGGTGGCCCTTGACTTTTAGCCATGGTGTCTTGCCCTGCCTTGGTACCTTCAGGTACAACTTAAGCCAAGTTTCCAAGAAAGAACAAAAATTTCCCTTCTGCACAGTGGAAGGATTAAATAGTCAATTTGCCTTTATTTATATAATTAGTTTCCAAGCAGTGGGGATCAGATTAAACTGATGTAGCCATAACTGTCATAAGCAACCCTCAGTCTGCTCCATCAACACATATGTTAGATTCAGAGGTGTAGTTTGTGGCTATGAGATAGAAAAAGATCCCTCTGGTAGGGGTAGAGGTTAAACCTATGAGCTTTGACACAGGATGAGACTGAGTATCTGAGCTACACAACATACAGACTGGTGAAAGAAAAGAGACTTCCCAAATGTTCTAGGTGTGGAATGAGACATTTGAGTGAAAGAGTGGCACAGTCCTAGAGGCTCAATTGTGGACAAAAGCCATGTAAGTAAATGAACTAATAGAATGGAGGTAGAAGAGCAGAGGGTTTCTCATGCTGATACCCCAATCCACAGCCACAAGCTTCTACTCCCAACCACATGTACTGGGTAACAGAAAAAAGAGTAACCAGTAAAACAAAGAAATCTCAGGCATAAATATGAAAACACAGAAACACTGTAAGTAAGCTGAGACTACAAACAGTATCATGGAGGAGACGTGATGGTCAAATGGGAGTCTCCATCATCTACCCATTAACTAAACAAAATAGATGCTCAATAAATGTTCAATAAGTGTATTAATCTTTCCTTCCTTCCATCCTCCCTCTCCCCTTCCTTCCTCCTTCCTTCCTTCTTTCCTTCCTCCCTCCCTTCCTCCTTTCTTTTTTGCCTGCCTTCCTCCCACTTTTCTCTATAGTTCTGGATGAGGAAAGCAGACAGACAATATCTGTTAAGAACTTTGGTTCAACTTTCTTCTTGGAAGATGACCCAGAAGATATTAGCCAGACAAGCCCACGACGTCGTAAGGATCTTTGTGTCTTCTTCCCTTATTCTAGCCTTCATCACTGTTGTTTAGTTCCCAAAGAATATGTATTTTTCATGCATCCTCTTTTAGCCATAATCCTGCAGTAGATACCGCCCCCCTCCCAGAAACTCACACTATAAGATCCCAGGCCAATGTCCAGAGTAATGATCCTATTACAAACATTGAAGAGGCTGTCCTGATGAAATACAAGTTTTGAAGCTGTTTTCACTGCCAGCAAGCAAGCAGCCCAGCTTTACTTTTCTCTCAGTGGAAGTCCCTATCCATCCAGGAGAATCCCTCTTTGGAATGAGAACCATGAATATTATCTAGGAGAAAGTCATTGAGCTTGACCCTACCTCCACAGAGAAAATAGGGTGAAATACAAGTGAGGGGAAAGGGCTTTTTTGTTTGTATATGACATCCAAGTGATGTCTTTTGTGTCTAGGCTCTCGTCGTGGCACTTTGTCTTCTATATCTTCTCTCGAAAGTGAGGACCTAGACAACCTTAACTTGGATCACTTACATTTTACACCTGAAACTATGTAAGTATTTAACTCTATCACCATTTAATGGCTTCTTTCTTTCTCTTGTTAAGAGCACAGGATATCCATAGTCAAATCTTTTCTCTACTTACTAGCTTTATCACCTACACAAGTGACTCAACCAATTTGAACCTCAGTTTTCTCATATGTAAAATAAAGACCATTGTAGAACTTGCATCATGGGTTTGCTGTATTTATTACATTTATATATGAAAAGTGCTTGCACTGAGCAGTGCTTGGCGGCATCCATAGTTAAGGGTTATATGCATTTGCAGTTATTATTATTATAAACAATTAATAAATGTTAGCTGTTATTTCAGAGGACTTGCTTTTTTTTACTGTTGCCCTTACCAGTAAATGGTTGACGATACTAAAAACTAAATGGTCATTAGGGGACTAGGCAGCAAATCTAAGGACATCTGTCTCACCAGTTCTACCTCTTTAGAATATCCCCAGCAGCCAAGTTCTGCCACACTCACTCATTTTGAGTTCCATTAAGAAGATCAGTTTGGACATTAGTTAGAGAAACTCCAATCTCTGGACTGCGGTTGAGGGAGGCAAATCTCATGTGAGAGATGTAGGGTCAGTTTAGTAATGAATAAAAAGGTAATCTAAGATTAAACAGCTAAACTGTATCCATTTTAATTTCTCAAAAGGATACAGCTAGCAATTATTTATGTTTTCTTAAATAATTTATTTAAGAAAATGATTTTTATTCCTGTCTCCAATCCGCATTCTCACCCCCACACTTCACCATTAGCTCAAGTTTATGTCTGAGCTCTCATGGATCTACCTAATGAATTTTGATCAATAGTGCACTGGCAAGTGTTCAATGACCTGTTCTCTTGGGGGAGAAAGCCCTGATTCATTTATGGTGTAAACCGTTCCACCATGGCCTATTTAAGTTGCTGATATAATGCCATTGAATGTGGAGCTGGAAAGAGATATGCATAATCAGTTTACATGAGCTGGTGCCAACTGGCTATGGCGCACCACTGGTTTTGATGTTGACACCTTAGATAGACACAGGAGACTTGAAAAACAGCTTGGCTTTTTTGTTATGTTCATATCTACCCCCTTTTATCAGTCTTCTCCCTCAAATGTGTGGTCACTTTGCCCTTTGATGTCAGACGTCACTGAGAGCAGTGGTGCAGACTTAACTGTCATGGCATGTTTGTATCTAGGATACTAAAAAGTTCTTTATGGGAATAAGCCAATGACTCTATTTCCCTTCATATTGTATGTGAAGAAAACATGAGCCACTCATATATGAGGCCTCCAACAATGACCAAAATCATGAATGTTGCTTCTTTACTATGAGTTACAATCCCACTGAAGCTTCCCAACTGGCTAGGCACTCACTCCTACAGCTAATAAGCTGGTCGTTCATACAAAAAGATATCTGCGCATGCCTCTCAAAAAATGTTACACTTAGTGCCCAGTGTGGAGGAGGCCTTCCCTCACTGGTTTTCCATCATGCACATTCATCTTCATGCCCAATGATAGTGGCACTTCTTTCTTGCACCAATGTCTGTCCTCTTCTTTGATTAATTGCAGACGTTTTAAAGAAAAATGTGTCATGAACAACTACTTTGGAATTGGACTGGATGCTAAAATTTCTCTGGATTTCAACACCAGAAGAGATGAACACCCAGGACAACACAAGTAAGGAAAAGAAACTCCCTTCCATACATGCAAACACACAATCACAATACACATATATATATATTCCTACATTCTCTACCTCTCAAACAAGCAATAGAAAGAAAGGGACACATGGGAAGTAAAATGTATACATCCCAAGATTAGCCTGGTGGGACAGTGTGAGCCAAACGTTGGATGACTGCACTGGCATACTAAACTTGGAGCTGCCTTCAAATCCAGGCCTGTGGATATCTGTGTAAACACAGCTACCTGTGTTAACTGTTACTGAGAACAGATTATATTGACTCAGTTTAGCAAATCACCCATCTTTGTTCTGTCTGTGAGAGCTTAACCAGGTTTCAGTAGTGGCTGCAGATCTGTTTTTACTTTTCAAGGTTGCAAAGTATCAAAGATCCCTCTATTTGTTCTTGGTGTTCCTAACCTGGTTCCCCTGGACCTGTTGATTTTACCCCACCCAGTGTTGGCTTGTATGGCACCTTCTCACACTTTCATACTTCAGACATGACCTAAGTCAGCCACAGAGTTCTTGTGGTACATTGAAAGTACAAGTAACAAGAAGCATGACACCCCACCCCACCCTTGCCACTGCCACTAGAACCTCTTTCTCAAAGCAGGCCTGGGTTGAGAAACAAGTACTTTGTCAGATATGTGATTTGCAAATATTTTCTCCCAGTCTATTGCTGGTCTTTTCATTTTCTTAGTGGTATTTTTGAAATACAGAAGTGTTGAATTCTAAGGAGGTCCAATTGATCAGTTCTTTTCTTCATGGCCCATGCTACTGGTGCCATTTCTAAGAAATCTTTGCCAACCCAAGATCTTAAAATTTGCTCCTAAATTTTCTTCTAAAGTTTGTATTGTTTTAGCTCTTATTAATACATTTAAATACATGATGCACTTTGAGTTATTTTTTACATATAGTGTGAGGGTCTAAGGTAAGAGTCTAAGTTTATCTTTTTGCCTGTGGATATCCAATTATCCCAGCACCATTTTTATTTATTTATTTATTTTGGAGATGGAGTCTCACTCTGTCACCCAGGCTGGAGTGCAGTGGTGTGATCTCAGCTCACTGCAACCTCTGCCTCCCGAGTTCAAGCAATTCTCCTGCCTCAGCCTCCTGAGTAGCTGGGACTGTAGGTGCACACCACCATGCCGAATTTTTTTGTAAGTTAGTAGAGATGGAGTTTCACCTTGTTGCCCAGGCTGTTCTCGAACTCCTGAACTCAGGCAATTTGCCCACCTTGGCTTCCCAAAATGCTAGGATTAAAGGCATGAGCCACTGCACCGGGCTCCAGCACCATTTTTTAAAACAGCTATCCTTTCCCCAATGAATTGTACTGGCACTTTTGTCCAAAATCAATTGACCATAAATGCAAGGGTTTATTTCTGGACTCTTCTGTTCCATTGATTTATGTGTCTATCCTATGCAAGTACCACACTATCTTGATAACTGTAGCTTTGCAGTAATTTTTGAAATTGGGAGATGAAAGTCCCCTACTTTATTCTTTTATTTTCAGAATTGGTTTGTTCTAGGTATTGTGCATTTTCATATACCTAAACTCCTATTTTTGTAGATGAGAACACCAAAGTGCCCAGAGAACAAATGGTTTAAAAGTGTCTAAATAATTTTGTGCTAGCCTTCTGACATTTCAAAACTCATTCCATGTGATGGCTCATTTCTGTGGCTCTACAAGCTCAAAGTAAATGATATACAGCATTTCTAGTGATCGTAAGCTCCCCACCTATTTCCATCAGAGATCCCAGAGTCAGCAAGACCCTGTCCTCCCCACCTCTACCTTAAGTCACCTGATATCCTTTTCTGTCTGGCTCCTCCTCTAAAATCTCCCTACTAAGCTTAGATCTAGTCCATGGCATTTAATTAAGCATTTAGTATATGGATCTGGTGTTTGGAAAAGAACTTCACGTTGCCAGAAAAGTTCCTGCTTCAAAAAAATTGCATTCTAAGAGTCACATGTTTCAAATGAAATTGATTTGAAACAGCTGAAATCTCCTGGAGTAGCACAACCAGGGTAGCTGGTGTGTACCAGCCAGCTATGTGCACAGCTTTTTATGAGCATTGCTGTCTGAATATAGCCTGTTTCTTCCAAATCTGGACCAATATCAGTAGCAAGGAGAAATGGAAAATTCATCTATTGATAGGATACTGGGGCTTCAAAGGGGCCCAGGAACCCATTTCTGCAAGTGTTTGCATGGGATACTAGTTACATTAACTGCTGTCCAGTTACCATTTACCATGACTCCTCTCTGTAAGAAGGAATTTGAGAAATAAGATGGTTTTCCTTCCTGTCTTTCTCTACCCCATTTATCAATATATCATTCACCCTCTGACTATCTTTCTTGATGCTTACCTTTCTATAGTAGCCGCCTTAAGAACAAGATGTGGTATGGCCTTCTGGGAAGCAAGGAACTTTTGCAGCGCACTTACAGGAAACTGGAAGAACGGGTGCATTTAGAGGTTAGTGGAAAGGAGGATGGTCTTTCCTGGGTATGGAGAAAGGAAATCTCACAGCCTTGGGAACACCCTATATGCTGGTTCTTCCTGAGCTTTAACTCTATGATCCTCACAGCTCATGGGAGGAAGGCATGAAGATAGATTTCCATGTAATGGAAGAGAAGACAGAGCCCATTCCCCATCTCTGTAAATGTTCCTTCATGTTACTACCTAAAGATCCACCTAATAAAAGCTACTCTTTTCTTTCAGTGTGATGGAGAACCCATCTCTTTGCCAAACCTGCAAGGCATTGTAGTGCTCAACATTACCAGCTATGCCGGAGGTATCAACTTCTGGGGAAGCAACACAGCAACCACGGTTAGTATGGAACAAGGAATGGGGAGTGAGAAAGGCATGATCCCACTATGGTCTCTCAGAAGGAAGCACTGTGCTGATTTAAGTGAAAAATGAACAATGGGAGAATAGGAGGTGGGCTGAGAACCTTTATTAGCAGCAGCTACATGATCAGTTTTTCGGGCAATTACCATCCCAGAGCAGAAAAGTTCGATCAAAGACCTCAGGAGAAGGTCAACTCTTAGGTGTTGCCTGGGCTTTGGATTTTCCATTCCTCAGGTCTGACAGACCCTTTAAAGGCTATCTAGACCATGCTTTTTTTTTTTTTTTTTTTTTTTTTTTTTTTTTTTTTTTTTAAGATAGAGTCTCACTCTGTCATCCAGGCTGGAATGCAGTGGCATGATCTCGGTTCACTGCAACCTCTGCCTCCCGAGTTTAAGTGATTCTCCTGCCTCAGCCTCCCAAGTAGCTGGGATTACAGGCGCTGGCCACCATGCCCAGCTAATTTTTATATTTTTAGGAGAGACAGGGTTTCGCCATGTTGGCCAGGCTGGCCTTGAACTTTTGGCCTCAGGTGATCCACCCGTCTCAGCCTCCCAAAGTGCTGGGATTACAGGCGTGAGCCACTGTGCCCGGCCAAGGCCATGCTCTTTTCTCCAAGGAATTCTGTCAATACTATCTCCTGGAAAGCTGACCATGACCCCTTTACTCTGAGTTCACCCAAGAAAGTCATAAGGCAAATGAGACTGGTCTCGGGGATTTATGATGCTGGACTGGACAAGGAGGGAACTGGCTAAGAGTTCAGTGCCCTTTACCCAGATTGGCTTCCTGACCTCATCTTCTCCCCTTTTAATAATGCAGTTTTTCCACTCTTCATGAGCTAGAAAAATTCTCACCAGGAGCGTTTAAACATTCCTTCTTGTTATAGACAAGGTGTGGTTTCTCAAGGGTGGGAGATGTGACACAGTTCTTCCTTCTCAGGAATATGAGGCTCCTGCAATAGATGATGGGAAGCTGGAGGTAGTGGCAATCTTTGGTTCTGTGCAGATGGCAATGTCCCGTATCATCAATCTGCATCATCATCGCATTGCCCAGGTAGGCAGGGGCTGGATGGGCACCAGGAAGGGGCTGAGATTTCTGTCTGCTACCAAGGATGTGGGACAGCCCCAGGAATTAACTGGGTATAAGAATGCCAGGGTGGAGTGAGCAGACTATCTGGTAAGCGGTAAGGTGCTGACTGAGGTTGGAGGCAGAGGTGGCAGAGACCAATGGAGCAAAAGGCCCATAGTAAACAGCTGTTTCTTCCTGGGATGATCTGATTCACATCTTTTCCAGTCCCGCTTCAGATACACATTCGAGGCCATAACTATGAAATTATCAGATAGAGCTATAGCAGTTGCCTCATTTTTCTCTCCCATTCTTCCTCATTTTCTCTGGCAGTGTCATGAGGTGATGATAACCATTGATGGTGAAGAAGGTATCCCAGTGCAGGTGGATGGGGAGGCCTGGATTCAGAGACCAGGCCTTATCAAGATTAGATACAAGAACGCTGCCCAGATGCTGACAAGAGATCGGGTAAGTGGGGAAAGCTTGTCTTGGGCTCCTATACTGTCTCATCTATAGCTGTCACTTGAGTACTGAATATTTCCACTCAAGCAGAATTCCTCCAAGGGATGTTAGTGAGCCCCTGGTATCAAAGTCACTTGAGATTCTGGTTAAAAATGCATATTCTTGAACCCCACACTAGACCCACTGAACCACATAGGGATGCGTAGTTCCCAGGAACCCAAATTTGCAAACAAGCTCCTCAAGACATACTGACATTTGCAAACACTGTTCAAGATAGACAAGGAGCTTCCTCCCCTGGTTTTGGACAAGGTTATCCTCCTCTCTCCACTACAAAGAGAGCTAAAGGCCTCAGATGATTAGGGAAAAATCTTCTCTTTCAGCAACAGATTCTGCATTGAATATGGTCTTTAGGTGTCTCTAAGATTCCTTAAAATGCTGCATTCATAAATGTCATCCACTTCAGCTATACCTTCTAAAGCTTAGAAAGGTGCTATTATTGATCACATATTCAATGCTTGGAGATTATCTTGCACTCTGATCTGTGAAAAGTCCATAGAAACAGCAATAGAGAAGGGAAGAGAAGCCCAGTTTGTAAACTGCCTATTCTGTGCTAGGCACTTTACATTTCTCTCATGTAGATACTCCCCGCAATCCTATGAGGTGGATACACTTATTCCCATTTTACAGATGAGGAAAATGAGGACCAGAGAGATTAAATAATTTGCTAATGGTCAGATAACTAGGAAATGACAGAAACATGATTCAAAATTAAATTAGATATGTCTGGATCTAAACTGTGTCACCACATATTGCCTACATTTGGTAAAGAAGGGAGCATGAAAGGTGCTCCACTGTCTTGTCAGTCATGATGCCTTCATATAGGAGCTTCTAGAAAGCAGACATATGTTTGACCCAAGCCTGGTATCCCAAAATCCAGCATACTGACAACAACAAAAGCCAAAAGGACAGAGTCTAGAAGAGATATTGAATAAAATGATGGATACTTGTATAGGTATATAGATGGGTATGAGAGGGGGAATGGTCAGGGGCCCTCCTTCCTCTTTACCCACTCTACCCATATATCCATTGCCCACAAATGTCAGAATCACAGACAGATCTGTCATGTGCCCTAGTAGATACAGCAATCATTAGGATATGCCACTGTATTCATCTCCAGGACTTTGAGAACTCAATGAAAACATGGGAGTGCAAGCATACTGAAATTCAAGCTGCCCCTCAACCCCAGCTGCACTCCCAGGACTCCCAAGAGTGCCTCTCTGATGAGGAGTATGCCCAGATGCAGCACTTAGCTCGGCTTGCAGAAAACCTCATTAGCAGGTAGGTGGACTGGTCTAGATACA
This sequence comes from Aotus nancymaae, assembly GCF_030222135.1. Classification (NCBI taxonomy): domain Eukaryota; kingdom Metazoa; phylum Chordata; class Mammalia; order Primates; family Aotidae; genus Aotus; species Aotus nancymaae. Next base: position 9,206,433 of record NW_026988472.1, read on the forward strand.
GAGCTGAGAATCCCAAGAAGGCATAGGGAGGAGAAGCCATTTTGTGTCTATTGGCCACCAGGAAGCCTGGCCTCAGAGAGGAATTTAGCTTAGAGCTCTAAAGATTGAGTGGGACTCTCACAATCCAGGCAGGAAATACTCTTTGTGCTCAGCAATAAGCCAGCTTAGACATCTCTCATTAGACCCAGGGATGAATTTGGATCTCTTGATGCTGCTCCAAGCCCAACAGAACTAAGACTGTTTACCCTTGCCCCTAAATATCAGGAGGGCCCTGGAGTTCCTGGAGTCAGCTGCCCTCCTCTATTCTAGCCTCCTACCCTCCCCAAGGTCCCAGTATCTAAATTCAAGTGAGACAAGGATGAGTAAAGGTAAATACCTTGAGAAGAGTAGAAACATTTTCTAGCATAGGTAGCTACCTAGAAAAGAGCAGAACAAACAGGAGGGAGTCATGAATCCAAGTCAGGTACCCAGGGCTTTCATTTCTACTGATACCCAAACCCTCACCAGTGCCCCAGGCCAGAAGTCCTTCAGAAATCCCAACTCATCTATCTGTCCTTGCTTTATTACAGACTTAATGACCTGAGCAAGGTCCACCAGCATGTATCTGTCCTCATGGATTCTGTGAATGCCAGTGCTAACGTCCTGAATAATACATTTTATGGCCAAGACAGTGGCAGTGAGTTGGGCGCAGCATCCTGTATTCCCATTGAAGTAAGTGGAAAAGGAGTGAATTAAGGAAAGCAACAAAACCAGATAGGAAAGAGGATGAAAGGGAAGGAAGTGGAACAAGAGGCTGGATGGAGAAACTGGGCAAATATGGCAGGAAACTGATGGATAGAGTGGATGGGAAGGCAGTCATTCCTTGACTTGTTACAGGTCCAAGTTGGTTGCTGGGGAAAAACCACAGCAGATTTCATCAGTCTGAGAGCTAGCCCTCTTTCCTAATAGCCATCCACCACACCAGTCTCAAGGGAGAAATGGGCAATGAATGAAGAGAAACTTGGCCTTGGCCCTTCCTTATCCCAGGTAGATCTCTGTATAACCGGGTAAGATGACACATGTCACTGAAACCAGAACTTCCAGGTGCCTTGGTTTTCCTCTTGAGGGAAAAGTCCAGATCAAGCTGGACACTTAATGTTAAATGTGCCACCCCATGGCTTTGTCCATTGCCAGAATTGTTCAGTGATGCTTTTAAAAAGTAACTTTAGTGCTAGGTGAAATATAATTGTGTCAGGGCCTGATTACAGTCGGAGGAGGCCTGCAGCTCAAGGCCTTAGTTGCAAGAAGAGAGATGGTAGGCCCTAATTCCACCAGCCCTGGAATGATGGTTTTGGCCTAGAGACAACAAGTGGCCTTACATTTATTCTCTGGTTTGCATATTTTCTATTTTTCTATACCCACTGCAATCAATCAATGATGCCAAAGCCAAGTCGTGCTCTGCCACTTCACATAGTGGTACATAACTCCTGTACCAGCAGTTGTCAGCTGGCACTGGCTCAGATTGGTTGGTGCTCATGCTGAACTAATTGTGCTATATTTTGAATATTGCTTTTTCACCTATAGCCACATCCTACTAGCCTCCTTCTACCTTCCCACGGAGAAGCCAGCTGCATGCTTACTAACCAACAACTCCCCGTCTTTGTCTTTTTCTCTCCTTTTCCTTTCTTCTCCTCTCAGACTCTAAGCAGAAACGATGCTGTAGATATTACGTTTAGTCTTAAAGGACTTTATGATGACACCACAGCTTTCCTGGATGAAAAGCTGGTGAGTGCAGGGGATTGAAGCATGGGAGGGCAATGTATTCCATCTGAACGTGGTCATGGTCTTGTGCTTGGTCCAAGGGCACTGGAGAGTTATGGGAGCATTTTGGCCAGGTGCTTGCCTGGAAGTCCCGACTGTGTCACCTAGGATTGTTGTTGATTGTAGGATTTCATGGATTTTGCTAATCCATAGGGATTACCATATTCTTGGGAGAAAGTCTCAACCTGTCCTTTGGTAAATACCTTGTGGGTTCAGACCAGGCCAATAAAAAGTAGAGTGTTATCGTACTTGATTCAGCTGCAGTAGAAAAAGGTGAGCTCTTTGAGCTGCTTTGTACCTCCCAAGTTTCTACATGCCTCTTTCATGTAGAAACCTGTGAAAAGGTGGTGTGGATTAGTAGAAATATTGAGAGATTCTTGGGTTCAAGTCTCAAATCTACCACTTACTAGTTATTAATATATTAGTTTCCTAAGGCTGCCATAACAAAGTACCAAAAACTAGGTGTCTTCAAACAATCAAAATGTATTGTCTCACGATTCTGGAAGCTAGAAATCCAAAATCAAGGTATCAGCAGGGCCATCCTGTAAAACCTGTAGAGGGGTCTTTCTTTGCCTCTTTCTAGCTTTCAGTGGTTTTCTGGCTTTGGTGTTTCTTGGATTGTAGATGCATCACTTCAATCCTCTATCTTCACATCATGTTTTCTCTGTGTTGCTCTGTCTTCACAAGGCCATCTTCTTATAAGGACACCAGTCACACTGGATCAGGGCCTATCCTATCCAATATGACCTCAACAACTAACTACATTTTACAATGACCCTATTCCCAAATAAGGTCACATTCTGATGTACTGGGGATTAGGTCTTCAACGTATCATTCCTGGGGGGACACAATTCAACCCATAACACTAGCTACATGACTTCACCTCTCTGGATCTTAGTTTCCATATCTACAAGATAGGAATGATAATCCCTACCTCTCCAGGTTGTTGCATACTAACTATCAGCACCTAACACATACTAGCAGCTTGAGAGATGGCACATTTTATTGGTGCTAGGGAGAACAGACTGAGGCTCCATTTTTAGGCTACAAGGCTAGTTGCATGTTTCTCAGAATGCAAAACCCATAGGCATACTTGGTGAGTGTGCTCTGATTAGGTGACTAATTATGATCATCCCATTTTAGGGTTGGCTGGTAAGGCCCTGAGGTAGGTGCTGTTCTTGCCTCTCATCTAATTAAGGTTTATTTGAAGAGGGGCTTCTGACTTGATATTGCAAGAAGTGCATCTATTTCCTCTTTTTATTTGCTCATCTAATTGGCACACTGCACAGGAGGCAGAGTGGCTGAGGCAATCAGGTCAGGCTGTCCCAGCATCTGAGCCCCAAGCTAGTCTTTCAGCTTTAGACAACATCAAAAGAAGTACCTTCTATATATAGGCAGAGCTCAATGGCCTTGCCTATTTGGGCAGCAGGAAATAGGTGAGTTTGGTCTCTTGTTGCCACTCAGACTTTCCTGAGGCTCACAACCTGAGAATTGGTTCGTGTGAACCAACAACCCGACTTGAGCACACATCACACTTGAGAAGTCTGCCACCCCATAGGGCCTGGTGAAGACTTCAACACACATACACACACACACATCCAAATGTGGCCAAAAAGCAGGCAGCAGCTAAGACTGACCATATATCTCCAGAAAGGCTGTCATAGAGGTGAGATGAAGATAAAGCTTGTTTCATTTGGGTGTTATTCCTCCCCTTGAAGAAGGAGGGCAGTAAAGAGCTCAGAGTTAGCAAGAGGAAGTAAATTGATGTCAAAGTGAATCCCACCCAATAACTCCCAATTCCCTTACTTGGCACACGCCTGTCCCATGTGTCTAGGGTAGTCTATATTCTCTTAAGTTACTAGTTGAAAAGCAAAAGACATTGTTTGTCAGCACTGACTTGTTGCTCCCACAACATCCCATCGTGACTGACCGTAACCTCCTACCCTGAAGTACTCCTCTCATTCACATGCCACCCATTTGTGACAGCTGACAAGGCTCAGCCTATGGCTGGAACAGCAAGTGGCCTGTGTACAGCAAGAAGCCACATAAGTGCTAGATTGAAAGTAAAGTGCATGCCAGGCAGGAGAGGTGAGGCCAGGTTAGGTGGGCTGTAAGCATGTGAGGGTTGAAGATATCTGTGCCCATCTGTTCTCCCAGCTCACTACTTACTGGAATATGAACTATCTTACCTGTGTTGATGTTCTAGAACTTGGTTCTTCGCAGTTGAAGATGGTTCCAAAAGAATCCATTTTAAGTCTTCCATGGACTGTACAGAGTTCATCCTCTGGGTGTTGGGGGGTTACTAGGAAGCTTTGCTTCCTGAACCTGTGGGACAAGCCATCAAGAACTCATTTCTTAATTAGTAAGAGTGATAGCTGGGGGCAAAAGCACAGCCTGGGGAGACAGACCCTCTTTTCCAAGAGGAGAAAGTTGAACCAGTCTCTCTCTATCTCTCTCCTTGCTTCACAAAACAACCTTTAAATTACAGTAAGCATGTAATAGATTCCCTCAGCATCTGGCCTCCCTACATGTCCTTGTTAAGACAGTGTTGTATAGAGGGTAGGCTATAGAGTTAAACAGACCTGGGTTCTGTTTAGCTGTGTGATCTTGAGCAGTAACCTTCTTGGAGTCTGTTTTCTTACTCATGGAATGAGAACAATAGTACCTTGTAAGGTATTGTAAGGTTACTGGGAAGATGGGATGAAATTATGTATGTACAGTGCTTGGTATACAGTATGTGCTCAAAACTTCATAGCTCTTACTTAGGGGAACACTGGGATGTCTTCAGGAACTTGAGGTCAAGAGTAGGACCCCTGTCCTGGACCCCAAGCTGTAGGAGTGAAGCTCAGTGTTAATTGATACTAATCAAAAGGCCTCTCTGCTTGCGAAACTATTAAGCATGCCCAGCCCCAAGGAGAACCCCACCATTTGGTTGTTTTCTGGATATTCCTATTGAGAAAGAAAAGAGCTGGCTATGGGCCAAAGGGATACAAGTTGGCACCTTGTGGTCTCTTGGCCACTAGCAGGGACCGGGAGTAGGGGAGAGTGTAAGAGTCTACAAAAGTGCTAGTCATTGGACACTCACTCTTTTTCCTGTCTATGCCAGCTGAGAAGTTCTGAGGATGAGGCCACATTACAAAGCACCCTGGATGCCATGAATAAAGAGTTCAAAAAGCTATCTGAGATAGACTGGATGAATTCGATCTTTGTTCCAGAGGTGGGTAACTTGGGAATTGGGAAATAAAGGGAAAGAGGGATTCTTCCTTAGTGCCTTCCCTTCCAGTGTGGGCCAGGACACAGTGACTGATTATAGTACAGAGGGTCCAGTGCTGGCTTTCAACTGAAGCTTACTGGAACTTCCTCCCCACCCACCTTCCCCCAATCTCTTCATCATAAATAGATAGGGTAAGGCAAAAAACATGTAGAAAAATTAGGCGATTATAGAAAAATAACCAGAAAGAAGACTTATTCTGTAGCAAGAGATGATCAACAAAGAATAAACAAGATAGGTTTTACTATGTGTTGTTTTCCTGTCTGCAAACTCTCCCTCCCTGCTCAGCACCTGCTGCCAGGACTGAACTTCATCTGAGTCATACCAGTATGGCCCAGGCCATACTGGTGGTTAAATCTTCCAAATATTATCTCTCCCTGCTGCTTCCCGTCCCTCCAGCTCTGGGTTTTCTGGCAACAAAGTTAATCTCAAAATTATGTTTTACTGAGACCAGTAGTGAAACAAGCACACTTTAGCAGGCCTGAGCTGGAATTGCAGAGCCTGCAAGATCTACACAGCAGAGAGCCGACATTCATAGTAGTTATGTTTAGAGAACCCTCTTTGCATTCCAGACAGGGAAGCAGCTGGCCTGGCAGGCAGGGGTCTTCCCTATAAGAAGGCATTTGGCCAAGAGGCAAGTAAGGGCTCACCAAACTGTATGTCTGAAGGAAGAGGTGTTTTTCCCTAATTCATGCAGAGATGCCATATGAGCTATCAGTGGCCCTAGCAATCTCATCCTTCTAATCCCTAGCCACATGAACTCAGGTGAAATACTTAACTTCTATAAGCTTCTGCTTCCTCATCTCTGATACAGGAATGTTAATAACCACTTTGCAAGGTTGCTTTGAGAGTCATATGAGAGCATTTATTAATGCTAGCGAGTCACCTGGCACCAAGTAATCTCTTGGTAAAGATGAATTGCTTTCCTAGGGCATGCGACCAGTGATGGGGGTGTTTCTTATACCTGGATAGACAGCATATCTCCGTTTTCTGCAGCCATCCTTGTTTACCACTTTTCCAGGACTCTAGGAATTATCTCTCAATATTAGGCAATTAACATTTTGACCTTCCCCTTGTTGTTTCACAGGAAAAATCTTCGGACACTGACAGTAGAAGCATCAGGCTGAAAATTAAGTTCCCCAAATTGGGAAAGAAAAAGCTAGAAGAGGAACGCAAGCCTAAATCAGGCCAGAGTGTCCAGGGTTTTATTGGTAAGTCTTTCCCACAGGTAGAGGGGTAATGGAGACTACCCCCAGCAGCCTGACTACCTCCCAGAAACCTAAAGCCCCATTAGAAATGTTTGTGGGAATGGTGATGATGAAGGGGAGGCCACCTGGGAGCCAGAAGCAAGTGATACACCTTGTCCAAGATGACACCAAGCCATCTCTTGGACAAGGTGTAAGAAAGTGATATGGACACTTGTAAAAGGAGAACCTGCGTGGTCTCCATGACATATACAGAAAACAAAAATGCAAACAGGCAGTGATTTTTCTGCCTGATTCACTCCTAAGGGTTAGGAACAGGTTCTGTGACCTAGCTAAACACTTTTGTTCCTGTTATAGTAAGTGGTAGAAAAGAAACATATCTGTATGTTTCATTGTCGGGATTTTGGTTCCATTCCTTTTTCTTCAGAATTGGCACTAAACACTATTGATATATCAGTGGGATTCAAAAGAAGGTTCTCTTAGAGTTTTCGGTTATGCCAATTCTGATATCCATGGTGGTCTCTCCTAAATTTTGGTCCTACACAACCTGGAAGCTTGGGAGATATAGTAATAGTGGACGTGGAAAAAAAGGAACAGGCCAGGCGCAGTGGCTCAGGCCTGTAATCCCAGCACTTCGGAAGGCCAAGGCAGGCAGACCGTTTGAACCCAGGAGTTCAAGACCAGCCTGGGCAACATGGTGGAACCCCGTCTCTACAAAAAATAAAAAATTAGTAGTGCATGGGGTGTGCACTTGTAGTCCTAGCTACTTGGGAGGCTGAGGTGGGAGGACTGCTTGAGCCTGGGAGGCTGAGGCTGCAGTGAGCTGTCTTCGTGCCACTGCTCTTCAGCCTGAGCAACAGAGTGAGACCTCATCTCAAAAGAAAGAGGAATTAAGGAAGGAGGGAGGGAGGGAAGGGGGAAGGGAGGGAGAAAGAAGAAAAGGAAGGAAAGAAGGGAGGGAGGGAGAAAAAAAGAGAAGGAAGGAAAGAAGGGAGGGAGGGAAGAGGAAAGGAAGGAAGGAAACAAAGGAAGGAAGGAAGGAAAGGAGAAAAGGAGAGAAAGAAAAAAGAAAGGAAGGAGAAAGAAAGGGAAATGAAAGAAAGAAGGAAAGAAAGAAAAAAGAAAGGGACAGAGGGTAGCAGTTTGCTTTCAAGAAACTAAAAATTTGCATGAAATCCGAGAGAGAATCTCTTGGATCAAGCTGTATTTTCTCAGGTATGGTCCAACTGGTTTCATTCTCTAAGAGTCTGTCAAATGCGAGAACATGGTGTTTGCAAGTATTTCTAAAGACTGATGGAGTCAATAACAGTTCCATAGATTATCAGGTTCTAAAAATTCATCCCATTTGTCTTTAGCTCACATGGTGCCAGCTGGTTTTCTCTGATGATTCAGAGATTAACATACAATAAGAACAAACCAGTCTCTCCTAACAGACTCTTTGCTCTCTTTCGGGTCCACATACTTGGGCATCTGGCAATGTGCTAACCTCATTGTTTCTATACCATTTTTTTCCTCTGAAGGTCGTTTGTGGCACCGCAGACATCGTGAAGATGAAGCAAAGGGCGATCGATGATCCTCCAACACCATCAAGATCTCAACTGTATCCCTTGAAAGCTGGAAGAACTCACAACATTTAGAATTCTACTAAAAAACTCTCAAAACCTCAATACAGGCTAGACTAAATCATTTCAGAACAAACATGAGCACCATCAAGAAAGACCCTCCAATTCTTTATACTAATGCATTTTCCTGGACTTAATCTGGTCTCCTTAGAGGTTTACATTTCCTCATTGGTTCTTGTCCCGAGTTGTCTTGTTCAGTTCTCCTCTTTGTGCATCTTGAGCAACTACAGTATTTGTTGGGATAAGCTCTTTATGAATGGCCCAGGATCGGATCTATAAAGAATTCAAGGGAGTTCACCTCTTCAGGGAGTTTTGGAATGGTTTTCTCTGACCAGCAGAGAAACTATCAATGCTACGGAATTAATGAAAGACAGACTCCCAGGGAGATGAAGAGAAGGGGGCAGGCAGGACCACCAGGCTTGGTTGTGTGTCGCCCCGAATCCTTGCCAACTGCAACTTGCAACTTCAGGAGATCTCTTCTAGTTGGCTCATTAAAATGAGAACTGGATCCTGGGGGCTTGTCCACTTTCATTTTAAGATGACCATGTGAAATCTCTTCTTGTAGATGTGGTAACCACATGCTCTCTCTCTCTGCAAACCTTTTGCATTTTTCCATGTGTGCATGTATGTCTGCGTATGTCCAGGTGGTGCTCTGGTGGCTGGGTGGGCTCGTTGGTTGGAACTCACCCCTCATGGCAACCACACAGGCTCCTCTCTTGCTTCCTTGATCCTAGCCTGCACGCCTCCGTGGAGTGTTTGCCTGCATTCTTGCTGGATTTTTAAACTAAATGTTTTGCTGCTGTGCTGCAGTATAGATTATGTATAGAGACATAAAGATGTGTGTATACACACACACACACACACACACACACACACACACACACACACACACACACATATATATATATATTTTTAAGAACTGAAAATACAACTCAACCTCTAAGTGACCCTATAATTTATTGTGCTAATCCAGGAATTCCTTCCCACTCCCCTTTACCCTACATGATACATACATCTCTACCAACTGCCCTAGTTCTTGGTGGAGCTTCTAAATCTTTTGGTGCATTTTCAGCGTCTTAGAGGTGGCTGGGATCTATGGCCCAGCTGATTCTGACGCCCTCTTAAAATTCTGAGCCAGGCCATGGAAAGGGGAACAAAAACACCAATGCCCTAGAGAAGGGGGTTAAGCTGGCATGCTGCCTATTTTTCCTCTATCTGTCCTAGACTTATCAGCAACTGTGCCCTTCCCCAATAAAAAGACTATACGGAGCAACCAGGCCTTGAGCTCTGTGACTTAGATGCCTGAACTAGGGACTGCCTGACCATTAAGTCACAGCCTAGGCCCTTCCCCACAAGCTCCATCTTGGTCTGATCTTCTGGACAGGCTGTTGGGTCAGTCCCCAAGTCACCTTCAATCTACCATCTTGACCTTTTCCCTTGAGTACAGAGGGGCATTCAAGTGATCAGAAAAAACATGGGCCTGGAGAAATGAAGGCTATAAGCCTCTGCTTTCCTGTGGTTCTTCTTGCAAATTTCTCATGAAAACAAACTGGTCCTAAATCGCTCCAAATCCTAATTCACATTTTTCAAAAATGCCTTCTCCCAGTCAGGCAAATCTGATCAAACCCCAATGCCCAGAGAGGTTTCTCTGGTCAGCCTTGCATCTTCACCCCACCCTCAACTCATACCTTTAGTTAAGTGTCCCTTCCCACTTATCAAGAGAAAACTGGCCTCTCCCTACTTCTCAGACAAACTTAGTGTGCTTAATTACCTGATTCAGTCCAATGGCTGGTTCATTGAGGTGCACAATCCAGATTCCAAGCACTGGTTCTCAACTTTGGAACTCCACCAGCCTAATGCACTTAAACCAGCCACCTGTGCTCCACCTCAGCAGGGGTTAGGAGAAAAATATTAACAAGGGGATAGTCCCCAAATGTCTGATTGCTGTGTGAAACAAATTAAGTCCTAGCTCTACAACTAGAGAAGAAAATTGTTGGAAAAAGATGACAGAAAACATGCAAAGCTTACTTAAGCATAAGAATATGTTAACTTATTGCACATATTTGAGTAGTGAGTGTGCTGTTGCTGTATCTTTGATTTTCTTTGTATCACTATTTCTTCCCAGGAGGAGGTAGTAGATAAATTAGCAAGCTCACCATTGCAGCCCAACTTGGCTCCTCCATGGCTGCATGCGTTAACATCTGCACACACACTCAAGGAGTTGGGAACCAAGTTGCATTTGCTTCTGACGAGCTTTTTTCGAAGGGGAAAATTTCCAAATGAGCAAATTTAGGACAACAGAAGGAAGTCCTGGGAGAGGGTATCTTTATTTTGGCAGTCACTAAGCAGGGCTGTGTCTCGTAATTATTTTTATCACTGATGATAGTAAACTGTAATAAGACTCCATCTCTTGTGCTTACTTTGCTGCAATAGTTAGGTCTTTGTGCACAGCAATGCTGCTGTTGTTCTGTTGTGCCACGTGATTCCCTTTCACCCACCCTGTCCTCCCACTCTGAGTCAGAATAATACTGAATGAAACCACTAGTATCTGGGGCTACAGTCAGCTCGTGGAGCAGAGTTGATAGATGGCAAGGCCCAGGAGCAGGTGTGGCTTGCTCAATCCCTCAGTTACCTCCTAAATTGCCAAGTTACCAGTAGTTTCCCTAAAAGGAAGACAGCTTGCCAAGCACCTTGTGTATGCTGACTTGGAAACAAAGCAAAAAGTGATCCCTCTCTCAAGGGAGTTGTCTTAGCCTCTGGATGTGTGAGCTCCTTTAAGAGCTTTGTTAACTATTTGCAGTAATACAATTGCTTGGGTGGTGGGACCAAACACCAAATATCCATGTCAATTATGTTTAGACATCATTAAGATCCAAAGCTCTAGGGTTTGGTTGTATCTTTGGTATTACTTTCTGAGGAATTGATTGGGTAGGCAATTTCTGGCCAGAAGAATAGTGGAAGAAAAAGCCAATAGATTTGAACTGCCACCAACTGCCTCTGGTGTCAATACTATAGGAGGTCAACGGTTATGGGCCCCCTCTCCAGAAAGGCCCTATGCTGCATCCATAAGGGCAGGGGAAGAATAAGAAAGAGATTTTTTACCTTAAAACTGAGCCAGAAGAAACAGTCAGGGTCAACATCACCTTCCCTCAGGACACAGATGGAAGAATTTTTGTTTCACAAGAGGTGGAAACTAATACCAAAGCAACCAAACCCATTAGCACCATTCCATCCTATATGAGACCTTGACTGGCTACATGGTTTATAGAATTGTATTTGTCTATTTGTTAGCTAATCTGTAATCCATTGTTATTTTCTGCTCTGTGCTTTTTATTTCCTTAGAGGCCCCTGCAAATAAGCAGCAGGGCCAGCAGCCTGGTTGGGGGAGGAAGCTGGGTTAGTCACAGGGTAACTGGAAAAAGCAGAAAGAAAAGGTCCACAAAGTGTGCTTATTCCTCTCCGCCCACCAAATAGAACACCAGTCCTCAAAGTTAATAAAGTAGTGCTTCTTGAAATATTTTAATAAATGAATAAACATAATCAATTCCAGTGCCTCATCATTTACCTCAAACATGGGGGAAGTTGAATGGTGGTGGAAATGGGGGGCAGGTGAGCTTGGGTGGTCATCCAAGCTCTAAACAAGCCACATGCAGGTCAGGATGGCAGGTAAAGGAAGGCAGCAGCAGCACAAGCCAAGAATCTCTATCAGGGATGATCATGATACTAAAGGGGCTGCCACGAAGGATTCTAAAACCTAGCTGCAACTCTGGATGACCCTGTGGTGGAATATCTGCCACTGTAATTGTTCCAGGAGCTAATTCTCCACAGGATACAAATCTCAATGGAATACATTAGTTACTGGGGAGGCAATGGGATAGAGTATAGCCCAGACTGTTAAATAAATGCATAAAGCACCTCGAAAATCTTTTGACAATACCATCTATTCCCCGCCCAACGCATACATCACACATTCGTCTCCTCTCTGGAGGAGTTTGAGGTGGGAAGGCATATTCTGTTCAAATGCAAAATCAATTCAGCTCAGCACTAAATATGGTTTAATTTCTGTCACACTAATAGTGACCCCAGGGGAGCCAGTTCTTAGTCACATTTAATAGGTAGGAAACTGAGGCTGTATTAGGCCAGGGGTCCACAACACACTACACCAGGGTGAAAACTTGAGTCTTCTAAATCCTTGATTTTCCAAACTAAAAATTGTCTTATTTAGAGACAAAACATTTGTGACCTTCGGGACCACATTTCAGTCTACCCCCATAAAAACTACATTCTTGGGCTTTATGAGGGGAAACAGCCCTGCTGTTGAGGCATTACCACCAGGGTGTGCCCTGTAATCCATATTAAGAAGTCTGTACAGCACCCTGTAGGCTAGTGAAGCACCATCAGAATTGAATTTTAAGTCTATTTTTCAAATGATCAAGCAATTGCCCTTTTCTTTTGGTGTAGAGTTCCATGAATTTTAATACGTGTAGACATTCATGTAACCACTACCATGAGGATACAGAACAGTTTCCACTGCCCCATAAATCTCCTTCATATCATTTCTTTATAATCACACCTTAACTCTACTTCTAACCACTGATCTATTTTACATCACTATGATTTTGTGCTTTCAAAAATGTCGTAGAATATGTGTAATCTTTTGAGGCAGGCTTCTTGAATTCAGCAAAATGCCTTTCATGTTCTTTCAAGTTGTCGTGTGAATCAACAGTTTGTTCCTTTTAATTGCTGAATGGAATTCAATTACATGGATCCACCAGTTTATCCATTCATCCACTGGAGGTCCTTTGGGTGGTTTCCAGTTTCTTTGACCCATGGATTATTTAAAGGTATGTTATTCTCAAGTGTTTGGAGATTTTACTATTATTTATCTGTTATTGATTTCTTGTTTAATTCCATTGTGGCCAAAGAACACACTCTGCATGATTTCTATTATTTTTAATTGGTTAAAACTTGTTTTATGACCTAGGGTATGGCCTACCTTGGAGAATGTCCCATGTGCACTTGAGAAGAATGTGTATTCTGCTGTTTGGTGAAGTGTTCTATAAATATCAGTTGTATTCAGTTGGCTAATGGTATTGTTCATTTCTTCAGTATCCTTTCTGATTTTCTGTCTGCTAGCTTACATCAATTACTGAAACTGTAATTATGGATTTGTTCATTTCTTGTTTCAATTCTATCATTTTTTGCTTCTAGTATTTTGAAACTGTTATTAGGACACATTTAGGATTGCCGCCTTCTTGGTGAATTGACACTATCAATATATAACATCCTTCTTTATTCCTGACACTTCGCTCTGAAGTCAACTTTGTCTGATGTTAACATAGTCACTCTAGCCTTCTTTTGGTTATTTTTCAACTGGCATTTGTTTTCAGTCTTTTACCTTTAATCCACCTATAACAGCATATCTGATGTGAGTTTTTGTAGGCAGCATGTGGTCATGCTTTTTTAATCCAACCTGATAATATGTCTTTTCACTGGTATGTTTAGACCATTTAATGTAATTACTGATGAGACTGGATTGGCGTTTGCCATTTTTAACTTTTCTGTTTGGTCCCTGTTTTTTTTTTCCACTTCTCTGTTTCCCTTTTCCTGCTTTTTTCCCAGATTATTTGAACTTTTGGTATTCCATTTTAATTTATCTATTGTGGCTTTGACATCTCTCTGCATAATTTTTTTTTTAGTAGTTGCTCCAGGGATAACAAAATATATACTTTTCACGGTCTACTTAGAATCAATATTTTACCACTTCAATTGCAGTGTGAAAACCTTACCAGCATATTGACTCCTTTGTTCTCTCCACTTTATGCTATCACTGTCTTATGTATTACATTTACATACATCAAAAATCCCATCAAAATGCAATTTTTGCTTTCAATCAACGAATATGTTTTACAAAACTTAAGAGAAGAGTAGTCTATTATATTTAGCCAGATACTTACCAGTTCTGTTGCTCTTCCTTCATTCCCAATATTCCAATTTCCCTTCTGGTATTTTTAATTTGTATAAATTTACAGGGTGCAAGTGCAATTTTGTTACAAACATAGTGTAGTGGCCAAGTTGGGGCTTTTAGCGTATCTATCAATCAAATAACTTACATTGTGCCCAAGTATTTTTTCATCATCCCCCCGCCGCCACCCTTCTGAATCTCCACTATCTATAATTCTACTTTCTATGTCCATTATTTCATTTCTATATGAAGAAATTCCTTTAGCAATTATTTTACAGCAGATCTGCTTGCTGTGAAGTTTCTTAGTTTTCCTTCATCTGAAATGGTGTTTTAAGTTTTACCTTCATTCCTGAAAGGTGTTTTTTGCTAGACACTGAATTCTGGATTGATCATTCTTTCAACACTTGAAAAATTTTATGTTTATTCCTTCTGGTCTACAGAGTTTCTGATGATAAATCTATAGTCATTCAAATTGTTCCCCATGCAGTACGTAATGCATCATTTCTGTTTTTCTTTTCTTTTTTTAAATTTATTTATTTTACTTTAGGTGCATACTATATCTGGCATTTCTCCCCATGATTTTCTTAGTCTTTTTCAGCAGTTTGACTATGATTTATCCATTTGTGGGTTTTATTTATCCTGCTTGAGGTTTACTTGTTTTCTTAAATCTACAGGTTGGTGGTGTCTTTAACCAAACTTGGGAACTTTTCAGCCACTATTTATTCAAAGATTTTCTTCTGCACTATTCTCTTTCTCCTCTCCTTCCAGGACTTTAATAGCATGACTGGCAGACCTTCTGTTATTGTCCTACAAGTCCCTGAGGCACTGTTCATTTTTCCTCAATCTTTTTTCTGTCATTCACATTGCATAATTTCTATTTATCTACCTTCAACTTTACTCTTTCCTTTGTCCTCTCTCTTCTATTGAGTCCACCCAGTGAGTTCTTAAATTTCAGTTACTGTATTTTTCAATCCTAAAATGTCCATTTGGCTAACTCCTATTTATTTGATGAGACTCGATAGCTTAACATTCATATTTTAACATTGGTTCCAAAAGTGTTTGCAACTGTTCATTTGAGTTTTTTATGGTAGTGGACTTAAAGTATTTGTTGGATAATTCCAAAACCTATATCTATCTTTTCGTCATTGCTGTTGTCTTTTGCCATCCAAGTTGAGATGTCTGTGGTTCTTTGTATGCCTAGTAATTCCAGAGTATACCCCGGACAGACATTATAAGATTGTAGATCTTGTTTAAATTTTATGCAAAATGTATGTTTCCTTTTCCAGTCAATCTGATTAGGTTCAGGCCACAAGTTTCCACTTGCCTTCCATGAGCTGAGGGTCCAACCTCAGTTTTCAAAGCCTTTGCAGTGCTATCTGGATCTGTCTGCTCTGTGTGTCATGAAATGGTCAGTCTAGAACCTAGATGGGTGTCTGTCAGTTCAGTTCTCAAATTCTTTAGTATGATAATTAGGATCTGGATCAACACATGTACAGGCTGAGGATACACACCAAAAAGTACATTAAAAAAAACTTTGTGGGGTCACTTTTCTGAGGTTCTACTGCTCCACATTCTCCCCAGTACTCCCCAGTTCCTAATACTTCCCTTTCAGTCCACTAGTCAGAAATCGTTCATGTCTCCAATTATGCCACATCTGGAGATAAGCAGTGGGAAAACAGAAAGAGAAAAAAATCAACAGAACATAGCTCTGCTCTCTTGGGGCCACATCTTTACCTCAAATAGAGATTATGGGTCCATTCCCCAAGAGTACTGGTTCTCGAAGGCTCCCGTTGCTATCACTGTTGCTGACGCTACATGGTAGCCTGGGGGTTGGGGTATAAAAGAAAAGAGAAATAAAAAGATGGGGCTTTCTATCTCCCCAACCCCAAACTTTAGAAATTCCTTTTTTCACTTCTCAAACCATAGAAAGCTTCTTCTGGAGCTTTCCATCTGTACCATAGTGCTCGCTTCAAGGTTTCTAACTAGATTAAGTTGCCAAAGAAAAAAAATTGGGAAACTCGCCATGAGTTTGTTGCTTCTCCAAATTCTGGTGTTCTCCAATCTGCTTGCTATTTACTTTTCAGAATTCTCAAATAGCTGTGCCATGTGTTCTTTCCAGGTTTTATGATCGTGTTCAGTGGGAAACAAATGATAACAGATGCTTAAATATCTTACCCAGAACTATAATCCTAAAATTGAATCTTAAATCTTTCTGATGCTTGTATGGAAGGTGAATTTGAAAGGAACAAGATTGAAGATAGGGAGATCAGGTAGGAAACTACCATAGTAATCTAGGCAGTAGAACGAGATCTCAAACCTGGGTAGTGGTAGAAGAGAATATGATGAGAATGCCAATCCAAGAAATATTTGGGAGGTAAAATCAGCAAGACTTAATGATGTCACCCATAATGTGACCCCACAAAGTTTTTTTTAATGTACTTTTTGGTGTGTATCCTCAGCCTGTACATGTGTTGATCCAGATCCTAATTATCATACTAAAGAATTTGAGAACTGAACTGACAGACACCCATCTAGGTTCTAGACATCATTAAGGCCATAATTGAAACATGGAAGTCTAAGACATGAGTGGTCAGCCTTTAAGTTAGGAATGAAAGGTAAAAAATCAGAATGATTGAATAAGAGATTATTAGGAAGGGAAAAGAGAACCCAGAGGAACTCCTGAGTGTCTGGTTTGGGTGGCTAAGCTGATGGTGATCAAGATACAGAATATAAAAGATAGAACCATGTTAGCAGAAAGAAAAATTCAGTTTTGGAAATGTTCAGTTTGAGGTAACTGTGTGACATTCAGGTACACATGGTCAACAAAAGATAAATATAAGCCTGAACCTAGGACCACCAGTTTGAGCTGAAGACCAAGCCTCAAAAGTTAATGGCTTGGTGGTACTTGAAGCTATGGGAGCAGCTGAAGATCACTTAGGAAGATAAATCAGAGAGCCAAAGCTGGAAACCAACAGAACATCAACTTTTGAGGGGAAGATGGTACAATAACAGCCAACAAAGAGGATAGAAAAGGAAGGTCAGAAAGATGAGAGAACTAGAAAAATCCAATGGCTCAGAAACCAAAAGACTAGAGAGTGTCAAAAGGAATGAAAAGACACCAGTGTCAAAGGTAACAAAAGGGTTCCAGTAAGATAAAGCTCAAACTGTTGACTAGATTTACCAACCAGCAAATCATCAATATTTCAGCAAAAGGCCCATCAATGAAGTGCTAGGGGACAAAAGCTAGATTACAATGGGTTAAGGACAGAATGGAACATGAGTTAAGTAGAAACAGTGAGTTGGTGTAGTTTTAAAAGAAGTTTAGTACAAAGAAGAGATGGACTAGACAGCAGGTGGGAGGTGGATGCAGATAAAGAGTTTTATTTTGGCCAGGCATGGTGGCTCAGGCCTGTAATACCAGCACTTCGGGAGGTCGAGGTAGGCGGATCACCTGAGGTCAGGAGTTTGAGACCAGCCTGGCCAACATGGTGAAACCCCGTCTCTACTAAAAATACAAAAAAATTAGCCAGGTGTGGTGACATGCACCTGTAATCCTGGCTACTCGGGAAGCTGAGGCAAGAGAATCGCTTGAACCTGGGAGGCAGAGGTTGCAGTGAGCTGAGATTGCACCACTGCACTTCAGTCTGGGCAACAGAGCAGGACTCCATCTCAAAAAAAAAAAAGTTTTATTTTGTTTTGCTTTTTATTTTGTAAGAATGTGGCAAGAGTGGTTTTGAGTACATTTCTAAACTAGAAGAAGAGACTACAAAAGAGGAAAGGATGAAAGTACAGGAAAGGTGGCAGGGAAAAGCAGGGGGAGGGCTAAGAAGAGGGAGAAAAACTGTTGGAGAAAAGTCCCAAGGTAGATGAGTTGCCTTGAACAGTAGGTGGGTCAGTCCAACCTTTAAAACAGTAAATAAAGATACTTGAGATAGGCGAAGAGGTAAATATATTTGTAGGGAATGAAGTAGGAAAGTGATCCAAGACTGATGGCTCAATCAAAAAATACTTAGGAAAAGAACTACATATATTCTGAAAACTACAAAATACTGTTGAAAAGAACTAAATATTACCCAAATAAAAGGAAAGATATCCATGTTCATAGACTGGAAGATTTAAGATGGTTAAGATAAAAATATTCCCCAAATTGACCTATGAGTTAAATGTAAGCCCTACCAAAATCCCAGTTGACTTCTTTTCAAAAACTGATATGTTGATGCTAAAATTTATATGGAAATGCAAGAGACCCAAAATAGCCAAAATAAACTTGAAAAGGAGAAAAAAAATTGGAGGACTCATTTTTTTTTAATTTCAAAACTTACTACAAAGCTAAACTAATATAATTTTTATTTGTCATTGATTTTAATCCTTAAAAAACTGCAGTACTGGCATAAGACTAAATATCACATAGGTAAATGGAATATAACTGGGAATCCAGAAATAAGCTCTCACATTTAATTTCCAACAAGGGTATAAAAATAATTATGTGGGGGAAACATAGTTTTTTTCAACAAATAGTGCTGAAACAACCAAATATCCATACGCAAAAGAATGAAGTTGGAACCCTACATACCATATATAAAAATTAAAATAAAGTTAAAACCTAAACTTAAGAGTTAAACCTATACAATTCTTAGAAGAAAGCAGGGATAAATCTTCAAGACCTTGGATCAGGTGATGGTTTCTTAGCTATGACACCAAAAGTAAAAAGATTTAAAAATGGATAAATTGGACTTAATCAAAATTTGATGCTTTAAATAACACTATGAAGAAAGTGAAACTTTCAAGACAACTGGTATAATCAAATATTGCCAAATCATATTTATGACCCATAATATATTTAAAAAACTCTTATCACTCAATAATAAAGAGACAACCCAATTTAAAATGTGCAAACAGAAGCTCAAGATCAGCCTGGGCAACATAGCAAGACCTCCTCTCTACTAAAAATAAAAATTTAAAAATGTAGTTGGGTGTGGTTACAAGTGCCTATAGTCCCGACTACTCAGGAGAATGAGGTAGGAAGACCCCTTGAGCCAAAGAGATTGAGGCTGCAGTGAGTCATGATTGTGCCCCTGCACTCCAGCCTGGGCAACAGAACAAGACTCTGTTTCTAAAAAAAAGATGGGCAAAAGATTTGAATAGATATTTCTCTAAAAAGGATACACAAATGGCCAATATGCACATGAGAATATGCTCAACATCATTAGCCATCAGGGAAATGTAAATCAAAATCACAATAAGGTATCACTTACAACCACTAAGATAGCAATAGTAAAAAGATAATAACAAGTGTTGGAGAGGGTATAGGGAAACTGGAACCCTCACATACTGTTTATGGGAATGTAAAATGGTGCAGCCACTTTGGAAAAGTCTGGAGGTTTCTCAAGTTAAACAAAGAGTCACCGCATGATCCAGCAATTCTACTCCCAAGTATATACCTGAGAAATGAAAACTGAGGCCCCCACACTTATACATGAATGTTCGTAGCAGAATTATTCCCAATAGCCAAAAAGTGGAAAAATCCAAATTTCTACCAACTGATGACTGGATAAACTCAATGTATATTTATTCATACAATGGTATATTATTCAGCAATAAAAGGAAGTACTGATACATGCTATTACATGGATGAACCTTGAAAACATTATGCTATGTGAAAGAAGCCAGACACAAAGGCCACATATCATATGATTCAATTTATATGAAATGTCCAGAATGGGCAAACTGACAGAGACAGAAAGTAAATTCGTGGTTGCTTAGGGATCATAAGGTGTGGGGAAAGGAGACTGATTGCTAATAGGTTTGAGGGGTGATGAAAATGCTCCAAAATTAGATTGAGGTGATGGCTATAAAACTCTTTTTTGTTTGTTTGTTTTTTGAGACAGAATCTGGCTCTGTCACCCAGGCTGGAGTGCAGTGGCGTGATCTTGGCTCACTGCAGCCTCCACCTCCTGGGTTCAAGCAATTCTCCTGCCCTAGCCTCCTGAGTAGCTGGGATTACAGGCATGCACCACCATGCCTGGCTAATTTTTGTATTTTTAGTAAAGACAAGGTTTCACCATGTTGGCCAGGCTGGTCTCAAACTCCTGACCTCAAGTGATCTGCCTGCCTCAGCCTCCCAATGTGCTGGGGTTACAGGCATGAGCCAGCACGCCCAGCCACAAAACTCTGAACATACTGAAAACTTGAATTACATATTTTTAAATGTTTTAAATATTTTTAAATTTTTTATAGAAACAGGGTCTCACAATGTTGCCCAGGCTGGTCTTGAACTCCTGGGCCCAAGCAATCCTCCTGCCTCAGTCTCCCAAAGTGTTGGGATCATAGGCATGAGCCACTATGCCCAGCCTGAATTATACACTTTAAGTGGGTGAATTGTATGGTATGTGAAAACCCTGAAGACTAATCCAAAAAGATCCTAGATCTGATACATGTATTCAGTAAAGTTTCTGGATACAAAATCAATGGACACAAATCAACAGCACTGCTATAAACCAACAATGACCATGCTGAGAATCAGATCAATAACTCAATCCCTTACACAACAGCTGCAAAAAAATAAAAATAAAATACTTAGGAATATGCTTAACCAAGGAGGTGAAAGATCACTACAAGGAAAACTACAAAACACTGCTGAAAGAAATCATGTCACAAACAAATGGAAACACATCCCATGCTCACAGATGGGTAGAATCAATATTGTAAAAATGACCATACTGCCAAAAGCAACCTACAGATTCAACACAATTCCCATCAAAATACCACCACCATTATTCACAAGACTAGAAAATACAATCCTAAAATTCATATGGAACCAAAAAAGAGCCCGTATAGCCAAAGAAGACTAAGCAAAAATAACAAATCTGGAGGCATCACATTACTCGACTTCAAACCATACTATAAGGCTATAGTTACCAAGACAGCATGGTACTGGTGTAAAAATAGGCACATAGATCAATGGAACAGAATAGAGAACCCAGAAATAAAGCCAAATATGTACAGCCAACTGATCTTCAACAAAACAACAAAAACATAAAGTAGTGAAAGGACATCCTATTCAACAAATGGTGCTGGGATAATTGCAAGCCACACATAGAAGAATAAAACTGGGTCTTCATATCTCACATTATACAAAAATCAACGATGGATCAGAGACTTACATCTAGGACCTGAAACCATAAAAATTCTAGAAGTTAACATCAGAAAAACTCTTCTAGACATTGCTTAGAAAAAATAATTTATGATGAAGAACCCCAAAGCAAATGCAACAAAAATAAAAATAAATAAATGGAACCCAATTAAACTAAAAAGCTACAGCATAGCAAAAGAAATAATCAGCAGAGTAAAAAGACAACCCATAGAGTGGGAAAAAAATATTCACAAACTACATATCTGACAAAGGACTAATATCCAGAATCTACAAGGAACTCGAACAAATCAGTAAGAAAAGAAAAACCCCATCAAAAAGTAGACAAAGGACAAGAATAGACAATTTTCAAAAGAAAATATACAAATTACTAACAAACATATGGAAAAATGTTCAACATTGCTAATTATCAGGGAAATACAAATTAAAATCACAGTGAGATACCACCTTACTCCAAAAAGTGAAAAAATAGTAGATGCTGGTGTGGATGTGTTGCAAAGGGAACACCTTTACACTGCTGGTGGGAATGTAAACTAGTACAACCACTATGGAAAACAGTATGGAGATTCCTTAAAGAACTAAAAGTAGAACTACCATTCAATCCAGTGATCCCACTACTGGGTAAACATGCAAAGGAAAAGAAGTCATTATATGAAAAAGACACCTGCATACATGTTTATAGCAGCATAATTCACAACTACAAAAATATGAAACCAATAAGAAGCCAGGCTATTTCCTTTCTCATTCTACCTCTAGCAATAGGTCTGGCAGTAACTGTGTCTCCTTCCTGGCTTCAGCCTCCTTTCATCAGTCCTACCTTCATTGGTCCTAACTGGTCACTGGTTCCAAGTCCAGCTTGATATCCCTGGCATCTGGGGCTCTGGTGACACCACCTCTTGCTATTGCCCCTCCAACCCTAAGTAAAACAGAAGCTTCATGCTGTGTGTGTGGCTCCTTAGCTCTTTTGTCCTTGAGTAACCAATTCCCTGCATTAAATTTCCTCTGTTTGAAATAAGTAGAGTAGTTCTATTTTCTGATTGAAACTTGATACATCTCCCAAATCAAAACTTAGTATAAAAACCTTCAACATACCATATGTCTCTTCTTTTTAGCAGTCTCACCCTTCCTCACCTCTGTAGCCACTCTGTGCCCCTTCCACTACTATAGAGTACCACCACCATTTATTAGATATTTATGCTATGTGTCCGTCATTTTTTTAAGCATATCACATTATTTCACAGGCTTTCTACATTTGTTTTACTTATGAATTACTGGGCACGTTTCTCTATCAGAGTGTTTTTATGACATATATAGATGATTATGTAGTTTATTTAAACTTTTAGAATTTTTTAGTTTTGTTTTTTAAACTGTCATGATCTTAAAGATATAGGGAGATATAAAGTTATATATATAATTATAAATACAATAATTTCCATTCAGTTAAGAAAACTGTTAAAAATACATAAGGTTACAAAGAAAGCTGGATTTATATAGAGAGAGTCATCAAAACATAAAAGCAAATTCTTTTTTTTTTTTTTTGTTCTTGAAGCAGTGTCTTGCTTTATTGCCCAGGCTGGAGTGCAGTGGCATGATCATGGTTCACGACAACCTCTACCTCCTGGGCTCAAGAGATCCTCCTGCCTCAGCCTCCTGAGTAGCTGGGACCACAGGCATGTGCCACTCTGCCTGGCTAATTTTTTAACTTTCTGTAGAGACAGGGTCTCACTGTGTTGCCCAGGTAGGTCTTGAACTCCTGGGTTTGACTGATCTTCCTGCCTTGACCTCCCTAAGTGTTGGGATGACAGGCATGAGCCACCTCATTGGGCCAGTAAATTCCTGATAAAGTAATAGATGTACTTCTTTAACAAGTCACTAAATATTAGGTTGGTGCAAAAGTAATCGTGGTTTTTGCCATTAAAAGAATGGCAAAAACTGCAATAATTTTTGCACCCACCTTTAACAGGATCCGGTTCTAATAACTATCTTAATTTTGAAGTAGTGATGAGTGTGTGTAAAATAAATGTTGAGGCATTTGCAAAAATAACAAGAACAGGGTTGGTAAAAAGGGGGAAATAATTCAACTGGTTAATTTTTTTCCCCTTGATGTAAAGCCCCAGAATTCAAAAGCAGATACAAGACCCAACCTTTTAATAAGGCTGGAGATTTGCAAGATAGCTTCCAGCCTAGTGCTTTTACCATGTTTATGCAAAGTTGGCTGTGCCAGCAGAACCAATGCTGAGCAGTTTGGACCTCTCTGGCTGTACTCCTTAGTCATCTTGCAATATAGTGGAATAGGGCAGGAGGAAACCTAGTGGTGCCTGGCCTCCAAGGCAAAGCACGTCAGGAGGAAGAATGGGAAACTGATTCAAAGGGAAGGAAAGCACTGAGACATCTAATGGCTTGGCATGCTCATCCATCTGTCTCTAAGCCATCAGAAAAGGTGATGTAATTAAAATAGCATGGGGAGTCTTGGGACAGAATTGAAGAGGCATTTTCCCCATAACTCCTTCCTTGATTGTCCTCTCCACCAAATGTCCACCCTCCAGGACTGATAGTCAAAATATTTGACAAGTGGTAACAAATGGCCACAGACCAATCAGGATAATTGCAAGCTACAATAGTAGAATAGAGTCCTAGAAGTCTCCTGCTGTGATAGACATTACTTGCTGGATTGTGGGGAGGTCCTGGGGTGAGACTGAGAGACTGAGGTAGTGGCTCTTGAACAACTGGCATAGTGGATGTTCCACTCCTCTATTAACAACTTAAGTAACTGTCCCAGTACACACCACCCCAAAGGTAGGGCAGAGTGAGAAAAAACTCAGAACCTCTTAATGCTATATGAATTCAAGATTGTGCAAGTAGTTGATGCTTGCATTCATGGGACACCTTGCTGATTTCACAGGTAGGAATTTCTTCTCTTGGCAAAAGACAAGGCCAAAAATGGTTTTAGCACATATCATTCCAAGAGTATTTTCAAATTAAGACTCTAAAAAGCTGCCTAACTCAAAGCAAGGCTACATTTAGATTAAAATTCCGATCCCCAACTTTTTGCCATCTAGGAAGAAGCAAAGAAAGCAAAATACCTGAGATTGAGACCAAAGGGTATTATCCTACACTGCCAGCTGCCCAGCTCTGACCAGTGAGGCCTGCCTGTCAGGTAAGGAGCTTTCTCCTTGAACTGGGCACCACCCCCACAGAATCCTCCTTCTATAGATCCATCTATCAGTTCAGTTAGCTCAATTCCTCTTCCCATGAGGAGAAGGCTTCTAAACAGAAGAGGAAATTGGGTAATCTAGGCTCTGGGGCTCAGCGTTGACTAGGAAGAAAAAAAAATTCTCGAGCTGTGCATGGGGCTCCTGAACAATAAGAGGGGATGTGAGCCATTTTAACAACAACCATTAATATTTTATTAAATTTCTAGTCAAATATGACAATATTTTTTTCTTTCATAAAAACAAACAACATAAATATTTATAGCATTATCAGTTAGGGAAAAGACAAACAGAGAGGAAAAATGAATAAAGGCGATCAAAAGACCAATTCAAACAGAATAAAGATACCCTATTAACATCCA
This sequence comes from Aotus nancymaae, assembly GCF_030222135.1. Lineage (NCBI taxonomy): Eukaryota > Metazoa > Chordata > Mammalia > Primates > Aotidae > Aotus > Aotus nancymaae. The sequence goes on from NW_026988472.1 coordinate 9,231,020, forward strand.
TGCCTGGCCCTGAAGCTGATGCTAAAATACCGGGCTCTCAGCCATACAATCGTAGTTCAGAATCTCCTCCAGCTTCGACATATCCAAGGTGGGGATTTTGGTGACTTCAAAGAAGACCCTGCAAAAGGAAGAAGGGTCTGCTCAGTACAGAATAGGGCAAAGACAATCAGGCTCCATGAAACAAATGGAACACAGGGCCCTTGGTTCCCTATCTTGCTTTAACCCTAGAGTAGAAAAGAAGGTAAAAAGTGCCTGAATCTTCTCTTAAGTGAGGCTAGTCTGGGCCTAGTCTCTTAAGTGAGGCTAGTATTTTAAAGCTTCCCCATGAATGAACACAAACTCAACCTCAGCTGAGGCTTGGTACTTACGGGTGAGAATACTTGTTATACACAGTCTTGAGATTACAGTAAGAAGTGAAAGTCAGCAGTTTGTTCAGCCGTCTGACCGTAGTGTAAAGCTCAGAGATCTTGTAGTCACTGTAATACTCCAGGATGGGAACCTGGAAGAAGCAGCACGAATAGTGATTTCTAATATAGGAAGCACACCCTTCCTCCATCTCTGCTATCTCAAATCCAAGCTTCCCATATATGGTTTAAGCAGAGATGACATTCAAAACATTTCAAAGATTCACACAGTATGGGCACTGATCAATAATTATACTATGCTATCTAGAAGAATAGGTTCCAGCTACAAACTACTGGGATGGCTATATCCATATGTACAAGTTAGATATTAGCTCTTGGCCAGGCATGGTAGGGATCAAGCCTGTAATCTCAGCACATTAGGAGCCCGAGGCAGGAGGACTGCTTGAGCCCAGGAATTCAAGACCAGCCTGGGCAACATGGCAAAACCCTATCTCTATAAAAAATTTTAAAAATTAGCTGGGCATGGTGGTATGCACCGATAGTCTCAGCTACTTGGGAGGCTGAGGCAGGAGGATTGCTTGAGCCCAGGAGTTCGAGGCTGCAGTGAGCTATGATTGCACCACTGAACTCCAGCCTGAATAACAGAACAAGACTCCATCTCTTAAAAATATATATATTAGCCCTGGTCACAGATGTTCATGTAAATAGAAATCTACCAGTCCTAAGGAACAGGACTGATTTTGTAATATACTCACTCTTAGGTCCAGAGCTAACGGCCAGGTAAACCCCAAAACAAAGTTTAGGTCCCAACTCAACAGCCAACATGAACTTAAGGTGGATCCTCCTCTCTGGCTCTAACAGCTATCATTCAACGGGTTCATTTTCTCACTCAGCTAAGAATCCTTATCATGTGGCAGAAGTGGTATAGCAGTGTTTAAGAGCAGAGGTCCTGGAGGCAAAATGCTTCAGGTCAAATTTCAGTTCCCCTAACAGCTTGGCCTTGAGCCAGTTAATTAACCTCTTGGGGCCTCAGTTTTCCAATCTGCCAAATGGGGATTATTACAGTAATTCCATCATAGGATTAAGTGTGTGTGTGTATGTGTGTGTGTGTGTGTGTGTGTATCACACATAGAACAAAGTCTGGCACATAGTAAGTGCTAGAACAGAGTCTGACACATAGTAAGTACCCAAACAATGCTAGCTAGGACTACCAAAATCTATATGTAGGATCCTGGGAACATAAAAATGAATGAGGCATCTGCCCTTGAGGAGTCTCTAGTCTAGTAGAGGAGACAGACGTGCAAACAGAGAGTTACAAAATGTGTGATAAGTGCTACAATGGAAGTGAGCATAGCATACTGGAGGAACAGAGCAGCAGGACCCATGAACTCTGTCGGGAAAGTCACAGAAAGCTTCACAGAGAAGAGCATGTCCACAATGGGTGGTGAAGGGGGGAGCTCAAAAGATAGAGAAAGAAAGAGGATTTATAAGTCAGTGGTTTCCTCAAAAAATGTCTTAGATTATTTTCCTTGAACTCCTTTTTCTCAAGTGTCTTACCTGGAAGCCCAAATATCTTACCTGGAAGTGGGGGTAGGAGCTAAGAAGCCCACAAATTTGGACCCCTTTATCTTTTACATGGTCCCTGAGACACTTCTGCAGGAAAACCAGGGCTCCCCCAAATACTGTTTGAAAACGACCACCACAGGTAAAGTGCGGTCATTGGCATGCTGAGTAGGGGAGTAACACAAGGGGTAATGGAGTAGACTGGGTGTGTTAAATAAGATTAAAAGGCCCCAGTGCCACTGTCAGTTCAGACCCTCAGTGCTTCACCTTGACTATGTTACAATAGCCTACTCACTGGTGTTCCCACCTTCATACTCTCTCTCATCTACTCTACCTTCTTCTATATTGCTGTACCAGTACTGTTTCTAAAACACACAAACAGGAGCAGGTCACTTCCTTGCCTAAAAAACGTTCAATGTCCTAGTGTAAAGTGGTCTCTCAGCATGGCATACAAGGCCTTTCATTCACAATCTGACCACAATCTACCATTCTGGTCTCATCTGTCACTATTAACATCATTAGCACCTCTCCTTTTACCATACTCTCTGCTCTATCCATAGGGGATGCCTTATTGTGCCCCAAATACAACATGCTCCCGTCTTTTTTTTTTTTTTTTTTGAGATGGAGTTTTGCTCTTGTTGCCCAGGCTGGAGTGCAGTGGCACGATCTTGGCTCAGTACAACCTCCGCATCCCAGGTTCAAGCGATTCTCCTGCCTCAGCCTCCCGAGTAGCTGGGATTACAGGCATGCACCACCATGCCCAGCTAATTTTGTATTTTTAGTAGAGACGGGGTTTCACCATGTTGAACAGTCTGGTTTCGAACTCCTGACCTCAAGTGATCCACCCACCTCGGCCTCCCAAAGTGCTGGGATTACAGGTGTGAGCCACTGCGCCTGGCTGCTTCCATCTTTTTTTAAATATTAATATTAAAGTAAAAATGTTATAAAAGTAAACATATACAAATAACACCCATTTTTCTTTCACCCAAGTTTACCCATTGTTAACATCTTACCCCGCTGTTATTTTTTTCTTTTTTTTTTGTTAATATATACTTTAAGTTCTGGTATACATGTGCAGAGCATACAGGTTTGTTACATAGGTATATACATGCCATGATGGTTTGCTGCATCCATTACCCCATCATTTACATTAGCTATTTCCCCTAATGGAATCCCTCCCCTAGCCCCTCATCCCCTGACAGGTCCTGTGTGTGATGTTCCCCTTCCTGTGTCCATGCGTTTTCATTGTTCAACACCCACTTTATGAGTGAGAACATGTGATGTTTGGTTTTCTGCTCTTGTGTCAGTTTGCTGAGAACGATGGTTTCCAGATTCATCCATGTCCCTGGCAAACGACATGAATTCATCCTTTTTTATGGCTGCATAGTATTCCATGGTGTACATGTGCCACATTTTCTATCCAATCTATCACTGATGGGCATTTGGGTTGGTTCCAAGTCTTTGCTATTGTGAATAGTGCTGCAATAAACATACATGTGCATGTGTCTTTATAATAGAATGATTTATAATCCTTTGGATATATACCCAGTAATGGGATTGCTCGGTCAAATGGTATTTCTATTTCTAGACCCTTGAGGAATCGCCACACCGTCTTCCACAATGGTTGAACTAACTTACATTCCCACCAACAGTGTAAGAGCATTCCTATTTCTCCACATCCTCACCAGCATCTGTTGTCTCCTGACTTTTTAATGATGACCATTCTTACTGGCGTGAGATAGTATCTCACTGTGGTTTTGATTTACATTTCTCTAATGACCTGTGATGATGAGCTTTTTTTCATGTTTTTTGGCTGCATAAATGTCTTCTTTCGAGAAGTGTCTGTTCATATCCTTTGCCCACTTTTTGATGGGGTTTTTTCTTGTAAATTTGTTTAAGTTCTTTGTAGATTCTGAATATTAGCCCTTTGTCAGATGGGTAGACTGCAAAAATTTTCTCCCATTCTGTACGTTGCCTGTTCACTCTGGTGATAGTTTCCTTTGCTGTGCAGAAGCTCTTTAGTTTAATTAGATCCCATTTGTCAATTTTGGCTTTTGTTGTCATTGCTTTTGCTGTTTTAGTCATGAAGTCTTTGCCCATGCCTATGTCCTAAATGGTATTGCCTAGGTTTTCTTCTAGGGTTTTTATGGTTTTAGGTCTTACGTTTAAATCTTACATCTTGAGTTAATTTTTGTATAAGGTATAAGGAAGGGTTCCAGTTTCAGCTTTCTGCGTATGGCTAGCCAGTTTTCCCAACACCGTTTATTAAATAGGGAATCCTTTCCCAATTGCTTTTGTCAGGTTTGTCAAAGATCAGATGGTTGTAGGTGTATGGCATTATTTCTGAGGCCTCTGTTCTGTTCCATTAGTCTATATATCTATTTTGGTGCCAGTACCATGCTGTTTTGATTAACTGTAACCTTGTAGTATAGTTTGAAGTCAAGTCACGCTCCCTTCTAATGCCTTCATGTCTTTATAATTATTGCTCCCTCTACCTAGAATGTCTCTTCTCACAAGTTCCTACATACCCTTTAAGACCCAGCTCAAAAGTCACCTCTTCTGTGAAGCCTCCCTTATCTATAGGAGAGGCAGTATGCTAACATAGAGGATTGTGGAGCCAGACTACTGGATTTCAGATTCAGGCTGATATTTAGGAGCCAGACTACTGGATTTCAGATTCAGGCTGATATTTAGCTGATACGCACTGTTTTAGTCACCAAGTGTGAAAACCCCGAAATATTTCTATCTTAGTTGGCACACAGTTTGCTGCCCTGAACCCATCAGCTGTTGCCTTAAGGGTCCACTGGATTTCCATGGGATCCAAGGGTCAAAGCCTGCTTTAGCATGGGGCCTCCTGGTCCTTAGCTCCAGAGCTGTGGCCATTCCCATCCTGATTATGCAATTGGTTTAGACTGTGAACACCACTGCTAGTTTCCAAAGCCTAGCTCTACCTCTCATCAGTTGTATAAACATGGGAGTTATTTCTTATCTGCAAAACAGGGATAACAGTACTATTGTGTGGGGTTGTTATGGAGATTAAATGAGTTAATACACAAAGTGCTTAGATCACTGTCTAAGCACTCATTAAATGCCAGCTATGAGTATTATTTATTCTTTTTCATCATCACTGTCATCTATTGAATGCTTTCTCTGTTTCAGGAAATTTCAATATGGCTTGTCCAAGTTCACCTAACTACTTTATGTGGTTCTTTCTCAGCACACACAGGTTCTTCCCTCAGTGGTTCCAGGATTTTTAGGTAGGAGGAGCTCAGGAGTGGTTGGGCAGTGGGGCTGCATTTGCAAGCATACTTCTGCTACTTGGATTGCATATTATACATACCATCAGTAAGAATGCAAAATTCTCTAAAGTTGCTTTTATCCTCAACTTTTCATAAAATCGAGAAAGCATCAAATATGAGTTTTATCTGTATTAGAGCTGGAGACTTTGAGGGCCTTCTTCAGAGGAGAACACTATAGTCATGCCCCTGAGTGCCACTTTTATACTCACAGTCAGTTGCTTTCACTACTCTTCTCTGGCTCAGTGCTTTTCAAACCCTATTCCGACAAGCTCCCTCAGGGGTCAGCCTTGCTGAGGGGATTGCAAGAGCAAGAGGCGAACAGAGCAGGGGATAAGAAGTAGGGTCACACTACCCTCTACAGCAACCAGAGTACCTTCACAGTAGTCTGGTATGTAATATAGGGCTTTCAGGTGAGTTTTCTTTGGAACAAAGGATACTTTGATTATGAAAAATGACATAATTCAAAACTATTGCTGTAGAAACCTTTGCTCCAAGTTGTCCAGGTGTTAGAGTTCATAATTGTGAGTAGGTGGCAGGTTTGTCCCCAAGAGTTTCTTGTGGCCCTAATTTACACCTTCCCCCTGAGCTGACCTTGTGCTTTTTAAATCTCTACCCCCATACTCTTATCTCACAAGTGTTTACCCAGTGTCCGAGATTCCTCATGTAGAGGGCCAGGAGTAAGGAGGCAGTAGCTAGCTTGGAAGCTTTCTCCTGGACATAGTCATATTCCTGCAGAGTCATCTCACAGATGTAGCGGGACAAGGTCAGTGTCTTCATACTGGTGTGGATACACTAAAGGAAATGAGAAGACTGGCTCAGAAATCTATTCAGAAAACCGGCACCAAGCAGAGGAATACCTCTCCAGTATCTCATCCCAAGCCTCAGTGGCCCTCTGTTTGAGTAATGTGCCTCTCTCCTGCAACCATAACTCACCTCATCTTCCCTACCCACAAAAGCAGACTCCTTAGTGGGGATTCTGAAATGGTCAGTGGGATTTGCCACCTTTAGGATTTTAATCAAATTATCAACTGTGTGTATGGTACTGGCCCACATCCCCTCTTGCTATACAGGTCATCCTTTAAAAAGCCAAAGTCTTCCCACTGACTCTGTACCTGGTCCTCCCTATGAAGTGTTCCATAGTTCAAAACAATCTTTTCTCTTTTCTTGTTTAAACTTATTTTTTTTAAAGTATAAACTATCACACACACAAAGAGAAAAGTACATCACACACATTTGCACAATACAATTAATTATAAAGTGACCTCCCTTGTAACCAGTACTCAGGCAAAGAATAAGAATATTACCAGCATACCCTCAAAGCTTTCCACGTGTCCTTCCCTGATCAAAGAAACATTTCCCCTCCCCAACTCTGTCCTCACCTCAAAACCTTATAGGCACACTGTGGCAATCTGCAACTCATGCCCGCCCGCCTCCCACTGTTTCATAAAGATTGCCAACCTTTAACCTAGGAGGTTGGATGGAAGGAGAAAACTCCCTGCCCCCTGTTGTCCCTTTCCCCTTCACACCACTCAGGCAGCCACTCGGTATAGAGAAGAGTAACTCAGCAGTAGGAGAATGAAGATGTGTCTCTTCTCTCTTACCTTAGCATATCTGCGCAGAAAATGATAGGCAACAGGAATGTTGATGTCAAATTTGAGGACGTGCAGGATGTGGATTTCCATCTTGAGCACCTCATCTCGCTGATAATTATCATCACAGATATACACGAAGTCATCCACACAAGGTGCGTTGGGCTCCTATGGGTGGAGAAGAGAGGAGGTGACAACCAGACAGACAGCCCTGTCCTTTCTGCTTAGAGGTAAAAGTCACAGGGGAGAAGGGCGAAGGATGGGAAGCAATCACATTTCCTGGCATAAATCTTCAGGGTAGCTCTGAGAGCCAGCTTCTGGTTGATGTGAGTGGCTCATCAGAAAAACTAAACCAAAGAAAGGACAGGAGAGGCCTGCCCCAAAACTGTACCACCACCACCAAATAGAGGATAGGGCCTCCTAGGGGTGGATTTTTACAGTGCCAGAAGCAACATAATGGGACACAGGGCCTAGGAGCAGCAATCTGCCCTCTGAGAATCATGAATGGGAAATCTGAGGCCTACTCTGGAGGGAGGGACAGAAGGAAGCCACAGAAAGGGGAGCTAGAGATAGAAAATAAACAGCCTATGTTTTGTGTCCTAGTCTAAGGAATGAGTAAGAATGTTTGCAGAGGGCAATAGTGAGAGAGTGGGAGAGGCAGACAGGTGCAGAGGGAGCCTAAGCAGAGACAAAGGTCTGCAGTGGGCAGAGGGTGGGGAGGCGCCCAGAGGTCAGACAAGGGCCAGGCCAGGCTGAGGGTGAGAAGAACCTCTGTCTGGGGAGCATTTTCCAGTGCTCTGCCCTCTGGAGGTCAAACATTGGTTTGGAGAGACAATGAGGACACAGGAAGGCACCTAACTCTTCTTCCTACCTGCAGCTTACAACCCACTGCAGCCTTCTTCCCCCACCTTTCCCCTCTCAATTTTCAGATCACAGACAGGGCCAACCCTCTGGTTTGGCAGACAAGGAAACCAAGGCTCAGAAAAAATGATGTGCTCAGGTTCACACAGCAAGCTGGTGGCAACACCAGGGCAGGAACCTCTCTCTTCCACTGCTCTGAGCAATGGCTACTGTCTCCTGTCTCTCCTTATGCCATCTCCACACCTCCCCTAAACAAAAGGCTTTCTGTACTACTTAATCCTGTGAGAGGAAGACACCCCTCCTCCATAGGGCTTGGTAGGGGCCCTCTGTCCTGGCCAACAGAGGAGGGGTGCTCCAAGTCTCAGAATTTGCTAAGTGCCCACCCCTCCCTCTCTTCCACTTCCACCCTCCCTTCTCCTTTCTGTTGGCCAGGGATCACCCACAGGGTTCTTAACACCACCGAGGCTAAGGCACAGCATAGCTCTCCAAGCCACAGAGAGAGCCAGCAAGGGAGAAGGCCGGAGACAAACGGAGAACAAGGGAGGTAAGGAGAGAAGAGGGGAGGTGGGCATGGGGTGGGGAGGGAGGGGCAAGAAATGTGTGAGAAAAGCCACTGAGACAGAGAAAAAGAAAAAGACAGTGACTGAATAAATGAGGAAAGAAGGAAGAAAGGAGGAAGGAAGTGGGAGGGAGGGAAGAAGGAAGTAGAGAGGGAAAACAAAAGGAAAAGGGAGGGAAGGAGGCAAAAAGAAGGGAGGGGAGAAGGAGGGAGAAAGGAAGGGAAGAAAGCAGGGAGGGGCGAAGGAGAAAGGAGGGAAAGAATAAAGGAGGGAGGGAAGGAGGGAAAAAGGAAGGAGAAAGGGAGGTCAGGAGGAAGAAGAAAGGAAAGGAGGCAAGAAGAAAGCAGGGATGGAAGGAAGTAGGGAGAAGAGAGGAAGGGTAGAAGGAAAAAGAGAGGGAGGGAGGGAAGGAGAAAAGAGAAAGGGAGGGTAGAAGGAAAGGGAGAGAAAAGGAGGAAGGAGGGAGGTTAGAAGGAAAGAGGAATGGAGGGAGGGAAGTAGAAAACAGGGACTAAGGGAAGGTAGGAGGAAGGAGGAAGGGAGGGAGAGGAGGAAAGAGGAAGGGAGGGAGAGGAGGAGGCAGAGGAAAGAGAAAGAAAGGGGGAGTAGGATGAAGGAAGAAGGATGGAAGAAAGGAAAGGAGGAGAGAGGAAAAAAGGAGGGAGAAGAAGAGGAAAGAAGGAGGGATTAAGGAGGGAGGAAGGGAGAGAGGAAAGGAGGAGGGAAGGAGAATAGGAAGGAGGAAGTGGGGAGGGAGAATAGGAAGACAGAAGGAGAGAGGGTAAGAGGAAAAAGGGAGGGATGGAGGGAAGGAGAAAGGAGGAAAGGAGGGAGAGAAAAAGGAAGGAGGGAGGGAGGGAAGGAGAAAAGAGGGAAGGAGAGAAGGTAAGAGGAAAGAATGGAAGAAGAAAAGAGGAATGGAAGGAGGGAGGGTAGATGGAAGGAGGGAGGGTAGAAGGAAGGAGGGAAGGAGGAAACAGGAGGAAGGAGGGAAGAAGGAAGGAGGGACTGAGGGAAGGTAGGAGGAAGAAAAGATGGACGGACACAAGGAGGAAGGCGGGAGGGAAGGAAGGAAAAAGGAGGGAGGGAGAAAGAGTAGAAGGAAAGAGGGTGGGAGGGAGGGTAGGAGGAAGATGGAGAAACAGAGGATAGGAGGAATGAGGAAAAAGAAAGGGAAGGAGAAAAAAAGGAAGAGAGAGGTTAGGAGGAAGGAGGGAGGGAAGGAGAAAGAAAGGAAGAGAAAGAAAGGAAGAGAAGGAGGAAAAAAGGAGGGAGGACAGGAAGGAGGAAGGGAGAAAAAGGAGAAAGAAGGGAGGGAGGAAGGGGGCAGAAGGAAAGAAAGTAGGAAGAAAAAGAGAGGGTAGGACGAAGAGGGAGAATGAGAGGAAAAGAGGAGGGAGGGAGGAGAAGAAGAGAGAGGGAGAAAAAAGGAGAGAGAAAGATAGGAGGAAGTAGGGACTAAAGGAAGGTAAAAGGAAGGAAGGGAGGAGGAAGAAGGGAGGGAGGAAAGAAGGGTAGATAGGAGGAGGGTGGGAGGGTAGGAAAGGGATAAAAAGGGTAGGAGGAAGGAAAGAGATAAGGAAGGAAGAAGAACGTGAGGGAAGGAAGTAGGAAGGGAAGGAGGGAGGGAGGGAAAGAGGAAGAGAGGAAGGAAGGAGGAAAGGAGGGTAGGAGGAAGGACAGTGGAAGAAAATAGGGGGAAGGTGAGAGGGAGGAAGGGTGGGAGGAAAAAGGGAGGGAGAAAGGGAAGGAGATAAAAGGGACGGAGGGAGAGAAGGAAGGAGGAAAAAGGAGGGGGGAAGTACGGTGCAGAGGAGGCAGGAGGGTGCAGAGGGAAGGTAGGAGGAAGAGGGAGAAAGGGAGGTTAGGAGGACGAAGGGAGGTAAGCAAGGAGGAAGGAGGGAGGGAAGGAGAAAGAAAAGGAGAGATGGAAGAAGAAGGGAGAAAGAAAGGATAGGAGGAAGAAGGGAGAGGGAGGGAAGAGGGAGAGATGGAGGGTAAAAGGAATCAGAGACACAGAGAGAAAGGAAGGAGAGAAGGAAGGAGGCAAAAAGGAAGGAGAAAGGAAGGAGGGAGAGAAGGAGGGAGGAAGGAAGGCAAGAAGGAAGGAGGGAGGGAGACAAGGAGGAAGGAGGGAGGGAGACAAGGAGGAAGGAGGATAAAAGGGAGAATAGGAGAATGGAGGGTGAAAGGGAGGGTACACTGAAGAAGGTAGGGAGGGAGGGTAGAAGAAAGAAGGAAAGGAAGGGAAAGGAGAAAGAAAGGGAGAAAAGCAGGAAGGAGGGAGAAAAGGAAAAATGAGAGAAGGGAGGGTAGGAGGAAGGAAGAATGAAAGGAAAGAGGGAGGAAACGAGGGGGAGAGGGAGGAAAGGAGGAACAGGAGAAGGAGGGAGAAAGAAAGAAGAGAAGGAGGAAGAAAAGAAAAAAGAAGGGAGAGAGAAAGGGTAGAAGGAACGATGGAGAGAGGAAGAAAAAAAGAAGAGAAGGAAGGAAGGGGGAAACAGAGAGAGAAGGAAGGAGGAAGGAGGGAGGGAAGGGAAGAAGAAAGGAAGAAAGAAATAAAGAAAGGAAGGGAGGCTGGGAAGAAGCAGGTACTGAGGGTAAAAAGGAGGAAGGGGAGGAAGAGAAGGAAGGAGAAAGGGGGGAAGGAAGGGAGAGTAGGAGGAAGGAGAGTGGAAGTAAAGGTAGGAGGAAGGACAAAGGGAGGGAGGGTAAGAAGAAGAAGGGAGAGAGGGCAGGATAAAGGAGAGCCTGAGAGAGGGAGATGAAGGGAGGGAGGAAAGGAAGAGGGAAGAAGGGAGGATAGGAGGAAGGACGGAAGGAAGGAGGGAGGGAAGGAAGGAGTGATAGAAAAAAAGAGGGAGAGAGGGAAGCAGGAAGGACGGAGAGAGAAAAGGAGATATGAGACAAGGAGGGAGGGTAGGAAGAAAGAAGAATGAAGGGAGGGAAAGAGGAAGGAGGGCAGAAAGAAAGAAGGAGGGATAGAGGAAGGGAAGGAGGAAGGAAGGAGGGAAAGGGAGAAAAAGGAGAAAGGGAGAAAAGGAAAAAGGGTTGGAAGAACCAGGGATTAAGGGTGGAAAGAAGGAAGGAGGGTGGGAGGGAAAAAGAAAGTAAGAGAGGAAGAGAGGGTAGGAGGAAGGAGGGTAGGAGGGAAGGTAGGAGGAAGGACAAAAAGAAGAAGGGTATGAGGAGGAAGGGAGGGAAGGGGGAAGCAGGGAGGAAGAAAATGAGGAAGAAGGGAGAGACAAAGGGTAGGAGGAAGGAGAAAGGGAGGGAAGGTAGAAGAAAAAAGGGACTGAGGGAGGGTAGGAGGACAACGGAGGGAGGAAAGCAAGAAGTGAGGGAGGGAGCAAGGGAAAGGGAGGGAGAAAGGAAGGAGGGAAGAAGAGAGGGTAGAAGAAAGAAGGGAAGAAAAAAGGAGAGGAGAAAGGAGGGAGGACAGGAGGAAGGAGTGGGGGAGGGAGGGAATAAGGAGGGAGAAAAAGGATGGTAACACAGAGGCAGGAAGAGAGGGTAAGAGGAAGGAGGGGGAAGGGAAGGTAGGAAGGAGGAGGGGGAGGAAAGGAGGGAGAAAGGGCAGGAAGAAAGAAAAAAGATAGGGAAAGAAAAGAAGGAAGGAGGGAAGAAGAAAGGGAGGCAGGAAGGAAAAAAGAATAAGAATAGAAAGAAAGAGCATGGGAGGGAGGGTAGAGGTATAGAAGATGGGAGGGAGGAAAGGAAGAAGGAAGAAGGGAAGGAAGGAGGAAGGAGGGACAAAGAAAGGGAGGAAGGGACAGTAGGATAAAAAAGAGAGGAAGGGAGGGAGGGAAGGAGAAAGGAAGGAGAGAGGAATGGAGGAAGCAGGGAGAGAGGATACCAAAAAGGAGGACCTGAGTGAGGGTAGGAGCAAGGACGGAGGGAGGGAGGGAGGCAGGCAAGGAAAAAGGAGGGAGGCAAAAAGAAGAAAGGAAGGAGGGAGGGAGGGGGTGTAGGAGAAAAACATAAGGGAGAGAGGGTAGGAGGAAGAAGGGAGGAGGGAGGGAAAAGGTAAGGAAGGAGGAAGGCAAAAAGGAAAGGAACAAGAAGGGAGGAAGGAAAGGAAAAAGAGTGAAAGGGAGAGAAGAAGAAAGGAGAGATGGAGGGAGAAAAGGAAGAAAAAAGGAGGGAGGGAGGGAAAGAAGGAGGGAAGGAAAAAGGAAGGAGGAAGGGAGGGTAGAAAAAAGAGGGAGAGGGTTGGAGGAAGGAGGTTGGAAGGGAGGGTAAAAGAAAGGAGGAAAGAAAAAAGGAGGGAGAGAGGCAGTGTAGCAGGAAAGAGGAACTGAGGGAGGGGAGGGAAGGAAGAAAGGAGGGAGGAAGAGGAGAAGGTAGAGGAACAGAGGGAAAGAGGGAGGGATAGAAAGAAAAAGGAAGGAGAAACTGAGGGAGGGTAGGAGAAAGGAGGGAGGGAGGATAGGAAGAAGGAAGGTGGAAGGGAGGGTTGAAGGAAGGAGGGAAGGAGGTAGGAGAGTGTGAGGAATAAGAGAGAGGAAATCAGGAATGATGGAGGGAGGGAGGGAAGGAGAAATGAGGGATAGAGGGAGGTAAGGAAGAATGAGGGATAGAGGGAGGGAAGGAAAAGAGGGAGGAAAGGAGGGAGGGAAGGAAGAACAGAGGGAGAGAAGAGAGGGAAGGAGGAACAGAGGGAGGGAAAGAGGGAGGAAAGGAGGAAGGAGGGAGGAGAAGGCAGGGATGGAGGGGAGGAGGAAAAAAGAATGGAGGGAGGGAAAGAAGAGGGAGGGAGGTGGGATGAAGGAGGGAGGGAGAGGAGGAGGAGGGAGAGCGCAGGAGGAAGGAGGGAAGGCAGCAGGAAGGAGGGAGGGAGGGTACAAGGAAAGAGAGACTGGGGGAGGGTAGGAGCAAGGAGGGAGGGAGAGGAGGAGGAGGGAGAACGCAGGAGGAAGGAGGGAAGGCAGCAGGAAGGAGGGAGGGAGGGTACAAGGAAAGAGAGACTGGGGGAGGGTAGGAGCAAGGAGGGAGGAAGAGAAAGGGAGGGTTGGCAAAAGGAGAGACTGAAGGAGTGTAGGAGGAGGAAGGAGGGAGGGAAGGAAGGAGGGAGAGAGGAAAGGAGTAAAAAGGGAGGGAGTACAGAAGGAGGGAGGGAGGGAGGGGTCCTGTGGGATAGGGAGGAAGAGATAGAGCTAGCAAGGGAGAAAGGGAGTGAGCTAGGGAGAGAGCCAGCCAGGGAAGGAAAAAGGCAGGGAAAGAAGCAAGGAGTGAGCAAGCCACACAGGGAGAGAGCAAAGGAGGGAGGAGGGAAGGAGGAAGGGGGAAAGAAATAGAAGGGGAGGAGAAGGGGAATCCTATGAAATTTGGAGGAAGGGAGGGAAAAGAGGGAGCAAGGGAGGTAGGGGAAGCAAGTGAGGGAATGAGAGAGGGAAGGAGGGAGGGAGGGAGGCAAGGGAAGGAGGGAGGGAAGAAACAGGCAAGTAAAAGAGTAAAGGACAGAGTACATAAGGAAGAAAAAGAGGGAGTCTGGCAGGGAAGAAAGCAGGTGAGGGAGGGAGAAAGCAGGTGAGGGAGCAAGGGAAAGAGAGGAAGGGAGCGAGTAAGCCAGTGAGGGAGGGAGTGTGTAGACTAACCAGGGAGAGAGAAATCTAACCACCAAGCAAGAGAGGGAGCCTGGGAAGAAAGCAAGGAAGGAAGGAAAGAGGGAGCCAGCAGGTGTGCGAGGGAGGGAAGAAACAAGGGAAGGAGTGAGCAAGGGAGGAAAAGGAAGAGGAAGAGAAGAGGGAGCAAGCAAGCTGGCACAGGAGGAAGGGACAAATGCAGGGAGGAAGAGAGGGAGGGAGAGCTTAAGTGAGCAGGTGGGGAGGTGGGGGGGTGGGGGGGTGGTGAGTGAGGAAAAACAACCACTGGAGGGCAGGTGACAGGGAAAGAAGGAGAGGAGGAAGGAAGCACGTTAAAGAGGGAGAGAGTGAGGCAGGGAGAGAGGTAGGGGGAAGAGCCAGTAAATGCTTGGGGAGGAGAGGGAGGCAGGAGCTGGGGAGTGAGCCAACACAGAAACAAACCTACAGTTCTAAAGTTCTTTCAAATCCTTGGTAAAAGTTCTCACCTCTCTGCTCCCAAACCCTAAGGCTTCCTACAACTAGCCTAGCTGAAGGGAAAATGAAAGTTGAACAAGATCAGTTAGCACCTAGGGAAGGGGAATCAGAGAGGTTAGTTAGATGGATTATGGTCATGAAGAAAAGGCCAGCTACTCACTTTTATACTGCTACTTCTCAAATTACTATTTCACCTAGACGATTTAGACTCATTGCCATCAACACCAGGCTATTTTCTCTTAAATGTCTCCAGCACCCTGGTTAGATAATACTTTGTTATATAAGCAGATTGAGACTCCACCAGATGGGGATGGAGTTGGTGGGACAAGAAAATGGTGGAGACAGACAATCATGGACCAGAATGAAGCTGTAAAAAGAACTACCCATTTAATTAGGTGGATGCCCACATAACACATCTTCAGATAAAAAATGGAAGAACCTTGCTGATGCCAGGAAACAAATACACCATCATTGCCAACCAACACCAGCTTCTCTGCTTTGGAAAGAGGGACAAAAAATGTGGCAGAAAAAAAAAATTATTTGTATGTATGTAACTATACACACATATTGGTACACATATACACAAGTGTATACACGTGTGTATATATGTACATATCAATATATGTATACACAGTTATATGTCACTTAACAAGAAAAATATCTTATGAGAATTACATCATTTTCATTATTGTGGGAAGATCACAGGTAAGAGTGTACCTCCAAAAACCTAGATGGTACAGCCTACACACCCAGGGTATATGGTATAGCCTATTGCTTATGGGCTACACACCTGTACACGTGACTCTACTGAATACTGTAGGCAATTGTAACACAATGGTATTTGTGCATCTAAGCCTATCTAAACAGAAAAGGTACAGTAAAAATACAGCATAAAAGATTTTAAAATGCTACCTGTATTAGGCACTTACCATGAATGGAGCTTGTGGGAGCAGAAGTTGCTCTGGGTGAGTCAGTGAGTGAGTGGTGAGTGAATGGGAAGGCCTAGGACATTCCTGTACACTACCATGGACTTTATAAATACTGTACCTGTACAATTAGGCTATATTCAATTTATAAAAAATATTTTTTCTTCAATAATAAATTAAACAGTGTACTGTAACTTTTTTATTTCATAAAACTTTGACTATTTTTTAATAACAGCTTAAAGCACACACACAGTATAAATTTGTATAAAAATATTTGCTTTTTTCACATCCTTATTATATAAGCTTTCTTCTTTTAAAAAAAAAAAAAACCTTTTTGAGACAGGGTCTCCTTCTGTCGCCCAGACTGGAATTCAGTAGCTTGAACAAAGCTCACTACAGCCTGAACCTCCTGGGCTCAAGGGATCCTCCTGCCTCAGCCTCCCATGTAGGTGGGACCACAGGTACGTGCCACTATATCCAGCTAATCTTTTTTATTTTTTGTAGAGATGGGGTCTCATTTTGCTGCCCAGGCTGGTCTTGAATTCTTGGGCTCAAGCAGTCTTCTTGCCTTAGCCTCCCAAAGTGCTAAGATTACAGGCATTGAAACACCATGCCTGGTTTTGCTTTCTACTTTTTAAACTTTTTTAATGAAAAATGAAGACATAAACACACACATTAGTCTAGGCCTAGAAAGGGTCAGGTTCATTAATATCACTGCCTTCCACCTCCACATCTTGTCCCATTGGAAATTCTTCAGGGGTCATAGTATGCATAGAGCTACAGCTGTCATCTCCTACAACAATGCCTTCTTCTGGAAAACCTCCTGAAGGACATGCCTGAGGCTATTTTACAGTTAACCTTTTTTTTTTAAAGTAAGTAGTAGTATACTCTAAACCAGGTCAGGCACAGTGGCTCACACTCGTAATCCCATTGATTTGGGAGGCCAAGGCAGGAGGATGGCTTGAGGCCAAGAGTTTGAGACCAGCCTGGGCAACATAATGAGAACTCCATCCCTACAAAAAATTTTTTGGAAATTAGTGAGGCACTGTGGTGCATGCCTATAGTCCTAGCTACTCGAGAGGCTATGGTGGGAAGATTGCTTGAGCCCAGGAGTTTGTGGTTACAGTGAGCTATGATCACGTCATTGCACTCCAGCCTGGGCAAGAGAGCGAGACCTTGTCTCTAATTAAAAAATAATAACAAAAGTATAGTGAACATATAAACTAGTAACAGTTTATATCATTATCAAGCATTATGTACTATACATAATTGTATGTGCTATACTTTTATATGACTTGCAGTGCAGTAGGTTTGTTTACACCAGCATCACCATTAGGAGTAATGCATTACATTACAATGCTAAAAAAGCTAAGAAGTCCCTAGGTGATAGGACTTTTTCAGCTCCATTATACTCTTATGGGACCGCCATAGTATAAGCAGTCCATCGTTGACCAAAGCATTGTTATGCAGTACATAACAATGAATATATATGAATATATATTCATTCACTGGGTTAGACAGAAACCTGATTAGTTCTCCAGGCCATAGGGACTCAGGCTCACCTCAAATTTTGCTGCAATCATAAAGGCAGTAGCACCAAGGAGTTGTAACTTATCCTTCCTGCATACTGCCTTCATCAGGTAGAGATCCACCAGTTTCACTGCCAAGTACAGGGTCTCATGGGTCATCTCAAAGGACACCTGGAGGAATACACACATGACACAGATTTGCATATTATCCAGCTCCAAAGTCACCTCCAGATAGATCTAACTACCTGGACTGTGTGCAACATCAGGAACAGTCCTGGCTAGCTGGGACTCTGCTACGAATGCAGAAACTGCTTTAGCTAGGTTCCTGTGTGTATCTCCTGTGCCTCTGAGGACACTGGCATTATCTATCCTTACAAATTTGGGTAGTAGATATGCTATTAAAATATATCAATTGAGAGCAGATACCAATAGAACAATTTGGAAGTGAGCTCAAAGACTGGAGAAGCCAAACTGGGATTAAAATATTAATAATATAACTCCCTTCCCTTCTTTTTCTTTTCTGATTTTATTTAGGTTCTCTCTCATTTTTTTCTTAGTCTAGCTAATTGTTTGTCTATTTTACTTATTGTTTCAAAAAACCAACTTTCTGTTTTGTTAATCTTTTGTATTTTTTTAGTCTCTATTTCATTTTTTGGTCTCTATTTCATTTGGTCTTTATTATTTCTTTCCTTCTGCTAATTTTAGGTTAAAGCAGTTCTTGTTTTTCCAGTTCCTTAAGGTGCCTTGTTAAATTGTTTGATATTTGTTGATTTTTAAAATAAAAATTTGCTATAAAATTTCCTCTTAGTACCACTTCTGTTTTATCCTGCAGGTGTTGGTATGTTGTATTTCTATTTTCATTTGTTTCAAGAATTTGATTTCCTTCTTAATTTCATTGACCGATTTGTCATTCAGGGGCATGTTTTTTAATGCCCATGTATTTGTACGGTTTCCCAACTTCCTCCTGCTATTGATTTCTAGTTTCTTTTTCTTATTTATCCTTCACCAACTCCACAAAACCATCTCCTATAACCCTGGTCCCATGGTTTGTGCTGGCCCATGCAGTATCTTTCTGCAAATTAGAAAAAAAGTACCTTCTTTGGGTGAATGAAGCCCTTCAAGCATATATATTATCAAGTAGATAATACATTTATATGAATTAGCCAAAGGTTACTCCTGCCTCAGGGCACAGCAGTCCCACAGCCAGGATGTACAGTTTGGCAAACAAAGTGTGAGCTAGATTTTATTGGCGGCTTCGGCCTTGGCTAGAGACCTTGTGTAGGCATAATTTGCACAAGAGTTCCACCCAATTTTCAGTGCTGCTTCTTCCTCACAACACCTTGGGTTCTTAGGATTCAAGAATAAAATCTGTCCTTATCCAACAACTCAACCAATGCGTGAATATTCTCTTTAACATCTCCACCAAGTAGTTGTTTAGGTCCTGCCATACAAACCTCCAAATATAGCCCAATCTCTTTTTGAATGGCTTTGATAGAAAATTATTCCTTATATTGAGTGACATTACCCTCCCCATAAGTTTCACTTAATTGGACCTCCTCTTGGATAGGTTACTCTTAATGACTGGTACCTAGATGATCAAAAAGTAGGTCAATGAGAAGCACTGGAGAAACTGAGGTATATTTTCACGGATGAATAATTATCAGAAGATGGTCCAATATAATGGTTCAGCAATATATTATATTTACATATATATATTAAATTTTTGAATAACAGAAATACCAAGAAACAGTTCCTACTGTTTCTGGAATATGGCCATGGATCTACTGAGAAATCTGTTCTGTGTTAGTTTCCTATTGGTGCCTGATATAGTTTGGCTGTTGTCCCCTCTAGATCTCATGTTGAATTGTAATCCCCAATGTGGGAGGTGGGGCCTGGTGAGATTGTGTTTGGGTCATGGGGATAGAGCCTGAATGGCTTGGTGCTGTTCTGGCAACAGTGAGTTCTTGTGAGATCTGGCTGTCTAAAAGTGTGTGGCACTTTACCCCACCCATTTGCTCCTGCTTTCGCCATGAAGCTCCTGCTTCATCTTCTACCACAAGTACAGGCTCCCTGAAGGGAAGTCAAGCAGATATCAATACCATGCTTATATGGCCTACAGATCTGTGAACCAATTAAACATCTACTTTTTTTTCTTTTTAATTTTTGTAGAGACAGGGTCTCGCTATGTTGCCCAGGTTGATCTCAAACTCCTGGCTTCAAGCAATCCTCCCCAAGTGCTGGGATTACAGGCATGAACCACCATGCCCAGTCAAGCCTCTGCAAAAGAAAAATAAATATTGGGACCCCAAAATCACTAAGCTAAAGAGAAAAGTCAAGCTGGGAATTGCTTAAGACAAATCTGCCTTCCATTCTATTCAGTCATCCCTCTGCTCAATGAGATAAATGCATACCTGATTAGCTCCTTTGGTAAAGCAACCATTTGTCTCTTATCTACATATGACCTGGAAGCCCCCTCCCCACTACCAGTTGTCTCACATTTCCAGAGTGAACCAGTGTACACCTTACAAATATTGACTGAAATCTCATTTCTCCCTAAAATGTATAAAATCTAGCTGTGCCCTGACCACCTTGGGTACATGTCATCACAACCTCCTGAGGCTGTGTCATGCAAGCAAAATAAACTCTCTAAATTGACTGAAAACTGTCTCAAATATTTTGAATTAACACCTCTTTTTAAAGTAAATTACCCAGTCTCTGGCATTTCTTTGCAGCAATGCAAGAATTGCCTAACACAGAAAATTGGTACCAAAGAATGGGGCATTGCTATAAAGATACCTGAAAATATGGAAGCAACTTTGGAACTGGGAAGCAGGCAGAGGATGGAAGCATTTGGAGTGCTCAGAAGAAGAGAAGAAGAGGAGGGAGTTTGAAACTAAAGGAATGTCAGGAGAAAGGGATGGGAAGAGCCCATGCATAAGAAAAGTAATGACTACCATGTTAAGTATCAAGAAATTACAGTCAGGTGATTATGAAAAATAAAAAGAGGCTAGGAATGGAAAACAGCAGTTCTCTAAGGATAATGCCTCTGTGAGCAAATGCACAGCCGGTGCTTGCATATCCTCTTTCTAGTACCTCACATAGGCACTTGGCCACTTATGCATGCATGCATCCATGCATGTTGGTATCAAGTGGTAACATCAAAGTGTATGCATTATATCTGAATGAATGGTTAAAATCTAGAGTCAATAAATATTTAAAACAGCAGCTGTGTCACTTGTAGCAATTTTCCTTCCTTGAATGTAAGGCGAAACCCTTCTAACATAACTCTACCACTTGGAACCACATAGAACAAGTCTAATCCTTCTTGTGGCAGGCCTTTAACTACTGAAGATACTTATTATGTCTCCTATAAATCTTTCCCACTCTAGACCAAATAACTGTACTTCTTCTAACTATTCTTCACATGATATGTTTTTCAGCCCCCTCAGCATCAGGCTCCAAATGAGAGTCTTTGTGCTGGTCAGAGTACAGTGGCAGTGCTCTAGGTAATTTCAAGCAGCTACAACAAATGTGGACAAGAAGCCCTTCAGCACATTAGCAAGATTCTCTCCTTTCTTCACAAGTGCCTCTGGTTAGAACACTTTCAATTATTCAGAAACAACTGCTCTCCCTCCCTAGAAGTAGGTAAGAGGAAATAATAGGGAAGTGACAAATCAAAACTATAGAACATATAAAGAATACTCTTATTCTTGCACTAGGAGACAAGTCTGACAAAATCCACCTCAAATTCCAAAACTCAAAGATCACCTACAAATACAAACAAAGAAAATCAACCATATATATATATATTTAAAAAAACAAGTAATTTTTAAAGGAGAAAAGTCCTGAAGAATCAGAGCAAGTGTCTGTCTATGACACTTGCTCTGAGTTCTTTTACTCCAAAGAACTGGAATATACTTTTAAAGAGTAGACCCTCAACAAGGTCTGAGAGGACACTGAACCTATGAAAAGAGAACATTCTGGGACCCAGAAAGACTGATTTCTGATGAAAAAAGGGACTAATTTAAACAATGTAATGGAGGCAATGAACAGCATATTAGATATTGCCAAAACCAAACTGATTATTCCAAAGGCTACCTTAACATATTCTCCAAGAATTAAGAGATAAAAGAAAGTTGAAGATATTGAATAATAACTTGAGGGAATAAATTCTGGACACACACACACACACACACACACACACACACGGAGAGAAAAGGCAGAAGGGTAATAATGTCAAAAAATAAAAGATAAAAATTTATCTGAGTCAAAGAAAGAATGAACTTTTAGATTGAAGGGACTCACAATATATCAGACAAAATTAAGGAAAACAGGTTTACATCTAGAAATGTCAAAAATAATTATCCATAGGGAAGATAATGTATTAAATAATAATAATCTGGATCTAAAAGCCTAGACTATTTTAACTAAAACCAGAAGAAGATAAAATATGCAAATTATCTCATCTTACTTGAGGGGAAATTAACATACCAGGTCTATTTAAAGAGTTGGTTAACTAAAGACTATATTCACATAAAAGGATATCATGCAGCAGTTTAAAAGAATACGGTAGATCTATACTTATATGGAAAGATGACCAAGGCTTATTCCTAAAAAAAGCAGTCCAGAGCAATGTGTACAGCATAACCTATTCATATTAGTCATACAACCAAATATCATATAACCCACACCCACTAAAAGCTATATTTCATGTATTGCTCATATAACTTAGGATTTTAAAAGAAAAGATAGTTAAAAAAAAAAACTTTAAAAAAAGTGATAAGACACACAATAAAGGATCTGTAAGGATACACCCTAAACGATTTATAGTTGCTAACCCAGAGTTAGGAGAAAAGGATTATTAAAAACACACACACACATATGAACACTTACACATATACACTGTGAACAACTGTAAACCTGAAACAGCCAATCCTTCTGGATGGATCCTCGGTGGCTAACTGGGCCTAAATTTAAAATACAGCCAAGTGACCATTTGCTGACTAGAGGTCATATAGATGCTCAGAGGTCTACAGAAAACTCACACCTTTTTAACTTTGAGACTTTTGGAATTCATCTGCATTGGCCAATCAGGGCTCAGCTATATCAACCAATCAGAACTCAGCTGTGTATACCATATACCAATCAGAACTAAGTAAATTTGAATATTTCATTTGCATGAATATACCTAATTGGCAACCTGGGTGGGAACTTGGAAAACCTAAACGCTTAATTTTTTCTCAGGAGCACACCTTTGTTTTACACTAAAGGTTGTATCTCCTGGTTTGCAAACTGTTCACTGGAATAAAGTCTCTTTCCTCAAAATTCCTTTTCAGAGAACTTTCATTAACAATGCATATTATAAGCACATATTAATTTTTCAGTTAAAATATTATATAGGTCAGAGAGGTAAAGGTAGGATAGCAGAGGTAAAGAAATGCCAGGAGAAATTAACTAAACAATAATATTTGTGAGTAGTTACCATACTACTCTTAGGCTTTGATAAATTAGAAAAAATAAATTAGCATATAAATTATATAATTATTAAGCCAAAAATTAATATAATGATCATTGTACCCTATATAGAATACAGTTCTTCAGTGAATCATTTATAAAAACTTATTATATCTAAAACCATGAAGAAAACCTTATTAACTTTAAGAAAGAAATTATCATTCAGGTCACATGTTCAATACACAATGAAATAAATCTAGAAATTGACAATAAAAGGATAAATCAAAGAAAAGGAACATATTTTTAAAATGTTTTGCTTTTAAATAAAATAAGGAACATTTTATCATATTTATTTTTAAAAAGGAACATATTTTAAGCACTAAAAAAACAAAAAACAGGGTCAAAGAGGAAATAAAAATTGCAACTCCAGATTATTGAGAAAAATCAAGAGAGCTACAACACTATTTTTCAAAACTAATGGGATATACTCAGAACTATACTTAGAAGAAAATGTATAGCTTTGGATCTTTTGTTATTAAGAAAAAAGCATTCAAGAAGTAGGGAAAACAACAAAACAAACCTTAGTAAAACAAGAATAAAATAAAAATAAAAGCAGATGTTAAATGAATTTTTAAAACAGAAAATGTATACATTTATCCATGAGCTGGTTCGTTGAAACAACTAGATGATTTTTTTTTAAAAACTGTTTGTGAGGAAAATTGAGGAAAAGAACGTTATATATATATATGAATGCAACATGTGTGAGGAAGATAACACATCACATACACTATGAATGAGAAAATTAGTCATTATAAAGGGTTATAAAATGATACTATGTACAATCTATGATATAACAATACATCCAAGAAATGGATATGTTTTTAGGCAAATATAAACTACAAAGCCCAGTGCGGTAGCTCATGCCTGTAATCCCAACATTTTGGGAGGCTGAGGTGGGTGTATCATTTGAGGTCAGGAGTCAAGATAAGCCTGGCCAACATGGTAAAATCTCGTCTCTACAAAATACAAACATTAGTCAGGCAGTAGTGGTACCCACCTGTAATCCTAGCTACCCCAGAGACTGAGACAGGAGAATCGCTTGAGCCTGGGATGCGAAGATTGCAGTGAGCTGAGACTGCGCCACTGAACTCCAGTCTGGGCAACAGAGTGAGACCCTGTCTCAAAAAAAAAAAAAGACTTCCACCAAGATGGCTGAATAGGAACAGCTCTGGAGCGCAGTTCCCAGCAAGAATGGTGCAGAAGGTGAGTGATCTCTGCATTTCCAACTGAGGTACCAGGTTCACCTCAATGGGACTAGTTGGACAGTGGGTGTAGCCCAAGGAGGGCAAACCGAGGCAGGGTGGGGCGCTGCCTCACCTGGGAAGTGCAACAGGCTGGAGGACCCCTCTCCTACCCAGTGGAGGGCATTGGGGACTTTCCGGCCACTCCAGCTCTCTGGTTCAGATACTACACTTCTCCCACGGTCTTTTCAGCCCACAGACCAGGAGACTCCTGCCCGGCCGACAAGTGCCATGGGTTTCCAGCACAGAACTGGGCAGCCATTTCAGCTGGCACTGTGGATTTCCAGCACAAATCTGAGCAGCCACTTTAGCTGGCACCTAGAACACCTGTGAGACAGAGCCACTCATTCCCCTGAAAAAAAAAGGGGGGCTGAAGGCAGGGAGTCAAGTGACCTGGCTCAGCGGGTCCCACCCCCACAAAGACCAGCAAACTGAAACCCACTGACTGGAGATATTTGCAGCCAGCACAGCAGTTTGAACTGGACCCAGGTTGGTCGAGCTCTGTCGGGGGAAGGGCATCCGCCATTACCGAGGCACTCTACCATTACTGCGGCAGTCCACCATTACCAAGGCAGTTCTAACCTTACCTGTGTAAACAAAATAGCAAAGAAGTTTACACAGCAGCTGGGCAGAACCTGTGGCAGGTCAGCAATGCCTCTGCAGGCAGATTGTGACTAGACTCCCTCCTTGCTGGGCAGGGCATCTCTAAAAAAGGGCAGCAGCTCATCAGGGACTTATAAAGCCCCACCTTCCCGGGACAGAGCACCTGGGAAAAGGGGTGGTTGTGAGTTCACTGCAGCAGACTTAAACATCCCTGCCCAGCAGCTCTAAAGGGAGCAATGGAGCACTCAATACAGCACCTGAGCTCTGATAAGGGACAGACTGCCTCCTCAAGTGGCTCCCTGACCCCCATATATCCAAAGAGACACCTCATACAGGAGAGCTCCGGCTGACATGTGGTGGGTACTCTTCTAGGACGAAGCTACTAGAGGAAGGAACAGGCAGCAATCCTTGTTGTTCTACAGCCCCTGGGGGTGATTCCCAGGCAAGCAGGGTCTGGAGTGGACCTCCAGTAGACCTGCAGCAGAGGGGCCTGACTGTTAGAAGGAAAACTAAATAACAGAAAGAAATAGCTTCAACATCAACAGAAAGGATGTCCACTCAGACACCCCATCTGAAAGTCACCAACTTCAAAGACCAAAGGTAGATAAATATACAAAGAAGGGAAGAAACCACTACAAAAAGGATGAACTCACCAAAAACCAGAATGCCTCTCCTCCTCCAAGGGATCACAACTCCTCACCAGTAAGGGAACAAAACTGGATGGAAAATGAGTTTGATGAATTGGCAAAAGCAGACCTCAGAAGGTGGGTAATAATAAACTCTTCTGAGCTAAAGAAACATGTTCTATCCCAATGCAAAGAAACTAAGAACATTGAAAAAAGGTTGGACAAAATGCTAACTAGAATAACCAGCTTAAAGAAGAACATAAACGTCTTGATGGAGCTGAAAAACACAGCAGGAGAACTTCGTGAAGCATACACAAGTTTCAATAGCTGAATCGATCAAGCAGAAGAAAGGATATCAGAGATCAAATATCAACTCAATGAAATAAAATGACAAGGCAACATTAGAGAAAAAAGAGTGAAAAGAAATGAACAAAGCCTCCAAGAAATATGGGATTATGTGAAAAGACCTAATCTATGTTTGATCGGTGTACCTGAATGTGATGGGGAGAATGAATCCAAACTGGAAAACACTCTTCAGAATATTATCCAGGAGAACTTCCCGAACCTAGCAAGACAGGCCAATATTCAAATCCAGAAAATAACAGAGAACACCACAAAGATATTCCTCAAGAAGAGCAACTCCAAGGCACATAATCGTCACATTCACCAGGGTTGAAATAAAGGAGGAAATGCTAAGGGCAGCCAGAGAGAAAGGTGGGGCTACCCACAAAGGGAAGCCCATCAGTCTCACAGCGGATCTCTTGGCAGAAATCCTGCAAGCCAGAAGAGTGTGGGGGTCAATATTCAACATCCTTAAAGAAAAGAACTTTCAACCCAGAATTTCATGTCCAGCCAAACTAAGCTTTATAAGTGAAGGAGAAATAAAATCCTTTACAGACAAGCAATTGCTGAGAGATTTTGTCACCATCAGGCCTGCCTTATAAGAGTTCCTGAAGGAAGCACTAAACATGGAAAGGAACAACCAGTACCAGCCACTGCAAAAATGTACCAGTAGTAAAGACACAATGAAGAAACTGTGTCAACTGTAATGTGGTGCTGAGAAGAATGTATATTCTATGGATTTGGGATGGAGAGTTCTGTAGATGGCTATTAGGTTTGCTTGGTCGAGATCTGAGTTCAAGTCCTGGATATCCTTGTTAATTTTCTGTCTCGTTGATATGTCTAATATTGACAGTGGAGTGTTAAAGTCTCCCACTATTATTGCGTGGAAGTCTAAGTCTCTTTGTAGGTCATTAAGAACTTACTTTATGTATCTGAATGCTCCTGTATTGGGTGCGTATATATTTAGGATCGTTAGCTCTTCTTGTTGCATTGATCCCTTTACCATTATGTAATGCCCTTCTTTGTCTCTTTTGATCTTTGTTGGTTTATAAAGTCTATTCTATCAGAGACTAGGATTGCAACTCCTGCTTTTTTTTTTTTCTCTCCATTTGCTTGGTGGATCTTCCTCCATCCCTTCATTTTGAGCCTATGTGTGTCCTTACATGTGAGATGGGTTTCCTGGATACAGCACACTGATGGGTTTTGACTTTTTATACAATTTGCCAGTCTGTGACTTTTCATTGGGGCATTCAGCCCATTTACATTTAAGGTTAATATTGTTATGTGTGAATTTGATCCTGCCATTTTGATGCTAGCTGGTTGTTTTGCCCATTAGTTGACAGTTTCTTCATTGTGTCGATGCTCTTTACCATTTGGTATGTTTTTGGAGTGGCTGGTACTGGTTGTTCCTTTCTATGTTTAGCTACCATTTGGTATGTTTTTGCAGTGGCTGGTACTGGTTGCTCCTTTCCACGTTTAGTACTTCCTTCAGGAGTTCTTGTAAGGCAGGTCTTGTAGTGACGAAATCTCTCAGCAATTGCTTTGCCATAAAGGATTTTATTTCTCCTTCACTTATGAAGCTTAGTTTGGCCAGATATGCAATTCTGGGTTGGAAGTTCTTTTCTTTAAGGATGTGAAATATTGGCCCCCCACTCCCTTCTAGCTTGTAGAGTTTCTGCCGAGAGATCCGCTGTGAGTCTGATGGTCTTTCCTTTGTGGGTGACTCGACCTTTCTCTCTGGCTGCCATTAGGATTTTTTCCTTCATTTCAATCCTGGTGAATCTGACGATTATGTGCCTTGGCGTTGCTCTTCTTGAGGAATATTTGTGGTGTTCTCTGTATTTCCTGGATTTGAATGTTGATCTGCCTTTTTAGGTTGGGGAAGTTCTCTTGGATAATATCCTGAAGAGTGTTTTCCAACTTGGATTCATTCTCCCCGTCACATTCAGGTACACTGATCAAGCATAGATTAGGTCTTTTCACATAATCCCATATTTCTTGGAGGCTTTGTTCGTTTTTTTTCACTCTTTTTTTCTCTAATTTTGCCTTCTCGTTTTATTTCACTGATTTGATCTTCTATCTCTGATATCCTTTCTTCTGCTTGATCGATTCGGCTGTTGAAACTTGTGCATGCCTCGGAAAGCTCTCCTGCTGTGTTTTTCAGCTCCATCAAGTCATTTATGTTCTTCTCTAAGCTGGTTATTCTAGTTAGCATTTTGTCTAACCTTTTTTCAAGGTTCTTAGTTTCTTTGCATTGGGTTAGAACATGGTCTTTTAAGTCAGAGAAGTTTCTTATTATCCACCTTCTGAAGACTGCTTCTGTCAATTCATCACACTCATTTTCTGTCTTGTTTTGTTCCCTTGATGGTGAGGAGTTGTGATCCCTGGGAGGAGAAGAGGTGTTCTGGTCTTTGAAGGTTTCATCCTTTTTGCGCTGCTTTTTCCCCATCTTCATGGATTTATCTCCCTTTGATCTTTGAAGTTGGTGATTTTGGGAGAAATCTCTGAGTGGATGTCCTTTCTGTTGCAGTTGGAGCTGTATCTTTTTTGGTCTGTAGAGGCGCTGCTGGGCTGCCTCGGATTCAGTCAAGTTGCTGGGTGGGAGGTCTTCCCCTGGGGTTTTTTGCAGGTGAAATTAGCCCCACCTTCCCAATGGTGTCTCTCCTTCCCTGAGCTCGATCTTTCTGGTTGGGGTCAAACTGGTGTATTCGTTGCCAAGCTCTCTGGAATGCAGGCTTCAGTTTGAGTTTTGTGGGGGGTGGGGCTTGCCAGGCCTTATGACCTGTTTCCCTGCTTTCAGCTCTGCCTCTTTCTATGGGACAGTTTGTTCCATCCCACTTCACTAGTCCAAACTTCTGCCCTGGTCTGGCTGACAACTTATAGCACCAGGCAGGAGCCATCACTCAGATTTGCATCGACAACCCATGGCACCTCTCACTCTGGCAGGGCTCTCATGGACCATGGGTTGCAGGAGGGATGAGGTAAGCACAGGACCAGAATCAGAGCACCGAGGCGGTTAAGTCCCCTGATCCCTCAAGTCGGCTCCATGTTCCAGGTGGGGACTCGCCCCGTCCTGTCTTGGTTCATTCTCCCTGGGCAGCTCTCACCCTGCTTTGGCTCCCTCCCTGGGCTACTTTCAGAGTCCTTCCAGTCCCCCCAAAATGAACCTGGCACCTCACTTGGAATCATGAAGTCTTCTAGCCCTCTGCATCTCATTTGCTGGGAGCTGCATTCCGGTGTTGTCTCCTCTCAGCATCTTGGTGCCGTCCACCCCCTCCCTAACTCATTTTGCAAGACCAACATCATTCTGACACCAAAACCTGGCAGAGACACAACTAAAAAAGACAGGCCAATATACATGATGAACATCAATGCAAAAATCTTCAATAACATATTGGCAAACCAAATGCAAGAGCACATCAAAAAGCTTATCCATCACAATCAACTGGCTTCATCCTGGGGATGCAATGCTGGTTCGACATATGCAAATCTATAAACGTCATCCATCACATAAACAGAATCAAAGACAAAAACCACATGATTATCTCAATAGATGCAGAGAAGACTTTCAAAAAAATTCAATCACGCTTTATGCTAAAAACTCTCAATAAACTAGGTATCGATGGAACATATCTCCAAATAATAAAAACTATTTATGACAAACCCACAGCCAATATCATACTGAATGGGCAAAAACTGGAAGCATTCCCTTTGAAAACTGGCACTAGACAAGGGTGCCCTCTCTCACCATTCCAATTCAACATAGTATTGGAAGTTCTAGCCAGAGCAATCAGGCAAGTAAAAGAAATAAAGGGTATTCAATTAGGAAAGAGGAAATCAAATTGTCTCTATTTGCAGATGACATGACTGTATATTTAGAAGACCCCATCGTCTCAGCCCAAAATTTCCTTAAGATAAGCAACTTCAGCAAAGTCTTAGAGTACAAAATCAATGTGCAGAAATCACAAGTATTCCTATACACCAATAACAGACTTAAAGAGAGCCAAATCAAGAACAAACTGCCATTCACAATTGCTACAAAGAGAATAAAATACCTAGGAATACAACTAAGGACGTGAAGGACCTCTGCAAGGAGAACTACGAACCACTGCTCAAGGAAATAAGAGAGGACACAAACAGCTGGGAAAACATTCCATGCTCATGGTTAGGAAGAATCAATATCATGAAAATGGCCATGCCGCCCAAAGTAATTTATAGATTCAACGCTATCCCACCTTCTTCACAGAACTGGAAAAAGCCACCTTAAACTTCATATGGAACCAAAAAAGAGCCCACATAGCCAAGACAAATCCTAAGCAAAAATAACAAAACTGGAGGTATCACACTACCTGACTTCAGACTATACTACAAGTCTACAGTAATCAAAACAGCATGGTACTGGTACCAAAACAGAGATATAGACCAATGGAACAGAACAGAGGCAGCGGAAGTAACGCCACACATCTACAACCATCTAATCTTTGACAAAACAGACAAAAACAAGCAATGGGGAAAGGATTCCCTATTGAATAAATGGTGTTGGGCAAACTGGCTATGTGCAGAAAGCTGAAACTGGACCCCTTCCTTACACCTTACACAAAAATTAACTCCAGATGGATTAAAGATTTAAACATAAGACCTAACACCATAAAAATCCTAGGAGAAAACCTAGGTGATACCATTCAGGACATAAGCATAGGCAAGGACTTCATGACTAAAACACCAAAAGCAATGGCAACAAAAGCCAAAATAGACAAATAGGATCCAATTAAACTTAAGAGCTTCTGCACAGCAAAGGAAACTATCATTAGAGTGAACAGGCAACCAACAGAATGGGAAAAAAATTTTGCAAGCTACCCATCTGACAAAGGGCTAATATCCAGAATCTACAAAGAACTTAAACAAATTTACAATTAAAAAAATAATAAAAAAAAAAAACCTCATCAAAAAGTGGGCGAAGGATATGAACAGACACTTTTCAAAAGAAGACATTTATGAGGCCAACAAACATATGAAAAAATGCTCATCATCACTAGTCATTAGAGAAATGCAAATCAAAACCACATTGAGATATCATCTCATGCCAGTTAGAATGGTGATCATTTAAAAATCTGGAGACAACAGATGCTGGAGAAGATGTGGAGAAATAGGAATTATTTTTCCACATCTTCTCCAGTATCTTCAACCATTGTGGAAGACAGTATAGTGATTCCTCAGGGATCTAGAAATAGAAATACCATTTGACCCAGCAATCCCATTACTGTATATATATACCTAAAGGATTATAAATTGTTCTATTATAAAGACACATGTAAACATATGTTTATTGCAGCACTGTTCACAATAGCAAAGACTTGGAACCAACTTAAATGCACATCAATGATAGAGTGGATAAAGAAAATGTGGCACATATACACCACGGAATACTATGTGGCCATAAAAAAGGATGAGTTCATGTCTTTTGCAGGGACATGGATGAAGCTGGAAACCATCATTCTCAGCAAACTGACACAAGAACAGAAAACCAAACACCACATTGTCCTCACTCATAAGTGAGTGTTGAACAATGAGAACACATGGACACAGGAAGTGGAACATCACACATTGGGGTCTGTTGGGGGTGGGGGGTGAAGGGAGGGATAGCAGGGGGTGGGGAGATTGGGGAGGGATAGCATTAGGAGAAGTGCCTAATATGGGTGATGGGGGGGATGGAGGCAGCAAACCACCATGGCATGTGTATACTTATGTAGCAATCCTATAAGATCTGCACATGTACCCCAGAACTTAAAATATAATTTAAAAAATGGAAAATATAGACCACAAAAATGACTCAAGAAGAGCAAGAAAACCTTACTAGGCCAATAACCATTGTTAGTAGAAAAATTTCTCAAAGAATCACACACAAAAAATGGCACTATACATTGATGGGTTCATGGACAATTTCTTCAAGCAAAATACGATTCCTCTGTTAAACTTAGTACTGTCGGAAAACTTCCCTAATTATGTGATAAAGCTAGAGCAACTCTTTATAAAGACCTTTATTAAATATTTACTACACTTAATAAAGACAGTAAACTTCACTAGGAACTTAAAAATGAATCTGATTTATGAGTAAAGTTGCAAAAATTCTAAACAAAGTATATGCATATCAAGTCCAAGAGTAAATTAAACAAATCATGACTAACTTCAGCAAAGTAGATGAATATAAAACACAGAAAAAAATCAAGTTTTCCCAATATACTAGCAATAAATTTAAAAAGGGAAAAAGGAGAACACTCATAACATTTTTTAAAATTCTCAATACTCAAGGAAAACATTTTTAAGTTAATGGGACAAATATGAAGAAAATTTTTAAAAATTTAAAATTGTAAAAGACCTGGGAAGTAAACTGACACAACATAACTGGCTTAGAAAGTTCAATATTATAAAATCTGTGATTTTTTTTCCTGAATTAATCCTACCAGGCTATTTTTTAAAACTTGACAAAATTATTCTACAGCTCACCTGGAAGAATTAATGTGCAAGAACAACCAGGAATATTTTATAAAAGATGAGTAAAGAGGCAATAAATGTATTACAAAGCCATAATAATTTAAAAAAAGCATACTACTGATGTTAGAGTAGACAAATGGCAATGGAAGAGAACTGGAAAAACCACAAACAAACAGAGTATGTATGATAAAGGTATCATTTCAAACCAGTGGATAATGAAAATAAATGGTGTTGGAATAACTGGATAATTATTGGTGAAAGGTGTTTATATTCTGGCACCAAACAGACTAAGGATTTAAAAATAGAAATGAAACTATAAATATTCTAGAAAAAATTTGGAGAAATATTTATAAAATTCAGGACTAATGACTTTCCTAAGCAAGAAATAAATCTTAAAGCTATAAGGGAAAGAACTGATAAACTTGACTACTTAAAATGTCAATTTTTGTATCAGATGAGAACACGTGGACTCAGGGAGAGGAGCATCACACACTGCGAGCAGTTGTGGCAGGTAGGGGAGAGACAGTGGGGAGTAGGTAGGGATAACATGGGGAGAAATGCCAGATATAGTATGCACCTAAAGTTAAATAAATTTTTTTAAAATGCCAATTTTTCTGTACATCTAACTAAAATAACACATTAAAAATTTTCGCTTATCAGATGGTAAAAAATATAAATTGTGTTGATAAGATTGTGGGCAAATAAGCATTTTCATTCAGTAATGGTAAAGGCATAAATGGTCATGATATTTCAGAAGGACAGTTGTCAACATGTACAAAAATTTTTCATGTGCATGTTTTGATCTAATAATCCTATTCATAGTCGTTTGTTCCAGAGAAAAAATACTAAAATTATAAAAAATGCACATATATGTATATTCACTACAGGTTTATTTCAAAGAACAATATTTGAAAATAACCTAAATGTCCATTAATGGCAGGATGGGTATGACAGAAGAGAAATACCATACTGCAAACAAAATAGATGTAAAAATATGTCAGGTTTACTGGAAAGATGTTTGCAATCATATAACCATTGCTATACGAGAATTGCTATATGAGAAAAAGGTCAGAAATAAATATAAAGAAGATATAATAATCTTAAATGTGTATGTTCCTAACAGAACTTCAAAAAACACAAAGCAAAAAATGACAAAACTTAGACAAATCCACAATTATAGTTGAAGACTTCAGTACTCCTCTCTCAGTAACAGAATTAGTATACAGAAAGTCACTATGGATAATAAAGAAATTAAACCAAAAGCAAGAAGAAAGAAAACTATTTTTAAAACTATAAAATTTAGAGCAGATATAAAGAATACTAAAAACAGAAAAAATAAAGAAAAATGGATGAAACCAAAATCTGTTTTTTTGGAAAGATGAATAAAATTAATAAACTTCTAGCAAGATTGATAAACAAAAAAGAGAGAAGACACAAATTACCAGTATCAAGAATGAAAGAGTGAACACTATGAACAACTCTATGCACATAAATTCAACAACTTAGATGGAAGAAACCAACTCCTTGAAAACCACAAAATACCAACAGTCACCCAATATGAAATAGATAACTTAAATAACCTTATAACTATTAAAGAAATGATATTCTTCACTGAAAACCATTTAGGAAAATAACCCTCCAGGCAATGATGTTTTCACTTGCAAATTCTATCAAACATTTAAAGAAGAAATAACATTAATTCTACACATCTCTTCCAGAAAACAGAAGGGTGGGAATAGTTCCCAACTTACTTTACAAGATCACTATTCTGATACCAGAACAAAAACCAAAAAACAAAAACCAACCAGAACACTACAGGCCAACATCCCAACATCCATCATAAACGTAGATGCAAAAATCCTCAACAAAATATTGGAAAATAAAATCCAGCAATACACAAAAAGAATAATATACCAGGACCAAAAGGGATTTATCTCAAGAATATAAAAATAAGGTTGCTTCTATTTTTGAAGATCAATTGATATCTTACTATATTAGTCTAAATCCAAATAAATTATATCAATAGATTCAGGAAAAAAGCATTTGACAAAATCCAACATTTATTCATGATAAAAAAATACATTACACAGCATCAAACTAGAAATAGAAAGTAACTTTCTCAACCTGATTAAAAGTATTTACAAAAATTCTACAGTTAAAATCACACTGATAGTTAAAGTCAATGCTTTCCTCCTAAGATCAGGAGCAAGGCAAGGCTGTCCACTCTTACTGCTTCTATATCAGTATCATAGTGGAAGTCTCAGGCAGTATAATAAAACATGAAATAAAAAGCATGGAGATTAGAAAGGAAGAAATAAACTATCCTTATTTGCAGATGACACAATTATGTATGTAGATAACCCCAAGAACTCTACAAAAAAAAAGAACTCCTAAGACTGAGTTTTAGCAAAGTCACAGAATACAAGGCCAACACACAAATATCAATCATATTTCATACTGGCAATGTACAAATAGAAAGCTAAATTTAAAAAAAAAAAACACTTCATTTACAATAGCTTCAAGAAAAGAAAATATTTTTTATAAATCTAACAAAACATATATAAGATCTGTATGATGAAAAAAATAAATCAAAGAAAAAGAAAATTTAAGTAAATGGGGAGACATACCATATGCTGGAAGATTCAACATAGTCAAGTGTCAATTCTATCCGAATTTACCTACAGATGGGTATTGGGGTTCCCCAAGACCACCTCCAGCACAATGATTTCCTAGGAGAGCTCAGAGGACTTAGTATATAGTAATACTCATGACTATGATTTATTTCAGGGAAAGGATACAAAGTAAAATCAGCAAAGGAATAAGAAACATGGGGCAAAGTCTGGAAAAAGCCACAAGCAAGTTTCCAAGAGTCCTGTCAGTAGAGTCACTTCAGGATGCACTTTATTGCTCTAGCAATGAGTTCTGACAACAAATGGGAAGTACTGTCTATCACAGAAGCTTACTATCACTCAAATTTTATTGGGAACTAGTCAAATAAACACTCTGTGCCTAGCATGTTCTGAAGTTCCAGACTCCCAAAAGGAAAGTAGGTGTTCAGCCTAAACCACATTGTTTGCATGAAGAGTTTAGGCACAGTAAGCCATGGTTATCATTCAGAGAAAGTTTTATATCAGTGTAGGGACTGCTTACCGGCCAAGTTTCCAGATTATCAGCCAAGGACCAACCTTGCAAACAGGGAGGGATAGCAGTATTGGGCCTATTATTTTAACTCTTTTTTGCATAAAATGTAACTCGATTCCAATCAAACTCCTAGAAATATTTTTAAGATAGAAACTGATTCCAAAATTTATATAGAAAGGCAAAGGAACTAGAATAGCTAAAAGTTGTTTTTTTTTTTTTTAAGAAAAGAATAGAGTTGAAAATATCAGAATAACCAGTTTTAAGACTATACAGAAATAAAGACAGTGTGATATTGGTGAAGGAAGAGACATAGAGATCAAGGAAACAGAATACTGGTATAGACTCACAAAAACTATTTTTAGCAAGGTGCAAAAACAATTCCATGATGAAAGTATAGTTTTTAATTCCTACACATGATGTTAGAACAATTAGACATCCATACGCAAAAAAAATGAACCTTGACCTAAACCTCACAGCTTATACAAAAATTAACTAAAAATGGACTACAGAATTAATGTAACATATAAAACTTTAACCTTTTAGATAAAATATAGGAGACAGGCCAAGCACAGTGGCTTATGCCTGTAATCCCAGCACTTTGGGAGGCAAAGGCAGGCAGATCACTTGAGGTCAGGAGTTCAAGACCAGCCTGGCCAACATGGTGAAACTCTGTCTCTACTAAAAATACAAAAATTAGCCAGGCATGGTGGTGAGCACCTGTAATCCCAGCTACTTGGAAGGCTGAGGCAGTAGAATCGCTTGAACCCAGGACGCAGAGGTTGCAGTGAGGCAAAACCACGCCATTTCACTCCAGCCTGGGCAACAAGAGAAAAACTTTGTCTCAAAAAAAAATTATATTGTACACACACACACACACACACACACATACACATGAGAGAGAGAGAGAGAGAGAGAGAGAGAGAGAGAGAGAGAGACTTTTCCTGACCTAGGTTTAGGCAAAGAGTTCTTAGAAGTACAATTGGCTGGGTGTGGTGACTCATGCCTGTAATCCCAGCACTTTGGGAGGCCAAGGCGGGTGGATCACGAGGTCAGGAGTTCAAGACCAACCTGACCAAGAGGGTGAAACCCCATCTCTACTAAAAATATAAAAATTAGCCAGGCGTGGTGGTGACTGTCTGTAATCCCAGCTACTCGGGAGGCCGAGGCAAGGAGAATTGCTTGAACCTGGGAGGCAGAGGCTGGGAGGTTGCAGTGAGCTGAGATCGTACCACTGTAATACAGCCTGGGCAAAGAGTGAGACTCTGTCTCAAAAATAAAAAAATAAAAAGTAAGTACAATCCATAAAGAAAGCATTGATAAACCAGACTTTATCAAAATTAAAAACTTTTGCTCTGGGAAAGACACTGGTAAGAGAAAGAAAAACTACAGACTGAGAGGATATGCTTATAAATCACATATTCCACAAAAGATTTGTATCCAGAATATGTAAAGAACTCTCATGACTTGATACTAAGAAAATGAACCACCCTATTTATAACTGGGCAAAAGACTTGAATAGACATTTCATCAAAGAGAATATATGCATGACAAGTATGGTTGTCAACACTATTAGCCCTTAGGGAAACAAAAATTAAAACTATGCGGAGATTCCTCTATACACCTATTAGATGACTAAAATAAAGTACTAATAAAGCCAAGTGCTGACAAGAATGCAGAGCAACCAGAACCCTCATGCACTGGAGTGAGAATGCAAGATGTACAGCCACTCTGTGGTAATTTCTAATTAAGTTAAATGTACACTTATCGTAGGTCCCAATAATCCCACTCCTGTGTGCTGACATTAGAAATTAAAACATATATTCACGTAAAAACCTGTATATTAATGTACAGTTCTTTTCAAAAACTGGAAACAAACTAAATATCCTTCCACAGGAGAATGGGTAAACTGTGATATATCCAAACCATAGAATACCACTCAGCAATAAAAAGAATGAACTAGTGATATCTGAAACAACTTGAATAAATCTTAAAGGCATCATGCTGAATGAAAGAAGCCATTCTCATAAGGTTACACACAACACAAATCATTTATACAATATTCTTGAAAAGGCAAAGAGATAGAGAATAGATCAGTGGTTTCCAGAAGTTAGAGGTAGGAGGTGGGTGTAACTCTAAAGGGATAACATACAGAAGTTTTTATGGAGTGTTCAAACTGTTCTATTTCCTAATCATAGCGGCAGTTACACGAATCGATACATGTGTTAAAAATTCATAGAACTGTCACACTCTTCGGTATTTATCCCAGAGAAATAAAAACTATATTCATAAAAAAACCTGTATGCAAATATTCATAGTAATTTTATCCTTAATGGCCAAAAACTAGTAACAACCCAAATGTCCTTCAATAGGTGAACAGTTAAACATACCATATGTATTAGCCCATTTTCATACTTCTGTGAAGAAATACCCAAGACTGGGTAATTTATAAAGAAAAAGAGGTTTAATGGACTCACAGTTCCACATGGCGGTGGAGGCCTCATAATCATGGTGAAAGGTGAAGGAGGAGCAAAGGCACATCTTACATGGCAGCAGGCAAGAGAGTGTATGCAGAAGAACTGCCTTTTATAAAACCATTGGATCTCATGAGACATATCCACTATCATGAGAACAGCATGGGAAAAGCCTGACCCCATGATGCACTTACCTCCCACTGGGTACCTCCCACAACACGTGGGGATTATGGGAAGTATAATTCAAGATGAGATTTGGGTGGGGACACAGCCAAACCATATTACCATGGTACATCCATACCACGGAATACTACTTAGCAACAAAAAGGAATGAACTATTCATACATACGACTTGGATGGATCTCAAGGGAATTATGGTGAGCAGTAAACATCAAGCTCAAAAGGCTATACACTGTATGATTCCATTAATATAACATTCATGACATAACGAAATTATAGAGATGGAAAACAAATAATTTGTCAGGGACAGGAAGGAGAGGGGAGGGAAATGGTTGTGGCTAAGAAAAAGTATCATGAGGGATCCTTGTGGCGATGGAACAGTTCTGTACCTTAACCATGGTAGTGATCACAAAATTTACACGTGAACAAATAGACTAAACATCTATTTACACATGTGATAAAATAGACTATACACACCCCCAAATAAGTGCATGTAAAATTGCTGAAATCTAAACAAGGTCTGTGAATTATAACAACGTTCATTTCCTAACCATGACACTATACTACAGTTACACCAGATGTTATCATTGGGATAAACTAGGGTGAAGGGTACACAGGCTCTCTTTGTCTTTTTTTTCATTTCTTATGAATCAATTATTTCAAAACAAATAAAATTTTGTGGAACTACATATCCAAAAAGTCGTTGTTATTTGGTTATTTTAAAATATAAAAACCAAAGAATTATGAAAGTACTACATATAATACAGTTATAAAAACAATATATTTTCTAGAACTGAGATTCGCTTTCAAGGAGTATACATTAATATAACTCGTGGAGCCTTATAAAAATATATGTGCCTGGGCAACATCACTACAGTTCTGATTGTATAAGTCTGGGATAGGACCTGGGCATCTGATTCTGAGGTGCACCCTCAATGGATAAGCACTGCTTAAGATGGAGGGATAATACGGGCAAACAAATGAGAACAGTGGTTTGGGGTTGTGGAATCACAGGTAATTATAATTTCTTACTTTGCTATAATATACATTTTTATGCAATAAAAATAACAAAAACTTTAAATAAAAAATATTTAGTTCGTCATTCCAACTGGCAGAGACACCTCTTCTCTGTAAGTCATTTATTTCCTATCCCTACTCCCAGTT
Source organism: Aotus nancymaae (assembly GCF_030222135.1). Lineage (NCBI taxonomy): Eukaryota > Metazoa > Chordata > Mammalia > Primates > Aotidae > Aotus > Aotus nancymaae. The sequence goes on from NW_026988472.1 coordinate 9,269,545, forward strand.
TCATGCCATCCAGGAATTTGATGAATACATCTTCTCTGTTCTCATTTACATCACCAATGAGAATGTTAAGCAGAACAAAGTCCAATGGCAGTCACTAGAAATTTCTTTCCAACTTGACAATGATAAGCAATCTTTGGGTTCTATTTCACTTAAGATCTACCCAAATTTTACTGTTATCTGATTTACTATTCTCTACCATTTTCATGCTTTGCTGATGTCCAAATATACTGTGTCTACTATAATTCTTTGGTCTTTAACTCCAAAATGAGCCTGAACCACTCCTCTGGTACTTAATAAAGGATATAGAACTATATTGTCTTTTCTTCTCAATTACATACTAAGACTGCTGGGCATAGACTGACAATGCTGTATGTTTCCTTGCAAACTCCATAGTGATTCATTCAATTCCATTCATTCGACAAATACTTACTGACCCCCTATTATATGCTATGTACTACTCTGGGCTCTCCTTCCTTAGTGTAAAACAATAATTAAGTATTCATAGCAGTATTCCCTCAATATCTAACCTTGGACAAACAGCTACCTGAAGGATAGTGCCACACTGTGCTTCCTATCATCCATTCCACCCAAAGCTTGAAAGACTTTGTCATTGACCCCAATCCAAATCACTAGATATACTTTTACATGGCTTTAAGAATGATAAAACAACCATACCATCACTGCCTTTTGTAGAAATAGCCTCTCCTTCCAATTAGTTCTCACAGTATTTTATTTGAAACATTCTTAGAGCACTTAGTATATTCTACTTTGTATTATACTTATTTGTCTGCATCTCTTATCTTGCCTCCTACATCGTGAGCTCCTTGAGGGCAGGAACCACGGCTTATTCAACTCTGTACACCCAGCACATTTTTACCACATTTTTGGTTTGGCAGCCCTGAATGAGAAAGAGAATTGCTGCTCCTTAAGGCAGGATTTGTCAGGCTTACCTGCACCTCTACCAACCAGTCCACAAGAATGGCCCTCATGTCACCGGTGATTTCAATCTGCCTGTTCATATAATCTGTAACTATAAACTGTTCCTGGAATCAATGAGAAAGAAATGTTAATAAACTCTTCTTGTAGTTCAAAATTGTAACTTAACAATTAACTTCTCCCTCATGATTCTAATTCCTCATTTTCAACTGGTATTAGATAGGAGCAGATCAAAGTATCCTTTTCCAGGCAAGTTGCAATTATCCTTTGGGAAATAGACACGTGATATTCAAGTGTCAGAGTGGATATTGAGGAGTCCAGGGGGAATAAGGGCGGAAACACATCTATAGCTGTAGACCAATGCCATAAAGTTTCTGCCCCTTCTTTGGAATTCAATCTAAAGCACAATACCACACTATGTAGACCACTGCTTCTTAAACTTTAACATATATGCACTACTTGGGGATCATGTAAAACTCGAGATTCTGATTTAGAAGGTCTGGGATGGGGCTAGGTTTCTGCATTTCTAACAAGATCTCAAGTGAAACTGATACTGCTGAACCAAGGCTCACAGTTTTAATATAACAAAGGTGTCTCTTTCTTAGAGTATGCCAGAAAAAGTGTGGGCTTTGGAGTCAGTTAATCAATTGCACTCTCTCTATAAAGAAGATAGGTGGATCTGTAGGTGGATTTCCATCCACCCACCCTCTTACATATGACCTGCTAAAAATTCTACTTGGTAGATGATCTTGGTTTCATCTATTCTGTTGAGAGAGAGACAGAGAAGAAACTTTGGAACTTGTGAATATTACTGGTAAAGGAGACTGGCAGATTTCAAAAGAGAAAGAAAACTTCACCAGGTTGGGATGCTGAAACAAAGATATAATTTTGCATACAATGCCAGAATCATGCATAGGGAAGGAAAGGAAAAAGATCTCTAAGAACAGCCACTCAGAGACTATTTGGCCATTTCTGTGTCTAAGACTGTCTTCTTAGCAATTAGATATGCAGGATTATGGTCTTCAAGGTAATCAGACTTTAGCCCATATCCCAGCTTTACCATATACCACTTAAATGACGCTTAGCAGTCTCCTCTATCTGTAATATCTACCATCATGAAGTTACTGAGAGAATTAAAATAATGTCTACAAATCTGTTAGTACAATGTCCAACTCATAGTAAGCTACCAATATGTTATTTTTTGCTATTATTATTTTTATCATCATTATTACACCCCTTTCAACTTACACACTGAAGGATGGAAAGATGAGGAAATGAAAACTAGAAATCATTGTCCACTCCCCAACCCAAGCAACCTACACACCTCTCTCTCCTTCATGTAACTGAAGATTTCCTTGACATATACTGGGTTGAAACTTGTATCACTGTCGTCCTCTGCATACGTATCTTCCCGTAGGGTTATCTGCTTAGACATCACCGAAAAGATATATTATGAGGAAAATTATTCCAAAGAAGATTTAGCACAATACTTATCAAGGATTACTCCTTTCTCCCCACTGTCTTCTGCTAAGGTGTCTCAAGCCTTGCATATGCTAGGCCATAACACAGTATTCCTTGGCCCTGCAATCCTCATATGGCCCAGTGATCAAGAAATGCCTAGTCTTCCTTGTATATACTCTCACTGCCCTAGGAACAAGGGACCCTTTTTATAGGTAAGCTCAAGATTCTCCAAAACAGATATTCTTGTTTTATTATTTCAATTTTGTTACCTGTCTTCTTAGGTCCCTAATTTTATCAATGTTTTGATCTGGCCCAATTCATCTTGGTAGTCTTTACCTCCCTTCTACACCTTCTCCCAGGTTGTTTTGTCTACAAAAAGAACATTTCTCCTCCAGCTTGCTAAATATCATCCCTTCATTATTCAAATTTACAATGTGAAGACCACCTTCCTTGGGAGATGCTCCTATGAACTTTGCCCATTTTTGACTGAAGCCCACTGTGATGCAAATTGCAATTACTAAGAAAGGCAATTTCCTGAATGAAATTACCTGACCATTATTGCAAAGCCCAAGTATATAGCACAATAGTCCAGACATTTGTGGGTTTTATTGGAATAAATACTTTCTGATTGCTTAGATCTATTGCTGTGCCAATCAGGAAGACAAGAGATTCTACAAGGCCAACTTGATTTAAGAGAAAAATGCCAAAGAACCTGGGAAATGTATCCCATATCATAGGTAACCTCAGGATATAAAAGGTGAGAAGAGATGATTCTGCATCACCTATCATTAAATAAAACCAGAAGTAAATCCAAGAAATATCACCCTCCCACTAGGTAGAGGGATACTCCCAATAACTTACTATATATGGCTCAATTGCTTAGGAAGACAAAAAAAAAAAAAAATACTTTGCTAGCAGCCACCTCCAGGATATCAAATAACACTTTATCTAATTTAAGAAGAAAGAGAGATGAATACCTCCTTTGGTGTTTGCTTGGCCTGTGGTGAGAAAGGTTCATCAGAAGCACATGCACTGGACTTGGTGGTGGTACTGGACTTGCCCATGCTGGTGATGGTAGCAATGCTGGACTTGCCTGTTACGGATTCACGAACGGTGCTAGACCCATATGGGCTGGTTCCAACTTGGGGGATCGAGAATGTTTTGAGAAGGATGTCTTTCTTGCAAGTGGTACTCTCTTGTAAGGTCTCCTTGAAGGACAATACCTTCCCAGTGGTGGGTTTCTCATTCAGAGTTGTCGTATCTTCGAAGAGGAATGCCTCATTCATGGTAGACATCTGCAAGGGTAATGGCTCGTTGAAGAGGGTCTTTTTCTCGATGATGGACTTCTCCTGCAAAACCAAGGACTCCTTGAAGATGGTCTCCTTCTCAGTGCTGGGCTTCTCACACAAAGCCAAGTGTTGCTTAAAGAAGGCCTGCTGCTCAATGCTGGGTTTCTCCTGCAAGGCCAAAGTTTCCTTAACGTGAGCTTCTGTGTCAATAGTGGGATCCTTGAGGACAGCCTCCTTCTCAACAGTAGGCTTCTCCTCCATGGCCAAAAGTTTCTTGAAGAGGGTCTCTCCCTTCTCAATGCTGGGATACCCCTCCGAGGCCAGTGGCAGCTTAATAAGGAACTCTTCTTCATTGATGTTCTCATTCAAAGCCAACTGCTTCTTCAAGAGGAACACTTCTCTCTGAGCAGTAGACTGCTCCTTTAAAGATAATTGTGTATCTATGTTTGTGGCTGCCTCAGCAGAACACTCCTTCTTCAGAACCAATGGCTTATTGATAAGGAACTCACCTTCTTCCACGGTGCTTTTCTCCTGCAAGGCCAACAGCTTCTTCAAGGAATCCTCTTTGGTAGCAGCCTTCTCTTGCAAGACCAAAGCCTCCTGGAAGAGGGACCCACTTTTGTTGGTATGCTTAACATGCAATGAAAATAGTTCCTGAGAGAATTCCTCCTCAGTGGTAGTCGTCTCCTGGATGGGCAATGACTCTCTTGAGAAGGACACTTCCTGCAAGGTTGTGTGCTTCTCTTTCAGTGCAGATGGTTCCTGGAAGAGAAACTGTTCTTCAGTTGTAGATTTCATCTTAAAGGGCAACAGCTTCTTATAGAGTGTTTCCTCCTCAGAAGTGATCTTCTGCAAGACCAGTGGCTTCTCTAACAGTGACACCTTCTCCTGAGTAATGTTCTTTTTCTGTAACGACAATGATGTCTTGGTAAGTACTGTCTCTTCAGTCATAAGGTTCTTCCTAAATGACACTGGCTCCATAAAGAAAGAACTGTTATTGTCACCAATCATATCCTGAAAGTTCAACAGTTCTGGCCAGACAGACATCATCGCTTGAGTGGTGCACTTTTTCTTTAAAGGCACCTTTTCTTCTTTAAAGGACAATGGCTTCTCAAAAAGTGACTTCTCTCCAGAGGTGGTCTGTAATACTAGTGTTTTCTTCAACTGGGACACTGTCCCCCGAGTGGTGTGCTTCCTCTTTAAAATTAAAGGCTTCTTGGTGGGAGTTGCCTCCTCAATGGTACACTTTTTAAAAGCCAAAGCCTCATCAAAAAGTGACTCCTCAGTTGGAGACTTTAGCAAGGACAAGGGCTCCTTTAAGATGGATACCTCCCCCTCAGTGGTGTGCTTCTCTTGCAATGCAGATGGTTCCTGGGAAAAGGACTCCTTCTCAGTAGTAGCTTTCTTCTTAAAGGGCAATGGCTCCTTAATCAGTGATTTCTCCCCAGAGATGGTCTTTGGCAATATTAGTGGATGCTTCAAGCAGGACATCTTTCCCTTTGTGGCATCTTTCTCATTTTTTAAAGACAATGGCTTCGTCATGGAGGTTGACTCCTTGGTAGTATGCTTCTTCTCAAAGGAAACTAGCTCCATAAAGTTATCTTCACTGTCACTATTCTGCTGCAATGCCCATGGCTTCTTCAAGTGGTCTACGTCCCCCTGAGTGGTGTGCTTCTCTTGTAATACAGATGGTTCTTGGGAAAAGGGCTTCTCAGTAGTAGGCTTTTCTTTAATGGACAATGGCTTTGTAATGAGTGACTTCTCTCCAGAGGTGATCTCCTGCAATACTAATGGCTTCAAGTGGGACCTCTTTCCCTGAGTCATGCACTGCTTCTTTAAAATTAATGGCCTCACGATTGCCTCCTCAGTGCTAGGCTTCTTCTTAAAGGCTAATGACTCCTTAACAAGGGAATCCTCTTTAAATTTGGTCTTCTCCTGCAAGGCTAATGATTTCTTCAAGGTGGACATCTCATGCTCAGTGATGCGCTTCTCTTGCAATGCAGATGGCTCTTGGAAAAGGGTCTCCTTCTCAGTGGTAGGCTTTTTCTTAAAGGACAATGGCTCCTTAATGGAGGACATCTCTCCAGAGATGGTTGTCTGCAATACTAGTGGCTTCTTAAAGTGGCACATCCGCCCGTGAATGGTACCTTTCTTCTTTAAAGATGATAGCTTATTGGTGGAGATTGACTCCTCAGTTTTAGGCTTCTTCTTAAAACTCATTGACTCCATAAAGAAGGAATCCTCTTCAATATTGACATCCTGCAAAGCCAACAACTCCTCCTGGCAGGACTGCTTCCCCTGACTTGCACACATCTTCTTTAAGGATAATGTCTTATTGGTGATGGCTTCCTCCTCAGCTTTATGTGTCTTCTTAAAAGTCATTGGCTCTATAACAAACTCATCATCACTGTCACTCTCCTCCTGCAGGGGCTGTGGCTTTTCCAATAGGGACACATGCCCATGATTTGAGCACTTCTTTAAAGATAACGACTTCTTGATAAGGATTTTATCCTCAGTAGCGGGTTCTTCTTTTAAAACTAATGGCTTTCTGAAGAGAGATGCCTCCTCAGTACTGGGTGTTTTGGAGGTGGTGGTTATGTCTAGAATGAGTGGTTTCTCCATAATGTTTGGTACCAAGGTAGTAGAAGCTACTACTGGTGTGACTTCCAGCTTATGCCTGTGAAGAAAACAATGTCTGGGTAATAAAAACGTAGTTCCTAGAATCCTCACCTACCATCTTCTTTTGTTGCTATATTTACTAAAGGTATGAAAGGGGAAGAGGCTTCAACTCCATAAGACAGATTAGAGGGACAAAATCAATAGGTATAATGGTGAATCAACTTAAGTAGCACACTGTATGGTTTTTAGGATCTAGATCCCTAGACTTTTCTATAATTTTTCCATTGAAATTCATGTTATGCTTTCGTATATATGCTTTATTACCTTACATACAAAGGCTTTTATTATAATACTTATCTGTTCATATATCAGTCTCCCTCACTAGCTGCATTTGTCTTTGTCTATCAATCCAAGGCATCTGGTAGAATTCAAGTTGAAATTAATATTGTTTGAAGGTTAATGAGAGAGGTGGGCTGGTAATTAAAATTTGTAGTATCTACCCACATTCCCTTCACCCTGGGAAATTCAGGAGATGTGTTCCCGATGGAAGGCTGAAATAGAAATTTGTCACATGTGTCAGATGCAAAGCTTTGTTTTGAATAGGACTGTATATTCAACCAGAGTGACGAATCTAGTGAGACCAAATCACAGGAAGACTAAAGATCAGAATAAGAAGAGGAGAAGTGCAGGTAGATATAATCACCAGTCTGAACAGGAGTAAATACCTTCAAAAGAACAGATATATGATTCAGTTCAATATGAAATATGCAGAATGGACATATCCATAGAGGTATATCCATAGCAGAAAGTAGACTAGTGGTTTCCTGAGGCTGGGACAGGGGTAGGAGTAGAAAGGGGGATTGGAAAGGGAAAGGAACTCCTAATAAGTATGGATTTAGTGGGGGCGGGGGTTTGAAAAGTTCTAAAATTAGATAGCGGTGATAGCTGTACAAATCTAAGAATAGAATGAAAAACCACTTATTTGTTAAGAAAAAAAAGTAAGTACTTCAAAAGGTTCTGCTTGACCATATAGATTCCAGGTCCCTCCTGATAACTTTTAGAGAAGATCTTTAAATAGTCTAGCTAAGGTAAGAACATTCATTCTGGAGCTAGACTGCCTGGATTTAAATTCTGGCTCCTCCACTTACTGACTGGGTGACCTTGGGCAAGTTAACTCTCTGTGCTTCAGTTTTTTTCACCTATAAAATAGGGATCATAATAGCTCCTTCATAGGCTTATTGTGAAGATTCAACAAATTAATATGCTTAAAAACACCCTTGCCATGTATGTACCTATGCAACAGTCCTGCATGATCCACACATGTACCTCAGAACCTAAAGTACAATAATATATATATATATATATATATCTTTTTCATAAGCCCACATCAAAAAAAAACACACTTAAAGGAATGTCATGAACAATTGATTGTCAATAAATTAGATAATTTAGATGAAATGGACAAATTCCTAGGAAGACACAAACTACCAAAACTGACTCAAGAAGAAAACAGACAATCTGAATAGACCTAAAACAAGACATCAAATCAATAATCAAAAATTACTCACAAAGTAAAGTCCAGGCTCAAATGGCTTAAATTCTATCCAAACATTTAAACAAGAATACCAGTTCTTCATTAACTCTTCCAAGAAATGCAAAAAGTGGGAGGATTCTAACTCACTGTATGAGGTCAATATTACTCTGATACCAAAAACAGACGGACACCATTAAAAAACTACAGACCAATACCTCTGATGAATATAGATGCAAAAATCCTCAGCCAAATACTGCAAACCAAATCCAGCAACATATAAAAAGGATTATACATTATAACCAAGTGGGATTTATCCCAGGAATGTAAGATTAACTTAACACCCCAAACTCAATTTGTATACTATATCACATTAATGGAATAAAAAACAAAAACTACATGATCATCTCAAAAGATCCAGGAAAATCATTTCACAAAATCTAACCCTCTTTCATGATAAAAAGCATTCAACAAACAAGGAATAAAAAGGAGGTTCCTCAACCTGATAAAGGATATCTATGAAAAATGCAAAGCTAACATCACACTTGATGGGGAAAGACTGATACTTTCCCCCTAAGATCAGGGAGAAAACAAGAATGTCCAACTCTTGATACTTCTATTCAACACTGTACTAGAGGTTCTAGCCAGAGCAAGTAGACAAGAAAACTAAATAAAAGGCATCCAGTTTTGAAAAGTAAAACTATCTGTATTCACAGATGACATGATCTTTCATAGAGAAAATCCTAAGGAATACACACAGAAACTATTAGAACGAACAATTTCAGCAAGATTCCAAGACACAAAATCAATAAACAAAAATCAAATGTGTTTCTATATACTTGCAATGAATAATCTGAAAATGAAATTAAGTAAACAATTCCATTTATAACAGTATCAAGAAGAAAATGTTTAGAAATAAATTTAACAAAATAAGCATAAAACATACTCCAGAAACTGTAAAAACCATTGAAAAAACTAAATACCTAAATAGATAGATATCCATCACGAATTAGAAAACTTAGTATTATTACGATGTCAGGCTGGGCACAGTGGCTCACGCCTGTAATCCCAGCACTTTGGGAAGCTGAGGCAGGCAGATCACTTCAGGTCAGGAGATCAAGACCAGCCTGGCCAACATAGCAAAACTCTGTTCCTACAAAAATTCAAAAAAAAAATTAGCCAGGCATGGTGGCCACACACTTGTAATACCAGCTACTCGGGGAGGCTGAGACATGAGAATCGCTTGAACCTAGGAAGTGGAGGTTGCTGTGAGCTAAGATCACAGCACTGCACCCCAGCCTGGGCAGCAGAGCGAGACTCTGTCTGAAAAAAAAAAAAAAAAAAAAGTCAATACTTCCCAAGTTGATCCACAGATCCAAGGCAATTTGTACAAGAATTCCAGTTAGCTCTTATGTTTATATCGTTAATCCATCTGGAGTTAACATAAGACCTAACACCGTAAAAACCCTAGAAGAAAACCTAGGCAATACCATTCAGGACATAGGCATGGGCAAGGACTTCATGACTAAAACACCAAAAGCAATGGCAACAAAAGCCAAAACTGGCAAATGGGATCTAATTAAACTAAAGAGCTTCTGTACAGCAAAAGAAACTATCATTAGAGAGAACCAGCACCCAACAGAATGGGAAAAAAATTTTCACAATCTACCCAACTGACAAAGGGCTAATATCCAGAATCTACAAATAACTTAAACAAATTTACAAGAAAAAAACAAACAACCCCATCAAAAAGTGGGTGAAGGATATGAACAGATACTTCTCAAAAGAAGACATTTATGCAGCCAACAAACATGAAAAAATGCTCATCATCACTGGTCATTAGAGAAATGCAAATCAAGACCACATTGAGATAGCATCTCATGCCAGTTAGAATGGTGATCATTAAAAAATCAGGAGACAACAGATGCTGGAGAGGATATGGAGAAATAGGAATGCTTTTACACTGTTGGTGGGAGTGTAAATTAGTTCAACCATTGTGGAAGACAGTATGGCGATTCCTTAAGGATCTAGAAATAGAAACATCATTTGACACAGCAATCCCGTTACTGGGTATATACCCAAAGGATTATAAATCATTCCGTTATAAAGAAACATTGTGGCACTATTCACAATAGCGAAGACTTGAAACCAACCCAAATACCCATCAGTGATAGACTGGATAAAGAAAATGTGGCATATATACACCATGGAATACTATGCAGCCATAAAAAAGGATGAGTTCATGTCCTTTGCAGGGACATGGATAAAGCTGGAAACCATCATTCTCAGCAAACTAACACAAGAACAGAAAACCAAACACTGCATGTTTTCACTCATCAGTGGGTGTTGAACAATGAGAACACATGGACATAGGAAGGGGAATATCACACATCAGGGCCTATCAGGAGGTGGAGGGCTAGGGGAGGGATAGGAGGGGGTAGGGGGATAGGGGAGGAATAGCATTAGGAGAAATACCTAATGTAGATGATAGGGTGATGGAACCAGCAAAACCACCATGGCATGTGTATACCTATGTAACAAACCTGCACGTTCTGCCCATGCACCCCAGAACTTAAAGTATATATACAAAAAAAAAAAAAAATCCCAGCTAGCTTATTTGCAGAAATTGACAAGCTGATTCTAAAACTTATATAGAATTGCAAGGAACCCAAAATAGTCAAAACTATCTTTAAAAAGAACAACATCTGGAGGAGTCACACTTCCCAATTTCAAAACACAACATGAAGCTGCAATAATCAGGACGATATGGTACTGGCGTAATGATGGTTAATGACAGACATATAGATCAATGGAATAAAATTAAGAGTCCATATATAAACACATTTATGGTCAACTGATTTCCAACAAGGGTGCCAAGACAATTAAGAAAGATTAGTTTTCTCGACATACAGTGCTGGAAAAACTGGATATCCACACTTGAAACCATCAAGTTAAGGCCCCTAATACATACCACCAATAAAAATTAACTGAAAATAGATCAAATCCCTAAGTTAAGAGCTAAAACTTTAAAATTCTTAGAAGCAAACAGGTGTAACTTTTCTTAACCTGGGATTTGGCAGTGGTTTCCTAGCTATGACATCAAAATCATAAACAAGAAAAGAAAAAATAAATTAGACTTCTTCAGAATTAAACATTTGTATGTTTCAAAGAACATCATCAACAAAGTGAAAATATAACCCACAAAACGGATGAAAATATTTGCAACTCATATCTGATCAGGGACTTGTATCTAAAATATATAAAGAACTCTTACAACTCAATAATACAAAGACCAATAACTATTTACCATTATTATATGTCAATTAAAAATAAAATTTTAAAAATCAAGAAACAAAAGCATAAAAAATGGGCAAAGGATCCAAACAGACATTCCTCCAAAGAAGATATACAAATAGCCAATAAGCACATGAAAGATGCTTAACATCATTAGAGAAATGCAAACCTAAAAACCACAATGAGATACCACTCTGCACCCTCTAGGATGGCCATAATTTAAAAAAACAAAAAACACTGCCAGCCGGGCATGGTGGCTCACTCCTGTAATCCCAGCACTTTGGGAGGCTGAGGCAGGCATATCACCTGAGGTCAAGAGTTTGAGACCAGCCTGGCCAACATGGGAAAACCTTGTCTCTACTAAAAACACAAAAATTAGCCAGGGGTGGTGGTGGGTGCCTGTAATCCCAGCTACTTGGGAGGCTGAGGCACAAGAATCGCTAGAACCCAGGAGGAGAAGTTTGCAGTGAGCCGAGATCGTGCCATTGCCCTCTGGCCTTGGTTAGAGTGAGACTCTGTCTCACGGAAACAAACAAACAAAACGCCGTCACCACTCCATAGTGGCTACATCATTTTACATTTCCTCTAGTAAATACACTGCTGGAGGAAATGTAAAATGGTGGATGGAATACAGCTTGGCAGATCCTCAATACATGGAACATATAATTATCACATGACCCAGCAACCACACTCCTAGGTATATACACAAAAGAACTGAAAACAAGTGTTCAAACAAAAATGTATATACAAATGTTCATAGCAGCACTATTCACAATAACCAAAAGGTAAAAACAAGCCAAATATCTATCAACTGATGGATGGGTAAACCAAATGTGGTATATATATGCAATGAAATATTATTTTGTAATATAAAGAAATGAAGTACTCATAACCTGCTATAACAGGGATGAACCTCAAAAACATGCTAAGTGAAAGAAACCAAACACAAAAGACCACACATTGTCTAACTCCATTTATATGAAACATCCAGAATAGGGAAATCTATATAGAGACAGAAAGTAGATTAGTGGTTACCTAGAGCTGGGCAGGTTGGGGGTATTGAAAGGCGATATTAAAAGGTACTGAATTTCCTTTGGAGTTGATGAAAATGTACTTAAATTGATTGTGATGGCTGTATAACTGTGAATATCCTAAATACCATTGAATTGTATACTTTAAATGGGTGAACTGTATGGTATGCAAATTATATCTCAATAAAGCTGTTATCAAAAAAAAGACAGTGATTATACTTGTGGGATTATAGTGAGCTCTCAATAAATGGCAGCTATTACTAGTTTTCATACTATTACTAGGGTCCTTTCCACTAAACCCTGAATGAAGGGAGGAATGTTTATGACATTTGTGAGGATTGCGCTGCTAAAGTCAGAATGATGAAAGAAATTTGAAAGAAAATAATGCAGATAATTAAGGTCAAAATATGCATGCAAACTCCAGGAATCCATTTTAGCAGGAAACCAAGTAAGGCTAAATGCTAATGTTCTTTCTGCTGGGTAATTAGCAAAATATCCTGTGGACCTTGCATGTTATTTTCTAGAGTTACCCAGATTTTTACCTTACTGTTCCATGCTTCCAGGAGTGATAATCCAAACATCTCACAACCAGTATGGCACTGCACCAACTAATCATAATGGAAGCTAGCATCAAACGACCAGTACAATAGTACTGGTATGTGTTGGCTAAATAGCAGCCCTAAGTGTTTCCAAGAGATACAGGATGTAGTTCTGTGCTCTATGCCAGGCCTACTGGCTGGCAAATAACTGAAAAGATGCTGTGTTAACATCAATCCACCTTGACCTCATAAGATTTTCAGAGGGGAAGAAAGGCAATATGATTGACTTTAGCCTTGTAATAGCCATCACTATCTAATCTATTCAGAGGTAGACTGGTCATTCCCTGAAGAATAATTCCCACCAGAATGAGGAGGGGATATAGAAAGGTCTCGTTCCACTATCTAAGTCATCTTTCAATAAAAGTCTTCCTAGAGGTAAATTCTTTTTCCAATACTAAATGGGAATGTACATCTGTACTTGTAGAACCTGTGAACGGTACCTATAACAGCTGAAAGACACATATTTTTTGATCTAGGGAGACAGTAATTTATCTCCAGTAACAAGGAACAAACCTCCCCTAAAGCTTCTAATGGGATAAGCAGATTGGCAAGCTACCTGTCAGCTGCTGAAAGTCCCTGAAAAGTTAAGTTGTCACTACACTCCCAAGCACAGACCAGCTCAAACAGGTACTGAATTACTAAAAGACAAGAAAAGATGAGCACAAGGTCTTTTGGCAAACTTTCCAATGACAACAGTTCTTTCAATATGCACACACATAATGAAAGAAGAGAAACAGAAGAGGCCTATAACTCTTCAGCAACCACAGCGAGGTCCCCTTCAGCACCCAGGGTTAATGTGGTAGTCGCAACTGTGGCTCACTAAATAAGTTCTCAATGGGGACAAAAAGGAATAAAAGGATGTCATACACTCTACCATCTAAAATAATGCCACTGAGTCCTCTCTCACTCACCATTTTAGATTCCGTTTCTTCTTTACGGCCAATCCAAGAGCACGAGTGTTTCTGTTTATCTTCTTGGAAACATCTTTTACAAACTCTTTATTGGCTTCTTTCTTGGGCTGGGCAGGTTGACATTGAAAAGCCTGAAAAAAAAAAAAGGTGGGAGGGGGCAGGGGAAGAAGGAGGCAGAAAAATGAAGAAAACCACAAATTACCTAATAGATGGCTATCATAGGAGAATCCTGACCCACATAAGTTGGTTGGGTACTCCCAGGAGTGATAATCCAAACATCTCACAACCAGTATGACACTGGGCCAATCAATCACAAGTGGAGGCTAGCATCAAACAACCTGTGCAGTAATATTGGTATGTGTTGGCTAAATAGCAGCCCTACATGTTTCCAAGAGATACAGGATGTAGTTCTGTGCTTTATGTCAGGCCTACTGGCTGGCAAATAACTGAAAAGATGCTGTGTTAACATCATACTCCACTCTGACCTCATAAGATTTTCAGAGGGGGTAAAAAGCAGTATGATTGACTTTGCTGTCTGGGTGTGCCTCTTCAGGATACACCTCTAACACAATACTACCTGTGATATATCTATCCCATCTCACTAAGTGGCATTTATTTAATGCGGGCTCTGGGGAGTTCTACCACAGACTTTAATCCTGAATAACACTATTAAACAGTAGGAAAGATCATGGGACTGTGAATAATGTCAGTAAAAATACAGTTAAAGTTATATCTTTAAAATGAAACAAATAGGCCAGTCACAGTGGCTCATGCCTGTAATCCCAGCAATTTGAGAGGTCATGGTGGGAGGATCACTTGACCCCGAGTTCAAGACAAGCCTGGGCAACAAAGGGAGACTCTGTCACTACAAAATTTTTAAAAAATAGCTGGGTGTGGTGGCACATGCCTATGGTCCCAGCTACTTGGGGGAATGAGGTGAGAGGATCACTTGAGTCCAGGAGATTGAAACTTCAGTGAGCTTTGATCACAATACTGCACTCCAGACTGGGCAATAGAGCAAGACTCCGTCTCAAAAAAATTGTAAAACTTAAAAAATTAAACGACCCAAATGAACCTAATTATATTTCAAATAAGTACCATAACTACACTAAAGGAAAAGAGAAAGTGGAAGAAAAGATCAGAAATAACAAATCCAAGTAACTTATAAATAGCATCTGACTACCTACCCTTGAAGTACACATCCTCAATAGGATAGGTTTGCAGGGGAGGTGGTAGATATTGCTAACAAATCTGGAACTCTTTTTAGTAGGTTTGTTTATTACAGTGGTTTAGATGAAGCCATTTTGGAACTCTTTTAGCTGTATTAGAGTATTAAGTAAATGTGTTGATGTTCTTGGGAACCAGGGCTCTCATTATAGAAAAACATACAAATAAGGATTAGTGAATCCAAGAAAGAATCTTATGTATTGGAATTGAAGCTGTATGAATTTATGATTTCCTAAATAGGTATATGTGTGTACATATACTAAATGCCCACATCAAAAAGCTAGAAAGATCTCAAATCAACAACCTAACATCATGACTAAAAGAACTAGAGAACCAAAAGCAAACAAACCCCAAAGCTAGCAAAAGACAAGAAGTAATCAAAATTCACATGGAAGTGAAGGAGAGAGAGACACAAAAAACCCTTTTAAAAAATCAACGAATTTCTATTTCTAGGTCCTTGAGGAATCGCCACACTGTTTTCCACAATGGTTGAACTAATTTACACTCCCACCAACAGTGTAAAAGTGTTCCTATTTCTCCACATCCTCTCCAGCATCTATTTTCTCCAGATTTTTTAATGATCGCCATTCTAACTGGCGTGAGATGGTATCTCAATGTAGTTTTGATTTGCATTTCTCTAATGACCAGTGATGATGAGCATTTTTTCATATGTTTGTTGATGATAGACTGGACAGGAAAAATGTGGCACATATACACCATGGAATATTATGCAGCCATTAAAAATGAGGAGTTCACGTCCTTTGTAGGGACATGGATGAACCTGGAAACCATCATTCTCAGCAAACTGACACAAGAACACAAAACCAAACACCACATGTTCTCACTCATAGGAGGGTGTTGAACAAGGAGAACACATGGACACAGGGAGGGGAGCACTATACACAGGGGTCTGTTGCGGGGGAGTGGGGGGGACAGCAGGGGGGGAGTTGGGGAGGGATAGCAAGGGGAGAAATGCCAGATATGGGTGAGGGGGAGGGAGGCAGCAAATCACACTGCCATGAATGCACCTATGCAACAACTTTGCATGTTTTTCACATGTACCCCAAAACCTAAAATGCAATTAAAAAAAAAAAAATCAACGAATCCAGGAGCTGGCTCTTTGAAAAAATTAATATACTGTTAGCTAGATTAATAAAGAAGAAAAGAGAAAAGAATCAAATAGATGCAGTCAGAAATTATAAGGGGGATATCACCAATGACCCCATAGAAATACAAGCAACCATCAGAGAATACTATGAACACCTCTGTGCACATAAACTAGAAAATCTAGAAGAATTGGATAAATTCCTGGACACATGCACCCTCCCAAAACTGAACCACTTACACATATATGTTTGTGTATATAGACATATGCATAAGTACACATTTGTATATATAAAAATACAGATTTTCCTAGCTCTGTCTGCAGAATGGCCACAAAAAGCAGACACCCTAATAGCACATCTAGCACCAAGAACCTGGTGTCTAATATCATTCCCCACTAAAGGAAACCAGAGCTCTGGAGAAATGATTGACTCCAGGGCTTGGACAAAGGAGGCATAAGATGAGTCTAGAACATCTTTTTAAGCTGGAAAGAAAATGCTCAAAAAATTATGAGAACATGTCACAAGACACAGTAGTTAGATTGAAGGCACTCCTAACTGGCCAAAGATGGGGCAATTTGAGCACCAAAATAAAGTACAATAATGAATAATAAACCACTAAAAAATATGAAATTAATGAATCCATGCCGATAATAATTATTCATGAGTCCATACCAATAATAAACAGTGGAAAATGGAAGTCTTATGCTTGTGATAGGATGCCAGAAAAGACTGGTAAATGGAGAGTAAGCACTAGAGTTTGAAAACTCATAATAAAGATTTAGGCATAAATCAATAGATGCTAAATCTAAAGGACATTTTTATGAAAAGCAAGTTATTTGCAGGCTCTTAAGAGTATGTCCTATAGATTCCTTACTAGTTGCAAGGTAAAAAAGATAAACAATACTGATACAGTACAAAAACCAGGCAACATCTTGACCAGGTGATCAAAATTAACATCATCAATGAATGACAGACATCCTGTGCCTCCAGATATGATACTTTGAGAGGATAGCAAGAACATTACCTACATGGTATCCTAGCCAAGAATGTATCAATCTAGTCACAAGCAAACATTAGACAAAAACAAAATGAGGAGTTTCTATTTTACAAAGTGGGGAGTTGGGTGGGACTGTATCCTCAAAAATGGCAATGTCATTAAAAAAAAAAAGGCTATGGAAATGTTCCAGATTAAGAGGCTAAAAAGACAAGTAAATACAATACATGATCCTAGCCTGGATCCTCTACTGGAGGGGAAAACATGCTATAAAGGTTGTTATAAGTTCAACTGACAAAACTGGAATATAGATGACTGATTATACAAAGCTGCTATATCAATGTAAATTTAGAAAATTAGTAAGTGTACTGTGGTTATATAAGACAATTTCCCTATTCTTAGGAAATACACACTATACTTAGGGGTAAAGGGACCATGATGTTATATATAAGCAGATGAGAAAGCACATGGGACAAAATATCAACAATAAGTAATCTAGTAAAAGCTACACTGGTGTTCTCTGTACAATTTTTATTTTTGCAACACTTCATAAATTTGAAGGTATTTCCAAATGAAATGTAGAAAAAAAAGTATGTCTTTGTATCATCAGATCATAATAAACAACTACAGTCTAATAGGGAATTCTTTCTTAGGACCTCAAGTCATCTACCTCTGCTTTTCAAAGAGCTTGGCAGAGTCTTCATTTTAACTTCACCTAAATTTTACAACCTCCTTATATGTGCAATCAAGATTCAGAATGGGAAAAGAGGTGCATTCTTGGCAAGAGAGAGGTGGAGACCATAACCCCCAAGATGAAACTCTCTAATTGCCATACATGCAGGTACAAAACACTGATATTTTCAAGTCTAAGCTCAAAGGGACCTTTACTTGTACTTCCTCATAATTCTTTCACCATAAAATAGGAAAATAGAAATGAAGTTTGGGTGTGGTGGCTCACGCCTATAATCGCAGCACTTTGGGAGGTCAAGGCGGGAGAACTGCTTGAGCCCAGGAGTTCAAGACCAGCCTGGGCAATTATGGCAAAACCCCGTCTCTACAAAAAGAAAACATAAATTAGCTGGGCATGGTGGCGAGCACCTGTAGTCCCAGCTATTCAGAAGGCTGAGGTGGGAGGATCACTTGAGCCCAGAAGGCCGAGGCTGCAGTGAGCTGTGATCACGTCAGCTTGGGCAAAAGAGCACTCCAGCTTGGGCAAAAGAGCAAGACTTTACGTTAAAAAATGAAAGTCCTACTTACACAAAACCATTTAGGCAAACATGGATATAGGCTCTATCTCCTTGTATTCTGGCTTAGCACCAGCTCTTAAATATCACAACAAGTCCTTCCCATGCTATAAATGATAAGGGAGAGGAAAAGAAAAACTCACAGCAGATTAACTAATTAAAACAGATTAACTCTTTTTGGCAGGCCAGGACCTCATTGCGGCAAATGTTGGAAGAACACAGAGATGAACACATGGATACTGACCGGAAGAAGCAAATTATCATATAGGGAACCTCTGAAACCCAGAGAGAAAGGAACCCTCAACTGTCAAATAGATGAGCTCGGATATCTACAGTAACGCCCAACCCTAGGAATGGCTTAGGTACATTGTAATGATAGAACTTTCTCTGGAAGGCATCAAAGAAAATTCAAGGTAACCAAGGTAAATCTTCAGAACTTGAATGCAAAAGGGAAATGGGCTTTCTGAGCTGCTAGAGAGCTAGAGGCAGAGACTCTGCTCAGAGATGCCTTGCTCCCCTCCCCTCTAACCCCATGGGGATATAGCCAAACAGAAGCTCAATTCAGTTGGAGAATCAGGAGGATCCTAGATATCTGCATGAATTTCCTATTATTGATATAGTTCATCTGTGTCTGTTCTTTCTGAATAGTAAGATAAACTCATGAAAAAAAGGACTGAGATGTCTCAAGAAAGTTTCTCATATGCTGTGATACTTTACTGATATGATCTGAATATTTGTGTCCCTTTGAAATTCATTATGTTGCAACCTAATCCCCAATGTGATACTATTAAGAGACAGGCCTTTTGAGAGGCGATTAAGTTATGAGGGCACAGTCCCTGTGAATGGGATTAGTGCCCTTATAAAAGAGGTCCAAGGGAGCTTGTTTGACTCTTCCACCATGTGAGGGAACAGGCAAAAGTTGTCATCCATGAGGAATGGGCCCTCACCAGATATCAAATCTGTCAGCACCTTGATCTTGGACTTTTCAGCCTCCAGAACTGTGAGCAATAAGTTTCTGTTGTTTATAAGCTACCCAGTCTAAACTGTTTTGTCATAATGGCTCACATGGACTAAGACACTTCCCTTGCACAGTGTCACTGTACTCCCATCAGACTTGGAGGGGCCAAGGGAAGTTACACTAAGATAGGCTGCATCTGCTCCTGACTTGTGGCTACCTTATTTCAGCCAAATTCTGTATCCGTGGTTAAATAAGTCAGGAAATGAATCTAACCTTTCAAGTGTGTATGTGGGAAGGGGCTCTTTCTACCAATTGATAGTAAGTCTGAAATTATGCAGACAGCTATATCTTAAAAACCATGTTGTAATCTGCATGGGGATGAGACTGTATTTGCAGAAAGGTGGTCATAAAAAATGTAAAGAGCAGGGAACTAAAGGAAAGAACTTTGCCAATGCTTGTCCAATTATGCCCAAGGGAGTAAAACACTATTTAGTAGATATAAGTATTCTGGTAGCTACAGAATAAACTGAGTCATTTATTCCAAATAAAATTTGCTGACAACATTCCAGAGAGGGTCTGGTAAAGCGGAAAGGTCCCTCAAGAAAGAGACTGTCTAAACCTTATGCAAAACCATAGCAGAGGATTAGACTAGCATACTTACATTAGTGAGATCTTCAAAAGCTGATCTCTTTTTGAGTGCTCCCTGAAGTGAAGATGGAGATAGCTTCATTTGGCAATTCTCCTCCATCTAAAAAAGTAAAAAGTACACTCTATAATGAGGGCAAGGATAGTTCACCAGGATTCTCTATAGCCTAGATAATACAGACTTCAAAACCAACATTGGCAAAGTCCTCATCTATAAAGAAGAAATTATTATAGTATCTACCTCATAGGATTACATGAGGATTAAGTGAGCTAATACAGGAAAACATGCTTAGCATAGCACCTGACACATGGTAAGCATTCAGTACATGTATCAGTCATTATTTTCTTTTTCTTTTCTTTTTTTTTTTGAGACGGAGTTTCACTCTTGCTGCCCAGGCTGGAGTGCAGTGGCGCGATCTCGGCTCACTGCAACCTCCGCCTCCTGTGTTCAAGCAATTCTCCTGCCTCAGCCTCCCGAGTAGCTAGGACTACAGGCACCCACCACCATGCCCAGCTAATTTTTGTATATTTTTTTTTTTTAGTAGAGATGGGGTTTCACCATGTTGACCAGGATGGTCTCGATCTCTTGACCTCGTGATCCACCCGCCTCGGCCTCCCAAAGTGCTGGGATTATAGGCGTGAGCCACCGCGCCCGGCCCAGTCATTATTTTCTAAAACAAAGATTGCCTTTGGCTTGATTCTATATTCAATTAACAACATTCTATTAATTCTGATTTTTACTGGCACCTTAATAATACCAGAAGGGAGGTTACTTGAAAGAATTCTAATCAAAATTTAACTTCTAGATCTTCATAGTTAAAGACTGGATCATGGAACTGTGGTTCTCAGTAGTTCTGTATATCAGGAGGCATTTTTTATCATCACTATGACTAGGCTGCTGGTGGAATTTAATGCCTGGGAACCAGGGGTGCTGGTTGAGATCAGTCCTACACAATAGAAAAATTGTCCTGCTCAAAATGTCCATAGTGTGTGAATTGATAAACATTACACTAGACTACAATGATTCCACCAAAATACTTACCTCGAAAGCCTAGACACTCACCTCTGGACTTTATCTAAATGCAAAATTCCATAGTTCTCATAGTTATCTGCAATTTCATATCTGATAATCACTGTCTGCTGCTTCCAGAGAACTCCAATTGCCCCAGATGGTATGTGCCAGAAGCAAAGCCCCTGCAGTTTCTGAAACTGGGTCATTTATTCCAAATAAAATTTGCTGACAACATTCCAGAGAGGGTCTGGTAAAGTGGAAAGGTCCCTCAAGAAAGAGACTGTCTAAGGCTTATTCAAAACCATAGCAGAGGATTGGACTAGCATACTCACATTAGTGAGATCTTCAAAAATTGATCTCTTTTTGACTACTCCCTTAAGTGAAGATGGAGATAGCTTAATTAGGCAATTCTCCTCCATCTAAACAAAGTAAAAGAGGTAAATGAATATATCCAATTGTCAACAATCTCTTCAGGGACTTTAGGTCCTCTTTAGGGCTCAGGGGAAACTCCAGAATCTCAAAGTAACTGGGGATGCATGTAATAAACTCCAATAAACTACAACAAAAGGAAATTTTGGCACTCAGAGCTGTTTATTAAGTTCCTAAAGGTGATAGTCACTGATAATGGGGTAAGTCTATCAGGAGACAAGATGACCTTCAGTTTAACTCACAAAATGAGCAAAATATAGCTCAGTAAAGCTCATTTTTCCTCTTATTTCTCTCATATTTATGATTATCCTATCCAAGTGAACCACTACCACCCCTACTACTTCTAGTCATTCCTTTAATATAGATGCTTTCAGATAAATAAGTTCAATAATTTAACAAACATCTGTCTCTTAAGTTAAGTAGCTTTTAAAACAGCGGTCTCCAACCCTTTTGGCACCAGGGACTGGTTTCATGGAAGACAAATTTTCCACAGACAGTAGGGTGGGCTGGTTTCAGGATAATTCAAGCACATTACATTTATTGTGCACTTTTATTATTACATTGTAATATATAATGAAATGATTATACAACTCGCCATAATGTAGAATCAGCGGGAGCCCTGAGCTTATTTTCCTGCAACTAGACAGTCCCATCTGGGGAAATGGGAGACAGTGACAGATCATATGGCATTCGATTCTCAAAAGGAGCACACAACCTAGATCCCTCACATGCGCAGTTCACAATAGGGTTCATGCTCCTATGAGAATCTAATGTCTCTGCTGATCTGACAGGAGGTGGAGCTCAGGAAGTAATATGAGCGACGGGGAGTGGCTATAAATACAAATGAAGCTTTGCTCACTCACTGCTCACCGCCTGCTGTGCAATTGGGCTCCTAACAGGCCACAGACTAGTACTGGTCCTCTGTGGCCCAGGGGTTGGGGACCCGTTTTAAGACATCACCAGTAAGGATAATAGCACACATATCTAGGTACTGCTCAGGATCAGCTCTTTACTAGCTGTTGACCTTGGACAAGTCACTTAATCTCTGAGCCTCAATTTTCTTATCAGTAAAACTAGGTAACTTGCCTTATAGTCCTTCAGGATTAAATAAGAGAATACATGTTTTTTAAAGGTTTGAACTGTAAATTGGAAGAAATAATATTTAAAAGAATGTAGTCTGATATGATTGTAAACCTCACAAAGAAAATTTTGTATTAAAAAAATGTTTAGTAATCCAGATTAATCTCAGATTGTTAGTGTACATAAGGGAGGGGTGGAGGAGGGAAGGAGGATGAATATTTTGGAGCAAAAGGGGCTTTCTTTCCACATATTCTGTATCTGTGCATGCCTTATCCCATTCCCAAATGAATAAGACCATCTCTGTAGGGTTAGAGGTTAGGGCAAATCATACTATAGGAGTCTTCTACCCTCTAACAGCTTTATGTGGTAAAAGTCTTCTAAGTCTCAGATTGCCCTTATAAAATTCTGAGAACAAACCTGTCCTACCTATATCAGAGAGTTGTTATAATGTGAAGCAGGACACCGGGATCAGACCATTTGCTCTGTTCTCCAGCTGTACCATTAATAGTTAATATATGGCACAGTGAGTTATCAGAATAGGATTCATGACACAATAAACCAATCCAGCACACAGAGAAATCTTTAAAAAGCTGAGAAGAATTACTTTCATTTTCTAGTTGATTAAGCCAAGACATAAGTAAACTATTAGTCGTTCATCTGGTTCATGATAAATAATCCTATCAGAAATTAGCCAAAAATGAAATATTATTTTCTCACAAATTAAGAAATAAACTGTTATCCAACTCTTATTTAATATTACTGGTAGAAATAATTGACCTAAAATAAAATTACAGCTGAAACTGAACTCAATACAACTTAGACTTGCAAAATGTACTCCAACAAAGTTGGTTTTGTAAAAATAACTGCCACTAAAGAAAAGTTACAATGACAGAACACCAATCAGAAAATTTGATGATCAATGTATCAAATCTTTTTGTGTGTGTGTGTGTGTGTGGTTTTTTTTTTGTTTTGTTTTTTGTTTTTTTTTTTGAGACAGAGTCTTGCTCTGACCGCCCAGGCTGGAGTGCAATGACACGATCTCAGCTCACTGCAACCTCCGCCTCCCGGGTTCAAGTGATTCTCCTACCTCAACCTCCCGAGTAGCTGGGATTACAGGCGTCCACTGCCATGCCTGGCTAATTTTTGTATTTTCAGTAGAGACGGGGTTTTGCCATGTTGGCCAGGCTGGTCTCGAACTCCTGACCTCGTGATCTGCCCACCTCGGCCTCCCAAAGCGCTGGGATTACAGGCGTGAGCCACCGTGCCCGGCCAATGTATCAAATCTTTCTTGAAAAATGTACATGGAAAAAATTTGGCACCTCTGTGAAAATCATTTTAGTAAAACAAAAATAAACATCATTAAAAAATGTTTATCTGTACTCAGAGAAAAACCAATCAAGGAAATTAAATTCACCTAATGATGTTTTGCTCCAGGAAATACTCTCTTGATGCCAATTCATCAGTGCTAGTATAATTCTTATTAAAATATGTATGATGATGAACACAGAATATCAGGTTAGAATGTCAAACTATCGATAAAGTCAAAACAACAGAGTCAAAATATACCCATTCTTCAAACTTAATAGCTATAAAAAGCATAATATTTGTGCTGATGTAACCTTCATACTCTCCCCAGAATATACCAAACAGCCTTTCAGCAAGGTGCTTGGAGCTTCTCAGAGAAAGTAAGAATATGGACATGATCATTAAGGAGGACTGAGTGCTGTTCAGTTTTGAGGGTTATGGAGGGTAGCCTTCATTTGAGCCCTGCATTTTATGAGAAATAAGAGCCTACACTTTCTCCCCAAGTTCTATTTGTGGCATTCTCCAACTACAAGGGCTGCCACCCCTTCCCACTTTCTCAGGTTAAACCAGACATATTTCAAAAGATTCACAGGTGAGGAGAGGTACTGAGCCAACACAGGAAGAGAATATCAAATATATTGTTGGGAAAGACAGCTTGCTCTGCTGGGCACAATCTTGCTGGACTGAGATTTCTTAGGCTCAGTTTGGAGCTCTGGGGTAGTAGCGGCAGTAGCATCTCTTACAGATTCAACCACGTCTTGTCCAAGGCAGGTTTGCAATCAGATAGGGACTGTTTAACACCATTCACCAGAAACACCACAAAATTATCTGAAAATTCTTGAGAAAACCCAGTCTATCTATAACATCCCTAGGAGAAAACAGACTTTGATGTGGGGCATATCTGTATTCAAATCTTGGTTTTATCACAATTAACCCCAGGCAAGTGACTGACTTAAAATCTCTGGGCTTCAATTACTTCATCTGTAAAATGGACATAAGTATACCTACCTCTGCAGCATGTTGTTCAAATTAAATGAGATACTTTATGTAAAAAGCCGAGCACAGTGCCTACCATCCTCTGTGAACACTGGGACGTTGTCTAGCCCCTAGTTTAGGCCTAGCAACACTGGGGACTAATTACATAGGAGTTTTGCATTGAAAACAATGAAGAACATGACAGATCATATAGTATGGAGGCGAGCCGGTAGAGCTAATGTTCTTTTAAAGGCGCAGGATCCTGGCAATAGAAATTACGACCCTACAGAGAAAACAAAAGAATAACTACACACACATGTATTAATGATAGGCCAGGCAGCATTCAAAGGCTGCATTCAATCAAAAGAAACTGTAACCCAGTTCCAGACACCTGGAAGGAAAAAAAACTTCAAGGATGTGATTATAGCAAAAGAAACTAACTTACGGAAAAATCACTTGACGTAAGAACTTGATCTTGGATTTCCCAGCCTCCAGAGCTGTGAGAACAAAATGCCACCCAGTCCATGGCACTTATTATAGCAGCGCAAACTAAGTACTATAAAAACATAATGGAAAGTCAGTGATCTTGTTGGGGACAAGGGCTGGAGAAGGCTTCACAGAGGAAGTAACATTTGATCAGGACTTAAAATGACAACCAGGTTCCCAAGGTGACTTGGAGGCTTCCAGGCAAAAAAAAAAAAAAAAAAAAAAAAGCCTGCCCCCAAGCATAGGCATGAACATACAGAGTTCAGGGATGTCTTAGTTGTCTGGAGTATGGAGCATACATAAATAACATGTTGGGCAGGGGTTAGAATGAGGCTAAAAAGCTAGGCCGGGGCCAGGCTGGTAAGAAAAGGAAATAGAAAACACTGCAGCTTGAGGGGAAAGTTTAAGAAAGGAGAAAGACCGATTTGGGTTTCACTTTCGATGGAGAAAGACCAAACATTTTGTAGGTGAGGAAATGCCAGTATGGGTATTCATATATATTACCTCAGTTGATTCTCACAACAAAACTATGAGGCTAAGCAGGGTAGGTACAATTTTCTCTATTTTATAGTCTCAGATGAATTAAGTAACCCAGGACAAACTATTAAGGGGCATAGATTGCTCGGCTTTTCCCAGAGCAATTTCTAAAATACCATGAAGTCTCTTTGATCACATTCAAAAACATTCCAAAACAGTGAAAGGCCATAGTGTGAGGAGGTAAAATGAGCACAGGTCTTGGAGTCAGAGTAATTGGACTTCTAAGCCAGCCAACTTAGAAATAAGCCAGCTCATTTCTGAGCCTCAGTTTCCTTATTTGCAAAACAGCTATAACACCACTTACTTGCAAAGGACTTGTGTGGCAAATGCAAATTTACATGTATGAAACCTGATGCACGGCAGGCATTTAATAAATGCTGTCTTACTCCCATCTTCCGCTATCAAATCCAAACCTATACTCCAACTCATCCCTCAAAACTCAGCCAAGCAGCAATAAAGCTAAATTGGGTGCACCCGCCCTTAACTGCACTGTATGAAAATCACTTACTCCACTATTATTATTTATGCCTCATACAATTTTTTTTATGGATGACCAAAGACTCACTCTGAAACCTTTACCTTTTAAAAGGAAAAAGAAATATGGAGTCCATAGGCTAGAAAACTCTCAGCTGATGACATACAGGTTAACTAAATCTCAGAGAAAATAAGGTTATTTAAATGATAGTCATATACCTCATTTATTATCCTGAACACTAATCACTTGCATTGAGGCACCGACACACTGACTTCGGTAAACTAACTTACCTGGGGGTAGGAAGAGGAGGAGAGGGGATTGACACCATCAAAAAGATCCTTTCGTAAAAGGACACTCTCTGAGGAACACTCTCAACTTCTGCCACCTACAGAACCCTGAGCCTTGGGCAAGAAAATTAGAAACCTTTCCCCTTTTCAGACTTTCCATGTGCCCTGTGTACACATTGGTAAGTGTTGCAGACCCCATTGGGCCTCCGAGGACTCGTGCTGAAACCAACACAGGGGCAGCAAGGCTAAGCTGATCAAACAGTCTACAGGAAGTAGTAGCAACTTCATTTTTTATATAAAGACAGGTTACAGACAGCAAGGCTCTGGGGAGAGAACACAGCATCGTGTCAATAAAACAGCACTGGGCTGGGAAGGATGCCGAAGGTCTAGTTCTGGCCCTGCTCTTAGCTGGCTGGGTGATACTGGGCAAGTCCCTTTCCCTCTCTGGGCCCCAGTTTTCCTACCCAATAAAACAAGGCAGTGTAACTAGAGCCTCCTCACTATTCATTGTGGTCAATGGACAAGCAACATTAGCATCACCTGGAAATTTGTTAGTAATTTAAAACCTCAGGCCCCAAACTAGAACTATCAAATCAAAATCTGCAAATTAACAATATCCCCAGATGATTTCTATGCATGTTAAGGTTTAAGAGCCAATGTTGTAGGGTCCCTTCTACCTCTGATCTTCTATGATTGTAAGTGGACCATAGCAGAGGATGGCGAGAAAGCCAAAGCTGAAGGAGGTTGCAGGTGGGAATAGAAAAGAGCCAGTGAAGATAAAGGGTTAACAATAGAGTGAGGACACATGTCTCCCTCATCCCTTCATATCCCTCAACCTGTAGCTCAAAAAAGACATCCTGTAAGAAGCATTCTATGACTTAAATATGTCTGATCCCTCTGCACTTGTAGATGCAATTAATCCTGCACACTTTCACTTGTGAAAAGACGTTTTGTAAAAGGACTCTGATTCAGGCGCGTGTGCTAATTGCTCCATCTAAAAGCTGGGACTCAGTCTCATTTGCTTTGCCATCTCATTCTTTAACAGACACTCCCCCTGCCCAACCTTGTACAGGGCTCACTCCACAGACTGCTGATTGACAGGAAAACGAAACAAAGTTTCCTCACAGGAAGGCCGCGCATCCCAGCAAGAGAATACAGCATGGGGCTGGAGTTACGCCCAATGACCCACTGGCAGGTAACAGAGCCAGACACTCGAGCGGGCAGTACTTGCCCAAATATACCTACCTCACACCGAGATTGGGGACAGACAGGAAAGACCATGGACGCACCCCAACCAGGAGAGGCCAGGGAAATGAACGGAGCTCTTTACTGTAGCGACCCACGTCCGTCTCAACCTGGCTCCTGCGCCCACCAGCTCAGTTGGGATTTTGAAAACCACAGCCTTCAGGAAGTGCAGTCGATTGGCCAGCAGAGGACCAATCAATGTGCATAGCTGCGACATACAAAACCCTAACAGGAAGGGGTGGAACTGGGTATTTTAAAATCGACTGCCGCCTCTGAAGGACTTCGCACTCGGGTGTTGTTTCTAGTATAATTGGTTGGCCCAGGCTGGGCTGACATGCGGGAGTATCAGGTCTCTTTAAAGACGTGTTTTTGGCCAGGCTCACTCCTGTACTCCCAGCTCTTTGGGAGAGCGAGTTGGGACGGATTGCTTGAGCCCAGGAGTTGGAGATGAGCCTGGGCAACATGGCAAAACCCCGCCTCTACAAAAGATACAAAAATTAGTCGGGGTGTAGTGGCAAGTGCCTATAATCCCAGCCGCTTGGAAGGCTGAGGTGGGAGGATCAATTGAGCCCAGGAGGCAGAGATTGCAGTCAGCCTGGGTGACAGAGTGAGACCCTGTCTCAATAAAATAGAAAATGCGTTTTCATTTAAATAACCTTGCCAGAGGATGGGAAGAGCAGAGCGGCTGTATAATGCAGGTACAGGCCTATTAAAACATTAATATTAATAACCACTTATAGAGTCAAGCATTAACTCCTGTAGGCTTCACAAATAGCCTTGTGAAGGAAGCAAGACAGAAGTTACTGACCCTATTTTATGAATGAGCACCCGAAGTGCAGAGAGCTAATAGTAGTTATGTTAATTCAGCACGTGCTACTTGCTATAACATTTTTTATTACTTTAAATCCTGTCCAAAAACAAGATACTTTATTATTGCCATTTTACAGATGACAAAATTGTAGTTTGCTAATATCTCAATATCAGGAAGCTAAATCATGGCAAAATAGGAACTACAACCCAGATGTTCTCATTCATTTCATTCATACATTAGTTCAATTGTTTAACAAATATTTACTGATCACCTGCTTTGTGCCAGGAACTAGAAGACCATATATAAATATATATATATATATATATATATATATATATATATATATGGCATTGACAAAAGACTTGAAGAATTTATAACTCTGCCCTGTCCTCTGAGGATGCAAAGAGAAATAGAGATGCCAAGGATAAAAGCTAGAACTTCTGCATATACAGCAGGCACTCTACCACTGAACTACATCCTTACCTTTATTATTAGCCCATTCTCCTTTTAGTATCCCATAGCCTCCACATTAAAGGTAAAATATTCATATGATCCCAGGCCCTCTTCTCTTTTTAATCTCCCTAGGTTATCTCATCCAGATACATGACTTTAAATGTCATCTAAAAGCTGGCCCTAAATTCCAGGTCCATTAATCCAAATTACTATTCCACATCTCCACTTGAATGTCTAACAGACATTCAATATGTTCACAATAGAACTCTGAATTGTCAAGCCCCTTCCCAAACCTGATCCTTCTCTCAGTATCCCTCATTTCAGAAATTGATACCACATCAAACCTGTTATTGAAGCCAGAAAGCTGGGTATCGTCTTTGAGTCTAACTTTTTTTCCATCACCTTTGTTGATTTGAACTCAAAATGTATCTATATCCATCAACTTATCTCCATCTCCACTGCCACCTAGGCTCTCATTTGGCTCACTGTCAAGAGCCTCAAAGCTGTTTTTCCCCTTTCCAAAGTTTACCTTTCTCTGATACAAATACAACACAACAACAAGAGCGATCTTTTAAAAAAAGAAAAATGGTATTGTGTCCCTCCCTTCTTCAGTAATTTCCCACAGAATCTAAAGTAAAAATCCTACCTACCTACCCTGGCCTATAAGGTCCTGCCTACCCCATCAACCTCATTTCATAAACGGCATTTCACAATCCCTGCATTCCAACCATAACAGTCTTCTTTCAAATATTTGAATTTACCAAACTCTCTCTACCTGATATTTTTGCACAAGATGTTCCTGCTGCCTGGAACATTCTTCCCTCTATTCTTAAAATTGCAAGATTTTTTCTCAAGGATCAAGTCTCAGCTTAAATGTCCCCTCTTCAGAGAGGCCTTCCCTCCCCATGTTACATAAGAAGGATTTTTCTCCCATTCTATTATACTCAGCCCCTTGACATTTTAAAGAGTAAATATTGCTATTTGTAACTTTTAATTTCTCAAGACTGCAAAGTTCATAATGAGTAGGACCATACATGTTGTGCTCTATCTCCAGAGATTAGCATTAACAAAAGCTCATGTTTATCAGTTATTTACCATATGTTCGAAACTGTTCTAACATTTACAAAAATCCTGTAAGATATTAATATACTCATTTGCAGATGAGAATCCTGAGACATGGAAAAGTTTAGTAACTTGTCCAAGATCACACGGCTAGTAAGTGATCAGATTGGAATTTAAACACAAGCAGTCTGATTCCAGAGAACAAACATAACCATTACCCCATATCTGCCTCCTTGATAGATAACTGAAAAATATTTGTTAACTAAGTAAATGAGTATCTTCTTGTAAAGGTCATCTTTTTAGACAAGGATCCCACTGGGATGCACTATAAAGGAAATGTAGCATTAACGCAAGTCACCATAAGTCTTTAGTCATGACAGGAAAAGGTCTATCCACCAAAACAACAGCAACACAAAAATCACAAAACAAGCAATTTCATTTCTCCTATTTTTTCCTAGCTTTTCACATCATCAACAACAAAAAAAAATTATTGAGTAAAAGTTGTAATTTTTCCAAAATTTTTTAAATGTATTTTTCCCTTAGCCAGTATAGCTCCAGTTGACTTAAACTTTTCTTTGGGTACCATCCAGAGAAGACA
Source organism: Aotus nancymaae (assembly GCF_030222135.1). Taxonomy (NCBI): domain Eukaryota; kingdom Metazoa; phylum Chordata; class Mammalia; order Primates; family Aotidae; genus Aotus; species Aotus nancymaae. The sequence continues at coordinate 9,300,145 of NW_026988472.1, forward strand.
CTGAGAAAAGAGAAGACAGCCCTTCAACTCCACAATTTGTCAATATTTCCCTCCTCCCAGGTATAAAACTTCTCATAAACTCTCCTTTCTCCTCCCTGTACCTCTGTATTAAAGCCTAATATGAAAGATCTGTTATTATCTACCTTACTTTAATATGAAAATATATTACAGATGGATCCAAGATTTGAATTTAAAATGGAACCATAAAAATACAAGTCAAGCTATAAAAGAATATTTTTCTAATCTTGCAGAAGGTAAAAAACTTTCAAAACAGGCAGAGAAACTTTTTAGTAGCTAAAAATCTTTAAAATCTTAAAATTTCTGTTTGGCAAGACAAACAGCAAAACAAGGTTAAAAAAATCTAACAACAAACTGTCAAAAACATTGATAATACAAATGACAAAAGAATACTTTCCAAAATGTACAATGAGAACTCTATGATAGATAAAATACATAAACTTCCCATCAAAAAAGTCAGCAAGAAAATGAACAATTAGAAAAGAATTACAAATGACCAATAAACATGAAAATATGTTAGATTTCACTAAAAAATAAATGCCAATTAAAATAACAATAGATTATCTTTGTTCAGGACATTGACAAAGGTTAATATATTGATAATAACTTCTGTTGGTGAAGGGGTGGGTAAACAGTTATTTGTATTCACTGTCAATGGAAATAAAAACTGCCATAAACTTTGGGAAGGTTATTTGAAAATATCTGTTGAATCAAACATTTGAACCCATTTACCCAGAGATTCTACTTCTAGTAATCTTTCCTACAAAAATACTTAGTCCCAGAAATAGGGCTGAAAATTTCCCAAATCTGGGAGACATATAACTCTAGACTGAAGATGCTAAGCAAATCTTAAACAGGATAAACCCAAAGAAATTAACACAATAAATATATCATAAAACTTCTGAAAATTAACAGCAAAGAAAAAAATCCTTGAAAGCAGCAAGAGTGGAATGAGATATTTCTAATAGAAGTAAAAATTTCTGAATAACAGTAGATTTCTCATTAGAAACTGTGCAGACCAGAGGGAGGTGGCACAAGGTTTTCCAAGAACTAAAAGAAAACAGCTCTAAACACACAATTCTATATCCAGGGAAAATATCCTTCAATAGCGAGTGAAAGGAAAATCAAGATATTCTCAGATGAAGGAAACAAGAGAATCTGTTGTCAGTAAATCTACCCCAATAGAATAAAAATTCACAATTTTTTTTAAAAAGGTGTAAAAGAAAGTATCTTAAAACATCAGGAAGAAAGAACAATACAAAGAGCAAAGTATGGGTCAATTCAACAGACTTTCCTTCTGATGCTGAGTTTTCTCAGATATGTTTGAAAATTATACCAAAAATTATAACATTGTCTGATGTGGTTCTCAGTGTAGGTACAGGAAATGTTAAAAACAGTAATATCAAAAAATAAGAAAGGATAAAGAGATGTAAAGGAAGGAAGAAACATTTCTATACATCTCACAAACTGGGAAATGATAACTCCAGTAGACTCTGAATACACACATACACACATACAGTAATACCCATAACAACCACTATGAAAGACATATAAGGAGAGACACTCAAAACCACTATAGATATATCCAAATGGAATTACAGTGAATGTTCATGTAACTGACTAGAAGCCAGAAAAAAAAAGAAAACATAAAAATGAAAACTAGAAGGAATAATCAGGTAACAAAAAATAAAAATAGCAGATTTAAGGCATGACATCAATAATCATATTAAATGTAAATAGGTAAAGTGATTAAAAGACAGATATTAACAAAGCGAATTATAAAAAGCACACCCCGATGACATGCTGTCAACAAGAAAACCCCCTTCAAATACAATGATATAAGCGGGTTGAAATTAAAAAGTAGAAAAAGATATATCATCCATAAATTAATTTTAAAGAAACAGGAGTAGCTATATTAATATCAGTTAAAGTAATATCAGAGCAAAGTAAATTACCAGGGTCAGAGAGAAACATTACTGATAATAATAAAAGGGTCAATCCACCAAGAAAATACAGCAATCCCAAATGTGTATGCACCAACCAACTGAGCTGCAAAATACACGAAGCAAAGACTGACAGAACAGAAAGGAGAAATAGACAAATCCATATTTACAGTTGGAGACTTCAACATTCTTATCTCAATAATTGATTTTTAAAAACAAGCTATATAAAAAAATCAGCAAGGGTATATACGAATTCAACAACAGCAGCAAACACTAACTGAATCCAATTGACATTTACAGAACACCTCCCCCCGAAAAAACAACAAAATACACATTTGTTTCAAGTGCCCATGGAACTTTTACCAAAATAGATGATACCCTCAATTGTAAAACAGATCTCAGCAAATAAAAAAGTATTGAAATCATAACACAGTATGTTCTCTGACCACAATGGGATCAAACTAGAAATCAGTGATAAGAATAAGAGAACAATCTCCAAACACTTGGAAACTAAATGACATACTTCATGGATCAAAGATGAAGTTTTATGCAAAATAAAAAAATACACTGAACTGAACGAAAACGAAAATAAAACAATCAAAATGTGTGGGCCAGGTGCAGTGGCTCACATCTGTAATACCAGCAATTTGAGAGGCAAATGTGGGGAGGATCACTTGAGGCCAGGAGTTCAAGACCACCCTGAGCAACATAGGGACATTCTGTCTCTATTTAAAACAGATATGTTTTTTTAAAATTATATATATAAGAAATATACATATTATATGCATAAATATATATTGTGTTATATACTATATTTCAATGTATAATATATAAAATACAATATTATATATACTATCTATGTTATATATAATAAAATTTATGTAGTGTACATATATAGGGAGAGAGACAGATGATATATATAAAATAGATGATACCCATATATACATATATACATGGGTCACAGCTAAAATATATACATATATATATGGGTCACACTAAAACTCAAAGGGAAATTTATAACGCTAATATTATAAAAGAGAAAAAGTTTAAAAGTCAATACTCTAAGCACTCACCTCAATACTAGAGAAAGAAGAGAAAAATAAATCCAATACAAGCATAACTTAGGAAAAAACAATGACAAAAGCAGAAATCAATGAAATTGAAACAGTAAAACCAATAGTAAAAATCAGTGAATCAAAGTCTGTTTCTTTGAAAAGATTAAAAACCTAACAAACCTCTACCAAGATTGACAAAGAAAAAAGAAGACACAAATTAGCAATATTAGAAATGACATAGATGAATAAATTTTAGAGATCAGCTGTACAACACAGTGCCTATAGTTAACAATACAGTATTGGACACTTCAAAATTTGCTAAGATGGTAGATATCATGATAAGTTTTCTGACCAAAAAACACCCAACAACAACAACAAAGGGAAACGAGGAAATTTGGAAGGTGCTGGAAATGTCTACTACCTTGATTATGGTAATGGAATCATGAGTGTTTACATATGAACAAGCTCATCAAATTGTATACATTAAATATATGCAGTTCTTCATATTAATATATCAATTATACCTCAATAAAAGTTTTTTTAAAGAAATAAAACAGGGGATTCTGCTACAGACCCTACTGACATAAAAAGGATAAGAGAATACTTTGAACACTACACACAGAAATTTGACAACTTAAAAGAAATGAATGATTTGAAAAGCACACCCCCACAACACACCCAATAGGAAATAGATCATTTAAATAGTCCCAGCTTTAAATAAATTCAATTATTAATTTAAAAATTCCCCAAAAGAGTAATCTCCAGACCCAGATGATTTCGCTGGAGAATTAAACCAAATATTCAAAGAATTAATACCAATTCTACATATGTCTCCTACAGAAAATAGAAAAGAGAACAATTCCCAACTCATTGTATGATGACACTTTTATGGTGATGCCAAAAACATCCAAAGATAGTACAAAATAAGTAAACTCCATGGCCAATATCCCTCATGAATATAGAAACAGAATTCTTAGCAAAATATTAACAAACAAATTTTAGCAACATATTAAAAGTATTATTTACCATATACCATGACCAAGTGGGATTTATCCCAGGGATGCAAAGCTAGTTTGAAAAATCAATCCATGTAATCCAACATCAATATTGTCTTGTACACTGAGAACTACAAATCATCATTGAGATAAAGGCCTAAATAAATGGAAAGATGTCCCATGTTCATTGATAACCTACTTAATATTGTTAAGATGGCAATACTGCCCAGATTGATCTATCGAATCAACACAATCCCTATCAAAATCTGTGTGGAATAGAGATAATACATCAGACCTAAGAATGCTGTCATTTGAAAATACTGCTTACAAAGGTTGGCCCTCGGCTAGTATCTGGGAACTTGAATTTGGAGAGGGTTCCCACAACACTAATTGATAAGATTAGCTCACTCTGCCTTATGGTTTATGGTGAACACCAGATTTCCTCCTAGAAATCTGAAATTTTTATATGTGCTAGGCAGTCTCCAATAAAAACCTTTGTTGCTGACTCTCCAATGAGCTGCCCTCACAGACAATATTTCACATATGTTGTCACAGCTTATTGATGGAAAATGTTAAGCCAGTTACAAAATACCATGTATTGTATTATTCTATTTATATTGAACGTCCGTAATAGGCAAATCTATAGAGCCAGAAAGTAGATTAGTGGTTGCCTAAAGCTGAGATGTATGAGGGTGAATTGGTGGCTGGGGTGTGATAGATAAAGGATATAGGGTTTCTTCTGGGGGTGATAAAAAAGCTCTAAAATGATTATGGTGATAGTTATTCAACTCTGTGACACAGGGTATTAAAAAAAAGCATTGAGATGTATGCTTTAGTGAGTTACATGGTATATGAATTATATTTCAACAAAGATGTTATTTAAAAAATAGTAGCTAACAAAGTATATCAGTACCTAAAAAATGTTATATTGAAGAGTGGCAAGGACAGATTCAGTGGAACCATTAGTCAGTTATACAATAATCCAGGCAGTTTGGATCAGGAGGATTCAATGCTCTTGGCCTTGACCAAGCACCTCTATATGGTCTCAGGCATAGCAATTCTTCAAGAACCATTACTTCTTGTTTTGAATTACGTAAATATCATTAAGGATTTACATATATATGTAAATATATATAAACACATATATATGTAAATATATGTATATATGTACACATATATGTATATATATTTGCACATATGTGTATATATTTATCTACATATATACATATATATTTACATATATACATATATACACACATGTAAATAGATACATATATGCAGATATATATGTATATACATGTATGTAAATATATGTGTAAATATATATACACATATGAACCAAGGTACATATATATATATATATATATATATATATATATATATACATGAACTTTGTGCTATCCTTAGCAGGGTAAATGAAAATGGGTAAAACATAGTCATTCTCTTCAAGAAGTCCTGTTTTGGGAAAGACAAATCTCATAATGAAACAAACACACCACAAGGCAGAATGTGATATGTGAATTATAAATTCACAAGGTGAATGTAAAACTGTTGAGTATTTCAGAAGACACATATTATTGAGTTCACTATTATTATCAACACCATCACTATTGCCATAATCATCTCAACATCACCAAGAGCCACTGAGTGTCTAAACACATGAGCCACTGCTAGGTTGTACACAGAGACAGTTACTGCCTTCCTTGAACCTATATACACCTTCATGATGGAAATATTAAGGAAATGTATCAATAAATACGACATACACAAAAATGCAGTTTTTAGGATGGGGAGTGATTCTGTCACGGAGAAATCACCAATTTCCCTTTTAATTGGAGGAATGCCTTCTCAAGTGGCTTTTTTCTGGGGTGTCCTCATAGGGCGTGGGAACATGTTTTCCAACAGCTGCGACCTCCTAGTGGCCACATGAAGTCATCACCCCGATTCGTCATGCTGAGTTGAGAGCAAAAGGCACAGAAGGCTGGAGGGCAGTTGGTGAGATTACTGCTCACTGCAGCATCAACCTCCCAGGCTCAAGCGATCCTCCGGAGTAACCTGTACTCAGCCTCCCGAGTAACCAGTACTACAGGCACACGCCACAACACCGGGCTACTTTTTTTTTTTTGGTAGAGAACAGGGTTTTGCTATGTTGCCCAGGCTAGTCTCGAACTCAAACTGCTACCCTCAAGCGATCCTCCCGCCTCAGCCTCCCAAAGCGTTAGGATTACAGGCATGAGCCACCATGCCCCGCTGTAATGTTTAAAATATGCGTTCACTGATACACTATCTCCAGGGCAAGATAAAGATTTTTTTTCACCAAGTAATACTATATTTAAGTTTTTTTGTTTGTTTGTTATGTTTTGCTTTTTTCTTTTGAGACAGAGTCTTGCTTTGTCGCCCAGGCTGGAGTGCAGTGGCACCATCTTAGCTCACTGCAGCCTTTCACCTCCGTGTTTCAAGCGATTCTCTCGCCTCAGCCTCCCGAGTAGCTGGGGTTACAGATGCTGGCCACCACGCCCAGCTAATTTTTGTATTTTTAGTAGAGATGGGGTTTTTCCATGTTGGCCAGGCTGGTTTTGAATTCCTGACCTCAAAGTGATCCACTGCCTTAGCCTCTCAAAGTGTTGTGATTACAGTTGTGAGCCACTGCGCCAGGCCTGAAGTACTTTTTAAAAGGTTATTTTGTCAGATATTCCAGACAAGTGTGATGGTTTGACAGGGGAAAAAAATCTGATTAAAGGCTAAGTTCCCTCAGCCAGTTTTCGACCTACATCTCCAGCCCGACACAGGATACATTTCTATATTTATAATATAGAATCAATACATAAGGCAAAAAGCTATTGTCACAGCTAACAAAACAAAATCTCTATCATTCCCTGCAGATACTATATCAGTGAATGAATCTTTTAAACATTACAGTCAGAATTTAAATGCCAGCAGTCTGATTCCAGAGAACAAACATGACCATTACCCCATATCTGCCTTCCTGATAGATAACTGAAAAATATTTGTTAACTAAGTAAATGAGTATCTTCTTGTAAAGGTCATCTTTTTAGACAAGGATCCCACTGGGATGCACTATAAAGGAAATGTAGCATTAACGCAAGTCACCATAAGTCTTTAGTCATGACAGGAAAAGGTCTATCCACCAAAACAACAGCAACACAAAAATCACAAAACAAGCAATTTCATTTCTCCTATTTTTTCCTAGCTTTTCACATCAACAACAACAACAAAAAATTATTGAGTAAAAGTTGTAATTTTTCCAAAATTTTTTAAATGTATTTTTCCCTTAGCCAGTACAGCTCCAGTTGACTTAAACTTTTCTTTGGGTACCATCCAGAGAAGACACTGAGAAAAGAGAAGACAGCCCTTCAACTCCACAATTTGTCAATATTTCCCTCCTCCCAGGTATACAACATTCTCATAAACTCTCCTTTCTCCTCCCTATACCTCTGTATTAAAGCCTAATATGAAAGATCTGTTATTATCTACCTTACTTTAACATGAAAATATATTACAGATGGATCCAAGATTTGAATGTAAAAATGAGACCATGAAAATACCAGACAAACTATATGAGAATATTTTCATAATCTTGCAAAAGGAAAAAAAATTTCAACACAGGATGAGAAATTTGTTAGTAGCTAAAAATCTTAAAATTTCTGTTTGGCAAAACAAACAGCAAAATAAGGTTAAAAAAAATCTAACAACAAACTGGCAAAAACAATGACAATACAAATGACAAAAGAATACTTTCCAAAATGTACAATGAGAACTCTATGATAGATAAAATACATAAACTTCCCATCAAAAAAGTCGGCAAGAGAATGAACAATTAGAAAAGAATTACAAATGACCAATAAACATGAAAATATGTTAGATTTCACTAAAAAGTAAATGCCGATTAAAATAACAATAGATTACCTTTGTTCAGGACATTGACAAAGGTTAATATATTGATAATAACTTCTGCTGGTGAGGGAGTGGGTAACAGTCATTTGTATTCACTGTCAATGGAAATAAAAACTGCCATAAACTTTGGGAAGGTTATTTGAAAATATCTGTTGAATTTCAAATGTTTGAACCCATTTACCCAGAGATTTACTTCTAGTAATCTTTCCTACAAAAATACTTCGTCACAGAAATAAGGCTGAACATTTCCCAAATCTGAGAGACATATAAATCTAGACTGAAGATGCTAAGCAAATCCTAAACAGGATAAACTCAAAGAAATTAACACAATAAACATATCATAAAACTTCTAAAAATTAACAACAAAGAAAAAACCCTTGAAAGCAGTGAGAGGGGAATGAGATATTTCTAATAAAAGTAAAAATTTCTGAATAGCAGTGGATTTCTCATTAGAAACCGTGCAGACCAGAGGGAGGTGACACAATGTTTTCCAAGAACTAAAAGAAAACAGCTCTAAACACACAATTCTATATCCAGGGAAAATATCCTTCAAGAGTGAATGAAAATCAAGACATTCTCAGATGAAGGAAACTTAAGTGAATTTGTTGCTAGTTTTTATTCTACCGCAATAGAATAGAAAATTCACAACTTTTTTTAAAAAAGGTGTAAAAGAAGGAATCTTAAAACATCAAGAAGAAAGAGCAATAGAAAAGGTAAAGTATGGGTCAATTCAATAGGCTTTCCTTCTAATCCTGAATTTTCTCAATTTGTTGGATAGTTATAGCAAAAATTAGAACACTGTCTGATGTGGTTCTCAATATAGGTATAGGAAATATTAAAAACAGTAATATCAAAAAATGAAAGCATATAAAGAGATGTAAAGGAAGGAAAGGTTTCTGTACTTCTCCCAAACTGAGAACTCCAGTAGAATGTGAAAAGACATACACACACACACACACACACACACACACACACACACACACAGTAATACCCAGAGCAACCACTATGAAGGCCATATAAAGAGAGAAACTTAAAACCAATGTAGATGGCTAGCAGTGTACAGAAAGCAGAAACTGGACCCCTTCCTGACACCTTACATTAAAATTAACTCCAGATGGATTAAAGATTTAAACATAAGACCTGACACCATAAAAACCCTAGAAGAAAACCTGGGCAAAACCATTCAGGACATAGGCCTAGGCAAGGACTTCATGACTAAAACACCAAAAGCATTGGCAACAAAAGCCAAAATAGACAAAGGGGACCTAATTAAACTTCAAAGCTTCTGTACAGCAAAAGAAACAATCATTAGAGTGAACCAGCAACCAACAGAACAGGAAAAATTTTTGCAATCTACCCAACTGACAAAGGGCTAATATCCAGAATCTACAAAGAATTAAAACAGATTTACAAGAAAAAAACAAACCAGCCCATTCAAAAGTGGGAGAAGGATATGAACAGACACTTTTCAAAAGAAGACATATATGAGGCCAACAAACATAAGAAAAAAATGTTCATCATCACTGATTATTAGAGAAATGCAAATCAAAACCACATTGAGATATATCATCTCATGCCAGTTAGAATGGCGATCATTAAAAAATCTGGAGACAACAGATGCTGGACAGGATGTGGAAAAATAGGAACACTTTTACACTGTTGGTGGGAGTGTAAACTAGTTCAACCATTGTGGAAGACAGTGTGGCACTTCCTCAAGGACCTAGAAATAGAAATCCCATTTGACCCAGCAATCCCATTACTGGGTATATACCCAAAGGATTATAAATCATTCTATTATAAAGACACATGCACACGTATGTTCATTGTGGCACTGTTTACAATAGCAAAGACCTGGAACGAACCCAAATGCCCATTGACAATAGACTGGACAAGGAAAATGTGGCACATATACACCATGGAATACTATGCAGCCATAAAAAATGATGAGTTTGTGTCCTTTGTAGGGACATGGATGAATCTGGAAACCATCATTCTCAGCAAACTGACACAAGAATGGAAAATCAAACACTGCATGTTCTCATTCATAGGCGGGTGTTGAACAATGAGAACACATGGACACAGGGAGGGAAGCATCACACACTAGGGTCCCTTGGCGGGGGCCAAGGGAGGGACAGCGGGGGGGTAGGGAGGTCAGGGAGGGAAAACATGGGGAGAAATGCCAGATGTAGGTGATGGGGGGATGGAGGCAGCAAACCACATTGCCATGTGTGTACCTATGCAACAATCCTGCATGATCTGCACATGTACCCCAGAACCTAAAGTACCATTTAAAAAAAAAAGAGAAAGAGACAAAAAAAAATAAACCAATGTAGACATATCCAAATGGAATTCTAATGAATGTTCAAGTAACTGACTGGAAGGCAGGACAAAGAAGAAAGAAAACATAAAAAATGAAAACTAGAAGGAATAACCAGAAAACAAAAAATAAAAATGGCAGACTTAAGGCATGACATATCAATAATGATATTAAATATAAATAAATGAAGTAAAGCAATTAAAAGCAGATATTGGCAAAGTGAATTTTAAAAAGCACATCCCAATGACATGCTGTCAACAAGAAAACCCCTTTCAAATATAATGATATAAACAGGTGGAAATTAAAAAGTGGAAAAAGATATATCACTCATATATTAATTTTAAAGAAACAGGAGTGGTTATATCAATATCAGTTAAAGTAATATCAGAGCAAAGTAAATTACCGGAGACAGAGAAAATCATTACATAATAATAAAAGGGTCAATCCACCAAGAAGATATGGCAATCTCAAATGTGTATGCACCAACCAACCGAAATGCAAAATACATGAATTAAAGACTGACAGAACTGAAAGGAGAAATAGACAAATCCATATTTACAGTTGGAGACTTCAACATCTCTATCTCAATAATTGATTTTAAAAACAAGCTAGATAAAAAATCAGCAAGGATATAGAAGAATTCAACAACAGCAACAAACACTAATTGAATCTAATTGACATTTATAGAACACCTCTCCCTGAAAAAACAACAAAATACACATTCATTTCAAGTGCCCATGGACCTTAATAGATGATACTTCAATTGTAAAACAAATCTTAGCAAATAAAAAAGAATCAAAATCATAACCCAGTATGTTCTCTGACCACAATGGGATAAAACTGAAAATCAGTGACAAGAATAACAGAAAAATATCCAAAGACTTGGAAACTGAACTTCATATATCATGGATCAAAGATGAAGCTTTAATCCAAATTTAAAAATACACTGAACTGAAAGAAAATGAAAATACAACACATCAAAATTTCTATACCAGGTGTGGTGGCTCACACCTGTAATACCAACACTTTGAGAGGCCAAGTTGGGGAGGATCACTTGAGGCCAGGAGCTCAAGACCAGCCTGAGCAACATAGGGAGATTCTGTCTCTATTTAAAATATCTATATTTGTTATTATATATATAATATATAATAAAATATATAGTATATGTATATAACATATACTATATATTTTGTTATACACATTATTTATATATATAGATAGAGAATATATGTAAAAATAGATGATACCCATATATACATACATATGGTCACAGCTAAAAAACATATATATATATATCATATATATCATATATATCATATATATCTATGATATATATATGTTATATGTCATATATATGGCTTATATATTATATATATATATATGGGTCACAGCTAAAGCTGAAAGGGAAATTTATAACACTATTTAATCCTAGAAAAGAGGAAATTTTAAAAGTCAATACTCTAAGCACCCACTTCAATACTAGAAAAAGATGAGAAAAATAAATCCAGTGCAAGCATAAGGTAGGAAATAATAACAATAAAAGCAGAAATCAAGGAAATTAAAAACAGAAAAACCGATAGTAAAAAATCAATGAAACAAACTCTGGTTCTCTGAAAAGATAAAAAAACCTAACAAACCTCTAGCAAGATTGACAAAGAAAAAAAGAAGACACAAATTAGCAATATCAGAAATGATATAGATGAATAAATTTTAGAGATCTGCTGTACAACACAGTGCCTATAGTTAACAATACAGTATTGGGATGGGCGTGGTGACTCACGCCTATAATCCTAACACTTTGGGAGGCCAAGGCAGGTGGATTACTTGAGGTCAGGAGTTCGAGACCAGCCTGGCCAACATGGTGAAACCCCATCTCTACTAAAAATACAAAAGTTAGCCGGGTATACTGGTAGGCACCTGTAATCCCAGCTATTCAGGAGGCTGAGGCAGGAGAATCAGTTGAACCCAGGAGGCAGAGGTTGCAGTGAGCCAAGATCCCGCCACTGCACCCCAGTCTGGGCAACAGAGTGAGACTCCATCTCAGACAAACAAATGAACAAAAAGCAATCCAGTATTGGGCACTTCAAAATTTGTTAAGAGTTGATATCATGTTAAGTGTACTTACCAAAAAAACAACCACCACCACCAACAAAGGGACACAAGGAAACTTTGGGAAGTGTTGGATATGTCTACTACCTTGATTATGGTAATGGAATCATGGGTGTTTACATATGAACAAGCTTGTCAAATTGTACACATTAAATATATACAACTCTTTGTATTAATATATCAATTATACCTCAATAAAAGGTTTTTTTAAAAAAGAAATAAAACAAGGGATTCTGCTACAGACCCTACTGATGTAAAAAGGATAAGGGAATAGTATGGACAATTCTACACACATAAAGTTCACAACTTAAAAGAAATGGAAGAATTCCTTGGAAAGCACAAACTGCCACAATACACCCAATAGGAAACAGATGATTTGAATACTCCCAATTTTAAATAAATTCAATTATTAATTTAAAAATTCCCCAAAAGAGTACTCTCCAGGCCCAGACGATTTCACTGGAGAATTAAACCAAATATTTAAAGAACAATTAACACCTATTCTACATCTGTCACTTCCAGAAAATAGAAAAGGTAACACTTCCCAACACATTATATGAGAACACTTTTACGGTGATATTACAGCGATGCCAAAAACATCCAAAGATAATACAAAATAAGAAAACTACAGGCCAATATCCTCATGAATTATTAGCAAGATATTAGCAAACAAATTTTGTCTTGTACACTGAGAACAAGACAGATATTGTCTTGTACACTGAGAACTGCAAACCATCTGTAAGAGAAAGACCTAAGTAAATAGAAAAATGTCTTGTGTTCATTGATCAGCTTACTTAATATTGTTAAGATGGCAATATTGCCCAGATTGATCTACAGAATCAACACAATCCCCATTAAAATCTGTGTGGAACAGAGATAACATATCAGACCTAAGAATGCTGCCATTTGAAAATCCTGCTTACAAAGGTTGGCCCTTGGCTAGCATCTGGGAACTTAGATTTGGGGAGGGTTCCCACAACACTAATGGATAAGATTAGCTCACTTTGCTTTATGGTTTATGGTGAGCACCAGATTTCCTCCTAGAAATCTGAAATTTTTGTGCTAGGTAGAAGGTGCCTGTATAACCAGTCCCCAATAAAAACCCTTGCCACTGATTCTCCAATGAACTGCCCTCACAGACATTTCACATGTTCCCACAGCTCATTGCTGGAAAAAGTTTTGCTAAGAAGGCAATCACAAAATGCCACATATTGTATTGAATGTCAAGAACAGACAGATCTATAGAGACAGAAAGTAGATTAGTGGTTGCTTAAAGCTGGGAAGTATAGGGATGGAGGGGTGGCTGATATGTGATAGATAAAGGGTATAGGGTTTCTTCTGGGGGTGATAAAAAAAAAGCTCTAAATTGATTATGGTGATGGTTATACAACTGTGACACAGTAAAAAAACCCACTAAGTTGTACACTTTAAATGAGTGAGTTACATGGCATATGAATTATATTTTAACAATGCTGTTATAAAAACATCGTAGCTAATAAAGTATATCAATTCCTAAAAAATGTTACATTGAAGAGTGGCAAGGATAGATTCAGTGGAACCAGTCAGCCAGTTATTACGATAATCCAGGCAGTTTGGATCAGGATGACCCAATGCTTTTGTTTTTGGCCTTGGCTAAGCACCTCTATGTGGTCCTGGGGACAGCAATTTTTGAAGAACCATTACCACTTATTTTCGATTATATAAATATAATTAGGCATTTACTAACATATAAGAACCTTTTTATCATTAGCAGGGTAAATGAAAATGAGTAAAACACAATCATTCTCTTCAAGAAGTCCTGTTTTTGGAAAGATAAAGCTCATAATGAAACAAATACACCACAAGGCAGAATGTAATGTGTGAATTATAAATTCACAAGGTGAATGTAAAACTACTATTTCAGAAGACACATATTATTGAGTTCACTATTATTATCAACACCATCACTATTGCCATGATCATCTCAACATCACCAAGAGCTACTGAGTGCCTAAACACATGAGCCACTGCTCGGTTATACACAGTTACTGCCTTCCTTGAACCTATACACACCTTCACGATGGAAATATTAAGGAAATGTATCAATAAATACGACATACACAAAAATGCAGTTTTTAGGATGGGGAGCGATTCTGTCACGGAGAAATCACCAATTTCCCTTTTAATTGGAGGAATGCCTTCTCAAGAGGCTTTTGTCTGGGGTGTCCTCCTAGGGTGTGGGAACATGTCTTCCAACAGCTGCGACCTCCTAGTGGCCACATGAAGTCATCACCCCAATTCATCATGCTGAGTTGAGAGCAAGAGGCACAGGAGGCTGGGGTGCAGTTGGTGAGATCACGGCTCACTGCAGCATCAACATCCCAGGCATGCACCAACACAGGCGGCTAATTTTTTTTTTCTTTTGGTACAGATGGAGGTTTTGCTATATTGCCCGGGCTGGTCTCAAACTCAGACTCTTGCCCTCAAGTGATCCTCCTGCCTTAGCCTCCCAAAGTCCTGGAATTACAAGAGCGAGCCAGCACGCCCAGCTGTCATCAAGTAGTATTATATTTAACTATTTTTCTTTTCCTTTTTTTTTTTTTTTTTTTGAGACAGAGTCTCGCCCTGTCACCCAGGCTGGAGTGGTGCAGTGGTGTGAACTCAGCTCACTGCAACCTCCCCCTCCCAGGCTCAAGTGATCCTCCCACCTCAGCCTCCCAAGTAACTGGGACTACAGGCGTGCACCACAACACACTGCTAATTTTACTTTATTTCTTTTATTTTTTGGTAGAAGCAGAGGTTTTGCTATGTTGCCCAGGTTGAAACTCAAAGTCCTTCCCTCAAGTGATCTTCCCTCCTCAGCCTCCAAAGGTGCTGGGATTACAGGCATGAGCCACCACACCCGGCTGTCACCAAGTAATGGTATATTTAATTTTCTATTTTTATTTTAATTTTAATAGTATAAATTAATAAATAGCATATTAACTTAAAAGTAGATTTTATTTTTCTTTTTAGACAAGTCTTGCTCTGTTGCCCAGGCTGGAGTGCAGTGGTGCGATTTCAGCTTACTGCCACCTCCACCTCCTGGGTGCAAGCGATCCTCCCACCTCAGCCACCACACCCTGCTGTAATGTTTAAAACATTCATTCACTGATATACAATATGCAGGGCAGGATGTTTTTGTCACCAAGAAATAGCATATTTACGTTTTTGGGTTTTTTTTTGAGTCAGAGTTTGGCTCTTGTTGCCCAGGCTGGAGTGCAATGGTACCATCTCAGCTCACCGCAACTCCACCTCCCAGGTTCAAGCAATTCTCCTGCCTCAGCCTCCCGAGTAGCTGGGATTACAGGCGCCCGCCATTACGCCGGAATTTTTGTATTTTTAGTAGAGACGGTTTTGCCATGTTGGCCAAGGTGGTCTCGAATTCCTGAGCTCAGGCGATCCGCCCGCCTTGGCCTCCCAAAGTGTTGAGATTACAGGCGTGAGCCACCGCGCCCGGTCTGAAGTACTTTTTAAAGGTTATTTTGTCAGCTGTTCCAAACAAGTTTGGTTTGACGGGAAGGAAATAAGCTAATTAAAGGCTAGTTCCCTCAGCCAGTTTTCCTCCCACACCTCCAGCCTGGCGCAGGATATATTTCTATATTTATAATATATAATCAATATATAAGGCAAAAAGCTCTCGTCATGACTGACAATACACGTTATACCTTTAACAAGCCACAGATGGACTGGAACAAAAGCTATTAGAAGAAAGTTCTCCACCAATCGGAAACTGAAAGAAAACAATACAAACCCAAACCAATCAAAATACAGATAACGGACAGAAGGAGAGGGGACTAACTGCCTCAGAATAACGGTCTCAGCCTAACTGCCTCAGAATAACGGCCTCAGCATCTTCCTCAAGGGAAAATCACCTCAGAATAACCGGTACCAGAGGCGGCTGGGCTGACCCCACCACTCTCACCAGCAGGGGGAGATCACGAATCAGTGCTTTTTTTTTTCTTTTCCAGTCAGACTTGAAACCACCAGATGGGGCCAGAAGATCAGAGTAGGTATCTTTCTACTTTTCTTTTTCTCAGGGAATTTCCCTTTTGGATGTCCAGACCCTGAAAGAAAGAAAAGGCGTACTAATCTACACACACACACACACACACACAGACACACAGACACACACACACACGCACCCCCCACCCCTAAGACGATGGAAGTGGCCAGTGCCTACCTAGTCCCCCCCCACCAGTCACGTGGCCTCTGCGCTCCAGCTAGTCATTTATAATTAAAGTGGTAGGCATTTCATAATGCTGTGCATGAATTAAATGAGATAATGCATGTAATACACAGTACTAGGCAAATTCTCAGCCCCCATTCCAGACCCGCAGAATGAGAAACTGAAGCCCTTCAGGTGATTCTGATGCATGCTAAAGTGTGACAATTATTGCTCAGGTCCCATTTTTATTATCTTCATAGTTTTTTTCTAGCCAAATGAAAACTGAGAATGTATTTAAAGTGTTGATTTGCACTATTATTCACA
Source organism: Aotus nancymaae (assembly GCF_030222135.1). Lineage (NCBI taxonomy): Eukaryota > Metazoa > Chordata > Mammalia > Primates > Aotidae > Aotus > Aotus nancymaae. Next base: position 9,317,007 of record NW_026988472.1, read on the forward strand.
AGAATAGTGAAGAAGCCTGACCAGTCAGATAGCTAACCAAGATTTTTGGTCATGTTTACAGATCCCATGATGCTGTGATTTCTGAATTATGTTTCCTGCCCTAAAAATTCCAAAAACTTGTGTCTCAAGCCCAGCTGTGTATCCAGTATTGTGGTGGATGCAATGAAAAAGAAATAGAAAACCTTCTAGGCTTGCAATGTAGGTGATCTAGGAATAGGAAAAGGTAATTAACTCTACAAGGCCAGATTTAGTAAATGTCAAATGAATTATCCTGACAATAAACAAATGTTCTAGGAAATCAGGGGAAGGAAATTTCATAATTATAAAAGGAAGAGCCTGACCATAAATAACCACTGCCAAGCCAAGCTCATCCCTCAAAATTACCCATAAGTCATTTTCTACCACAAGGTTATGGGACAGAACTTTAGCTGCCTAATTAAGCCCCTGCCTATAAAAGAACCCCCAACATACCTAAGACTCCACTTATCGGTAGCAGTTGCCTCCTTAAATTTTTTATAATGTTTATAGCCTTTAAAAGTCCTTTATTTTCCCCCTCCACTCCTCCAATCACTCATAGGAAAGGACAAACATGTACAATGCAGACAAAACACAGATACTTGACAGAAGTAATTATGCAGTACCATTGCCAAAATGTTCAAAATGACTAATTTTTCCCTTTAGTATGTTTGTATGAAGCTGCTCTAAATGTCATTGCACTCTCATGGCAGGAAAACAGTTCAGGAGAAAAACAAATGGTGTTCCCAGTTATATTGGTCCACAGTAAATGATGTCTGATGATCACTGGCATCACTGCCCATTTTCTAAATGGTCATAGTGTCATCACATAAAAGGTAGGCTAAATCTGAGGCTGGAAGATACCCAGCAAGATTACCAGACAGATAGTGATTTCATGAAGGCTGATGGCCCACTTCATTTAATTTCCTTTTGTCATTATTCATGGTAATTATATTATAAACACAGGTCCCATTTTTATCATCTTCATAGTTTTTTCCTAGCCAAATGAAAACTGAGAATGTATTTAAAGTGTTGATTTGCACTATTATTCACAAGTTTGTGTGAAAGAGAAAATGTTTGGGTAGAATAAACAAGGTTACAAAATAGACAATAGAAAAAAAATTATGACCAAGGCTTTTGTGTTTAATATCTCTATATTTGGCTCTTAAAGGCTAACCTAAGTGCAGACTATTCACACACATTCACACACTAATACAATATATTCCCTACTTTGACTGTTTGAACATCCTTTATCCCTCACCCGCCTCCCAGCCCCTCTACTCAGTACAGAACAATTTGAGAGTCTCATTAAGAGAAATAAGAGGCAGTAAATGTACTGTGACCTGTGACTGAGCCAGGTCTGCCTTGATTCTTCCCTTACATTTTCCTCATTGGTTTCACATCCAAATGCTGCTCTCACCTGCTCCTGGTTAGCCTCCAGAATGACAGGATTCAGGTGCCCCGGGAGAGTGCTCTAATCATCCATAGTAGCTCTCTCTTTGTCATTTGGGGATTATTAAGACATTTTCCAGGCATGAATCATGGTTGTTCCTTTCTGAGCTGGGAGACACAGAGTTTTTTGTTTGTTTGTTTTGTTTTGTTTTTAATCTCTCAGATATGATTTCTTGTACTTGGAGAATATGTAAACATTTTCTTCCTTTGCTTCATATTCCACAGAGATGAGCCAGACACAGGAGCTCCCACTTTGTCTTTAATCATCAAAAGTTGCCCCTTGACAAAAGGATGGTATAGGAAAAAGCAGTGATGTTTTATGGATTTTAGCTGATCACCATTGACAAAGACCCTCTTCATGACCAAACTTTAGTCAGCCTTCTCTGAGCCCACTTCTCAACTAGGCCTCAACTTCGGCCTATAAGCACTGCAACTTTCAGCACAATTTCATCCACTTGGTTCCGGACACATACACATACTGAGAGACTTGAACAAACTCTAGCACAGTTTCTATCAGCTCAAGACCATTTCCCTAGGATGACAATCCCAGCCCCCTTAAAATGTCTTCCTGAGACATTTCAATGCTGCCAAAAGGCCATTTCTCTGGGATGACATCCCCAGTCCCCCTTTTTAAATTGTACTTTAGGTTCTGGGGTACATGTGCAGATCATGTAGGATTGTTGCATAGGTACATACATGGCAAGGTGGTTTGCTACCTCCATCCACCCATCACCTATATCTGGTATTTCTCCCCACATTATCCCTCCCCACCCTCCCTACCCCCTGCTGTCCCTCCCCTAGCCCCCCCCCCCGCAACGGACCGCAGTGTGTGATGCTCCCCTCCCTGTGTCCATGTATTCTAACTGTTCAACACCCGCCTATGAGTGAGAACATGCGGTGTTTGGTTTTCTGTTCTTGTGTCAGTTTCCAAGCCCCTCTTAAAATGTCTTCCTGAGATAGTTCAATGCTGCCAAAATAATTTACTGTTTGCTCAGGCCAAAACCTGACTACGGGCCCTGACTCCCTTTCCTTACAGCATGTACTTTAGAAAACTTGCAATTGTAAATTCTTTCTCTCTTCATTTAAGATGTATCTTCTACAATCCAGGACTGTCTTTCTCAACAACCTGGAAGCCATCCCTTTGTAATGTAGTGATCAAGAAAAATACGGTCCATGTCTCCCTGTCTCTATGGGAAGGTAAGAGCTTAACTTTCTTTTCTTTTCTTTTTTCTTTTTTTTTTGATTTTACTTTCTTTGTTTATTTCATTTCTTTTTTTATAGTTTATTTCATTTCTTTTTTTATAGTTCTTAATTACGTTTTTCTTTATAAACCTGATATTGTGAACATAGGGAGCCTAACTTTAATAAGCACCCATTAGCAAGCACAGATGCCCCAATACATTGACCAAGTTCACCCCCACTCAATGTCCTTCGGTACCTTTCCTTAGCACACCTTGCCTTTTGTTTCAGTGGAATTGAGATCTGTTCATCAGAAGTCTGTCTTTTCTAATGCAGTGACCTGAATAAAATCTGTCTTGCCAGCTCTAACAAACTCCTGGATGTTTCTCTTTAACACCATGAACTAACAGGATCAAAATCATATAGCAGAGTTAGAAGATGCAATCTCAGGGGCAACAGGAAAAAGAATAAGTGGAGATAGAACTAAGAATATGAAACTCTTTTAGGGGATCATCTCAACTGATTGTTAATTCTGATGCATATATTTACATGCATGTAGTTATTAAAGTGGAGACGTGGAGAAGAAACAAGGAAAGAAAAGATGACACTTGGGCACAGTGAGAACCATTTGGTTGTGGGATAATGTTTCCAAACTGGGGCTAAAGTCAGTGAGATGAGATGAAGGCATCTCAAAGTGTAATGGATAATCCTCTAACACATACTGTAGCCAACAAACCAGCACTGGCCAGCTGGAAAAGATTAAGTGGAGCTTAAGTCTTTTCATGGCCTAAGGAGTCTGTAAAGGACAGATCCTGTCTCAACTAGATCAGCTTTTCTCTGGACTACTTATTTCTCACAGGGAAGGCCTGCTGGACCACTTAGAGCACACAGAATCCTTAGAGCCCTCCAACATTGTGCTGTCACTGTTCTCTATAGAAACAGTGATGTCATCAAGAAGTAGCTCTGGTACCAGCTGGCAGTCAAGGCTTTAGGAGGGCATGGAGAGTTGAAGAAAAGACCAGCATCTTGAGGCAGACTGGAAGAATCATCGCAGCATCCAAATCGACAAGAAAACATCATTCAAGGGTCCTACATGATGGCGTGCTTTGATACTACAATGGTAGGGACATCTGACTTCTTTTTGAATAGCTAAGGGGGCATCTTAATGGTTAGGTGAAACTACAGAAGCTGCTAAGGCGGCCTCCAAGTTTCTATTTTCATACTTTTATTTGGGATACCCAGAAAAGACTTGGATCAAGATTTCTCTGTTTCTATGTAAATCTAAAGATTTCTTGCCACATAACTCTGATTCTCTAGTGGGGGATATGATTACATTGTTCTGGAGGTCTAGCAAGAAATAAAAAGAGAAGGGATATCTTGACGGACTGTGAGTTGGAGAAAATGTGAGAAAAATGTGTGTACCCTCGTGGGGATCACTCCAGCGTTGAGACCCCTAAGTGTCTCCGCCATAATGGAGTTTGAGCCCAGACACGTTTCTCCCCCCTGGAGGCAGTCGAGCTGAGGGAAAGAAGGAACTGAAAGGAATTTGATGTTGCAGAAGTTTATCTCTGGCTCACTGACCTAATATTATGGCTGGGTGAAGGCTGTGTGGTTTTATTAGACATTGTGTTTCTTGAAGTTTTTGTACTGGGCTAGTTTTATCACTTTGTTTACCAAGTATTCACTGAAGCTTGTGATTATTCACATGCCATTTGAAATTGTTGTCCTCAAGATTTATCGCTTGCTTTGACAGTTGTAAAATGTTATCTTATTCCTGTAAGTAGAAAAGATCATCTGTTTGTTTTATGATTTTTTGGATCAATCTTTATGTACTAGTTTTATCTTGATCCCCAGGCTTGCAATGTTCTGTTCCCCTTTTCTGTAATGATTTGACGTCAGCCATTGTGGGCTGAAAAGTATATAATGAGACCCTGTGCACGAAATAAATGGCTGACTGGGGTATTGCCTCGTCAGTCCTCCAGACCCCATCTTTCTATCATTCTTTTCTTCTGTGCACTCTCTCTTCCAGGTATTGGGACCCTGTTGCAGGTCAAGAGACCCCGGCAGACGTGCCATTCTCACAGACCCCAACATACCCTCAGAGAGATAACAGAAAAAGTTTGTCCCATAGCAGACAGCCTGATGTGCTTTTGATGGGAATAGGTTACTGAGTTTGCCAACATGCCCACCTTTGGTCAGGTTGCTATGGTTTCAGGCATTGTGACCCAACAAACCCTGTTGCCACACCCCGTAGTCAAAGGCAGCAGGGGCAAGCCTGGGCCCTCAGTCTGGTTCAACAGCTGACAGGGGTTGCAGCCAGCTGCAGGTGCCCAAAAACTTGGCACTTCTCAGTTCCATCTAAAGGGGCACATGTCCCTTCTGGATGGCACATTTTCAGCCCAACATCTAAAAGAACTTCATCATCAAGGTAATGAGTTCATAAATTTTATTTCTCACAGTTCTTTTGGACTTGGACTTAGGATGTATCTGAATTACATAAGGGACTCTATGCCTCCACCTTTTTTTAGTAGGCTAATGTTCTCTATGTAGCTCTTGGGGAAAAAAAGAAACTCCCTCGTCTGAGTGTGTAGGAGTCTTTTCCTATAACTTTTTCAAGGTTTCACAGAGATTCCTGAAGGAAGAGTTCAAGAAGATCTTGGTTGGAGGCAGAGATGGTAAAGAGCAGGAATGTAGTATTATCATATGAAAAGATAGCCATTAGAGAATAGCTATTATTAATATGTTGTGGGGGAATAGAGAAGGGGTGGAAGGGAAGAAGGAGGAAGGAAGAAGGAGAAAGGGAGGGAGGGGGAAGAAAGGGAAGGGGGAGAGAGGGAAGCAGAGTGGAAAGGGAGGGAGGAGAGGGGAAAGGGAGACTGGAGATGGGGGAAAGTAGGGAGGGAAGGGGGAGAGAGGAGAGGGGAGGAAGGAGAGAGAGAAGGGGAGGGGCAGAAGGGAGGGGAGAGAGGGGAGGGTGACAGGGGGAATTCAATAGCCCTCTAATACTTGGCAAAAATGATTTCTCTTGCTAAATTTTAAAAAGAAATCAAATTCAAGCTCCAGATACCAAGACAAGTCTACTCAGCAATTAACTGTGAGTTCTGAGCATAAATCTCATGTCTTACGTAGCAAAAATCAGTCACTGGCTTCTGTCATTTCCTTTTCACTTTTAATTCCAGGCTGGATTGGGAGGTGGCGGGGGTGGTAGTGGAAGGAAGTTGGTAGAAATTATTTTTTCTTTCTAAAATAAATTAACCTTAATCCTATTGTTTCAGGGTCTGGTCTTCCCTCAGATTGCTGTCTTTTGGTGTTATATTTATGGCTATTAGACTGGGTTTTCTCAGCATTCAGAATCTTGTTCTACATGTTGAAATTATATATGTTGTTTTAATAAAAGGGCTACTTACTGCTATTGACTTTAGTCTTTTCCAATGGCTTTGAGTGATGTGTTACAGCTATTCATCTAATTTCACTTTTTTTAGTGTAACAGGAAAGACTGGTTGAACTGGAGTTAGCTAGAATTAAGTTAGATGGGGGAGGGTGAGCTGGGGTTTTTTGAAGGTACTCAAAAGTGGATAAAGAAATGTGGAGATCAGAGAGATTTAGTTAGTAGAGTTGGGTAGAAGTAAATCACTCTAAATGTAATCCCAAAAGTCACTAGATTTCCTTTTAAATTTGATCCTTTAAATTTGATTTAAATTTCCTTTTAAATCATACTCTCATGATTCCAAATACTTGGTGTGGGGAGTCTAAATTAAAGGAGACTATGGATTTCGCTAAAAGATAATGATCCTGAGCATCAAGTTCAAACATATTAATGTGTCCCCTACTGCTCACTTCACCAGTTCCTAGCCTAAACCTATATATGAAACAGAAATAGGTTTCAGAACCCCCTCCAGAGATTCTTATCCAAACTGACCCAATTTCCAAAAACTATATATAAGAATTTCAGTTTTCTTTTCTTTCTCTTTCCAGATGTCTGATGATATTGACTGGTTACGCAACTGCAGGAGTGTGTGCAAGGTAGACCTCTACAAACCAGCAGGACAGCAAGATCAGGACCGGAAAGTGGTAAGATAGAAAATGACTCCTGCTGAGGAGTAGGAAAAATTGGCGTATGGGTATAGATATCCTGGGGCCCAAACTAAACTAATAGACGATGATACCATGACTTCTCCAAGCAGCCAAGCTCAACAAGGTCTGTCAGGGGCCAGCATGCTCATACATCACAGAGATAAAAATCAAGGGATGGGCAGGGTGAAGTGTGATGTAAAGGACCTGGGGAGGAGTGGTGGTTGCCTAGCAACCAGCCCCTATTAGTTAAGCCTGTTAAGTCATAATAATATTGCCTAGGTAACAGTGTTACCTTAGCACCCCTCAGGAGGGCAAAATGCTTCATGATCTGTTTCCCAAACTTCAAGTAATTACATAGGGCTTCACATTTTTTAATCATGTTCAAATGCCACACATACTATTATTTAATTAATATGTATTTTTACAATGTTTTAAAATTTGACTTACATTTTTAAAATGACAATCATGCTAAGAAATATTATCCATAATATCCAAGGTTTGATGTTCTAGTGTGTATTCTCCCTAACACACAATAAAAATACACCTATTAAATGCAGAAATGTTTATCCATATACTACTTAAACTATTCTATATCACTGATAATAAAGTAAATTTTGAGAAACACTAGTGTAGTGGCAAGTGCCCTAAACTGGAAGCCAGAAAAATTGAGTTCTAATACACGCTCCACCTTTTTGTGTCAGTTGGGCAAGCCATTTCTCTTCTTAGTTTTCTCAATTAATATAGGTGGATATTGTACCTTGGGCCTTGCTCTGACAGGTTGGTATTCTCATTTAAGAAATGTACTAATGCTGAGATTCTATCTGCCTAACAATAATCACAGTATTAACATTTATTGGGTACTTACTCTATGCCAGGCAATCTGCTTTTACATGCTTTCCATACAGTATCTCAGTTAACCCTCACAAGAACCCTATGAGGTAGGTGCTATTATCATTTCCAAGAAGAGAAATTATGTCCCTTTCTTAAGAGTTTTTCTAAATTCACCCTCCTAATTTGATGCAGGTATGCTTTGTTGATGTGTCCACCCTGAATGTAGAAGATAAAGACTGCAAGGTGCGGATTCTCTGCTCAGAGTCAGAATGGGTGGGAAATTGCTGAGAAGGGTTATCAGTGAAGTACAAAGAATGGAAAGTGTTGGGGGAGTGAGGGGAAAGGTGGAGGGGATTCAGGGGGAAATCCAGCAGTCTCATGAGCCCAAGATCCCTGCTCTGAATTTACTGTCACTCTTGATAACAAGTCTCATTTTAGAAGCCATTTAAGTTGCTGGTAGGGCTAAAAGAGATAACACATGGAAGGTAGTATGTCTGAAAAGTTGTTTTTTATTATTCATTTTTTTAAAAAACACATCCAAAGGATGATGAATATGGTTCTTGAGATTGATGGCTTTGTGAGCATCTTCAGAGAGGGGAGTAGTAATTTGTGGAGGGAGCTTCGTCTCATTCTTCAAAGATCTCACCCTTTAATCCCATAGGATGCTGCTGGTTCCAGCTCAGAAGGCAACTTAAACCTGGGAAATCTGGAAGAAAAAGAGATTATCGTGATCAAGGACACTGAGAAGAAATACCAGTCTAAGGTACACATAGCCTCTGAGATTCCACCACTTCTAATTCTCAGCTCAATGATGAGTCTGAGGACTCTGGGTCAGACATGGTAAGACAAGTATTGTCAAACAGGCTTATCAATTTGAATACTATGACATTCTAGAGAACACAGACCTAAGTTCAATGCCACAGTAAGTTCAGTACCCAGGTACTTAATAATGGCACTAATCACAGAGGATCAGAATGCCCTCTCCTGATTTCCAGCTACCCATCCAATCAGAATCATACAAGACTATTTGCAATCTTTGCTGGCTGGTAATAGATCTGGCTGCCCCACATTGCCCAGCATCCAACAAGGAAGAAAGAAGGATTGGAGCAGAGGCAATCCATAACCACCAAGAATTTGAGTGCCTCGTCCTTACACTGTTGTTTAAGATATTACCTAGCCTGTTGAGTAGCTTAAAGTTAGAAGCAACTAGTCTTGCATGCCACTATCACATACAGTGCCCTTGTGGAGGGCACTGGAGCACACAACAAGTCACTCTCACATGCATACAAGACTGGAGTGGCTGGTATTGGGACAGGATATTAGACTTTAGTGCAAAGAAGTCAAATGTTTCTTGTTCTGTATCTCTAGGCTCATATTATACCAAAACATCATTTCTGGCCCCAGACTCCTTTGGAACGAAAGGAGTGGCCCCCAAGGAAGGAAAAGCAAGTTTATATTACAGTATCCAAAGAATTTTCAGTTTACTTGGGTATGGCCAACTCAATTTTGGAGTCTTAAGAAAGGGATAAATTATACCTGGCATTAATTTTTGAAAAAGCAGCCCATATTTCCTACATACAATGCAGATTCCTTGATTATAACTTAAGCTTGTTTGCAAAAAGTTGCCTTTATCATGACCTCACATTTCTAGAAATTCAGTGAAAAGAGAGGAGATGAAGCAATAGAAGGAGCAGAGAGCTCTGTAGTTAGTGTTGGGTGGCATATGTGTTTATAGTACATATACACATATCTGGACATGGGTATACACAGTCACAGGCATAGATATACACATATAAATTTATACAAAATGATACACACATCAATGTATACATTTATATATATTTACAAAAAATTTATATTTATACAAGCAATGATAAATACATGCTTGGCTACATTTGATATTGACACACACAAGCATAACAAGCATAACAAACAATGACACACATATACAAAGATATACAAAGTCATACAGAGTCAGATGAAGTGACATGCCCACACATGACACACATAAACACCCTTATTACACAATACATTAACATACATTCATACACATTACATGCATAAGGCTTGATCAAAACACAGTGACCATACAGACTCAGGTATTGGTATACACACTTACAAATATACATATCTATGCAAAGACGTAAATGGTCATGCACAGTCATGCTGATATACACACAAACTTACACAAAGTGACACATATTTACTAACGCACTTGTTTGTATGCATTGATACATACACTGTTGACACAAATGCAATAACACACCTACTCACACACATACTCAAATGCCAGGGTATGTATAACATTGACACACACATTGTCAAGCACTGACATAACATAAATATAGCATAAATTGATACCCAATTTCTGAACATATATAGTCATTATACAATCATCTGTTTATACATGTTCATATTTTAATATGTACATATTAATATATTAAAATTATATCTATTATATTAATGAATTTGTATGTTAATATGTGAATTTATGCTTTAACATACATAAATGCATTTATAACTGCATGATACATACTAGTGAATTTATCTTATACACATATATGTAGATTACTCAAATTGACACTTGCTCATTTACATATTCAGAGACACACTGGATAAACACTCATATTTTGACATTCACGTGTACAAATTGCATACTAACATGCACATTTCAGCCTATACAATAGACATATACAATAGGTCATGATGTCAACACATTATTATTATTTTTTTTTCTGAATCATTTCCAAGATTTGTTAATCTGTTTCAGATTACAAAGTCAGTAGGCATACATGTCAACTGTTTTTCAGGCAATAGGTTTTCACAATGATTTTGCTAGGAAATGAAGTGGCAGAGATGGTACAGATGCACTTGTAATTGGTTGTGGCTCCCATAACAATGAACCTAGTTTTGCCCTTTAATGAAGGGTTGAAGTGCACAGTGGGAAAAGGCACATTCTTCTTCCTGTGTCTGCACCTACCTGAGACAGCATTGTTTCCTGAATTTTCTGGCAGAGAACCTTTTGCAACTAGCCTTTCCTAGTTTCTTATTTTTCTAAGATACTAGAAAAATGCAACTCTTCTTGTCACACACTTGTAATTCTCTTTTTGGCTAGATATTTGAATATCAAAATCGAATGGTTAATGAACAACTTTGTGTAGTAAATGCCACACCTTTATTTATACATGAATATTTATATATGAATATTGTTTTATTCTGTATCAGCCTAAAGCCTTCAATAAATTGTTGCTGTAAAATTTAGGTGCTCTAAGAAAAGGAGACAATAAAAACAAAATAATGCATATTTCTAAAATATGCAATTATAGGCACATTATAGGTGTGTGTGTGTGTGTATGTGTGTTTAGAGAAAACTCAAGGCCTGGAAGTTCCTCACATTCAGACTTTTGATAAAGCAAAATGTTTAAAGATTTAAAGAAATATAAACAAAGAAATCAAGACATGCACTAAAAAGTTTGGTGAGAGATGTTCACTCTGTAATTTTTGCATTTAAGAGATCACAGTATTTCAAACTCTATCTTGGAATTTCTTTACTTTTTACCCTTCTGGAGGCCTTGGAACTAGAAAGGCCCTAATACTTACTAAGCTTTGACATTCTAATTATGGGCATATTGGTTGTATACTAAATATGTAATGCCTGATTTTCTACACTTTGACTCAGAAATTATAACTCTCTCTACTCTCCATGTCCAAAAACCCACCATAACATGATCACTGTGGTTTTTTTTTTTTTTATTGCATTTTAGGTTTTGGGGTACATGTGAAAAACATGCAAGATTGTTGCATAGGTGCATATGTGGCAGTGTGATTTGCTGCCTTCCTCCCCTTCACCTATATCTGGCATTTCTCCCCCTGCTATCTCTCCCCAACTCCCCACCCCCTGCTGTCCCCCCCACTCCCCCCAACAGACCCCAGTGTATAGTGCTCCCCTCCCTGTGTCCATGTGTTCCCATTGTTCAACACCCGTCTATGAGTGAGAACATGTGATGTTTGATTTTGTGTTCTTGTGTCAGTTTGCTGAGAATGATGGTTTCCAGATTCATCCATGTCCCTACAAAGGACGCGAACTCATCGTTTTTGATGGCTGCATAATATTCCATGGTGTATATGTGCCACATTTTTCCTGTCCAGTCTATCATCGATGGGCATTTGGGTTGGTTCCAGGTCTTTGCTATTGTAAACTGTGCTGCAATGAACATTCGTGTGCATATGTTCTTATAGTGGAACGATTTATAATCCTTTGGATATATACCCACTAATGGGATTGCTGGGTCAAATGGAATTTCTATTTCTAGGTCCTTGAGGAATCGCCACACTGTCTTCCACAATGGTTGAACTAATTTACACTCCCACCAGCAGTGTAAAAGTGTTCCTATTTCTCCACATCCTCTCCAGCATCTGTTGTCTCCAGATTTTTTAATGATCGCCATTCTAACTGGCGTGAGATGGTATCTCAATGTAGTTTTGATTTGCATTTCTCTAATGACCAGTGATGATGAGCATTTTTTCATATGCTTGTTGGCCTCATGTATGTCTTCTTTTGTAAAGTATCTGTTCATATCCTTTGCCCATTTTTGAATGGGCTTGTTTTTTTCTTGTAAATCTGTTTTAGTTCTTTGTAAATTCTGGATATCAGCCCTTTGTCAGATGGGTAGGCTGCAAACATTTTTTCCCATTCTGTTGGTTGCCGATTCACTCTACTGACTGTTTCTTTTGCTGTGCAGAAGCTGTGGAGTTTGATTAGGTCCCATTTGTCTATTTTGGCTTTTGTTGCCAATGCTTTTCGTGTTTTGGTCATAAAGTCCTTGCCTACGCCTATGTCCTGAATGGTTTTGCCTAGGTTTTCTTCTAGGGTTTTTATGGAAGTACATCTTATGTTTAAGTCTTTAATCCATCTGGAGTTAATTTTAGTGTAAGGTGTCAGGAAGGGGTCCAGTTTCTGCTTTCTGCATATGGCTAGCCAGTTTTCCCAACACGACTTATTAAACAGGGAATCCTTTCCCCATTGCTTGTTTTTATCAGGTTTGTCAAAGATCAGATGGTTGTAGATATGTTGTGTTGCCTCTGAGGCCTCTGTTCTGTTCCATTGGTCTATATCTCTGTTTTGGTACCAGTAACATGCTGTTTTGATTACTGTAGCCTTGTAGTATAGTTTGAAGTCTGGTAGTGTGATGCCTCCCACTTTGTTCTTTTTGCTTAGAATTGACTTGGCTATGCGGACTCTTTCGGTTCCATATGAAGTTTAAGGTGGTTTTTTTCCAGTTCTGTGAAGAAGGTCATTGGTAGCTTGATGGGGATAGCATTGAATCTGTAAATTACTTCGGGCAGTACGGCCATTTTCACGATATTGATTCTTCCTAACCATGAACATGGAATGTTTCTCCATCTGTTTGTGTCCTCTCTTATTTCGTTGAGCAGTGGTTTGTAGTTCTCCTCGAAGAGGTCCTTTACGTTCCTTGTTAGTTGTATTCCTAGGTATTTTATTCTCTTTGTAGCAATTGTGAATGGCAGTTCATTCTTGATTTTGCTCTCTTTAAGTTTGTTGTTGGTGTATAGGAATGCTTGTGATTTTTGCACATTGATTTTGTATCTTGAAACTTTGCTGAAGTTGCTTATCAGTTTCAGGAGATTTTGGGCTGAGATGATGGGGTCTTCTAGATATACAATCATGTTATCTGCAAATAGAGACAATTTGACTTCCTCCTTTCCTAATTGAATACCCTTTATTTCTTTTTCTTGCCTGATTGCTCTGGCTAGAACTTCCAGTACTATATTGAATAGGAGTGGTGAGAGAGGGCATCCTTGTCTAGTGCCAGATTTCAAAGGGAATGCTTCCAGTTTTTGCCCATTCAGTATGATATTGGCTGTTGGTTTGTCGTAAATAGCTTTTATTATTTTGAGATACATTCCGTCGATATCTAGTTTATTGAGAATTTTTAGCATAAAGGGCTGTTGAATTTTGTCAAAGGCCTTCTCTGCATCAATTGAGATAATCATGTGGTTTTTGTCTTTGGTTCTGTTTATGTGGTGAATTACATTAACACATTATTATACATGCTTACACATAGTCACACATCTGCACACACGCACAGAGGCACATTTTCATACATTAACAATACAGAATGGCACATTCTCACATGTATTGAGATATTCACACATGTGAATTGCCATATTTCCATGCATATATACACACACAACAGACACTCTGATACATTTTTGACACATTGAGATACAACATATTCATATGAATTGGCAGACATATATTGATAACACTTGTATAAAGTATACACATGTATATAGTATGAACTTTTGTTGCTGCCACTTCTGCTTGAATGTGTATTAATGGATATAACTGGATGTTATGTTCCCACACAAAATCTAAAAGGTCAAATCCCTAATCTGGTGCATCTTCTAAATAAAATAATGGAAAGAAATCGCCTACCCAAACTCTTATGGATAGGTCTTCTTCTTTTAGATGGAGGGATCTGTGTGCCTTTTCAAACAAGCTTCCTCTGATCCCGTAAGTGTCCTCAACTGGCTTTTCAGTGATCTCCAAAAGTATGCCTTAGGTTTCCAACATGCACTGAGCCCCTCAACTTCTAGCTGTAAACATAAAGTAGGAGACACAGAGGGCGAATGTAACAGATCATCCTCTGGGAACTGCTACAGTGTCTATGCCAATCAAGTGAACATAGATTTGCTGAACAGACCTCAAAACCTACAGCTAGAGATGGCAGCAACTAAAAACACCAACAATAATCAAAGTACTTCAGCTACTTCAGCCAAATCTCTTAGCACTCAGAGAGCAGTCATTTCCCCTGATGGAGAATGTTCTTTGGATGACCTTTCCTTCTACGTCAACCAACTATCTTCTCTGGTAATCCAGATGGCCCGTAAGGAAATCAAGGATAAGTTGGAAGGTAGAAGTAAATGCCTTCATCATTCAATTGTTCCATCCCCTGCTGTGAGCAAGACTGCTTCTGAAATAGCCCACGAAGCCATGGAACTGACTGCTGCAGAAATGTGTGGCACTGGGGAGGAGTGCAAGGAAGGTGGCCAGAAAAGCTTTCTATATAGTGAATTATCCAACAAGAACAAAAGTGGAGACAAACAGATATACCAGAGAGATAGCAAAGAATTTGCAGATTCCATCAGCAAGGGACTTACGGTTTATGCAAATCGGGTGGCATCTGACATGATGTTCTCCGTCATGAAGACCTTGAAAGTGCACAGCTCTAGGAAGCCAATTCCAGCGTGTGTGGTCCTAAAGAGGGTGTTGCTAAACCATGCCAAGGAAATTGTGTCTGATTTGATTGATTCCTGCATGAAGAAGCTGCATAATATTACTGGGGTCCTGATGGCTGACTCAGACTTTGTCTCGGCTGTCAAGAGAAATCTGTTCAACCATGGGAAACAAAATGCTGCAGACATCATGGAGGCCATGCTGAGGCACTTGGTCAGTGCCCTTATTGGTGAGAAGAAGGAGACTAAGTCTCAGCATCTGTCATATGCAACTTTAAAAGCTGGGTCCCGTGATCCCAAATGCAATAACAAGAGTCTTGAACTCTCAGCCATGAAAGCTGAAATGAAAGGGAAGGACAAATGCAAAATGAAATCAGACTCATGCAAGTCACTGACTAGTGCTGAGAAAGTTGGAGAACACATCCTCAAGGAGGGCCTGACCATGTGGAACCAAAAGCAAGGAAACCCATGTAAGATGGTTACCAAAGTATGCTGCAATAAAGATGAGAAAAGAGAAACAATCAGTGCTTCCACAGATTCACTGGCCAAGGACCTGATTGTCTCTTCCCTTAAGCTGATCCAGTACCATCTGACCCAGCAGGCTAGGGGCAAAGATACATGTGAAGAAGACTGTCCTGATTCCACCACCGGCTATATGGCTCAGAGTACTCAATATGAGAAGTGTGGAGGTGGCCAAAGTGCCAAAGCACTTTCAGTGAAACATCTAGAATTTCACGGAGCCCCTGGACCATCCACCTGTCAAAAGGAGAACCAACGCATAGGCTCCCAGAAAATGGACACATCAAACATCGTTCTAAAGCTGATTCAGAAACTGCTTAATGAGAGTTCCAACTGTGAGGATCTATGCGAAGGTGAGAACAAGCATTCAGAGCCTAAGGTAAACAAAGCAACTTCCATGTTCAAGAGACCTGACGAAGGAGAAGAACAATGCCAGGACCATCAAGAATTTGACTTTATCAGTGGGATGAAGCAAGTGAACTGGCATTTTATAGGTCAACTGGTAGAATCTGTGGTAAAGCTCTGCCTTATGGCTGAGTATAGCAAAAATGGGGCAGCCCTCGCTGAGTCGGAAGGAGAAGCAGCCTCAACAAGTAAGCCCACTTTCAGGGGCACCAGATGCATTCACAATGATGCAATGCCACAGAACTATCAAGACCCTCCTGGACATGAAGTAATTGTCAATAATCAGTGCTCTACAAATAGCTTTCAAAAGCAGCTCCGTGCTGTCCTGCAGTGGATTGCAGCCTCCCAGTTTGACGTGCCCATGCTCTACTTCATGGGAGATGATGATGGACAACTGGAAAAGGTAAGTAATGCATCTAAGGCACAAGAAGAAAGTTGGAATGGGCAGAGGCAGGGAGGCAGCACTGTACTTAGAGCCCAAGATCATTCCAGTTTCAAGTCTGTTCTTTACCATGTGCTTCATGAATTGCTTTCAACTCATAAAAAGACACAAAAATAGTGAACCACTAGCTAAGTGGACATCTCGAGGTTTGTGCATTTCGACCAAGAAGAGGAGAGTGAGATTAACGCATTTCATCAGTGACCCTTTTGACAAACTAGTGAAACATTGGGGAATGATTGTTAAGTCTCATGTTTTGAGTTAAGATCCCCCCAAGTACTCTAGAGAGGAGGGGAAAGAAAAGGAAAATGGAGTTCCTCCCTCCCTGAGGTGTTGGAAGTATCAGGGACTAATTTTGTGTTTGAAACTAGTCTCTTATTATTTTCCCTATGTTCCTCCCCCAAACTCATGGGTCCTGCAAGTGCCCTGAGAGTCTTTTCTCCTTAAATTTTATGTCCCAGGTGCCTCACTTGCCTCACCTTAGTCCTGGCTGTGCTCCTCAGATTCCATGGAGGCCAGCATTCATACGTTCATACGTATGTACATTCTCTCTCTTTCTCTCTCTCTCTCTCTCTCTCACACACACACACACACACACACACACACACACACAGACCCCTGACAGCTGGGTTTCCTGCATTAGATGGATTCCAGAAACATCAAATACTTAACCAAGTTATTTTCAATCCAGGAGCCAAGGCCAGACAATCCTCCCTACTCCAAGTCTCATACTTTTTTAGGGAGGTGGGGGAATGGCAACCCCCAAACCTTGACCTAGCAATCAGCACAGACTAACTGAAGGGTCCAGCATCTGGTCAGAAGTATTTAATGAACACAACTAATTTCAGAGTTTGTTTTTGAAGCTCAAAAAAGAAAATATCTTTGGCATTTTGATCTATGTCATTAGAGAAGGTTCAAGGAAAAAGGAAAGCTGTGTCAGCAGCCTCTAGTCCTGTATCTATGATATGCTGTACCCTAATCCTAGAATCATGGGTGGGAAGGTGGTGGATGTAGGTGAAGAAGTTAGGGGTTGAGGGGGTTGGGTGGTAGAAGGGTGTTAGTTCACTTTGTCCAGCAGGTCTTTCCTCCAAAAAGCATCATGCAACTCGCACTAGCTCTGTTTTCCCCACAGCTTCCTCAGGTTTCAGCTAAAGCAGCAGAGAAGGGGTACAGTGTAGGAGGTCTTCTTCAAGAGGTCATAAAGTTTGCCAAAGAACAGCAACTGGATGAAGCTGTGGGAACCATGGCTAAGAAACAGTTGCTGGACTGGCTGCTCACTAACCTGTGAACTGACAACTTCCTTGACTCCTCTTCATCTTAGTCCCCCTAGCAGCATTCCATCCCAGCCAGAACACTCCCACCATGAGGCCAGTCAACTGCACAATACCCAACTGTATTTCCCAATACACTTGAGCAGTTGTCTGGGCATGTAAGAGGTGTCAATAAACTGGGCAAAAGCATGAATAGAAAAAATAAATGTATCATTGTTTTTTTGGTCAGCTATTTCCAAGACAAGGGAAGGGAATTGGTCCATTTTCCAATAACGGGGATACGGTGTTGAACTTGTATTCAGATCTCACCATGGTTATTTTCTGAGCACAGAAGACACAGGGATATAACACATGTCAAGGTCCCTAAGTAATCTGGTGTGTCCAAATAATCTCAATTCACAGTCTATTTAGAGTTTTCCCACCTGTGGCCTTCCTATTTCTCCCTGAACTGCACAACTAACTTGATAATCCCCTTTCTAATCCCAGGGATACAGCTTTCTTGGTTTAGTTGAAGAAACTCTATACCCATTACACTGCCTTGCTACACACACACCCTTCAAAAGTGTTCGCTGCACATAGCTAAATACTACCCAGAACTACAATGGGATCTGATCCTCTCCCGTTGTGAATAAAGCTTCCTTATAAGGAATTTTCTTCAATTGATGAGATTTCCTTATCTTCTTCCAGTCTGAAAGAAAAGTTTTCCAAGAACATAAACCTAGGATGGGTAAATTTTGGGGGGGCCAATCTCCCAGTGTCTTCTCTGGGAATAACAGTAAGTTCCCAGATTTGGTCTGTGTGTCCTATAAGTCAATCGTAGTGCTAGCATTCATTGCAAACCAGATCAAGAAAGTGGTTTCAACCCTGTGGCCCTTGTTACCTAGTTTGCTGTATGCTGTCACGGCATGTTTTGGCACTCTTGAGGCGTTGTGGCTTAGTAGAACAAGCACAGGACGAGGTGTCCTTCTGGACTCAACAGTCAAAGCTTTGCCTCTTACTAGTCACATAGCCTTAGGCAATCCTGCAGACTGAGCCTGTTCATCTGTAAAATGTAGCTAAAAATTACCCTTACATTGTTTATAGGTTAAACTAGAGGAATCCATGTGATGGTGTTTTGCACAGGGTGAATTTTGTTACAAATGTAGATATGTAAATGATATGTGACTCTCAATGCCAACCCTAACACAGTTATGAGTGCTCTCTTGATATATTTCAGAACTGAAAGCATATCCTCTGAGTATAGGACCCAGAGAGACACTTTTTGGGGGAAGTTAAGAGGCACACGGGCAAACTTTGCCAACTACTCCACAATGCCTGACCCAGTCAGATAGAAGTAAAACAAGCTTCTTCAAAGCAGGACCTTTAAAACCCTCTAGCTGGGCTGGAAGCTCATCGAACCTTTTTCAGTTTCACCCCACCCCATGAAAATCTTTATAGTTAAGCCATCATAGATCTTTCTCTTTGCCCTTGAAGAAAATCCTTAATAAACAAATCTTGAGTCCCAGGGCTACATTTCTAATGACTCAGTCCTCCCTGAGCACAGCTGGATCCCATAGCAGTTTACTTCCTTGATTAATTTGGCTCTTACCTTGCTCCTGATTTTTATTATGAGGCAGCCATGGGGATTCCTTAAAACGTGGAAATAGAGCAAAGGAAGTTACAAGTTCTGTTAAATAAAAGGGGTTGGGGCAAGATGGTCTCTCAGGGCCTTTCCAGCTCTGACGTTTGAGAATTATACGAACAAGTTTCTTTTCCATAATTTCTCAGGGAAACTTATGTGGATGGAGTAAGTTCAGGGTGAGGAAACTTGATTTTTGCCAGAGCTAACTGACAGATTCCAGCAGAGAAAGGAATGCTTTGGGCCACAAGGACCCTGACAAGGGTCTGGCAGAGCTCAATAGCCCTTGGGGTTTATTCCTGGAGAATAAGACCCTGGCCTTTGACCTTTCTAAATGAAGAAGTAATCCCAGGCATCCCAATAGCAATGTGGCCGTGCTCAATGCCAGCAGCTGGAAAAGGACAAGGATTTCTACTGAGCTGAGAGTCCGGCATATAGTAAGAAAGGGGCAGCCGGGCGTGGTGGCTCAAGCCTGTAATCCCAGCACTTTGGGAGGCCGAGGTGGGTGGATCACGAGGTTAAGAGATCGAGACCATCCTGGTCAACATGGTGAAACCCCGTCTCTACTAAAAATACAAAAAATTAGCTGGGCATGGTGGTGCGTGCCTGTAATCCCAGCTACTCAGGAGGCTGAGGCAGGAGAATTGCCTGAACCCAGGAGGCGGAGGTTGCGGTGAGCCGAGATCGCGCCATTGCACTCCAGCCTGGGTAACAAGAGCGAAACTCCGTCTCAAAAAAAAAAAAAAAAGAAAGGGGCGAAAGGAGCAGAAAAGGATATCACAATTCCTCCTGGCAGGCGGTACAATTGGCTTAATATTAACAGTTTTGGTGTCTCTGATATCAGGCTTCCATATCAAAACAAAGTTATAAGCAGAACTTGTCTGGGAGGTTATTACAAGGCCAGGACTAGGCTGGAATGAGGTGAGAGAGGTACTTGCCTCAGAGATCAAAAAACTCCGTAATCAAATACTATATAAATAACTAAAAATTAATACAAAAAAATCATGATGAACAAAATTTCAAAAATTTTTATACACAGGATCAGTAACAGAGCTATGCCAAGCCATAATGGAGCCTGAGACAAAAGGAAAAATTAATTTGTAAGACTGATTTCATGGGAGTAATGTTAGAGAAACAGGAGCCTAAGAGAGCCAGGGTGACATCATTTTAAAATCAGCTCCATCTTAAAACTAGCGAGACACATCTCTTGCCAGTCACGGCCCATGGTCAAAAGATGTTTATGGCTGAGGAAACAGCTTAATAATACCTGTAAGGATGAATGCCCATGACAGCAGAATGTCCAGATGTCCCAATATCACATAGCAATATCTGCTTTTAAGTTGATTATAGTCATGCTTTGATGTGCTTACACACTAAAATGCCAAGAATAGTTTTCTTTACATCAGCAAAATAAATTGTCATGCTGTTAGCCCACCCGCACGTAGACATAATTTAGTTTTTCCATGGATAATAAGACCGCTACATAAGAAAACTTAAAGGCAAGGCATTCCTCCTCTTGCTTTCTGAGGACGCCCTACTCTGTAACTGAGCAGCGTTCAATAAACTGTCTCTTCTCACCGCACTCTACGACTTGCCTTGATTTCCTTCTTGCATGAGATCCAAGAAACCTCTCTTGGGGTCTGGATCAGGACCTCTTTTTCTGACAACAGTAACACTTTCTGGGAGATTGCCAAGGCAGCATTTAGAGAATGTGTTGCCCTTAAAGCCTGTATCAGTATAAAACAAGAAACAGTGACGTCCTGCCTAAAGAACTTAAAATCTTTAAAGTAAAATAAAATCCAGGCTTAAACTAAAATCCAGTGTAAACCCAAATCCACGTTTGCCTCATGTCAAATAACAAAAGATTATAAAAGGGGAAATAAAATTTGAAAAAAGGAAGAAGACCAAACAGGGAAAGCAAAGTTTTGCTTATGTCTTAAGAAATCAGAAATCAGAGATGGGGTTGGGGAGGGTAGGTGTTACAGTGTTTTCTCTCTTGTTTAACATGATAAGAGCACATGTTTCCCAAAAAAACCTCATATTGGATTTATTCTGGGTAAAAACAGGAGCCACACAAGATTGCTCATGTTATAATTCTACCTTAAAACAATGCTAATAATGAAAGAAGAAAAATAAACAAAAAGTAGAAATATAGGAGTGATAGAAATAAAAATGCCACTTTTGCAAATGGTATATTTGTACATCAGTGAAAATCAAATCCCAAATACCAACGGCAATGAAGGAGTTTTGCAAAGGTATTACCAGGAGATACTGGTGAGCTGTAAGAATTTGCCTTTTGCAAAGGTATTACCAGGAGATACTGGTGAGCTGTAAGAATTTGCCATCAATTAAAACAGGTCCAGCTGCTTTCTCTCCAGTGACTCAGAGACATGTAAAAAGTTCACTGCTTTTCCCGAGCCAAAACCTCTGTGGCGTCAGAACATAAAATAAATCTAAAAGAATCTGTTGAATTCCTATATCATAAGGCCACCCTGCCAGAAAGCGGAGTCTACTTACAATTGTGACAGTAATATTAAACATTTGGGCATTAAAGGAGGCAAGAAATTACATTTACCCAGCACTTATTGAGTACCAAACAGTACTCAGTGCTTTGATGCTTTCAAAAACCTTGTGAGATAGTTTCTTGCTAGCTGCTTTTTATGGATGAGAAATTAATGAGTCAGGCCTTTTGCAAGGTCATCTAACCAGTTAGTGGGAGAATTGGGATTCAAATCCAGGTTTGCCTCATGTCAAATTCTATCACATTGTCTTCCCATTAATCCAGATCCATGCTTATTAAAGAACAAACAATAAAACAAAACATGAATGGGAAAAAATAAAGGAAAACAGATGAATAGTAAAAATAGACCATGCTCTTGACTGGTAAAACTAAATTCAACAAAACAACACTCTCTAATTCAACATATAGGTCTTATATAGCACTAATTCAAATATTTATGGGATAGTTTCAGTGTCTCTTTCAAGATATTTATTAATTGCAAAGGGAAAAGTAGTAATTTTACAATGGAGAAACCTGTTAGTCACATCTTAATTAGATGGTCAAGGCCAATATCACCAGGAAAGACATAATGATATCATGTATCTCCTGATACAATGTGATAAGAAGGGCATATCGCTTCTGTGGCATTCTTGTAAAAAACACATAACCCTCATCTAATCATGAGAAACCATCGGACAAACCCAAATTGCAGGGCATTCTACATAATACCTAGCCAGAATTGACTGCAGAGGTCTCAAGGGAACACTTTAGGGTGATAATAATGTTCTATATATCTTGAGAGAGGCAATATTTAACACAGGGGTCTATGTTTCTCAAGACTCATTAACTTGTATGCTGAGAATCAGTGAATTTTATTCTATCTAAATTATATCTCAATAAAGTTATTTTTAAACTGTTTAAACTTAAAAAGTACTTAGAAGGAAAAAAATTCCCTTTCCAGTGCTAAAAGTTTCTTTGCTCTCCTGCCTCTTTCCAGAAACTCTCAAATTTAGCGAGTCTTTCTGACTTTGGGCTCTGAGCAACCATTACCTTACAACCCTCCTTCCTGCTACATCCACTTGTCTATGGTGGCCCAGAGTAGGACCTTGGAAGTCCCCTCTTCATGAGGACTTCCCTCCCAGAACCTAGCTACATATCCAAGGTGAGAAGGTCTCTAGCTTAACTCCTTCTTGTCATGAAAGTCACTGCCCCAGAAGAGCCCTCCTTCTTTCACTGCCTTATCTCCCATAGTTACTTTGTATCGCATTGCCCTGTTTAATTTTTATTGCTTTGATACATACCTTTTATTGTTATCTACTTGCTTACTGATTGTCCTCTTCCATAAAATGGTAACTTCAGGAACACAGGGACCTGTCTGCCTTGCTCACCACTGTACCCTCAGTGCCCAGCACAATGCCTGGCACACAGTAGCCATTCAATAAATGTTTACTGAATAAGTAACAATCCATCTATTTCAGTGTCTTCTGGTGAGGAAAAATAACATTGAATATGGGAAATCAGAAAATTTGTCATTAACCATGGTCATCTCACTTCATGTAGCCAAGTCTTAGTTTCCTTACCTCAAAAATTGGAATTCTAACCAATAATCTTTTATACCTACCTCTTTAGAAGTGTTATGTACATCAAAAGAGGTGATTATGTTTGAAAATATACCTAAATGTGCCTATTAAAGCTTCAATATGGTTGGGTATGGTGGCTGAGGCCTGTAATCATAGCACTCTGGGAGGCCAAGACAGGTGGATCACTTGAACTCAGGAGTTCGACGCCAGCCAAGAAAACATGGTAAAACCCCATCTATATAAATACAAAATTTAGTCAGGCACAGTGGCACTTGCCTGTAGTCCCAGCTACTTAGAAGGCTGAGGTGGGAGGATCACCTGAGCCTGGGATGTTGAGGCTACAGTGAGCCAAGATTGAGCCACTGCACTCCAGCCTGGGTGACAAGACCTTTCTTGAAAAAAAAGAGCTTTGATACAAAATAATAATAACGTCTAACATTTCTTGAGCTTTTACTGTGGGTCAGGCATTCTTCTAAGTGCTTTTCAGTAGCATATCATGTAATCCTCCCAAAAGCCCTCTAAGGTAGGTATTACTGTTATCCCATTTTGCAGATGAGGTGATGGAGACCTGGAAAGGCTGAGTAACTTGCCTAAGGTCACAGAGCTAGGAATTGGGTAGAGCTGTGATTCAAAAACACAGATAGGCTTCAAAGCTTCCATTCTATACTACTTCATAGAACACCAGGACCTTGTGCATAATGTCATATATCAGGATAAATCCTGGCATAGTTCAGGTAACACTGACAGAATGGAGTAGAAACATCTAGGAGGTGACAGGAACCTCTAGAGTAGAGTGGGTGGTTGGCTGGAAAGAATCCACACTGGTGGACAGGCACAGGTTTTCAAAGGATATTACTGGCATAGACCACAGCCCAGAAGAAGGCTGAATGCTATCTTAAGGAATTTGGCATCCCCCAAAGCAAACCAACACAGTTCCTGAGACTCACAGAGCAGACAATATCCCCAAGGAGAAGGATACTTAATGTTCAAAGTGCAGCCTCACAGAACAAGTATGGAGTTTGCATTTGCTCCCAGGGCTCAGGGCTGCTCTTTGTTGGGGGTGGAGGGGAACCAGAGCAAAAGAGCAACAAAAGACAGACTGGCACCCTTGCACTCTGTCAGGAGAAAAGGACAGTTCCTGATGGTATCCAACCAGTGCATGCCAGAATATGTGAGGTAGAAGGAAAGAAGGGGTTACAGACAGTTGGGGTGATCAGGGAACTTGCCAATCAGTAGGAAAGGATTTCAACATTTGAATAGCTATGGGGCTGTGCTGGTGCCTCAAGTCTGAAATGCCCCTCCCAGGGTAGAAGATTTTTACTTTCTCTTACCTTCCTGAAGCCTCAGGGCCTGGCTAAGAATTTAATTTTAGGTAACACCTGGGGCGAGCCCAGCTGAAGAAAAGGTAGAAACCCATGCAGTTCCAGCCTCACTTGATCACACTGTCTTATAATATCTTGTTTCCATGTCTGCCTTTCCACCAGGCTACAGATAACTTGTAATAAATGAACAGATAAGCACCTAACACCTACTAGGCAGCCAGCCAATCAATGTTTGCTGAGTAACAGATAACTGTGTGCTGAGCCAGGCCCTCTGCTAGGCTCTTCTTACAAATTGTCGCATCTGATTTTCAAGGCGCCTCTGTTGGTAGCCCCAATTCGCAACTGAGGAAATGAAGGCACAGAGGATCAGAAACTTGTCCACATCTGGGATGAAGCCTAGGCAAAATGAGGCTGGAGTCTGTACTCTTCACCACCACACTTGACTTGAGTGGCTGGTGGGTGCCCATCCATGTGCAAAACTTCAGAGGTGAATAAAGACATGGCTTGCTTAGGAATCCAGGAGACATATGGCACCAGAGGAGAGGGTGTGTGAAGGGGAAGTGAAGGGTGACAAAGCTAGAAAAGTTAGTGGGCATCAGATTCCTATGTGGATTCACTGCCAAGTTCAAGGAGAAACCATTTGAAGGGTTTGAGCCTCACAGTTTCAGAGTAAACTTTGTGTTCTGGAGTGCTCACTCAGTCTGCTATGGGAAGGATAGATTGGAGGGAGCCACATGCTGCTTAACTGTTCTTTACTTCCTTTGCTTATTTCTGTTTTTTTCCCCTCCTTTCATTTTTCCTTTTTAAAATGTCAGGTTCATTGGATTTTACTAAAGGTTAAAAGGATTTCTCCAGAGCTGAACCAACGCACCTCTTGGGGGACAGGTGGGGGAGGTAAAGGGTGCTCCCTTATGACCTGCTGAAAAACCCCAGCTGTGATGGAGACAGTTGATGAAAGGGAGGGTGCTAGGTTTTCATTTTCCTTCCCTAAGGTTACACTTGGCCTCCACGCCTTTATTTGCCACTGTCACTCCCATCAGATGCCAGAAACAGTAGAAGGCAAACTCCATACTCTCCCCCATCTCCAAATGCCAAAGGGATATATTTTCTATGACCTTGACATGGTTTCACACAGCACTTCCCAAAAGATGATAAATCATGTCCCAGAACTCAGCAGGAGAGGAAAGCAAAATAAAACACCCTGATCTGCTAACTTTCCTCTGGGGGGCTGACAGTATCTGGCTCCCAAAGGCCCTGCTTTTGGAAAAGAAATTTCTCCTGTTGGAGATTTTGGGTGCCTTTGTCAATGAGTCCTGTGGCACAGACTATCTGCTGGAGGGAAGGGAGGACTTGCCAGGAAAATCTCCTCTGGCACCAAATGGTCCACTTCTGAACTGATAGAGCAACTTAGTTCTCCCCATCCTGATGCAAACCCTAACCAGGCACACCTAGAATGACTTGTCGTATCTCTCTATCCTCCTTTGAGTCCAACCTTTGGGTTCCTTTCCTACTTCTCTGGTGCTTTCTCCCAGTCTCTTTCAAAGAACCCTCTTTCTCTGACCATCTGATAACCGCTTACCTACTCAGGATCTATCCTTGTGTTGCTCCTCTTCTCACCAGTCCCACTCCCTAGCTGCAGCCACTTTACAGAGGGTGGGTGGACGGGCCTAGCTGCAACATTGCCAAAGAGAACTCATGCCAGAGTTTGGATTCTGGAGAACGGCAAGGACCATGGTCTGGAGGCAGAGGAGGGTGTGAGATGAAGTTCTTTCAGTGGTATTTCTTCGCTGGGATCCCACAATGTTTGAAATATAGATTCCCAGCCCATCTGTCCCATCCCAACTCCAGGGAAATTCTCGATTCCGTTGTTTGGGGTTGTAAAACAAGCATGTGTATTTTGCAAAACTTCAAGTGATGTCATGTTACTCCATTTTATTTTGAAAAAATTAAAACTTATGGAAAAGTTGTAACACTAGTATAATGAGTACCCATATACCTTTCATCTACTTCAACAATTGTTCATATTTTGCCATCTTGCTTTATCTATCCAGCACACAACTAAAATTGTGTGCATATATATAATAATTATTATATAAAATTATTATTTTGCTGAACCATTTGAAAGTCAGTGTAGACATCATGATATTCAATCCTAAATACTCCAATGTGTGTCTCCTAGGAGCTAGGACATTCTTCCACATACAATTCATAGTCAATTTTCCTTAAATATGCTAATAATAGTCTCTACGGCTGTTCCCCTCTGCTCTATCCAATGTCCCCTTAATCTCCTTTAATCTAGAAAAGGTCCCAGACATTTTTTCCTGTCCTTTAATGACATTGTCACTTTTTAAAGAGTCTAGGCCAGGCATTTTGCAAAATGTCCAAGAGGTTTTGGTCCACAAAGAAGAATGAGAAGAGTGAACAGCTTAAAGAACAGCTTGGAGAGGTCATGACCAGTCAGTGAACTGAAGGTCAAATTGGAGAGAGCACCACAGGTTAGGAACTACATGAAAACTGGAAAGCAGTCAGGAGTGAAGTGAGGAAGATTAGTGGCTGGGTAGGTAGGTTGCATGGCTAAAAACATAAGGTCACAGTAGCCATTTGTCCTGTGGCTATAAATACCCAAACATACACAGCAGTGACTCACACAGTGATTTCTTCCATCCTCTCAACAGTCTCCTGAATCCCAGGGCCTTATAATTGAACTATCTACTGGACATACACAGATATTTCTTAAGCAAACACTATGTGTCAGACAGTGTTGTAAGCACATTGCATGTATTATCTCATTTAACCTCCACCACAACAAACTCTCCAGGAGGCAGAAACTAGGAATGTCTCTCTTTGAGGGTGAGGAAACTGAAGACAGAGGGGTGGCAGCTTGTTTGCGGTCAACACAGCTAGTAAGTGGTGTTACCAGAATTTGAACTCCAGAGGCTTCACATTTCTAACTTTTATATTTTAAAGTATTATTCTGTAAAATTGGCTTTTTCCTCTTTTGCTTTACAGTTCTATAAATTTTAACACATGTATATATTCATGTAACTACCATCACAATCAGGATACAGAATATTTCTATCACCCCCAATAAACTCCTCTGCTGTCCCTTTAAGAGTCATCACCCCACCCCACCTATGGAGACCGTTGCTATTCTTTATTCTGCAGCCTTGTCTGGTCTCGCAGCCACTCAAAAATCTCTTTTTTTTTTTGAGACGGAGTTTCGCTCTTGTTACCCAGGCTGGAGTGCAATGGCGCGATCTCGGCTCACCGCAACCTCCGCCTCCTGGGTTCAGGCAATTCTCCTGCCTCAGCCTCCTTCAAAAATCTCTTATAATTCCCTTTCCTGATGTTTGCTTTTGCACAAGCTTTTTCATTTTCCTCTAATTCACTTGTCTCCATTGGGTATTGGATTCCACATGAGTCAAACTAAGAGACAGCAACAGATCTGTAACACACTTTAAGTGGTTTTATAATTTGGTCTTACAGAAGTATACAGTTGCCTGGATAATTCACAGTCATTTGCATTTGCATTTTAATCCAATGGGAGGAAATAAGAATAGAAACTATGCACTGGTGGCCTACTGCATGTCAGCTCTGTTCCCATGGCTTTCCGTATCACTTAATCTCATTAGCATTCCTATGGGATGGGTACTATCATTACCCTGTTTCACAGATGGGAAAACCTAGAATCAGAGAGATTCCCTGATTTGCCAAGATTAGTAGAGACTTCAGAGCTGATATTCTTATCACATATTCCGTGTTTGAGAAGCTAGGAGTTGATAACACTTTCCATTCACACCAGGCATGGTGGCTCCCGCCTGTAATTCCAGCACTTTGGGAGGCTAAGACGGGAGGATGGTAGGAGTTCAAGATCAGCCTGAGCAACATGGAGAAACCACATCTCTACAAAAAATACAAAAATTTTCCAGGTATAGTAGCACATGCCTGTAATCTGAGCTTCTCTGGAGGCTGAGGTGAGAGGATCAACTGAGCCTGGGAAGTGAAAACTGCACTGAGCTGTTATCACGCTACTGCCCTCCAGACTGGGTGACAGAGTAAGATCCTGTCTCGAAAAGAAAAAATTTACACAGTGAAAGGATAACTCAGGAAAAGATGATGAGCTATCCTGTCCTTATGCTTTTAACATCCCAATATGTGGTCTCCCTTAGACAGTGGCCAACTGACAGTCTCTCTGACTGTCACTGTCTGACCTTCCATCCAGCTTTCTAGTTCCATAAAAGTTCAATCTGGAAGTTCAGCCTGCACTCCTGGTGGACGCTTTTAGAGGCTTTCTCCCCATTCTTGTTCAGCTGGCAAAAGGGGAGTGTCAGTGTGCCTCAGATCCCTCTCTTCAGGTTTTGGGATTTCCCTGTGTTCTCTGGAGTTAGATTGTCTGACCAGGAAGAAATACATTCACCTGATAGTCCTACCAAGTCATAGGTAAGCATGGGAGAAATATGTACATACAAGATCAAAAGTACCTCCATATAGCTAGGCCTCTCCTCAACACATACTCACACGCTTTCACACACACTCATACTTTCTGAAAAAACATTCTAAGGCCAACGTAATGGCAACATTAAACAGGAGCTGTGGGGAAAAGCATCTTCGGTTTTATAATAGAAAGGCTGTGGAACCTGTCAGACCTGGGCTCCACTCCTGGTTTTGCCACACACTAGCTCTGTGACCTTGAGCAAGATGACCGCTCTGTGTGAGCCATTTTCCAGGGGATCCATGTGGCCTTCTTCTAAACTGTTAAGCCCCCGTCATCCCTTTAATCCCCCACCATGTCTCCAATCATGTCTCCAATCATGTCTGCTCCTGTTTTGGATTCTTCCCCAAACCCAGGCATTCATTCAACTTCTTTTTTTTCTCCTTCAAAAAGCCTCAGGCTTCAGCTTTCTCAAGATTGGCTCAAGTGTGGGATCCAGGCCTGCAGGTCTCCCTTTCCTTGCTGCCCCCAAAGACAAGCAACTATGGCCTGGCACATGGGAAATTCTGACTAATCTGGTACTTTTCATTATTTTCATTCAAGGATTTTGCTGTCAGCCCCTTCAGGAAAACAGAGAGGCATTCACAGAAATTAATAACACTGGAATATTGACAAAATTTCCAGAATAATAGAAAGTCTCAACATCACATGTTACACCTTAAATATATTCAATAAAAATAGACACAGATAATGGATGCTTGGATGCAAGAAAGGGGGAAAATAGACATATGTATTTTTTAGAAAGAAAGCTCTCTGAGTCTCTGTCCCTGTTGTTTTGTCCTTGATGCTCTTGCTAGATGCTACCCTGAAGCTCCAGGAGCCTTCTGTTCAATTCCATTTCTCGAAATAGAGCTCGCGAATTCTCTCATTTGTCACTGACCACCTGCGTAATCTTGAGCAAGTCACTTAACCCAAATCTCAGTGGATATAGTATCTCCTGCTGCTTATTTCCACTCACTTTCTTCTTTTCTCAAAAACAATCTTTCTCTATGTCATTGTTCCCCTCATCTGGAACACTCTCCCCAACTCCTATTCCCAGTCTTTGCACTACTAGCAACTTCATCTTTAGGTCTCAATTTAAATATCCCCTCCAAAAGAGGCCTTCTCTGCATGCCAAGTCTAAAGTACACCCTTTACCCTGTGACTTTCTCTCTGTATTTTCTTCCTAGCAGTTATCACAATCCAATGGCATCAAAGGATTTTTCGTTGTTTGTTTTTTAAGTAACTGGGCCAGGCACAGTGGCTCATGGATGTAATCCCAGCACATTGCAAGACCAGTGTGGGAGATTGCTTAAGCCCAGCAGTTCAATAGCAGCCTGGGCAACATAGGGTAACGCTGTCTCTACAAAAACATGTTTTAAAAATTAGCCAGGCATGGTGGCATGCACCTGTGGTCCCAGTTATTCAAGAGGTTGAGGTGGGAGGATCTCTTGAGCCTAGGAGGTCAAGGTTGCAGTGAGCCATGATCCTGCCCCTGCACCTAGTGTGGGGGACAGAGTGAGGCCCTGTCTCAAAGTAATAATAATAATAATAATAATAACTGGTGGTGGGGAGTAGAATTTATTGAAGATGGAGAGACTGAAGGAAGGGTCACACTTTCTCTTCTCTGTTTTGGATTCTTCCCCAAACCCAGACATTCATTCAGCTTTTTTTCTCTCCTGAGCTGTATGCTCTGGCTGTCCCAAGCTCCAGATTCTTCTCTCTCTCTCATCAGAATTGTCCCTAACCCCCACATTTACCTCAGTTTCTTAGCCTCTGGAGAGTCTTTTTTTTCTCTAGATAATTATGTAAAAACGGACACAGCCTCATTTGCTTCTTTCCCTGCCACATTTTCCCTACCACCACCAGAGATAAATATTATTATGCATTTGGGATGTAATGTTTTGGTTCAAGACTGTGGGCTTCCTGAGGAAAAGAATTCAACTCTCATCTTCCACATCCCCTACCCCAAGCACAGGGCTCAGTCGGTATTTGATGAATGCAGGGAAGAGTGGACTTTCTGTTTTCCTTTGCATACTCTTTATTGGTTCCACTCTCACAGGGGCAGGAGAAGGTGGGCTCAGTCCTATGAGGGATACAAGAGCAGTGCCTACTTTTGAGGTACTTATGATTAATTGAGGAGAGAAGACAAACGCACAAGGCAGTGTATTCTAAGGGCCACGTGAAGGGACCAAGTATTGTTGGAGTTCATAGGAAAGACTGGCGTAGGCCCAGGAGGTCTCAGAGCTGAAGTAGTATCTAAGTTGGGTGTTAAAGAAAGGGAAGGTCTTGGTTAATCATCTGGTAAGTAAGGAGAGCATTAGAGGACAAAAGCAACCCAAGCGAGTAAGTGGAAGAAGGAATAGAAATACTTCCTTGGATACAGTGGTGTCTGGTAGGTTTCTCTCTGATAAATCATCATCTACAATTAACTGCTGATCTATGCCTGGGGTCCCCAAAGCAGCCTTTCATTCAAAAGCAGCTCCTCTAATCACCACTTGGGGATTCTAAAGGCTAGCTCACAGGTCGCTAGTTTCACAAATAGTCCTAAATTGTATTCTGGATCTGTTGTATGAGTCCAGTGGATGTGTACTGAGGAATATGATGGTCTGCTGCACAGGCGGGGCCTATCCAGGAGTGTTAGTAGCAATATAACTTGATATTTTATTTAACAAACACTTATACATTCATCTATAATATAAACATATAAACACATGGCATTTACTAGTGCTAGGTATTATTCTAAGTACTGCAATATATTAACTCATTAACAAATATCAACCTTGGGCAAGCGTAGTGGCTCATGCCTGTAATCCCAGCACTTTCAGAGGCTGAGGTGGGAGGATCACTTGAGACCAGGAGTTTGAGACCAGCCTGGGCAACATAGTGAGGCCTCTTCCCTACAGAAAATATAAAAATTAGCCAGGTGTGGTGGTGCACACCTGTAGTCCCAGCTACCTGGGAGGCTGAGGTGGTTGGATCACTTGAGGCCAAGAGTTTGAGACCAACGTGGGCAATATTGTGAGACTTCATCTCTACAACAAATAAAACAAATTAGCGAGGCATAGTGGTGGTTGCTGTGGTCCCAGTTACTCAGGAAGCTGAGTTGGGAGGACCGTTTGAGCCCAGGAGTTCCAGGAGTTCCAGGTTACGGTGAGCTGTGATCACGGCACTGTAATCCAGCCTGGACGACAAAACGAGAACTTGCCTCAAAAAAAAAAAAAATCAGGCTGATCTGAGTGCAGTGGTGTTTACAACTAATGATCACAACCAGTTATAGATTTTTTTTGTTGCTTCTTTACTTCCACTGCTTCACTTGACTAGAAAAAAAAAATTCAACCTTGTGCTGGCCCGTGAGGCAGTTGCTATTATTATCCTCATTTTAGAAATGAGTAAACTGAGGCACAGAGGGGGTTGAGTTACTTACTTGTGGCCACACAGGTAGTGAGCAGTAGAGCTGAGATTCAATCAGTTCTTAACTGTTATACTATAGTGTCTCTCATTACAAAAAATCTTTGATGAATGATTGAATTAAGGTCCTTTAAATCCAGTTAAAGGAATCTCGAGACTATTCTTTTTCTTTTTTTTTCTTTTTCTTTTTTTTTGATCAACTTACTGATTAATATTCCTTTCTTTAAATAAACTTCTTATTTTAGGATACTTTTAGATTTACATAGAAGTTACAAAGAATTCACGTATACCCTTCACCCAGTTTCTGCTTTTCTTAGCCTGTTACATAACCAAGGTCAAAATTTAGAGATCAACATTGGTAGCTTCTGTTAACTAACTTCAGACTTTATTCATATTTTTTTACCTGTTTTGCCACTAATGTCCTTTTTCTGCTCCAGGATTCAATCCAGGATACCACATTTCAATTAGTCATTGTGTCTTCTTACTCTCCTCTGGTGTGTTAGTTT
Organism: Aotus nancymaae; assembly: GCF_030222135.1. Classification (NCBI taxonomy): domain Eukaryota; kingdom Metazoa; phylum Chordata; class Mammalia; order Primates; family Aotidae; genus Aotus; species Aotus nancymaae. The sequence continues at coordinate 9,349,860 of NW_026988472.1, forward strand.
GTCAGCTTTTCCTTGAAACTAATGACCTTTACAGTTTTTAAACATATTGGTCAGGTATTTTGGGGAATGTCCCTCAATTTGGGTTTGTCTAATGTTTTCCTGATAACTAGACCAGAGTTGTGGATTTGAGGGCAGAATATCACAGAGGCGAAGTGCCCTTCTCATCTAATGGTGTCAGTGGGTACATAATATCCACATGACTTAGCATTAGCAAGTTAACCTTAATCACTTGGCCAAGATAGTGTTTGTTGGGTTTTTCTACCATAAAGTTACTGTGTTTCCATTTCTATATATATTTCTACATTATGGATGCATTATTTTGAAGTGAGTTATTAAGTCCAGCCCACACTCAAGAGGGAGGGTATTAAGCTCCACCTCCTAGAGTAAGGACTTATCTAAATATATTATTTGGAATCATTCTATAAGGAAAATTTGCTCTTTCTCTCCCATTTATTTACTTGTTCAATCATTTATTTATATTCATCATGGACTCATGTATTTTATACTTTGGGTTATAATCCAATACTATGTATTTAGTATTGGATTATATATGTTATTTGGATTAACTACATTATTTCTTCCTTCTTGTCCTCTCTGTTTCTTTGAAAGGTTACTGACTTGCAAATCCACAATTCCTTATTTGTGGGCTTGTTTAAAGCAGAAACTATCTGAATAACATTCTGGTAGACAGTTTGGGGAGGATGTGCATGCATGCACCTACTTTACAAATAAGGAAATTGATCATGTTAAATGAGTCAAGCATGCTTATACAGGATGTGACGGAATCTTATACAAGAATTGTCTCTCCAAAAATCTCAATAAGTAGATTTCCATTATCAGCCTTCACATCTCTAGTGACATGAAGCTCATTAGCTCACAAGGCAGCTCTTTTGCTGTAGAGTCTGCTCCATTCCTAGTGGGACTGCAGGCATCCAGGTAGTAGAATTGGGAGACGGAAAGTGAGATGGTGGCCTTGTAGAGAGCAGACTATGAGGGAACAGCTGGCAAGAAAAGGGATTTGACTCGAGAGGAAGCAGCAACTGAATCTAGGGTGGTAAAACTGAAAACTGGTGTGTTTACCAGGATTTCAGGAAAGCAGTTCTCTGCCAGGCTGACAAAGTGTTTGCAGAGAGAGAGACTTGTAGTGACCACCCCCCACCACAGCCCATGCCCTAGCTGTCCACTGTTAACATCAGTAGACAACTTTCAGTTATTTTATTACTCTCTTGGCCCACCCCCTGTATATCCACTCTTAAATATAAACTATATTCATCAAGGCAACAAATATTTCTTGAGCACCCACTGTATATGCTGTTGCCATGGATGAGTTGGAAAGGCAGTGTGTGTGTATGTGTGTGTTTAGGAAGTGTGTAGGTAGGTGTGTAGGAGGTGACAAAAGACTTTCTGTTGCTCATATACACTTGGAATAAATTAATTTAAGTATTTCCGCATCCCTTTATGCTTGATTTTTAAATGAAGTATAGCTGATTGAGACATAATTCACACAGCATACAATTTGCCCATTAAAAGTGTACAGTTCAGTGGTTTTGGTATATTCACAGACGTGCATAACCATTGCCACAGTCAATTTTAGATCATTTTCATCACCTCAAAATGAAACCATTTAGCTATCATTCACTATTCATCCACCCCCTTCCCCAAGCCCTAAGTAATTACTAATTTACTCTCTGTCTCTATACATTTCCCTATTCTGGGCTTTCATATGAATAGAATCGTATAGTATGTGGTCTTTTGCAACTGGCTTTTTTCGCTTAGTATGATGTTTTCAAGGTTCATCCATTTGAGAGCATATGTATCAGTACTTCATTCCTTTGATAGCTGGATAATATTCCATTGTATGGATATATCACACTTTGTTTATCCATTCTTCTGTTGATGGACATCTGGTTCATTTCCACCTTTTCACTATTGTGACTAATGCTGCTATATATATTCATGAACAAATGTCTCTATAGGCTATGTTTTCATTTTTCTTGGGTATATACCTAGGAGTAGAATTGCTGAGTCATATGGTAACTGTATATTTAATTTTGGGGGAACCACCAGACTGTTTTCTAAAGAAGCTGGACCATTTTGTGTTCCCATCAACAGGTTATGAGCTCTCCCATTTCTCCACATCTTCACCAATACTTGTTATCTGTCTTGATTCTAGACAGCCCAGATGGTATGCAGTGGTACCTCATTGTGATTTTGATTTGTAGAATCCTTGAGGACTCATGATGTCTGAGCATGTTTTCATGGGCTTATTCAGCATTCTTACATCTAATTTGGAAAATCGTTTATTCAAAATCTTTGCCTGTTTTTGAATTGGGTTATTTGTCCTTTTATTATTGGATTGTAAGGGCTCCTTATGTATTCTAGGCACAAGTCCTTTATTCTTTTTCCCATCACTTGGCTGAGATTCATGTCTGGTAGGAAACCTTACAAAACATACCTTGTTTTCAAGTTGATAGTGTAGGGAAGAAACAGCCTCAAACACAGAGCTGGAGATGTGGAGAAAGGACTTTCAAGAAGTCTGGCAGCCCATGAAGGGGTTCCTAGGCCAAGGGGAGGCTATATCTAACTAGCTGGCTAGCAGTGCTACTGTACATAACTAAAAATCATTTGACCACGTCCAGACTTTATTAAGTGGTGCTCTGTCTGAGGAAAGCCTCACTCTTGCTAGTGCTCAGTAGTCTCAGCTTCTCATCTTGGAACAATCATGCCAATCCCTTCCCTCCCCTACCCATCAGATTTATCTTCTCCTAGACTAATTTTCCATGCCAACTTCCATGTGGGTAGGAGAGTGTGTAAGCCAAGGGAGAGGACAAACACTCTGCTAAACCAGTGCTTGATTTGAGGGTTTCAAGGAGGGCCCTGAAAGCCTGTTCAGTCTCTCACCCCTCACTCTTACCCCCACCCCCATCCCCAGCTCTGGGCAAGCTGTCAGTGGTGTTACAGGTCCCACAGCAAAGACTTATCTGTCTGCAGGCTAGAGACTGCCAAGAGCCAGGAAGAGGCAGCTAGGAAGCCTTGTGGGGGAGGGAGAGCCAAGTTGAGCAACTCCTCAGGGTTTACCACTTCAACCAAAGCCATTTGGGTGGTGTAGGTCACCTGCACCACCTGCCTCTTTGCTTGTTTCAGTGTTCATTTCCCAGGTAAGGAGAGCTGGAATGCTGGAGGACGGACCCCTGGTGCCCCAGGGAGGATCTGGCACTGGCAGGGGTTAATCTTCCCATTCTTGGGGGTCTCATTAGCCCCAGCCATAACCTCACTTCCTCCATACTTTTCTCCAGAAGGATCTGGGTTTCTGAGCTTCCCTCTTTTGTCCCAAATGCAAATTCAGGCAGGCCAGGGGCTCAAAATGGGCTTAACTGTAACCTAGTGGATTAGTTGTGGTGAGAATGAGACTAAGCTTGTTTGTTTGGCCCAGAAAGGACCAATGCAGCAAAGTGGGGCCTCTAGGCAGTCTGTATGCTTCCACCCTGCAGGTGGAGATATTACACACTACTACATCCTGCGATTGAACTCTGCACATATGGGCAAGAGTTGAGGATGTATTCAGCATCCCAGAGAATAAACACTGCAGCCAGACCCCCTGGGTTCAAATAGCAACTCTATCACTTGCTAGCTGTGTGACTGTAGGAAGGTTACTTCAACTCCCTGTGTCTCAACTTTGATTTCCAAGGAATAAAAATCTCTCACTCCACTCCTGACTTGTTGAATAAAAATCTAGTGATTCCCAAAGTAGAAGAAATATTATTTGAGGATCAAGAGATCAAGATCAAAGGGGAGTGGCCCCATCTCTATATTCACAAACATTTCTGAGCCCTTACTACTCTCAGAGGGAAGTAGGAATCTGCGTTTAACTAGTATAGAAATGGGTTCCCTGTAAATGGGGACGATACTTCCCAACTCATAAAATTATTGAGAAGGTTAAAATGTGTTACTATAGATGAAGTGGTACGTGTCAACTGTTATTTTCATTGTGAATGGAAAGGAGGGCAAAGGTCTTGGCATTCAAAGGAGGGGTACTGGCGATGGTTGAGTCCCATACAGACGACAGGCATTGAGCATCTTGTGTGTGTGCACTTCATACACTGGCAGGGAATCCTCTCAACATCCTGGTGAGGTCTGCATCATCTGCCCCATTTTGCAGCTCTACCTCTTAGCAAAGCAGGCAGAAAGGTAGGGTGGCAGTAAGCTGGGAGTAAAGGAAGGAAAAGCTCAGCTTCCTGACTTCCCTACTAGTGCCCTTTCCACTTCACAGTCTGCCACAGAGAGCTGAGGGAAGAACAATACTTGAGCAGGAGGGCATCCAAGGTATCCACTTTCACCTTTCTATGGAGTCAAAGTACAACACTGAGGAGGGAAGCACTGGCAGCAGGGAAGGGCCTCCTGGTTAGACCCACAGCTGTGTTTTGGCTCCTGGTTCTAAAGGGTTGTGAGTTTCCTCTGAAGTTGGAGTGTATTTCCTTTCCATAGACAAAACCCAGGAAACGAAGCTATTCTCCTGTTAGCTAACCTGAGTCCTTCGCAGGAAGAAACTAGATCCTCGTTAATGACCTACTCCAGCCTCTTGCAGGGAAACCTACAAAAACATATGGCCCTTTACACAATGAGAACTTTGATTTCCAAAAAGTAAAAATCTCTCACCACACACCAGACTTGTTGAATAAAAAATCTAGTGATCCTCAAAGCAGAAGAAATAGTATTTGAGGAGGAAGAGATAAAGAGCAAGGGGTAGTGGCCCCTTCCCCACATCCCCAAACATTTCTGAGCCCTTACCACTGTCAGAGGGAAGTAGGAATCTGCCTTTGACTAGTACAGGAACGGGGCCCACAAAAGTTCAGAGGTAGCTCAAATGGAGAATAGCAGAACTCAAGGCTACAAGCATTTCCAGCTTTTAGGTTTTCCCTCACAACCTGTAGGATCTGACACTATCTTCTTGGAAAGTTAGAGAACACTCAGTTGGTGTCCACTGTTGGTGTATGGGGAAACCTCTCCCTACATTTGGTCACAGAAGTCTTCTGTGTTGATGATTGTAGTGGTGGTGAGAGTAGAGGAAGAGCACGGTTTGAGGAGAGTTTTTCCCTACACAACTCCCAATAAAATAGATGTTACCACAAGTTAAACTTCTCTTTCAAAGGGAAAATGTTCCCAAGGGCAGAGGTAATTTGAACTTTTTGATTGCTATAAGAATCCAACCAAAGTTGGATTCCAAATAAGTTACAGTTTTATTAGAGAAATTGAAGTCTTATTTCATGTTGCTGCCTTTTCCTGGTAACTTTTTTGCAGGGGGGTTCTGAGGCAGTCTTATGATGTCCACATGAATAAGTCATTTTTTGCTGTGTGGTTTTTTGTTGAGATCTACTCATAACATGGAACAGCTTGGGTATAGTGAGTCCATTCTTTCCTAGGCTCCACATGACCTCTTCAATGGTCTTCAAATAGTTTTAGAGGAACAGCTGATAAATTTCTGTTTTATCGTGATCCTTTTCTCCATTCTTATTCCCAATGTATTTCCAAATTACAAAAGGACATTCTTCCCATACCACACTTTGAAATTATGGTTTTATGGCAGGCTGACATTTTAACATTTTTTTTCTATGGCTGGCAACAATGATAGACATCTTATAGGCACCTGTTAAGGAGGCTACTCCTCCCATTTCTATAAAGACATACTTCTGCACATTTTGAAGAAATTAAAACGTCATCCAAAACTTCCATTATAAAAGCTTTAATTTTATAGATAAGCAGAATGTATCTGTTTTTAGCAGGATTGTGTACAAGGTGTGCATGATGTTTAGCAGGTAAGGTCTTTTCATTTTTTTAAATCAAAAGTTTATAGACTGAATGGAATTCCACACAACTGACATCTATGCTGTCTGCTAAACATGCAGATAAATGAGAAAAATCTCGTTTGTAGCTTTTCATATTGTCTGTGGTTTTATTAATATCTTCATTGAAATCAAGTGGATAATATGAAACTTCTTTTTTTGTGTGACAGGGTCTCACTGTCACCCAAGCAGGGATAGAGTGTTCTTGGCTCACTGCAGCTTCTACCTCCCAAGCTCAGTTGATCCTTCCCCCTTCGCCTCTCGAGTAGCTAGGATTACATGCATGCACCACCACGCCTAGATAATTTTTCTATTTTTTTTGTTGAGACAGGGTCTCACTATGTTGCATAGGCTGGTCCTGAATTCCTGGGCTCAAGTGATCTGCCCTCCTCAGTCTCCCAAAATGCTGGGATTACAGGCGTGAGCCACTACACCTAGCCAGTACTGCACATTTTTAAAAATCAAAGTATCTATAGAGACTGGGAAAGTTTTTTTTTGTTGTTGTTGTTGTTTTTTTTTTTTGCTTCGATGTGTTGTATCCCTTGCTATACTGTAGAAAGCACAATTGTTGGTAAGATCTGAGAGATTGGGCTCTATGCTTAGGTACCAACATATTTGTTATCAAGATCCCCCACACAGGACAGTTTAGTGTCAACCTCTGAATCAGGAAATATAACTTTAATCAGTTATATTTAGTCAGTTATTTTCATGTTCAGAACAACACGAAGGTGTGTGTTTGTGTGGTATGCCCAAACTAATTCAGTGGTCACTATTTTCAGCTAAGCATTGCCATTTTGGGGGAAATTTTTGATTGCTATAGGAATACTTACGGGTCTTATCCCAGACATGTAAGATTTAGTCGCCACATGTACTTTCACACACTCTTCTCCACTGTGCTTAGTCTCCACTTCTTCTTTCTATACTGTGTACTATGTTCTGCTTGGGTTATTTATCTCTCTAGCCCAGTCATACGTGTTCTTCATCTGTCATTAAAATAACACAGCAGTTCAGCATTCTTTTTCAGTGATTATGGCATTGGTGTGTAACAGTTCTTGCTTTCATTGTCTGTATATATATATTTTTTTGAGATAGTTTCTCTCTGTTTCCCAGACTGGAGTACAGTGGTGTGATCATGGCTGACTGCAGCCTTAACCTCCAGGGCTCAACCTCCCGTCTCAGCCTCTCAAGTGGCTGGGACTACAGATACATACCAGCAAGCCTTAATAATTTTTAAAAAGTTTTTTTATAGAGAGAGGGGAGTCTCACTATGTTGCACAGTCTGGTCTCAAACTCCTGGGCTCAAGCAATTCTCCCACCTATTATCTGCATTCTTACAAAACATGGTGTTTTGAATTGTGTCCCCCCTAAAAGTCATACATTGAAACCTTAACCCTCAGCATCTCAGAATGTGACTATATTTGGAAATAGGGCCTTAAAAGAGGTGATTACGTTAAAATGCGGCCATTAGGATGGGCCCTAATTCAATCTGTCCAGTGTCCTTATACAAAGAGGAAATTTCTATAGATAAAGAGACACCAGGGATTCACAAGCACAGAGGAAAGACCTGTGAGGACACAGAGGGAAGGCTGCCATCCGCAAGCCAAGGAGAGAGGCCTCAGAAAAAACAAACTTATGACACCTTGATCTTGGACTCGGAGCTTCCAGAACTGTGAGAAAATACATTTCTGTTGTTTAAGCCACCTAGTCTGTGGTATTCTGTAATGGTAGCCCTAGCAAACTAATGCACATGGTCACAATATTCATGATGTGAAAGGTTAAACTATCTCAATACAAATCACAACAGTTGATCCATAGGCAAAGACAAAGACGAACTTGTTAATGCTCGCAATTTCAATGCACTTAAGTTGCATGCTAAAGCGGCATCAGTCACAGTGATGCAACAATGGATGATTCATTATTGTGAGCTAGAAGTCATGGTTGTCAACTTCAGCAGTAGGGAAAAAAAATAGCCACAGCAACCATGAGGCAGAGAATCTACGCCATATCCATTTCACACTTAAAAACTGTGCTGTTTTTACTCACTCTGGGTGGGGGTGGTGTCACCACATGGGTTTTGTGCTTTTCCCCCAATCTTCTGTACCCATCACAGAAAACTGAGACTTTTCACATCCTAGGGAGGAGTTTCCTTGGAATTTGAGCCTTTGTGTGCTAAAAGCGGAACAGTCCAAGACAAACCAAGACAGCTGGCCATCTGAGATAGTGCTCCTGGGATGCTGCAGGCAATATTCTATTTCTTGCTTGGGTGATGGTTACTTAGTGTTGACTTTATAACAACTTTTAATTGTACATGTATGCTTTATGCAATTTTGTGTATGTGTATTGTTTTTCAGAATACAGATACTTTTTAGATTTTTTTTAAAATCTTTTGTAGAAATGGAGTCTCACCATGTTGCCTAGGCTGGTCTTAAACTCCTGGGCTCAAGTGATCCTCCTGCCTCAGTCTCCCAAAGGACTGGAATTATGGGCATGAGCCACCACATGCGACCAGAATAAATATACTTTAGAAAAAGTTATGCCCACCACTTCCTACCCCATATGTAATTCAAAATAAAATATTAAATCATAAAATAGATGGAACAAAATCTAACCAACTTCCTATATTCCCTTGTTTTATATGTAATGTAAAATTGATTTACATTTTTGTTTTACCCCTGTTTTGCTAATGCCCTAGGCATCTGACTATTTAGGCAACCCAATATTGCCCTAGGGAAATGACACATCGAGTTACCAGATGCAACATTGGAAGGCCTTCTGGTGCCAGCCCCATGTATCCTCTTGCTTTTTAGGACTCTTCCAGGTAAGAGTTAGTGGTTCCTTGCCACTGCACTGTGTTCCTAGTGCTGAACACAATGAATTGGAATTCGATGTTTATTGTGTGTCTCCCAACATCAGACAACTTTTGTGAGAAGAATTGTACCTTGTTCCTTTCTGCGCCATCAGCACTTTGTGGTTGGCACTTGGTAAACATTTGTTGAATGAATGATGGGCTCTTATTGGGGCTATCTATCAAAGTCATAGCTCCTTACAACTGCATTTTAAGCCTGGTTATGTTGGCTAAATCGACTGAGAAAATAAATTTCTGTTGTTTAAGCCACGTACTCTATGGTATTCTGTTATAGTAGCACAACAGAATGAGTCCAGCTGACACCATTTGCTTTCTGAGCAGACCTATTATCCTAGAATGTACAACTGGTACAAAATTCATTTCTTTAGGATGTATTTATTGACTGTCCACTGTACGCTCTAACCTATCTCTGGAGTACAAAGAGGCAAAATCTAAATTGAAAGCATAATCAAATGCTGAATTTCTGCCAGGGAAAATTGGTCTAGGCGAGTTATATACTAAACTGTGTATATTTGATTGTTCCTGGAAATTGTTGTTTGGCATCATCTTTTCTAGTTAAACAGAGCTGAAATTTGAGAGTCTGGTCAATGCCTGGGAACATTCACATTCCAGAGGCATCTTACTGGGTCCTCTTACCGTCATAATTCTCTTTGCTGGTAATAATAATGGATGACTTTCCACAGAGAAGCCTGTTATATCATTGAGGATAGAGGTTGAGAGAAAAGTACAAGCAAAAGAAGGGTGACACTAGAACTGTACAGAGGCTATTCTTGGGTCACCAGACCAGTTTAGGACTTGTGTAGACAGGACCTTTTTAAAAATCCTAGTTCTAAGTGGTGAGGATAGAGATAACTGCAAATGTCTAGAAATGAGTATGCTTTTATTTAGCTCTGGTTTATTTCTGCTACATAAACTGGCTCTTGGCCCATCACAGTGGCTCACGCCTGTAATCCCAGCACTTTGTTTGGGAGGCCAAGGCAGGAGTATTGTTCGAGCCCAGGAGTTCAAAACCAGCCTGGGCAACACAGTGAAACCCTGTCTCTACAAAAAATACAAAAATAGCCAGGTGTCATGGTGAATGCCTATAGTCCCAGCTACTTGAGAGACTGAGTGAGGCAGGAGGAGCAATTGAGCCTGGCAGGTTGAGGCTGCAGTGAGCCGTGATCATGCCACTGTACTCCAACCTGGGCAACAGCATGAGACCCTTTCTTTAAAAAGGGAAAAAAATTAGACTGGCTCCCACAGCCCTGAGTGTAGTGTCAAAGGCTCAAAGAATCCTGTATGATCTGTGTTTATTTTCAAAGAACAGAATCTTTTGTAGCTAATTTCAGCAGAAAGTAAGTTATGGTATTTAACTGGCTTATAGAATCATGGTTAGGGATGAAGAAAAAGGATCTAGGTAGAGCTTCCAGGAGTGCTTCCAAATCCACACCATGGAACTGAGCCAGCTTAGGTCACTGCTACTCCTGCTATGATCAGGAAGCAGGAAAAGTCACCATCAATAGCAGCTGATTCCCCAACTGCACCATCTTTGCTATGATCTGCACCAGTAAATGTTTGGCCTTGAGTATTGTTTCTGTCCACTTAACTCACATCCAAATTCAAGCCTTGAGCTAGTTCTGATTAGTAGAACTTAAGTCACATCCAGAACCCCAGCTGCAAGGAATTGTGAGAAACAGGGGTTTGAGCTTTCCAGACTGTGAAATACAGGAAGGCATGCAATGCAATAAGGGGATTGGAAAGGGTATTGAGTGAGTCAGTTCATAGGATCTGTCACAGGCCCTGATACATAAGGTTGGTGAAGGATTTTTATATCAGTTAACATACTTCCAACTGCATGTAATAGAAAAACTCAAACTGGTTGAAAGAAAATAGGAACTTGAATGGCTCATGTGACTGACAAGACCAGAGGCAGCACTGGCTACAGACAAGACTTGGTAAGTCAGTGCTTCCTTAGTGTTGGCCCCGTTCTCAGGCAGGTCATACCCTTGTGGTCCTAAACTTGTTAGCAGATCCCAATTACATGTTTCTTTCTTCATGGCCACAGGAGAGCGTCTGTGTCCCACACAGCATTCCCAGTTTCTAAAATTGGACCAGTTTATGTCATGCATACATTCCTGAATCAATCACTGCGGTCAAGTGACTGTTAGCTGCTAAATGACTTAGGCCAGGTCTGAGATCATAGTCCTGAACTTATCACTGTGTCCAGAAAGGATGTTTGGAGGAAGAGAGAAGAATGGGTTCGTTATTTAAAAAATTATTGTTCCTACATGTAATGCATAAATACTTTTTTTTTCCTGTGGAATTTGCTCTTTATTTGGGGATCAGGGAAGGACCACACACAGCCCTCCAGCCCAGGGGAAGGGGACACCGAGACGTTGGTGAAGGGCCCCACACGAACCCTGTCCAGACCCTGTCCAGCTTTCCCGGGTTGGGAGTGAATGTGCAAATCAGGTGGACATGGTTAGCAGATCTCCCAGGAGGCCTCAGGGGTCCTCACCACATGTCTGCACCCTCCCACTGCTGCCTGGTGATCACATTGAGGCAGTGGCACAGGGAAGCTTAGTAGTGGCTCAGCTCCTCCAAGGAGTCATCTTCGCCGGGAGCCTTGGGTTTGATGGGGTAGTCATCAACCATCATCCCCAGGCAGACAACCAGGAGCAGAAGCACTATAGCCACAGCAGGCCATGGCCTGTGCACCGATAGCATAGGAATAGCTAGTGAAGCAGATGAGCAGGAGGTGGAAGGCAAGAGAAGTCCCAAGGGCTGGACTGCCGCAGGTCAAGCTGAGGCCTCCTCTGTATAAATACATTCTTATAACATTTAACAGTTTCTGTGAAGTTGCCCTTCAGAGTGGCTCAAATGTACATACTCCCCATCAGGGTATGAGAGTATCCTTTACCCTCACCAATACTTGAGATTTAACATCTTTTCATATTACTTGTGGTCATTTTTTATTTTCTATTTTATGAATTTTCTATTCATATCTTTCTTTCATTTTTCCATTAGGATATGTGGAGACGAAAGTAACTCCATCTTAGTTGCCAATCTGCCATGCTAACTTCTAATTAGCCCCAGTTTCAGGAATGCCGCTGAGATTTCCAGTTTATCTACTGCTTCTTGTGTATGAAAGAGCACATCTTTACCAAAAATCCTGCCTTTAGACAAAATCAACCTTGATAAATTCATGCTTACTGTAAACCCTGTTCTTAGATCAAACTCCAACCCATTCCCTCTGAAACACATGTGCCCTTCCCTATGGTATATAATCCTTGGGTCTGGGGAATAATGGCACAATGATCTCTCTGTCTTCTGGCCACCCAAGACTACGCTTCTGTCATTATATTCCCCAATAAAATCACCCTGTGACAACGAGATGTACTTGTCTGCCTCCTTTGGTTTCTCAGCTCCTTCTGCATTGAGGGATTGCTTTGCATATACAGCCCTTTCACAAAAGAGGATGTTGGTCTTTTCCTTATTGATTTTTAGATGTCCTTTTTAGCATAGTAAAACATTTAATACAGACAGTGAAACATTTTCAACATTTTACAAATTCTAAAACTCAAGACAAGTTCTGCAACTGAATACATACAGAATTCTATTCTAAGTCAGGTATGGCATGTGCATGCACACACAAATAGTTCATATATGCTCACATTTTTTTTTCTGAAAGACTTCCTTACAGCTAGGTACAGAGATCATGAGTAAACTAAATTCATACAAATGATTTCTATTATTGCATAAAAATCTTTGAAAAATAAAAACAAAACATGAGTTGCCACAATTGGCATTTCTTATACCATCTTCCAAAATATGCTTTATATTTCATAATAATTTGCCCCAATTTAAAAAAAACTTAACAGCCATTCACTCTTTATACTGCACAACCTCATTGGAGCCTTCCTTTCTACTGGCCCACAAGGTTTTCCTCCTCATGTCCCATAGTAAAAAAGGAAAATCAAAACAACAAAAAACAGGGCAAATTAGTTATTTCCTTCTATGTATCCCTACCCCACACTAACTGGCCTCCTCAAGGACTAGTCATATGGGTGTTGGTACTAATGCTATCTCTGTTCTATAAATGCTACCCCCAATGTAAATGTGAAACTATCTTTGCAAAAATTATTACAGTGACAAAAGTATGACTGTGACAGAGATCATACTTAACCAACTCCATCCTGCTTCTAAACTCCAAGCTGCCCTTGTTCAGTCCTGGGGATAGGCTGAACTAACTGTGGGAGAAACTTAGTTTTCAGTTTAACTTTGAAACAAAAATGATAACAGTCCTTTGCTGAAAGGAAACCCTTCTTGCCCGGGGACCAGATTGCCTTTATAGGACTAATAAATTAGCTACAAGATTTTCAACTTCCCCAATTACTCCTGCAGGTAACACCACTATTGTAGAACCTAAGATTGGCCTTTTGAGATGCTGTTTCAAGTTTTTGCATTTCTGACTGCAGATGGCTCCACCCTGAACAGCCAACTGGTCCTGTGGCCCCACCCAGCAATGGACTTATGTGCACTTGAGAACCATTTTCCATTTCTTTATGAATACATCCCCAAACAATCAGCAGCACTTATTTCCAAGCCACTCCTCCTTCCCACAAACTACCCTTAAAAAACCCTAGTCTCCAAATTTTCACAGACTGATTGAATAATATAACTCTGGTCTCCTGTTTAACAAGCTCTGTGTAAACTCTTTCTCTATTGCAACTCTCTTGTCTTGATAAATTGGCTCTATCTGGGCAGTGGGCAAGGAGATTACAAATTCTCTGAGAGATATAATTGTTTTCCTGTAAGAGATCAACATTCAAAGACCAAGGGAGTGGCCTGTGACATTGTGATAAAATTGTAAATATATATTTGGTCTTCATTCTTGGTTCTTGGCATAGAGTTCCTAAAACACTTTGAATTTCCTGAGTGATTGGAGTGAGAGGAACATCTTTTTTTATTCACAGTAAGCTCATTTCAGCCATACTTGAGTTTATGCTAGTGAGGTGAGTCTTGGAGGATGAGGGCTGGTTGCCACAGGAACCAATCATATAATTAGAGGGTGGGAACTTTCAGCCCCATTCCCAACCTCCCAGGAGGGGAGAGGGATTCGGGATTGACTTAATTGCCAGTGGCCAATGATTTAATTAATCATGACTACATGGTAGTAAAGCCTCCATAAAAACTTTTAACAATGAGGTTAAGCCAGGTTCTGAGTTGATGAACACATCCACGTGCCGGGAGAGTGGTGCACTGTACCTCCATGGAGACAGAAGCTTCTACACTAAGCACCCTTCTGGACCTTGTCCTCTGTACCTCTTCATCTGGCTATTCATCTGTATCCTTTGTAATATCCTACAATAAACTGATAAATGTAAGTAAATGCTTTCCTGAATTTTGTAAGGCATTCTAGCAAATTATCAAATATGAGGAGTGGCTTGTGGGAACCCATAATTTATAGGTCAAAAGTACAGGTGACAACCTGGAACTTTTGACTGACATCTGACGTGAAGGCAGTCTTGTGGGATTGAGTCTTTAACCTATGAAGTCTGAGCTAACACAGGGAAATTAGTGTCAGAAATGAATTGTAGGATACCCAGTTGGTGTCTGGAAAGTTGGAGAATTTGTTGGTGTGGGAAAAATTCCCACATATTCAGTATCAGAAATGTTATGAGTAAAAGAAAATTTTTTCTTTTACAAGAGTGAACGTATTGGCACCATTTATATCATTTTCCAAAAATTGCTTTATATTTTATGTTTATTTGCATCCATTTAAAAAACTGAACCATTCATTCTTTGTACTACACAACCTCAGTGGAGCCTTCCTTTTGAGCCTTCACAGAATTTTCCCACTCATGTTCCATGGTAGAAAAGAAAAACAAAACAAAACATGCTGCTCGTTTCACCTTCTATTCCTCAAAGGCCAAAAGAATGCAGAATTTTTGCCAAACTGAAATCTTACACCAATAAGACATTTAGTGAAAAGATGAGTTTCCCAGTCTCTACTAAACTTAATTGAATCCATAATACCGAAGTTCATTTTCTCTTCTCAAATCAATATCCAACTCTTTTCTGGGCACTCATTCCCAACGAATTTATGATCTAAACTCTTATAGCATTGTTTCAGGAAGAGAGCAAATAGAAACAATGACTGCACTAGAAATAAAACTGAGGCAATCAGTGATCAACTTTGAAGCTAGATATCAGGAATTACATACTCAAATGCCTAACTGCAGCTATGTGGGTCACCTAAATAAATGAAGCTTATAGAGTGGAGCTGTCTTGTGCTGAACTACAGGGCTCAGGCCCTCTAGAGGGACTTTTCACCTCCAGCCAGTTCTTGCTAGGTGGTAATATGGACCAATGATGCCATGTCTTCCAGTGGTTTTTTGGAAAACCAGAAATTTGAATTTGTATGTGACATCCTCTGATATTTAGATATAGACAGTTATTTTTGGGGGTTTTTTTTGGGTTTTTTATATGGACTGGTTCTCACTATATTGCCCAACCTGGTCTTGAACTCTTGAGCTCATGCAATCCTCCTGCCTTGGCCTCCCAAGACAGCTTATTTTTTAAACAATGTTTTAAAATACTTTGCAAGCTAAACAAAAAATGTCTACTAGGCCTTTGTGGTACATGAACAGCCAATTTCTGAATGGTGGTATAGAGCAGAGTAGTTCAGTGTATGGACTAACTACAAGAAAGACCTGAGTTCGAGGCTGTATTGTTTTCTATTATTGCATGACTAATTACCACAAACTTAGCAGGTCAAAACAACGCCCATTTATGATCTCATAGTTTCTGTGGGTACAGGTTAGCTGAGTATCTCAGTCGGATCAGTTTGCTATAACAAATTACCATAAATTTGAGGGCTTAAACAACAGAAATTTACTGCTCACAGTTCTGGAGGCTGGGAAGTCTGACATCAGAGTGCCAGCATGGTCAGCTTCTGGGGAGGACCATCTTCCAGGTAGACTTGCTGACTTCTCAGTATATTCTCACATGGTAGAAAGAGGGTAAGAGAGTTTTCTGGAGTTTCTTTTGTAAGGGCACACATTCTAGTCATGAAGGCTCTACCCTCATGATCAATTACCTTCCAACAGTCCCATCTTCTTATACCATTGCATTGGGATTAGGGTTTCAACATATGAATTTGCAGGGGGACACAAACACAACATCCAGTCCATCAACCGGAGTCTCTGCTCAGGGTCTCACCAGGCTGAAGTCAAAGCATTGGCTAGGGCTGTGATCTCAGCTGAGGCTTGAAGTTTTCTTCTGTGTTCACTAGTTGTTGGCAGAATTTACTTCTGGCAGTCGTAGGACTGATAGTCCTGTTTTCTTACTAGCTGTCTACCAGGGACTGCCCTCAGCTCTTAGAAGCCATCCCCAACAGGGGCTCCGACCATGTGGCTCCCTCCATAGTCCCTCTCACAAAATGGTAGCTTATTTCCTCCACACGAGACGCTCTTTTTAAGGACTCACCTGACTGGGCCAGGCCTGCCCCGGCTAATCTTCCTTTTTCTTAGCCCAAAGTCAACTAATTAGAAATCTTAATTACAGTGGCAAAATTCCTTCACCTTTGCCATATAGAGTAACCTAATTATGGGGTAATTTCCCATCACGTTCACAGGATCTGCCTATAGCCAAGAGGAGGAAACTATACAAGAAGGGTATACCGGGGACAGGAATATTGGGGGCCGTCTTAGGCTTCTGAGAACCACAGAGACCTAGCTCTGTTATTTGATTTCATTCATTTAATGTGAGTATTGCTATGGATGCATTTACAACTGCAGTTTTGCCATTTGTTTTTAATACGCCTCATGTCTGCTTTGTTCTTCTGTTTCTTCATTGCTGTCTTCTTGTTTGCCAAACACATATTTTATAGTCTTACATTTTAATTCCTTTGTTATTCTTTTTCTTACTATATTTTTGAAGTTGTTTTCCTTAGTTTTTGCTCTGGCCATTGTAATAGGCCTTAACTTAAAACTCCCTACTTTGTACTATTGTCATATATATTACATTTTTATATATTCATGCCTGATGAAATAATTTATATGTATTTTATGCAGTTATCATTTAGATCAGTTGAGAAAAAAAGCTATATATTTATGTTGCATTTTGTATTCATCTATGTATTTACCTTTACCAGTGCTCATTATTTTTTCATGTAAATTTGAGTTATAATCTGCTATCATTTCCTTTCAGCATGAAGCTAGCTACAGTTTTTCTTGGTCTTTGTTTATCTGGTGATGTCTTTCTCTTTCATTTTTGAAGGATTTTTGCTGAGTATAGAATTCCAAATTGACACAGTTTGTTTTTCTTTTAATATTTCTAATGTGTCAGAAATCAGGTTAATCCTGTTGAGGATCTCTTGTGCCTTATGAGTTGCTTCTCTCTTGCTGCTTTCAAGATTCTCTGTCTTTATCTTTTGACAGTTCAATTATGATATGTTCATATGTGGATCTCTGTGTATTTATCTTATGTGGAGTTCATTGAACTTCTTAGATGCATAGATTGATGTTTTTGGATCAAATTTGATAAATTTGGGGCTTTTCAAATATTTTCTCGTGCCATTTTCTCTCCTCTCCTTTTGAAACTACCATTATGAGTATGTTGTTGCACTATGTTGGCTCACATTTCTCTTAGGCTCTGTTCATATTTCTTCATTCTTTTTCTTCTCTGTTTTTCAGGTTGCATAATCTTTTGTTTTGTTTTGTTTTGTTTTTGATATGAAGTCTTCCTCTGTTGCCGAGGCTGGAGTGTAGTGGCACCGTCTTGGATCACTGCAACCTCTGCCTCCCAGATTCAAGTGATTCTGCCTCAGCCTCCCGAGTAGCTGGGATTACAGGTGCCTGCCACTATGCCCAGCTAATTTTTGTATTTTTAGTCAAGATGGGATTTCACAATGTTGACCAGGCTGGTCTCAAACTCCTGACCTCAGGTGATCCACCCACCTCAGCCTCCCAAAGTGCGAGGATTACAGGCATGAACCACCATGCCCTGCCAAGTTGCATACGCTTTAATGATCTATTTTTAAGTTCATTGATTATTTCTCCTGCCAGCTCAATCTATTGTTGAGCCCCTCTGGTGAAATTTCATTCCAAGTATTATACTTTTCAACTCCAGTTGGCTATATATATAATTAAGCACAACTTCCAATTAATCATAGGCTGACCGTTAAGCTATGCTGACTTAGTGGTAACCCCTAGAAAGCTTGGCTTTAATTTTAAAAAGTTTATATTTCTAGGGTTTAAATATATTTAAAATACTAGTAGAAACCATGTTTAAAGAATTAAATTAAACTAAATTAAATTAAAGTATTATGACATACCTATAGACTCTCAAAAATTAGTCCAAGTCAGCCACTGTATTAGGGTTCTCTAGAGGGACAGGACTAATAAGATATATATACATATATATATATATATACTTTTTTTTCAGAAGTAGTAGGAGATATGTGTGTGTGTGTATATATATATATATTATATATATATATAAAGAGGAATTTATTAAGTATTAATTATTTACATGATCACAAGGTCCCACAATAGCCTGTCTGCAAGTTTGAGGAGTGAGGAGAGCCAGTCTGAGTCTCAAAATTGAAGAACTTGGTGTCTGATGTTCAAGGGCAGGAAGCATCCAGCAAGGGAGAAAGATCTAGGCTGGGAGGCTAGGCCAGTCTTGCCTTTCACACTTCTCTACCAGCTTTATATTTCCTGGCAGTTGCTCAGATTGTGGCCTCCAAATTACAAGGTCAGTCTGCCTTCCCCAACACACTGACTCAAGTGTTTATCTCCTTTGGCAACACCCTCACAGACATGCCCAGGATCAATACTTTGCATCCTTCAATCCAATCAAGTTGACACTCAGTATTAACTATCATAGCCACTAAATGAAAAACCACTGGGAACAGAAATCAGAATCTAGAGTTTATACAATATATTATCTAAAACAACCAATTTTCAACCAAAATATGAGATTTACAAAGAAATAGGAAAGTGCTAACTATACGCTATGTCATCATGCTTTTCTTTAATTCTTTAATGTTGTTTTTTGGTGGGAGAATATTTTCCATGCTCCTTACTCAGCCATTCTGAAAATCCCCATGATGTTTATTAAGAAGTTGAAATTATATATATAAATATAATTATACATTATAAAGAAGTTGAAATTTTATATATATAATTACATATATAAGTTATAAAGTGGAAATTTTATATGTAAAATTATATATATATACAACTCTTTAATTCTTCACTTCTTTATAATTATATATATAATTTTTATAATTTCTTAAGAAATTATGAAGTAGAAATTTTGTATCTAAATAAATTGTATATTTATTTATATATTTATATATATATAAAATTTCTAATTCTTTATAATTTCTACTTCTTTACTGATATTCTTTATTTGATGAGACATTGTCATGACACTTTAATTCTTTAAATGCAGTTTCTTCTAGTTTTTTTTTTTTTTATTGCATTTTAGGTTTTGGGGTACATGTGAAAAACATGCAAAGTTGTTGCATAGGTGCATTCATGTCAGTGTGATTTGCTGCTTCCCTCCCCCTCACCCATATCTGGCATTTCTCCCCATGCTATCCCTCCCCAACTCCCCTCTCTGCTGTCCCCCCCACTCCCCCGCAACAGACCCCCGTGTATAGTGCTCCCCTCCCTGTGTCCATGTGTTCTCCTTGTTCAACACCCGTCTATGAGTGAGAACATGCGATGTTTGATTTTGTGTTCTTGTGTCAGTTTGCTGAGAATGATGGTTTCCAGGTTCATCCATGTCCCTACAAAGGACGCGAATTCCTCATTTTTAATGGCTGCATAATATTCCATGGTGTATATTAAAAAGCTGCTTTGAAACCTGTCTTCTAAGTCAACGTCTGGGTCCTCCCAAGACAGCTTCTATTACCTAGTTAGCACTTTCCTATTTCTTTGTAAATCTCACATTCGGTTGAACATTGGATATTTTAGATAATATATTGTACAAATTCTGGCTGATCTCCGTCCCCAGTGGTTATCATTTCTGTTTGTTCATTTAGTGGCTTGCTTAGACTCATTTTGTAGAGTCTATCTCGTCTGTAGTATGTAGCTGCTGATGTCTGCTCATTTTTTTTTAAATTTATTCTTAAGCCTGGCTTTCTAGAGGTTACCACTGAGTCAGCATATCTTAATCGTCAGCCTATGATTAATCGGAAGTTGTGCTTAAGCATTTTTAGCCAGTAAGACTTCCACCATTTGCCAATTACTTTGTGTGTGGTTTGGTAAATGTGTTCAAAGTTCAGGCAGTTTACAAGAATGCCCAAGCTTTTGTTTTCTTTGTGTGCAAGACCTCATGTTCAGCATGGAATCAATAGATGCTAGATCCTTCTCTGGTCTCCCCCAAGCAAGTGTGCTACTTTGTGCAAGCACACAGATTTACAGACCACCAGAGATATGTGAAAGTCCACTATGCCTCTCCTATTCCTCAGATCTCCTTGTTAAATTTCTGAATGGTCTGCTAGTCTGTTGCTTTCCTGAACCCGTAAAGAAACCTCAAATTCGCTGTGATGTTTGCAGACTCCCACTGTTCTAACCAAGACTTCATGGTTTTTCTTGAATAACTGCTTCTCAATTCATTGTATGCATTTGATAACATTTCTAATGTTACTTTTGATCATGTTCCCTAGTTTTACTGTTGTTTTTTGGACAGAAAATATTTTCCAAGCTCCTCACTCAGCCATTCTGAAAATCCCCACAATTGTTTATTAATTGTTGTATAAGATTCTGTCTTCACGAACATAGATGTTGTAATTTTCAAGTAGCTCCCAAAAACAGAGGCATTGCTATCTAAAATCATAAGGCAATATGAGAAATCTCTGTACCTTCCACTCAATTTTGCTGTGAACCCAAAACTGCTCTAAAAATTAAAGTCTGCTAAAAAAAAATGACGTAAAGGTTGTTTCTTCATTTCTTAAAAGCACAAAACAAAACAAAATCTGTCAAAATCATTCTTTAATATTCAACTCATAAAAGACAAATATTAGGAGGCCAGGCACGGTGGCTCGAGCCTATAATCACAGCACTTTGGGAGGCAAAGGTGGGCAGTCACTTGTGCACAGGAGTTTAAGACCAGCCTGGGCAACATGGCAAAACCCCATCTCTACAAAAAAAATGCAAAAATTACTGGGTGTGGTGGCACGTGCCTGTAGTCCCAGCTACTTGTGAGGCTGAGGTGGGAGGATCTTGAGCACAGGAGGCAGAGGTTGCAGGGAGCCAAAATGGTGCCACTGCACTGCAGCCAGGTCAGCAGAATAAAACCCTGTCTCAAAAAACAAAAACAACAACAAATTAGGTAATCTGATGGTTCTTGGCCACTTTTGTTTTTATGTTTTTGTCTTATAGATGCCTTTTTGTTATTGTTGCTGTTTGTTTTTTGTTTTTTTGAGGCGGAGTTTTCACTCTGTTGCCCAGGCTGGAGTGCAATGGTGCAATCTCAGCTCACTGCAACCTCTGCCTCTTGGGTTCAAGCAATTCCCCTGCCTCAGGCTCCCAATTAGCTGGGACTACATGCATCCACCAACACACCTGGCTAATTTTTTGTATTTTTAGTGGAGATGAGGTTGCACCACGTTAGCCAGGCTGGTCTCGAGCTCTTGACCTCAGGTGATCCACCTGCCTTGGCCTCCCAAAGTGCTAGGATTACAGGCGGGAGCCACCATGCCCATTCGTCTTGATTTTTTGTTGCTGTCAAAATTATTTAGCAGCACTCCACCACTGACAACAGAGTTAAAAAAAAAAAAAAAAAAGAAAACAAATATTAGGTAATCTGATGGTTCTCGGCCACTACAAGATACTTTTGTTTTCATGTTTTTACCTAATAGATGCCTTGGTTTTTTTTTTTTTGGTTGTTTTTTTTTGTTGTTGTTTTTGTTTTGTTTTGTTCTCGCTCTGTTGCCAGGCACCAGGCTGGAGTGCAGTGGCACAATCTCGGCTCACTGCAACCTCCGCCTCCCAGGTTCAAGCAATTCTCTTGCCTCAGCCTCCCGAGTAGCTGGGACTACAGGCGTACGCCACCACAGCCAGCTAATTTTTGTATTTTTAGTAAGGACAGGGTTTCACCGTGTTGGCCAGGATGATCTCAATCTCTTGACCTGGTGATCTGCCCGCCTCGGCCTCCCAAAGTGCTGGGATTACAGGCTTGAGCCACCGTGCCCGGCCAATGCCTTGTTTTTTTGATGCATTCAATATTATTTACCTGTCTCTGTACATTTTATGCCTACCCTACCTCAAGGTTTAAAACTCTTCTGTATTTCCTTTTTTACTTGTACAATTTCATATTATATGTTCAGGCTTTTAATCTATGTAAAATTTGCTTTTATGAAAATTGTGAGGTGAAGATCTAAGTTTATTTTTTGTAAATGGATAACCAGTTTTCCTAATACCATTTATTAAACCTTCTTCCTTTGTCGAAAACTGGATTTCTGTACATGTTTGGATCTATTTTGGACTCTATTCTGATCCATTGATTTCTTTGCAAAGTTTGTTCCACTATCACATCATTTAATTATATTATGTATATTATGTATTATAATATCATATAATATCATATTATGTTATTTATATATTATATATTATATATTATCTTAATATATTAAATAATATATTGTAATATAAATGTATATTATATATATAAAAGACAGAACATGGGTGTGTGTGCATCCCATTTAATTCTCTTTCTTGAGGTGTTCAAAAGGAAGCATCTGTAAAATTTAACTCCATTTGGCCTCAGCTATAAGGTTCAGAAGCTGTCCATTTCTGTGGACCTTGATGCTGTCACAAGTTTCATCCTGAGAACTTACGTTCTTGTTGGGAGTGTATGGGCCCATTAACTGAACAAGCCTGCAATCCCTTCCCACTTTTTGTTAATCTAAGGTCACAGAGTTCTCAGAAAAAAATTCCAAGTGGTGTTTTTCTGCACCACTATCCCACCTCTGCTCCATGCCCATCACCATCAGGGCTTCTTTTTCAACTTCCTTTGCAAGCGCCAGGATGACCTTGCAATGCATCTGAGGGGCAGCTGACTGCCATTCCTCACTCCTCTCTGCTCACCTCCCTCTGGTGCCCTGCAGCTCTGCCTCTCTGGGTCGAAGGGAACGTGAAAGATGGGATGGATTTGCTTAGGTAAAGAGGAGGAGAAATAGCAATTTAAGCTGGGGAAGAGCATGATCAAAGACACAAAAGTGGAACCAAGAATGGGCCAGGAGAAGAAAGAATCCCACAGGATTGCCCCAACAGAGAAGTGGCCGATAAGGCTGAAACAGAGGGAAGAGCCATATAACGGAGGGACCTGAAAGCTTAGCTAATGTATTTGGCCTTCCTTTCAGTAATAATGGTAGTAACCTGCTTGTTGAATGTCTCCGGTGTGCCAAACTCTGTCCTGGGCACTTTTCCTGCATTTTCTCATGTAATCTGCATATTAAGTGAGAGATTATTTTCCCAGTTTTACATTTTGAGGAAACCGAGGCCCAGAGAAGCTAAAATTCCTTGTTGAAGGTTACCCAGCTAGTGAGTGGTACAGCCCAGACTTGAACCTAGGCTCTCTGGTTCTTGTCACAATTTAAACAAGTCACTCTCCTGATTAAAAACCTTTGAGACTTTGGAAAGCTGAGGCGAAGACTTTAATTGTATCTGAATATTCAATGTGACTCTAGGTTGATGATGTCCCTCATCCTTAACAACCACCTGCTTCTCTTCCTTCCCCTCCCGATACTCTGGTCCATCCTGAGGAGTTATCCCAGTTCTAGCATTACTCATGCACAACTGTGAGCCCTGAGACCCGCTGTCTCACCTGCACAACCTCACCTACCAGGGAGAGGCACTTCTGCCCAGCCAGGGTGGCAAGTACTATGTGTATTCCTAGGTCCACTTTACTTCAGTAGCAGGGATGAGGACAAAGAGCCCTTATTGATGGACCAGCAGCTGATACAATGCACCAATCACCGCACTGATTACCTCCATCCCATTCTACTTCTCAAAGGTGTGGCCACAAAGTGATGACCACTCAAAATTGGCCTACATACTGCAGTACAGTCAGACATCTTTGAGCTCAGGACTAAGGGTAGTTCTTTGAGTCTGTCTCATCTCCCTCTCTAGAGTTCCTGTAGAGGACACCCAATTATTTGGCAGCTTTCCATCTGGCCATGTGACCAAGCTCACGGCCTGGAGGCAGGGAGTAGCCAGACTGGATCAGACACCCTTCCTGCCCTGTGAGCCCCTAGCATGAGAACTAAAAGATGTCCAGATGCTCAGATATCAGCATCCAGGCCAAAACACTGTAATTCTTTTGCAATTCTCTTCAGACCCCAAGTATCAACTTGCTACAAATGCCCAGTCTTTTCCCTTGGTTTTCCCATTCAACACTCCAGCAACATACTGGAACTGGGACCCTCTTGCAACTTTACTCCAGCCTCTGAGTTGATTCTCTGCCTGACTCTCACCAAATTCTTCCCAAATGGGAAGAATCGTGCTTCCATTTTCCCAGGGCTCTCCTATGAGTGGGCCAATGTTTTGAAACCCCAAGTCTACCACCCACTTACCTTAGAAAGGAGAGGGAATGAATATCAGGTTAGTTGTTAATGGGATTTCCATGTAGGAAAACCATGGTAAGAAGCATCTGGGAGAAGAAAAGTGAAAAGATGGCTGATGACTTGGGCACAAAGTCTTAAGGCCATACTCCAGTGATAGAAAGGCCCTCTGACATTTGTCATGGAGGTGAGGATTAAGTTCCTTGAGATTTTATGTAATGTAACTGACAGTCCCAGGTGCCTAACAAATGCTAGTTTCTTTCCTCCCACCTTCCCTATGCCTTCAGGTCAGGCTCCCTAGTTCCACTGTCTATCCAAGCCTCAGCTTTGCTCTGCACAGTAGGACACTGTGCCTCAAAATGGCCAACCAGCCATTATAATATAATATAATATAATATAATATAATATAATATATAATATATAGATATTATCCTTGTTAAAACTGATGAATTAGGCCGGGTGCAGTGGCTCACGCCTGTAATCCTAGCACTTTGGGAGGCCAAGGCGGGAGGATCCCTTGAGCTCAGGAGTTCCAGACCAGCCTGGGTAAATGGTGAAACCCTATCTCTACAGAAAAAAAAAAAAAGTTAGCATGCCTTGGTGGCACACAGTTGTGGTCCCAGCTACTTGGAGGACTGAGGTGGGAAGATTGCTTGAGCCCATGAGGTTGAGGCTGCAGTGAGCCAGGGTCTTGACACTGCATTCCAGCCTGGGTGACAAAGTGAGACCCTGTCTCACAAAAAAAAATGATGACTTGAGGCACAGAGAGTTTAAATTACTTGACCTAAGTTACCACAACTATTGACACTAGAGTTGGAATGCAGGAGATCTGCCCCTGGAGCCCTGCTCCTACCCTGGGCTATGCGGCCATGTGTGTCACACAGATACTACCTAGTTCTTGTAATAAGGTACGCAGGTCATTGCAAAAAAAGAGACTTGAAACTATTCATTCACCCTTCTTTGCTGCACCCATTCCTTTTCACCAGCAGGGTCTCAGACACGTACACGTTCCCCTTCTAGGGAATAGGCTAGAAGCCATGAATTGCCTAAAGCATGCGACAGGAGGAGGCCAGAGGAAGGAAATTAGGGGCTGAGTGAGAAGGCCTGCAAGTTGAAGGAAACCGATAGCAGACAGCGTAAACCACAAGAAGCCCATATCTTCCTAGAGGTCATATCTGCAGCAGATGCTTTTGGCAGTCATTCTGCTATCTTACTTTTTTTTGTGTGTGTGAGACAGAATCTCACTCTGTCACCCATGCTAGAGTGTAGAGTCACAATCTTGGCTCACTGCTATCTTCGTCTCCTGGGTTCAAGCAAGCACATCTGGCTAATTTTTGTATTTTTAGTAGAGACAGGGTTTCACTATGTTGGCCAGGCTGGTTTCAAACTCCTGACCTCAAGTGATCTGCCCACCTGAGCCTCCCAAAGTGCTGGGATTACAGGCGTGAGCAACCGTGACTGGCCAATTTTATTCTTCTATCTTCTTGCTAATAGAAGACCAACATTGATCAAGTGTTGATCTTTTGATCTCAGGCAGTGAGTGAGCACTAGATGAACCATAATCAGTTTACAACAGTTACAGCAATGCTCTTCCCCTTCACCAGTGATTGGTATTAGTTCTAGTCAGTGAAGTATAAAAGGATACTGGGTGTGGTGGCTCACGCTTGTAATCCTAGCACTTTGAGAGGCCGAGGCGGGTGGATCATGATGTCAGGAGTTCGAGATCAGCCTGGCCTATATGGTGAAACCCCATCTCTACTAAAAAAATACAAAAATTAGCCAGGTGTGGTGGCATGTGCCTGTAATCCTAGCTACTCAGGAGGCTGAGGCAGAAGAATCGCTTGAATCCAGGAAGGGGAGGTTTCAATGAGCCAATATCGCACCACTGCACTCCAGCCTGGGTGACAGAGCGAGACTGTCTCAAAAAAAAAAAAAAGCAGGGGGAGGTCAGCTATGGGACTTCTGGGAAAGGTTTATATTCCCACCTGGTGACCCAGATGACTCCTAGTAGACTTTCCTGTATGTCTCATTAGGGACATGAGCAAAGTCAGCGGAGAACATAAAATCCTTGCAACTGTGTGGGACAGACTATAAACACTACTGAACCTGAGGTGAACCCTAAAAGAGTGGGAGGAGTTAAATGGCCAGCTTATGAAGAGGGAGAAGGATTCCAGAATAAACTTTTTGCAATAAATGTAGCATCGTTTTGGAATCCTTCCCCCTATGAACGAGCATAGTGAGCTTGGCTAGGGTATGAAGTACTATGATCAATTCAACTTGGATCATGTGTCCACCACTCACGGCCCAAAGGATAAAAACTATTGCCAGAAAAAATAGAACAGGTAGCAGGCAGGCAGAAAAAATAGATGGCCATTATTGGGATCCTTCACTATTTCTGTTGTCATGCCTTCTCATACATTATCTGCCTTGAGGGGTCTGCCCATCCCCTAATCCCCCTTCTCTAAGAACTAGATCTCTCCCAGCCACCAGCCACAGGGGTGAGTTGCTGGCAGCTGTGTCACAGCCCTGACTCCTGGGTGGAACTGACTGAACCACACAGTATCCCTGATCTAAACTGGGACAAGCAGATTCCATCCTGAAAATTTAGAACTGGATTCAGAGATGCCAGTCAGCCACTTTTGGTCACTTAAACCTACGACTTATAAACCCAATAGCTGTGGAGAAGCTATATTTATGGAAAAGCAGAGAAATCAGGATCGTGAAGAGACCTGAGTGGATATGGATAGTCAAAAGAACACACAGACTGAGAGGGTGATTAAAAGAAACAGAACTGCCTTGATTCCTGGTGAGTTTCCAGATCATGACTTTAGTCTCTCCTGAAACATGGCTACATTTACTGACCTCATGTTCCTTGAAACTCCTTATATCCTATAATAAGCCCTCCTGTTAACTAAGTTAGCTCAGGTAGGTTTCTGTTGCCAGCAACCAGAAGAGCCTTAATTGAAGATGCTATATTGATTGGTCCTCAGATCAAATGAAATCCAAGTAGTGATCATCCTCATTTTACAGATAAAGAAACTAAGGACCCCCAGAAGTCCAACAGAAAGTGGTTTACAATGAGGTATGCCTCATGGTGGCTGTGCAACATTGGGCAACTTCCAGAACCTCATTGGACCTATGACTGAAAATGTCTGTGACTAATCTTTATATTGCTTAAGTGCCTAGAATTAAAGACCCATGTAAAATCCCAGGAATATGCCATTTAGGTTTTTTTCTGATGGAAAACCTCCCATAGCAAGAGTTTGATGCCATTGGATCCTTCTCTGTGTTCTCAGGGCCACCTATGCTTCTCTATTATAGCATTTCCAACATTGTATTGAAATTGCCTGTTTACTTGTCCGTTTCACCCCCTAGACTGTGATCTCTGGAGATCATTGTGTAGCAGTCCCTAGTACACATCGAGTGCTCAAGAAATTTATGTTATATAAATACAAGAACAAATATCAGCTTTTGTTTGGTTTCCTTCCTGAGTACATCCTGTCTGAATATTGCACATGACACAGTTGGACCCTTGGGAAACAATGCTTGTTGGTAGAAAGAGCATCGAAGGCACACATGGCTTCCAGGATCAGCTCTGTCACTAGGGAGAGAGCTGTATGACATTAGGAAGGTCATTCCCCATCTGAAAAACAAGGGGGTTGGATTATATGGTCTCTGGAGTGGAAGATTATCATTTTGTGACATTTTTGAGCCCTCTTCCTTTGTCTGAGCCCTCCGCTACTTTATGAGCCCATATTTTCCCAAAGCAGGGACCAGACATCTCCATTCCCACTTCCCTTGCCAATAGGTTACAAGCGTATGACTTAGAACCTACTGAACCCAATCAAGATGTGGAAGAGAAATCAATTTGGAAGAGCAAGCCATGAAAGAGGCACTGCTCAGAGGCCACTGTGGAGAGTGTGGAGGAGAGACAGCCAGCTTTCACAGGCAGTGGTCCTAAATTGCCTTACAGTGATCACCAGGCCTGCGTTGGTGTTGAAGCTACACCAAGCCTACCTACAGGGAGCAATAGTGGCTCTCCTAGAGAAGCTCAGTGGGGATATTGTTTTTGGAGACAAAATTTCTCTGGTTCTGTGTGAAAATCCAAATTTTCTGAGTTATTTAATATACTTAAATTCTTATTTTTTCTACTAAAACTAGCTACAGTGAGTTCTATTGTTTGTTTGTCACAAAGAACCCTGACCAATAGAGTCTTTGAGACTCCTACTAGTGCTAAGATTTTTTTCCTAGGCCCTCTCTCTTCAGACATGACCCTACAAGGCCAGGTATGGTGGCTCACACCTGTAATCCCAGCGCTTTGGGAAGATGAGGCGAGAGGATTGCTTAGGCTCAGGAGTTTGAAACCGGCCTGGACAACATAGCAAGACCCCATATCTACAAAATAAATAAATCCCTACAAGTCCCCAGCGTTTGTCCCAAGAGTTAGAGACAGTTGTATTACTTAGGGAAACTGTGAGCAGTTCTGTATAACTAGACTGGAAACTTCTGCAGGGCAGTGGTAAGGCCAACGAATAGGCAGGCGTCAGATCAGAAAAACCTTGGTAAGCCTTGGTGCTTAAGGACTTTGGACTTTATTTTTTCAAACAGCAGTTTTCAAATGCTTTGGGTTTAGGACCCCTTTATAGTAAATGCCTAAAAATTTTTGAGGACCCCCAAAAGCTTTTGTTTATATGGGCTGCATCTATTGATTTTTACATTAGAAATTAAATTGAAAAATTTTTAAGTATTTATTTATTCTTGTTAAAATAACAATGGGCCAGGCATGGTGGCTCACGCTTGTAATCCCAGCACTTTGGGAGACCAAAGAGGGCAGATCACTTGAAGATAGTTCAAGACCAGCCTGGCCAACATAGCAAAACCCCTTCTCTATTAAAAATACAAAAATTAGCTGGGTGTGGTGGCATGCCCCTGTAATCCCAGCTACTTGGAAGGCTGAAGCAGGAGAATCACTTGAACCCAGGAGGCAGAGGTTGCAGTGAACCGAGATTGTGCCACTGCACTCCAGCCTGGGCGACAGAGTGAGACACCATCTCAAAAATAAAATAACAACAATAAACAATATATTAGCTGTATTTTAGCATGAATAGCATTTTGTGAAAAATAACAATATTTTCTATGTTTTCCAAAACCGAAAAGTGAGAAAAGCAGTATTGTTTTGAGGGAAGGTGTTCTCTTTCCGGGTCCACAAGGGGGCGTAGTTTTAAGGGCAAGAACTTCCCAGCGCCATGCCCACGTCCCATCCGTCTTCATCCGGGAAATTTAACGG
Organism: Aotus nancymaae; assembly: GCF_030222135.1. Classification (NCBI taxonomy): domain Eukaryota; kingdom Metazoa; phylum Chordata; class Mammalia; order Primates; family Aotidae; genus Aotus; species Aotus nancymaae. Next base: position 9,379,418 of record NW_026988472.1, read on the forward strand.
TTTATGTTTAAATTTCACGGGCGCGGGAAGAAACTAATAGTCAATCACTCCAGCGAAAGTTCTAAGGAACTCCTTTCATTGGCCCGGGGTCTTAGAGAAGCTGGGGGTTCCTCCCAGGTTAAAAGTCCCCTTCTTCCACACCCCTTTGGACTCCATGTTTGGGTCCCCTTCCATGAACACTCTCATAGAAGCTGTTTTTCTGTATCCTGGATTTTCCCTCTGGAGTCACCTTCCACATTCTCTCGTGGAAGCCTGTCTTCCCCTCCTAAACTCCATCTCTCTCTCTATTCCCTTCCACTCAGTGTGGAAGCTGCTTTCCTCTCCTGGATTCCATCTTTCTGGATTCTCTCACTCAGTATGAGAGGAACTTTCCTTCTCTGGTTTTCCCCCTCTGGGAACCCTTCTCACTCAGTGTGAGAGCGGCTTTTCATTCTCTCACTCAGTGTGAGAGTTAGCTGTTTCTTTCTCTCTCCTTCTCCTTTTTCTCTCTCTAAATAAATCACTTTCTACAAACACTTTTGTGTCCAGCATTTACTTTTATGAGCACACTGTGCCGTGGTCTCCTCTCTCATTCTTGAGAGGGCGACAGACCAAGAACCTGGAGAAATGTCCTCTCAGGGGAACTGAGGGCACCCCGAACCCCTGAACCCCAATATAACAGTTTTACATATTTGCATATCTCTTTAATAGAAGACAGTTGGAGTCCTGTATCTGCTTCTAAGTTCAGGCCGGGTGTGGTGGCTCATGCCTGTCATCTCAGCATCTTGGGAGGCTGAGACTGAGATGGGTGGATTACTTGAGGCCAGGAGTTCAACACCAGCCTGGCCAACATGGTGAAACCCTGTCTATACTAAAATACAAAAATCAGCTTGGTGTGGTGGCATATGCCTATAATCCCAGGTACTCGCGAGTCTGAGGCAGGAAAATCGCTTGAACCTGGGAGGTGGAGGTTGCAGTGAGCCGAGATCGTGCCACTGCACTCGAGTCTGGGCGATAGAGCAAGATTCCATCTTAAAAATAAATAAATAAATAAATAAATAAATAAAAATAAATTCAATCTGTTGCATTATGTTGTTTTGGTTGAAGTATACGGAAAAGAATCTGGCTTGACATAGCTAGGTGGTTAGAAAAAGGAGGAACTCGTGGACCTGCTTAATGAATCTCAGGGACTTTCAAAGACCCTTGGGTCCTATTTTGGGTACCCTTTGATCAGAGTAATAGGAACTCAATAAAAGCTTCTAAAAGGGAGTGGCAGAGTGGATTTGTTTTAGGAAAGTGATTCTGGTCACAGGGCTCCCGGGACAGCACACATTGTATTCTATGTGAATGGTACCCACTAGTAAGACCATAGCCTTGGTGTAAGAGAATTAGAGGGAAATCAAGAATGACAATTAAGAGGTCATTGTGTAGTCCAGGAAGGGGATGATCTTGCCTTGGTTGGCTGTAGATATGGAGAGAGTAGTGTACAGAATTTGAATTCAGATCCCTCTGACTTCAATACCCATGCTCTTCTCTCGATACCAATGATCTCCAAAAACAATAAGTTAAAAAATACCAAAACAAATTGAGAATATCTCAATTCGAAATTTTAAAATAAGATAAAAATGAAATAAATATTATTTTTAAAGGTCTTAACTATCATGATAGCTTCATACTATTAGTAACTGATAATATCCAGTTATAAAATGCAAGCACTTAGGGCAAGATTTCTTTCTAATGATCATGAATGTCTATCCAGATTTCAACGTATCTTAAAAGTGCAGAATGTATGCCAAGATTTCATGACAAAAAAATGCTGAATGTTGGGGTTAATGTCTTGTCACATCTCATTAGATTATCAATGCCCTTAACTTGTAGTGTGACTGATAAAGTTCTCTTACTAGGAGTATAAGTGCCAACTCTTTGCCATGATTGGTTGTTTTGGGTTTTCTTTGTGTGTTTTCTTTTGTCTTGCATGCATTTACATTATTTTATCTTTAATCCATAGTTTCTTTGCAGGTCACTTTTGAAGCAATTTGTTCATTTTGTGAGCATTAGTTTTAAAAAACCAGAGTAAATAAACAAATCCATAATTCCACTTACCTGAGGTCATGTGAATAGAAAAAAGTTGCCATAACATCGAAGAGAGTGTGACACTCTTAATCCCTACCCCCTTTTGAAACCCCACTCTTTTCTGAAGATACTTGCCTGGAATATATGACAGATGGCCATCCTGCATAAGGGCTGAGTGAAAGTGCCACTATCAATCCTTAAATTAAATATAAATAATGTATAGTTTCTTATACTTTATTTCTCATACTTTATAGTTTCAAGTTAAAACTGAATATTAAACAAATTCTAATATTTACTCACTACAATTTGGAACCCTGTGTTATGTGCTATTGTAAACTAAAAGTAACATCCTAAGTCCCTCAACTGACTGAACAGCCCCCTCTTGGCTGGGGGAACCCCAGAAAAAAACAAAAACTGAGTTCCTGGCCATGACAGGATGGGAGGTCAGACACACCTCATTATACCCCCTCCCTTTTATGGTCTAGACACAACAACTGACCAGCATTAATGTTAAAATAGAGATCATAAGACTGACAGGACAGGCTTTTTGTGACAATAAGATACCAAGTTATAAACAAGACCTAAGGTCATGCCAGGCAAGGGTGAAGTCATGCTCTCCTCACATTTATAGAACAAACTCTGTTCTCATTGTCACAAGGTTTTTCTTCTTCTCTAGCAACTAAACAAGCACTGGCCTCGAAATAAGCAATATTAAAACAATCACAGCTCACCCACCACCAGACATTGACTGACCCCTTCTTCCACAAACCATAACTGTAGCTTATTGAACAAGAGACTGATTTCAGTAACTTTCTCCTAATAAGAGACCATCGACCATAGACTGGTTCTGGGTGGTTTACAGAGGCTGCACAGTTGCATGCCTCCATGTCTCTCTCTCACCTTTTCACGTATGGGGCCTAATTATAATACATTTAAATATTAAGTCTCCACTCCAAAGTGAACATGGGTTGTATGTTATACACATGGTTTGTTCAATACACACGCATCAAGACAACCTTCATGAATATTCATAGCTCTTCATGTAAGCTGTTAAATATGTATATTTGACCAATTCATTTACCTTAAATTCCTGTACAAACCCTTCTCCTTTGAAGTGCCCACCTACGGTCTTTGCCATAGGCTATGTTTCCCAGCCTGTTTGATGACCACTTTGCTGGCTATAATCCCTTATTTAAAAAGTCTCCTTTTCTGGCCAGGTGCTATGGCTCACACCTGTAATCCCAGTACTTTCGGAGGCCTAGGTGGGCAGATCACTTGAGGCCAGGAGTTCAAGACCAGCCTGGGCAACATAGCGAAACCCAATTTATAAAAAATGTATATATACAAAAATTAGTCAGGCGTGGTGGCACGTGCCTGTAGTCCCAGCCACTTGGGAGGCTGAGGCACGAGAATCACTTGAGCCTGGGTGGTGGAGGTTGCAGTGACCTAAGATCTCACCATTGCACTCCAGCTTGGGTGACAGAGGGAAACTCTGTCAAAAGGAAAGAAGAAAGAAAAGAAAGGAAGAAAGAAATGGAAGGAAGGAAGGAAGGAGAGAGACCAAGGGGTAGAAAGCATGAAGGAGAAGTAGGAGACCTATCATGCCTAGAATTAACTCTGATTCTTATTTATTCTACCATAAGTGCCTCTCTCACCAGAGATTTTGTTTCTCAGACCTGCAGGCATTCTCTCCCACTGACACTGATGCTGAATTCACAGATAGAAACTAACAATCTCTTCAGAGATACCTGCTTATCTTTGGGAACCAAAAGCAGCAAAAGTCAATGTGGGTTTCCAAATAAAACACATAAGCACTTGTTCTGTGCCATCATTTGCTCTAGGCACTTTCACATACATTAGCTTTAATCACACACCTTTAATCTTTGTAACAGGTTTGTGCAGTAGATGTTCATAGCACATAGGGAGTACAACATGGTTCTTCTAGCACGATGCCTGGCACAGGTGAGTGCTCAACAAATATTTGTTGACCTCATCTTCCATTCAAATGTAAAGTTACCCTGCATGAGTAAGAGTTGGAAGAATCAAACAAAATACATGAGATCAGTAATCTGCAGAAATAAACCCTTTCTCAGAAAGTGGTACAATGTTAGTTAGTAGCTTCTACAATGGAAAGATCCAAAATAATGGTGTCTCCAATTAGATGGGAGTTTATCTTTCTCATACATAAAGGTCTGAGCCATTACAGTGGCTCTACTCTTTAAAATTGTCAGGGACCTAACCTGCTTCTGTCTGCTTGCTCCATCCATTCTCTGGTGTTACTCTTCTCTTCATGGTCAGATTGGCTTACCACGTACCTTCATTCCAGTCAATGAGAAGGGTGAAAGCTGACATGTATAAATTGCGGGAAGAAGCACCCTTAGAGTGGAGATGGCTGCGTCAGGATATTACAACTTGATAATAATCTCAGATCTTGTTGTTACACAGCTCCCTTTGTTTACTATTGTGGAACAGAAGCAGTATTTGAGGTTTCCGAAGTAATCTTTCTTTTTGAGGAGAGAATACACTGAACGGTCAATCCGTGTGTTCCATTGACTTGGCAGGTGTATTCCCCAGTATTGCACCTTGCTCTGTTTGGCAGTCTGTTGGGATTTTACCCAGTGCAAGTCAGGCTCCCAGATCGCTTTTCTCATTCATTAATTCAACCAATATTTAATAAGCATCTCCTATGGGCCAGGTGTTGTAGCAGTCACCGGACCACTCTGGGATTGAATGAGAGCATTGAATTCCTAACCTACCTAGCTGAAGATGGAGCTCAGCTTTTAATGATCACTGAAAGCATGGGCTTTTCTGGGATTTGGTATAGAAAGAAAGATCCATCAAGCTGGTGGCATTGACTAATCGTCACATCCACAAAGCACAGCACTTAATCCACTTCCAGTGGAATCCTTGTGAAGGGTTCTAAGCTTCACCTTCTTCATACCTCCTGAAATCTGAAAGGTTTTAATGTCTTCCTCATGTTACATTTAAATAAATAAATCTATGACTCAGCCTGTAGTCCCAGCCCTTTGGGAGGCTGAATGGTGGGGATGGCTTTAGCCTAGGAGTTCAAGGCGGCAGTGAGCCACGACCATGGCACTGCACTCCAGCCTGGATAAAGAGCAAGACCTTGTCTCAAATAAATAAATTTTTGAAAGGCATTTTAAAATTATGCACAGTTGCAGCCCAGATAACTTAAGGTGGTACTTTATAGTATAAATTTTAGGAGATTTATTTGATGCATTTAATATAACTTGTAACTGCAAAATCCATTTTGCCTGTGTAAGTGAAAAATACAAGCAGTCATCTGGTTAACTCTATGAAAATCTATGCACATATTTAGTGTATAATCTGTCTTCATTACATCTGGCAAGATATTCTGCCTTAGCACTCAATTACACTCTTTTCCTCTCCTTTTCCGTTCGCCATGCTTTAATTCTAAGGACCATATGAGAGTGGAATATATTACCATTTTGAAATGACAAAAATCTGTGTAGGCAAATTATTTCCTTAAATTGATGACCATTTTTTTCATATCATTTATAATCTGGTGATTTCTTACCACATGACCCAGCAATTATGCTCCTAGAAAAATTTATCTTAGAGAAATGTAAACTTATATTCACACAAAAAAACTTGTACACAAATATTCATAACAACTTTATGTGTAATAGCCAAAAAACTGGAAACAATACAATGTCCTTCAGTGGGTGAATGGTTAAACAAACTGTACATCCATGCAATGAATTACAACATAGCAATAAAAAGGACCAAACTATTGATACAGGCAACAACTTGGGTGAATCTCCAGAAAATTATGCTGAGTGAAAGAAAGATAATCTGAAAAGGTTACATACTCTGTGATTCATTCATATAACATTCTCAAAATGACAAAATTAAAGAGATGGAGAACATCCAAAAATAGAGAAGGAGTGGGAGTATGTGTATAAACAGCATAGGGAGTTCCTTTTTGGTGACAAAACACTTCTGTGTCTTGATTGTGAGGGAAGCTATAGCCATCTGTACATATAATAAAATGTAATACAGTTATACACAAAGATACATAAATTTGGATGCATGCAAAAAATGTAAAATCTGAATAAGGGCTATGGTACATAATTGTATTGAGCCAATCCATTTCCTGGTTTTGAAATGCACTTTAGTTGCATCAGATATCACCATTGGGACCAGGTGTGGTGGCTCATGCCTATAATCCCAGCACTTTGGGAGGCCAACGGGGTGGATCTCTTGAGCCCAGGAATTCAAGATCAGCCTGGGCAATGTGGCAAAACCCTGTCCCTATAAAAAAAAATTATCTAGGTATGGTGGCACATGCCTGTGGTCCCAGCTACTAGGGAGGGTGAGGTGAGAGGATCGCTTGAGCCTGGGAGGTTGAGATTGCAGTAAACTGTGATTATGCCACTGCACTTCAGCCTGTGTGACAGAGCAAGACCCTGTCTCAAAAAGTATATATATCTCCATTGAGGAAACTGGGTAAAGGGGCACAGCTCTATGTTAATTCTGCAATTTCTCATGAGTCTATAATAATTAAGAAATGAAAAGTTATCTCATTGTGGTTTTAATTTGCATTTTTCTGATGATTAATGATGCTGAGTGTCTTTTCATATACCTATTGGCCATTTATATGTCATCTTTGGGAAAATGTCCATTCAGATCCTTTGCCCAGTTTTTGTTTGTTTGCTTGCATTGTATTCGCTATTGAGTTGTACGAGTTCCCTATATATTTCGTATATTAACCCATTATTGGATATATGGTTTACAAATATTTTGTCCTGTACTGTAGGTTATCTCTTTATTTTGTTGATTTTTTCTTTGCCATGCAGAAGCTTTTTAGTTTGATGTAGTCCCACTTATTTTTGCTTTTGTTGTCTGTGTTTTTGGTGTCACATCCAAAAAGTCACTGCCAAAACCAATGTTAAGGAGCTTTTTCCATATGTTTTCTTCTAAGGGTTTTATAGTTTTAGGTCTTATATTTAAGTCTCTGATCCACTTTGAATTGATTTTTGTGTATGGTGTGAGAGTAAGATCCAATTTCTTTTTTTTTTCTTTTTTTTTTTTTTTTTGGCATGTGGCTATCCAGTTTTCCCAACATCATTTATTGAAGAGACTATTCTTTCCCCATTGTGTGTTCTTGGTGTCTTTGTCTAAAATTAGCTGACTATATATATGTGGGTTTATTTCTGGGCTGTTTGTTCTACTCCCTTGGTCTATGTGTCTGTTTTTATGCCAATACTATGCTGTTTTGATTACTATAGTATTGTAATATGGTTTGAAATCAGGAAGTGTGATACTTTCAGCTTTATTCTTGCTCAAGATTGCTTTAGCTATTCAAGGATCTTTGTGGTTTCATATAAATTTTAGAATTGTTTTTTCCATTTCTGTAAAAAAAAATCATTAAAATTTTGATAGGGATTGCAATGAGATATCACCTGACACCTGTTCAGATGGCCATTATCAAAAAACCAAAAGATAAGCATTAGCAAGGATGAAGTAGAGAGAATCTTTGTACACTGATAGTGGGAATGTAAATTAGAGCAATCATTATGAAAAATGGTATGGAGTTTCCTCAAAAAATTAAAAGTATAATTACTGTGTGATCCAGCAACCCCACTTCTGGGTATATATCCAAAAGAAGTGAAATCAGTATGTCAAAGAAGTAGCTGCACTCCCATGCAGCATTATTCACAACAGTCAAAATATGGAAACAACCTAAGTGTGCATTGACAGATGAGTAGATAAAGATAATGTGGTGTGTATATATACACAAGAGTATTATTCAGCCTTAAAAAAGAAGGCAATCCTGCCGTTTGAGACAACATAGATGAACTGAGGACATTATGCTAAGTGAAATAAGCCAGACACAGAAAGACAAATACTATTATGATCTCATTCATATGTGGAATCTAAAACAAAGTGAAACTCATAGTAACCGAGCATAGAATGATGATTACCAGGGATTTGAAAGTGGGTGAAAGTGGAGAGACTGGTCAAAAAGTGCAAGATTAATATGTACTAGATATGTAATTAATGTACAGCATGGTGACTATAGTTAATAAAAATGTACTGTATACCTGAAAGTTACAAAGAGAGTAGATCTCAAGTGTTCTCACCACACAAAAAGAAAAGGTAGCTCTGTGAGGTGATGGATATATCAATTAGCTTGATCGTAGTAATCATTTCACAATGTAGACATATATCAAAACATCATGTTTTACACTCTAAATATACACAATTTTTATTTGTCATTCATGCCTCAGTAAAGCAGAAAAAAAATTGCTAAAGTTAAAAAAAGAGAAGAAATCTACAGTTGGCTGGTTAAAGCTATCTCCTAGCCCTTGTTTCCCAAAGAGTATTAGCCTGAGGGTGGCGTTCAAGGGCATTAACATTCCACCACTGAGACAGTGTCTCAATGTCTCTAGACAGCCTTTGATCTTGACGCACTACCAGACCGAAGAAATGGAACACTGAATATTTGGGCAAGTTCTTTCCCTAAGATAAGGGTTCTTAACACTGAGTCCAAAAACCAGGCTTTTCAAGTCTGTCAATGACACAGTTGATATTTTAGAATGGTATTTTGGTGTTTATTTAAAAGTTATTCAGGCACATGATAAAATATTTGCAAAGTACTGAAAGTTAAAATTTTAAATTAAAAGCTCCTGGTCCCAGAAATCTAGTCCTTCTACCCAAATATAATTTTACTTTTGACAGTTTTTGTGTATTCTTCCAGGAAAAAAAAGATACAAATGGTAGTATCTTATATTCAGAGTTTCTATACTTAACAGCACATCATTGAGATCATTCCACTTCAGCACTACACTCTACCTCTTGCTTTTAAATAGTCCTTAATGTTCTTAATATTAATGGATGAACTGCATTTTATTTAACCAAACATTTTTTTTTTAAAAACGCGGTGTTGCTCTGTTACCCAGGCTGGAGTGCAGTGGCACAATCATGGCTCACTGCAGCCTCGACCTCTCAGGTTCAAGTGACCCTCCCACCTTAGCCTCTCAAGTAGCTAGGACTAAAGGCATGCACCACGATGCTGGACTAATTTTTTTTTAATTTTTGTCAAGACAGGGTCTCACCATGTTGCCCAGGCTGGTCTCAGACTCCTGGGCTCAAGTGATCCTCCCACCTCAGCCTCCCAAAGTGCTGGGATTACAGGCATGAACCACCATGCCTGGCCTAACCAAACTTTAATGATGGACATTTAGTTTTTGCCATTTTGAAAAAATTCTGCAGTAAACATTCTCACATGCTTACATCATGACATGCTTTTGAGCATATATCCATACAGTTAATTCCCAGTAGTAGTATTGCTGAGTCAAAGATAAATACATGGTAAGTGCTGAGGCACATTGCAAAATTGTCCCCAAAGAACCTATACCAATGTGAGCTTCTTCCAACAGTAGAGGATAGCATCTATTCCTCCTCATGCTTTGTCAATCATGAGCATTATCTAATTTTTTTGGTTTTTGTTTTTTTACCATTCTGGTAGGTAACAAATGGCATCTCCTTGCTTATTGCTGGAGATAACTAGCTTTGCATGATTACGATTCTTCTGTAGCCCCTCTCTAATCTTTCCTATCTTTTGTTTTTTATTTTAAAATAAATAATTGTATTGCTTTTTCTTACAGAAGTAATAAATAACATTCATTGCAAAAAGAAAAGTGATACAGAAGTATAAAGAGTCAAAAATGGTAAACCCTTTCTCTCCCCAACCCTATCAATCTCACTTCCCTCCTTAGAGCTGCAGAGACACTGCTGTGTGCCCAAGTGTCACTCTACTAGAAACACAAGCGCCAGGCACTCATTCTGCTTCCTCTGAGTCATGATTAGGATGCTTATGACAGGGGCATGGCTGAGGTTCAGCTTTTCCAATATCCAGGAAGGAAGGGTTTGCCTAGCAAATCAGCAGTAATAAAGACTACAAAGAACTATTTACAATAGCAAAGACATGGAATCAACCTAGGTGCCCTTCAATGGTAGAATGGAAAGAGGAAATCTGGTACCTACACACCACGGAATACTATGGAGCCATAAAAAAAGAATGAAATCACGTCCTTTGCAGAAACATGAATGCAGCTGGAGGCCACAATCCTAAGCAAATTAATGCAGGAAGAGGAAACCAAACATTGCATGTTCTCACTTATAAGTGGGAGCTAAACATTGGGTACACATGGACATAAAGATGGCAACAATAGACACTGAGGACTATTAGAGGCAGGAGAGAGGGAGGAGGCAGCGATTGAAACTATCTATTCGGTACTATGGTCACTATCTGGGTGATAGGATTATTTGTGCCCGAAACCTCAGCATCATGCAATATACCCATGTAACAAACCTGTGCATGTAACCTCTGAATCTAAAATAAAAACGAAGAAAAAGACTGCAAAGGAAATGACTAAACAATTTATATGAACAAAATGGCTTAAAAGCCCTTCAAAAGTTTTAAAGGTATCATTTCCCTACACTCAACATGCAAACTATAAATAATGTGTTTATGAAATCAGAACCCAGAAACACTTCAAAGAATCAAAGCTTAGTTGAACCCAGGAGGCGGAGGTTGCAGTGAGCAGAGGTTGTGTCACTGCACTCCAGCCTGGGCGACAAGCACGAAAACTCCATCTCAAAAAAAAGATATAAAAAGTTAATGTATTTCATATATGCTTTGAAAGCAGTAAGATGGTATATAAATAGACAGGGAGAGGGAGAAGGAATTATTTGAGCCTTAGTTTCCTCACATCAATGGGAATAATTATAAGATATCTAGTTCATAGGGCTATTGTAATAAATAATTATCTATGCAAAGTGCTTAACACAGAGCTAGGCATAGAATAAGCACTCAATAAATAGTAGCTACTCTTAGCTATTGTGAAAACCCTTTCCTGGATGAAAGAAGGTACTGTGGGTGGGAAGCTCAGAATGAATCAAAGTGTTGATTCTGGATTGTAATGGTCCAATGAGTTCATTTTGCCATTTTGCCTGCTCCCCAGATACAACTGATTTATCAAGACAGGAGAATCGCAATAGAGAAACAGTTTAATTCACACAGAGCTGATTGAATAGGAGAACAGAATTTTATTATTACTCACATCAGTCTCCAAAAATTCGGAGACTAGCGTTTTTCAAGGACAAAGGCAGGGGGCTAGGGAGTGGGGAATGCTGCTTGGTCAGGTCAAAGATGAAATCATAGGGAGTTGAAGCTGTCTTCTTGCACTGAGTTGTTTCCTGGGTGAGGCCACAGGACCAGTTGGCAAATCCAGGTAGAGCCATCAGCTGTCAGAAATGCAAAAACCTGAAAAGACATCTCAAAAGGTCAATCTTAGATTCTACAATAGTGATGTAGTCTGCAGGAGTAATTGTGGAAGTTGCAAATACTGTGGCTAATTTGTTAGTCCTACAAAGGCAGTTTGGTTCCCAGGCAAGAAAGGGGTTTGTTTCAGGGAGGGGTTGTTATAATCTTTGTTTCAAAGTTAAACTATAAATTAGGCAAGGCACAGTGGCTCATGCCTATAATCCCAGCACTTTGGGAGGCTGGCAGGTGGATTACTTGAGGTCAGGAGTTCGAGACCAGCCTGGCCAAGCTGGTGAAACAAACAATAAATAAATTTCTACTACTAATAAATAAATCTCTACTAAAAATACAAACATTATATAGGCTTGGTGGCACACACCTGTAATCCCAGCTACTCGGGAGCTGAGACATGAGAATTGCTTGAACCTGGGAGGTAGAGGTTGCAGTGAGCTGAGATTACACTGCTGCCCTCCAGCCCAGGCAAGATGGAATTGGTTAGGTCAGATCATTGTCACTGTCATCATTTTCTCACTGTTATAATTTTTGCAAGGGTCGCTTCAAAATGAGGATGGTGTATTTAGAAGGACAACAGTGAGACCTGACTAGAAGTGGACAGTTCATTCATGCAGTGAATGAGAAATGGAATGATTGTGGGAAGATACTAAAGCAGTGAGGGAAATGGAGATGTTTTAGGCAAAAATTAATCTGAACAGTGGGCAGAACAGTTTAGGGTGGGGAAACTAGTGGGGGGCGGGCAGTAGGAGGCTGTTGCAGTACAGGAGAGAGCTAGGGGCTATACTAACAAAGGAGGAACCAGATCACAAAAACATTATGAATTCACAGTCTCCAGGCCATGATGCCAGTCTTTTTGAAGTAGGAGAACAGAAGGAAGTAGAAAAACCTGTATTTGTTTGTTGAATGGATAGAGTTAGTTGGAGGGGCTGGTTTTACTCTAGGTGGAGATCTAAGACTGTGTTACTCGTGGAGGGTGTCCAGGTTCTTGGCATTTTGAACAAAGAATTGGACAAAATGCACAAACAAAGCAAGGAAAGAATGAAGCAACCAAAAGCAGAGATTTACTGAAAACGAAAGTATACGCCACATGGTGGGAACAGCCCGAGCATAGGGGCTCAAGAGCAGCATTACAGAATTTTCTGGGCTTTAAATACCCTCTAGAAGTTTCTCATTGGTTACTTGATATACAACCTATGTAAATGAACTAGCGGCCCACGATCAGTCTGATTGGTTGTGGAAAGCAACTATCAGAGGCTGAAGTGAAGTTACAAAGTTACACTCCTATGCAAATCTCTGATTGGTTGCAGAAAGCAACCAATCAAAGATACTTTCAGTTTTCCCTTTGCCTCACAGAAAACGTGGAGATGGGGCAGAGGATGCGTGGAAAGCAGGGGAGGTTGCAAAATGAGTGGCCTCCCATCCTTTTGTTACTTAGGTGTGGAAAGTTGGAATTTTCATTTTGATTTAGTTCTAGGAAGTCAGCGTTAATTGGCCTTAAGTTCCCTGCTTCCAGACCCTATTCTCCTGCCTCAACTGGAAGTCTGTCCCTTACATATTGAGTACGTGTGAGGTGACTGCAGAAGACTCTAACTAGTAAGGTTTGACTAGAGGTAAACCAACAAGGTCAAGGTCTCTGGATCTCCTTCCAGAACTCCGGGAATCAAAACAGCTCCAATTCAGAATGGCTGACATGGCTGTTACATGAGACATCCCATTAAACTCTCTTTTATTATGAAGTAATCACAGATGCTAACTTGGGAACACTCACTACCTTGCAGTAAACCACAAATAAAAGTCTAAGGCTCCCCAACCATCTGAACGAACTTTCTCCTCAGCCAGGGCGCTCTTTTAAAATTTAACCTGAGAGACTGGTTCAGGTCATGACAGAAAGGCGGTAGGTGGGTGGAGGGGGCGGATGGTTTGTGGTCAGACTTACAATCTATTCTCTCTGAAGCTGGCTACCTGGAGACTTCATTTACATGATTAAACTTTAGTATTCACAACCTCTTAACTCCGAGATTCCTTTCTTTCTATTGATCCCAGGTCTTTAGATAAAAGTAGCCAATTGTCAACTAGACAATGTTTAAATCTACCTAGAAGTCCACCTCCCCAACCCTCACCCCGCCCCACCCTCACTTTGAGTTGTCCAGCCTTTCTGGACCAAACCAATGTATTTCTTAAATGTATCTGAAGTCTCATGTCTCCCTAAAATGTGTAAAACCAAGCTGCACCCCAACCACCTTGGGCACATGTTCTCTGGATCTCCTGAGGGCTGTGTCATGGGCCATGGTCACTCGTATTTGTCTCAGAATAAATCTCTTCAAATATTTTACAGTTTGACTGTTTTAGTCAACGTCCCTCAGACATTGGTTTTCTTACCTAAAGATTCAGCACTGTTCTAAACCCTCAGTCCTATACCTATTGGAACAGGAGCTTGCAACATACATCAAGAAGGCTGCTTCAAAGGCCTGACTCCAATATGGCTACTATTCCAACCTATGGCCTCTGGCCTCAGACTAGTTACAGTTCAGAGAGCTAGACCCTTGCTGCCCAGAGTGTGGTCTAAGGACCAGCAGCACTGGCATTACCTGGGAGCTCATGAGAACTACAGAATCTTAGGCTCCACCCTAGACCCACTGAATCAGAATCTGCATTTGAACAAATCCCCATATTAAAGTCTACAAATACCAACCTAGAGCATGGTTTTGAATTAGTTTTTAATTTTGTTTTTTTTTGTTTTTTGTTTTTTTGGTGAGGAAGTAAAACAACTTTAAATGTAAAATGATGGTATGATGAGTCCCAGTTTCAGAAATTAGAAAAATAGTAAGTCATAGAATTGAGGAAACATGGCAGTTATATATTCAATAAATAAATTCAATAAATCTATTACTTTTAGGCTGCGCATGGTGGGCCACACCTGTAATCCCAGCACTTTGGGAGGCCATGGCAGGAGGATCACTTGTGTCCGTAAGTTGGAGACCGCCCTGTCTCTACAAAAAATAAAATAAAAAATTAGCACGTGCCTGTAGTCCCAGCAACTTGGGAGACTGAGATGGAAAGATCACTTGAGGCTGGGAGGTTAAGGATGCAGTGAGCCATGATCATGCCACTGCATGCCAGCCTGGGTGACACATGAGACCCTGTCTCAAAAAAAAATCTATTACTTTGGTAACACGGGTAGCGATGATGATGATAGTTAACGTTGATTGAGCACTTAACGTTGTCTCAGGTACTATAGTAATTGCTTTCCAGATATTATTTCATTCAATCTTCAGAAATATCTATAGCCTCACAACAAGCCTATGAAGCAGGTACTATTATCATCCCCATTTAACAGATGAAGAAACTGAGGCATGGATGCTTAACTGACTTGCCCAAGTTCACACAGCTATTAAGTATTGGAGTCATGTTTTCAATGCAGTATATCTGACTTCAGAGGCTTCAGGCTATGATCACTATGTTGTATTGCCAGCTGAGATCTCACTGATCTTCAGAGAGTTTGGTAAAATCAGATCAAACACCCTCTTTACATGCCTTTACAATTCCTGCCCCCTCCCCTGCCATTGGTGTTTTAAAGAGCCCTCACCCTCAGGTCCCTCCATGTAGCTCGGACTTAAAATACCCCTCTACCACTGGAAGCTCCAATTGCATTATTTCTTTGAGATGTTCTATATTGACTCCTCGGCTTGCCCCCACCCCACCCCCACTCCGTCCTAACCTCCCCACCCCGCTCTCCGCCTGCCCTACTTCAAAAAAAAAAAAAAAGAGATGTTCTATATTATTTATTTTCTGTCATCCTTAATGTGAAAAGCAGGCTGTCTCTTTTAAAAGTCATTCTTTCAACAAATATTTAATGAGATGGAAAACACAATGGAATGTTAATGTAATCATTCCTCAAGAAGTTTAGAGCACTACAGTCCCACTTTTGTGTAACCCATGCATATTTTTACTGAAGTTGAAATCACAGCTAGGGTAAAATTTGGTGCCTCACTTTTGGCATTTCTCATTGGATCATTATTAATCTCAGACTTTTGCCATCATCCCAGAGTCCATTTGTGTTCCCTTGCTCCCTCCACGCAAATCATATAGCCTATGGTTTGGATTCTATTGCTGTGCTTTAATGAAGAACTTGAACCTGTGATTTGCGGGAGGCAGCGGTTCTAGTTCACTTCTTCTACCTGCTCCCCAGGGCCATCATTTCCTCTTATTTTCCCCAGGGAGTTTTCAGGTGAAAATAGAGTTGCTGAGAAAGTTACATGGCCTGGGGAAAGTCTACAAGGGCAAAGCTCATTTGGGCTTAGAGCCAGGCCCTGAAACAGGCTAGAGCTGGCTCAGAATAGGCTGGAGATCAGGAAGTCAAAAGCCCAGGAGAGAAATCATTCCGAAGGAAAAGACATCTGTGGAAAGCAATCCACTCCAAGAAATGTTAAATGAGAGAAAAAAAAGAATATAAGGCACTATGGTTCAGCATTATTCCAATTCTATCTGGGTGTGTGTATACACTGTCATATGTAGAAAAATAATAAAAATAAATTTACCCAAATCTTAACCATGGTATCTCTGAGTGAAGAAACTGCAGGTAATTTTACTTTCTTCATTATGATTTTCAAACCTTTTAAAACTTTTCTTTAAAAATTTCTAATTTTTTCTTACAATAAACCTACTTCTTTATTTTTATTTTTTTGAGATGAGGTCTTGCTTTGTTGTCCAGGCTGGAGTGCAGTGGCATGATCATGGCTTCCTGCAGCCTTGACCTCCCAGGCTGAAGTGATCCTCCTGCCTCAATCTCTTGAGTAGCTGGGACTACCAGTGTGCACCAGCACACCCAGCTATAATTTTTTTATTTTTAATAGAGATAAGGTCTCTATTGTGTTACCCAGGCTGGTCTCAAACTCCTGAGCTCAAGCAGTCCTTTTGCCTTGGTCTCCCAAAGGGAAGCAGGAGAATAGGGCCTGGAGGCAGGGAACCTATGGACTTCCTAGAACTAAATCAAATGGAAACACTTTAGCTATGACAGGAAATATCCTCTTCATTTACACAGGGCGTACACCAAGTAACCAATGGAAACCTCTAAAGAGTATCTAAGCCCCAGAAAATTCTGTAACGGGGCTCTTGAGCCTCTATGCTCAGACCCGCTCCCACCCTATGGAGTGTACTTCCATTTTCAAAAAATCTCTGCTTTCGCGTTGCTTCATTCTTTCCTTGCTTCATTTGTTCCTTTTTTCCAATTCTTTGTTTAGGACGCCAAGAACCTGGACACCCTCCACCTGTAACAAAAGTGCTGGGATTATAGGCATGAGCCACTATGCATGGCCCAATATGCTTATTTTATAATCAGAGAAAAATGAGCATAATTGTTTTAAAATGAAGATTGTTTCTTTCCACGTGTCTCAATGTCATCTGTTGAGCAGTTGCAAACTGAGAAGAGTTGGTTTTGAACTCTATATTCTAACGGCTTCACCCAACGAAGGTGTCTTAGTCTGTTCATGCTGCCAAAACCAAGTATCATAGACTAGGTGACCTAAATAACTGGAATTAATTTTCTTTTTTTTTTCTTTTTTTTGAGACGGAGTTTCGCTTTTGTTACACAGGCTGGAGTGCAATGGCGTGATCTCGGCTCACCGCAACCTCTGCCTCCTGGGTTCAGGCAATTCTCCTGCCTCAGCCTCCTGAGTAGCTGGGATTACAGGCACGTGCCACCGTGCCCAGCTAATTTTTTGTATTTTTAGTAGAGACGGGGTTTCACCATGTTGACCAGGATGGTCTCGATCTCTTGACCTCGTGATCCACCCGCCTCGGCCTCCCAAAGTGCTGGGATTACAGGTGTGAGCCACGGCGCCCGGCCTGGAATTAATTTTCTTATGGTCCTGGAGGCTGAAAGTCTGAGATCAAGGTGCCAGCAAAGTTCATTTCTGATGAGGATTCTCTTCCTGGCTTACAGATGGCTATCTTCTCCCTATTGAAACCGACTTTGCAAAAATTATAACAGTAAGAAAATTATGACAGTGAAAGAGATTCAATCTAACTAGCTCCATCTTGCCTTTAAACCTCCAAACTGCCGTTGGTTATTCCTAGGCATGGGCCAATCTAACTTTGGGAGAAATTTAGTTTATAGTTTAAATGATAACAACTCTTCCCAAAAACTAAACCACTTTTGTAAAACAAATGAAAGGCCACCAGATTTGTGGAGGTCACAAGATTTGCAATTTTCTCAATTACTCCTGTAATTAACATTACTATTGTAGAACCTAAAATTGGCCTTTTGAAATATCTCTTCAGGCTTTTGCATTTCTGATAACTGGATGGCCCCACCCTGACCCTCAACCAGTCTGTGGCCCTCACCCAGAAGCAGACTCTGCCCACAAGGACCATTTATCACACCCTTGCCCTCCAAACTATCTTTGGAAAACCCTGGCCTCCAAATTTTTGAGGAGGCTTATTTGAGTAATAATAAAACTCTGGTCTCCCATTTAGCTGGTTCTACCTGTATTAAATGCTTTCTCTACTGTAATTCCTCTGTCTTGATAAATTGACTCTATCTGAATAGCAGGCAAGAAGAACCCACTGGGCAGTTGCACTGTGTCCTTATATGGCCTTTCTCAGTGCCTCCAAGGGGAGAGAGAGAGGAGAAACAGAGAGAGAGAAAGAGAGAGAGAGAGAGAAAGAGTGCACAGGGTGCACTCATCCCAGCACTTTTGTTACAGGTAGAAGGTGTCCATGTTCTTGGCGTCTTGAACAAAGAATTGGAATGAGGAGTGAACATGTACTCTGATGTCTCTTCTTACAGGAACACTAATCTTATTATATCAAGGGCCCCATCCTATGATCCCATTTAATCTTAATTCTTTCTTTGCTCTGAATACAGCCACACTGGAGGTTAGGGCTTTACCATGTAAATTTTGGTGAGGCACAAACATTCAGCTCATGACAGAAGGAAAGGGAAGGGATTTGCATACTGTAAACCAAAAAGTTTACAACTGAGACAGTCTCAATCAACTTAGTTTATTTTTTATAAGGACATATCCAGGACATATCCATGACACAGCCTCAGGAGATCCTGACAACATGTGCCCAACATGATAGGTCTACAACTTGGTTCTATATATTTACAGAGACATAAGACATCAATCATTACATGTAAGATGTACATTGGTTCAGTTCAGAAAGGTAGGACAACTGGAAGCAGGGGCTTCCAGGTCATAGGTAAATTCAGAGATTTTCTGATTGGCAATTGGTTATTATCTAAAGACCTGGAATCAGTAGAAAGGAATGTCTATGTTATGAAAGGGGGTTGAAGAGACCAAGGTTTTGTCACGCAGATGAAGCTTCCAGGAAGCAGGCTTCAGAGAGAATAGATTCTAAATGTTTCTTATCAGACTTAAAGAGTCTGATCTATCAAGCTTAAGGTCTCTGTGTTGATATTAGTGCTGATCAGCTGTGCCTGAATTCCAAAAGGGAGAAGGGAATAATACGGCATATCCAACTTCCCTTTCCCATTATGGTCTGAACTAGTTTTTCAGGTTAACTTTGGAAAGCCCTTTGCTGAGAGGAGGGGTCCATTCAAATGGTTGGAGGGCTTAGAATTTTATTTTTGGTTTACAGCACCTACTATACATCAGGCAGCTTCAACATAATCTGATGAAATTCTCACAACCATCTCATTAGATAGGTGTTACTGCTTCCCATTGTGTATGTTGCAATACCAATAGTAAAATTTATTAAGCATGTACCATGTGACAGGCAGAGGGCTATGGCAGATCCTTGTTAAGTAGTGGAAAAATCGCTTACTGAAACGGTTGCCTGCAATTATGTGGAAAGTAGAGTGTAAGTGATGAATGTGGTTATTTAGTTAACAAGATTTCCAAGCAAAGTGTTGAAGCTGTGGGCTGTTTTTTTCTTGATGCTTATAGTAAAATGTGAGAGGAGAGACATAAATCAAGGGAAGCACTTTTAAACTAAAAAGAAATCAGTACTTCTTTCTCAGCCTCTCCAGATGGCAAAAGATGCTAAAATTAACAAATGGCTTCCAAGCACTGTTAGGAAAGCATGGCATAGAGAAAAAAGCCAACAGCAACTGGACAACCGTTTGTTAAAATCTCAGAAAGATCAAAGGGTCAGAGTGGTATTCAGTCACACAAAGTGCCCTTTCAAGAGATTAAAGGTGTGACACAAAGAACCTCTCAAACAATAGGGCCTCTTAGGAAGCATAGGAGTTGTGTACCTAAGTCATAGCAGAAGGAATCCAAGGTAAAGAAGGGCTTATCTTGAACAGATCTGTAGGTATGTCTTCTTTCTAATGGAGCAAACTCCAGTTAAATCCACTGAAGATTCAAAAGTTTTTAAGTAAGTTATTTAAGCAGAAACACTGTTAGCTTGGATGGAGACAGAGAGAGTATAAAATCAAAGATAACTGCTGGACACCCAAAATTTTACTGGCAGGGAGCAGGCTGATAAACTACTTAGCTGCAAACATGTGCTACCTTTCATGGAAAAGGAAGGACAATTCAGAAGGCAGAACTAAAAGACCAAACAGGCCTGAAGAACTAACCAAGGAACTTGAACATTTGCCCAGCTGGATTTCAGAATTGTCATGGACCAGTGACTCTCACATGCCTCCCACTCCCCCTTCCTTTTCAAATGGAAATGTCTATATCAGTTATCTTAAGCCTTCCCATCATTTTATGTTGGTTTTATGGGAGGTAGATTACATGTCTCTTTCATTTTACAGATCAACGAATTGAGAAGAATTTTGCCTAAAAGACTGCATCTACACCTGGACCTGATTTAGATTATGAGATTCTAGACTTTAAGTAGATGCTACAATGGGATGAGATTTTGAGGAATATTGAGAAAGAAATCAATGCATTTTGCATTTGAAAGAGACATGAATTATTGGAAGTTAAGGAGTAGATGGTGGCAGAAAGACTCTTAACATGGCCTGTGTGATCTCTGCCTCCTCAAATTCATGCTCCTGGAATGAATCCTCCTCCCCTTGAGTGTGGGCAAGATGTCACTTCTGTGATTATGTTACATAATCTTGCAAGGTGTCCCCTGTTAGGAGACTCACTTTCTTGCTAACTTTGATGAAGCAAGTGGTCATGTTGGAAAGGTCCGTTATGACAAGCATTATGGTTAATATATATTTTTTTAATTTCCCACATTACACTGATCTAATGATGGTTAATTTTATGTTTCAATTTGGCTATGCTATGTTACCCAAATATTTGGTCAAAGTTTATTCTGGATGCTTCTGTAAGGGTGGTTTTGGATGAGATTAACATTTAAATTAACGTGCTTTGAGTAAAGCAGATTTCTTAATGAGGGTGGGCCTCATCCAATCAGTTGAAGTCCTGAATAGAACAAAAGCTTGACCTCCCCAGAGCGAGAGTGAATTCTGCCAGTGCATGGCCTTTGAAACCACAACACCAGCTCTTCTCTGGGTGTTCAGCCTGCTGGACCGCCATGAAGATTTTGAACGTGCTAACTTCCATAATCACATGAGCCAATTCCTTAAAAGAAATCTTTCAATATATACATGTGTATGTACACATCCACATACACACATCCTAGGACTTCTATTTCTCTGGAAAACCCCAACCGATACAGCAAGAAACTGAGAGTGGCAACTGGTTAACAGCAAGCTAGGGACTGACCTTTGGTCTGGTAGCCCACAAGGAATTTAATGCTACCAACAATTATATGAGCTTGAAGTGGATTCTTGCCCAGTTGAGCCTCAGATGAGAGACCAGCCCTAACCAACACCTTGAGTGTAGCCTTATGAAGGACCCAGCTAAGCCATGCCAAGACTCCTGACCCACAGAAACTGTAAAGTAATAATTGTGTGTTGTTTTAAGCTGCTAAGTTTATGGTAATAGTGTCACACAGTAACAGATAACTAATACAAGAAGATATGAAAACTTGAAGATTCCTGTTTATAAACTGAGTGTGACTGACCTTTACTTTTTCTTTCAAGGGCTCTCCAAGGTTCCAGCAGTCAGCCCTGTGTAATGCTTCCTTTGCAGAAATATCCTATGGAGATATTTGAAACATTGTGGTATTGTAGAAAAAGATTCAGGAGTCACACAGCCCTGGACTTGAATGCCATCTCACTACTTACTATCTGTGTGACCCAGAGTAAGTCACTTCACCTACCCATTGGCATGCACTTCCCTTTCTTTATCTCATACTGGGGAAATAAATTTGGACAAAGATATCTGCACAAGAATGTGTATCATAGTATAAGCCAAAAATTAGAATCAATCTAAATTAGTTTAATAACAGTATCTACTTCTCAAGATTGTTGTGGGGGATTAAGCAAAACCATGGATGTGAAGCATGAAGTCTAGTGCTTGAACAGGGCACCCAATACATGGAAATTTTAAAAATAATTCGCAGAGGGGTCCTAAGCCTGCAAAACTAAAGGACAAACATTTTTCTCTTTGCCTGCCCCCGATCCAGGGCAACTTGGTCACCTGGGACAAAGGCTGGTAGTGGTATGATAAAAATCTAGTTGCCATAGTCACCATTTTCTCAAGCTAGAGAAAGCCTAGAACTGCCAGGCCCAATAAGCATTTGCTGGAGGTATACAGGGAAAACAAATCAACAAAAGCTTCCACTGGACCACAAGTCCTGTGAAGACAAGGCCGTGTCTATGTTATTTGCTGCTATATTCCTAGCACTCAGCACAGTGCTTAGAACAGAATATATGTTCAATAAATAGTTGCTGAATAAATGAACACATGAATGAATGAATGGCTACCTCATATATGGAGCATGAAGAGAAGTACCCTGGGTATTTATTTCCAACATCGGGTGCCTCCACCTGAATGGCTCCTCAGAGATCCGATAAGAGCACTGGAGTAAGCTGGGGGCTCCCCTCAGACCAAATTATTTCTACTGCTGTCCTAGGGAACTGCTAATTTCCCCCAAAGAAAGGCAGACAGCTGTGAGAAGAGGGGCTTTATCTCACTAGAGTGAAGTAGAAAGGGAAATGCCCTTTTTTGAGAACCTACTGGGTACCAACCAGGCACTGCTAAGCTTTTCAGGCACATTACCTATCTCATTTATTTCTTACCACAGTTCTCTGGGTTAGGTATTAGTATCACCATTTGGCAGAAGAGATAACTGAGAGACAGAGAGGTTAGGTGCCTTGACCAGACCACTCAGCTAGTAAGTGGCAGAGCTAGGATATGAACTTAGGCCTGTCAGACTCCAAAGCCCATGCTCTACTACACCAGTACTGGGACCTGGCAGGAGCTAAGTCTTTTAGGAAGCCAAAAGGCAGGAGTCCTATCTTATTAGACTTTGTGCATCAATTTCTATCACAGTAGCTGTCAAACAGCAGAGACTCAATAAATGTTTAATGAATGAGTCTGTCAGTGAAGAATTCTTTCCATTCATTCATTCAGTACATATTTATAATGTTTATAGTGTGTCAGGTAAGTCTAAGTAGAATCTGGGGATACAAAGGTGAAAAAAACCTATGGAACTAGCAGGGTGTGGTGGCTCACTCCCACAGTCCAGTCCCAGCTACTTGGAGGTTGAGGTGGGAGGATCGCTTGAGCCCAGGAGTTGGAGGCTGCAATGAGCTATGATCACACCACTGCCCTCCAGCTTGGTGACAGAGTGAGACATTTCTAAAACAAAAAAAAAAGCCTGTGGAACTTATATTGTAATTGGGGAAGAGATACTATAAACAAACAAGAAAATATCAGATAATGATGACTTCTCCAAAGAAAAATGATGTAATTAAAAATGGCTGGGGGTGGTCAGGGAAGCCCTCTGTAAGAAAAGACATTTAAAATTGATTGACAAGAAGGAGTCAGTCATGTGAAGGTCTAGGGAAAGTGCATTTGAGAAAAATAAAACATATAGGGCAAAGATCCTGGGGTAGGAATAAACTTGGTGTGTGTGTGTAACTAAAAAAAAAAAGATACTGTGCTGGGAGGAAGTGAGAGATAAGGGGGAGTGGTAAGAGAGGAGGTGTGTTAGTTTGCTGGGGCTATTAACAAAGTACCATAAACTAAGAACTTCAACAAGAGAATGTACTGTCTCACAGTTCTGGAGGCTACAAGTGCAAGATCAAGGTGTCAGCAGAATCAGTTCCTTCTGGGGGCTGTGAGGGAGAATCTGTCTTGTGCCTCTCCCCCAGCATCTGGTGGTGTTTTGGTGATTTTTGCTGTTCCCTGGCTTATAGAAGCATCACCCCATCTCTGCTTTCATCTTCACATGACATTCTCCATGCATCCAAATTTCCCCTTCGAATCAGGACAACAGTCATATTGAATAAGGGGCCACCCTACGGCAGTATGACCTCATTCTAACTTAATTACATCTGCAACAACCCTGTTTCTAGATAAAATCACATTTGGAGATACTGAGGACTTCAATGTGAACTTTTGAAGGACACACTTCAACACATGAGGTTAGCAAGCCATACCAGATGAAGGACATGTAAGGCCTCAGAGACCAGGGGAAGGGGTTGGATTTACCTTGGATATAATGGGAAGTCACCAAAAGGTTTCAAATCCAGCAAGTGACATAATCTGATTTATGTTTTAAAAGGATAATTCTGGCTGCTGTGTTAGATTATGAGAGAAAACAGCGCCTGAAGCCTGCATGAGTCATATGGTTCCCCTGCTAGGGATGGAAATTCTCGTCATAACATCCACTTAATGGACCTGAGGCTTTAGTTTTCCTTGTTCATCGTTAGTTCATAGGAAAAACAAATTTAGCTTCCAATCGATGAGATGAACACATCTTTATAACTACATTAAAAATTATTATATTCTTTCCTGGATGTTGACTTCTAAAAAATAATAAAAGTAATGCAAGCTCTTGGTTAAACTCCAAATAATACTAAGGGAGGCAGATTAGTAAATACAGGACTCCAGACACTGCTCCTCAATCCCTACTCATTCTCACTTCTCAATTTCTTCACATTCACATTTTAAAAGAAATCTCTTTGGAGATCCCCTTTCTAGAATTGTTTCTAATCATCTACATGTCTCTATACAGATTCTTACCCACGATACATTTTTCACACTAGGCCAACTGCCTACCTTCACCAGGCAAGCTACCTTTTTCCCATAAACTGGCCTGAAAATGTTCAGGATGAACAGGAGCACTGAGCCAGAAAATTAGTAGTAGACTAATCATTGGACTTGGGGTTAAAAACATTGAGTTCTAGTTTCTGTTACATCACTTCCTGCCTCTGAGTTACTGAGCAAATCACAGCCAAGTCTTGGTTTCTTCATATTTTGCCTACATCACAGGGTTGTAGTGAAGTTCAAGGATGTTTGTGTAATAAAGCACTTCTGGTATATTACTGCTAATGAAGACAACCCTCCTTTCCACATACACACAGCTATACCTGTTGGCATCCACTTACAGACAAGGGAGTTTTTATTTTGTAACTAGAACTAGCAAGAAGCATCATGCTTGAGGACAAGGTGAGGGAGGATGGGGTACAAGTGACTTTGTCAGGGTGGGTGATCTCTGGGGTAAGGGTTTTATGAGTGGCTTTGCAGGCTCAGATGTGGCCAAGTGGGAGTTGGAGCAGGAGGGAATAAAGTAAGTGTGTCCCTCTTGAAAACCATAGATGACAAGACTGGTTTGAGTGTACCTGGGATGCCCTGATTTAGTGACATATTCAGAATCTGAAAAGGAAAAATAATGAAGAAACATTTTGGTGGGAGAGGTTCTAAGATCCTGTTAATATAAAGGAGAGGCTGCCAAGCCCACAAACATTGGACTTGAAGTGGTAAAAGTATCTTATCACTAGAAAAGAATGCTGGCCATCACTTTGGGAGACCGAGGCAAGTGGAGCTCTTGAGCTTAGAAGTCTGAGACTAGCCTGGGCAACATGGCGAAATCCCATGTCTACAAAAAGTACAAAAATTAGCTGGGTGTGGTGAGGCATGCCTGTACTGCCAGCTACTCGGGAGGCTGAGGTGGGCAGACTGCTTGAGCCCAGGAGGTTGAGGTTGCAGCGAGCTGTGATCAGCCACTGCCCTCCAGCCTGGGCAAGAGAGCAAGACCCTGTCTCAACAACAATAAAAGACTGCTGGACTATTTTGGACTGTCATCCAGGGAATTGGTCTGTTTTTCCCTTTTATTGTATCCCCAGCACTTAGTATAGTACATGGCACCAAGTAGGAACTCATTAAATATTGGTTGAATGAAGTGACTATTCCTCATACATTAGCACTTTTAGCCCTCAGGATCAAATGAATAACAATGATGTTCATATAGCCAATTTGTAAAGCCCAGTGAGTACCTACCTTCAATTTATCATCTTAATGGTCCAATGAGGCAGGTTTTATCATCATTCTTAATTTGCAGATGTGGTTACTGAGGTCCAGAAAGGTCAAGTCATGTGCCTAAAATCACTTGGTGAAGAAGTAAAAGAGCCTGAAATAAACATGCCCTCCATCACCTACACACGGTTGTACTTCGATGGTGATAATCAGGTTGTGACTTGTAATATAAAATATAAGAACCAGAACCCCCTGTGGCTGGGTAGGTATGGTGTGCACAGAAGGTGGTATATGTCCAGCTAAGAGATGTATTTCCAGGCAGGAAACAGGAACTAAGCAGTCCAGCTTTGCACCACCAGCCAGCGTTCAGCAAGCACTGTATTCTCTGAGGTCCTATGCTGTGCTAGGGACTAAACTTGGTGCTTGGGATACAACAGTGAAAAAGCAGGACAATGAGTTCTCTCAGGTGGTGGCAGGTGCTGAAATGGTGATCACACACCATCTCAGACTGATAAGACTCCAGGGTGAGATGAAGCCTAGAATGCTCCTCCAGCGTTTTCCAAATACTAGCTCAAGGTCTAGGGACAAACTGTTCCGGAATCTCTTTTTAACACCCATTCAGATGGTTCTGATACACAGCTAGGTTTGGGAGTCACCACTGTAGGTGAGCTGGGCTGATTTCATGGCATATCACGATGGCTGTCTCATTTTCCCCAAGCTTTTAGATGAAAAGTTCTACCTTCAGCTCAGCTGGGCTCTGGAGTCACACTTGAGTCAGAATATTAAAATAGGGATGATCACCAACCCTAGGCTAGTGAGGTAACTAGAAAAACTGCCTGCAAGACAATGAGAATCTTGTGGAACACAAGGCCATACTGTGAGATGCAGAAGCCCATTTTCAAGAGGAGACTGTTCATCCAAGGCCAAACATAGAAATCCTGAGTTTTGTTTGATCAAGGAAGGTAGCTGGGGACAGTGGTTCAGGCCGGTAATCCCAGTACTTTGGGAGGCCGAGATGGGAGGATTGCTTGAATCCAGGAGTTTGTAGACCAGCCTGGGCACCGTAGTGAGACTCTGTTACTAAAAAAATAGTAAAAGAAAGGTAGCCAATTCCTCAAGGTAGTAAACCTTGAGTGCAGGTCCTCTGGCTCCAAATCCTATGCTTTTCCCATCGTCTCTACCCTCTCTTCTATCTGCAGCCTCTGGAGTGGAGATCCTCAAATAGTCAATTTAGAGACACTAGTAGTGGACAACATATAGGTATGGAACATCCTCAACATGGCAGCCTGAGGAGGCCCCAGGGAACCCCAAAGTGTTTTTCTCTTAACCTGAATGTTGCTCTCTTCTCAGAGCTCTATTTTGTTTTTGAGAATACAAATTTTTTTACTTGAAGTTGTTTGACCATTTCTCTTATCCCGTATCCCAGTAGCAGTTGAGAGTGCTTATTATGAGGGAGGAAAGAGAGTCCAGGGGAGGGGCCTTGAGAGCTCAAGGGGAGGGCAGAGCCTGAGGTGCTAGGGAAGGAGCTTGGGAGGCCTGGAGCTAGAGTCCAAAGGACAGGAGCTGAAGATTCCTGAGGAACAGAGCCACCGTGCTTCTTTGTTGTCCTGGGAGAGTCCTAGTTTACACCTGTTGTCCCTCCCACTGTCAGAAATGCCCTAGTCATACAGCAAATGATACGGCCACCCCTACTGAGGGAGGAATTAGAGCCCTTCTTTCCTCATGGTTTTCACCTGGGACATTGCTTTGAAAAAGAAACTACAACTTTCAGATACCAGGACAGTAAGCTCCTTATGAGCAGGGGTTGCCTTGTGATTTTATTTAAAAATAATAAGAAAAGCATAAAGTGTACTATGTACATTAAGAGAATGTCTGATAAAGGAAGAAATACCCATGTGATGAAATTTTGTATTCCCGGCACATGTATGAATTAATGCTTTCTGCCCTGCCTACCCCTCAGACACAGTTCCCGTCTGGCCAGACCTCAGCCACATCAGTATTTTAATGATTGCACTGACATCTGGTGGTTATTTCCAGGTTTTTCTCTGGGCTGCTCCTGTAAGAGATGATGGATGGGTCTGTACCTTATACTCCATCAAAGCAACTTTTATTTGAGCTCCATAATGACTAGACATGACACTCAGATTCCTAGCAAGTTGTTGACAGCTGGTAACAGATGCATTGGTATTTCTTAAAATGTCTAGCGATTACAGGCAGGAATGACAGTAGCATGGAAGGGGCACAGTAAAATGATAACTAACATCAACAACTAAAATTTCGTGGGATTTTAGGCTTGTGAGGGAGTTATTTTCACATGGGGTGTCCATCCTGAAATGATACCAACTAGGCCAAAGGCATTAAAGTTCTCAGTAGTAACAAGAAATAAAGTCAACACCAGTGCAGATGTGATCAAATGTCAACTAGGGAAATTTTCTTTCTTCTTTTTTTTTTTATTTTTTGAGACAGTCTCGCTGTGTTGCCAGGCTGGTGTGCAGTGGCGTGATCTCTGCCCGCCTCGGCCTCCCAAAGTGTTGGGATTACAGACATGAGCCACCATGCCCGGCCAACTAGGGAAATTCTTAAAGTAAAACTTGGACACACAATACACTGTTTTCCTAGTACTCTCTGGCTAACAGAGAGTGGGAGGGAGTGGGGGAGTCAGCACAGGAAAAACAGAGCGAGAAAATAGGGAAGCTATACTTCAAAGTGTAGCTTTCCATGTTCCAGCAAGGCATGAAAATGTCTGCAGATACAACAACCTCCCCATACATCACCCCACTTTAATCTACAGGGTAACTTCAGAGGGTTTCCCACAGAAGACATTCTAATCCCAATATACCATAAAGAGGATACTAAGAATCCTAATATTCATGGGAGGACTGTTTGGATATCCTCCTCCTTGTACAAAGTAGCTGTAGGCAAGAGGCCTGTCAAAGCCCATGACCTTACATCATTAAGAGCTCAAAGAAAGAGAAAAATACAGCTCCCAGCTAATTTTCACATCATCAGGAAAGTATCACCAATGTATGAGACAGGAACAGTTAAGTAGCCATAATGAATGAGGTATCTGGGTATCTGGAACATCTCCAAAAATGCAAGCTGCCTCTCCTTTGCCTCCTTATGGTAAAGAGTATTACTGAGTCTGTAAATGTGAAAATAAGTATTTAATAAATCTTTTTAAGCAGTGGGCGTGTCAGTAGGGGTTTGCGGTTGTGTTTTATGCTACTGTCCACTGAGCCTTCCACTCTGCCTCTGTGGTTTTCTGATGAGAAATCAATAGCTACCAAGTTTAGGGTCTTTAGAAACACACCAGACACCAGGGTGGATAAGGCTGTGCTTTATTACATGCATAATTACAAATCTGTGCTAAGTGAAAATGTATAAAGCAATGGCGACCTGGGTTTAAGCCACACAGAGAAAGGGCTGGACGATCCATTAACCCTTCTGCCAATGTCCATTCCATTGCCTTTAACATGATTGTTTCCACTTCTTACAATTTGCATAGCACTTACTTGTCAAAGTTCTTTCAATTCATTGTCTCAGTTTATCCTCACAACAACCCTGTGAGGTAGGTAGGGCAATTAACACTATCCCCATTTGCAGATGGGAACACTGAGGCACAGAGCGGTTAAGATCTCGAGGCTAGTTAGTAGAAGCATAGGGAATAGAAACCAGGTCTCCCATCTCCCCAGTCCACATCTTCCTTTTTAGACTATGTTGTTCCGCATGACTAGGGAGTAGAATAAAGTGAGCAGTGAGCCATAGCTCTGGTTCAGGCTATGCCTAATAACAGGCGAGAATAAAGCTAAGAAAGCATGGCTAAGGGCTGGCAACACTCAGATACATAACTGCTCTGGACAGCTCAGCACCAAACTTCCTGTGGAAACTTGGGCTCTGTTAGCTTTGGTTGAAGCTATTTTCTGGATGCCTAGTTACTGCTGAACTTTCACCAACTCTCAGGCATTAAAATGTCGAGTCAGACAGGTTTTCTTTGGCTGCTGCAGTTGGAGCCAGCCCTACAAATGAGCTTACTACAGAGAGATTCAAATAGTGGCCCATGGGCTGGAACCCGGCCCCTCTGATCTTCCTGGTCTCATTGGCTCACCCAATGGGTGGTAGTTTTCCCACAGCCAGAAATGAATGGGCAGAGGTAACAGCAGGAGGCTGGCCTTGGTCAAATGAAGAAGTCTCACCCATGTGACATCACTGTCCTCTTAGTTCACATGACCAAGGTATTAACAGGGCCACCTCCTTTCTGGCCTGTACCTGGTTAGCAGCATAGCTTCAAAAGACAGTTTAAGAGAACAAAATATGAAACACAGCATTTTAAAATCTTGAATGGAATAAATTCTTAATCATCACATAGTCCTAAAGGACCAAATATATAATAAAAAAGTAAATACATACATATATAAAAAGCTGAGTGCTAAAAAGGCAGGACAATGGGAGAGAAAGGAAGAAGAGGGGACAAAGTGAAATGGAGGAAGGAAAAGGAACACACTGGAAGGACCATGTATTTTGAGGTACCCTTAATGTGATAGTGAGGCTGAACATTCCCCTCTCAGGCCACACCCTCTTCTTGATTTTGCCAGATGGCATTTCACTCAGTAAATCTTAGACTGCTTCTGAATTCCAACAGATTTGGACTAGTAGATAATACAGTTTAGCAGTAAATACTTCATATGTCTGCCTTGAGATGCTAAAGCCCTCAACACCCCCGACAAGTATCAATGACTTTGGCCCTCACAGAGATGCAAAGCCCTGTTGGTCCCATCAACTCAGAAGTATCTTCCATTTTCTGGTCTCAGAACAATCCTCTCCCTCCCTCAAAGTCCACATTCAAAACAACATGCCTATAAAAAAACAAAGAGAAATTTGAATTCAGGGCATGGTGGGGAGAGGGAAAGAGAACGAGACAGAGAGCAAGGTGGGACAAGGGAGAGGGAGGAGAGGCAGAGATCTTTTTTCTTTTTTAACTCTCATATTTTTATATTATCACATGCTGTTTTTCTTCAAAAGCCCAAACTTTAGGCAAAGCATTCATTCAATGAGTGTACACACAGAGGCTGAAGGCCTTTTGGCAGGAACTAAGAGGTAGGAATTTATGACTGCAAGATTGGGCTGGGTGACCTGATAGGTCCCATCCAAGAAATGCAAACCGTCATATACTTTCTTTCTTGGGTGATTTGGCAAAATCAGACTACACCATAGAAAAAGTAATTTTGTTCCCTACATCTATTGAAACCTTTACCCAGCTCCAGGTGTTTAGAAATGAGAATGTGGCCAGTAAACATTTGGGGAGTAACTTCAAGTTGCTAACACCCATTGTTCTCAGAACTTCTCTTCTTGGAGCAAGCAACTGAAATTTGAAACAAACCAAAGTCAGTGATCACCCCAGGACCACTACACCAGTTGAACTTCAAATTGACACAGCTCCTGAGCTCTGATCTGAGGATCTCTCACTTTATCTTTTGATATATAATAAGGACATACTAGAAGGCAAAAATATACATTTTTAAAAATTTGCTATCAAAATTCAAGAATATCTAAACCATATAGTTTAGGAAATGGCAACAGATGCCACATTTCTTCATGAGCAGATGTCTTGGGTCGGCCCTATCCATGAAACTAGACTACCCTTGAGACAAACATTGCTTTGAACCACTCATTTGCTTAGAAAATCTGGTCTTTGGAGGATTACTTAACTTTTTCTGCCCTTGAGGCACATGATCAAGCAGTTTATAAATGCCAGAATATATGTTACAGGGGTGTGGGATGGTTTTCCTTCCACCATCTTACACCATTCAAATATTTTCTTAGCAGGGCTTTTTCCACGGCCTGGAGAATAAACTCTTAGTTTATTCTCCAAAGGGAACCCAGGAAATCCCAGAGGTGGCTAAAAAAAATCAAGATTTGGGTGGGCACAGTGGCTCACGCCCGTAATCCCAGCACTTTGGGAGGCTGAGGCGGGTGGATCACGAGATCAGGAGATCAAGACCATCCCGGCCAACATGGTAAAATCTTGTCTCTACTAAAAATACAAAAGTTAGCCGGTGTGGTGGCGGGTGCCTGTAGTCCCAGCTACTTGGGAGGCTGAGGCAGGGGATTGCTTGAATCCAGGAGGCAGAGGTTGCAGTGAGCTGAGACTACAGCACTGCACTCCAGTCTGGTGACAGAGTGAGAGTCTGTCTCCAAAAAAAAAAAAAGAAAGAAAGAAAGAAAGAAAGAAAGAAAGAAAGAAAGAAGGAAAGAAAGAAAAAAAAAATCAAGACTTTAGGACATTTAAGTTCAGACCACATATTTAGACATCTAATTTCTTTTTAAAAAAGGATTCAATATTCTGCCTCCCACTTACTTTCTAAATTCCTAATTTTTCTCAGGGTTTTTAAGAGCTCAATGTTCTATGGACCACCCAAAACATGTTCTCTTGCTTTCTCTGAACTGATGGGTGGCCTGCAGTTGGCTCTGATCCAGTGTAGGGGACCCAGTTCTTCACAAGACAGTGTGGTCAGTCATTAGTAAGTACTTTGGCAATATAAAATATGCTGGCTGTTTCAAGTTCTCACCATTGTCTTCACTATCATTATTAAAAACATAATTTCAAAGATTGCACTGCTCATTTTTTTAAAAACAAAAACAAGAGATACTGTGGGATAACACGTACATCTTCCTATCCATCACCTAACAAAATAAATGAAAATCAAGATCGAACCGCAACACGTGATTGAACTACTTAAAACATAAGGCAGTGGTTAATTTCTATAATGGACTCCATTGCATACTACGTTTTTGAAAACATATTTGCCCCCCTCACACCTCAATGGTTTCACAAGATCTTGGTTGTGAATTACTTCACGGTCTTAGAGCTCACTAAGCCCCGGTTACTTTATCACTCTTACGTTCAAACAGAATTGAAGATCTGCTAGGAGATGTACACTATGCTCTGCTCTTCCTGTAAAGGGTTTAGATTCAGCCTTTGGTGCAAAAACAATTCAACTGTTTTTCAGTTCAATCACAAATTAATCGTTTGCTCCACCAGCTGGCAAATTCAAAGTATCATCAATGTCAGCTTATCTACCAGAGGATATCTGTTCTGTGGATCTTACCACTTCCACTCAACAGCTGGGCTGAGCCAGGATGCTGTGGCCAGAGAAAGAGGAGAGCATCGGAATATGTTTCTAACCAAACATCCAAGTAGAAATGATTTTTAAACTTGCCATTATTTTGTATTATCAGTCCCCTGCTTTTTACCCCCAATATAATGAATCATGCATTTTAACTATTTCAGGTTCTTTAAATTATTTAAATTGAAGATCTGAAGACACAAAATATAGCAGTTTGACTTTTACAAATCTATAGACTCTCATTCCTTTTATGGCTGGATGTCTACTAGCTACTCTTCCTTGGAAAATCCTAAGTCTGTTGAAGCACTAATAGGCATTCTTTTGTAAACCCTTCCCTTGTGTCAGACAATTTTCTCATTTAATACCAAAATAGTCTCATCTCATTAATTTTTAAATCCCAAACCATCTAGTGTTTTGCCATTGAGGTATGTGGCCATTTGACGCTGCTGACAGTCCTCCCTATACTGGCTGTGTTTGTTGCTGAAGCATGTCCAACTGTTAGAGTGGCAATGGCAGAAAAAACATTTTCCTTTTCCTCAAGACAAGAAACTTAGAGTGCCAAGGTGCTGAGCTAGCAGTCTAGTAGAGAGCTCTAGCTGCAATTAGCCAACCTTTGAGCCAAACCATAGGATTGGACATATAGTAGATACCATATACTATAGCTACTTCTAGCGTACAAGCTACAAGGATTCCTGAGAAGCTGAGGTTAATGAATGAGATGGATCAGGAGTGAGGTAACAAAGGGATATTGTCATTCTCTGGAGGGCCAATCGGTGCTTAGCATCTACAAAGTATACCTTGGCACAGTGTTATCTGATTTCTCGAATTTATTCTCTGAAGTAGCACCTTAACACTGGCTCATCTGTCTAAAATTAAGAACAGAGCCTAGAAGAAAAACAAAGACAAACTTAAGACACCCTCCTTATCGCTACTGCACTATGAAATACAACCAAACCTTTCATTGTCATTAAATACCAGAAATAGTAACATTTTCTGTTTTGCAAACTTTAATGGGGAAGGACAACTAATAAGACAGGTATTGGACCAGAAATGTACAGATAAGAGCTTTGATTTCTACACAATATACAGAGTAGTCAGGCAAAGAGTCTCATATGAAGGAATCAGTGGCATGGAAAGGACAAAATATGTGGTTACTGAGCCATGACTATGATATAATGTACCCCAGAGAGTTTTTTTCTTTTTCATTAAAATGCTAAAGTGATATACTCACAAGGAGAAACTCTAGTGACTCACTTGATTATTTTAAACATAAAAATAAAATAAAAAATGGCTACCCAGTTCTGAGCAAAAAAAAATAATTTCAGATTTTGGAAAGTTAAGAACTAGGGGTAAAAACATCCTAGATTCAGGGATCAGCAACTCTTAAAATGAGGTACAGTGAAGTGTTTGGGGGTAGAGGGTTGGTGGGACTATGCAGAATGACCGCTGATTCTGGGCTGCAAGGATGGTGGGAAGGGCTAGGAACAGAGATATAAAATGATCCAGGTTGAATTCTTACCCCGGCAGTGAAATCTCACTGCCATAGGCATCCAGTGTGGAAATGGAGGCATGGCAGCAGCAACTGGGCCACATGGCAAAGAAAATAGCTGTGTGTCACCTTTGGTTCATGTGTTGTGAGACTGATGAGCCTTGGTTTACAATTTAACTAGCCCTAGGAGTTATTTTTTTGCAGTAGTAATGATTAACTAGGAGCAGCGCTCGATCCCAAACAGAGGATTCAGTACTAAGGAGTAAGAAGGGGAACAGAATGGAGGGAGAGTAATTGCTCATAGGTAAAACTACAGAAAATGAAGTAGTGGTTGGAATGATGATGGTGGCTCTGTAATTCCACTGTGTCCCTAGAGTGTGATTTTCTTTTTAACTGCAATAAAGGTGGTATGAAATGGAGACAGGCACCTTTTCAATTGGATACAAGCACCTTTGGTGTCACCAGGCCTTGTCCATACCGCTGGCTCTTAGGATGGCTCTGCATTTTATTTAGAATTCTAAGAACTCTTGAGGGAGTCACAGCTGCCTATCCTGTTCCAACGCCTTGAATATATCTGCAAGTATTATCCCAAGCCTAATTCATGTTCATGGGGACAACACACTGGCCTGTTATATGTACTTATCGCTGTGAGGTGCAACGAGTGTCCAGTTATTTTAGTACTGGTGGTCTCTACAAAGGAATGCATGAGGATGCAGATGCAGTTCTGAATCTTCCCTGGTTTACCAGTATGCAGTCTAGACTTGGTTCCCTTTACTGTTCTTACATATTCCAGAAGCCTAAAGCACCATCATTCATGGAGGCAGCATCTGGGTAAGAGAATTAGTTAGGACCTCACCAAAAATGTGAAACTCCTAGTCATTGACTTTGCTTAGAAGTTTACTAATTATTCATTTCAAGGAAGCTGGAGGAAATCATTCCCTGCTACTAACAAATTCTTGGCAAAGTCCTTGTCTACCAGCTAACAAATACTACCTGGAAAATTACCCTTTTTGCAGACAAGGAGAAAGCTCTGTAACTTATCTTTGTGCACTTCAAAAGAGTACCAGGAACAAGCAAGCTATAAAAGTCAATCTCTCTACATTCTTTAGAAGAGATTAACCAAAGCAGCATTGTCTTATGATCAGAAATTAAAATAAACATAAACATACACACATAACAAACTAATAATGCTAAATATTGTAACAGGAACAAGGATAACATTTGAACTGAATCTTCACAGTCTAGAAAATACCATTACTCTTTTCCTTCTGGCTTTCCTTTCTCTGGTTTGAAAAGCAAAGCCCCTTAGTTTACACTTCTCTTCCAGTAATAACAGATCCCAAAAGAGTGACTTTTTCATCAGTTTCCTACAAGCTATAGGTCAGGACAGTTGCAATTTTTCTTGCATAGTTTTCAGTGATTGCATATTGGCTAACTACTTTTTAAGTTAAAAAAATCTTTAAAAAAAACAAATATAATTAAACCATAGCAATCTTAATTATTCTTTCATGAAATCTTCCTAATGTAACATCACGGAAGCCTAACTGTAATTTCTCCTAAAGAGAAAATTAATTTCCAGAGATTATGTAGTGCAATTGGTTAACTTGTAGGAAAGAGACAACACACTAACATGACTTCACCATCCAAATATGGAAAACGTGTTTTCGGTACCCCATTAATAAAACATATCCATGGTCTGTCTTCCTGCTTTACATCCAAAACCCTATGTCTGTGATTCTAGTTGAAGAGAATGGAATCAGGATCTTGGTTCGCCATCTGTGCTATATGCTTTAACACATCCTTTTTGGTAATGATTCCAAGCAATCGCCTAAAAGACAAACACAATACAACAAAACAAAAGAATATCTGTAGTTAAAATAGCATTGCCAAAGGTGATACTTGTCCTCCTAAGTCCTTTTCAACTTTGTCTTTGATCACTAGCTGCCCTTTCAGTATGAGATCACAGGAGCAGGACATGTGCCCCAGGCAAACAGGATGATGTGTGGGTTCCACAAGTGTTCCTACCTCTAGGTCTCCGACCCTGCAATTTCCTCTGGTTTAAATATTCTTTGCTACATATCTGAATCTTATCTACTGCAACCCAGTTCAAACACCCCTATTCCAGAGCACCTTCCCTGATTCTATGAGCCAGCAGGAATTCTGCCCTCCTCACAGCAACAGCATACACATTCTGGGCAGGCCTCCTCAATGGCACTTGTCTTCTTTGCTATAACCACTGCTAGTTTCTTGCCTTCCCTAAAACACTACACGTTCCTTGAGGGCACAGAAGGGTCTTATTCATTTTTGTGTCTCCCTGGAATCCAGTGGAATACCCTCTTACATGGAGCAGGGATTCAGTAGATGCTGAATGAACCAGTTAGGGAAAGTCCCCTTACTGATTTAAATCATGCAAGGTATCTGTTACACCATTTAGAAATTTCAGAGGTGAAATTCTTATATAATTGCTGGATTAATGTAGCATGTTGGGGAAAAAATCCACCCCTCTCCTCAACCTCCCTTCTTTTCCAATAAAAATAGAAGGGTTCCCTTTACTTGATAAAAACTATCCCAGGAAGGAAAGAGCCTTGGGCTTGCGAGTTAGAAGACTTGTGTTTAAAGACTTTCTCTACTATTTATTAGCTGGGGAACCTTGTATAAATCTCGCCTCACTGAAACTTGGTTTTCTCATCCTCAAGTAATAACAACAAGGAGACTGTAGGGGCCAAACACCACAAATATACTACTACCTGAAGTTATTATAATTTCAGTGCTGCCTGTGTACAAAACACAGCTGCTTCCTTTGTGAGGGAGGAACTGAGCTATTTATAATGTGCAATCTAGCAGTTCACATCTCTCAAACATGTGTTCTTTCTAAAACTCCTCTTATATTAATTATGATTTAAAAACCTATCCACTTTCATCTCAGAGCTTCAAAAAGTCCTAAAAGTGCCACTAATGTTCATTTAAACTAGGCTCTCCTTCTTTCTCTCTCTGCATTCTCTTTTCTCCCACAATCCAATTTGCTTTCACTCAAGACTTCTTACCCGTTGTGTGTAACCAGGCACTGCCGCAGTCCCAGCTTTCGGAAAATATCCACTACGATCTCCATGGGTGTAAGGTCAGTCACAGTGAAGGGGCTGAGATCCAGAATGTTCCGAAGCTTTAGAGTGGGTGGAGTGTATGGTGGCAATGGAGGAGAATGCTCCGTGAAATAAATGATGGAAGTGCTAACAACCCCATCCTGTTTCTTTCGAGCATTTTCTATTAGAATAGAAGGAAAAAGAAAATTGAAGATGGAAGTGCTAGTTCTATCCTTCTGGCTCCTAACCAGTCCCCTCTTCCCTGTCTTCCCTCATTTCATGCAAATGTATTGAGTTACACAGTAGATTCCACTATCCCCTTTCTGAAATCCTTACCAATTGAAATGATGAGATCTCTTCGGAGGACAAAGCCCACAAGTCTTTGGGACTCCCGGGATACCACCACTGGGAAGCCACTGTAAGTGGTTTCACTGATTATGGTCTCCACATCTTCCACAGTCATACTGTCCTGAGTAAGGACAGTCAACAAAGGATCATTTCTCCGGGGTTTCATCACATCCATTGCCAGGGTCTTATGAGCAAACTCTTCTTTGGCTTCAAGAAAGGGGTACCCATTGAGACGGATGTGGGCATCATAGATACCCTCCCGCCCAAGAGCATCTGCCACCCACTTGCTTGTCATGGCTGCAGCCATCAGTGGTA
The DNA here is from genome assembly GCF_030222135.1 of Aotus nancymaae. NCBI lineage: Eukaryota > Metazoa > Chordata > Mammalia > Primates > Aotidae > Aotus > Aotus nancymaae. The sequence continues at coordinate 9,417,415 of NW_026988472.1, forward strand.
CGATGTATTCTAAGCCACCAGTCAGTTCAAACATTATGACAACAAGAGAAACAGTCATACGAGTCACCCCACCTGCAAAGAAATAGACACAGTCTACTGAGGCAGGCAAAATACAGGATTCTTGCAATTATGGGCCCTTCCAGGAAAAGCTGACCTACCAGAAACAATGAGGTCTCACCTACAACTGTGCAGACCCCAGAGATTTCAAGAAAGCAAGGTTACAATGGACAAGATTCAGAGTTCTCAAAATACATTCACAAGATGCCTTCTGCTTTTCTTTTTCTTTTTTTTTTGAGATGGGTTTTGTGCTCTGTCACCCAGGCTAGAGTGCACTGACATTATCACTGCTAACTGCAACCTCCATCTCCCAGGCTCAAGTGATCCTCCCACCTCAATCTCCTGAGTAGCTGAGACTACAGGCACATGTCACCACACCTGGCTAAATTTTTATGTTTTGTCGAGTTGGGGTTTCGCTACTTTGCCCAGGCTGGCCTCAAACTCCTAACCTCAAGCGATTCTCCCTCCTCTGCCTCCTAAGTAGCTAGAATTACAGGTATGAGCTACCGTGTCCAGCCCAAGATGCCTTCTTGATTCTTTGTTCTTTCATTTTTCTGTTGCTTCTTTTCCCTAATTTGAGAATACATGCCCAGTGTGGAAAATCCAGAAAATATAAACGTTATTATCTATTAGCTCACTGCTGATAAATAAGCACAGTAAAAATTTTGAGTAACTTTTCAAGTTTCTTTCTATGCAAAAACGTATGTTCTTAAATAAGTGAGCTCACATTATATGTTTAATTTTCTGCCACGTTTCCCCCTCTACTTTATGTTGGGAACATTTTGCATATTACTACAAATTTATGTAACATTATATTTAAAGGCTGCATTGTATAACATCATATGGATGTACCAAAATATTTAACTGTCCCTCATGTGCAAATTCAGGTTGATTCTAATTTTTTGCTTATACTATGATACACATTCTTGTGCAGATATCTTTGTCCAAATTTCTGATTATTTCCCCAGTATGAGAGAGCGGAATTCACATTCTTTTTTATTATGATTTTTACTTGTTTTTTTTAGTTTCCTCATCTGTATACTAGATGCTTTCTTAATGTGCTTGGAGAATGGCAAACCTAACTGGAAAGGGATGGGCATTTAAATTTTCCTGCAGCCAATTGTGTTTAACCAGGCACTGCTGCAGTCCCAGCTTTCGGAAAATATTCATTACGATCTCCATAGGTATAAGGTCATAACCATGCTCATAACCAACTCTTCTGTTGCTTGTCACCTGGGTAGCAACTTCTTTGAAATTAAAGCAAATACTACTCACCTAAGCAGGCTGCAGCCCCAACCATTGCATAAAGGCCAGGGGTGATGCAGTCAGCTCCCTGACTACACCAGCTATTGAAGATGGTCCATTCCTGGTGGTAATAAGCCAGTTGTTCCATTCCTACTCCTAGAAGTCGACCTGCTATAGCACCAACAGCCATGCTAGGGATAAAGAGGCCAGAAGGGATCTGCAAAGAGAAAGCAATAGATGGTTAGTGAGAAATGATGCAACTGCTTGGTACATGGTAAGGGCTGGAGGACTGACCCTCTGCAAAGCAAACAGGCCAATTACAATTTAACTATGCACTATGCTAGCAAGTGGCTGTAAAGATCTGTGTAACACTACAGGGACTAGAGGTTCTCTGGGATGTGCAGGCAAGGATGACTGCAAAGAAGCTTACCCTGATTCGGGGTCCATCAGGCAAGAGCCTGAACTCTCAAGACCAACACAGAACTGGAGGCAGAAATTAGGCCTTTCCCAAAGAAAAAGGAAAATAGATGGAGTTTCTCATATATGCAGACATTTCCACCAATTTTGAATTCTTATCAACAAGGACTACCGTTTATTGAGTACCTACCATGTTCTATGCTGGATGCTCTACATGCAAGATTCATGGGTTCTTTACAACCCCAGGAGGTAGGCATTATTATTCCCAAATGCCACCTAAGGTTCAGAGAGGTTAAGTAACCCACCAAAGGTCAAGATATAGTAAAGACTGGTGATGGGATTTAAATGCAACACTCATAACCATGCTCATATATTGAATCTTAGCCCACTGCTCACACAAAAAGGATGGCACATAAGGTTTCAGTCTATTTTATAACAGTATCAAGAAAGATTAAACAATTAAAATTTTTAAATGAGATGACTACGGTTACATGATTAACCAAAAAAGTAAAGGTCATCTATTTCCCCACTCTTTTTCTTGACTCCTAGGATATTATAGTAAATTATTAATATTCTGTACTGAGAGAAGGAAATGATGATAAGGATAACAAAACAGCAGATTCTTTTTAAATAGCCTGTGTTTGATTTTGGAATGCATTTGAAGCTGGTGTTCTGATGGTTTACACATTCCCTTTAAGTGAAGGAATGCAGGCATGAGGTGAAAATTAACTCAAGAAGCACTGCAAAACTTCCCAGGGTCTCCATCCCATCCCAGTATTGAAGGGATGAATGGTGTCATCTTAGAGATTATAGTATTGCCTAAACTGAATTGCTATCTCTTCTTTTCTGGCTTGAATCTCCATTTCTCTAGAGAATAGAGGAAAATTACTTGGTACTTAGGGCGCTAAAGAAAAGAAACAACCAACCAAAACCTAGAGAGGAGGAGGAAAATACCTTAACAAATTTTCTTGTCTGGCTTCTTCTGAAACATGGAAATGGTAACAGGTACCGAAAGTAAAACATGCCAGCCTGATATCCGCTTTTGATAGCTTAAATATTAACTAAGGTTCACCTGTGAAGTGGATCCCACTTATTGACAACTGAACATTGATACGAACTGTAAAAAATATATTTAGCTATATATTGGGTTGAACCACAGGAAATTGCCATTTTAGCAGTCAAAATGGTTGAATCCCAGGAATTTCTTTGATTCAATCAATATTGTGCTTTATTGGTAAACTCTAAAGCCACCCCATACGGACTAACACTGTGCTAGTCAGATATCGTTTTAATATAAAATGTACTGGAATAAATACCTCACCATCCTTTTTGAGGGGCAAAATATGTTTTCCAGAGAAAAGGAGAAAACATTCTTCCTAAAATTTCATCACTGAGGCTGGCATTTGGGCAACTCAAGGCTTGGACAATTTGAGATAGAAGTACAATTGTCTAACAAGTTACGAGAACATGTGGGGTAAAAGGAGTTTTGGGGGTAAGGGAATAATGTGAGGGGGATTTGAAAGCACCATATGAGCTATCAGGATTGTATGATACCTGAGCTTTGCCCTCCAAAACCCACAGGCACGCATGCAGCCACTGAGTCCTAAAAGAATTCCTCACCTTCATGCCAAAGGTGAATATAGTAATAACAATTTTCAGTATGAGTGTTAAAGCCAGCTGCCACATTGCACTGTAGACTCCCACGCCAGCCGGTCTGTCAGGCAGTTCACCCCCCTTGCTTGTGTTGAAACGGTTCTCATAATCACAGAGCTTGGAGGAGTCCAGAAGGCCACAGTCATTAAACAGCTCAGAAATGAGCTCACTTGTGCTCATCCGAGTGTATTCATTGGGGAAAGCCAGGACGGCAGTGATGGCTGTCACGACGAGTACCTCTATAACAGGATACTTGCCCAACTGGGTGGTCTTTCGCTTCCGACACCAGGCAATGTTTGTGCGGATAAACAGCGCTCCCCAAAGACCACCAAATATTCCCAGCAGAATGAATGGCACGAGCTCAAAGAGATGCCATGGGGTGTGAAACTCCACATAAAATAGAACCAGGCGGCTGTTCCCAAATGGATTGATGGAGCGTAGAGTAAATGCTGCCACCAAGGCAGCAAAAAAAGAACGCCACAACGTTTTAAGGGGAAAATAGTAGCTGACCTAGAAGAAAGAAGGTGAGAAAGTAAACTCAGTCAATATGCACAAACTCTTTCAGGTGAAAAGCTGTGCTTCAGGCATTAGAGTCAACTCAAGAATGAAAACTGCCCAGGGAATTTTAGTCGCATGGTAAAGCACCAAGTTGGGGAGAGCACTCAGGGACTGTGATAAACACAGATATTGTACATGATGTACAAAATTATTGTGCTGCAAGGTACAAAATTCCTGACACAAAAGCATGCACATGGTATACAATGAAAAGTTGTTACCTCTTCAAGGCTGAATAATACTCCACCTATAGGTGCTCCAAAGGCTACAGATACACCAGCTGCTGCTGCAGCTGACAAGACCTACAATCCAAAACTCAGAATTAGTGATAGAATAATGGTGCTCTCCTCCACTCAATCACATTTTTAGAATGAATGTTAGTGGTTACAGAACATTAAAAAAAACCTTCACATGCTCCATATCATCAAAAACAAAGTTCAAACACTGTGTCCTGAATTTTGAATACACATGCATAGTTCACATGCTTGACCAGGTAAGAGGGCCTTTCCTTTGTAATTCATTTAGCCATGTGCTTTATTCTAAATTATGCCCCCATCTCCCATACTCTCAATTCAGTAACTGCATTTGAGTTTCTAGACCTATTTGTTCACCATCTAAATGGTGTACTTACAGTGATGTATTTATTTATATAGCACTTTGTAAAGGAATGCTTTTTAAATGACATGTTCAAGAAGGCTCTAATGACATAAAACTGAAGTCACAATCGGTTCACAGCTATTCAGCAGCTGAAAGTATTCATGCAATAGGTATTCAGAGTTTCCTGTACCCTGTGTCCTACTCTATGCCCAATATACCTATGGACATAGAAATAAGGGGGCAACTAGATTTTTAAGAGAAGACTTAAGGTACGGCAAGGAAAGGGATTAGAGGAGAGTGGGAGAGGAAGAATGAGCCAAAGGAAAAAAGCGATAAAGAGAGAAAGAGACTAGTGATACTCAGAGAGCTCCAGCTCTGTGTAGGCGTGTGTGTACATGTAAAATGTACATGACAAACACTAGTAATGGCAAACAAACCAAAATTAACAGATGGACCAAGTCCTTTCATTGGATTCTGGTTGCTATGGAGAGAGAGATGATTTGGAGAAGTAAAGAAATATTTTAGAGAAAGTTGAACAAAATTATGAGTTTTAAGGAATAAAAAGGTCCTTGGCAAAATACATATAGGATCCTCTGGGAGAGTAGGATGGCTCAGGAAAGTGATGGGGAGGAAAGAGTGGAGTCTCTGGTGCTAGCTGTAAGGGGTTTGAAATTCCTAGCTACACTGGCTTTCATTTAAGAAAGATGAGGACAGCCAACATGCAATTTGAGAAAGGGGATTTCAGTGACTACGTTTAGGAAGAATTAACAGAGAGAAAGAATCAGGGTGGCTAGTTTAATTTTATTAGAGTGGAGTCTGTCTACACCCTTCTTTCTCAAGTCTGTTTTACTCTCAACCATCTGACCACTTTGACAAGGCCATCAGACAAAAAAAGGTTGCCACTGATGATGAAAACAACAGGAAAAAAATAACTGGAAAGTCTAAATAAGTACTAGAAAGTAAATTTAAGATTCAAATACTGGGTGGTTGTGTTAGCTCATGCCTGTAATCTTAGCACTTTGGGAGGCTGAGGCAGGAGGATCACTTGAGCCCAGGAATTCAACACTAGCCTGGGCCACATGGCAAAAGCCAGTGTCCACAAATTCTAAAAATTAGCTGGGTATAATGGCATGTGCCTGTAGTCTTAGCTACTTGAGAGGGTGAGGTAGGAGGATTGCTCAAGCCTGGGAGACGGAGGTTGCAGTGAACCGAGATCACACTACTGCATTCCAGCCAGGCCAACAGACTGAGACCCTGTCTCAAAAAAAAAAAAAAAAAAAAAAAAAAAGATTCAAATAGTGTTACGTACCATATAACAATGTTTCAGTCAATGATGGACCACATACAACATGATGGTCACATAAAATTATAATATTATATTTTTACTGAACTTTTTCTATGTTTAGATGCACAGATATTTACCATTGTGTTGCAATTGCTCATAGTATTCAGTATAGTCACATGCTGTACAGGTTTGTAGCCTAGGAGCAATAAGCTATATCATAAAAATAAAACCTAGGTGCATAGCAGGTTAGACCATCTCAGTCTGTGTAAGTCCAATCTATAATGTTTGCACACTGATGAAATCTCCTAACAATGCATTTCTCATAACGTATCCCTGTCAATAAGTGAGACATTACTATATTCATATGAGTCTAGCTGGAGAAATACATGGCATCTGTACAGAAAAACAGCCAAATCAAATTCCTCTCTTATTTTATTAGAAACTATTTGAACAAAAATGCTAATTGTATAATATGAAAGTCCCCAGCAATCTGTAGTTTCAAACTCACCTTCATCCATGCAAAACCAGCAACAATTACCACTTCACTCTTACTCATTAAAATATTTTTTCAAAAAAAAATTTAAACACAGAAAAGGTGAAAGAGTAGCACAAAGAATTCCTATATATCCTTTATGTAGATTCTGCAGTTGCTACCATTACTGCATTTGTTTCACAATTCTCTATTTTTTTTTCTGAAGAATTGAAATTTCACTCAGAAAAGTCAGTTGCACATATAAGGCTCATGTACCCTGAAATGCTTCAGTGCATTTAGGGTATAAATACTTTTATGTCTGAAAAGCAAAGACAGTCTCTTCCATGGAATCACAGTTCAATGATCAAAATAGGAAATTTACACCAACAACTGTTATTTGATCTATAAATCTCATTCAAATTTCATAAATGTTCTAAAAAAGTATTTCTAGAAAAAAAATGTTTTTTCAACTCTTCCCTTTTGTTGAACCCATTTAACAACCTCACCAATTTAACACTGCCTTTAAGTCCCTTTACCGCATGACAGGTAGCTAAACAATCTACTCATATTTCCCTATCTTCTCTCCTGCTAGTTTTCCTCTCCTTTCTAACTGTGCCAGGAACTTTCTCCCTTGAACCATCAAAGTTTATTCTACATTTGAAATCTCAATCTCTTTGAGTTTCCTTCTGGGTCTTATGGTTAATTTTTTTCGTTTGTTTTCCTAAGAAATCATTAGGTTCCTGTTTTGTGAAAAATCCTTTTTAATGAAATGACCTTGCTCTTGACCCATTCCGTATGTAATGTCTTTGTAATTTAAAGAAAATAAAGTAAGAGCCATTATTTTCTTAAGCCCTTAATTATAGCAAGAAAAACAGTAAACCAATGACTTGGAACTTAAAAAAAAAATGTCCTTCCTCCTCAAAACAGCATACATTAACAACTGCATAAACATGACAACCACCACAGAGTTGCTGTGGCGGGACTAACTGAGTTGGGCTGAAACAAAAGGCAGAGAGAGGTCCAATACAGAGAGAAACTAATTCAAATATAGTGCTGGATAGAAAGAGAAGGTGAAAAAACTGACATCTGAAACATACACTGCACTTAGATGTGCTATGCCATAGGAATAAATAACGTCTTTTAAAATCTTTCTGTAACTTACTTTGTAAGAGAAGCAACATATACTTGAATACAATTATATAAAATAGTTAAAATCCTTACATCTTCTTCACTACCACCTCACTCTCCAACTCACCATAGATAAACATTTTTAACAGTTTGGCATAGGCCAGGCATGGTGTCTCACGCCTGTAATCCCAGCAGTTTGGGAGACTGAGGCAGGATTGCTTGAGCGCAGGAATTTGAGAACAGCCTGGGCAACATAGTGAAACCCCGTCTCTACAAAAAATACGAAAATTAGCTGGGTGTGGTGGTGCGCACCTGTAGTTTCAGCTACTCGGAAGGCTAAGGTGGGAGGATCACCTGAGCTGGGGGAGGTCGAGGCTGCAGTGAGCCGTGATCATGCCACTGCACTGCAGTCTGGGTGACAGAGTGAAACTGTCTCAAAAAAAAAAAAAAAAAAAAAAGTAAAACCAGTTTAGGGTAAAACCACTTTCCAGACATTTTCTATTAATAAGTGCATATACACTTTCAAAAAATATGAACTATATGTATTATTCAAAAACTGACTTTCAAAATCTAATGGTGTTTCATAGTCAGAATTCCAAGTCAATATATATAAGGTTATCTCATTTAATGGTTACAAAGTATTCTACAGTATGAACAGAATAGTATTTATTCAATTAGTTCCCCATTCATGGACATTTTTGTTGCTTCAGGTTTTCACTACGTTGACAGACGAGGCACTATCCTTATATGCCTTTGTGCACATATATGCTAGGATGTCTGTAGGATAAATGCCTAGAAGTGGAATTGCTGGGTCGAAGGGTGTTTGCATTAACATTGGTAGAACCCCCAAATTCTCACCCCCTAAGATTGTGTCATTTATGCTCACAACCAAAAAGAGACTATTAAGGCCATTTGTTATTACCTCTCTGCGCTTGGCTTCATTCTTCCTGTATTTGTTGAAGCAGTGGCACAGGATGTTCCCACAGCAGCAAGCCACGTGCACTAGAGGGCCCTCTTTGCCCAGGCTCAAGCCAGACGACACTGCCAGTACCAAGGTGATGGTTTTGATAACCAGAGTCCACTTACCCAAATAGCCCCTAATAATGAAACCACTCAAGATAGTTTTTATCTGCAGGTCAAACACAGAAAGATTGAATATAGACTAAGGAAGTCAACAAGGCTAAGAAGCAAAAATCTGGACCTCATTAGAGAAACTGCATCTTTTGAATAAGTAACATATAAATGCTTGACCTACAGTGATCCCTGTTTGGAAGGGAGCCCAGGAGCCCCAGAAAGCAAGAACTGTTCTTTAAGCCTTCATGTTCCCCCTCTTTTAGGGGGAGGGGAGTGACAGCTGGGCAAGGATGTATTGTAAGTATGAGAGTGTGCATATATGAAGGAGGAGCTGGAGAGGGAGGGATAGGTGTTTTCCTCAAGTTAAAACATGGTAGCCCAAGAGGCACATTCTGAGAGGACAAGGCTAATGTCCCTGAAACAACCTTAAAGGTTAGGTATAGTCTTGATTCCCTGGCAAAAAAAAAAAATAAAAAAGAAAAGAAAAAAAAAATTGCGACTTATTACCTGGTCAGGAAACAGGAAGGGGCAAAGTCATCCTGGTAACCTAAGTCTCAGTGTCTTCAGTCACTGTCAAGCAATCTAAGCCAAAAGTAGTTAGTAACAGGGTTTTAACCACCCCATGTAACCTGAATCATATTGTGGGAAATGGACCAAGTGGTTTTCTTTCTTTTGCTCTGAAAAAGCTGACAATAACACTGCTTTTTCAGGTCAGAATCTTGGGATTTACTCTGGGAGCTTTTTGGAGAGGGAACAGGGGAGTTTTTCCAGAGCCTGACTCAACAGGAACCCTTAGGAGGCTAAGAATCAACTCCCTTTAATTTCCAGGTAGCCCAGGCTGAGAGGGACTTGTGGAAAGACCTAGGCCTTAGATGGCCTCAGGATCAAATCCTGCCTAACATTCATCAAATTGTGGTATGTGCTGGAATACATATTAAGAGATTTTAACCAAAAAAGATTCATATTGTAACCATATATAAACCATTTTAACAGACTCACCTCAGGGATTCCGGAGCCACAGGCATAAGGCGCAAACACCTTGACAAGAGATACGGCAAGGAAGGCAAATAGGAGAGCCCAGAGGACGTACATGAAATAATTGACTATGTAGGCAAAGGCTCCCTGGAACAGGGGAAAAAAGAAGCTTGTTTTAGCCTAGACAGCTTCAGTGAGGCATGCAGCTCTTCTAAGTAATGGTTTTTCAGGAAAGAAGGTCCAGAAAAAACGACCAAGAATAAATTGTTCAAGATGTTTCTTCCTGAATTGTCAACTACTGAAACACTGTCAGGCCACTTAGTACTGAAATGACATGCTTTGCTACACCCAAAGGAAATTTACCATGAATTCTAAGGACAGACAAGGAGAAGAGCAAACTAAAAACCTTGAAACCAAATTCTTTTTATATATGAGTGCTTTGATGGGTTTTGTAGTCAAATATACATGATTCCATGTCATTTTACCGAGAGTCTTAACAGCACCCTCCCTTTTATTTTGGAATGGCTGAACCTTGGCTTTACATTTGAAGTGAAGAGTGGATCTCAAGTTCCAACTAAATTTACCTTTGGCTACTTACCTTGGTGTCAAATTCTCATAGATTATAGTAACAAAATTTCTGGGTGTTTTTTTTCTTTTATTCTTTATTGTATATATTTAAGGTATACAACATGATGTTTCATATACATAGTGAAATGGTTACTACATTCAAATAAACTTACAAGCATATTACCTTACATAGTTACCTTTCTATGTGTGGTAAGAGCTTCTAAAATCTACTCTTAGCAAATTTTTAGTATACAGCATTACTGACTCTAGTCCTCACGCTGTAAATTAGCTCTCTAGACTTATTCACCCTACCTCACTGCAAACCTGTACCCTTTGGCCCACTTCTCCCTATTTCCTCCTCCTCCACGCCCCAAGTAACCATCAGTCTGCTCTCTGGTTCTGTTTACTCAACTTTCTTTTTCAGAGTCCACAAAAGAAAATTTTGGTACCACAGACTCAGCAACAACCATATAAATAGAAAGTTTCAGGCCCTGGTCATACCAGATATAAATAAATAAAATGGAAACAATTATTTTTAAAATGGAAAGAATATACATTTTGAAACTATTCCCCTGTGATAAATGAAGCATGCCACAAAAGAAATCTAGTTTTGACCAGCAGTAAAGATTCATCCATATTAAAGGGACTGCAAATAGTCATGTCTTACAAAAAAGCAATTTTGATTAGGAAGTTATGCTTGCTGGTAGAAATATTAGGAGTTGCAACTCAGTCAACTTACATAAAATACAAAACTCAATAGACTTTTGAGTTTTCAAAACATGGAACACTATTAAAGTAATTCACTGACCTAGACAAAGAGAACCAGAATATGCTCAGGTTTTTTCTGAGTTGTAAATTTGACACAGGTTTTCCATTATCTTAGGCCCTCAGAGGAACACATGATTGCTATTTCTTTGCCTTTCCAATGTAGCTAAGGAGGAAGAAGACTGCAGAGGTAGGAAACAAAGAGGGTAAGGGAGTGAATGGAAAAGTACCTCAAACTGGCCAAAGGCAGAGACCAGGAGGTCAAATTCCTGGCATTTGCAGAAGGCTTCTTAAAACCTAGAGGACTCTTTTCCCAGGGAAGGATTTCACTCATAAAAAGAAGAGCCAGAGAAATTTGTCTCTAGAGCAAATCTCAAGCTCTAGTTTGAAAGTAATTGTTGGAAGTCTTACACACACACAGCTATGAAGGGGCAGTATGAGAAAGCCCTGCAGTGATAGTACAGTTCTAAATCTTGACTGTGGTGGTGGTTAAACAAATGTCCACATGGGATAAAACTGCAATGAACTACATGCGTGTGCCCATATACACACAAATACGTACATACACACATACATACATACATACATAAATCAGTGTGTGTAAAACTGGAGATATAAAGCCTGTGGATTGTACCTATGTCAATTACCTGGTTTTGTTATGGCATTACAGTTATGCAAGCTGTTGCCATTGAGGGAGGGAAGGCTGGGGGCAGGGTACTGAGGACCTTCTTATACATTGTTTTGCAACTTCCTATGAATCTGTAATTACTTTTGTGTGTGTGTGACAGGATCTCACTCCATTGCCCAGGCTGGCGTGCAGTGGCACTATCATTGCTCACTACAGCCTAGATCTCCTGGGTTCAGGGAATCCTCCCACCTTACCTTCCAAGTAGCTGGGAACTACAGGTGGTTGCTATCACCTATATTTTTTTAGACACAGGGGTCTCGCTATATTGTCTAGGCTGGTCTCAAACTCCCGGCCCCAAGGGATTCTCCCTCCTCAGCCTCCCAAACTGCTGGGACTACAGGCATGAGGTACATCTCACTCAGCCCTTGGAGGAGAGGATTTTTGTTTTTTTTTTGAGATGGAGTCTCGCTCTGTTGCCCAGGCTGGAGTGCAGTGACGTGATCTCGGCTCACTGCAACCTCCGCCTCCCGGGTTCAAGCAATTCTCCTGCCTCAGCCTCCCGAGTAGCTGGGATTACAGGCACCTGACACCATGCCCGGCTAATTTTTGTACAGTTTTTAGAAGAGACGGGGTTTTACCATGTTGGCCAGGCTGGTCTTGAACTCCTGACCTCAGGTGACTCACTCACCTCGGCCTTCCAAAGTGCTGGGATTACAGGCATGAGCCACCTCACTTGGCTAATTACTTTTAAAATAAAAGAATCCCCCCAAAAGCAAGGGAAATTCTCTCTCTCTCTCCCTAAGTTGCAGGACTTCCCGAACTTTTCTACCCAAGTTCTCCTAATCTAGGAGAGAGTAAACAGAGGCATCAGAGTATGGGACAGCGTACCAGGAGCAGAGCTGAAACAGTTTTTTTTTTTCTTAACAAGTATGAAATTTTGCATTCCATTTTTAAATAATTATTTACACATAATTTTTGAAAAACATTTTCCTAATATTCAGGAAAAAGTAATGCTCTGGGAAGGCATATAATGTTTGTCCTGTAGTTTCACCTACCCTCTGGCATGCTGACCTTACCCTAGTTTGAGAAGCATAGACCTAACCCTCTCAAACATACAGCACGTATGTACTCCTTTTATTGAACCCTTTACCTAAGCCAATACGCATGGTCGTATATGCATATAAACACTCCTATTTCTATCTTTATTCTTTTCCTAGCCTCCTTTTCCCTGGACTGTTTGTATTTGTGTATGTGCCTGCACATGCCACCTCAAACTGTTTTAGACCATGGTGGGTAATATAAATGTTGGCAGAAGTCAGGGTAGAATTGGGAGTCGAGACTTTTTTGTTTTGTGTGATTTTGTTTTCAGTGGGAGAGATCAAACATATAACTGAGTGGTAAAAGAAAGGTAAGTAACTGAAAAATAAGCAAAGTTACCCTGGCATCAAAAAACATATGCTAGGCCAAGCACAGTGGCTCATGCCTGTAATCTCAGCACTTTGGAAGGCCAAGGCAGGAGGATAACTTGAGCCCCGGAGTTCGACACCAGCTTAGGCACACAGTAAGACTCCATTTTTACAAAAAACAAACAAACAAACAAACAAAAAATTATCTAGGTGTGGTGACAGACACCACACCATAGTCCCAGCTGCTCCATAGGAGGACTGGTGAGAGGATTGCCTGAGTCTAGGAGGTTGAGGCTGCAGCAGTGAGCTATGGTCGTGTCACTGTACTCCAGCCTGGGTGACAGGGAAAGACCCTGTCTCAAGAAAAAAAAAAAAAAAAGTGCTAGAAGAGAAGGGCAAATGAAAATATTGATTTGATTGCAAAATGGGATGATAGGCAATTTTATTCTTGGGTTTCTATTATTTTGACATGGAATGCATTGTAATTTTTTCAATGTTCTAATGCAATGCTCAGGGAAAATCACTTTTCCAATCTATATGCATAAACACATTTTTAACCCACTCTATCCTTCATTAGAAATTATAGCTCACCTGTTGGCTGCCTCTGACATTTCTTTTGAAATTATTAGAAAACGAGAAATTCAGTCACACTATGTATTAGTGTCTAAGAAGAAACATCAGGCTTATTAAAGCAAACAAAAAACCATTTTAAACATAAGCGTCAAATGACTCCACACATCAGCAGAGATGGAAATAGAGCTGCACTTAAACCACAGAGAAAGGCAGCTGGTACTGGTTCCCCTTTCTGTGAAAAGGAAAATAAAGGAAGATTCCACAATTGCTGTGAGTACAGTATAAGAAATAAAATAAGTAAGAATAAAAGTCAATGGCTCATAAAACATCACTACATGTTACCTCATCTGTGCTGATGATAAGCTGGGACCAGCTATTCCACTCTGGGCATTTGTCTCTCTCTTCAAAGGTGACATGCTCAGAGTTCCAGCAACAATGTTCATGGTTAAACCAGAATCCCCCTGTGCATATACCTTCTTTTAAATCTGTCATCCAATGAGCAGAGATGTCTATCAAACCAGCTAACGAACCTGATTTGTGGGAAGGGAGGGAAAGGCCAAAGTTAAATTGAATCTTGAAACTGTTCTTTGGTCATCAGAATAAGCTTTGTCAGAGAAAATGAGGGGAAGGGAATCAAAGTAAGGGATGAGCACATACTTCCCCATTCCACCTGCAACCTCTGATTGTGCGTCTGCTTGATTTTCACTTATTATCTCTGCACTAAACATTGGCATTGGTAGAATTTCTATATAGAAGGGAGTTAGGGAAAACAAAATGGTTGAGTGGGAGCAAGGGGCTAGTAGACCTATCTTTAAGCTGAACTAACAGAGCAAAAACACTGTTTTGAGTTCAACTTTATGAATTTGATCAATAAAGAGTCAAGTTTATTAAATATTATTTTATTCTCACCTATATATATATGCAAGATTCAGAAAATGTGAATTGCCCAACATTGAGGAATATTCTATGATGTTTATTTGAGATTGGTTAGAGAGGAGAGCTGACGAAGATTATGGGGAGAAGGGCTAAGCCTTGATAGCAGGATTGTGCTCCGTGGACAAGGGAATTTGAACAATGGCAGGAAGGCATTCTAGGCTAAAGGAGCTGAATTTATCAAAGCATAAGCTGTGATGTGCATGGAAGGTGAGATGAAGCTTTAGACATGTTGAAGCCTCCTGAACCTAGGACATGAACATACTAAAGTTTTCTTGCTGAGAAAGAGCAAATAGGATCATACACAGAATATTCGCCACAGAAAATGATGAGGAAATGGAATCGTGAACTGGGGACTTATACACTGTGGCTAATAGACTGATAGGGTTAAGACAGTTATAGTACTTTAGATTCTGGCCTTCTCATCATTTCTGTCATCCAGATGAAGAAACTCTGGCATAAAGAAATTAAATGGCCCAGAATCATGCTTTAGGGAAATAGTAAAGCCATCATAAAATTCACAGCCCCTGAATTCCCAGACTGTTCCAGCATTCAGACACACTGCTTCTATTGTTGCTCTCCAATGCTTAAAAACAAAATACCCTGTGTGTACAAGGAAAGAAAAATATTCACTGACCACCTAGTGACAAGAAATACATTAAAAAGTTGAGGATATTATGCCTACATTCCAACAGGCGGGAAGCCATGTCATGTGTGTGTTTTGGTAGGTGCTAAAAGTGTTAACACAGGTTATTTACATACTCAAAGAACCTAGTCAAATCTAACACACTGTTTGACACCTATTCTTGCCTACTCCGGCCCACAATCTTCTCTGCCTTTTAGAGTTTGGCTTATTCTCTGGTTGTTTCATATGTGCATGTCTTATTTCACCTAATACTGGTACCCTCCATCATGTCTTCTCCTTCTAGCTCTCCTCCTCCCCAGAGTCAGTTCTTTCTTCTCTGGTTACAAATTTTATTAGGTTCCCCCTACCCTGAAGAATAAAATGTTGTCCCTTGTCCTTGTTATCATTTCAAGCCTTTGCCCTTCCTCTCTTCTCCTATGACTATGAAAACTTCTACAGTGGTTGCCTTCCCTTGAAATCTATTAGGTCGGTGCAAAAACAATTGCGGTTTTTCACCATTAAAAGTAATGCTGTTACTTTTGCACTAACCGAATACATTTAGCTCCTAATATTTTTCTGAGATGGCTTTTCAAGGTCATTGCTGTGCTCCTAACTGCTATGTCATATAACCTTTTCTCAGCCATCTTCCTTCTCCTCAGCATCTCTGCAATACTTAGCATTACAGACCACCCAGTCTATTATTAGGCAGCTCCAAACAGCCAGACCATGTTCTCTCTCCTGTAAGAGCCAGAAGGGGCAGAGTTAACACCCTAGGCCATGGGTTAGCAAACTATAGCCCAAGGGCCAAATCTTGCCTGCCTCCTATTTTTGCAAATAAAGTTTTTCTGGTCACAGCTAGGTTCGTTTGTTTACCTATGGTCTATGGCTGCTTTCGTGCCACATCAGCAGAATGGAGTGGGTGCTATAGAGACCACTTGGCCCACAAATCCTAAAATATTTACTATCTGGCTCCTTTACAGCAGAAGTTTGCCAATCCCTGCCCTAGACAATTTTCAAAAACCCAGCTATAGATAAGCCATTCCTCATTTGCTACAGTCACATTCTACTCCATGGTTCATGAATTATTCTCTCTTGGTAACAGCAGCCGCAGCAGCAGCAGCATTAACAACTGGCTGCTGTGCTAATGAGTGCTATTATGTGCTGTATCTCATTTAATCCTCACAGCAAACTTCTAACATTCAAACTTTGATTATCACCATTTTACAGATCAGTAAACTAAAGCTTCCAGGGATCAAGAAACTTGCTCAAAGCCACAAAACTAGTGGGGCTTGGATTCAAATCCAGGCAGCCTAAAACTAGAGCCTCTGCTTGCTGTTAACTACCACTGTATACCCTCCATCTCCAGGTTTCTACCTAACTTCTTTTCAGCTCAAGATTCCAGATTTTCCTAGGCTGTATCTTTAATGCCATGAGGACACACCTCTTACCATCTCTACCTAGTGTCCTTGGTACTCTGCTTCCCCGGCCTGGTGAGAAGCCTTCTTGGGAACTTGGTTGAAAGCTGTATTTGTACAGCAAGTATACCATTTTTAGGGAGACTATATATCATTTGGAGTGGCGGGGAGGTTGATGGAGTTTATAAGGCAAGGTGGCACCATTCCACCCCCAGCCACTGTGAAATAATGAGATCATAAGCTTCTTGAGAGTATGAGCCAT
Source organism: Aotus nancymaae (assembly GCF_030222135.1). Lineage (NCBI taxonomy): Eukaryota > Metazoa > Chordata > Mammalia > Primates > Aotidae > Aotus > Aotus nancymaae. Next base: position 9,434,047 of record NW_026988472.1, read on the forward strand.
ATCTTACATGCTTTTCTGCATCACCAAATGAGAGAGTAGATGTTTAAGAAACACCCACAAAATGTCTCAGGAAGTCCTCTTCCATATCTTCTCTCCTAAAACCCATGCAGCACATATTTCTTTAAATAAACTGTCTCCAACAGAAGGGCTCTTCCTCAAAACAAGCACCAAAGGGCTAACATCATCTTAAAATGGATACAGTATTTTATAGTGTACAAAATGCATTTAATGCATTTCCTCATTTATTTAAGGTAAGAATTGCAGGTATTAGTACCCTGTACAGATGAGGACATCAAGCTTCTAAAAGGTTCACCAGCAGTTCATTAAAGGTAGGAAATAGGAAAGCACAGTACCTGACTCAGCTCATGACTTGGGGGAGGAACATACCACAATTTTGGGAGATTTGTTTTGAATACTAATATTTTACCATACCTGATAAAAGCCCAATAAGGAGCATCAACAACCAGCCGGAGAAAGCATCACTCACGCTGTGAATTAAGGCCCATGTTGACTCTTTGCTTTTATTGGTAATCTAGGGGAAAATTAGAAAACATTGGTACACTCTACACACACCCTTTTTTCACCTCAAAACTGTTCAACAAAGAAATACAAAGACAAATCATTGGAGAATAGACCAATTTAGAGCTACCTCTCACATCATCTTTAGCTGAACCAGTTTCACTAACAATTTTGAGGTTTACTGAAACCCCACCTTCATCTACAGTATTGTAATACCCACAAGTCCCTTATTCAGGGCTTCCTCCCAAGCTGCTCATTTCTTATAGCATCAATGTGTCTTGCTAATTGCAGTGGTCTCTTTCTGTCCTGGACATCAGATATTCCAAGGGCAATCTCTTGACTCACAGCAAATAGTTTCAATGTTTTTCACAGAATAAACAAACACAGGCTTATTTGAGTGATAAAAGTACAAATTGAGGCTTTACTACCTGGGGCTATAGTTCAGGTCAGGCAAATTCCCAGACTTAATCCCACAAACCCCTAATTGTACAGTGGTCACAGATACTAAGTGATAGCAACAATGTATCTCTTTCATTTTCAAAAACCTGCAGGTAACATCAAGGCTATCAGGAGGTGCAGAAAGTTTTATTTTTTAAGTCCTAGCCTTGACAATTTAACCCTTCAGGGCCCACATTTTAAAAATCAACATTCTGACAGTTTTGTGTGGGTACCTCCCCTTTCTCTGTATCTCTATTTCTTATCTTTGAAATGGCAACTTAGCTACCCCACTTTATCTACAGTAATGTCACAAACAATAAATTATTCTGAAAATTTCAAAAGCATTTTAAAAAACAGTTTTGACCTATGACTTTAAGTTTCCAAGTGCTGAAAAGGAATGAAGTTACATTTTTCCCTATGACATTGTTTCCCTTCTGATAATGAACAGTTAATACCAAAAAAAAAAAAAAAAAAAAAAAAAAAAAAGCCCCCTTGGGCTAGTTGATAAACACACTTTAAGTGGTTTTGGATTACTAATTGGCATCATTTGCCTCAGATGCAACCATTAATATAAAAGGAAGTGGGGAAGAGAAGATGGCCGATTAGGAGGAAGTCGGGATCGCAGCTCCGAAAGAAGGCGCAGAGGGTGAGTGGACGCCGCATTTCCAGACAGATTTTTACTGACCACAGACCAGGGGATTAACAGGAGGAAGAGCCACACGGGTCACCAGCGCCGCTGGTTTGAGCGGAGCGGCGCGCCGCTCGGCCTACGCCCTGAGGTGGGGGGCGGCGGATCCACGTACAGAGCGAGAGAGACTGAATCACCTCTGAGCCAGCAAGGGGAGCTGAAGCAGGGATTCAAGCCAGGACACTCCCGGGAAAGGGCGCACCACGAATCTCAGAGCCGCTGCTTTGACTGATGCAGCGGCTCACAGGGCAGTGGATTTTTACTGCCCACAGACCAGGAGATTCACAGGTGGCGAAGGTCCACGGGTTGCCAGCGCCGTTGGTTGGACTGGCGCGGCTGCTCTGCCTGCACCCGAGGCAGGGAGCAGCGGCCCCTTGTGCAGAGTGAGCGAGACCGGATCCCCTCTGGGCAAGCAAGGGGAGCTGAGGCAGGGACTCAACCCAAGAGTTTCCTGGGCAAAGAGGACGCCTCCGGAAACACGGCTGAACACGGGACGGTCCAGCTCTGTGGAGGAGGGGCGTCACCCACCAGGAAACACCCTGCAGTTCCCAGGACAATTTGCCCACAGCAGCTCAACGAAGCCTCTGCAGGCTGAGTGTGACTAGGCTGCCACCTTGTGGGCAGGGAAAACCATTGCAACAGCGGAAAATCATAACGCCCTAAATCCCCGGGACAGACCACCTAGGGGGAAGAAAAGGGGGTTTATGAGTTCAGCTACTACAGACTTAAAATTACCAAAATCAGAAAGACAGCAACTACAAAGTCGATAGGTGGATAAATCCACAAAGATGGGAAGAAACCAGCGCAAAAAGGATGAAAACACCCAAAACCAGAACACCTCTCCTCCTACAAGGGAGCACAACTCCTCACCAGCAAGGGAACAAGACTGGATGGAGAATGAGCGTGATGAAATGACAGAATCAGCTTTCCGAAAGTGGATAATAAGAAACTTCCGTGAGCTAAAAGAACATGTTCTAACCCAATGCAAAGAAACTAAGAACCTTGAAAAAAGACTTGACGAAATGTTAACGAGAATGGACAACTTAGAGAGGAATATGAGCGAATTGATGGAGCTGAAAAACACAACACGAGAACTTCGTGAAGCATGCACAAGTTTCAACAGCCGAATTGACCAAGCAGAAGAAAGGATATCAGAGGTCGAAGATCAACTCAATGAAATAAAACGAGAAGGCAAGATTAGAGAAAACAGGGTAAAAAGGAATGAACAGAGTCAACAAGAAATATGGGACTATGTGAAAAGACCTAATCTACGTTTGATAGGTGTACCTGAATGTGATGAAGAGAATGCATCCAAGCTGGAAAATACTCTTCAGGATATTATCCAGGAAAACTTCCCCAACCTAGCAAGGCAGGCCAATATTCAAGTCCAGGAAATACAGAGAACACCACAAAGATATTCCTCTAGAAGAGCAACCCCAAGGCACATAATCGTCAGATTCGCCAGGGTTGAAATGAAGGAGAAAATACTAAGGGCAGCCAGAGAGAAAGGTCGGGTTACCCACAAAGGGAAGCCCATCAGACTTACAGCAGATCTCTCAGCAGAAACCCTACAGGCCAGAAGGGAGTGGGGGCCGATATTCAACATCCTTAAAGAAAAGAACTTTCAACCCAGAATTTCATATCCAGCCAAACTAAGCTTCATAAGTGAAGGAAAAATAAAATCCTTTGAGAACAAGCAAGCACTCAGAGATTTCATCACCACCAGACCAGCTTTACAAGAGCTCCTGAAGGAGGCACTACACATAGAAAAAAACAACCAGTACCAGCCACTCCAAAAATGCACGAAATGGTAAAGAACATCAACACAATGAAGAATCTGCATCAACCAATGGGAAAAACAGCCAGCTAGCATCAAAATGACAGGATCAAATTCACACATAACAATATTAACCCTAAATGTAAACGGACTAAATGCCCCAATCAAAAGACACAGATTGGCAAATTGGATAAAAAGCCAAAACCCATCAGTGTGCTGTATCCAGGAAACCCACCTCACAAGCAAGGATACACAAAGGCTCAAAATAAAGGGATGGAGGAAGATTTACCAAGCAAATGGAGAGCAAAAAAAAGCAGGAGTTGCAATTCTCATCTCTGATAAAATAGACTTTAAAGCAACAAAGATCAAAAGAGACAAAGAAGGACATTACATAATGGTAAAAGGATCAATGCAACAAGAAGAGCTAACGATCCTAAATATATATGCACCCAATACAGGAGCACCCAGATACATAAGGCAAGTTCTTAAAGACTTACAAAGAGACCTTGACTCCCACACAATAATAGTGGGAGACTTCAACACCCCATTGTCAATATTAGACAGATCAACAAGACAGAAAATTAACAAGGATATCCAGGATTTGAACTCAGACCTGGACCAAGCAAACCTAATAGACATTTGCAGAACTCTCTACCCCAAATCCACAGAATATACATTCTTCTCAGCACCACATCACACCTACTCTAAAATTGACCACATAATTGGAAGTAAATCACTCCTCAGCAAATGCAAAAGAACGGAAACCATAACAAACAGTCTCTCAGACCACAGTGCAATCAAGTTAGAACTCAGAATTCAGAAGCCAACCCAGAACCGCACATCCTCATGGAAATTGAACAACTTTCTCCTGAATGTTGACTGGATAAACACTGAAATGAAGGCAGAAATAAAGATGTTCTTTGAAACCAACGAGAACGAAGACACCACATACCAGAATCTCTGGGACACATTTAAAGCAGTCTCTAGAGGAAAATATATAGCAATAGGTGCCCACATGAGAAGAAAGGAGAGATCTAAAATTGACACTCTATCGTCAAAATTGAAAGAGCTAGAGGAGCAAGATCAAAAAAATTCAAAACCTAGCAGAAGACAAGAAATAACTAAGATCAAAGCAGAATTGAAGGAGATAGAGACACGAAAAACCCTACAAAAAATCAATAAATCCAGGAGCTGGTTTTTTGAAAAGATCAACAAAATAGACAGACCACTAGCCAGACTAATAAAAAAGAAAAGAGAGAATAACCAAATAGATGCAGTAAAAAATGATAAAGGGGATATCACCACAGATGCCAGAGAAATTCAAACCATCATCAGAGATTATTACAAACAACTCTATGCACATAAACTAGAAAACCTGGAAGAAATGGATAAATTCCTGGACAGTTGCCTCCTCCCAAGCCTAAACCAGGAAGAAGTCGAAACCCTGAATAGACCAATAACAAGGTCTGAAGTCGAGGCAGCAATAAAGAGCCTACCACCCAAAAAAAGCCCAGGTCCAGATGGGTTCACAGCCGAATTCTACCAGACATACAAAGAGGAACTGATACCATTCCTACTGAAACTATTTCAAATAATCCAAAAAGAGGGAATCCTTCCCAAATCATTTTATGAGACCAACATCATCCTAATACCAAAACCCGGCAGAGACTCAACAAGAAAAGAAAATTACAGGCCAATATCCATGATGAACATAGATGCAAAAATCTTCAATAAAATACTGGCAAGCCGATTGCAACAGCACATCAAAAAGCTTATCCACCATGATCAAGTAGGATTCATCCCGGGGATGCAAGGCTGGTTCAATATACGCAAGTCTATAAATGTAATTCACCACATAAACAGAACCAAAGACAAAAACCACATGATTATCTCAATTGATGCAGAGAAGGCCTTCGACAAAATTCAACAGCCCTTTATGCTAAAAACTCTCAATAAACTAGGTATCGACGGAACGTACCTCAAAATAATAAAAGCTATTTATGACAAACCAACAGCCAATATCATACTGAATGGGCAAAAACTGGAAGCATTCCCTTTGAAATCGGGCACTAGACAAGGATGCCCTCTCTCACCACTCCTGTTCAATATAGTACTGGAAGTTCTAGCCAGAGCAATCAGACAAGAAAAAGAAATAAAGGGTATTCAATTAGGAAAGGAGGAAGTCAAATTGTCTCTATTTGCAGATGACATGATTGTATATCTAGAAGACCCTATCATCTCAGCCCAAAATCTCCTGAAACTGATAAGCAACTTCAGCAAAGTCTCAGGATACAAAATCAATGTGCAAAAATCACAAGCATTTCTATACACCAATAATAGACTTAAAGAGAGCCAAATCAAGAACGAACTGCCATTCACAATTGCTACAAAGAGAATAAAATACCTAGGAATACAACTAACAAGGAACGTAAAGGACCTCTTCAAGGAGAACTACAAACCACTGCTCAACGAAATAAGAGAGGACACAAACAGATGGAGAAACATTCCATGTTCATGGTTAGGAAGAATTAATATCGTGAAAATGGCCATACTGCCCAAAGTAATTTACAGATTCAACGCTATCCCCATCAAGCTACCAATGACCTTCTTCACAGAACTGGAAAAAACCACCTTAAACTTCATATGGAACCAAAAGAGAGCCCGCATAGCCAAGTCAATTCTAAGCAAAAAGAACAAAGCAGGAGGCATCACACTACCGGACTTCAAACTCTACTACAAGGCTACGGTAATCAAAACAGCATGGTACTGGTACCAAAACAGAGATATAGACCAATGGAACAGAACAGAGGCATCGGAGGCGACACAACATATCTACAACCACCCGATCTTTGACAAACCTGATAAAAACAAGCAATGGGGAAAGGATTCCCTGTTCAATAAGTGGTGTTGGGAAAACTGGCTAACCATATGCAGAAAGCAGAAACTCGACCCCTTCCTGACACCTTACACTAAAATTGACTCCAGATGGATTAAAGACTTAAACATAAGGCCTAACACCATAAAAACACTAGAAGGAAACCTAGGCAAAACCATTCAGGACATAGGCGTAGGCAAGGACTTTATGACCAAAACACCAAAAGCATTGGCAACAAAAGCCAAAATAGACAAATGGGACCTAATCAAACTCCACAGCTTCTGCACGGCAAAAGAAACAGTCAATAGAGTGAATCGGCAACCAACAGAATGGGAAAAAATTTTTGCAGCCTACCCATCTGACAAAGGGCTGATATCCAGAATTTACAACGAGCTAAAAAAGATTTACAAGAAAAAAACAAACAAGCCCATTCAAAAATGGGCGAAGGATATGAACAGATACTTTACAAAAGAAGACATACAAGAGGCCAACAAACATATGAAAAAATGCTCATCATCACTGGTCATTAGAGAAATGCAAATCAAAACTACATTGAGATACCATCTCACACCAGTTAGAATGGCGATCATTAAAAAATCTGGAGAAAATAGATGCTGGAGAGGATGTGGAGAAATAGGAACACTTTTACACTGTTGGTGGGAGTGTAAATTAGTTCAACCACTGTGGAAAACAGTGTGGCGATTCCTCAAGGACCTAGAAATAGAAATTCCATTTGACCCAGCAATCCCATTACTGGGCATATATCCAAAGGATTATAAATCGTTCTACTATAAGGACACATGCACACGAATGTTCATTGCAGCACAGTTTACAATAGCAAAGACCTGGAACCAGCCCAAATGCCCATCGATGATAGACTGGACAGGAAAAATGTGGCACATATACACCATGGAATATTATGCAGCCATTAAAAATGAGGAGTTCGCGTCCTTTGTAGGGACATGGATGAACCTGGAAACCATCATTCTCAGCAAACTGACACAAGAACACAAAACCAAACACCACATGTTCTCACTCATAGGAGGGTGTTGAACAAGGAGAACACATGGACACAGGGAGGGGAGCACTGTACACGGGGGTCTGTTGTGGGGGAGTGGGGGGGGGACAGCGGGGAGGGGAGTTGGGGAGGGATAGCATGGGGAGAAATGCCAGATATGGGTGAGGGGGAGGGAGGCAGCAAATCACACTGCCATGAATGCACCTATGCAACAACTTTGCATGTTTTTCACATGTACCCCAAAACCTAAAATGCAATAAAAAAAAAAGAAAAAAAAAAAGAAAAAAAAGAAAAAAAAAAAAAAAAAAAAAATATAAAAGGAAGTGTGGGCTTGTCATATCACAGGTGACTCTCATAATCTGGATAACATGTTGAATATGTAACTGATGACAAACTGCCAAATTACAGACGGCAGAAATTCTAAAGCCTGCCTGATGAATTGATATATACATACGATAGAAAGAATATGTGTATACGTTCCCAAATGGCAGAAATCTTATGAAAAACATGAAATGTTTTATAGTGATCAACTTTTTGAGTTGTGACAAGAAAACTCAGTGGAATCACCAAATATCCCAGGATTAAGAAGGAATTTCTCAAAACCTGTACTTGGGACAACCTGACTCCTGGGTTCAGGTGGTCGTGAGAAAACCAGTCAGGAGCTGGAAAGGATTAAGAATGAAAAGCAACCTCCACCTGACTACTCAGGAGATTTGTTTGACTCTAAGAGGAGGAAATTAACTTGGGAGAGAATGGGGCAGCTTAAAAAAAATCACATTTCAAATCTAGAGTCCAAGCAAAAAGAGTAAGAAAGAAAAAAAATAATACCTATTGTGGGTTGAAGAAGTGACTCACCAGATGACCATCTACTGGGAATCTCTGGGATTGGACACCTATTTTTTAAATAAGCTTTCTATGTGGCGCTCATACAAACCAGAAATTGCGATTCCCTAATTTAAATGATACACAGCAACAAGTTAAAGGCAAATGACCTTGGCAGGTCTCTCTGAGAAGTTTTCACAGTACTTCAAAAATAGAAAAGTGGGGAAAGTATCTTGCTAAATTCAAAAGAACCTATACCATAGCCATAAGTGCCATCATTTACCTATTACATTAAGTTAATCTCCCTAATTTGAATTTGATTGGTCTTGTGCTTTTATTGGGAGTTGAAAGCATAAGTTTACTTTGGTTTTATGGTTGCACAAGACCAATAATCACAAGGAGTTTATTTTGTATGCTTTAGTAAACACTAAGGCTCTGAGATTTCTTTCTTTTATTCCTTTAACAGAAGACCATTTACTTTACTTAGTTATGAATATCCTGCATTGAGGGAAAAACCATAAAAGAGGGATGAGATGGGAAAGGAAGATCTTTGACATTTATTTTGCCACCTTCCTCCAAGTTTGTTTTCACCTCTCTTCAGAGGCATTTATATCCATTTCGCTGTAAAGATCCTTTTCAACTATTTACTATAGGAAGACAAATCATTAAATGCAATTTAAAATTTTTAGGATAAACATTATGTCCAAGATGTCTTTAAAAATAAATTTAAAAAACGAAACCCTATATTGCCAACAGAAACCGATTCAGTCACATCCAGGGCTGAAAAAAGGAAATAACAGAAAAAACAGATATCTTCAATTTCTTCCCCTGTATTTCCTAACAATTATGTGTCATCTTTTGTCTTACCTCTCGGTGCCTATCCCGGTCTCGAGACTTCTCTCTCACCCAATCAATTGTATTGAAATCATCATAGGTGCCTACACCAGGGATTGGCTCCTCCAAGAAGTCCATGATCCTATTTGAAGAACCTATTCCTCCACCATTGTACGACTTGTCCTCTGTATTGAACAGGAAACAGACATTAGTACTTCAGACACTGTTAACATTTTTAATACCTTCTTTTTGGGTTCCAAAAGGTGAGCCCTTAAACTATTAGATGACTACAGTTGGGGCTGATAAAGAAATAGTCACCTGGTATGAACATCCATCCCATTCAGAGGTTTCTGTGGTGTAGGCACAAAATGATGAGTGGCTAAAAGCAGTGTCAATGGAAAGCAACAGATGAGAGTGACAGTACAAAGAGAAAAATGATAGGAGTTGATGTGCAATGGAAAGCATTTATGAAACAAAAGACAAGAAGGAGGATGGAGAAGCTTAGGTATTACAGTTTATGGAAGGGAGACGAAAGGGTCAAAGGCACTTGCAGCCATATCACATCAAGAACCATTTTACATTTATAAGGCAGTAATGCAATCCTATAAGGTGGTTTTTGCCTGACTGGGGACTCCAAATGAAGTGTATGGGCCTCTTCACAATTTAAGTTGGCTGGAATGTACAAATTTCCCTTCAATAGGTATAAGACTTGATCCCTGACATAATGGGCTTGTAGAAACTCTAAGTATGTCAGCACAGTCTAAGATTTACAAGCAGAGATTTAAAGAACAGTGCATGATTCAGTGATGAAATGTCCCTCCCTGATCATTCAACTGGAAGAAACATATCCACCTGCCCACCCATCATAGTCCCTTATCTACTTTGCTTTGGGTACTTCCATTACAATTACTTATATGCATGCTTTCTCTTCCTTTCTAGACTAGAAGCTTTTTGCTGGTAGCCCAATATCTGATTCATCGTTGCTTTCTCCACAGTGTCTAGCACATATCCAAGAATCCGTAAATATCACCTGAACTAAAATTTGTTTGATGAATGGTGGGAATGGGGGAGAAAGTTTTAAACTCACAAGCTATCTCACACAAGGCTTAAACTTGATCAAAATATTTCTGCAACATTGTTTGATGGAATAAGATTTTGCTATTAAACAAAAAATACAAAGCAGTACTGAGGAATCTATGCAAATGCACACTGGGGAAAAGTGCAGAGTAATGCCATCATTTAATTCACCCAGCCAGAGCTCACATTTGCAGTACCAACCTTGGCAGGGACAAGGCTTCCTCCAGACTGTTTGGTAATACATCCCTCTGCAGAGGAGGCCCAAGTGGGCCTGAGCTGACTCCCTCTCTTTCCATCTGCATCCACATCTTTACTGTAAACTCCAAACACACAACTTTAGCACTCATATGGGGTAAGTCTGAAGGAACACTCCAAGCTGTACTTACAATTGGTTTACCAATTGTAAGTCTTCTGAATACCTAAGTCAGCATGCCTTTCACAGGCAAGGTGCACATTTGAAAGAAAAAGCTCTGCAGAGTCCAAATCATCTGTAGGGTGGGGGTGGGGTGGGGGTGGAGTGGAGAAGGTGAACAAGTTAATCTTAAAACCCCAAACCAAAGTCCTTTCCATATCTTCATTCGTATCTTGCTGTAAAATGGATGGCTGCTGAATCACCAGCCCATCATTTCCTATCATGTCAGTGTCATATTGATAAAGATGAAAGCTGGTGTGTTTCTTGAGAGCTTAGAGGGAAAAAGCCAGCTAGGAAATGAGGGCAGAAAGAGGATAAAGTATGTGTGTGTGGAGGTGGGGGAGGGCAAGCTGTTTCAATTCTCAAGTCCAATGCTGATATGAACATCAGGACACCAAACAACCAGATATTTACTTTTTAAGGCAGGTTAATGCCCCAATTGAATTTACTCTGGTTTAAGAGTTCTCCTTTCAAAAGGGAAAAACAGGATTTTGTGAAACTAATTTTAAAAATCATCTGATAGCTATCTAATGTTAAACTATATATTAAATGAGGCCCCCACCTTTAAGGATATTAAGGCAAAATGAAGATCTGCAACAGCTTCTAGCAGGAAAGAAAGAATTCTATTACATCACTAGGTAACATGAGCACTGCATCATCCTCCTTTGTAGTCCGGTTTCCTTAGAAACGCAATTGTCAGGCCCCTCTCAAAGAGCAGGCAGTGATTAGAATCCTACAACAGACTGCTTGCGATTCTCCAGATCCCCTGCTCCCGGGGGGGCATGCTTCAGTCCTTAGTTGGGCTCAAGTCTGCTTACCTTCAATCACAGTTTTCTCTTTTTCTGCCTCAAGGAAGAAATAACCTTGGCAGCCCGCATTTGGTCATTTAGGTTGGGGAGCTTTTACAAAAGAAGCCCCAGTCTGAAGTGCTTTAGAAGGGCACTTGCTGCATTCTCTGCCTTTCACGGCAACAAACGCCACCTAAAGAACCACCAGTGTTCCCTGGCGGTCAGAATGTGATGTCACTGTTGGAGTCATGTGACCAGACCTTTGGACCAGCCTGGGAGAAAGGAAGATTTTTAACTGGGCACGGAAGCCTTAAAGATGTAGTCTCATCTAAACAAATGCCATCAAACCGGTGGCAGTCGGGTCAGCTCAGGAAACCTGGGTCCAGACAAGTCTTAATCTTCATTTAGCAGAAAGTACGAGAAGGTAAAGTAGAAATAGCCAAAAGAATTTAGAGTTACAGAGGTCCTAAGTACAAAAGGGAGAAAGGCAAATATAAAAAAGGCTTTTTAAAAAATGCACTGGATAGCAACAACGTAGGTAAAGTCTCACAAACCTAATGCTGAGTGAAAAATACCAGACACAAAAATGCACATAACATTCATTACGATTCTATGCCTCTAAGTTCAAAAACAGGCAAGCCTAACTTATATCATTTTACAACAGAAATGTAAGTGATTACATTTCAAAGAGAAGCAAGGAAATAACAAAAGTAAAGACAGAAGCTACCCAGAGAAGAGGGCTGTCATGTGGGAGGGGCACATGGCAAGGGCTTCTGGAATCCTGGTCATTTTTCTTGATCTGGGACGTGGTTTACCTGAGTGCTCATTTTACAATTATTCTTTGAACTGTATACATGTTTTATGCTTCTTTATGTACAAATCATAATTAAAGAAAAATGTAAAAAACTGAGCTGCATATAAACTTACTATACAAGGTCAGTTCTTTAAAAGCACCTCGTCACTTAAAAACCCCAGAGTACAGTCAAGAAAATGAGTTGTTTCTGAGTAGTAGTGCTCTACGCAGAAAGCAACAACTCTGATACTCATTAATCCAACCTGGATGAAAGTAGCTGTTTCAGCCTGACAATAAATTCACTATGATGTTTCCATGGTTTTAAAGGGTTGTGAAGGCTATTTTAAAGCAGGTCTTAATTAATTGTGCAATTTGGCCAGTCCAGTAAAGAGTAAAATTGCTATCTCCCAACTCTCTACATTGGGAGGATTTCCTAAGGAAATCTGAAGGACAGCCACTGTTAAACATTAACCCAGTCATATTGTGCTCTAATAACTGGTGTGTGTAGGGCTTTGAAAGGGTATTACTCTCATCAATTCTTAAGGTTCAATACACCCTGAAATGTTAATACAATAAAACCTTATGAAATGTGAGGCACTGCATGGGACCCGTATGCTTTCAGTTCATCCTTGCTATATTATCTCACTCACTTGATGAACTAGTCTAGCATTAATGAGGAGGATTGAAAAGGTAGTGGCAACTGACTGTATTAAGTGGCCATGAGCTACATTGCTATAGCCATGAGCTACCACATTTGTGGTCCAACTGTGAGTGTCTTATTCGATTAAACTTTTAGAAAAGTATGTGTACCTCATTCAAAAAGGGTAACGTGCCCAACCTCTTAAGCCTCCTTCCAAGTTGTTCTTTAGTAAACACAATTTTACCTGTAATTGTATCTGAAGACCACTACAGAATTCACTTATATTATCTAGTATGATTTACATTATCTATTAGATTATTTCACACATTAGCAGCTATATTATTTAGCAGTCACTAATTATATATTATTATATATACCAAAAAAGATAGATAGTATCTATCTTTTTTGGTATATAAAAATGTATAATTCAAAGGATTGCATAGCTGGTGCCATAACTTTTAATGAAAGTTCACGTGTTTTTCAAATGCTTTATCAAGACTTCTAAGGGAGGGGCTTCTTTTTATTCCATTCACAGTTACTTCCTTTGAGAACCAGAGGGCTGGTAGCTATGATGAAGTCCTCATACTAAAACAAGATTTAATTAGAATTTAGATTAAGAAATGAGGCACCAGTATCAGAGTTTGACATGCTTTATTTCTTTTATTCTTTTCTACTCTCCATTCTCTTCTCTGGCAAACTTGTCATCTTTCGAGTGTGTTCGTTATACAGACTGCCCAGTGTAGGTCAACTGATACTACTGTAAAAATAAGACAAATAAATTCTTACCAATTTTTAATGCATCCTATGATAAAAACACAATAATAGAATATTTTGAGATAAACAGAATTCTTTCTGAAACACTGATCTGACCAGATAATATCCCAATTTTTACTATGCCAGTGGCTCCTATAGCAATATTTTGAAAACTTTTAGCCCATGAAGACCTCTAAATGGTTATTTGACACAAGAGTGGACTGTGAATTTAAAAATATTCATCATACTTTTTAGAATAGGAAAAACAATATATTTTAAAATGTATAATAATAATGACAGCCATTGCTGCTATTTTAGGTTTCATCAATGAAAAGGTTTAACTTGTTCACACTCTTTCATCAAGGTATCTATAGCTGACTTGATGACAAACAGCTTAAGTCAATGGTCATATTCCACATCTAACTGGTTTCTTTTCTTAGCTTTTTGAGATGGAGCTTTGCTCTTGTTGCTTAGGCTGGAGTGCAGTGGCATGATCACAGCTCACTGCAACCTCCACCTCCTGGGTTCAAGCAATTCTCCTGTTTCAGCCACCCAAGTAGCTGGGATTATGGGCACCTGCCATGCCTGGCTAATTTTTTGTATTTTTAGTAGAGATAGGGTTTCTACATGTTGGGCAGGCTGGTCTCAAACTCCTGACCTCAGGTGATCCACCCGCCTCGGCCTTCCAAAGTGTTGGGATTACAGGCATTAGCCACCACGCTCGGCCTTTTCTTAGCATTTTTTAGTAGAAATTGGAGAGATAGCATGGGGAGAAATGCCACATATAGGTGAAGGGGAGGAAGGCAGCAAATCACACTGCCACATATACACCTATGCAACAATCTTGCATGTTCTTCACATGTACCCCAAAACCTAAAATGCAATTTAAAAAAAAAGAAATTTAGTAAATTTAGAAGAAAGAAAATAAATATTTAAAATTTAGCTGTCAAGAAAGGCAGTAGAAATGATCTACCCATTAACTAATGAAACACAAAGTAACAAAATGCAAAAGGCTTTTCAAAAAACAATGTATTCAGAGTTAAGCTTCTGGTGTGTAAATATGCTGCCAAGAAAGGCAGAGCAAAATTGAACGATGAGCCTACATGTCAGGTTGAAGTATTTAGGTGAGTGTAGATTTTTTTGCCTCTAAAAGAAAAAAAAGTAATACTTCTCTCAAATTTTGAAGGCATAGTGAATGTTGTATATTAAAAAACTTAATGCCCTAACAGAAAAATTATTCGAGTTAAAGTACAATTAGACCTCAACTTAAATGGCAGAACAAAAAGCCCCCAAAAGGCTAATGTGCACTGCCTGAGTCCAGGAAAAACATACAGTAAATCAGTCAGAGAAAAAAGTCAACATTGAAACAGCTTTCCCGTAGGGTTACACTCGGGTCTAAAGACTTAACAACAGGTCTTTAGAAACACAGTGCTTGAATGAGGAGGCATATAAATGAATGTATTTAACTCAGTTCCCATCATGGAAACTACTTTCTAATTTTTTTTCTAAAAAATCACATGATGTTTAAAACTAGAAAACCCCTTAAAATACAAGAAAAAAAAAACCTGATTTGAGAATAATGTTTATTTAAATCCCTAACCAATGTGCCATTAGAAATTTACCTTGGGGGCTGAACAGTAACTGATTAAGTGAACTAGTTAAACACTAACAAAAACACAAGGGGAAAAAGGATAGGAAGAAATCTCATACACAGACCTTGAAGAACTGCTTTAGTAATATCACAGCTGCATGAGGGCTCACTAATTGGCAACAGCCTAAAGAAATAAATAAGCATTCAAAGAAATGGGGCAGGGCTATTGCTATATATCACAGGACTTGAAAACAGTCCCTTTTAAAAATATTATTTCAGTTTTACAGGGATATATTATATTTTTGCAAGGCTGGAACCATAGGTACAAAAAATTCAACATTATGCCTAACACACATCAGCAGATACTCATCCTGTGGTCATTTAAACTTTACTTGCATTAAACAGCAAATACTAAGAGCCTATTATATATGCCACTTCTTACTTCCATACTTGCACCCCGCTTCCCTTCTTGTACTGGTTCATCCATTCTAGATCTCCCAGTAAGTCACATAAACTCTTTCACATCCCATTTCATCTATTTGTCTGATAGTACATTACAGCAGAAGCCCTGATAATTAATCAATATTTGTAGGAAGTTTCTATCTAGCAACTTGTGCCTTCATTTTGCTACTATTTTGTTTTCCCACTTAACTAAATCCAGTGACCAAAAAGCAAATGTTGTTGGAGTAGCCCTCCCATCTAAGTCCTGAATAGACATTACGCTTTAGTATACTCTTAGTTTGAGCCCGGGGACACTTATTCAGGGCAGCTATTCTGTTGGTATGCATCTGTATGCCATACCAGTTTGCTAAATACTGAAATACTTCAGTAGCTACAGATAAATAACCACTTTTTCCTGAGGACCCTCCTCCCCCACCTCACCCTACCCTAGAAACTCCTGAACTTACCCATGATCCAGCAGCTGGAATACCAGGAGGCTCCAGGACACTGCCCCAGTGCTATGTCTGACAGACAATCTGATTGGGCTGTGCCTGTATTGTTTTGAATCTCATCCCTGCACTCATTTCATTTAGCGATCCACTGCTTTGGTTCCTGTTCACAGCAGGTTAAAACTTCAAAGTGCCTAACATGCAGGAAGGACAACAAAGAAGAAACTCTATCCTGACTCTGCTGACAGCTAGACAATAAAACGGATGATGAAGGATGTGGGAAATGGAACTGTAAGAACCCCAACAAATCTATGATATTGAAATGAAGTTTGACAGTTATGAGAGAAATACAGAAAGGTTAGGCATGGCAAAAAGGGATAGGGAAAGCTGTAGAGACAAGCATGAATTGAGGTTCTAACACCTTCTTCTGACTCTTTATTTCCATTGGATATAGCTCTATCTTCACTGGGTTGGAGATACTTGCTTGAGGAGTATCTCTTGTAGTCCTCTCATTCCCAGCATCTGCTCAACTCTGGAAGTTCCTGACTCAACCCACTTTCATGACCAATGGAACCAGGGTGCTAATTGCCAGAGTTATCAAAGTAACCAAAACAGAATGAGGACTTCGGCTTGGTATCTGCAGGCTCCTACTGGACTAAGATGTCACAGAAAGTAATGTAGCAGTGAAGTAAAGGGGCTAGATTTGACAAAATTGCTGAGAGGGCTCTCCATAAAAAGCAAACAGCACTCCACTCCCTTACTTGCTCTTCCTTCCTTCCTTCTCAATTGTACACATTTATGGGACTGACAAGAGAATGGGGACTGTGATGGGTAGGGAGACACTGCCCTAAAATGCACATTACATACCACAGTGTTGGGAAATCCTTTGGGTAGCATGATCCTAATAACTTCTAATTATTGTTTTAGAAGCAGCAATTATCCAGTTCTTCTGTCCTAAGTCTACATTGGTTTCTCTCTATTAATTTCCAAAAGGAAACTGGGCACACAAGACTAGCAATTACTCTTTAGCGGGGGAAAAATTTCAAGAGAGAATATACCAATTGTGAGATTCTCCTTGGATTAATAGGAATTGTGTGATGCCATGAACAGAAAAATAAGTTTTAAAAAAGCATATATATATAGTGAGAATTACCTTAAAGACAGAGTTGCACCTGTGTACACCAGTGTATCTATGTTATTAATTGCAGCACTGTTTGTAGTAGCAAAAACCCAGAAACAATAAAAGTGTCTAGTAATAGGGAAATAGTGCAAGGAAAGAAGTAGACTGATGTGTACTGAAATAGAAAACTATTCCAGACATATTACGTGAAAAATCAAGTCACAAAATAAGCAGAATATGTCTTTTTTTTCATATGTGTCTGGATAGAGAAAGAACTGCAAAGATCATACTGAATTATTTTTGGTGGTTGTCTCTGGAGTGGGACGAACAGAGTAGACTTTCACATTTTAAAAACATGTGTATTGTTTGAATCTTTTATAGTGAGGCATATTTATGTGTTATATAAGTGATTTTGAAAAGAAAAAAATAATAGCAATGTAACTGGAAGAGTAGAGACAGGACATTGCAAAGAGCAGACCTATGTTCTGGGAGGCAGATTACTGGCATACTTGTGGACAAAGTAGGTGATAGCTTCTGGTGAACACCAAGAGGGAAAGCCTGGAGAGGAAGATGGCTTATTTGGTTTTTAAATAAAAGTTAATAGGAACAAAATGTACTCAGACCCATTGTCCTGCAGGGAGAAGATGTGGATTCCAATCCTAGCTCCATAATTCACTAGTTGTGTCACCTTGGGCAACTGCCTTAATCTCTGTGGGTTTACAGGTTTGCCATCTGTAACATGAGGAGGTATTAGCAAGTATAATGTTAAGGTCCCTTCCAAATTCATACTCTATCATTTTAGTGATGATTTTTTTACTTGGTCATTCTTATATTGGATTGAATGAATGACTTCTGAGAGGTCTTTATCTTTGAGGAATTCCAAATGATAATTTGATTGCACAGTTAACTGAGAATGCTCTACTGGCAAGATCATAAAATCGTGCTTCCAGTCCTTAGAAAAGAAAGGTAAGACTCAGTTCATCAGTGAAGTATAGGACAATCTAGTATTTCACTGAGACCCAACATTTCTGACATATGGGTAACTACACAGAGCTTACCCATACGGCTACAGTATCTCTGGATTGCCTGGTAATCCAGATTTTAGAAACATGCAGCACATACCCCCTGAAGCATTACAGTAACCCCTTCCTCTACCACGTGTCATAAGTTGGAACAAAATGGAGCTGAAAATATATTCCTTCAAGAAGGGACCAAAGTGGTTTTATTAAATGAAAACGGGGAACATCTGGATTCAGCTCCTGCAAGCAAAGAGCTTAGAAGTTATTACTCTCATCCTTACAACAAGAAAAGGTTGGATAAACTGAAAAAAAAAATCAGTGATCTTTCTTGGACCCACTGGAGAACTGAGGTTGCAGAGGAAACTGCCACCACAAAATCTGAAGAGACAAGCTTATTTAAAGAGACACAGCTAAGATCTGCTTACCTGGTGTAGAAATGGCTGGAGCTGGTAGAAACACAAATGGCAACTTGAACAAGTTGCTGAAGGCTGAATGTGGACTAGCATGAGTACAAGAAACTCCTGGGGACTACAGTGTTAGGTGAGCTCCCACATCAAAGCTCTACCTCCACGAACCCCACCAAATTCTCACAGTGAAGATCTAAGAAAGAATCCCTCCTAGCTCTGACAAGGGGAGGGAAAGAGAAATCATTGCGAAATTTGTCCAGAGATTTCTCCATAACAAAGGCCTCAGGGGAAAATACTTTGCCTGAGCCTTATCCCAGTTGAGAGAAGAGCATTCCTCCCACTCCAACCCCCTCTAGCCTTCTTATCTCACCTAAAGCAGGGGAACAAACTCAACAGGGTGTAGGGCTTCAAGTAAACACATTGGGAATGCTGCAGTCAAAGAAGAGAGTGGAGGGCAGGGAGGACAAAAAGCTATACTACTGGAGAAAAATGTGAATGTCATAGCCACCAAACACAGTTCCATGAAACAGTGATATTTAATCAGAGGACTATAAAATTACTACCTCCCCCATATTTTACCACCACCCCAACAGGGCTACAGTATAATAATAGGGGATCACAGTTGAAAAGCAGTAAGACACAGACTCTCTAGAGGAGTTGTCCTCAGGGAAACTCACAATCAAGAGGAAAGACAACAAGGACACTAGAGGAATTTGAACCCTCTGGTGCCTGGTTACACCAAACATGAAATACAGCCTAAGTCCTAGCCAGTTTGCCATAAATCCTAACACAATGGAATCGAACTGTTAATAGAAGCCAATAACAGAAAAATAGCTGGAAAATCCTCAAATACCTGGAAATTAAACAACACATTTCCAAATAACCCATGGGTCAAAAAAGTCTCAAGACAAATTTAAAAATATTTTGAAATAAATGAAAATATAATACATGTGGGACGTAACATTGAGGGATGCAGCAAAAGCAATGCTTAGAGGGAAATTTTTTTTTTATTGCATTTTAGGTTTTGGGGTACATGTGAAAAACATGCAAGATTGTTGCATAGGTGCATACGTGGCAGTGTGATTTGCTGCCTTCCTCCCCTTCACCTATATGTGGCATTTCTCCCCATGCTATCTCTCCCCAACTCCCCACTCCCTGCTGTTCCCCCCTCACTCCCCCCCCCAACAGACCCCAGTGTGTAGTGCTCCTTAGAGGGAAATTTATAGGATTAAATGTATATATTAAAAAAGAAGATCTAAAATCAATAACCTAAGCGTTCATCTTAGGGAACTAAGAGGAAAAGAGAACAATATAAGCCTAAAGCAAACTGAAGACTTTTCTTTACAAAAAGAAATTTAGAACAGAAATAAATGAAATTGAAAAAACAGAAAAATCAACAAAAAGCAAGTTACTTGAAAGGATCAACAAAACTGACAGACTGCTATCCAAGCTAACCAAGAAAAAAAAGAGAGGAGACACAAATTACCAATATCAGAAACGAAGAAGAAGTCATGACTCCTGATCCTACAGACATTAAAAGGATAATAAAGAAATACTATGAACACAAATTTTCTAACTTAGGTGAAATGGACCAACTACTTGAAAGACACAAACTACCAAAACATACACAGGAGAAACAGAAAATCTGAACTACCCCATATCTATTATTATTTTTTCACTGATTAACTGAACATAATTGACATTTATCAACTTCTTCATCCAACAGTAGAATACACAGTCTTCTCAAGTTTATACATATTTTCTAAGATAGATCACATCCGGGGCCACAAAACACATTTTTTAAAAAATTAAAAGATTAGGAATCATACAAATTATGGTCTCTTACCAAACTGGAATTAATGTTTGTCTCTCTATATAAAAACCAAATAGAGGCATTACAAGAAAGGAAAAGTACAGCTTAATATCTTTCATGAACACAGATGTAAAAATCCTTTAAATATATTAGAAAATTGAGTTCAGTGTTGTATAATACTAATTATCTCCAACCAAGTGGAATACCAACCAAGTGAAATTTGTTCCAGGTATGCAAAGCTGGAGCAATATTTCAAAAATCAATGTAATCTACCATAACAATAGGCTAAAAAGTCATATGATCATATCAATTGACAACAAAAAGGCATTTGACATAATTCAATATCCATTCATGATTAAAACTCTCAGCAAGGTCAGGCCCAGTGGCTCACGGTTGTAATCCCAGCACTTTGGGAGGCCAAGGCGGGCGGATCATGAGGTCAAGAGTTCAAGACCAGACTGGCCAACATGGTGAAACCCTGTCTCTACTAAAAAATACAAAAATTAGCTGGGCATGGTGGCTTGTGCCTGTAATCCCAGCTGCTTGGGAGGCTGAGGTAGGAGAAGTGCTTGAACTGGGACCCAGGAGGTAGAGATTGCAGTGAGCCAAGATCGCGCCACTGCACTCCAGCCTGGGCTACGGAGAGAGACTCCATCTCAAAAACAAAACAAAACAAAACAAAAAAAACTCTCAGTAAAGTAGGAATAATTTCTTCAACTTAATAAAGAACATCTCCAAAAAAAGCCCTACAGCTAATACCACACTTAACAGTGAGAAACTAGACTCTTTTCCCCTAAGAGCAGGAACAAGGTTCTCTATTCTGTTCTCTTGGTCTATGCATAATAGACCAACAGATTAATAGGCTGTCTTCTCTTACCACTCATCTATTAAATATCTTTGCTAGTGAAATGAGACAACAAAAGGAATTAAAAAGTATATAGGTCAGAAAGAAAGAAAGAAAACTGTCTTCATTCACAGGTGACATAACTGTCTATGAAGAAAATCCCAAATAATCCTAATGAAATCCTCAAGGGGAAAAAAACCCAACCTCCTGGAACTAAACAACACAGTAAGACTGTAGGATATAAAGTCAATACACAAAAGTCAATTGCTTTCCTTATACCAGTAATGAACTAGAACTGCAAATTTTAAAAAGCAATTACTATTTACAAGGGCCTCCCCCCCAACTCCAAATTAAATACTTAAAGGTCTAAATCTAAGAAAATACATACAAGATCTATATGCAGAAAACTACAAAACACTGATTAAAAGAAATTAAAGATCTGAATAAACACCCTATGTTCATGGGATGTAAAACTCAGTACTATTGAGATGTCAATTCTTCCCAACTTGATGCATAGATTCAACACAATCCCAATCAAAACCCAAGCAAGTCATTTTGCAGCTACAATAAACTGATTCTAAAGCTTCTATGGAAAAGCAAAACATCTAGAATATCCAATACAATACTGAAGCTGAACAATTGGTAGCTGAACACTACCTCATTTCAATATTTACCATAAAGCCATAGTAATCAGGACAGTATGATACTGTCAAAAGAAAAGATGCATAGACCAAGAGATCAGAATAGAGCCCCAAAATAGACCCACACAAATACAGTCAACTAATCTTTAAAGAAGGTACAAAGGCAATTCAGTGGAGAAAGGACAGTGTTTTTAACAACCAGTGCTGCAATGACTAGGCATAAGTATGTAAAAAAGAGAATCTAAACAAAGACTTTCCTCCTTTTATAAAAATTAACACAAAATACACCATTGACCTAAATGTAAAATGAAAAACTGTAAAACTTCTGGAAGATAACATAGGAGAAAATCTACATGATTTTGAATTCAGTGATGACTTTTTAGATATAACACAAATAGCATAATCCAGCAAAGAAAAAAAAATAAGTTACTCTTCATTAAAATTAAAAATTCCTGCTTTGCAATAGCTATTGTAAAGAGAATAAAAAGACAAGCCACAGACTAGGATAAGACATTTACAAAATATATATCTGATAAAGGATTGGTATCCAAAATGCAAAGAACTCAAATTCAACAATAAAAAAAAAATCCCAATTTAAAAATAGGCAAAAAACCTGAACCTCACCAAAGAAAGATGTACATATGGCAAATACCATGTAAAAAGATGCTCAACTTCATTTGTCATTAGAGAAATGTAAATTAAAACAATGAGATACCACTACATATCTATTAGAATGGCTAAAATCCAAAACACTGACAATACCAAGGATGCAGACTAACAAGAACTCTCATTCATAGCTGGTAGGAATGCAAAATGGTATAGCCACTTTGGGAAACAGTTTGGCACTTTTTCTTTTTTTTAACAAAACAAAACATAGTCTTACCATATGACCCAACAATCACACCCCTAAATACTTACTTGATTTGAAAATTTATATCCACATAAAAACCTGCACACAGATGTTTGTAACAACTTCATTCATAATTGCCCCCAACAGGAAGTAACCAAGATGTTCTTCAGTAGGTGAATGGATAAACAAACAGTAGTATATACAGACAATGGAATACCATTCAGCAATAAGAAGGAATGAACAATAAATCCACACAAAGACATGGATGCATCTTAAATGCATATTGGTAAGTGAAAGAAGCTAGTCTGAAAAGGTTATATTCTGCATGATTTCTTTTATGTGGTATTATGGGAAAGGCAAATTTATGGAGACAATAAACAGGTCAGTTGTTTCCAGGGCTCAGAGAAAAAGGGATTGAATAGGTAATGCACAGGGGATTTGTTAAGGCAGTGAAACTATTCTACATGATACTGTAATAGTGGATACACTATACATTTATCAAAACCTATAGAACTTCACAGCACAAAGAATGAACCCTAATGTATGCAAATTTTAAAAAATCATTTAGGAGACTGAAGATCCCAGGATAGAATGAAGCACGTGAAAAAAGAATCTATATCTTATGAAACAGCCTCACTGAAAGGGATAAGGGTGGGAAAGTGCTGACCCACAAAACTGTGGAAATGAATAAAATTTGTAACACTAAAGCAAAAGGAATGATGCATAAACACTACTCTTTATTTTATTTCTTTTTTTTATTGCATTTTAGGTTTTGGGGTACATGTGAAAAACATGCAAGATTGTTGCATAGGTGCATACGTGGCAGTATGATTTGTTGCCTCCTTCTCCTTCACCTATATCTGGCATTTCTCCCCATGCTATCCCTCCCCAACTCCCCATCCCCCCGCTGTCCCCCCCACTCCCCCCCAACAGACCCCCGTGTATAGTGCTCCCCTCTCTGTGTCCATGTGTTCTCCTTGTTCAACACCCGCCTATGAGTGAGAACATGTGGTGTTTGATTTTGTGTTCTTGTGTCAGTTTGCTGAGAATGATGGTTTCCAGGTTCATCCATGTCCCTACAAAGGATGCGAACTCCTCGTTTTTAATGGCTGCATAATATTCCATGGTGTATATGTGCCACATTTTTCCTGTCCAGTCTACCATCGATGGGCATTTGGGTTGGTTCCAGGTCTTTGCTATTGTAAACTGTGCTGCAATGAACATTCGTGTGCATGTGTCCTTATAGTAGAACGATTTATAATCCTTTGGATATATATCCAGTAATGGGATTGCTGGGTCAAATGGAATCTCTATTTCTAGGTCCTTGAGGAATCACCACACTGTTTTCCACAGTGGTTGAACTAATTTACACTCCCACCTACTCTTGATAAAGTTGTCTCTTATGGAGAGTAAGAGTTAACAATTCTGAAACCACTATACATGTACAGTAATGCATTGCTTAATGATGGGGATACATTCTGAGAAATGTGTTGTTAGGTAATTTCATCATCATGCAAACATCATAGAGCATACTTACATAAACCTAGATGGTCTAGCCTACTACACACCTAGACTGTATGGTATAGCCTATTGCTCCTAGGCTAGAAACCCGTATAGCATGTTACTGTACTGAATACTGTCGTCAACTGTAACATAATGATAAGTACGTGTCTAAACATAGAAAAAGTACAGTTAAAATTTGGTACTATTTATACTACAAATTATTAAAATGTGGTATCATATATGTAGTCTGTAGTTGACCAAAATGTCATTATGCAGCATGTGACTGTATACCAAAAGTGAACAGTTAAGTAACAGATGGTGAGTGGTAGGAACCAGGTTTCTCACTGTTGGAGTAGGAGGTTACAGACAAGCAAAGGGAGGAGGCTAGAGTGATCCATGTGGTAAGAGATTAGAATCAGAGACATCAGTATGATCTCATATTTAGCTTACTGTAGATGTAGGTGGTTACATATAGATATATTCATAGATATGTGTGGATGTGTATATATATATGTATGGGTCAGTACACACGTATTTCCTTATTGCATTGGCTAACGGGGCCTAGGAGCAACAAATGCCTCAGTAGAAAGGAGCGTACCTAGTGCCAATATCATGGTTTCTAATACCATTCTCCAATAAAAGGAACCAGGGTTCCTTGGAGAAATAGCTGATTCTAGCACTGGGGCAGGAAATATATAATAGGAGCCTAGAGCATATTGTAGTGCCAAAAAAATAAGGATATGCTCAAAAAAGACTCCACAATGATAGGAGTTTGTCAAAGGGAAATGGAGCTCCCAACAGCCAAAGCTGGAACAATTTGAGCAACAAAATGAAGTAGTAATGGATTATAACTCAAAGTACAAAATAAATAAGCCATACCGATATAAATGATTTAATAAATAGGAGAGAAAAGACAAATCTCCCATGCAGAATTCCAAATAATTTCTGTAGATATTTCACTCAGATGGAGGTGAAACATAATTTCCTAGTCCTACGTGTGATCTAAACCAGGGGGTCCCCAACCCCTGGGCCCTGGACTGATACCAGTCTGTGGCCTATTAGTAATCAGTCCACACAGCAGGAGGGGAGTGGAGGGCAAGCAAGCATTACTGCCTGAGCTCTGCCTCCTGTCAGATCAGTGGCAGCATTAGATTCTCAGAGGAGCATTAACCCTATTTGTGAAATGCGCATGCAAGGGATTTAGGTTTCACACTCCTTTTGAGAACTAATGCCTGATGATCTGAGGTGGAACAGTTTCATCTCAAAACTATCCTCACCCCCCAACTGCTGGTTTCACTGAAGATGAAATTGTCTTCCATGAAACCGATCCCTGTCCCTGGTGCCAAAAATGTTGGGGACTGCTGGTCTACACAGTGACTTCCTTCTGAAGAGTCCAGTATGGAAAGGGAAAAAAATAGCTTTACAGTGGATAAACCTGGCAAACGTTACACCTCAGCCAGGTAATCGAGGTCAACATCAACAGTGATAAGTCATAATGATGGTACATACTCCTTAATAAGACATAATGAGAAAGACATTTCAACTCTGTGGTCTTCCTCTCCAAAATTCCAGTGTAATCATGAGAAAAACATCAGATAAATCTCAATTGAGAGACATTCTATGAAATACCTGACCAGTACCCTTCAAAACTGTTAAGGTCATCAAAAACAAGGGAAGTCTGAGAAACTGTCACAGCCAAGAGGAGACCTTAGGCTCCTTAGAGACATGATAAATATGTAATATAGTACCCTGGATACGACATTTAGGTAAAAACTAAGTAAATCTGAAGAAATTATGTCCTTTAGCTAATAAAAAACACAAAAGTAAGTGGAGGAAAGATTAGAGGATATCAATTCTAAAATTTGGCCATTTTCCTAATTAAGTAACCTAAATGAACCCTTTAAAGCCTGTGGACATCATCATAGGTTTCATTTTAAAGATTCAGCATATTAAACTGATGTGGTTTATAGCCCCACAGAGCTTTCCATATAGGCCATTTTTTTTTTAAGTTCAAAAAGCAGCAATAATTATTGCCATTCTTCCAGGCTAAAGTGTTTAGGGAAGTTCAAGTGTTATAAGAATGATTAATTTCAAAATACCTTTTCTTTTCCTCCCCACACAATCCACACAGTTGCTCTAGTCAGATAGCTTTGGGGAAGCCTAACTAAGGTGATGATAGTAAATTTCTCCATGAGCTGGAACCCAAGACATTTTAGTTTGTTTTCAGTTTCTCTCTGGAGGAAAAGTATGCCATTTTTTTACAGTGTGGCAAAACAAATAGAAATGTTTTGCAATTTACTTCATAAATTTCAAATACCCTCAGGTTTCTTATTCTATCACATTTGAATATTAAGTTTTTTTTCTTCTCTGGGATTTTGGTAGGTTATGTTGAAACTCATCAGATGGTATGGGGGAACACAGCCTACCCAATATGATGCTTTGGCTTTGAAGTCATCCCTGACTCTTTTCTATTTTATTTCCCATATCTAATTGATCTTATCGATTCCCCCTCTGAAATTTGTCCAGAACTTATTTCTTCCTCTACATTCTTGCTGTCTTCATTTAGGCCTTGTGATCTTTTGCCTAGATTCTAATAAAACAAGTTTCACTGACTGGTCTTTCCATCTCCAACCTACACTTTCCCTCAAGCCACCTTCCACACTGCCAAAAATTCTCTAAAACTCAAATGTGATCATATCATTCCTCTGCTTTTAAGTCATTTGATGGTGCTTTGGTTACAAATGAGGTCGAAAAGTACACAATCTGGACCCCACCTAGATTTCTAACTAGATCTCCTCCTACCCTAGCCCCTGCAGTCTTCCTTCTTGCTCCAACTGCCACCACCCTTCCAACCCCAGGAGCCTTAGACCTCAGATACACACACTCTGCTTCTTGAATATAAAAGGCTCTCTGACACTGCTGTACTTTTACCTGTGTTGCTCTCTCTGCCAGGAATGTCTCCTCATTCAACAGTTAGGGAGTAGCAAGGCACACTAGGTAGAAAGACAAGGAGGTGAGGAAAAAAAGGGAATCAAAGAACATTACTAAAACAGCACAGTGCTAGGCTCATATCTGGGTGTTCCATAAACATCAAATGAATAAATGAATGAATGAATGCACTGCTGACCATAAGGTAAAGGCTGCAGAGGTAGGCAAATGAGAACGGATGGACTATGAGAACAGCTCTCCGTGTTTTTCTGTTACTCAAACTCTTTTTCTATTCCCTCCACCTTCTTTCAGGTCTCCATGTTTATGTTTCTTCTAATTTACAGACTACTATAACACTACCTCAGATGCATTTAACCATGCCATGCATAATTTATTCATTCATTCCTCATAAATCAAGCCCTCTAGCCATCTGGAAAACAAGAACCACTTTTACTGCCTTTCAAGCCCCTTCTCACTAATCTTTTTAGTACGTGCTATTGTGCCTGGTACAAAATGTAGAATTTTATGCAGTTTCACCACTGAGTATCAAGGACATTGTGACCTTTTTGTTGTTGTCTTTATTAAGAGATCCCACGTGAAAACATTAAATAAAGTAAGAGCAATTAGAAAGCAAAGCAAGAAAGTTATATGACTGCAGAGTGGGCTGTAAGTGGGCCGACTTTCATGTGTGGCTCATGAAAAGCAGCCTCATTTTATGGTTAGATCTTGTAAACTAGAAGCAGTAATTCTCCTGTAAAGGCTAAAGTGATGAAGGACTATTCATGTGAAAATACATTAGACAATCATAGGTCATGTCAAAATCTCATTCTGCTTCAGTTTTCTAGTCTATGAAATGGAAATAACATATAGTAACTTGCTCCAATCATCTACTGAGAGCAACATGAACACACAAAAATATTTTGCAGTTATAGATGATGGATGATACCATTTTCTATTAGAAGCAACAATGATAACTAACTACTCTGGTTCAACCAGAGGCTTTAAGTAGAGGTAGCTGATGTAAGCTTATGGATCTCCCTAACTGACCACTTCACTAAAGTCAGCGGGTATAACTGACTCAATATGGTTATAACTACACATAAGTGGAAGCAATATGCTAACACAGCTCTCTTTTGTATAAGTAGGTAGATGACCACTAAATACAACACCATGAGTACCTTTCCTTTATGAACTTTAAATTCAGGGACCTTCTCCTACTGTCGCTTTCCTGACATATCTTTCTTCCCAAGGCAAATTCCTTGTTTTTCTTTTTAACCTGTGGCTTTTATATTGGTATGTTCATTCCAAATTAGTCACCTCCTCAGAGAAACCTTCCCTGACCTTCCTAACTAAAGTGTTATTCCTTAATTATCATCCACTGTCATTCTGTATATTTTCATCCTGGTACTTATCATGATGAGTAATTAACAAAGTAACTATTTACTCATTTACTGTCCTCCCCAACTAGATCTACATTCCGGGTCAATATTTGTCTTAATCCCACCACTGTATCCCCTGTGCCTACAATAGTGCCTGGTTCACAGCAGGTGCTCTAAAACTATTTGATGAATGAAATGATGAAGGAGTTTCATTCTCACAGTGACAATAAGGTTAATTCAAACTTATTAGCACATTCAAGGCCCCAACTAAGCTATCTGGACTTATAATCTGCCTTTTTATACCTCCATATATTATGCCTGTTGATATCTCTGTAAAAGCATGCTTTCTGCCTAAAGTGTTCTTGCTACCAAATAACTAATCTTTCAAGATCTTGCTTCAAAACACCTTTTCTTTCTTTTTTTTTTTTTTAATGATCAAGTTTCCTTTTATTATTTCAAAATCAGTGGTCAATGAAAATCCTCAAGTTTCTGTTTTAATGTACAATCTGTTACCCTAGCATTAGTTTCACATCATCAATGCCATATAATATCTATAAAATATACACTCCAAGCTACATGAAAATTTTTTTATCAGAACACATAACTAATAGGGACATGTTGGTTCTGTAACCCTTGGTGCTAGTCTGTGCAAAATTACAGTGGTAGATTTTCACTGTACTAGTTCTAAATCATCATATACAAATTAACGGAAAAATACACTCTACTAAACATGTTGCACCTATTCAGTTTAACAATAAAACTAACAGAATCAAAGGCTATTGTTTTTCCTAAAATGACTGGTTTTGAGTCTGCTCAACACGTTTTTCTAAAACAAATGAGACGCTGAGGAAGAAATTGAGTAGTGCAAGGCTTGGCAACCTCACCACCATCATCACCACTTTTTCAAAGGGAGCTCCTGACTTCTAAGCTTCATCTCACACTAAAGCTTTCCGTTAACATGATTTCACAGCTGAAAGATACCACGTTTACATTCAGGAGGTGTGCATCAATGCCAAATTTTCATGAATGTGTAGCTAGATCAGTTAATTACCATGACAACCAAGAACATATTACTTCAAATACTTGGCTAGCAAATGTCCACGTGATTTTTCAAATACTGTATTTTTATACAGCTGAGATAAACAGTATTCTGTACAATAAAACAAATGCTGATGCCTGTAAATGGTCTAACAGTAACCTCCTGAGAGGTTGCCATGATTCTTTTTTTTTTAATTGCATTTTAGGTTTTGGGGTACATGTGAAGAACATGCAAGATTGTTGCATAGGTGCATACGTGGCAGTGTGATTTGCTGCCTTCCTCCCCCTCACCCATATCTGGCATTTCTCCCCATGCTATCCCTCCCCAACTCCCCCAACTGCTGTCCCTCCCCTATTTCCCCCTAACAGACCCCAGTGTGTAGTGCTCCCCTCCCTGTGTCCATGTGTTCCCATTGTTCAACACCTGCCTATGAGTGAGAACATGCGATGTTTGATTTCGTGTTCTTGTGTCAGTTTGCTGAGAATGATGGTTTCCAGGTTCATCCATGTCCCTACAAAGGATGCGAACTCATCATTTTTGATGGCTGCATAATATTCCATGGTGTATATGTGCCACATTTTCCCTGTCCAGTCTATCATCGATGGGCATTTGGGTTGGTTCCAGGTCTTTGCTATTGTAAACTGTGCTGCAATGAACATTCGTGTGCATGTGTCCTTATAGTAGAAGGATTTATAATCCTTTGGATATATACCCAGTAATGGGATTGCTGGGTCAAATGGAATTTCTATTTCTAGGTCCTTGAGGAATCACCACACTGTCTTCCACAATGGTTGAACTAGTTTACACTCCCACCAACAGTGTGAAAGTGTTCTTATTTCTCCATTTCCTCTCCAGCATCTGCTGTCTCCAGATTTTTTAATGATCGCCATTCTAACTGGCTTTTCTATGAAATCTCCAGTCCTTCACAGACATATACAAACATACACACACACACACACACACACACACAAAATGCTTATTCTGCTAAATTCCTTTTTTTTTTTGAGATGGAGTCTCACTGTGTCACCAGGCTGGAGAGCAGTGGCATGGTCTCGGCTCACTGCAACCTCCGCCTCCCAGGTTCAAGTGATTCTTCTGCCTCAGCCTCCCGAGTAGCTGGGACTACAGGCGTGCACCACCACGCTCAGCTATTTTTGTATTTTTAGTAGCGACGGGGTTTCACTATGTTGGCCAGGATGGTTTTGATCTCTTGATCTGCTCGCCTTGGCCTCCCAAAGCACTGGGATTACAGGCATGAGCCACTGCACCTACCGGCTATTCTGCTAAATTCCTATAAAAGCTATAGCACTCATGATACAGGGTTGTAGCAATAATAATAATAAATGATACCAAACATGTTACTGAGCACTTAACTCTATGCCAGGTATAGTTATGTGCACTATATATGTATTATCTCATTTAATCCTGAAAACAACTCTAAGGAATAGGTACTATCATATGTATTTATGTGGCTATTTAGCTAACTATAATCAACTTCATGAAGGCAGGGATGGTGTCTTCAAGCCTTGCTAATTTCCAGAGCTCAGCAAAGTGTCTACAGTGTCATATGTACTTAATATGAATTTGCTAAATAATGAATTTGACAGCAGTTTCTTGTCCTCTGTCTACTTTGAGAATGGCAATCCCAGTTAAAGAATCAGATGGTAGTTTTAAAGTAATTATACAAATTAATCTTAAAGTGATACTGTCCTTTTTAAGTATAATAAGGAATTCAGAAATCATAAAGGAAAGGGGCAATATACCTGGTTAAATAAACATTTTAAATGTATGTAAATTTAAAAAGCCAAAGTTAAAAAAGACAAACTAGAAGTGGATAAAATATATTAAACCTATATCAGACAAAAGAGTAATAATAGTATTTCAAAGACTCTAATAAATAAGAAGAAATAATCAGCCCGTTAGAAAAATAGGAACATCACATGAACAGGAAACTTCCAGAGAAAGAAATTGAAATGGTCTGTAAACATATAAAAATATGCCCAACCTCATTAATTAAAAAATGAAAATTGAAATAATGAGAATTATTTATTTATCCTATCATATTGTAAAGGTGAAAAAAGAATGATAATGTCAGCACTGGTAAGGTTGTGAGGAAATAAGCACTCTCATACACTCATGTGACAAAAATGCTCTCAAATGCTTAGAAGAGATAGATACAAGGTTGTTTGTTGCAGCATTGTTTGTAATAGCAAAAGATCAGAAACAACTGAAATGTGCATCAATAGAAGCTTGGTTAAATAAACCATGGCACAAACATACCATGAAATTGTATGCAGCCATTGAAAAGAATATGTAGCTAGGTAACAGATAACCAAGGAGGGGGATTTTAATTTTACAAATGTATTCCAGTTAATAAAAAATCAAATTATAGAAAGAGGAAAGGATTTCAACATACACTTCATCAAACATATATAAGGTGGGTAAATATGCACATGAAATGCTATTTCACATAATTGGCCATTAAGGAAACTAAATTGAGACCATGTTGAAATAACACTACATACCTATTATAATAGGATGGCTAAAATATCAAGTGCTGTTAAGGATGCAGAGCAAGCGGAACTCTCATACATAGCTAGTTCAGATGCAAAATGGTACTGGCACTCTGGAAAATGGTTTGTGAGTTTCTTGTAAGTTAAACATATTTACCATACGACTCAGTGATCCTACTCCTGGGTATACTACTACTCAGCAAGAAAAAGAAATCAAAAACTTAGATAAATCTCCAAGGCATTCATCTGAGTGAAAGTCAGTCTCAAGAAGTGACATACTATGTGACTCCATGTATATGACATCACTGAAAAGAAAAAACTATAGAAACAGAGAAAAAGATCACTGGTACCAGGGGTTAGGGAGGAAGGAGGGCTGACTGCAAAGGAGTAGCAAGAGGGAATTCTTTAGGGAGTTGAACTGTTCTGTATCCTGTCAGTGGTAATTATAAGAATCTAGCCATGTGTTAAAAGCTCACAGGACTGTGTGCCAGAAAATGAATAAATTTTACTGTACATAAATTTTTTAAAAATTAAGGTAAATTATCATCACTAGTAATTATACCTTCTACTTCTCGGTCTAAGGGAGGAACATCATCTCTCATGGAGAAATCCATAGCAGTCCCTGGAATGTCCATCAAGTCTTCATCACTGGAGCTGTTCTGGAAGCTACTAAAACTCCCTTGCTGAAAGCCTCTGTTATCCATGGCACCTGTGCAGAAAGAAAAATAGGAGGCTTATAACAATGAACTTCAAGTCCCTTTGAACCATTTTGAAGTATACAATTCCGTAGCACTGAGTATACTTACAATGTGCAACCATCACCACTATCCATTTCCAGAACTCTTTCAACATCCCAAACAGAAACTCTGTACCCAGCAAACAGTAACTCCCCACCCCCCAGGCCCTGATAACCTTTATTATATTTTTTGTCTCTAGAGATTTGCTGATTCTGGATATTTCATATAAATGAAATCACACAATATGTGACACTTTTTGTCTGGTTTCTTTCACTTAGCATAGTATTTTCAACATCCATCCATGTTACAGCATGTATCAGCACTTATGGCTAAATATTATTTCATTGTATGGATAGATCACATTTTGTTTATCTATTCATCAGTTGATAGACATCTGGGTAATTTTCACCTTTTGGGTTGGCATTTAGTCTTATGTCTTCTTTCATGCTCTTACATGAATATATTCATGTAAACTAAATATATTCAGTTACCCTCTAGATATAATGTACCTCTAGCATTACCATGTAGTTGATGGCAATTTTTTGAGAACCATTCAAATGAGCATAAAACCAAATGAAGGCATGTGTACAAATATAATGGTAGTTCACAGGTAATCAACTGAAATAAAAACTAGACATCGCTATTGAGAAATGTGCTGGTCATTTAGGAATGGAAAAAAAATTATCTTTTTATTGCATTTTAGGTTTGGGGGTACATGTGAAGAACATGTAAGATTGTTGCATAGGTACACACATGGCAGTATGGTTTGCTGCCTTCCTCCTCATCGCCTGTATCTGTCATTTCTCCCCATGTTATCGCTCCCCAACTCCCCACCCCCTGCTGTCCCTCCCCTATTTCCCCCCAACAGACCCCAGTGTGTAGTGCTCCCCTCCCTGTGTCCATGTGTTCTCATTGTTCAACACCCACCTATGAGTGAGAACATGCGGTGTTTGATTTTCTGTTCTTGTGTCAGTTTGCTGAGAATGATGGTTTCCAGGTTCATCTATGTCCCTACAGAGGACACAAACTCATCGTTTTTTATGGCTGCACAGTATTCCATGGTGTGTATGTGCCACATTTTCCCTGTCCAGTCTATCATCGATGGACATTTGGGTTGGTTTCAAGTCTTTGCTATTGTAAACAGTGCTGCAATGAACATTCATGTGCCTGTGTCCTTATAATAGAATAATTTATAATCCTTTGGATATATACCCAGTAATGGGATTGCTGGGTCAAATGGAATTTCTATTTCTAGGTCCTATTCCTCTGACTCTCCCAGACCTCTTAATGCAGTGTACGTACACAGAAATACTAGTTGACCGACATGGGGAAAAGAAACATAGTGTGCCATTCAATGCTGTTCTTAAGAATTTAATATTAAAGGTGAAAAATTTTCTTCATCCCAAGTGTAATCCTGCAGATTATAAATTTTAATGGCCAGGTGCGGCAGCTCATACCTGTAATCCCAGCACTTTGGGAGGCTGAGGCGGGTGGATCATTTGAGGTCAGGAGTTCAAGACCAGCCTGACCAACATGGTGAAACCCCATCTCTACTATAAATAAATATGAATTAGCCAGGTGTGGTGGCACATGCCTATAGTCCCAGTTACTTGGGAGGCAGGAGAATCACTTGAACCCGGGAGGTGGAGGTTGCAGTGAGCTGAGATTGTGCCATTGCACTCCAGCCTGGGCAACAAGAGCAAAACTCCATCTCAAAAAAAAAAATTTACTTAAAAGTATTAGTGTACTGATTTTTTTTTTTTTTGAAAGCATTATGGCCAACCTTATGCAGGCCCACCCGCCCTATTTTTTAAATGAAATCTTAGTCAAAAATCATGGCCAGCAAAGTTCTATTGAATTACACAAATATTATGTGTTTTAAAGTTTCCAACTCTTTTAACAAACTTCTTGTCCTAGGTTGTCAGAACTAAGTGTGATAAATGTGGTAAAAAACAAATAGGATAAATTAAATAAGAGGTCTTAAATATTTAGCATAAAGGAGAAAGAGCCAACATTTACCAGGTACCTGTCAATTTCTAGGCACTGGGGCTATGTGCTTAAAATGAATTATTTCCTTTAATTTTCCCTACATTCCTATGCTATGGCATTATCACTCCTAGTACAGGTAAAGAAACAGAAAGCTGAGAGAGGCTAACTTGCCCAGTTAGTGTTTTCTTTTTTTTTTTTTTAAGTTAAGGTCCAAATCATGTATTCAATTTCATAATACCTCATTTGTGATAAAGAGACCAGCTTGATTGAAGTGTGAGTGACATTTATGAACACCTATTATTATGAATCATTGTGGGATAGTGGGCCAGATAGAAAAATGATGCTGAATAGGCCAGATGAGATGACGACTGAGAGGCGAAGACTTGGGCGTTAACAACATCAAGGTGATGATTGAAACTAAGAGAACAGATAATCCAAGGGAAATTTCCTGTATATATGTTTGAGGTGATGGATATGCTAATTACTCTGATTGGATCATTACACAAAGTATACATGCATTGAAACATCACACTGTAC
This sequence comes from Aotus nancymaae, assembly GCF_030222135.1. Taxonomy (NCBI): domain Eukaryota; kingdom Metazoa; phylum Chordata; class Mammalia; order Primates; family Aotidae; genus Aotus; species Aotus nancymaae. The sequence goes on from NW_026988472.1 coordinate 9,469,281, forward strand.
CCCATGAATATGTACAATTACATGTCAATTAAAAATAAAATTAAAAAAGGTAATCTCAATGTTCTTCTTTAGTATGCACAAATAACTTGAAATCTGTGTAAATGTGAACTGAATAACAGGTTATACTGGAACACTACCATGCATATATGATAATATATGGTCAGGTAGGGAAGGATACAAAGTTACCCCAAGATACTAATAATGTACAAAATTATTGACCATAAAACCATTTCCTCAACTACAAAATCTAACCTTGATATGTGGATCAAATGGGTGCTGGGATACTAAAAAGCCATGTTTTACAGCCTCAGCCAAGCTCCCCTGCTGCTTACCAATCCAACCTTGCTGGACTTTTCTGCCTTTCATTATCCTGGTTTCTTCAATCCCTTTCTCCTGAGAGGACTCTCTCAGTAAAGCACTCACACAAAATCCTGTCTCTGCTTCTGCTTCTAGGGAACAAGGCCTATTACAGGATTGTTAGCAGGTTTTTTTCTATTACCAATAACTCAAGCGAAATCGACTCTGTCTTTCTTCCCTCCTGTCATTCAGGAAGAAGTGCCTTTACTTTTTATTTAAGAAAAAAATCAGCTGGGCACAGTGGATTATGCCTATAATCTCAGCACTTAGGGAGGCCGAGGTGGACAGATCATGAGGTCAGGAGTTTGAGACCAGGCTGATCAACATGGTGAAACCCAATCTCTACTAAAAATACAAAAGTTAGTCAGGCATGGTGGCCCCCACCTGTAATCCCAGCTACTCAGGAGGCTGAGGCAGGAGAATCGCTTGAACCCGGGAGGCAGAGGTTGCAGTGAGCCGAGATCTCACCACTGCACTCCAGCCTGCGCAACAGAACGAGACTCCGTCTCAAGAAAAAAATAAAAAAAGAAAAAGAAAAAAAAATCTTTCATTCTGTGTTTATGTTGGTCAGATTAAGAGTACATCCAAAAGCATCTTTAGTTTGGGCTTTTGGGCACATGCCGGCTCATATAAGTTCATTTTCTTTTTTAATGATGAAAATATTTTGTCTGCTTTATAAATAACTGTATCTTATAGTGAATATTGGAACACACAACAGGTATAAGATCAGTAAACATTGTTGGGTAATATTTAAACATTTGGATCTCCTAAGCAAGGTTAAACAGCACCACACAGAATCACGTGACAAAACTGCCAATATAAGGGCCTATTTCTCTTCTGAAGCTTGTTATTTCTTGGAACACCACTTATAAGATCTATATAAAGTATACTATGCATATAAACATATTACTATTGATCTTTTTGGGGGTTTTTTGGTTTGTTTTTGAGACAGGGTCTTGCTCTGTCACCCAGGCTGGAGTGTGGTGGTGCCACTACTGCTCACTGCAGCCTTGGTCTTCCAGGCTCCAGCAATCCTGCCACCTCAGTCTCTTAAGTAGCTGGGACTACAGGTATGCATCACTGTACCCAGTTAATGTTTTTTATTTCTTTGTAGAGATAGGATCTCACTATGTTGGCCAGGCTGGTCTTGAACTCCTGGGCTCAAGCTATGCTCCCACCTCAACCTCCCAAAGTGTTGGGATTACAGGCGTGAGACACTGCACCCTGCCTACTATTTATCTCATTGGCAAGAATGACTCACTGTTAGCAGCAGACAGGACCATGGACATACACATACAACACGTAACACCTATAACCAAGGTTAACTGATTAAAGGTTAAGTGATCATGAGGTCAGGAGTTAGAGACCAGCCTGACCAACCTGGTGAAACCCTGTCTCTACTAAAAATACAAAAATTAGCTGGGCGTGATGGTGCCTGGCTAACTTTAAATCATGACTTTCTCTCTTATAAGCCCCTGGACCTCTTCCTGGAAATGTTGACAACCTTCGACTCTATGCATCGATGTTTTCTGCTTTTAATGTAACATCAGCAGATTCCTTCAAACCAGTAACATTTCTATGTTGATTGCTAATTTGCTCCCACTTTCCCAATTTGTCAACTGACTTTTGGGGAGAATCAAAATTTGTAAAAACATAAACTTCCTGAAAAGTGCTTCAAGGAATACCCTCATGAAATTGCTACTTGGAACAGATCCTGTTCCAGGATTATGAGGTTCATGATCTTGACACTTTTGAGGACTACAGGCCAATTATTTTGCAGACGATATCTCAATTTGGGTTTGTTTGATGTTTCCTCACAAATAGACTCAGGTTATACATCTTTGGCAATAATATCAGAGAAGTGACGCTGTGTTCTTCTATTTGCATCCTGTTAGAGGACACATGCTTTTTATTTGGCCCACTAATGATGATACTTACTTGATCACTTGATAAAAGTGATATCTTTCAGGTCTTTACATTGTTAATATATTATTTGTCTCTTTGTAACAGTGATTATTTTATGATGAGGTACTTTGACACTAAGTCGATAAACCATTTCTTATAAAACATTTCATTCATTCAATCATTTATGTATAAATAAATCCTAATTTTTTCAATGGGTTATAATCCATTGCTATTGTTTTCATATTCAAATTTCCAAAACTTGTCCAATGGGAGCCTCTTCAAGCTAGTTTCTATGTTCTTTTGACATATCTCCATCATGCTTTGAGAATTTCCTTAATTTCTGTCACAAAAGACATTCTAGACTCATCTTGTATTTTCATGCTCCATCTCCAAAATGAGCCACTGCTTCCAGGAACTCTGAGTCCTTTTAGTTAAGGGTGGTATTTAAAAGACATGATCTGGGTGCTCATTGTTACTCAGGTTGCTGCTCTCCAATGGTCATAGGTAGGGAACGCACACACACTTTCACATATATTTTCATATCTACCTATGTATATTGACAACATATATTTTACATATATGAATATTTATACATATAAAAAACATAAGTTTTCACTTAAATCTCTGATTCCAATCCAACATGACAAGGCTCAATCTAGTCTTTTCCTCTATATGTACCTTCCCATTCATTAACAATGAAAAATCTTTTAATGGTTTTACTTTCTTGAACAATCCCCCTGTATATAACCAGTCTCCCATCTTTTCTTCAACTCTTCTCTTCACGGTTGCTCTCCTCATACCTGTGAGGTTGACTCACACAACTGACTACTACTCCATGTAGATTCCTTCTTCACCCTGCTCAGCCTCTGACACCCACAGCAGGCCATATATCCATGTGGCAGTCCAGACATCATCTTCAATGTATTTAAGTTCTAGTGTTCAAGCCAACCATCTGAGTGGGTGCCCTTCACATATCACTTGGGCTCTGACTCCATAAGCAAGGCCACCTACATGCACAGATGTCCTCTTTAAACAGACAAAAGAAAAAGAAAACAAATAGTCCCTCCACTTTGCTCTGGATCTTAGCTCCTACATGACTCAGATAACAGATATTTCCCAGATTTAATCTGATTTATTTTATTAAGGAAACCTACTACTTCTAGCTCTCATTTCTCCCTCAAGCTACAGTCCTGAATTACCGGGAACTCCATTTGACACTTATTGCTACTTTAACCTTAATAGAAGGAAAAGGGAAAAAATAGTGAAAATAATATTAACCTAAACACAAATAATAAAATCCAAACAAGACATATTCCTTCCCCTCACCCCCAAATCAACTTTCCTTTATAAATGCAGGCAGCATCAGAGTCAATATTTATGGTTAATGTTTGTCTAACTCTGAGATTTACATTTGACAAACCTACAAAAAGCACTCAACCTCCTAAGTAGGCACTCAAGGTTTCCAGAAATCTTAGCTAAATACAGTAACTATTTTAGCTGATGAGAAGAACTGAAGCTAAGAGAGTAGCACAACTCAAGAAGTTTTATTTTAGTGTAAATTTATTAAATGCACATGAGTCCCATATGGTGACTAGCACAGAAAGAAAAAGCAAGAAAATTTGCAAAGTAATGCAGAATTCCCTTCCCTCTCTCTCCCCCCGCTGGTTATGTGTTTCACTCAGGAAGTGATTTAAAATACATGGTTCCAGCAACTCTATATTAGCCAAACAAATCATAGGAAGTAAAAGTGCAGGGAGTCCAAAAATAATTTATCTCTGGCTTTGGAATGTGTCCTGTAGTCATAGTTTCAGATGGGCGTATCTATTGTTCTGGGAATTCATTAAAATGAAATAATGATGCTATAACATGAAGACCCAACAAAGGACAAGCTGGAAAACTTTTGTTTCCTCATAGAGACCTTATGAACTTCTTCTTGTAACCCACTGACACAGAACAATCCACCTAAATTAAGCTGCCTCACTTCAAACATTTCCTGGAGCAGCTATCTGGTTCACTGTTTGGGTTATAAAGTGTCCCCTTAATAAATGCAGAGAAAGAAAAAGGCTCAACAAAAGAAAATTAGAAGAAGCAAGTAAATCAAACAAAACAGATGTTATGAATACAATCAGTAAAAGTGAAAGTGGTATTTGCCCACGGTGAAAGTGATATTGCCCATTTTGATACAGTCTTTAGAATGTTCGAGAGAAAAAATTAAAGCTGCAGAACAATGAGAAACCAATTCAATGTTCCTTAGACTTGAGATTTGAACCCATATCTAGTTGAACTCCAAGCCCAGTGCTCTTTCCATAACACACTGGGGCTTTGCTATGACATGTCAGTCCAGAGAATGCACATCTGGAAGAAATTAAACTTCTAGATGTCCACAAGTCTGAGGTCAGCCAGAATTTGGGGCAGGCCAAGAACAAATGTAATGGGATTTGATTTATTTTCCCAGCTAGAGGATTACAGATAGGACTTGTCATGCAATTGAGAACTAGGGAGGAGAACAATCAGGGGAAATTGTTGTTTGTTTGATAATTGTGGTACAAAGCTGACATGCCCTTTGTCACTTTCTTGCTTAAAATTATAAGCAGGTTCCCCATTTCCTATAGAGTTAAGTTTAAACTTCTTTGCATGGCATTCAGGGCCCTGTCAAATCTGGATCCCATCTACACCAACACTTATCTCCTGCCACAAATTTGCTATACCCTACCTAGGCCACGTACTTTCAGGGCTCCATGCCTGTGCTCAGGCAGGCTGCTCTACGTGGAATCACACCCACCCCCACCTCCATTCTTTTTTCAGTATGGTAAAAATCCTATTCAACATACCTAGGGCCAGCTCAAATAGGCTTTCCTCTCAACATTCCCTTTGTTCATATATCTATGTTGACTGCATAAACTCTTCTACTTGAGTCTTGTGACTACACTATGTCCTTCTCACTTCCGTTGTTCTAGCAACACCAGTTTTGTCTCAGAGTAGGTGTTCAATAAATGCTTACTGAGGAGTATTCCAGTTGGGGAGGAAGGGTTAACAGGTAATCAACATATTTATATGGCTGACACTCAATAAATCTTTACCTTGCCCTATGAGGGAAGGGAATTAGGGATATAAAAATAGTTTATTACTTTATCATTAGTCTCAAGGAATTTATGATCTAATTGGGGAGAAAACCTTCACACCATGCAATTACACAGCAGCTAGGTGTTAAATTGTTAGAATAAAAATACAACTGGCATTCAGAAAATGGAATGGGAGATTGTAAGCTAGAGACTTCATAGAGGAGAGAGGGTATTCCAGGCCCAGGAAACAAAATGGCCAAAGACTTGAAGAAATGAAGAATGAAGAAAAAAGAATGAAGGCGGCATTTGTGCTTGGCTAGAAGACCAAGAAGGTGTCTATGAACAAATGGATAGAGACAGGTCATGAAGGACCTGGGAAGTCAATGGAGTCACTGAGATTTTTGAGGAGCAACATGATAAAAACATCATTTTAGGAGGTAAGTGTGGCAGCAATAGGCTGGAAGAGAAGAGGAGGAGAGAGCTGATAAGGCAGTTTGCTATTTCCAATTTCAATGTAGGTGATTTAGGTTGGAAGAGAAAGACGGGAAAGGAAAGGAAAAGTACACATTCCCAATAATCGTATTAAGATCAAGACAAGAGCCCTTGATGGGGGTGGATGGGATGGTGCTAGTTTGTGGTACGGCTTACTGGCATCCTGTTTTACTAGTGACATTGACATGTATTGGTTCAAATAAATTAGTACCGTCTCAACTAACCCATTTGGCAAAAACAAATGTATAAAACAACAGGTGAGCTGAAACACATGACCCCGCAAATGAAAATATAAAGCATGTCACATATTCCAATGGTAGCAAGCACAGAGAAGCAATAAACTTTTCTCTTTCTTTTTTTTTTTTTTTTTGCTCCACAAAAGTATCTGTTGACCTATACATGGCATTCTGGGTAAGTAATATATGCCAGATACTGCAAAACATAGAAAAGCAAGAATGCAAGATGAAGAAGGGGATAAGAGATGCATTATACAATTAACCAAGATACCAGTATTGTCATATAATTTAAAATTAAAAAATAAAAATAAAAATAAAACATTAAGACAATCTGAAGTATAACAGTGAAAGCAATAGGAACTGGCACACACATAAAATCACCTTCTTTCTACCCACTATACTTTGAGCTACTCAAGGACAGAGTTACTTAAATCTGTGCTCCCAAGTGCCTGACAAAAAGAGAGGGCTCAGAAAATAATCTAGCTTATACATTTCCAGTTTTAGTTACTTTATTTTGAGAAATGGAAATGAAATACAAATCTTGCATGTTAATCTCTGAGTGCCATAGAACGTGCTTATTTCAGAGGCTTGGACTAATTCTTAACCCACAGCATTTTCTCTACCTGTTAGAATTTCAGATATTTCTGGCTAGAATTCCAGGAAGAAATAATAGTGCTTCTTCTTACAGGTAGTCTTCATCCGGGAGCCATCCTTACAGATGAGTAGGGGTTATGAGAAAAAGATAAGGACTCTGAACAGGCAATACCAGAGCAGCAGTTCTCAAACTTTTTGTTCTCAGGATCCTTTTAGTCCTCACAATTACTAAGGACCCTTAAAGAGCTTTTATTTATATGGATTAAACTATAGGTATTTATTGTATATGAAATTAACAGAAAAATGTTTAAAATATATAATGATTTATTTAAATGTCACAACACTCAATGTGTGGGTTAAGAGAGGGTTGCTGGATTCTACTTAACATACTGTATTAGATCTCAGAGCAATGACATCTTCATTTATACTGCAGTCTCCAGAAAAATCCCACTGTATATTCACGAGAAAATAAGTAAAAAAGGCAAATAATATATTAATATGAAAATAGTTTTTACCTTAAAGACCCCCTAAAAGGGTCTCAAGAACTCACAGACTATACTGTGAGAATGTCTGAAGTAGAGAAAGAATTCAGCATGGACAAATTGTACTTGGGCAACACCCACAGCTGATGAGAAAGAGGACAAACCAGTCAGAAGAGACCATGTGGACAGCTGGGAAAATGAAGCAAATGACCAAAGTAATATTTCCTGTAAATTCTCCCAAAGGACTAACAACCTATAGAAAGAGATTGTTTAAATCATTAAAATTGGATTCTAACAGATGAATAGGCGAAAGACATTGGTAGATAATTTGTTTTTTAATGGCTTTAAAAATTCAGGTAAATTAAAATTAAAACAATAATATGCTATCTTCCCTTAGCAAATCAGCTTTCCTTTGGTGTTATCTTAGAGATTCTTCAGATATGATAACAAATACCCTGTTATACAGGCTTTCAAGAGTGTGATAAATGGGAAGTGTAGAGAAGCACCCTGGAGGATCAAGGACAAGGGTCTACCAGGCCTGACGAAGACAACATTAGAAATGTACAGATCACTTTCACTTTGGAACATACATGTAAAACTCCTAAAAAAAACTCTAACAAACTAAATAAAGCATCAACTTGAAAGATTTGCCTGCTATATATAAAAAGGAATTATTCCAGGAATGCAAGACCAGTATCACATGGGAAACTACCAACATAAGTTATCAGATTAACAGATAAAACTTTAAAATCCATAATTACCTCAACAGATGTCAAGAATTGATTTTCAAATCTACAGTCATTCTGTATTTAAAATTTAAAATGTTCCATGTAGACGATTTCTTTTTTGACATGATATAGAACATCTAAATTTAAAAACCAAGAAGCAAAATGCCATTGCCCTTAATACAGGAAGGCAATGATACCTCTTGTTGCCAATCATATTTAATGTGGTACAAGAAAAGCTTTAAAAGGACAAAAATGAGGAATGCATACAGAAAAGGAAGATATATGGTATTCCAGTTTGGATTATATGAATGCATACCTATACAACTCTAAAAATACCAACTAAAAATGGCAAAAAGTAATATACGAACTCAGAATTATAAGGTAAATATACAAAAAACTGCATTCCTACATATTACCATAGAACTAGAAAATATAATGATAAAAGAATTCATATGTCATAGAGACATAAACCTGAAACACGATATTACTTTAAAATTTATAAAAAGCCAAATAAAAATGAAAAGAGGAAGATATAAATCAACAGAGATACAGTATGCTCTTGGTTGGAAAGTCTAAATATACCGAGAATGAAACAGACTCTAATATGAATTATGTTACATCTGTATATTAATTTAAAGTCCCCATGGCATCCTTTATATAACTTGACAGATTGGTAGTGATATTCATCTAGAAGAATAAGTAGGCATAGATACTAGTATATGTATTTTCTTAAATATAAATATGGCAAATTTATCCTGTAGATTTTGTTCTTTTACAAAGAAGCAATCATCAAAACCTTATGGCACTGGGTTAAGAACAGGAAGTTTGGCAATGGATCCAAACTATTTGAACTTAACAGTTGATAAACCAGAAGCAACACAAATATAAGGAATGAATCACTTTTTAGTAAATAGTTGAGAAACCACTCGGTATCAAAATGGAGAATGCAGAATTAAAACATATACCACAGTACAAACATTCCAGATGGGTTTTTAAAAAGTTGATTTAAAAAAAGAAAAAACACAGAATAGTATATTTGTCCGAGGTGAAGAACAGACAAAATTAGTTCTGATCTAGAAAGATATAAAATTAATTCATATATACTAAAATAAAGAAATAACTTCTTGCATCAGGGAATGTATGCAATAAAATGAAGTGAAAGGAACAGAAAAAGGACATATCTGCATCAACACTGACACAGGCTAAAGAAAAGGTGGATGCGAATAGCCAAGTAAAAATCAAAGGAAGACTTCTAGTTTCCTGTCCAGTGTATAAGGAGCTTGGAAGTCATCATTTCCATCCCCACAATAAAAAAAAAAAAAAAAAGACAAAAAAGTTGAACAAAATGAAAATCAACAACTCTTCTTAGCTCCATCAGAGAACTGAGATTACAGGGCAAACTGCTGCCCCCCAAATTAGAGAAACAGACAAAAAGATACAGAGAACCATAACTTACGTGAACAGAAACTTCCATAGGAACACGAACAGAAACTTACAGTTATGTTCTCTGGGATAGAAAAACTTAAACTTTAACTGAAAAATAAATAGCTAGAGGCTGAGTGTGGATAAGTTCAAGAGTTTAAAAACCCCAGGGGGGCCAGTCTTAGGAGGACATCACACTTTCAAGAGTTTTACCTCCAAGAGCCCTAAAACATTCTTGTTCTTACAGTGAAGATCAGAAAACAATCTCTTCCTGCTTCCAGCAGGGGGAGGGGAAACAGTCATTTTGCAATTACAACCAGAGCATTTGGTTCATAAGGCATATATCTTCATGAGCAACTATTTTACCAGAGCCTAACCAACTTGGGAGAAAGCCAATATCTAACTCTATCTCCCACCAGCATTCCTATCTCACCTAAGTGGGGAAAAAACAAAACAAACAAAACAAAATGGAGAAGCATTTGTCAAAGTCATAACTGAGGGCAGAGGCTCACTAAAAAACTGAAACCTAATCACATGATTATAGACTGCTTCCACTAACATTTTATCACTACTTCTATAGAGATCCTGTATTATAACGGGAATGTGACTGAAAGAATTGTACATTTTAAACCTTAGTTAAGAAGTCTCTAGGGAAATGGAAACCCAAATACACAAGAGACAAAAACAGACAAAACAGACACTAGTGGAAATCTTAGCCTCTGACACATGAAGTTACAGCAAATAGTAAACACAGCCTAACTCCTATTCAGATAAACATAAACCTTACACTAAAGGCCTATTTACCTCAGTCACTTTTATTCAGTATATCGTGTCTAGCTTTCAACAAAAAAATACAAAGTATATTAAAGGACAAAAAAAGAAAAAAAAACACTGCATGAAAATAAAGAGTCAGATATGGAAGTAATGTTGGAATAATTATAACAGCAATTTAAAATATCTATGTTTAATATGCTAAAGGCCCTAATGGAAAAAGTGGACAACATGCAAGAGTAGATGAGCAATGTAAGCAGGGAGATGGAAATCCTAAGAAAGAATCAAAAGAAAATGCTAGAAATCGAAACCACCATAACGGAAATATAGAATGTCTTTCATAGGCTCATCAATAAATTGGACACAGCAGAGAAAGAATGAGCAAGCTTGAAGAAATGGCAACAAAAACTTCCAAAACTGAAATTTTAAGAGAAAAAAATGAAAAAGGAACAGAATGTCCAAGGACTGTGGAACAATTACAAAACACATATAACGAGAATACCAAAAGGAAAAAAAATAAATAGAAGAAATACATAAAGTAATAATGACTAAAGATTTCTCCAAATTAATAATAGATACCAAACCACAGGCCCAGGAAGCTCAGAGAAAACTGAGGAGGATGAATACAAAAAAAAATCTACACCTAGGCATATCATATCCAAACTGCAGAAAATCAAAGGAAAAAAATCTTGAAAGTTGATGGGGTAAAACAAATACCTTATCTTTTACCTACAGAGAAGCAAGGACAGAGACATCTTCAGAAATTTTCTCTTCAAGGAGACAAAAAGATATAACATGCTACTACTAGTCAAAACAAATGTGGAGTAGGTATATTAATTTCAGACAGAGCAGACTTCACAGCAAGGAAAATTATCAGAGATTAAGAGAAGTACTGCATAATGATAAAGGGGTCAATACTCTAAAAACACATAATACTCTAATAAACATGCACCTAACAACAGTGTCAACATATGAAGCAAAAACTGATAGAGATACAAGGAGAAACAGATGAATGTACTATTATAGTTGGAGACTTCACCACACTTGTATTAGTAATTGACAGATACAGCAGACAGAAGATCAGTAAAGACATAGTTAAACTGAACAGCACTATCAGCCAACTAGATCAAGTTGATGTCTATAAAATACTTCACTTAACAATAGCAGAATAAATATTCTTCTCAATATCACATAGAACATTTACTAAGACAGACAATATTTGGGCCATAAAATATACCTTAACAAATTTAAAAGAACAAAAATCATGCAAAATATGCTTTCAGACAACAATGGAATTAGACTAGAAATCAGTAAGATGAAGCTGAAAAACTCTCAAATATTTGGAGATTAAACACACTTCTAAATATCACATTAAAAAAACATTTTGAACTAAGTGAAAATGAAAAAAACCACTTATCAAAATTTGTGGGATACAGTGAAACCAGTGCTTAGAGAGATGAATGTACATATTAGTAAAGAAGAAAGATCTATAATCAATAATCTAAGCCTCCACCTTAGGTAATTAAAAAAAAATAAAAGAATTGAATCCAAAGTAAGCAGATAAGAAGAAATAATAAAGATTAAAGCAGAGAGCAGAAATCAATAAAACTGAAAACAGGACATCAATAAAGTCAACAAAACCAAAAGCTGGTTCTTTGAAAAGATCTAACAAAATTGATAAACCTCTAGCCAGGTTAACTAAGCATTAAAGAGGGAAGGCACAAATTACTTATATCAAAAATAAAATAATGCCCTGATCTGACTGGTATAAATTGTATGTATTAAAATATCACTGTGTATCCCACAAATATGTATAATTATATGTCAATTTAAAAACAATTAAGGAAAAAATAAAATAGAGACCATCACTATCGATCACATGGACACAAAAAAGATAATAAAAGAATATTAACAATTTGATGCCCACAAATTTGGTAATTCAGATGAAATGGATCAATTCTCCTTGAAATACACAATCTACGAAAACTCATGCAAGGAGAAACAGATCATGTGAAAAGGCATGTATCTATTAAAGAAACTGAACTACTAATAAATAAACTTCCAAGACAGAAAGCCCTAGACCCAAATGGATTCACTAGTGTATTCTACCAAACATTTAAAGAAGAAATTGTACCAGTTCTCTACAATCTCTTTCAGAAGAGAGAAGCAAAGGGAACATTTCTTAATTCATTCTACAAGGCCAGCATTACCCTAATACCAAAACTGAATGGAGAAATTACAAGAAAACTAAATTACAGACCAATATTTCCCATGAACATAAATGCAAAAGTCCTGAACATATTAGCAAATTGAACACAACAATATATAGAAAGAATTACATATACATCATGACCAAGTGGGATTTATTTCAGTTATGGAAGGCTAGTTCAACATTCAAAGATAAATTAGCATAATCTAGCATATTAACAGACTTAAGAAGAAAAATCACATGATCATACAAATTGACATAGAAAACACATCTGACAATACCCAACACCCATTTGTGATAAAAACTAATTATTAAACTAGGAATAGAGGGGAACTTCTTCAACTTGATAAAGAACATCTACAAAAACCTACAGCTAACATTTAATTGTACAAGACTCAAGGTGTTTCTAATAATATTAGGAACAAAGCAAGGATATACCTTCTCACCAACCCATTTCAACATCTTATTGAAAGACCTAGCTAATGCAAAAAGACAAAGAAGGGAAGTAAAAGATATACAGAGTGGGAAGAAAGAAATATAACTTTTTGTTCATTGATGACATGATTGTCTATGTAGAAAATCTAAAGAGTCCACAAAAAACTCCTGAAACAAATGAGCAACTATAGCAAGGTTGCAGAATACAAGGTTAATATACAAAAATCAACTGCTTTCTCATACACTAGCAATGATAAACTAGAATGTGAAAATTAGAACACAATGTTATTTACATTAGTTCCAAAAATAAAATAATTAAGTATAAAACTAACCAAAATATGTACAAGACCTACATAAGGAAAACTGCAAAACTCAGATGAAACAAATCAAAGATTTAATAAATAGATATTCCATAAACATGGATAGGAAAACTCAATACTGTCAAGAAGTAAGTTTTTCTCAACTTGATCTACAGGTTCAGTGCAATTCCAATCAAAATTCCAGCAAGTTATTTTGTGGGTATCAACAAATTGTTTCTAAAGTTTATCCAGAAAGACAAATGACCCAGAATAGCCAACACAATTTTGAAAGAGAAGAACAAAGTTAGAGGACTGACACTATCCAACTTCAAGGCTTACTATAAAGCTACAATAATCAAGACAGTATGATAATGGCATACGAATATAAATAGATGGAACAGAACAAGTCCAGAAATATACCCACAAAAATATAGGGATCTTTGACAAATGAGCAAAGGCAAAACAATGACATAAATATATTTTTTTCAATAAATAGTACTGAAACAACTGGATATGCACATGCCAAAAAAATGAATCTAGAGATGGGTATTCAACTTTCACAAAAATTAAATCAAAACAGATCACAGACCTAAATGTAAAACACAGAACTATAAAACTCCTAGAAAAATAATATAGGCTAAAATCTAACTGACCTTAGGTTTGATGGTGACTTTTCAGATACAACACCAAAAGTATGATCCATGAAAAGAAAAAATTGATAGACTGCACTTCATTATAATTAAAAACTTCTGATCTGCAAAAGCCACTGTTAATTGAATGAAAAAGCAAATCACACATGGAAAAAAATATTTGCAAAATACAGATTTGAGAAAGGGATTGTATCCAAAATATGTAAGAAACTCTTTAAGTTCAAAAATAAGAATACATACCTATTAGATGCCTAAAATCTGAAACACTAAGAAAACCAAATGCTGATGAGGATATGGAGTAACAGGAACTTTCATTCACTGCTGATGGAAATGCAAAATGGTATAGCCACTCTGGAGGACAGTTTGGTGGTTTCTTACAAAACTAAACATAGTCTTACCATATGATCCAGCAACACTTCCTGATATTTACCCAAGTGAGTTGAGAACTTATGTCCATACAAGATCCTGCACACAAACACTTATAGCAGCTCTACTCATAATTGCCAAAATGTAGAAGCAACCAAGCTGCCCTTCAGTGGGCGAATATATAAATAAACTTTGGTACCTCTGGACAATGGAATGTTATGCAGTGATACAAAGAAATAATCTGGTTACTATATGGGAAAATGGGGAAAAAATGAAAGACAAGAAATGAGCTATCAAGCCATGAAAATATATGAGGAGCCTTAAACGCATAGTGCTAAGTAAAAATAAGCCATTCTGAAAAGGCTGTATAATGTGTGATTCTTAACTATATGACATTCTGGAAAAGGCAAAACTATGGAGACAGTAAAATCATCAGTGGTTGCCAGGGTTTTAGGGTGGAGGAGGAGGGATAAATAGGCAGAACTCAGAGGAATTTTTGGGCAGTGAAACTATTCTGTATAATACTATAATGGTCATACACGCTTTTATATACTTGTCAAAACCCATAGCATGTATAACACAAAGAGGAAACTCAAATGTAAACTATGGACTTTTATTAATAATAATGTTTCAACACTGGTCCATCAATTTTAACAAGTGTACAACACTCATGCAAGATGTTGATAGCGGAAACTGGAATGGAGAATATATGACAACTCTGTACTTTCCATTCAATCTTTATGTAAACCTAAAACTGCTTAAAAAAAAAGTCTATTAAGTTTTAAAAATCAAAGGAAACTGAAAGAACAATTTACACATAAGAAAGTTTTGATGCTAAAAATCATCCTGTGTAACACAGGCATCTCCCTAGTAACTACAGAACAGAAATTTTAAGTCTTTTAAACCAATGGTTCTCAAACTTTAGTATGCATCATAATCACCTGGATTATGTTAAAACAGATTGCTAGGCTCCACCCCTGACTTTCTGATTACCTAGGTCTGAGGTGAGGCCTGAGAGTTTACTTCTAACAAGTTCCTGGAGGGCATCAAGAGAGATGTAAAGTCTGAGAAAATAAGACTAAGGCTGAGCAGTAACCAAAATGAGATTTTAGAGTATGTGAAAGATAAGGAGCACATATTAAATAACCTGAATCTTTACTGCAGATTAGATTGGGAGAATCTGGGAGAAAAGAAGCACCAAGGATCAGAATCTACAAGTCCCACCTGTTTAAGAACTTGAGAAGGACTGAAATGGAGTGTCTGTCTCTTTCTGTCTCTGTCACCACTATTTATAATACCATATTGCTACATTGATCTGAACATCACAAATTTGCAATGGGCAATAGGCAAAAGTGCTAAGAAGGGTAGGAATGAATAGATTAGCTTCACTAAGTAGAGAGTAAAAACTGAAGAATACTGCTGAAGTCACAGTAGAAAGCACTCAGGCTCAGGCACTAAGGATGGGAGGAGGGGAGTGAATCAGATCATGGGCACCTGTACTCCCTAGGTGAGAGACAGACAGAAAAACTGTCTGTCAGAGAGAGGGACAGACTGAAACAAAGACATATATAGTCCATTTCTATGTGACTAGAGTAAGGTAATATAAAGATATAGGCTTTTCTCATTTTCATATTGTGTGATGTGCATATAAGAGTCTGTTGCTCTTCATCCCCTCTCTAATTCAAGAGGAGTCTGTAGTAGGCATCTAAAGGCAGATCATAGTTCTGCCTGCATGTCCTGGAAGATAAGGGGCAGCTTAAAAGCTCAAACTCCTATACATCTGTAAGTGTACAGCTTCATGAATGTGTGTATCTCCCTGTCCTCAGAAGGGATGGAGTTGGGGAAAGAGGAAGACTCTCTCTTTGGCCCCCCATCTTTGGGCCCACCTGTCTGAAGTTCATTCTCCTAAAGCTGACCATCCACATCCCGTGATTTTGTCTCTCTTGTTCATCACTGCATCCTTAACACTAAAAAGAGTACCTGTTATACTCTAGAAACTCAAGACATACTCAGGAAGGCAAGAAAAGAGATATATATGCACTCGGTCCATATATATACATATAGGTAGGCAAGGCTCCCTCTCATTGAATCCTTGACTTAATACTTGAGACAGTACTCACATCTAGGTTGGAAGGAAGTGAGGGAGCTAATCTGAAGACTCTGGTTCCTGCCTACCACCCTGTGTGTAGAAAGCAGATGGGGAACACAGAGATACCTGCACACACGGACATTATTTAATAAAGACATTTATTGTAACACACAGACAAGCCCACCAGAGCACCTGAAGTCCCTAACTATTCTGTTCTGTGCTTCCCCAACGCACACTCGTCACTCAAAAACTATGACAGGGGAGAGAGGAAAGGGTGATGTCTAGGCTCTCTGTCCTTGGTACAGTCAAGCTCTCCCTCTCTGAATCCTTGCCCAGGTGCATTGCATTGAGACAGCACTAGCACCCAGATAGCAAGGATTAGAGAGGGGGAGCAGGGAAGAAGGCTTGGGCACCTGCTATGCTCGAAGCAGAGAAGGTTCCCTGTTACACAGATCTGTGTGGGAACAGGAATAAGAGTCTTGCATTGTGTATGTGTTGGGAGAGGGTGTCAATAACAAGTCCCATTTTGTGGCTCACACAAACTCAGCACATGCAGGAACACTAGGTGACAAAAAGTCAATTCTCCTACACATATTCTTTGAGGCAAGAACCAAGTCCATCTTGTGTGCTACCATATGCCCACTACCCTGGCAGCACAGTGTCAGCATTTACTAAGTGCTCAATACTCATGAAAGGGAGGTAGAGGGGAAAGAGAGGGAGGAGGAAGTGGTGACTCACAGGCACTTTGTCTGTCTACAGGCAGAAAAGGACCCCTCTGAGAGTCCTGGAATAGGTGCTGCACTGAGACAGCATGCACATCTAGGTGCCAAGGATATAAGGGCAAGCAGAGCAGCAGGTTGAGGATACGCACACAACACGCATTTGCACGGGGTACCCACGTCTGTGTGAGGGGGATAAAGAGCAGCCTGATTTCTGGCACCCTGAGCCCATGTATCCACAGGAAGTTGGATGACATAAGGATGTTTATTCTCCATGAGCCTAGTCTGCTAGACAGTAAGGTCAGCATCTCTAATAGGTTAGTCTACTGTGGCATTCCCAAACAGCAGGAACTGAGTAACTTTGTTAAAGGGATGAATAAATGAATGGACCAAAACTATGCACACACAAATGACTGACTGAAAGAATGAGGAAAGGAAAGAGAAGGGATGGACAGGCTGTGTCCTACACATAGGCAAGGCTCACAAGCTGGTATCCTTGCACAAGCCCATTGCCCTGCTAAGACAGCACTTGTGCCTAGGCTGCAACACTAGGAGAGGGCAAGCAAAAATCAAAATCCAGGCAGCTGCACACCACGCATGCATCTGAGTGTGTGTGGCAAGGAATTTCACACTCCTGCAGGCAAGTATAGATAATAAGAAGGCTCCTTCCTTTCAGCTTTGTACAGAAATGTTTCTACACTTACACGTGTGCACATGCATTCACAGTGCATGCATGTGTATTGATAAGAGAATGAGAATGCTCAATTCCTGACACACCAGCGTGTCTGCTGTCTAGGTCTAGGAAAGTCTAGGTACTTAACACCTCCACTAGATAGGAAGTCTTGTAGAGAGACACTGTCCGTTATTCAGCAGGGTACTCCCAGCACAGCTCATGGCACATCAAAAGTGATCAATAAACACAGGCTGCTTGAATTGTTCGGCAGAAGATTCACGACGACAGGGCTCACCCTCCTGTAATCCATGCACACAGGAGGTGTTTTGAGAATTCACAACTCCGATATGCAATGGGTATGGGAGAAGGAGCAGTTCATTCTTCTGCTGCACATGGGGAGGAGGGGGGCGGGGAGGAAGCGGGGGGAGAGAGGGGGGGAGGGAGAGAGAGTGAGTTTGTTGTGTGTTCACTTAGCCTCATGTGTTCACTGCTCACTGAATGTGTGGTTATGGAGGAGGTGGAGAGAGTAATGAAATGAGGACCTCCTTGCCACAGTCTGCACAGACTCAACATTGGGAACATACATGAGCAATGCAGGATCTCATTCTCTTCCACCATTCACCTGACAAGCTTATCGCTGTCCCTAGCATTTACACTAAATCAGTCATTCTCAAACTTAAGTGAACATCAGAATCAACTGGAAGCCTTGGTAAAGTACAGATTTCCATGGTTTATGACGTAGTAGGTCAGGGACAGGGCCCAAGAATTGGCATTCTGAACAAGTTCCCAGGTGATACAGATGTTGCTGGTCCAGGACCCACACTGAGAACCACAAGCACTACTCTAAATGTACCTTAAGGAAATGAAGAATGGGATATAGAGGGGTGATATAAAGACTCTATGCCTTTAAACATGGATGAAATTCCCTCTCTGAATTATTGTACAGGCAATGGACTGGAATAACATTTGTACCCAACTACCAAGAATGAAAGAGAGTGACAACCTGAACAGAAGACTCAAGCATCTTCAGATCTATAAGAGTCTTCAGATCTATTGTGTTTGTGTGTGTGTGTACAAAAGAAACAGCACTCCCTGGCTCATGGGTGATTTGCCTATGACCATACAAAGGTAAAGTGTCTTTTCTTCATATGCATATGTGAGATGAGTGACAAGTAGGGCCACTTTCCTTCAAGCTCTGGTTGCGTAAGGAGCAAGTAGAAAGCCTACTGCCTTGCACACCAGACATGAGTGAGAAGATGCTGTTAATGACACTCATTATCCTATGCACACTGTGGCTGCAGCTCTGTGTACAGAGGGGACACACCTTTTGTGGTTCTCTACCTGAGCAATGTTGGGGGGTTAGGGAGGGGATGATGGGAAGACTCATTCTCTGGCACATGCGTATGCATGAACAATGTGGGCGACGGAAGTTCCTTCTCTTAAACATACTCACTAGGCACGTGAGGATGAGTTTAGTGTCTTTCTTAGATACTTTGTCTCTCCATGTCTGGTGCATGATAGGAGCTCCCCCTCTGCTTGTTAAAGGCATGAATGAAGGATGGGGATTATGAACAGGTGTTCTTTGCTTTAGGCAGAAAAGGCTTAGCCTTGGAATGCTTGCCCGGGTGCACCGCATTGACACAGCACTTGCATCCAGGTACCAGGATTCAAGAGGGGGAGCAGAGCTGAAGGCCCAAGCAGTCACACAGACTACGCGTGTGCACATGTGTGTGTGCACACGCATGTGTTCACATGAGTTTACAGGGAAGGCTCACTGCATATAGTGTGTTCATATGTGACTGTACAAAAAAGTAATGAAAAGGGTCTCTCCCATACACAGCAGCAGCAAGAAGGAAAGTAGCAGTAAGATGACTTCCCTTATTTAATCTCTATTTATGGGAGAGCAAAAGAAGCTCACTGGCTTGCATGCTGGGAATGGGAGAGAGGAGAGCACGACAGGCTCCATCTCCTGCCGTTTCAGTATGTGGGGTTGTCTGCATGCAGGGCCGTGTGTCTGAGTGTGTCTAGGTGTACAAAGAGGGGGGACATTTGAGAATTTCACTCGAGCAGAACCTGAACATGCTTGTGCATGCAGACTGGGTAACAAGGAACATACAGATCGAGTTCATTCTTTTGAACAGTGGCCTATTCATCCAAAACATTCATGTATAGTGTGTTTATGAGCCCCTACCAGAATGTAGGGTAGCAACCTGTCCATTTTGATCTTTGTTATATCTTCGGTGATGAACATAATACCTGCTGTCTAGTAGACACTTGAACATCTGTGGACGGAAGGGAAAGGAAGAAGGAGAGTTGATGTGCAAAAGCTCTGTCCTTTTAAATGTAGACAAGGTTTCTTCCCTTGGAGTTCTTGAACAGGGACAGTGAGTCAAGGCTGGCACATAGGCTGAAAGAATGTGGGTGATGTACCAGGTCAGAGGGCCCACTCTGTGAGGACATGTCTCTGTATGTCTCTGTGTGCATAACCAAGTCGGCCACCTTCTCTTGCACACAGTGTATTTATGTGTGATTGTACTGAGGTTTACCAGATTCTCCAACAAGTAACTGAGTGACACCAGGTAGTGTATATGTGTGTGTGTGTGTGTGTGTGTGTGTGTGTGTGTGTGTGTTCGGAGGTGCTCAACAAGTCCCAATCTGCACCCCACCCACCCTCAGGACATGCAGGCATAATGAATGAGAAGGAGTCCATTCTCCTCCCTGGACTGTACACTCCATGAAGGTAGGGAAACAGATGTGACTCATTCTCTCGTGGGCCAACTGCCCAAGACAGCACCTGCAATAGAGTAGGTAGGTACTCAACAGATAGTCGTAGAAAGGATGGAAGGAGGAGGTAGAAGTGCTCTGTCCTATGGGAATATGACACTCCCTCTTGCAGAATCCTTCCCTGGGTGCATTGCATTCAAAAAGCACTCTTACCCAGGGACAAAGGATTAGAGAGGAAGAGCAGAGCAGAAGGCTGAGGCACCTGCACCCTGCATGTATATCTCTGTGTATACTTCACTTTCATAGTCCGATCCCTGCAAAGTATCTCTGTGTGCATTAGCTAAGACAGATGCCTCTCCCCAGGGATAGCATATGTATTCATCCCCATGCACAAGGCCACATGGACATGCTCTCTCAGACAACACCTTGGACTAGAATAAAAGATGCGAGTGGCATCTTTTTCAGATCACACTTGAGGGTCTGCATGTGCTGGATGTATTTGGGGCCTAGCCAGGAGGCTGGGGCAAACTGTGTATGTACATGCACATGTTGGAAGATGGTACAGAAAATGGGGATACTTTATTTCCTTCTGTTCCTCTGGTAAACTATAAGCTTGTTGAGAGCAAAGACTGGCTGTGCAAGTCTCATCATCCAATGTGTGTTTCCCCCTTACAGTATCTGACACTTAGTAAGCTGGGAGTAAACAGAAAGAGGTGCAAGCTTGTCCAGGGCAATGATGAAGTTCATTCTCCCACAGGTGCCCTCTACAGAGCCCAGGGACCTTAGCTGTCTTATTTACCATTGTATCTCCACCACCCAGTGCAGGATCTGGCACCTCACCACAAACACGAACATGTGAAAGAAGGGGACAGGTTGTTGGTCCTTCTACATGCAGACAAGGCTCAACCTCTTTGAATCCTTGAATAGGTGTGTTGCATTGAAATAGCACTCACACCTAGGTTCCAAGGATTCGAGAGGGGAAGCAGACAAGAAGGCTCTGGCACCTGCCCTTCATGTGTGTTTGTATGTATGCATGTATAGCTACAACCAAGTCTCACTCTCATGTATATACAGTGTTATTTACTAGGGACTGTACACAAAGGCAGAGAATCTTTTCTCCTGCAGAGTTCCATGTGAGATCAGAGAAGATTCATGTTTTGTGTATGTTTATGGGTGACAGTGGTAATGAGAAGTCCACTTTGTGGCCCACCCACTCTCAGGGCATGTAGGTATAATGCCTTATGAGGAATTCCATTCTTCTTCCTCAACTGTAGCTCCACGAGGGTAGGGACCAGGTATGTCTTGTTAGCAACTGTATGCTCATTGTCCAACTTAGTATCCAGGAAGGCAGAGGCCAAGTCTGTACAGAAAAGGTAGTCAATAAATACTTGTGGAGTAGATGATAGGAGGATAGAAAGGCACTCCATCCTACATGAAGATGAAGCTCTCGCTCTCAGAATCCTTGCCCAGGTGCATTGCATTCAGACAGCACTCTCACCCAGGTAGCAAGGATTAGAGAGGGGGAGCAGAGCACAAAGCCCTGCCAGGGTTCAGCGAGAGGGCTCGTTCTTCTTCACACAAGGTACTTACTTGTGATGATACAGAAGTAAAGAGAACAGTTCTTGAGCTTTGCATTAAAGATGTCTAGTTGAACACATATTTTGTCTGTTCTCTCAGATAACAACAAAAGAGTATAAACCTACAAAGACAAAGAGACTGGGAGGAGAGAGAAGTGTGAGAGGGAGGAAAGAGAGAATGAATGTAACACCAAAGCTCATGACCCCGCAAATGCTTTGTGTGGCTATGCAACAAGAGGGCAATACAGTTTAGCACAGTTGTTCAACATGCACCAGAATCACCTGAGGACCTGGGTAATATACAGGTTACAGAAGGTTCTGATTTGGTAGGTCTGGGGTGAGACCCAAGAAATTGCATTTCTTGTCTCAGGTGACGCTGATGCTACTGGTCCAGGGACTACACTGGGAGAATCACTAATGTAGTGGGAAAACCATGCACTGTGGTATCTACGAACCTTGGCACACTCTACCACATATTAGCTTAGAGAATCGACCTGATTTTCCCAAGGTAAAGTTAAACACTTTTGAATAATGAGGGCAATTTAAAGCCTACCTCTTAAATGGTGTCAAGAAAATGAAATAAAGTATAGTACCTGGCACACAGCTGTCACTACTTTTACCTCTTACTCTCTATTTTAATGTACATATGTGTTTGAATGAATGTGCATTTTTTTTTTTTTTTTTTTTTTTTTGAGACGGAGTTTCGCTCTTGTTATCCAGGCTGGAGCGCAATGGCGCGATCTCGGCTCACCGCAATCTCCGCCTCCTGGGTTCAGGCAATTCTCCTGCCTCAGCCTCCTGAGTAGCTGGGATTACAGGCACGCGCCACCGTGCCCAGCTAATTTTTTGTATTAGTAGAGACGGGGTTTCACCATGTTGACCAGGATGGTCTCGATCTCTTGACCTCGTGATCCACCCGCCTCGGCCTCCCAAAGTGCTGGGATTACAGGCTTGAGCCACCGCGCCCGGCCAATGAATGTGCATTTTTAAGGGGGATGGTGAAACTCCTGCATGCAAGGGACATGTGAGAGAGAAGAGGTCTGAATATCTGTGACTGTGAGTACCTGCCAAGGGGGATAAACAGATTCATCCTCTTGAATTCCTCATGTGTGGGTTGATGAGGTTCTCCTTCAATCCCCCTAGGTCAATAAAGTTCATGCCCCTTCACATAACGGATATGATGGAAAACATCAGAAGTTTCACTCTTTGACTGTGTGTGTGTGTGTGTGTGTGTGTGTGTGTGTGTGTGTGTCTGTGTGTGTGTGTGAGAGAGAGAGAGAGAGAGAGAGAGAAAATGAGTAAAGATGGGGGCATCTGGCCCTGTGAGTATAAAACAAAAAGAGAGACAGAGAGAGATAAGACCATCTGGCCCTGTGAGTATAAAACAAAAATGCTCCTGTCTCTCCTGTCCCTGTATGCTCACATGTCTGTGTATGCCGGGCACCCACCCTTGCATGCTCATTCTCCTGTCTGCCTTGCTTGTGCACATGTGCATATATGAGCATTTGTGTATCTGTGTATGTGGGAGAAAGCATTAACAAGCAAGTGCCTCTTCATTCCACGCTGCTTAAGGGAAGAATGCCGAGACAGCTCACTGCCCTTTCTGGGAGGACAAAGAGAGCAGAGTTAGGGCAGGAAGGACCCATCCACCACATACCTGATCAGTGGGACTGTGTGTATATAGGTCTACATCACCAGATGTCTATCCATCCTGGGTGACAAGGTGGGGTGCTTGGGGAGTGGAAAGTAAAGTAAATTCATTCTCCATTATCCCCAGCATGTGTGCACACCTACACGGTGGGTACAAATGAGCTTTATCCTCCTATATGTGCTAGCTAGGCAGTACACTCAGGGGACCGTGGCTGTCCTGTTCTCTTCTGGCTCCCTACAGGAAGTAAACAATACTGGCAGGCAGCAGGAGAGGAAGGCGATGTACAGGGACTCTGTCCCTCCATCTGCAGATAAGGCTCACCGCATCTGAATCCTTGCCAAGGTGCACTGCATGTAGATAGCACTAGCACCAGTATCAAGGATTAAAAAGAAGGAGCAAATGAGAAGGTTCAGGCACCTGCACCCCAAGGATAGCATGGCAGGAAGGAAAGAAAAAGCTCCCCTTTTCCAGCCCCTTGAACACATGAAGGCAGGCTGAATGCGAATGAAGAACTGTGTTCTCTGGTACAAGCTCACCCCACAGTAAACCCAGGGTCCCTGATGCTCTTCCCACTATTGGATCCCCAAATCCAAGAGGCATTCAAAAAGCTCTCTGAAAGGAACTAGGAGAGGTGACAAGCACTCTCTGCTCTCTGCATAACATACCATCTGTGAGTCCTTGCCCAGGTGTACTGCACTGGGACAGCATTTGCATCCGGATGCTACAGATGAAAGAGGCAGTGTCAGCGTATGTACCCAAATCACATGTTACAAAGAGGGAAGAAAGGGCTCAGTCTTCCACTCCTCTATCTCTCACACTTCACATGTAATGTATCAGTAAACTCAACTGGCTGTAACTATAAAATATATCCACATCTGACCACTTTTTACTACCTTCACCATGACCACCCAGATGCAGGCCTCCATCCATGTCTCAACTGAATTATTTCAATGGCCTCCAAATTGGTCTCCCAGTTTCTTCACTTTCTCCTTTTATTTGCCACACACTAGTCAGAACCATATTTGTGAAGCAAAGACCCAGAAAACTGTAATCCTGATTTTGAATTAGGAGTATAATTGAATCATGATGTATTTATCTAGAAACAAGAAAACACAACAACAAAACTTTTTTCTGTTCTTATCATTGGAAAAGCCTAAATACAGTGACCAATCCAGAGGCAAATACGGTCTTTGAATATCATGTCTAACTAAAAGAAGCCAGGGCTTCTTGAAGACATGGCAGATTCCAGACCTGGGGAAGGTATCTGCAATGAGCTTTGTACAATTTTTCATATCTGAAAGCAGAGAAGCTATCAGATAACCATGGAAGCCATGTCAAAAGGCCTGAGGAATCAATTTAAAGAAGCTCCTACTGGCTAAAGATGGGGCATTGGAGCTTCAGTGAAGAACTGCAATGGATTAAAAGTCCAAATATATTTAAATCTATGAGTTTATTATAACAGTTTTTTAAAGTCCTCTTTAGAGTAAGTTAGTGAACCAACTCATTATTCTGAGTACTGTTAAATAAAGAGAATCAAACATTTATCCTCTTTCCTATAAAGACTGCAACACTAGGTGATCAAATAGCAGATGAAGGGAAGTTTTTCTTTATAGAAGTATTCCAGCTAATAAACAAGAGAGAATAACGGGATTAGAATATCATCATTTTGGAACCCCTAATGAAATAATGGCTCTATGAATTGAGGCATCTGTGGCAACTAACAATCACAGAAAGATGACCATCAGTCATTGTGTGCCTCTTAATGGAAGCAGTTCTGCTCCCCCTTCCTCAAAATTAAGGCTGAATTTGATCAGGCTTCCAGATGCAACTATCAATTTACAGGAAGTACAAACAAGGAAAAGGAAAATGTAAACTATATCACAGGGATCTGATCACAAAATTCCAGAGTATGGAAAACTGTGTAGGATGAATGGCCCACTTTCTTCCAACAAATAAATTATAAGAAAAGGAAAAAAAATGTAGATGGAAGGGAAAGATATAATTCAAAGGGACTTAAGATACATATCAACCAAATGCAATGCATGGACCTTACCTGGATCCTAATTTATGATATTTCTGAGACAAGCGGAAGTGTGAACAATAGATATGTGATGATATTAAGAAATTATTCGTCATTCTTTTTTTGAGACGAAGTCTTGCTCTTGTTGCCCAGACTGGAGTGCAATGGCACCATTTCAGCTCACTGCAACCTCTGCCTCCCAGGTTGAAGCGATTCTCTTACCTCAGCCTCCTGAGTAGCTGGGATTACAGACTATACATCATGCCCCATGTATAGGAGTCCTGAGAAGGTTCTCTCTCCTTCTCTAGTACCCTGCCACCACACTCAACTAATTTTTGTATTTTTAGTAGAGACGGGGTTTCATCATGTTGGCCAGACTGGTCTCGAACTCCTGACCTCAGGTGATCCATCTGCCTCAGCCTCCCAAAGTGCTGGGATTACAGGTGTGAACCACCATGCTCAGCTGGTAATTATTTTTAGCTGTGATAATGGTATGATTTTTTTTTAAAGAGGCCTTACATTTTAGAGACACATACTAATCATCAGCTTTCCCTCTTTTCCATTGTATCTTACTACTTCCCAGCCCTATGCTTCTGCCACAATGGCTCTTTGTTGTTCCTAGAACACAGTAGCCCTTTCCTGACTACCCTATTTGATTCTGAAACTCTTCTACCACCATCTCTGCTGTAACTGCCCCCACCCACCCTTGTCCCCTTTTCCTGCCTTATTATTCTCCAAAGCACTTATCACCAATTGACACACTATATATTTTTCTTACTTATTTGTTCACTGCCTGCCTCCCCCAACTAGGGCAGAGATTCTTCTCTTGTGATCACTGTTGTATCCCTGGTGCATAGGGGAGTACCCAACACATAGTAGATGTTCAATAAATATTTGCTGAATTAATGAGTGGATAACCAGATGAATAAGCTGCAAATCCTGGGTTTGGGGAGATAACAGAGAAAACTCACACTCTGACTCATAGCTACAAAAGTGTCTAAGAAGGGAGATCTTCATACATACTGTCTTGTGCAAATAAGTGTGCATATGGAAAGGCATGGCATAGTGAGTGGATTCTACTTCCTGAACCCTAAATATGTGTGTATATTGCACCCTTGCATATGGTTATGGTATAGACACAATTTTCCTCACAAACTGAGTTTGTGAGCATTAGCTAGAAGGCTCCCTTTTCACCATGCCCCATGTATAGGAGTCCTGAGAAGGTTCTCTCTCCATCTCTAGGTGCTGGCAAGACAGAACCAGGTCAAAAAGACTCCCCTTCCTTGTGGGCTGTCCCTTCCTTGTAGGCTATCCCTGAGTATGAGGGGCTGGACCATGTACAAGAGAAAGCTAAGAGAAGTCTCCCTCTCTTGCAGGATCTGTGTAAGACTGAGATGGGAGAAACGACACGGCTGAGAGTCATTCTCCTTCCCACCACCTGGGTGCCTGTTTCTCTTTGGATGAAGGGATGTGTATGTGTATGTGCACATGCACAAGAGAGCAAGGAAAGCTGAGGCTCACCATCCTGCAAACCCTGCATGTGGGAGGGGTTTTCAGAAAGCTCACCCTCCACCATGCAAGGGATGTGAGAGAGGGAGCAGGGAAGGGCTCACTCTCTTGGCATGATGTATGGGTATGCTCTAGGAAACAAGAGGCACCATCCTGGGGGTGCAAGTGGGCAGCAAGATAGCCACAGGAGGAGTGCTGATGAGTGAACCAGGAGTGCTGGCCACAGAAGCAGGACAGTCATCCAGATGGGATGGTTGGTAACAGTGTACCCCACACACAGGGCACATGAGAAAGGGCTACATCCCTTTAGTGTACCTGTCCATGTGCTCATGCCTATGCACTGGAGAGGGAAGAGAAGGCTCGCTCTTCTGCAAGCCTTGGGTGTGGGAGGGTAATTAAGATGCCAACGGTCCTACACTCAAGGCATGGAGGAGAGAAAGCAAGTCGGGAGGTTTGCTCTCCTGTACACTGTATGTACGTGTGTCCCAGATGCCTTGGACTTCTATGATTGTGCCCCAGACATGCTGTAATGAGAAGGTGTGTTTGTGTACATTCACATATGTACCTTCAGAAATGTTCACTATCAACAACATATTTGTTTTCCTTCCTTCTTTCTTTTCCTTTATTTTTATTCCTAACACCAGTATAGTATTTACATTTGCAGAGTACTGTTTTAAGTGCTTTTCACATATAGCTCATTTATTCTCATAAAATATCCATGAGGTGGTAATCATTATCCCTGTTTTACAGATGGAATAACACCAGACCACACATACAAGAACAGATGGTAAGAAAGCTTAGAATCTGGCATGCAGGTCATTAGAAAGAGGACTCAACAAAGAAGGCTCAAGTCCTCAGCCACCAACCACTTTGTGTTCACACACACACACACACACACGAGAGAGAGAGAGACAGAGAGAGACAGACAGACAGGCAGAGAGAGAGACAGAGAGAGAGGCACGAGATAGAGAGAGAGAGTTGCACTTATCAGCCCAGGGAAAAGCTAGGCTAGGGTGGAAATAATAGAGGAAGTGAGAAGTATAAGAAGTGGCTGTGTGGTCAGATTAGGCATGGATTTTGAAAGTAGAGCCAACAAGACTTGATAACGGTTTGTATTTGGAGAATGGAGGGAAAAAAGTGTCAAAGATGAATTCAAAACCTTTAGTGTATTTAAACTCTCCATATTCCTGGCCTATGCAATTGGGTAATGATGTTTGCTGAGTTGGAGAACACGGAAGGAGGAGTAGGGCTTTTGGAGAGAGGAGGAGGAAAACCAGAACCTCAGCTTTGGATGGGTTAAAGTTTTGACATACTTATTAGACATCCAGGGGCAGATGTCCGGTACATAGACATCCAGGGGCAGATGCCAGTTGGACACAGGCATCTGGAATTCAGAAGAGAAGTCCTGACTGGAAATATAAACACAGAAATCATCCAATTAAATGGTACTTAGAGATGCAAGACAAGATGAGAACAGCTGAGGACTAATGAGAAGAAAAAGAAAAGCCCAAAGACTAAGGCCTATATATCTTTAATACTTAGAATTCAGGAAGAGGAGGAGAAACCAGCAAGAGACTGAGAAACAGAGGCTTGTGAGGTAAGAAGACAACCTCATGAGTGTGGAATCCTGGAAATTAGGCAGAGTCTTCAAGGCAGAGGAAGTGATTAACTGTGTGCTGATCTGTCAAGTATGATGACAACATTGCCTAGTAAATTGGGGAGATGTGAAAGACACTGGGGACGTTGACCAGGGTCATTTGTTTAGGTTACAGTTTTACATGGAGAGTGTTTAAGAGTGGATGGAAGAACTAGAAGTGGAGATGAAATAGAGTCAGCTCCTTCAAAGAGGTTTTTTTTTTTTTTTTTCCTGTAAAGAGGAACAGAAAAATGAGTAGAAACCAGAGGAACTTTTTGGGTAGAGAAGGTAGTGCTTTTTAATTTTTAAAATTATTTTTAGATGGGAAATGTGGTAGCACATTTAAATATGGGTACAAACACTCCAGAATACAGAAAACAGTTGATGATGCAGTAAGGAGAGGGGGATCAATTGCAGGAGCAGTGTCACTGAATAGGTGACAGGGGTTGGAATCTAGTACACAAATGGAGGAACTGGTCCTGGCTACACGTGCCAGTAATTTATCTACCATAATGGGGAGGAGCTCACATTTAGGGACATGTGCAGGTAATGGAGGAGAGGTCAGGGGAACTTTGGAGGGTCCCTTCTGATGGCTTCCATTTTCTCAGGGAAGGAGAAAGCAAAGTCAGCAACTGAGAGTGAGGAGGAAGGAAGGGAGGTGACACTGCAGATCTGAGGACAGGAAAAGATTATGAAACAGTCATCCAAGGCAGTACTGCCCAAACATTTTCAAACAGTGGGACCAAGCAGCTTAGGTGTGAGTTTTCTTCTATTGAGAATGAGTTGCTCCAGGCAAAGCATGTGGATTAAGGAAGTTTATTACGTGTTACTCTCAATACATGCATCGCCTCCTTCAGTGCTTATTATAAACCTATATGGTTGGCACAATTAGTTACCCCATTTACATATTGTGAAAATTGAGACACAAGATAAGTAACTTGTCTAGGATTGCAAAGCTAGTTACAGATCAAGCCAGGAATTCTACCACAGGTAATCTGACTGTCAAGACAGTGGGCCTAACCAGTGAACCCTAAAGTTGTGTGTACCCACATGTGTATGAGAACTGAAAATGATAAGGACCAACTTTCTGGCACATCCTGGGCACACATATGTGGGAAGAGGAAGGAAAAGAAAGAGAGAAAGAGTGAGGATGGAGAATAAAGAGGCTCAAGCTCCTGTCATAAATGTGTGTAGGGGCATGCACAGAAAAGGAGTAATAAGGCAGCTGACACTGTGGCCCAGCCAGTGTGTGCACTGGGAGGTTGTAATAACCTCCCAATTGGCAGGTCAGTTTTATTTTAAGTTAAGCCATGTGTGGGGTAAGAGAGTGGCAGCAATAGAAGGCTCACAGTCCTGTGATGCTGGATGCAATGGGGCAGTTCATGTGTCTCCCTTACATGCATACCATGCATGTGTGCACATGAGAGAAAGATAAAAGCAGGATTAGAGACAGAGGCTGCAAGCAGGAGGGGGATGGGGAAACCCACAGTCCAACAGGTTTGGGGAAGCATATTTAAAATAAAAAGCTCACTGTAGTCCTGCATGGTCAAGGTGGGATGGGACAGCTTGAGAAGCCTGTACCCCTGTATGGGGCAGGAGAGCTGGGGTAGTGGAGAGCAGAGGCAGAGACAGGGTAGATATAGGAAGAATGTTCACTGATGAATCCTAGTAAACTTTTTAAATATCATAAATTTCATACCATTTTACCAATGTAAATAATTATCATTTAAACAATGCTCCACAACCTTTAAAACAACTAAAAACAAACAAGGGGCTTTTAGTGTACAGACTAAGAAAGAAAATGTATTCATTGTAGCATAATTCTCATATTCTATTCCTCAGGTATCAGCTGCCTGACAACACTAACTATAGTGAAAAGAGCCAAATATGTGTTCACCTTGACACTTTTTCTTTCATCTTTAAACTTGCTGGCCAACAGAGTATAGCTTAGAAGCTGCCCACCATCCTTAACGGATCAACTGCCATTTCTGATCTTATTTTTCCCCTAAGCTAAAACAGGCAGATTATTTTTTTTAATTCCTCAACATATCTACCATACAAAGCAAACAGTAACAGGCTGAAGGATTCTCCTCCCTCATGGTGTACATGCGTGTGTACACACATGAAGGTACATGTGCCTGTAGTCAGAGCCAGTATTTTTTAAGTCCACTATCCTTCAAACCCTTCAACTCAGAAAGTTAAAAAAAAAAAAAAACAACAAAACAAAAAGCAAAGTCCACTCTCTAATAATGCACGCTTGTGGGAAGGGCACTAAGAAGGCCTGCTGGGTTTAAGAGGCAGGGCACAGCTCAGAAAGCTTGCACATCTGTAAACCTCATGAGTGGGAGGGAACCGAGACAGCTCACACCCCAATGTGTGAGGCATGTGAGACAAACAGGTAAGGAGTCACCTCCTCTCTCCCTCAGAGAGGATGTACACAGATATAGGCCTATCTTCTTGTATTCCTGTGTGCATCATCTGTGTTGGGGATGGGGAGGGTGTCACCATAATAAAGCTCACTTTTGACCACAAGGTCTGTAAGAAAGGCACTAAGCAATCTTGGCCCTGGATGCTGGGTGAAAAAAAAGGGGCACACAGCCTATGCGGGGTGGCACTAGAAAGTTCACTCTCCTGTAAGCTGTGTTTATGAGTGTGGAATTGAAAAAGCTGACATGCCACCATTCAAGGTAAATGGGATGATGAACAAATCAGATGTCTCAGACTGTGTGTGTGAGGGTGTGTCTGTGTGTGTGTGTGTAAGGCTCAAGCCAGCAAACCCTGTGCAGTGATATGCATGTATGAAGGAGGAAAATAATAAGAAAGCAAGACAGCTCGCTCTCTGGCAGACCCCACAGCTAGGAGTGGGATCAGGAAAGCTCTCTCTCCTACAGTCAAGGCATACAGATGGATAATGGGATCAGCAGGTTCTTCTTTCTGACACTCTGAGTGTGAGAGGGAGGAAAGGAGAGAGGGAGGGAGGGAAGTGGAGAAGGCACATTAAGGTTCACTTGCCTGTAAACTTAAAGCGTGGGAGGGGGATTGTAAAAATCCACCCTCTGACACTTTGGGTCCGAGAAGTACCAAGCAGGTTAGAAAGCAGGCGTGCTGCAGGTCTGAGGTAGAAGGCTTGTTTATCTGCATTTTGTGTCAATCTGCTCAAAAGGAGGCTCACTCTGCAGCACTACATCTATGTGGGTGCCCAAGAAATGGCAGGAGCAGAGGGGGTGGTGAGACAGTAAGTGAGAAGGGTCCAGTGACTACACCCCATAAATATATATTCCTGCACATGTATAAGCAGGAATACACAAGCAGCAAATGTGGCTCAGGCCCCCACACACCTCCTACACTTCTGTCATTTGAGCAATACAGTGCATTCTCAGTTTTGGAATGCCTGGTTCTGCCATTAACAGCTGTGCCTAATCTCCCCACTGCATTTCATCATCTGTAAACTGGGGAGGGCAGGGAGTCCCTGATTCTTAGGGTTGTTGCAAAGATTAACTAGGACACTATGACGAGTGCCAAGCTCAGTGTCTGGACGCTGCGAGTGCCAAATGTTAACTATCATTGTTAGTATCAGCAACAGGAAAATGGGCCTCTCTTGGGAAATGTCACTCAAAGATCCCCATGAGTGTCCCTGACTCCAGCTGTTTAGCTTCTCCCTTATCTGGGGCCAGAAAGGAACTGATAAAGAGTAGTGAGTTCCAGACTTTATGTTCAACAACTTGGGGCTAAGGGCAAAAGAAAGAGAGAACTAGGGAGACAGACACAGATGGGATCTTCAACAAAAAAATGTTTATCATTGGCCAGGCATAGTGTCTCATGCCTGTAATCCCAGCACTTTGGGAGGCTGAGGCAAGATGATCACTTGAGCTAGGAGTTCGAGTCCAGCCTGGGCAACATAGTGAGACCCCTGTCTCTACAAAAAAAAAAATAATAATTAGCTGGGCATGGTAGCACATGTCTGTAGTGTCAGCTACTCAGGAGGCTGAAGTAGGAGGATGACCTGGGCCCAGGAGTTCAAGGCTACAGTGAGCTATGATTGCACCACTGCACTCCAGCCTGGGCAACAGAGTGAGACCCTGTCTCAAAAAAAGAGTTTATTATTATTATTTGGAAGTAAAGGAGAAGACAACAAAATGGATTGAAAACTGGGAAGGCCGTATGTATGAGTTCTGGAGGTGAGGAGGCATTGAGGTAAGGTGTGGAGGGTGGGGACTTACAACATGGACAAGTGGGAGGCAAGATAATAAAGGTAAGACTTTGAAATCTCTGGTGGAAACACTGTTGATCAGCAGAATGAGCTAGATAAATAAATAACTCCTGTAAAATCCTGAGATAACGGCATAATCAATTACTTCTGGAGTCAGAAAAACCTTAAAAGGGAGACACGCATTTGGGGCTTGATAGGAATAATGTCATTGCTGTCCTCAAGGAGCTTAAAGGGTCTACATCAAGTAAGAGTCCTATGAAAAGTTCTCTGAGATACATCTTAACTCCGACACTTTATGATACAATAAGGACAGAATTAGGCCAGATAAAATGAAATGCTGAACTAGTGATACAAGGCAGTAGATGCAAAACGCAAGAATTTAGAGAGGGGGAGGCACTGCTAAAGATCAGATGGGTTGGAGTGAAGAGTGACTGAAGGGAATGGGAAACACCAACACAGATCAGGAGGAAGAGGAGGTAGAGAAAGGTATTTCAGAAGCTAAGGAGGAGAATATGTAAAGTTACTACCTAAGGAGGACACAAAGAAACCAGTTTGGCTGGAGTGGAGAGTTCTGCCAGAGAGAAGAGGGTGAATAAGGTCAGGGCCATGCTGTGGTCCTTAAATGCTGCAAAAATAATAATGAGGTGGACTATCAGTGCAGTGAGCAAACTTTTAGGGGAGGGAATTTTAGGTGGCTCACCAATGTTATTCCTTTTAATGTGTCCATTTGACTGTGAAGAGGAATAAACTAAAACTAAACCTGACTCATGTTTGCATATTGCTTGCAATGAAGCTACATGTTTTAATATTTAAAATGAGCTGATTTAAAAGAAGATAACAAGTCCAGATGGACATGAAGACTGTGAAGACAGTATGAAAATGCAAATGATGGGGCTCACTGCTGCAAAATAGAGCTACAGGCAATGGGCAGTTACCAGAGTTTTATAAGTTGGAGAGTAAAATGCTTCTTCAGGAAGTTTAGTCTAGCAGCAAGTGGAAATATGGATTTGCACCAGGGAGATCAATTTAAAAGCTCAGCTCTCACAACCAACAGATGAGAGAGTTCAGGAGGGCCTGAACCAGGCTGAGTAGAGGTGAGAACAGAAAGGAAGTGATGGGGTGTGGAGTGAGGAGTGATTCAATAGATTTCAAGAGCAGAAACTGGCAACTCATCCTATGTGGTGTTTTATGAAGATGAATCTTACACAATCTTCAGCACAAGGGTTGAATGAGGATGACAG
Source organism: Aotus nancymaae (assembly GCF_030222135.1). Lineage (NCBI taxonomy): Eukaryota > Metazoa > Chordata > Mammalia > Primates > Aotidae > Aotus > Aotus nancymaae. Next base: position 9,503,338 of record NW_026988472.1, read on the forward strand.
CTGAGCCAACAGATGAGATAAACACAAGGGACACTTTGAACAATCTACAGAACTTGAGTAATCAAGCTTGGGCATGATTATGTCAGAAAATGCCAAGGATTCCAGCATTAACAGAGAGACAGATAATGACTTAGGCCAAGATTTAGGTATCTGGAGTCTTAGCACCCTTCACTGAAATGGTCACACTGTATTGCAAAGCACTAAACAACAGAATGCCATATGCTACATGGATAACAAGGCATTTATTTTGCTACTCTTCAGCCTGGGCAAGCTACCTATCCTGTGCCGGTGCTCCTAATATGAAACACTCATATTTCCCTCATTTCCCAACCCCTCCAGCTCTAAAGCCAGTACATAACACATGATAAAACTGGCAGCTGAGTGAATTTTATTTTATTGCTCAAGGGAAATTTAAACAAAAATGACAACTTGGAAGGACTTTACTCATGAGCTCAGGTCTTCTGTAAAAATAGACACAGTTACACTATTCATCTGGTACATAAACTTATTACGTCTTACCACTTGGTGGATTGGCAGAATGAATAGATTCATTATCTCTTCACTGATGCTTTTCTTAGGAGCTGTCAAGCCCTTCCACTCTACATTTCCTCCAAGAACCCATTCTAAGAATGTCTCTGCTATGACTTGCTCACATAGCACTTAGACACATCCTGCCTTGCATTCCAGTTACTTGCACTGTGCTTTATGTCTCCCCAAGGGAAGAGACTGACTTCACCCTTGCTCTGAGGCCTCAGATACAAGGTAGAAACTCTGTAACTATTTGTGAAAGAATTCTGTTTGCTCACTTGAGTACAGCTGCTCCCTTTCTCTTTGAAGTATTACCATTTCACGGGCCCAAAAATGTCTTATCAGCAGCTATTCAAATTACTTCCTCTCTGCCATTATTGTGCAAGAATACATGGATAAAATGACTTACTAACTCAGGAACATTTCAGGGTGTGTCAGGTTTAGAGACACACGCTCCATCCTTCAGTCACTGTTCTGTCCAACCACCCACCCAAGGTGTGGTGACTACTAGAATGACAAATGCCACCTACATCTTACTCTGTAATTGTAAACTGTAAGCTTAGGAATAAGTCTTGATCTGAATTTAGGTCCAGGAGACAAGATATATTAAATTGAAGGTTATCTTTATTCTCTCAATGTGCTAAAGAAAAAAAACAAATTAGACAATCTGGGGAACCGGATTCTAGTTCCAACCCCATTTCACTGACTTGAGCTGAGCCTTCAGAGCGAGACACTAATGCTTCTGCATCTTAGTTGCATCATACCAAAGTTGATGTGAACAAATATTTGTTTGGAGGGGTAAAAAGCCTGCTGAAACTTAGTGGAAGAATTCACCCAATCATGTTTAACTGCTGTGACCTGCTGTATATCTTTTAAGAAAATACGCATAAACTTCTATCTTATGCTGTCCCTAGGGTTTATGCAGCAGAACAGAGTCATGGATAAGATGCTTCCAGGAATATCTACCCTCTTGGAATGGAGCACAAGACTGAACAGGAGTGTATCAAATTCTGTACTATTGTAGGTTGTGTTATAATTAGATTCTAACTTTGCAAGGCAAAGGGGCTTAATATACACTAGACTCTAATACAGCTAAAAGGATTTTTAACTTCCTATTCTCAATTTCTTCTTTGGCATCTGACATATAAGGTGACTCCCTAATTCCTGAAATGCCCTCATTTCAGCTTACATTATATGGTACAATATTGCAGTTCTCCTACTACCTCTCTGATCCTTCCTTCTTTTCAATATTTGTTGTCACCTCTTCCTTCCTCAAGGTTCCTACTGTGTCCAGCCCCCCACTACCACTCTACCTTGCCCCACCATACATCTGTTTAATCACCTTTCTCTGAATTCTATTATGGGTTACAGACATCATTATTCTCAAACTTCCAAATTCTAAAAATCTATTCCTGCTCTCCCATTCAAGCCATAGCATATTTTAAATAATTACCACCAAATAAAAAGTTTGACACTTGAAAAACACACCTAAAGCTAAACTCATTACTGCTCCCCAAAGTAGATTTCTTTCTCTGCAAATTCTCTGCAGTCACAATTGCTATTTTGATGTCACCTACTTAGAATGTTGATTCTCTTTTGCTCCCTCCTCTTTTAACCCCTGTATTTAATTTGTTACCAGGTCCAAACTTTGCTTGCAATATTTTGTATTTATTCCTTTACTTTCTATCCCCATTTTTCTCACTGATATCCTGGCCTTTTCCTTAGGTTATTACTCTCTAAGGCCATTCCCTGCTGTTGGCCACATTCCATCTCTAACTCCCCTGACCTGCCTACCAGCTGCCCCACAGATCTCTTCTCAAGTCAAGCCAATTTCCTCACGGTCAGCCTCTGCACCCACCTCTAACCAGACTTGTGTTACTGGGTGAGACTGAGTTGCCATCCTTCCTTTCTACATGCCCAAATATTAACTGTCTTTAAAGGCTAGCTCAAGTCTCACTTCTTTCATATTTTCCCTTTCCTAAACTCCCTTAGGACAATGCCACTCACTACTTTATTGTATTCTCATTCTCTACCTCTCCCCATTGCTTCCTGAATAATAAGCACAAGGGAAGAAAGAGTCAAGCAAATTTACTCAGATCCTCCTTCACAGTGCTAGATACACAATAGTTGCTCAAGAAATGCTTTTGGATTACATGACAATTACCATTCAAACTACATTCTTTATTTTAAAACCTCTGCGCTTATTTCTCTCCCTAGTGATTACATGTTGAATCCGAGCCCATTAGAGTCAGGACACTCTGGACCCCTCCTCCCCACTCCTGTCCTGGCTTTGGAATTTAGCACATGAAAAACACATATCACAGGATACTAAAAGTCCACAATTTTAGAACTTTAGTAACAAAGGACCACAAAATCCAGATAGATACTTCCCTTATATGTGGAAAAAATGTTTCTTTCCCCTTGCATTCAGATTTAAACAAAGCCCTTAAATTAAAAAGCAAGGACAACCGGAAACCCTTCCTCTCCAGGTCTCTTGAGAGATGCTGCTCTGAGGCTGACCTTGGTGGTGGAGAAGGTGGGTGTGGGGAGGAAACCTGAAACGTCTAGAATCCACAGCTCAAGTCAAGGAAAAAAAGAGACCCAAATCCACTGGGGCCAGCACATCTCTGTCTAACGCCAGAAATTCACAGGAGCCTCACTTCCTAACTAGTCCTGCTGCATTATTAAATCTGTTTAAACTCTTATATTCCTTAACCCATCACCCAGCCACCAAATAACAAGTCCTCCCTAGTTACCTCAAGGAAAGACAGCACACCAGTCACATACCCTACTGTACTCTGCCTAACAGAAACTACAACAGTTAGATTTTTGTGAGTCAGCAGAACTTTATAAACTACTTTATAAACCAAGGAAAAATTACAGCTCTACATATATGCAAACCTTTATCATTGCAGTATATCCCTTAATTAATCAAATGGGTAAGCAAATTACTTGCATTAAAAGCAACATAAAAAAGTTTTTGGCTTGCCTTAAGGTTAATAGAGCATTAAGAAATTATTGCTAGGGGGAAGAAAATGAAGAAAACAACATGCAGAACACTCAGCATATTGTCCTAACGAAGTGTTAGTTAAGCTGCAATAGACTTTAGCAGTGTAATCATTTTTCTCCTTGACATAAACCTAAGTACAATATTTAAGTATTTCTTCTCTTCTTCCTTTTTTATTCCTAAACTTTGGTTTGGAGATTCTGCAAGTGATGCACCTGGACAGTCGTTGGGAATTTTAACAGGGGTAATGATAAAAATGTTAACCCTACAAACCACATAGGGCCTTTAAGGAGAAAACAGGCAGGTTTTCTAGCCACAGGTACTTTATAAGAGTTGTGTTTAATCCTAGGGTAGGACATGAAATTGCATGACAGAATTCATCCTTTGAAAGCTCAAGAAAGCAGTAATGGTGGGGAAATGGGGAGCTGGGAACATTTTTGCTATTTTTCCAAGCTGAAATTTGGAAGGCAAGAAAAAGAGAAAAAGAGAGAGAGAAAGACCCCAAGAGAGAGACCTGGGACCCTTTTGCAGATTCTATGGCACAAGTCAAGAAGATGTAGCCAGCCAGCTCATAAATTTACTACTAACCACAACTAAATATAATTCAAAACACCTGGAAAGCTTTAAAAAAAAATAAATGAACTGAAAGACCCTATAGATTTGGGCAGTTGTCAGAATTTGTGCTGCCAGACAGATGGCGTCAATGCTCTCAGGACAATGAGACAAGTCAAAGGCTTAATTCATTCAACTGAGCAGCACCTCTGCACATGGATTACTATTTACACTTCATAACATACACTCCCACTAATGCCATATGTTTAAGAAGCCATCATTGGGGCTGTGAAAGAAAGGAAAAGAAAGTTCCCAGTGAAATTCTCACCATCCTTGGTTACATGGGTGTCTTCACTTTGTGGTAAATCATTGAGCTGTAACTCTGGATTTGTATACTATTTTGTAGGTATGTTATATGTTAGTAGAAAAGTTTAAAAACTTCCTGACATCCTTTGGCTAAACTTGTAGCATTATTAAACACCTTGTCAGAAAAACTCTTCTAGACAATGGCTTAGGCAAAGAGTTCACGACCAAGAACTCAAGAGTAAATGCAACAAGAACAAATATAAATAGATGGCACTTAATTAAACTAAAAAGCTTCTACACAGCAAAAGAAATAATCAGCAGAGTAAACAGACAACCCAGAGAGTGGGAGAAAAATTTTCATAAATATGCATCTGACAAGGGACTAATATCTGAAATCTGCATGGAACTCAAATAAATCAACAAGAAAAAAAATAATTCCCTCAAAAAGTGAGCTAAGGACATGAACAGACAGTTCTCAAAAGAAAATATACAAATGACCAACAAATATATGAAAAAATTCTCAACACCACTAATCATCAGGAAAAACAAATCAAAACCAGCATGTGATACCATCTTACTCCAGCAAGAATGGCCATAATTAAAAAATCAAAAAATAACAGATGTTGGCGTGGATACAGTGGCAAGGGAACACTTCTACACTGCTGGTGGGAATGTAAACTAGTACAACCATTATGGAAAACAGTATGGAGATTCCTTACAGAACTAAAAGTAGATCTACCATTTAATCCAGCAACCCCACTACTGGGTATATACCCAAAGAAAAAGAATTCATTATATCAAAAAGACACTTGCACACGCATGTTTATAGCAGCACAAATTTTCAATAATATGAAACCAGCCCAAATGCCCATCAATCAACAAGTAGATAAAGAAAATCTGGTATATACATACCATGAAATACTACTCAGCCATAAAAAGGAACGAAATAATGGCATTTGCAGCAACCTGGATGGAGTTGGAGACAATTATTTTAAGTAAAGTTACTCAGGAATGGAAAGTCAAACATTATATAGTCTCACTTATAAATGGGAGCTAAGCTATGAGGATGCAAAGGCATAAGAATGATACAATGGCTGGGTGTGGTGGCTCACAGCTGTAATCCCAGCACTTTGGGAGCCCAGGCAGGCAGATCACTTGAGGTAAGGAGTTCGAGACCAGCCTGGCCAAAATGGTGAATCCTTGTATCTACTAAAAATACAAAAATTAGCCGTGTGTGGTGGTGGATGCCTGTAAGCCCAGGTACTTGGGAGGCTGAGCCAGGAGAATTGCTTGAACCTGGGAGATGGAGGTTGCAGTAAGGCAAGAACACATCATAGTACTCCAGCCTGGGTGACAGAGCCAAGACTCCATCTAAGAAGAAGAAGAAAGAAGAAGAGGAGGAGGAGGAGGAGAAGAAGAAGAAGAAAGGGAGGAGGAGTGGGAGTGGGAGTGGGAGGAGTGGGAGGAGTGGGAGGAGGGGGAGGAGGAGGAGGAGGAGGATACAATGGGCTTTGGTGACTTGGGGGAAAGGTGGGAGGGGAATGAGGGATAAAAGACTACACATTGGATACAGTGTACACTGCTCAGGTGATAAGTGTACCAAAATCTCAGAAATCACCATTAAAGAACTTATCCATGTAACCAAATACCATCTGTTTCCCAAAAACTATTGGAAAAAAAATATATAAATAAATAAAGGGGGAAAATGCCCACTTTGCCATATAAATGTTTATTCCAGTAATTTGGAATAAACTCACTGGTTGAGATAGAAACACCACTGCTTATAGACTACTGACCCTGCAACTAAGTACATAAGGGAAAAATTATTCATTGATCAAAAGAGGGTGCGGACTGGACCACTTAAGCTGAAACAGGTTAATTCAGCAATTTCCAAATTTTGGGCAACTGTAATACTCTCTTAAAGGTTCCTCTAACCTCTAAGGGGGAAAAAAAAACAATGCATGGTGTGTGAATATGAATGCTAATAGAAATTGGCTAAACAGAAAACAATTTTTAAAGTTTCACAACATTCTCAACATGTAACACACCATGGAATCATAAAATCAGATCTGGTAATAACTATGAAAGGCACTAAACCAAAACCTATACAGTAGCCAAAAGGTTATGCCACAGGGCAATGTTGGAAAGTGAGTGCTCTGTATGTTCCCAGATTATAACCAATCAACTGAATATACTTCTTAAATAAATGTTTTAATGAAGTACCTACGATGTATTATAGAAGACACATTTTTTGGAGGAGAGAAATTATTTTCATTGGATAGAAGATTCATTTATTCATTTAACCAATATGTGTCAAAGGACTTATAAGGCTAGGTGTTAGGATACAGTATTTTTGTGGGGGAAGGAAATACACTTTATACCCTTTAGTATCTCAGGCTACTTGTAAAGGCATTGAGTGGGTGGGACTAACAGAGAAGGAACAATTATAGAAAAATAAAAATATGAGCCTGGGCAACATAGGGAGACCTTGTCCCTGTGAACATTTTTAAAAATTAGCCAGGTGTGGCAGTACATGCCTGCGGTCCCAGCTTCTCAGGAGGCTGAGGCAGGAGGATTGCTTGAGCCCAGGAGTTCCAGGCTGCAGTGAGCCACGATCATGCCACTGCGCATATATATATATATATATATATATATATGTGTGTGTATGTATGTATGTATGCATGCACGCATGCAGTGGCATATATGGTGTATAATCAGGCACTAAGAGGTATGATATTAAATGCAAGTAGAGCAGCAGGAGTTCAAGGAAGGGGTCTATTAAGTATAAGTTTGCATAGTTGCAGGGTGAACTCGCCTGAGGCTCTGTAGCATGGGCAGGTGAGGTTGCTGAAAAAGACAGGGCATTCCAGGCTAGGACAGGGAGAGTCCAAACAAATGGCAAGGCAGTGAGGAGGTACAGCTCAAGGACAGGTGCCAGCCCCCACACTCCTTATTATCAGTGTTTACAGAGATAAGGAAAGAAATTAATAAGCATTTATATTATAGCAATTTGATAGAGTAATCATGAATCTAATAAAAATGAAGCTTACATTTTATATGGCTTTATAATTTTATTCTTCTAATGACTTTTATTGTATTTTGCAGAAGTATCAATCTATGATGGTTTACAGTTAAAATTTAAAAGAGCAGGTCTTTCAGCACAGCAGTGGTGATATGTGTCATTCGAGGGGCTAGGCTGTGTATAGAGAGCCGGGGGAGGTAAGGATGGATAAATGAGGTGAAGCAAGATTACCAAGGCCTTGAAATCCAAGCACACAGAAGAATTTATACTGGAGCCAATAAGCACTGGAAAGTCACCCTACATTCATAAATAAGCAAGTGACACAAAGAATGCAGTTATTTTATAGGGCAGAGTCTGGCAGCAGCTTCTTGGGTTTGATTGGAAGGGAGAACAATCTCTCAGGAACCAAAGGGATTAGAGTAACTTGGAAATAGTAGTGAGGAGGCTGAACCCCTGGCCTGGGTGATGGACAATATAGCATTGGAGAACAAGAGGCAAAAGCTTAGATACGCTGACTTTCCAGGAGTAAAACAGGACATAGAAAGACCTTGCTTCTCTAAAAGAAAAAGTTAAGCCTTGACAGAGAATGACAAGTAAAGACAGACTAATGAGGAATGCAGGGGACTCAAAACACTGAATTACTTGGAGGATGGAGGAGCTTTTCTGCAGCAGCGGGAGGCCTAGGGGTATGGCCATAGAAAGCAGGAAAGGGCTTAACAGTATCACTTTAAACACTGAAACTCAAGTCTGTATAATCTGCAAATGAATCTATCACATTTCTACCCTGGGATTCCTTTGCACCGTAATGAGTATATTAAAATGGCCACTTGCACAGTACCATGGTTGCAGGAGGGCCTTTCTGTAAAGGTCTAAACAGCAATGCTTCCCTGGGCCTTCCTTTCACAGGTGCCGGCAACAGAAATGTTACCCAAGTTTTAATACAGTCTAATTAAGACGCCCCCTCTGTTCAGGGGACTTCCAGGAAGAATGTTTTATCACGCCTTGAAAACACCATCAATATAAAGTTTACAATTACAACACCAGTCATCTGTGAACATTCAGTTTATGGCACTTCCAAGGGCATCTTACATGAAGGACAATGGTTTTCCCCCTTGCCATACTTGTACCTGTCAGAGGTTGATGCTTAGGAATTTAATAAGCAGTATTTAATAGACTTGTTATACAAGTGTGTTGCTGTTAGTAATTTTCTAAAAGTACATACAGACAAACTTCTCCCCAAATCTGATTGAGAGAAGGTCTTACTGGATAAGATACCTTGTATGAGAAATGCACTGTTTACTCTCCAAAGGGTTTATCTTGACCTAAAGGTGGAGGGACTACTAACAACTTTGGACAAGTATAGAAGATAGCAAAAAACTATGCGGCTGCAGTCTCCTAAAAAGAGGTCATACTTCTAGAAATTTCAATAAACAGGTAATATCAATGGACTTTGGCCAGTGAAATATTTTAGCAATTGGGATGGGAGTACCTATGAGAATAAGAATATGTCATTTAAAAAAATGTGTTGGGCAATATAAGCTAATTCCCTCATCAGCATTCTGATGCTTTGGGCTTTTGGTTTATTCCACACCTGTGTTAATTGTTCCTGAACATGCCATGCATTTTTCCTTATTACATAATCTTCTGTTTTTGAAGATTATCAAGTTTAGCAGCCTCTTCTAAATAAAAGCAAGTATATATTACTTACACCAGCATTTTCTAAACTGTGAATTATGTAACACTTGGTTCGATGAGAGGTTTCTTTGTGTTCCTTAAAAAAAATGAAGTATGACTGTCCCATGGTCAAGAAAAAACTGGGGAAACATACAAACAGATTAAAAGCCATGAAAAGTCCCACAGTAAAGAAACATTGAATTTTTCATTTAACTCATCATTTTGGAAATAATCTGCTAGTGGAAAGAGGAAGGTAGATTCCTAAGCATTTTCTTCAATAACTAACTTTTTTGTAAATTAAAAATGAGAAAGGATGGAAAATTAAACCATAAATACAAGGGGAAACTCTTAATCATCTGAAAGTTTTACCACATATGAATGTGCTAAACATCGTATCTGCTAACATAAAGATTAAAAGACTTAAAGGATTTTAAAAACTTAAACATACAAATAAATCTTTATGTATGTTTAGCTAAGAAACAACCAACTTATTTTCATGTCACTAAAAGAAAATTCCATGTAGGTGTTTTAAAAACATGTTAATTGCTAACAAATAAAGAAAATGATTAAATAAAGTAGTACAAGAAGCCAGACATCTGAGCATATGGTAAACCAACGACACCTCTGCAATTAAATATACACCATTTTTTTAAATCTGGAAGAATAACAAGGATTATTAAATAAAAATAATCAAGATAGGACTCAGTTACTATAATTGTTTAAGAAGTAAGCCAGGTCCAATTTTCAAAGCTTTACAATACTAGAAGTAGATAAGCAAAGTCACCATGATAGAGTGAAGAGAGCATCAATTAAGATAACATAAGAAAGATCACAAGAAAAACAAACAGAATAAGATGGACAGCCTCACAAGTATATAAGAAAGACTACAGTTCTGTTCTATGGCAAATAACCAATACAAATAAAAGAATTGTTGCACACAGCAATAAAAGAAATTAAAGCAACAAGACAAATTAAGGAATTAAGGCTATCTTTTCATAACACTAAATCATCCCTCAAATCTACTGGAGTATAAATTTAAAAAGAAAAGTTCACTGCTAAGTTAAAAATATAAGAGAAATAATATAATACTAAATTTTATGCATTAAATATTAAAATAATTAAAAATTGGATTAATAAAATCTGGCTCTAGTTATAAAAATACATGTTTAAAATGGTTACTCTCTCCTTGAACTCTAGGTATTTGAAAAGTAAATAAATAAATGAATGAATTAAATGGTTACTCCCTTCAAGTTTCCTAATGCAAATAAAAAGAGCAAGACATTAGTCATAGACTCTGAAAAAAAAGCACATCTTAAACCAAAACACAAGGACACTATAAAACGATAAACAAAGGAAATAGGAAATGATCTTTTAAATACTCAGTAAATTTTGTAAAATCTAATAATTTTTTTTAAAACAAAAAACTGATCAATTCAACATGACAAACATAATCCTAGTTAGAGAATTATTCCATTATCTGAATGAGGAATCAAATTAGCAACAAAAACAACAATGAAAGAATTCAGTATATCTAAACAAGACAATACAATCATAGGCTTATATAAGTCACGTAAAAATTTTTGGGAAAATGTTCTTTTTCACAATAATTTGTCATCTACTCAAACACAAAGACATTCTAAATATGATATGGCAGAATTTCTACACAGCACAAGGCAGTAAGATAGGAAATGGGACATAAGAACACAATCCAACCATACAGAAATCATAAAAATATCTTTCTTAAATGGCAACTGAATAAAGAACTAATTAAAATACAAACAAGGAATCAAAATGTATCCATAGCTCTACAAGCCTGTCTTAAGGGGAAGTTTGAAAAAAACTAACGAAATTGATAAACTGCTACTACAGTTAAACAAAGGAGAAAAGCAGACAAATTATTGACTTTAAAGATATATTTTAGTTATACTTAATAAAAAAAACTTTTTAAATTATTAGGGAATTCAATATGTAAATATGCTACAAATCACAAAAAGGAATAAGTTTCTCAAACAAACAAACAAAAAAACAGCCCAAGTACCCAAAATGAGAGAAAGAATCTAAATAGACCAAAGAAATAAGTGATATTGCCAGGCACAGTGGCTCACACCTGTAATCCCAGCACTTTGAGAAGCCAAGGTGTGAGGGTATTTTGAGGCCAGGAGTTCGAGACCAGCCTGGGCAACATAGTGAGATCCTGTCTCTACAAAAAAAAATTCTAAAAATAGTTGAGTATGGTGGTGCACACCTATTGTCCTAGCTACTCAGGAGGCTGAGGTGGGAGGATCGCTTGAGCCCCAATATTTGAGACAACAGCAAGTTATGATTGCATCACTGCCTACTGCACTCCAGTCTGGGCAACAGAGTGAGACCCTGTAGAAAGAAAAAGAAAAAGAAAAAGGAGAGAAGAGAAGAGAAAGAGGGAAAAAAAAGAAATAAGCAATATTATCAACACACTTCAAAAGAAACAAAAAAGACACAAGTGGTTCAAATATTAAATAAATAATAATCTTATAATACAAATGGTTCCTAAAAGTGCTCTATCAAACTTATTTTCATGAGACTAAGGGCAGCTTGATTACTAAACCTGACCTGCAGCTAAAATCTCACAAGGAAAATTATAATTGATTGTTCCTATCTCTGGACACTGATGCAAAATTCTAAATACAATATTAGCAAGCTATACATCAACACTTGAAAAGAATTGTTTGTCATGATCAGTTGGATTTTAGTTTGAGGTTGCAAGGCTCATTTTAAATAAAGACAACGATTCATAAGAAAAATAGTAAAAATACAAATAAGTTAATAAATGAGGTAAAAAATCTAAAAATTCAACATGTTTCTAATTTTAAAAGTAGGATTTTCTTTTATTATCACAAATATGATATGTCTCAAAGAAGTCAACATTATTCTTAAGGGAGACACATTAGAAGTAGTCACCTAAAACAAAGAAGAAAAACCTCACAAAGATATCCAGTCATCATTCCTAATTAACTATGTTAGAAAATGTGGATCATTGTAATCCAGTAAGAAAAATAAACGAGTAATATAAGATAAAATAAAAGCAACAATATTTTCACAATATAATTACATAACCTAAAAGACCAAGATGTTTGAGAAACAAAATTAAAAATAATGAGTTCAACAAAGGCGAAAATTATAAGATAAAACCACAAAAATCTATTGCATTCCCACTCCAATAATAGATATCTACCGAATACAATTAAAAGGACAAAAATCTCTTTTACCACAGCAATAACCATCGACATTTTACATTTTTAATATGTATTAAATACATATGTCTATAAATATATTAATACATGTTTTATTATATTAATGCATTATTTAAAATTTAATATATATACATTATATATAAAATATATATTAATATACATTTTAATATATCTTATATTTTACCTGTATACATACACATTGTTGGGATTAAGCATGGCAAAGACGACAATAGTTTAGGCCTTCCTTTCCACCTGGACACTTGCCGAATCCTGTCAATGTTACCTCTGTAATATGACAATATGACACACAAAAAGCTTGCCATCTAAATACAAAGTTAATGCCAGTTCCTCAGAACAAGAGGTTAGAAGCAGATGGTTTGTGTAAAAGAAATGAATGAAACGAAGCACAAGTAAATGAGTATGAAGTACCATATTCACCCATTATGTTAGTAAAAAAAGATTAAACCAAATAACTGTGGGGCTACATGGATAATGAAGACACTCAAGAAACTGTTTACACTATGGCATATATCAACTGTACTGTTCTGAGCCAGTACTCCCAGTTCAGAGAACAGGTGTCCCCCAAAATAGACCTCTCATATTCCATCTAAAAGAGTGCTTTGTTCAAAAAATGTTCCTCATAGCTGTATTCATGATTTATTTTTAAAATCCCAGAGATGTGATTGAACCAACTCTGGTATAGCATTTATTCCCCTCACTCACTAATCATTCATTTTAAGTGATTTGCACCTGAACAAAACATGCAGTCTCTGCACCAAATTGTAATGTTAATTACATGCAGTTTTTTGTATACCAGTTATACCACAATAAAGCTGGAGGAAAAACATACAGTCTCTGATCTCAAGGAATCTATGTGATATTATTTAATTTAGCTATTAAAATAAGTATTTGTAGATATTAAAGATATTATTTAATTTATACTATTAAAATAAGTATTTGTAGCACATTAATACATGGAAATTAATGTACAAAATAACATTAGTTAGAAAAATCTATAACAAAAAAACTGCATACCCATGATAAAAACAATGTGAAGAGATTTTCTCTCTCTACACACACCAATAAAAACAAAGGAGAAAGACAAGAATTTGTAAGAGATAGACAATAATATAAATAGTTGTCATTTTAAATGTGTAGAATAGTTTTCAATACATGCACACAAGCTTTCACTGCATCTTTTAGAATGCTTTCAATAGCAATGTTTGGCATTATTTAGCTGCTTCTATTCTAGAGCTGTACCTCTTAGAGGGGGCCAGCCTTTATGTATATGTAACTCAGTATATTCCTCTTTTTCTCTCTCCCGTGTTTCTCTTTTAAATGCCAGTAACACAAAACTTAAGTACTTCTTGTAAATTACTTGCTGCATTTACTGAAAAGGGGGTTTTATGTTCTCTTTTCCCAATTTTAAAACCTGATGAATTGAACACGTTCTATTTCTTTACTTTGTAACAGTTGCTTTTTTCCCTCTCACCACCCTTAATTGAATTCTTTCAGTGGCCCTTGATTGAATTTTAAGAAAAAAAAAAAAGTTCTTCAATCTGGTTTTATATGATGCTGTTTGTTGGACTATAAAAAGAAATCCTGAAAGCAGACATTACAAGTCTCCCATCAGGGGCAGGAGGCTCCTCTACATTTATGCTACCCTGGGCCCTTCAAGTCATTCAAAGACATTTTATAATATTTATTCTCAAAACTGCCAACTGTCTTTTTTTTTTTGCCCCTAAATGCCACCTGCATTAAAAGCAATGTTTTGTCTCTGTGCTGCTTTGCAAAACAGCACAAAATTAGCAGGGCAAAACAGAGAAAGAAACGGCAGTAAAAGGGAAAAGAGAAACTGCCACTAAAGCCAGGATAATCACCCCCAGATCCCCTCCAATATAGGCTGACTGGCTCTAGTTGGAGACATTACGAAGTTCTAAGACTCAGAGGCAAAAGTACACTGGATCCGAAGGCTTAAACTGATTTCCTTAATGATGCACTACGAGTTTGGTGAACTGAATCTTGAGAACATTTATTACATTGGTTTCAGCTCATACTTAGCTTATACACAATTAATTGTAGTCCAAATACATTATTCTCTGAGTTCTTTCACTTTTCTCTCTCAAAAAAAAGTTCAACAGCTGCTGCTGTCTGGCTGCTAGTAATAGAAAGGAATAAATTTAGTAATATTTGGATTTAAACCCTGAATCTTGAAAGACTTGACTTTTGTACTTTAAAACTTAATTGAAAAAATATGTAAATAGGAATTAAAAACCTGCTAAGACTGAGATGTTAAAGCTGAGTCATGGAAAAATGAAAGAAAATATCCATGGTATTTTCTGATGCAATTTCAACATGTAGTTTTGTTTGTTTGTTTGATCATCATTTCGTGGTCGGGTTGTAGTATAAGAGTTGAGTTTCCAGTTTAAAAAGTAGAGAAATACATGTGTAAGGCTCAGAGACAGAGGAATGCATTAACCATGAAATCAGAAATTAGAATAGGATTCAAGCAACTTCAGCTGTGTGGGAGAATGGATGCTGGAAAAAGAATTCACAGAAACTTTTTGGATTATAGTGTAGAGAAATGATGGCTCATTGGGGAAAAAACTTTTAACAAATGTTATTGGGGAAACAATTAAAATTCATTCCAGATGAGTCAAGGATTCAAGCTTTTTTTAATTATGAAAAACTGTAAGAAAATGCAATGGTGCACTTACACTCAACATGCAAGAGAATTTTATTAATACCAAAGCAAAAAAATGAAATGGTCACCTATGCGTGATAAATATGACTACATAAGTACATTTTGCAATTATAGAGGCAGTACAAAATAAGTTCATTTTAAAATTGAAAAGTTTTAAAAAAAAGCAATATAGATAGAAGTAGCCATAATTTTGATGGAGAAATAACTTAATATAGAAAATAATAAAGTTCTGATACACCCTTATGGTTAATACTGCTTTCCCCTAGGTAAGTGGTTAAATATATAAAAATATTACACCAACAAGAAAGTAACACTAGAAAATGGTCAGCCTTATCAGCAATGAAAGCTCTGCAAAGCTATTAGCTTCCTAAAACTAAATGGTATATCATATTTTACTCTCCTGAAAAGCAATACCAGTTATTAAGGATACAGTACTCTATTAGCTCTGGATGAATTGGTCAAAGAAACAAATGCTGGAGAAAAATCCATACTTTCAGTCTTTGGTATTTTATATACTGGTCATTTCCATGCACCACTATGACAGTTTTGTAACTTTCAATGCATACTTTCAGCAGTTCAGATTCTTTCAGATTTTTTCTAAATTTCAGATTCATTTTTAGTAATCTATTTTTTAGGCAATCTTTCATACATTTTTCTCCATTTTATTTCAGCCATTAAGTGAAACTGCTTTTGGAAATTTGGCTGACATTAATGTTTCCAATTACAAGTCCATTTATCCATAAATAGTTTTTATATACTTTGTTATTTTACAGAATCTAAAACCCACTTTTTAAAAAGCATTTTGGGCTCTTTTAAATTATTTTGCTTCACTAAAGCCTGTATTCTAAAGAGCAACAGCTTTCAACAGGGTTGAGGGAATGACTGAATTTTTTGTTAGGTATTCCTAAAAGTAGCATTTGATTGTAGGTACTATGTTAACACTGTAATGTAAAATTAAGGGAGCCATATACAGACATATAATTAATTCAGCATTCCAATAATCATAGGAATATTTATATATTTAACCCTAAATACATTAGACAGTACTAGAACTTTAACATGACTAGTTAGTATTTATAAAAGTAAAGTTGCTTCATTATAAAAGAATTATAGAAAAAATAAAGTAGAGAAAGCAGAGCTAAAGAGGTAAAGTCAGCAAGGCAGCAGAATTTTTTTTTTTTTTGAATCATGTTGGTCAAAGGATACAAAATTTCAGTTAGGGGAAATAGGTTCAAGAATCTATTGTACAATAATGGTGACTACAGTTTTTAGCTATTCCACAATGTACACGTTTCAAAGCATCATAGTACATGATAAATATATACAATTTTTATTTCTCAATTAAAATGAATCACCTGAAAGTTTACCTAATATTGGAGGAAAATTTTAAATTTTAGGAAGACACTGACAAACACATTGAGTTGGCTGTCA
This sequence comes from Aotus nancymaae, assembly GCF_030222135.1. Classification (NCBI taxonomy): domain Eukaryota; kingdom Metazoa; phylum Chordata; class Mammalia; order Primates; family Aotidae; genus Aotus; species Aotus nancymaae. The sequence continues at coordinate 9,519,792 of NW_026988472.1, forward strand.
GAAAATAAATTATATTTTGTTAATTAGGAAGAATGAACAGAAATGAATCAAAGCAGGTAAAAAGCTTCAGAACTACCCTGTGATACACAGAAATGAGCAATACATGAGAATTATAGACAAGTTCATTCAAACAAATCATCTGCTTCTCAAATGTTTTCTAATTGATCAGTAATTAAATAAACTCTGGCATATTTGTGAAGTACTAAACTCTCATCATCAAAAGTGAAAAATGATCAATGTGTGGCATATGGTGGGGAGTGTGGGAGAGGTGGGCTGTATGCAAGACTTTACTAAAATAAAGGGAGAAAAGAAACATCTTTTTCAGTAAAGATGACAAGGATACAAAGAGATTACAGAGTTGTATAAATAGTAGGTTCTTTGTAGGGAAGATATTGCCTTCTTTCTTTCAAGGTATTTCAGCCTACGTTTAAAAAATCATGGTATCTTCAAACTATTTTTGCTTGTTTCAGAGGAGGAAATTCCCCTTATCCTCTCTAAAGCTGGCCCCCTGTCCTGTGTTTTGATTATCTTCCTCCTCACCTTTGTGGAGGTTGTGCTTCAACTGTACCCACCAGATCTCTACACCTCCAGTGACGAATTTAAAATAAGACAACACCCCTTTAATCATGCTTTTCCCTCTCGCAATCCCCCACCCTTCCACACATACTTTGCTCCTACCTTTGTCTTCCACACTGGTTTTTAAAAAGTCCACCCTCTTGGGAGAGTCTACCTACCCTCTCTCAACATTACACTCACTAAATAAAAGGCACACTTAAAATAGGTTAAATAGAGGTTAAAATCATTCTGCAAGGATTTTCAAAAAGAGATTTTAAGATTAGCAGGCAGCAGCTACAAGCAGAGACAATTAATGTGGACATGTTTTTTTTTTAAAAAAAATCAAGACTATAAAGAAAGGAAATGAAGCCTTACATTATGTTTATATCCAAAGTGTTTTCCTATTGGTTAGGGTCAAGGAAACATTTTAGGTACATTGTATTTTTAGAAGTAATCTTAGACATGCTCTAATATAACACTTTCATTTTATAGATGAAGACACTGATGCCCATGGCTGTGTTAATGCTGGCTACCTTCAACTGAGCCCATGCTCTATGCCAAGCCAGTGCTTTACATGCATCCTCTCATGTAAGTCTCAGGACAATCCCCATTCAATAGTTCAGGAAACTGACTCAGAGCAGTTATTTCCCAAAAGTAGTATGGGACAAGCTATATAATCTGTGGGGCCCAGTGCAAAATGAAACTGGAAGGTCCCTTACTCAAAAACTATTAAGAATTTCAAGACGGTGATAGCAGAGGATTAAACCCTGCACATGCAGGCCCTTCCAAGTGCCTGGCCCTGTGAGACTGCACAGGTTGCATGCCCATGAAGTCCACCCTGGGTATACCATTAGTAAATGTGGTAGAGCTGGAGCTTAAACCTACTTTCCTCAGATCTCAGAGTCCTTATCTGTACTCACTACTTTATTCTGCCTCCTGGGGAATTTAAGAGATCGGCTTAACCAAGGTCATACCAACAGAGATAAAATCTGAATGCAGGAAGCTAGATTCCAGTTTGCCTGTGGCCACAAAAGACCCTTTTGCGCCCTGTCCTTCTCCCAGGTGATTGAGATCAGCTAGTTATGGGCAACTGGGGAGGAGCAGCTGTCACCATCACAGCTGAATCGGCTTGCTGCTGCTGGCTGGCCTGGCCCAGCCCTGCCCGCCACCTGCTCTACAACTCTAAAATCAGCCTGTGTATAGCCTGGGCTTCTACAGGGAAAAAGAAAAGACACTAGGAGATGAGAGGGTGAGTGTTCTTTTATTATTTTTTTCTCCCTCCAGAGGTCCTCTATGGGGGAAATCTGGACACAGATACTTCGAAAAACTCCCCTTATGGTCCTCATATACAACCTTGGGTAATGACTACTGATTTAGTCTAGTAAGAGGAGAAATGAAGGAGTCTCAGATACCTCTAAAAATGTGACAACATATGGCAACTGTGTCACTGCAGAAGTTTCACTAGATTTGGAGGGAAACATACCAGGGTTTAGAATTCCCACTCTGACACTTATTTGATGTCAGACTTTGGCCACATTGTTTCACTTCTTTGAGCCTCAATTTCTTCATTTATAAATTGCATATACAACATCTATTTCCCTGGCTTGTGAAGTGTGCACTAAATTCACTGCACTGTGCTTGACACATATATATTCATGAAATATTTAAAAGACTGTGAAAAAGTCCTGTATGCACAATAACTTTTTTTCAAGGGTATATTCAATGTTAGGGAGCACTGCCCTAATATATTCATTTTATAAGAGAAACATCCCTAACCTCAGTGCCTGTTTCAATTCCCCCTCCCTCAAAATAGATATACTCTAAAATCCCTCCCTGCTCTTCAACTCCACTCACTAAACAGCTTCTTTAGGAAATAATCCAATCCAAAGGAACAATCCAAATAAAATCTAGGGAACCACAGGGTTCTGAGATACCACTTTGGATATCTACTATTTATAATGCAAGCTTATTCTGATAAGAGACGTTTTCTTCCACAATGTCTTATCTGTGTCCTTGCTTCCTTAATGAGGCTTAAGAAACATTTCTTTCCTGGAGGGATTTTTATTGTTTTCTTCTCAAGTAAGCAAAATTAGCCTACGTGCATCTGCCTTGCTTTTCCTAGAACCTCAAATTCCACCAAACAAGCCTCCCCCCAAACAGAACAAACTAACAATGGGCTCAAGTTTATCTTTGCTGCCATATCAAAATGCTGTCTCCTGCTGTCGTAACCTTTGAAAACGCCTTGGTATTTACTGTAACAGCAGAACACTCCACTGTAAAAATAGTTATGTACACAGACAAAGTCTGAAATAAAACACAAAAATAATGAGAGCTGCTGTTTTAGAAGGATGTTAGTCCTGGCATGCTATTCCCACATGCCTGACATTAAATAGAAATTTTAAAGGTAGTTCTTTTGCATAGATGACTACAAATTAAAAGTTTTCAGCACCCTCTCCTTGCACAAACCCATCACTTTGTAACATCACCCTTACCTCCTTCCATTTCAGGAGTCTTAACTATTAGTGGCCGTCTCTTCTCCCTTTGCCTGTTCTCATATCTAGCAATATTTGATACCAATGATCACTTCACCCTGGAAATCATCACCTCCTGTGGATTTTTCTGACATTATCCCTCAACCATTTCTATGCTGGCTTCTCTCAGGGTTCTGATGCTGGCCTTGTTACCAACCAGATTTTTCACTTTAGGAGTGGTTCTCAAACTTCAGCCTGGGTCATAATCCCCTGGAGGATTTGTTAAAGTATTGGGCCCCATTCCCAGAGTTTCCCCTTCAGGGATTTTGGGGTAGGACTCTAGAATTTTCCTAACAATTCCCAGGTAATGCTGCCACAGCTGTGGGCCACACTTTGAGAATAACTGCTTTAGGTAAGAGAGAACTGAACAAGATTAGACCAGGATTTCTCGACCTCAATACTACTAACTTTGTTGTCAGGGACTGTCCTGTGCACTGTAGGATGGTTAGTGTCATCCTTGGGCTGCACCCACCAGATGCTAGTAAATACCCCCAGCCAATTTTGACAATGAAAAACATCTCCAGACATTATCAAATGTTCTCTGGAAAAGCAAAATCACTCCTGGTTAAGAACCACCAAGTTAGACTAATGATCGAGCTCTCTTTCCATGAAGCGATGAAGCCTCTTCTGCTTGTTCAAAGGATGCAGGTCTTTCTCATGATTTGGTCCTTTTTGTCTAATCATTCATGCATCCATCTTACTATGTGTCAGTCACTGTGGGGATACTTGGATTGATGAACATGTCCCAACTCTTAAGAGTACTCACAATTAATACATGAGAGAGTGTGATCAAGTAGGCCCAAGAGACTATGGGGACATGGAACACAGGGTGATGGTAAGTTTTCTGAAAAATGATAATAAAGATAGGAAGAGTTGGCTAGACAAAAGGGGTGGGAGATGAGAACTCTAGGAAGAGGACAGGGCGTATGCAAAGATGATGAGCAGAAGTTGAGAGTCAGAAAACTGCCAGCTATTCCATATGGCTGCAGGCAATCCTATTTTCTTCCCTTGTAGCAAGAGGGTAAGTGGAGGAAAATATTATCAACTCTTTACTTTCCTATGAATCACTTTTAAATCTTTTTATCTCCTATATCCATCTCTGGTAATTCTATGCCCTCATTTGTACTGTAAGCTATGGCTACTTTGAATTCTTTCTGCTAGCCTTAGAGCCTTGAAGAATCACTTTCACCAGATGCTTGAATTAACCCACTTATACCTAGTGTTCCATTATTGGAACACTAAGCATGTGGGAGTTATTTATATCCTACTGCTCAAGGTCATTGCCAAGATCTGATTTTTCACTCATGCAAAAAATTCAAAAAATTGCAAACTATGGCATAATGGGTTAAATCCTCCTCCTCTCCTATCATAGCACCCATCATGCTTGATGATCATTGTTTTCGTCTCTCTGCCCTACTAAGACCACAAGTTCCATTAGGGTGGTGACCATGGCTATCTTGTTCTTCAATGTATCTCCAGCATCCTCTACTGTGCCTCATATAGAGAAGCCAAGCTGAATGAATTATGCCCTTAAATTCCATTTGTCCAAAACTGAACACTCACCAACCCTGTTCTTCCCCAAACCAGGTTCTACCTTTGTATTCAATATCTCAGTTATGGTAATCTACCATCCTTCCACCTCTTGCACAACCCATTCCCATAGGCTCATCAAAATCCTGGCATTATTTTTCACTCCGTTTTCTTACTTCACACATCCATCTTTGATGTCTCAAGTGAGAAGCAAGATATGTCCTCTGAACTTCAATAAGCACTTCATCTAGGAGACAGCCTATGGAAAAAGCTTTGGAATCAGATAGAGATGCGCTTCTCTCACTTCTGCCTCTTAATTGCTGGGTAACTTTGAATAAGTTAGTTACACTCTCAGAGCCTTATTTTCCTCATCTTTAAATGAGTTTAATAACACCAACCTCATAAGGTTATTAGAGTTAAATGTGCACTTCGACATTACTCAATAAATGTTTCCTTTCTCCAGAGCATCCCTGGCAGGAGTAAGAAGTGGGCAGGAAAACAGGCAAAAAGACCAGTAAAGAGTTAAATAGGAAAGTCAAAAAAATGGAACAGAGTGAGAGGAATAACATGGAAGGTGGCTAACTCTATCCCCTCCAAGAGCCACGCTTACTTTTCTATTGTTTTTCTTTCAAAATTTAACACATGGCATTTATGCTAATCTAGGAACATAGTTCTACCCAAGATAAATGAAAGCGTATGTCCACCAAAAGACTCATACACAAATGTTCACACAAAATAATAGCAAAAAAGTGGAAACAACACAAATGCCCATCAACTGGTGAATGGATAAACAAAATGCAGTCTATCCATACAATGGGATATTATTAGGCAATAAAAAGGAATGAAGTACTGATACATGCTATAACATAGATGAACCTTGAAGATACTACGCTCAGTGAAAGAAGTGAGACACGAAAGAACACATGGCGTATGATTGCATTTATATGAAATATTCAAAATAGTCAAATCTATAGAAACAAAGTAAACTGATGGTTGGCAGAGCTGTGTGTGTGGGGGGGAGGTGGTGACTACTGATGGGAAGGGAATTTATTTTTGGTAAGACACAAATATTATGAAATTATGTGAATCAGATGCTCCTCAATTTATGATGGGGTTACGTCCCAATAAACCCACAGTAAGCTGACAATATTTAAGTAGAAAATGCATGGCTAACTAGAAGCTGCGGCTGGCTGCCACCAGCCAGCACTGCAAGAAGAGTACTGTTTCTACTGATTGCTATTGCTTTCACACCATCATAAAGTCAAAAAACAGTAAGCTGAGCCATCATAGGTCAGGGACCATCTGTATACTTATGATCATTGAATTATACACTTTAAATGGGTGAGTTGTATAACACGCGAATTATATCTCAATAAAGCAGTTAAGAAAGAAAGATACAGAGAATAAAAGACAGAAAAATGGCAAAAAAAATTCTAATTATTTTCTTCCTATATTCTACTACCTTGTATATTCCACCCTGAAGACTGCTGATTTTAACCACTGAGAAATCATCTGGCTGTAGATAAAGTCTCTCTGATACTAGCCATGACAAGAATTCATGAGCATTGCCAGAGAGATGGGTGAGGGGACAATGAGAGCCAGGTTTTTGTAGAAGTGAAGAGTAGGTGTTCTAGAGAAGTGCTTCTCCAACTTTAGTGCATATGCATTACCTTGGGGTCTTGTTTTCACCAGGTTATTGTGGCTCTAAAATGAAAGAATGAATTACAATGCACTCTAATCAGTAAAGCGCCATATAAAGGTTGTTAAGCAGAGAAGTCAAATATTTCTGAGGATGTATGGGGGGTATAATTTTGAGAGAAGGAAGATAACTGACAGTAAAGTTTCCTTTTTCCTACTGTGCTTAAGGGAGGGTTTAAGGATGATGACCACTTAACCTCACTGAACCACGATGTCTTCAATGCTGTATGTTGGAAGCATCCAGCACAGTTTTTATTATATGATCTTAAGTTGCCTTAAAACTCATAAAGTAGAAAAGTCGCATGTAGACAGCTGAGAGCTTACTCACCAAGGTAATTTAGTATGGAAAGAGTACAGACTCTGGGGTCAAAAGTCCTGGGGTTGAGGCCCAGATCTAACACTTGTTAATAAAAGTTTGTATCTTTAGTAAATTCCTTAGTGTTTCTTCATATGTGATATGAGTAGGGAAAATAAATCTTGCCTGTGTCACATGGTGATAGCAGATTCAGCTGAGCTGATACAATGAAAGCATTTTGTCAACTTCTGGATTGGTTGCTTCATAATTATTTTATTGCACATGTCTGTCAGTAGAAAAACATTTCAGCATTTACTCCCATGTATGTACCATTGCACTAATATTATATACAATATAAAACTTATACAAAAACAGAGGGAGGAAGGATGCTAAAAATAATTTGAAGATTAGAATTTCTACAGTAGAGAAGACAAATAATCAATGTTAAATTTACTGAAATTGATAACTGTACTATCGTTATATAGGAAAATGTCTCTACTCCTAATAAATACAAACTCAACTATTTGGGGTGAAAGGGCCATGAAGTATGTACCTTTATCCCCAAGTGTGTCAGAAATATGTACACACACACACCCCCCAGAGAATGCATATGATAAAGCAAATAGGGTGAAATGGTAACAATGGGTGAATCTGAAATCTGAGTACAGGGTGTAATAGTGTTCTTTGTACTTTTTTGAGCAAATTTTTTTGTAAGTTTGAAATTGTTTCAAAATACATTTTTAAAAATTAATGCTAATAGTTGACTGAGAGTTGCAGAATGGAAGAATAAGGAACTTGGCAGATTCTCTCCCTAAAAGCAACAATTTAACTGTCAAAAAATATTTTTTAAAGCAATCATTTAAAGTTTCTGGAAATTATCCTGAGGGCATACGGCAAACATACATTCAAGAAAATCTACTAAATCTTAGCACGAACCATAGAGCAGGTGGTATCTGAGCATCTACCTACTTCCTTACCACTTCCTCCAGCTCTTGGTTACAGAAGCTCCTCCATGGGTAGCCAAGAAAATGGAAGTTCCTCCCCTCAATCTCCACTGCAGGCACAGCAGGCCAAGGACACTAGGTCTTGATCACCTTCATCCCAGTTCACTCCCAGGGCAGAGGGTGCAATATCCTTTCTTGATAAAATCATTAAATAAAGTAGGAATAGAAGAGAACTTCTTCAAACTGATTAAAGACCATCTCTGGAAAACCCAGATCTAGTGTAATAATTAATGATGAAAAACTGAATGCTTTCCACCTAAAATCAGGAACAAGACAAAGTATGTAATCTCACACCTTCTATTCAATATTGTTCTAGCCAGGGCAATTAGTCAGGAAAAAGAAAGAAAAGGCATCCAAATTGGAAAGTAAGTAAAAACTATTTCTAAATACATACAACATGATTCTCCCCCTATATATATAATCCAAAAGAATTCACTAAAATACTACTAGAACTAATAAATGAGTTCAGCAAGGCTGAAGGATACAAGGTCAGTATACCAAAAAAATCCATGCATTTTTATATACTATCAATGAATAATGTAAAATGATATTAAGAAAACAACTGCATTTATAATACCAGCAAAATAATATAATATTCAGGAATAAATTTAGCAGAAGTACAAAATTTATACTCTAAAAACTCCAGAACATTGTTAAAAGAAATTAAAGACCTAAATAAATGGAAAGATATTTCATGACAGACAATAAGAAGTGTTGGCAAGGATGCGGAGAAATTGGAACCCTCATGCATTGCTGGTGGAAATGTAAAATACCACAGCTGCTTTAGAAAGCAGCTTGGCAGTTCCTCAAAATATTAAACACAGAGTTATCAAATGACCCAGAAATTCCAGTCTTAGGTATATAGCCAAAAGAAATGAAAATATATGTCCACCCAAAAACATATGTGTGAATGTTCATAGTAGCATTATTCATAATAGCCAAAAAGTGGAAACAAACCCAGATATCCATCAACTGATGAATGAATTTTTTAAATGTAGCATATATCCACACAATGGAATATTATTCAGCTCTAACATAGCTACATGTTACAACACAGATGAAGCTCTGAAAAAATTATGCAGAGACCACATACTGTATGATTTCATTTATAAGAAATTTGCAGAACAGGCAAATCCACAGAGATAAGAAGTAGATTACTGGTGGTAGAGTGCTCAGGTATGGGTACGAGGAGTAGGGACTGACTCCTAACGGGTATAGTGTTTCAAGATGATGGAAATGTTTTATTTTTTCTTTTTTATTTTTTTATTTTTTGAGACGGAGTTTCGCTCTTGTTACCCAGGCTGGAGTGCAATGGCGCGATCTCGGCTCACTGCAACCTCCGCCTCCTGGGTTCAGGCAATTCTCCTGCCTCAGCCTCCTGAGTAGCTGGGATTACAGGCACGCGCCACCATGCCCAGCTAATTTTTTGTATTTTTAGTAGAGACGGGGTTTCACCATGTTGACCAGGATGGTCTCGATCTCCTGACCTCGTGATCCACCCGCCTCGGCCTCCCAAAGTGCTGGGATTACAGGCTTGAGCCACCACGCCCAGCAGGAAATGTTTTAAAATTAGATTGTGGTGATGGCTGCCCAACTTTATGATAAAAACCATTAAATTGTACACCTTAAATGGGTGAATTGTATAATATGCAAATTATATCTAAATAAAGCTATTTTGAAGTATAAATGGTATAAACGTTTATACAATTAATGGAAGAAATCTATAGAGTAGATTTAGAAAGCAAGAACATATTAACTACATGTTGCCTACAAAACACCTAATTTAAATATAATGACACAAATAGGTTAAAAGTAAAAATCTAGGAGAGGATATATCACACTAACACTAATCAAAAGAAAGCTGAAATGTCTTTATAATACTGGAGAAAGAAGATTTTAGACCAAAGATTATTACCATGAATAAAAAAGGTCATTTCATGGTATTAGAAGGAGCAATTCATAAAAGTACATAGTGATCCTAAACATGCATGCACCTAACAACCAAGCTTCAAATATATGAAGCAAAAACAGAACAAGTAGAAATAGATAAGTCCATAATCACAGACAGATTTCAACACCACTCTCTCAATAATTGATAGAATGAACAAAAAGAAAATCAGGATATAGAAGACTTTTAAAAATACTAAAAATTTGGCCGGGCGCGGTGGCTCACACCTGTAATCCCAGCACTTTGGGAGGCCGAGGTGGGTGGATCACGAGGTCAAGAGATCGAGACCATCCTGGTCAACATGGTGAAACCCCGTCTCTACTAATACAAAAAATTAGCTGGGCATGGTGGTGCGTGCCTGTAATCCCAGCTACTCAGGAGGCTGAGGCAGGAGAATTGCCTGAACCCAGGAGGCGGAGGTTGCGGTGAGCTGAGATCACGCCATTGCACTCCAGCCTGGGTAACAAGAGCGAAACTCCGCCTCAAAAAAAAAAAAATACTAAAAATTTGACCCTACTGACATTTCTAGAACACACTACCCAACAACTGCACAAGCCACATTGTTTTCAAGTGCACACAGAACAATTTACTAATATAGACCATATTCTGGGCCATAAAACAAGTCTGAACGAATTTAAAAGAACCCAAAAGATACATAGTCTGTTCTCAGGTGGCAATGAAATTAAATAAACCAATAACAGAAAGATAACTGCAAAAGCCACTAATGTTTGGAAACCATTAACAGGCTTCTTAATGACCCATGAATCAAAGAAGTAAGCAAAAGGAAAATTAGAAACTATTTTGCACTGAAAGAAAATGAAAACATACCATATCAAAAATAGGGATGCTGTCTAAGCAGTACTTGAGGGGAAATTTACACCATTATTGAAAAGAAGTAAGGTTTCAGGCTAGATGCAAGGGCTCATGCCTGTAATCCCAGCACTTTGGGAGGCTGAGGCAGGCAGATCACCTGAGTTCAGGAGTTCGAGACCAGCCTGGGCAACATGGCAAAACGCTGTCTCTACTAAAAGTACAAAAATCAGCTGGGCGAAGTGGTGTGCACCTGTAATCCTAGGTATTCAGGAGACTGAAGGACGAGAATTGCTTGAACCCAGGAGGTGGAGGTTGCAGTAAGCTAAGATCATGCCAGTGTACTATAGCCTGGGCAACAGAGCAAGACTCCGTCAAAAGAAAGAAAAGAAAAAAGAAAGAAAAGAAAAGAAGGGAAAGAGAGAGAGGAAGGAAGAAAAGAAGGAAGGAAGAAAGGGAGGGAAGGAGGGAGGGAAGTTAGGTCTCAAATCAATGCCTCAGTTTGCACCTGAAGAAACAGAGATGGAAAGCAAAGGAAACTCAAAGTAAGAAAAAATAAGAAAATATTAAAGATCAAAGATATAAAAATCAATGATAGAAAACATTTAAAAAGGAAACATAAAAGTAAGAGAAAAATTAAGGAAATGCTTAGCTAGTCCTTTGAGAAGATCCGTAAAATTTATCATCCCCTAACAAGACAGAACAGACTAAAAACAGAGACTACGCAAGTTACCACTATCAGGAATGAGAGGGGACATCTCTACAGACTCTACAAATTTTAAACATGTAAGAAAATACTGTGAAGAATTTTATCACAAATTTTAAAACATAGATGAAATGTACAAATTCTGTGAAACACACAAACTACCAAAGTAGACTTAAGTAAAGAAGTAGATATCTTGAATATACTACATCTATTAAAAAATTGAATCTGTAGTCAAAAAAACATTCCCCTAAATAAAACTCCAAGTCCAGATGGCTTCACTAGGGAATTCTACCAAACACTGAAGGAAGAGATATACTAGTTCTAGTGAGAGAGTTGTTCTCTACCCATTCTATGAGACCAATATTACTCTGATACCGAAAGCAGGCAAAGATGCCTTGAGAAAAGAAAACTGAAGACCAGTATCACTAATAAGCATACATGTAAACATTCTTAACAGAATTTTAGCAAATCAAACAATATATAAAGCTTATAATCAAGACCCAGTGGGGTTCATCTCAGGAAGGCAAGGTTAACTTTGAAAACCAATGTAACTCACCATATTAGAATACTATTAACAAACCATATGATCACCGCAATAGATACAGAAAAACCATTTGAGAAAATCTAACATTTGTTTCTAATAAAAAAAAAAAAAAACTCTCAGTAAACTAGGAATTGAAGGGAACTTCCTCCAGCGGATAAAGGGCAACTTAAAAAAAAAAAAAAAAACCTTCAGCAAATATCATTCTTGAAGATGAAAGACCGGATGCTCTCCCTCTAAGATCAGGAACAAGGCAAGTTTCTCACCACTTCTTTTCAACATTGTATTGGAGATTCTAGCCAGTGCAATTAGGCGAGACAAAAAAATAAAAGCATCCAGATTGGAAAGGAGCACCTAAAACTCATATTAACAGGAGACAAAATCATCTATGTATTGACCCTACAAAAACCATAGTTACTAAAATTGCTAAGTGAGTTCAGCACGTTGCAAAATATAAGGTTATAATGTAAAAAATAAATTCTATTTCTATATACTAGCAACAATCGAAAATTGAAATTAAAAATGCCATTTTAAATAGCATCAAAACCATGAAATACGGATAAGTCTCACAGAAGATACTCAAGACCTGTATGTACACTGGAAACTACAAAATATCACTGAGATAAATGAAATACAACCTGCATAAAGATATCTGGGTATACTGTATATCATTATAGCTCAATAAAGCTGATAAAAACTGATAAAAATCACATATTCTCAAGGTGGAACAGAATCTCACAAATCATCAGACTCACCTTCAGCCCCTTTGTTTCTCTGATGCTCCTGATTTTAAGCTGAGGAGGAGTAAGCTGAAGTGACTTCATCTGTTCACCTTCCAAATGGAATGAGCTACACAAAACTGTTGACTGACCTATTTTGATCCTGCTGGGTGCCCTAGGAACACATATATTTTGTTGTACATGACACAGTTTTCAGTCATTGTACATATTGATATAGTTCAAGAAAGGTTTTCCCCTGAACTTTGGAGACTTGGTCACTAACAGATTGAGGCAGAATCAAGGTGTCCCATGTGCGGTCTGTAGGAGTCTGCTGTTGAAGGAACAATGGAAAAGAGAGGACTTGTGGAACTGAAAAGTGTGATGGCAGAAAAGAATGAGCTTCAGAGAGAAGTACCTGGTACATAGTAAGTGCTCTGAAAAATTAGCTTCAATAATATCTAAAAATAAAGATAAATTAAAAATAAATACAATTCAGAATCTGCCATAATGATTAGAACTAGGTAGAAAAAGATCTTTATACAGGGATAAAGGAGTTTGATAAACACATTAATAGCATAGACAAGACTTCAGGGGGCATGATAAATCCACTTAATTAACCTTATGGGCCACTTGGAAAGAACCTATTTGCAGCTCAGTATAGGTTGCACAGACTGTGGAAATAGACTGTCTGCATTCAAATCCTAACATGACAACTTAATAGCCATATAACCCTGGGCAAGATATTAAATCTCTATGTGACTCAGTTTCTTCATCTATACAATGTAGGTAAAAATAGTATCGGACTCATAAGGTGGTTATGAGGGTTTATGAGTTAATATTTGTTTTGTTTTTGTTTTTGAGATAGAGTCTTGCTCTGTCACCGAGGCTGGAGTGCAGTGGTGTGATCTAGGCTCACTGCAACCTCCACTTCCCCGATTCAATCAATTTCCCTGCCTCAGCCTCCTGAGTAGCTGCGATTACAGGTGCATGCTACCACGCCTGGCTAATTTTTTTGTATTTTTAGTAGAGATGGGGTTTCACCATGTTAGCCAGACTGGTCTCGAACTCCTGACCTCAAACAATCCACCCGCCTCAGCCTCCCACAGTGCTGGGATTATAGGCATGAGCTACATGAGTTAATATTTGTAAAGTGCTTAGAATAAAGCCTGGTACACAGTTCATCCTATTTAAGTAAAATATAAATAATTAAATTGCTACTTATTCATTACAGCTGTAACTCACAAAAATCTATTTCAAGCTATACTTTTCACTAACATGCAGTGCCTTTACTTATAATTGTATAGAGTTAAGTTTTTTTTTTACTGAAAGTAATCTCTTACTACACCTCCTGTGACAACTATTTCTGAAGAACATATCTTAGAAGTAGTTTACTGTTCCTATTTGAACAAAAGTTCAATTTTTCTCAACATCGTTCGATATTTTCTGGCACATGGTTGGTGCTCAATAAATGGTTACTGGACAAACATCCTTCCAGGCCAAAGCAAATGTACCTACTTAATATTGTTATTTATATAGTCAGAGTTTTAAAATGCAACATGCATTACATCCAAATCGGAAATGAAGAGGCAGAGTTACCACCTAACTGGTTAACCACCTTCAATGAATTTGCCCAAGATAAGAAAGGTGCTAATGTACTTCAAAAGCAGCAGAATTAAAGTTTTAGTTTCTGTCAAAATGACGATGCAATGCAGGCATTCCTTAGCACTCCTTAGTGATAACAAGAAAAAAAGACAGACTTAAACCTGGTCCACAAACAGGAAGAACATAAACTTACTATATCCTAAATGGCCTCAGTAGAAAACAGCACAGGTCTTCAGAATAATTCTGACATGGAACTCACTGGTCGTCCTTCTTTTGCAGGAAATACTGATTTGTAATATTTATCCTGATATGGCCTTCTAAGGAGGAAAATCAAATTCCCTTTTTCCAAATGTAAAGCCAGAATTAAGAAGGAGAAAATATCTTCTCGCTCTGAGTAGTCAAGATGAGCAGAAGTTAAAGACATCTTCTCTCCAGATAACAAGTAAAGTACTTTCAAAAGAAGCTGCCTGGTTTATATACACATATGTACTATATATCGATTAGGGCTTTTCAGCACAGGACATGCTCTAAGTTATAAATGGTTACCACCCTGTCCCAGATACTGCTAGATATGTCTATTCCTCCTCTTTTCTAGACTAGTTTTCTATGACTATGATGCCCACCTGTTTTAATAGTCTCTCCTGAAATCCTAATCAGCTTCTTCCTGACCCTCAAACCATATACTTCCCAGAAAAGATAGATGAACAAATGTAAAATTTCTTGCTCTTCGCCTCTCCAGTCTCAAAGGAAGGGCTATTGTTCCAACATGACTTGTTCGTTCTCACACCCATCCTTTTACACAAGTCATCATAATCTGCCCAGTCACTTGTTCTTACCTCTCTACCCTACTTCAACTCAAACACTTCCTTCAAAATATGTTTCAAGCCAATTTATGTCTCTCACTTCCTTCATCTTTCAGCTCCTTCTAGAGTCACCGGCTGCTCATTAAGTCTGTACCCCTTTTACCACCATGTATAGGACTGACCCAGGTATGTCAATTCCCTATTATCATTCTAACACTGGATTGTTAGCTCATGCTACAGCCCCTAGGCTAAGATGGCACCATATTAGTCTGTTATTATCACCATATCTGGACTGAGCCAAGAAGTGGGTGGGGGCTTTCATTTTCATGACAGAAAATACGGGACTGGGCCAGGCTTGTAACTAAATAGGTCAAATTTTCATTTGGGGGAAGCTCAAGGTGAGAATGACATTCAAAGCCTAATCAACTAAAGACCACCAAGGACAAGCCTGTAGTTTGACAGAGTCCGATCTGTTCACTCTTAAATAAGGACAACGCTCCAGAGGAATCACGGAATGTGTTCAACAAGAGGGAGGAGAAAGCTTCTTGTGGGTTCCTGGTGAAGGATTCTGAGGAAGGCCTAAGAAAAGCAGGGATTAGTTCTGGATTGGTTATGATTTCTGAGGCAGGAACAGTAGAAGCAGGAATAAACTAGGGATTCCCTGCTGTTATGGGCAAGGGCAGCTCAGCAAATGGGAATCCCCAGTAATGCATGGGAAGAGTCAAGTGGGTTTGGAGGCATCATTGATAAGAAAGCAGTAGTCACTGAAAGAGGGTGTCTTCATGGCATTTTCCAGTTGCTGCATGATGTTGGGAGAAACAGTGTTTTCTGTTAACCTTGCAATTTTTTCAGCCCCATTTACACCAGGAGATGCCTTTTTATTTTTCAGTCCCAGTTGGATCCTTATGTCATGGACCTTTTTGACTCTTTCAATAAAATAGACGTGGATGCTATACGTCTTCCAGTTTATTTTTATTCCTGCAAATGTTTAGATCTGGGAACAAATCACATAACCAAGAAGGACCTGTACTGTATCTCTACTGACTTTGAAAGCTTAGGTAGAAAACTGAAGACTTAAAGGGCACAGAGAAGCTTTTCACTGCTTCTTCCTGTTGAAGGTCATGACTTTTCACTAGGAAAGAAGACATGGGAAATGAATATCTTGTTACTTAGATGATGTCAAAGAATAGGATGTAGTTTTCTGGAGAACCACTTAAGATCTCAGAATGATGGACTTCTGGCCAGGGATGGAGGAAATTTCACAAAGAGCAGGAAGAAATTATTTTACTGTAGATTCACTAACATGATAAATATGGACTGAAAGGGAAATGTTAAGAGAAGGAAAAAATACCACCAACTGTGACAAAGAAAAACCATAGTGGAAGGGATATTCACTGCTCCTCAAGAGAAAACAGGGCAAAAAAGCTCGAAATCATACCTAGGACTAGAGGAGTCTATATATTGATTTAAGAGTACTAGTAACAAAGTTATTAGGGTGCTTGAAACAGTGAAAAGCAAAACTAATCTCACAGTTAAGATCATCAAGAGCTGGTAAGATGGCATCTGGCACTCGATCATAGAAGGCAATAGTGTAATGGTTAAGGAAGGTGTTTTCAAGCCAGGCTGACCAAGGTTCAACTCTCTTTGTTGCCTCTTACTTGTCATGTGATCTTGATCAAGACATTTGCCCTCTCTGAACCTTAAGTGGCCCATGGGTCAATTGGGTATTGGAATACTTACTTCACTGAGCTGTTAATGAAGATTAAAGTTTAGAATGTATTAAAATATCTATCACAGTGTATGTCACACAGTAGGTGACACTATCATCATAATCATCTGTAATGAAAAGGTAGCACTTCCTTGCAGAATTTAGCAAACCAGAAGGTAAAAACATTTGTCAATAACAAAAGCAAAGAGAAAGAATTAATGTGTTACTGGATCACACTATGAACTACCCTGGAATAGAAAAAAAGATGTAGTATCGAATTCTGTACCTCCTGCTTCATACTTCTTTTCTCATCTGAACAGGCCTGGGCAACCTGGTATGCGTGCACACAAACATCTTCCCTCCTCTGTTTTTTGTGTCTTGGGACACATAATCCACCTAATCTGAATGTGGAAGTCATGCTGACCTGTGAGAGGTCAGTTTTTAGTAGAGGAAAGGGTACAGATGCCAGATTTCATGAGCTGAAGACTGAAAGATAAGGAAGTATAGATGGCTCTTTTAACATACTTTGAAATAAAGGGAAAGAAAAAGATATCCCATTAGCCTGTGGGGGTTGTAGGATTAAAAAGAAGATTTTGGGGGAGGAAATGAAAGGGTGATTCTTGGATATGTCTGCAGGCAGAAGAAAAAGCTCTTTGAGAAAAACCCTAAAGATACGAGAGAGAGAGAGAGAGAGAGAGAGAGAGACAGAGAGAGAAGATACATGATTAATGGAACAGAATATCTTAAAGGATGCATCAGGGGATAGGTAAAAAGGAAAATAAGGTTAGCTTTGAAAAAGATGATATTAAAAGAATGATGATAAAAGTAGCCATGGAGATAAATGTTTGGGGGAAAGAGACAGTTTGTGACCAATGGACTCTCTCTTTTCTCCAGCTCCCCTCAGCAGGTAATCTGTGTAACTAGATTACCTGCTGAGGGGAAGCTGGGGATAGAGAGGACTAAGTTAGGAGGCCTGAGGGACGTGGTAAGAAAATGGAACAGTTGCTGTGGGAAACTGGAAAAGAAACCAACTAGGAATGTGTAAAAAAGGATTAGTGAACAGCCGTTGAGGATCCAGCTGTGGTTAGAAATCACAGTTTGGCCATGGATATAATCAGCATGGTGAGGCAATTTTCCCTACTACTTACTCAGCAGCCTGGGAACAGGTCAGAAAAAAAACAGATGCTGAAGTCCATCTAGGTTTGGAGATTGGCAGGGCAGGTGCAGCGGAACAAGAGGGACATGAGGGAATTGAGGATACTGTGGGAATTAATATCAAATGGTTGGCAGGGTCAAGTGGGGGTGGGAAATGGTTGCTGGATGGGAAAGAACACAGAAGCAGGAGAAGGCTGTAAGTCTTCCTGGGAGAAAGGGGAAGGAACTAGATGCACTGATGATGTCAAAGACATTCTGTGAGAGTCAGGGAATAGATGTGAAAAGCTGGAGGTTTTAGTCAAAAAACAACTTCAGAGTTTGAAGTATCAGAAGTAGAACAGTTCCAGATGGTGACATGATTAATAAGTATCCCCATATAAAGAGGTTGCTGAAGCAGAGTGAAAATGGAGGTCATATTATCATAGGTCAAGGAAGTATCATGCTGGGACATCTGATGATGCATCAGGGAGGCCACTGGCATGGTCTGAGATGGTGTAAGGAGTCAGAGGAGCACAGAAGACTAAGCTAGGTTCCAGAGGCCTCATAGAATGAGAGCAAGTAACCTAGAGATTGGTCTGTGCCAATGAAAAGAATAGGCATAATAACTGACAGCATGCACCTCAAAGAATAAGGGAAAAGGAAAGTTGTTGAGCAACATTCTGGCACCAGAAGCTAGCTTGACATTGAGGAATGATCAGCAAATGAGCAGGCTCCATTTAAGATGGTTGTGGAGAAAAGTGTCATTAAGGGAAAGAGTTCCGGAAAAAAAAATGGCTGTGAATATACAGACATGCTTGACCAAGGAACAAGAGTTCTGTGGGGCACAGGAGATCTGAGAAGGGAATGTCAGCCAGGAAATAACATGCTTATGAAAGGGGAAGGTCTGTATTAAATTTATAAAATGAAAATTCCATCCTTTAGGATCCTGAAGAAGCAATGAGAGGAACTACAAACTTTGTAACTAAGTTTGACCAAGAAAGAAGAACTGATTGGTAAAAGTAGAAGTGAAAGAAACTTTAGGAAATATAGCCATGTCATTTTAAGTATTGTTGGCTAATGACCACAAACAAACAAACAAATAAAAACAACAGGGAATGAAGGTATTCCCCAGATATTGAGAACAAGAATTTCTACAAGAGACCACAGTGACCCTTAAGTGGACTAATGTGTAAGAGGAATAAAATATTTGGGAGAATAGGTCTCATAATATTATCAATCTTCCATGATCTTAAAAAGAAGGAAAAAAAAGGAGAAGTGACTAAAGAACACAACATAAGCTACACAGAAATCATGCTTTTAGGCTACAGGAACTAATGTAACTATAGCAGGTGCAGATTTTTCAAAGTAAGATCATGTACCATAAGTAGAAGATATATGTGAACAGGTGACATAGCAAGTGAGCAAGCAAGTAGAATGACTCAGTTCCTATTTTTATTTCATCTTAAATGATAAGAATAATTTTTCAAACTGGAAACAGTAACACAGATGTGAATAAGAGTTCATCACAGTCCAACTGATGCAGAGATAGTGAGAGGAGCAAGCAGTTTCAAACGAACTTGGACCTGTGGACCCAGATAAAGTATATCCTGTAGTATTGAGATAACCTACATTCCTGATTGAGAGGCCACTGCTGGTAATCTCTGAAAAAAATCATAGCAGACTAGAAAAATTGTGCTGTTACTTGTAAAACTAAAAAGCAAGGACATTTCTGAAACAGCTCAGAAAACAAAGACTACTAATCTCAATGTGGAAAAAATCAGTTTATAATGAAGCAGTAAACAGATGGCTATGAATAATGATCAGGTGATGAGAATCATAGATTGAGGTAATGGTATGAAGTGTTTTTGAGTTTCAGTAAGTCACTGAAGACATTTTTTTCCCTATAGAATATGTTCATATGAGACAGGTATGTCTTGAACAAGTAGGTTGATTTATTATTAATCAAATAAGCTTACTCAACAAGAACGCTACTGGAACAAACTATTGCTAAATGCAACAACTGGGATGAATCTCAAATAAATTATGCTGAGTGAAAAAAAACTAATCTCAAAAGGATATATACTGCACAATCCCATTTATGTGACATTTGTGAAATAATAGAATTATAGAAATAGAGAACAGATTAGTGGTTGCCAGGGATTAGGGATGAGGAAGAAAAAAAGATGCAGCTATATAAAGAGATAGCACAAGGAAGTCTTGTAGTGATAGTAAAGTTAAGTCTCTTGATCATAGTGGGGATGATTACACAAAGGTACATGTGATAAAACTGCATGGAGTCTCTCTTGTTTCTCTCTCTCCCTCCCTCCCTCCCTCCATTCCCCTTCTCTCTCTCTCCCTCTCCACCTCTCTATCAATAAGCCCTGTGGATTTTATCAATGTCAATTTCTTAGTTTTAATATTGTACTATAGTCATGTATCATGCTATCACTGGAGGAATCTGGAGGAAGGGTACATGGGACTTCCATGTACATTTGTTTGCAGTAACCATAATTATCTGAATCAATAATTGTTTTTAAGTAAAAAGAGTTTTTAAAGAATACCAATTAATGGATCAATGTCAACCTCACAAAAGGAGATCAAGTTGCATGCTTCAGGGCTCTGTACTTGGCAATACTGAAATACCACTTTTAACCCAAGGTTAGAAAAGACAGTAGAAGCATAATCATAAAACTCATGAATGATATAAAACATGGAGACACAGCTAATTGTTTCAAACAGAACTAAAATCCAAAAATATCAACAGGCGAGGCTAGAAACTGAAAGGTAATGGAGATAAAGGTAGAACTCACCATTATATCCCCAGCATGCAACACAGTGCCTGGCACAAAGAAGACTCAAAAATTATCCAGTGAAAAAATAAGTGGATGCAAATTTTAAAATGGTTAAAAAAGGTTTAATGGGACTTCATCTAGAAAAGCTTTTCAGTCAACAGAATGATAATATTCCCTCAAACCGACAGAACATTCCACTTCATTAACAAGGTATGTTTTTTTTTTTTTAATTTTTTTTTCTTTTATAGAGACAGGGTCTCACCCCGTTGCCCAGGCTGGAGTGCAGTGGCACGATCTTGGCTCAATGCAGCCTCCACCTCCCAGGTTGAAGCAATTCTCATGCCTCAGCCTTTCGAGTAGCTGAGATTACAGGCGCGCACCACTACGCCCAGCTAATTTTTTGCATTTTTAGTAGAGACGGGGTTTCGCCATGTTATCCAGGCTAGTCTCAAACTCCTTACCTCAAGTGATCCACCTGCCTTGGCCTCCCAAAGTGCTGGATTACTGGCATGAGCCACCACATCCAGCCATAAGGTATGTATTTTTTAAGAGAGGGAAGAAGTAAACATTATATTATTGTTGTACTCTGCACTAGTTCAATTTCCTATAAAGGACCAAGTCAATTCCTGAGTGCCACATTTTAATGGAGACATGAATGAACTTGAGTGTATCCCAAATAAGGCAACTAAGATGGTTAAATATCTGGAAACAGTGTTATATAAAGAACACTAGAAGGAATGCAAGATATGTAATCTGAAAAAGATAAGATGTGGCACATAGAAAGGACAAGTTAGATAATAATTATAATGTAGGCTATAATCTAATGATAATATTAAATACCTTGTTGCAGATAACATATCACTTTACAGCTTACAATGTGCTTTCATACTTGTGTCCTAAACTGTCCCACATCTGAAAGGCTAGCAAGTGGGGAAAGGGTTATACTTTCTTCTGTGCAGCCACAGTCATTAGAGATAAGAGAGACAGGTTTCAGCTCAATATAAGGAAGGATTTTCAAACATTCCAATCTCCATGACAACAGAATCGGTAGTCTAGTAGACATTAGTACTATACATTGATTAGCTGATTCAATCATCCCAACAGTCCTGTGAGGCAGATACTATTATCCCCATTTTACAGATGAGAAAACTAAAGCACAGAGGGGTAAAATGTGGCTATAACCACAGCTAGTCAAGTGTCAGAGCTAGAATTCAAATTCAAGCAGACCCACTCCAGAATCACTGCTTGTGGGGTAGCTGGAACAATTACCTGCTAAGGCCACTGCAGGGTGAGTGGCATACCAGCCTTAGTCAGAGGCTGCACTAGATCAAAGGTAAGATAATAGGATTTTAGGAATCTTGGAAGATTTGGTCTGTTTGGATTCAAAACTCAGCGTGCAACCCTTCTGGAAGTGGCATGGCTCCAGTCTAAGGCTAATATTAGCTCTAAGGCCTAAAGCAGATTGTTTAGAGTGAAGGCAAGAGCATCAGGCTCAAAGAATTAAGACAGGCCTTTGGAATAGTGATACAGTTCTATACATATTGGGATCGGTTTTTGACTTTCCCAGAATTTGCCAATTTGAAGATCCATTAGAAGATCAGTCTCATCATAACCAAATCACAAAAATATCTGTATACTATTTACTATTCCAACCCCTGCCCCCATCAACTGATGCAACATATATTAAAATAGCAAAATTCACAACAGTTTGACAGTTTTAATTAACAAGTTCTCCCAGCTCAAACAACATAAATTGAGCTTTCTACCTCTGGGGAAATAGAGCAGTAGGGTTTTCCTTCATTAAAGATTAAAAAAAGAAAGAAAACTGACATGTTGAAAGTCAATTTAATAGTTGCTAGGTTAAACTGTCTTTGGAGTACACAGTAAGTACATCATTAAAAGTAAAGACAGAATATAAAATACTGAGTCAAATCTAGATGAATGTCAGAAAAATAAATTGAACAGTGGAAAACACACTAAGGTCATTGTAATAAACAAGTATTCAAAAGCAGTCAAATTAACTCAGACTTTTAACAGTGGCCATGCTTATGGTACCTCATGGGGGAGTCATGGGCTTGGGGGTAACTAAACAGCTAACCAGAAGCTGAAAAAAAAAAAATGCCAACTCTGTAAAACACAAATACTTTGTTGGGTGTCTACAGATATGTATATTCCCATACTTGGGGTTCTAGTTGGAGCTTAAGGGGTACAGGTTACAACTAAGGGCCATAGAATTTTGACTGTTTTAGAAACAGAGGCAACAGTCAGTCCACAAGACGAGGCAGGAGGCTGAGGTTGACACTGCCTACAATGGGCATAACCTGGAAAATGCAGCTAGTTGGGTGGAATGGTGGTGGCACAGGGATGGGTGGTGGGTAGGATTCTCTTATTTACTTAGAGACTCTGAGAGGTTAAGTGACCTGTCCTGTATAACACATGAAAGGTGAGTTAGTAACAGATCTCAGAGTTAAACCCACCCAGCTGCCCTAAAAAAAAAAAAGATCACTAGTCTATCAGTCATAAGAAACAGCTCTGCCACTAACCAGTCCAGTGGCTCAGGATCAATTATAGCCTAAGGCTCAGCTTCCCCATCTACAAAAGAAGAAGGGTGGCATTAGGGGGAAAAGTTCATTTTTTGATCTCATCTTATCCCAAAGGAAACGCCACAAAGATTCAATCTTTAACTGTAACTAAAATTATAACTATGACTATGAGAAATAGGTCCATTCCTAATATTTACAAGGCCAGGGGCAAGAATATAAATATAGGCTCTTAATTCTCCTTCCTTCTATCCACTACCCTACTCCTTTTTAAACAGCTAGGAGCCTTGGCCACAGTAGACCACTCAGTCCACACAGCCAAGCTCCATCCATACATTTCTACCACCAAACAAGCACCCCTTGGACCTAGAAGAACTCACACATGTGGCACAGTCTCTTCTTGAGAGGACAGAATCAGGGCAGAGGCCCTCACAAGCACTGGAAGCAGATTGAATAGAGATTCCTCAGCTTCCAAGTACCTAGTATGGTCTAGAACAGGGATGTCCAATCTTTTGCTTCCCTGGGCCACACTGGAAGAAGAATTGTCTTGGGCCAGACATAAAATACACTAGCCATAGCTGATGAGAAAAAAAAAAAAAAAAACCTTAAAATCTCATAACGTTTTAAGAAAGTTTATGAATTTGTATTGAGCCACATTCAAAGCTGTACTGGGCTGCATGTGGCCCTAGGACCGCGGGTTGCACAAGCTTGGTCTAGAAGAAACAAGCATAGAAACAAGCATGAGTTATGGGTGAGCACATCTCCTTGGCCCTTAGAATTCCTTGCTCTGTGGTGTGATATATGTAAAGTACAAACCATAGAGGAAAAGGCTGATACATTTGACTATATAAAAGTGGAAAACTCATAGACATTAAAAATAAGTCAATTACAAAGCAAATATCAAAACCGAGAGGAAACCTGTGCAAATTATGAGAATTATGATCCTTAAAAATAACTTATAAATTAAAAAGTGACTACCCAATAAAGAACTGTTAATAATATAAGCATATGAAGAAAGTCCAACATTGTCGTACTTAAAGGAATACACTACAACAAAAAGGCCTTTTTGACTTACCAAACTGACAAGGATTTTCCAAATGAGAATACACAGAATTGGCAAGAGTTCAGTTAACGACTGCTATACATTGATCAATCTTTACCCTCCTATCTATCTAATTCTTCCTTTTAGAATTTATACTAAAGAAGCATTAACTATATACAGAAAGATTTAAGTATGAGGACGTTTACTGTAGCACAGGTAATGATAGTGAACACTGTAAACAACTTAAATATCCAATAACAGTGGATTAATTAAATAACTTGTGGTACATCAATAAAATGGAGTAGTCAAGTGTTATTGTAGGCTGGGTGCAGTGGCTCACACCTATAACCCCAATGCTTTGGGAGGCCAAGGTGGGAAGGTAGCTTAAGTTCAGGAGTTCAAGACCAGCCTGGGCAACACACTGAGAAATCGTATCTACAAATAATTACAACATTAGCTGGCCATAGTGGCCTGCACCTATGGTCCCAGCTACTTAGGAGTCTGAGGTAGGAGGATAGCCTGACCCCAGGTGGTCAAGGCTGCAATGAGCTATAATCACACCACTACACTCTAGCCTGGATGAAAGAGTGAGACCTTGTCTCAAACAAAACAAAACAAAATCACAAACATGTTACTGTAGACGAAGAGGTGACAATATAGAAACATATCTACAATGTAAAGATGAAGAAGATACTTTACAAAATGATGTAATCCATCTTTTATTAAAGTTACACACACATATGGTCGGGCACAGTGGCTCACACCTGTAATACCAACACTTTGTGGGGCTGAGGCAGGCAGATCACCTGAGGTCAGAAGTTCGGGACCAGCCTGTTGGTACACGCAGAAACCCCATCTCTACTAAAAATACAAAATTAGCCAGGCATAGTGGCACATGCCTGTAATCCCAGCTACTTGGGAGGCTGAGGCAGGAGAATTGCTTGAACCTGGGAGGTGGAGGTTGTGGTGAGCCGAGATTGCACCATTGCACTCCAGCCTGGCCAACAAGAGTGAAACTCCATCTCAAAAAAAATAAAAAACAGTTACACATACACGATCTAGAAGTCTATATGCATGGGTGTTAATGGTTCTTTCTCTTTTTAAATCTGGGATGTTGAAATTTTTTGTTTCTTATTTATATGTTCTAATCTTTAAAACTAGTTATAATAATAACATATTACACTTATTTTTAATTTTTTAAAGAGAAGAGATACATTACCATTTTTGACTAAGGGACTCAGCTACTGTAACATTCTACAAGAGTATTCATTTGTAGCTTTAACATTTTAGAATTCTATAAAAGGAAAAGCCAACTAACTATAGAAGTGTCCTTTGGAGAGCAAGAAGGAGTCATTAAAGCATATTCTGTTAACGGGACAAAACTCTATTAGCACAAAACAAACAATGGAAAAAAAAAAGAAAACCCCACCTGGAAGATAAAGTCTGCCCGTCTGCAAATATAGACTGAAGAGTTCCTCCTACTTAAGGGCATAGGTTCTTTTCTTTCCAGGTTTTATCTTGAAAATGATATTCTTTTATTTCCCAATTTTTTTGGTAATGCCAAATGACCTCCATACACAACCAAACCAATCCATTTGATATACAATTGGTAGCTGGAAGGAAAGGCTGATTTGAACATAGTGGTATTGGTGGAGTGAAGAGAGTAGTATTTTTTCCCCCACTTTTCCCACTTCAAGGTAGAGAAACTTCTGTTAGAGCAATATTCCCAGACTCTTTCTGTCCCTTTCTTTATTCTTCCCCATGGTAGGAGCTACAATTATTTGCCCGAGAGATTCGACAAGAGAAATTCAAGTTAAATCTAAATTTCAAGGTGGGGCCATTTTAACTACAGTTTAAAAACGATTTATCTGCCTACCCATTAATCTATGCATAACTAGAAACATATGCGCAGGCATGAGCTCTATGTTTCATCACTTGCTGCCTGGCTGATCCAGGATGTCAGAAACCAAAACTTAGATAAGCAGTGTATTCTATGATTGGAAGTTTCTATGTATATGCAAGACAGGGGTCTGATGAGGAAGGCATATCAACACAAACTGGCCCTTAAAAAACCCACATGTCAAGGTATCTGACCTCTCTCCATTTTGTACTGCACAGAGTTTCCACTTGGTGAAGAGAAAAGCATGTCAGCTCAGTGACCTGTCACCTAGTTCTGCATGTTCCTCTGAGTATAGAGGGGACCTCTACTAAAATCCTACCCATCTTTCTCCAACCAGCTCAAATGTCACCTCCTTCCTAAACCTTCCCTCCTCATCCTAGCTGCAAATAACCTCTTTTTCTCTTAAGATTCTAAGCCTTTGTTTCTACCACTCCACTATATATGATATTATGTACAGTTGTGTGTGTAAATGTTCTTTTACTAGATTAAAAGCTCCTTGATGGCAAGCTCTAAGTCACTGATTTTTATATGAGCCACAGTATGGACACAGTACCTTGCACAGTTATTCAATAGGTGTGTATGGACTAAAACTCTAGAACGTACCTAAGTTTAAAAGCTTCCTTGTTCCTTATCCCTTAATAATGCAAACATTAGGGAACAGGCCTAATGTCACCTCAGAAACTTAACAGCTACAGCAGCAAACTTTAGTCCAATGTATTTAATTTTTTGGCTTCTTCAGCTTTTAATCTCATGTGCATGATATAAGGATGAGATATCACCCTCCTCCAGGAGCTAGATGAAACTCTCCAGAACAGTGCTGTCTAACAGAAATATAAAAATGTGAGCCACATATGTAATTTAAAATTTTCTGGATGCTACCTTAAGAAAAGCACAAATAAATGGGTAAAATTAACTTTAATACTCTATTTTATTTGATGCAATATATCCAAAATATTATTTCAATGAACATGGAGAGTAGAAGGATGGTTACCAGAGGCTGGGAAGGGTAGTTGAGGACTGTGGGGGAGGTAGGGTTGGTTAATGGGTATGGGTACCAAAAATAGAATGAATAAGACCTACTATTTGATAGCACAATAGGGTAACAATAATAATTTAACTGTACATTTTTAAATAACTAAAAGTATAATTGGATTGTTTGTAACACAAAGGATAAATGCTTGAAGGGACAGATACCCCATTCTCCATGATGTGATTATTATGCATTACATGCCTGTATCAAAACATTTCATGTACCCCATAAATATATACACCTACTATGTACCCACAAAAATTTAAAATAAATTAAAAAAACAAAAGCAAAGTATTATCATTATAACATGTAATCGATACAGAACATTGTGGAGATATTTTACATTTTTTATCACACTGTCTTTGAAATCTGGTATGTATTTTACACTTACAGTATATCTCAATTCATACCAGGAACTACTTATCAGCTGTGAAAGCTAGTTACTTAATTTCTCTTTGCCTCAGTTCCTCAACTTTGAAAGGGTGGTAATAATAGTATTTACCTTACAGAACTATATTGAGGTTTAATAATATAATATGTGGAAAGGGCTTGGCACCTGGTAAATTGTAAGGATTTGATAAATATTAACTACCATAATCCTCTACCATAACATCCACTTATGAAAAACCTTGAGCTAAAAAACCAAGTGTATTTCCCAATTTTATAAAGCAAATCAAATGCTGGTTCTATTCCCTGTCTTTCACATAGTTGTCTATTAAACCATGCAGGGCAGCTGGGAGCAATGGAAAATCCTATTTTTTACCCATTTAAAATTCCCAAGTGCTAGCCAGATGGAATTTGGGAGTCAGTCCAAACAGTAACATTCTTCAAAATGGTAGCTTAGAGAAAAGCCATCCAGCTGTGTTATACTAATGGTCCTTTCACCCTACCACTTCCTTTAAGCTCTGTCCTCATTTGCTATAATATTTCATCCATGTTACTAAGTGAAAAAGTAACATAACTTCTTGTGTTTTACTCAGCGTTATTTTGGGTTATTTTGTTGCTTTTTTAAGATAACTGATAATATTGAATATTCTTGCATAAATGTGCAAAATGTCCAGCACCTAAGATCATCCAATCTTCGACATACTTGATTATGATCATCAGGAGATTCAAAGCAGAAAAGATGTTATACAGATGCAATAGCCAAATAGAAGGAATAATGGCCTGGGAATCAAGGAATCTGATTTCTGGCCTTGGGTCTATGAATAAATCACTACATCACCTTAGGCAACCCATTTACACTTCTCAGCTATATCTCAGTTTAAGATACATTCACATACAGTATTTAGAACTAAGTATTAACATGCAATAACGCAACATAAAATCTTATCAAGTCTTAGCATTCTTGTTTGTCGCTCTTTAAATGTTCTGTCGGTAAGTTCCCCTTAAAAAAATCAGCATTAACAAAGTCTGGGGATAATTTACTTCAATATTCAAATAACTAGAACCTATAAAAGCAAATCAATGGTCCATCTATCTGATATGTATGCTGTTACTAAAAGCCAAACAATTGTCATATCCTCTAGCTTTCAACTAGGTAGCAAGGTTAAGAATTATAGGACATCAGCATTAATACAAAGAGGCATCAATGGTCACCTCCATGGATCTCCTGCCATACCCCAAATTCCCTGCATCAAGATTTCTCAACTTCAGCATTACTGACATCTTGGGTCAGATAATTCTTTGTGGTAGGGGATCGGCCTGTGCATTGTAGGATGTTTATCAGTTTCCCTGGCCTGTTACCACTAGAAGCCAGTAACGCCTCCCCACAATTGTGCCAAACAAAAATGTCTCCAGAAGTTACTAATCGTCCCTAGGGAGTAAAATTGCCCACAGTTGAGAACCACTACTATGGATCCTCTCCGTGATTACCCTAAATTTCTTTGGAATTAAGCTTTTACAGAGACTGGCAATTTTCAGTGTGTAATTACTTATGTGACACAGCCTCATTAATATAACATGCAATGATATACTCTCATTGGCAATCTTTCCAATTAATTTGCATTTAATACACATATAGTAGAATATACTTTTGCAAAATGACCCATTACACTACAGAGATTATCCATGTATCTTTTTCAGAGCCAAAACAATGTTTTTACATAATGGTGATTTTGGTAGCTAATTTTAGATTAAGATATTTATATTTTAGAACCCATTAATATTTATTTAATGTTAGTACCCTGGCTTTAATTTACTGACCAAAGTTTTCAATATACTACCCATCTACCACCCCATTTTCCTCTATCAAGTCCCCATACTTCCTGTTACCCACTGAACTGCTCATGTGTTCTGGTTCCCAATGATTAGTCCCTATACTCAGCCACCCAGTTTTTCATCTAAAGTACTGACAGAGGGTTATTTTATTTCCTTGGGTCTATGCATATAAGTAAATTGGGAAGGAGTACTAATGAGAGCTTATCAGCCGCAAAATAACAGAATCAACCAAACATGTAAGGAATGTCTACTGTCTAATGTTATGGAGACACAAAAAAAAATAAATATAAGACATGAAAGAACCACAAAATAAAAAAAATAAAAAAAAAAGAACCACATCAACCACATGCCCAAAGTCATTCAGCTAGCTGATTTTATATGCTGATAGAGGAACATCCAAGTAAGGGTATCCTGATTGCAGCTATAGATGAAAACTAGAGTTTAGAGCTACCTTTATAGACTTGAGACTCAATACCTGAAGAAAGAACACCAACCCGATAATGGTGGTTACCTCTGAGGAGGAGGTTGAAGGGGCATTTTCACTTTTTACTCTAGATGCTTCTATATTATTTAATAGGAACATGTAATTGTGTGTTAGTTCTATGATTTAAAAAAAGGTAAAGTTAGGAGTGTAGATGAAATATCTGAGGCAGTGAATATAAAGAGAGAATAGGCAAAGAACTTAACACCCCTGAATATGGACATAATTAGGAGGCAGAAAGAAACAAAAGCAATGGAGAAGCAGTGGCAGAGGCTGGCAGAAAAGGAACTAGAGGAGTATAACTCTGTGGCCAAGGGAGGGAAGTTTCAAAAAGGAACTGAACAAGTCAACACAACCCAGAACGGGAAAAGGTAGAGAAATAAGATAGCAGAAAAGAATTTAGATCTAAAAGAGCCTTCTTAAAAATCATAACCTCCTCCCTATATCATGTCCCTCAATCTTTGAGGAAATTGAGGCCCAGAAAGATTCAATGGCTAACTAGATAGGTATTGGTAGCTAGAAGACACAGCAAAGAAAGACCAGAACATGTTTATGGATGATAGCAAATGGGTCCAGTGGAAAGGAAGAGAAGAAGAAACCAGAAGAAAGGATGTATAATTGAATAAGTAGTAACTACAATAAACAAAGGTGGAACTGAAGCAGAAGTAGGCAAAATAATACAACTTTTCCTCTGAGGCTAGATAACTTGTTTCCTTTTGGTTTGTGTTGCTATATAAGAAGGCAAGGGAAATCCCTCAGAGTACCTGGATTTCCCCCAGAATTCTACCCTTGGCACCTTTCCCCTCTCAAAGTATACTAATATCCTAGGCTTCATATACCATCTATACATGAAGGACCCCAAATCTCTACTCAAGCCCAGACCCTCTATACCCCAGACCCAGGGGAAGTGAACATCTCTATGTGGATATCTGATAGGCACCCAAATTCAAATCATCTCAACTTTGCTCCCACTCCAGCACTCTGTCTCAGTGGAAGATCCCACACAATGAATGACTTCAGGCAAATTACTGAACATCATCTCTCATTACATCTTTGTGAGCAGATGAAAAAGAAAAAACATTTGCTGGATGACAGCAAAGTTAGAGTCACAGCTGGATGACAGCAAAGTTAGAGTCACAGCCTTACCCAGTGAGTGTTCATTGATGGATAACAGTAAGTTATAAAGTCTTCAATTAGCCTGATTCAGAGCTAAGCCAAAAATAGCAGACAGACCATTATCTGACCCTCAATGATGCCCACCTCCTGGTGTTCATGTCCTTGTTTAATCCCCTTTCCTTGAGTATGGTTGGGACCTGTAACTAGATTCTAACCAACAGAATATGGTAAGGGTAATGGGAAGCCACTCCCATGGCTAGGTATGTATGTGTATATTACTGATTACTTCTTGGGATCATGAGAGACAAACTGAGACTTTATCCCTCACTGGCCTTGAAAAAACAAGGTGTTGTTACATGAACTGCCTATGGAAAGACAACGTGGCAGGGAATTGCAGGCAGCCCCTGGTATCTGAGGGCCTCAATCCCACAACCACAAAAAACTGAATTCTGCCAACAATCACATGAGCTTGGAAGAGAACCCTGAGCTGAGATGAGACCACAGGCCCTGCCAACACCTTGATTGCAGCCTGTGAGACCCAGAGCAGAGGATCAAGTTGAGCCATGACACACTCCTGACCCGTGGAAACTACAAGATAATAAATGTTTGTTGTTCTGACCAACGAAGTTTGTGGTAACTCATTATGCAGCAACAGAAAACGAATATAGCAAACAATATTTTATTAATTACTTGGATAAAGATATTTATGAAATATATGTGATAATAAAGCTAAAACAAACAAAAGGAACAATAAATAAAAAATTTAATTCCATTAATATTTAACTTTGTCATTTCTTCCTTTGTACTTTGTGATATCTCTTATATTTATCACTTCCTTTAAATTACAAAAGTCACTATCTTATATACAGGTCCTTAGAATTTCTACATGAATCTTATTCAGCAGTCTTTTAACTCATCACCCTAATTCCAGTCTCTCCTTTCCATCTGTCCTTAATAGTTCTGACCATGATAGTTCTCTGTCCAAAGCCCTTCAATTGCATCCCACTGTATATGGAATGAAGTATGAATCTTTTAGTTTTGAAGCCAGAATTGGATTCAAATCCTCGCTCCACTAATTCCTAGCTGTGTGATGTGTGGCCTCATTTTCTAACGTGTTAAATGGGATTAATAATAACTGCCTCACAGGTCCTGGTTTTCCTAGGCCCATTTATTCCTATTCCATCTGACTAGTACTGCACTCTCAAAAGTGTCCTGGTTTTGACAATTAAATCATTCGGTCAATAAAGGGTTGTTACGAAGAGTTAATGAGACAATGCATATAAATGTAACAGGCCTGGCAGGACACTTTCAAGTTCCCTCAAATGTACCTGGTACTTTGCTGGCTAAAATCATATCTCTGACACCTCCAACTACAGAAGAAACTACCCATACTGCATGGTCTTCCTCAGATGCCACCTCCCACCTTTGTCGAACTTCTGTGGTAGTCCACAACTCTCTAACCAGGTCTCTAACATGAGCTTGGGTTATGGTTATTAGTACACATGTTTTAATTTCCTCAGAGACTAGCTTTTGGAAGAACAGTGTCTGCTTCTGAATCTTCTCAGTCCCACACATAATACCTAATAGTGTCTTCCCCACAGAAAACACAAAATCGCTTATTTAAATTTAGAAAGAATACAGAATTTTGGCTACAGAATTGTATTTCACTTACCCACAGGCTTTATTCAAGCCTCTACTTTCTTACTCCCTTGAAAACATCTCACTTGCTCATTAGGGCCACAGCAAGAGTACTCTAATAGGAAATTTCCTTCTTTCACAACTGGCCACCACCTTGATTGATTGGGGGTAGCAGCGAAGAAGGGATTCTGAGAGCTATGATCCTAGAAATAGAGAATAACTAAAAGCACAGGTTCCAGAACCAGACTGCCTCAGACTCAGGCTCTACCAGTTACAATTTCAGAATACTACCCAACCACTTTACACCTCAGTTCCTACCTCCTACACGGTTACTGGAAAGATTAAATGAGATAATCCATGTAAATCACTTTTAAAAGCACATGGTATGCTTGGCGTGGTGGCTCACGCCTATAATCCCAGCACTTTGGGAGGACAAGGAGGGTGATTACTTGAGGCCAGTTTGAGACCAGCCTGGCCAACATGGTGAAACCTCGTCTCTACTGAAAATACAAAAATTAGCCAGGCATGGTGATGCACGCCTGCAGTCCCAGCTACTCAGCAAGCTGAGGCAAAAGAATTGCTTGAACCCAGGAGGCAGAGGTTACAGTGAGCCCAGATCATGCTACTGCACTCCAGCCTAGGTGATAGAGTAAGACTGTCCCAAAAAAAGATCACATGGTAAGTACTTATAAATGATAGCTATTATCATTGGTTCTTTTCTTTCTTGACCTCAGTAAACTCAGAATACTTTATTGCGGAGTGAGAAATGTAAGCAATATCCTCCATGCAGGGCAGTCAAGTACAGGCTTTGAACACATACAAAGTCCAGCCCACTCAGAGCTTAGCATTGTCTCTGTCTGTCTTTCTAGGATGTCTGGTTTCTTCTTCCAATTCCTCCCTCCTTTATGACTGGTCCAAACTGGCCCAGTTCTAACCACTTCTGTGATCACCAGCAAAGATAAGAATCTTTCTGCCTCATTCTCTTTTTTTTTTTTTTTTGAAAGAAAGAAAGAAAGAAAAAGAATAAAGAAGAGGAGGAAAAAGGAAGAGAAAGAGAGAGAGAGAATGGGAGTATTGCTTTCTTGCTCAGGCTAGAATGCAGTTTAGTAATGGGTATTGAAAACCTCTTTTATACCAATAATTATACTTGATGTAAACAGGAAGGAATAAGGGAAGAAAATAACAACCGAGCAGCCAACCAATATTTCATTTAAACCTATTAAATGCTATGCGATTACTGAGGAGTGATTTACTTCCAATTGTGTAGTCACTTATGGAATAGGTGTGAGGTGGTAATGTATGTTTTATGTATTTGAAGTGGAGAGTTCTATAAATGTTTATTAAGTTTACTTGTTCCGGGTCTGAGTTCAAGTCCTGGATGTCCTTGTTAATTTTCTGTCTCGTTGATCTATAAAATCGTTAGCTCTTCTTGTTACATTGATCCTTTTGCCATTATGTAATGTCCTTCTTTGCCTCTTTTGCTCTTTGTTGCTTTAAAGTCTACTTTATCAGAGGCGAGAATTGCATCTCCTGCTTTTTATTTATTTGTTTATTTTTACTCTCTGATTGGCTGATAAATCTTCCTCCTTCTCTTTGTTTTGAGTCTTTGTGTATCGTTGCATGTGAGATGGGTCTGGATGCAGCATACCAATGGGTTTTGGCTTTTTATCCGATTAGAATATATATAACTTTAATACTGGCATTTGATGCTAGCTGGCTGTTTTGCCCATTAGTTAGTGTAAATTTTTCGTTGTGTTAATGTTTTTTTCTTTTTGATATATTTTTGGAAAGGCTGATATTGGTTGTTCCTTTATATGTATAGTGCTTCTTTCAGAAGCTCTTGTAAAGCAGGCCTGGTGGTGGTGAACTCTCTAAGTACTTGTTTGTTCGCAAAGGATTTAATTTTTCGTTCGATTATAAAGCTTAGTTTGGCTGGATAGGAAATTCTGGGTTGAAAGTTCTTTTCTTTAAGGATGTTAAATATTGCTCCCCACTCTTTTCTGGCTTGTAGGGTTTCTGCTGAGAGATCTGCTGTAAGTCTGATAGGTTTCCCTTTATGGGTAACCTGACCTTTCTCTCTGGCTGCCCTTAGTATTTTCTCCTTCATTTCAACCCTAATAAATCTGGCAATTATGTGCCTTGGGGTTGGTCTTCTTGAAGAATATCTTTGTGGTGTTCTCTGTATTACCTGGAGTTGAATATTACCCTGCCTTGCCAGGTTGGGAAAGTTTTCCTGAATGATATCCTGAAGAGTATTTTCCAACTTGGATTCATTCTCTTCATCACATACAGGTACACCTGTCAAACGTAAATTAGGTCTTTTCACATAGTCCCATATTTCCTGGAGACTTTGCTCATTCCTTTTCATCCTTTTTTCCCCAATCTTGTCTTCTCGTTTCATTTCACTGAGCTGGTTCTCGACTTCTGATATCCTTTCTTCTACTTGATCAATTCGACTGTTTAAACTTGTGCATGCTTCGCGAAGTTCTCGCGTTGTGTTTTTCAGCTCCATCAATTCACTTATATTCCTCTCTAAATTGTCCATCCTCGTTAACATTTCGTCAAACCTTTTTTCAAGGTTCTTAGTTTCTTTGCATTGGGTTAGAACAAGTTCTTTTAATACACAGAAGTTTCTTATCACCCACGTTTTGAAACCTGCTTCTGTTATTGGAACACACTCGTAATCTATTAAGCCTTGTTCCATTACTGATGAGGAATTGTGATCCCCTGTAGAGGGAGAGGCATTCTAATTTTGAGTATTCTCTGCCTTTTTAGGCTGGTTTCTTCCCTTCATTATATATTTATCCGTCTGTCATCTTTGTAATACCGACTTTCTAACTAGGTCTCTGAGCAGACGTCCAACTTGTTGATTCCCAGCACCGAAATCTGAGCAATCCACTGCGCCGGCCAAAACAGCGGTGTTAAGATTGATGGTGCTTTTCTGCCCGGGAATCTCCAGACTCTGCACCAAAAACTGGCGCGCTAAGGCACCAGCAAAACCGCCGCGCCGGCCACAAGAGTCGCCCTGGCGACACGTGGGGCTCCTCTGCTGGGAATCTCCTGGTCCGTGAGCAACAAATATTCGTCTGAAAGTGTGGCGTCCTCTCGTTCTCTGCGCTTTCACTGGGATCTACGAGCCCAAGCTGCTAGTGATCAGCCATCTTGGATCTCTCTCCTTTTTTTTTTTTTTTTTTTGTGATGGAGTCTCACTCTGTTGCCCAGGCTAGAGTGCAATGGCGTGATCTCGGCTCACTGCAACCTCTGCCTCCCAGGTTCAAGTGTTTCTCCTGCCTCAGACTCCCAAGTAGCTGGGATTACAGGTGCCTA
This sequence comes from Aotus nancymaae, assembly GCF_030222135.1. Classification (NCBI taxonomy): domain Eukaryota; kingdom Metazoa; phylum Chordata; class Mammalia; order Primates; family Aotidae; genus Aotus; species Aotus nancymaae. The sequence continues at coordinate 9,555,462 of NW_026988472.1, forward strand.
CCACCACACCCAGCAAATTTTTGTATTTTTAGTAGAGACGTTTCACCATGTTGTCCAGGCTGGTCTCAAACTCCTGACCTCAAGTGATCCACTGGCCTAGGCCTCCCAAAGTGCTGGGATTACAGACGTGAGCCACCGTGCCCAGCCCTTTCTGCCTCATTTTCTAGGCATAACCTCCAGGTCTAGGTTCAATTGCAAACCAAACTCCAGGTAGCTCCTCATATTCTGGTTCCCACAACCAGAAAAGTATCTTAAAAGTTGCATTCTTTATGATTCCACTCTTTCTACCCCTATTGACAGCCTGAAATTACATAGCTTTCTCCTTTCCCACAATCGTTCCCATTACTCCAGTCTCTACCACCCTTTCTCCATCAATATCCTAGAGTAAAACCTGTGTTGTGTTCTACCACCTATCTCCTGGCTAAAACCCCAAATGTTAGAGAACCAAGGTAACTTAATGCAGGATAGTGACTCTTGTCACTGAACATCCACGAACGGGTGAAGGAACTCTTCATTATGCCAAACCAAGAAGACATTCTGACAGAGAACCATTTGACTTCTTGTATCTCAGATAAAAGCCCTCTTTTTAGGGGGAGAGTAAGCTAAAAGCAGCCTGAAGAATTTGAAGATTTAACTTAATCCAAACTTTATAATGTAAATGTTAGGCAATTTATATCTTCTCTACTTCAAGCATAAGATTATACTTGCATTTTTCCTCAGGTCCTTAAGTAAAAAGCTCAAGAAATTGTAGCTTAGCATTCACTTACAATATTTAAACAAATTGAACAAGAATAACAGCTATTATTCTAGACATTGAAACATTTAATTTTGAAATTGTAGTCTGGAATACAATTATTATGCTATTTAGGTATTAAAATACCCAAAAAGCAAAACTAATGATATGATTACAATTGTTTCATCAAAAAAAACTAATTTTTACCCAATTTAATCTTACTTATTTTCTTAGCATTATGCTTTAACAAAGCAACATCTCTCCAAGTCCTCTGGCCACAATGATTCCTTGGTAGCTTTTAAAGACCCTTGATTTTATCAGACTCAGCCTCCTGTGCTTCAGACCTGATCTCTCACCTCAACCATGAATGTTCCTTTTATTTCTTAGTATAAATTGTCAAGGAAAGAATCTAGTGAGGTACAGTGTTTATTTAAATTTTAGTATTTGAAGGTTTTCCAAGTTATTGCAAACAAGTCAGGCAGTACAGAAAGGTGTCCAGTGAAAACTAAAACCCCTAGCCCTGCCACCTCTAATCTCCAAGGTAACTGACAACTATTTCTTGCACATGCGTCATCCTAGAAATTTTCTAAGCATATGCAAGAACACATATATATGAACTCTTATATCTATTCTATAATAGCTCTCTTCTTTGTGTTGTACAACTGGGATCCTACAATATATACCATTCTGCACCCCTTTTTTCACTTAAAAATTTATCTTGAACACCATTCCCTGTCACTATACATAGATCTACTTTACTGTTTTATTTTCTTATTTGAGATAGGGTCTCACTCTATCACCCAGTCTAGAGTGCAGTGGCACGATCATAACTCACTACAGCCTCAAACTCCTGACCTCAAGCTATCTTCCCACCTCAGCTTCCTAAAGTGCTAGGATTACAGGCGTGAACCACCACATCCAGGCTACTTTACCGTTGACAATGAAATGAAGAGCATTCCATAGTATGTAAATACCATAATTAACATGACTGCTCTCTCATGCTGGACATTAATGAGACTGTTGATAGTAAAAAGATGGCAACAAGAAGGCAACAAACATCCTTGCAACAAGTGACCTTTATGCAGTTCCTTCTGAGAACAGATTCATTGGGACAAAAGGTGTACAAATACAACATTTTGAAAAGGTCTTTCAAACTGCCCTCTAATGGATTCTACCAACCTGTATGCCTACCAACAGTACACAGAGCTGGGCTTTTAAGTCAATCATCTGAAGTTCCTGCAGCTTAAATAGGGAAAAAATATTTAACATAAAAATAGTAAGACACTAGTCATTTTGTTACGTCTTTTATTTAACAGTCTAGAAAACCAAGTGCCATAATTGGTAGCGACCACATCCTGATATGATTAGCCTTGCCACCAACCAAATGCAAATTCAGAGGGTGCTATTCCTCAGTATTAATCCAGCTCCTAAATAATGAATTATATAGGTTGAGAGATTTTTTTTTTTAATTATTACACTTTAAGTTCTGGGATACATGTGCAGAACGTGCAGGTTTGTTACATGGGTATACACGTGCCATGGTAGTTTGCTGCACATATCAACCCATCATCTACATTAAGTATTTCTCCTAATGCAATCCCTCCCCTAGTCCCCGACCCCCTGACAGGCCCCCGTGTGTGATGTTCCCTTTCTTGTGTCCATGTGTTCTTATTGTTCAACACCCACTTATGAGTGAGAACACGCAGTATTTGGTTTTCTGTTCCTGTATTACTCTGCTGAGAATGATGGCTTCCAGCTTCATCCATGTCCCTGCAAAGGACATGAACTCATCCTTTTTCATGGCTGCATAGAATTCCATGGCGTATATGTGCCACATTTTCTTTATCCAGTATATCACTGATGGGCATTTGGGTTGGTTCCAAGTCTTTGCTGTTGTGAATAGTACTGCAATAAACATATGTGTGCATGTGTCTTTATAGTAGAATGATTTATAATCCCTTGGGTATATACCCAGTAATGGGATTGTTGGGATATAAGGTATTTCTGGTTCTAGATCCCTGAGGAATCGCCACACTGTCTTCCACAATGATTGAACTAATTTACACTCCCACCAACAGTGTAAAAGCATTCCTATTTCTCCACATCCTCTCTAGCATCTGTTGTTTCCTGACTTTTTAATGATCACCATTCTAACTGGCATAAAATGGTATCTCACAGTGGTTTTCATTTGCATTTCTCTCTTTTTTTTTTTTTTTTAAAGACAGGGTTTCACCATGTTGGTCAGGCTGGTCTTGAACTACTGATGTCAGGTGATCCGCCCACCTCAGCCTCCCAGAGTGCTGGGATTATAGGTGTGAGCCACCACGCCTGGCCTGATTTGCATTTCTCTACTGACCAGTGACGATGAGCTTTTCTCATGTTTGCTGGCCACATAAATGTCTTCTTTTGAGAAGTGTCTGTTCATATCCTTAGCTCACTTTTTGATGGGGTTGTTTTTTCCTCATAAATTTGTTTAAGTTCCTTGTAGATTCTGGATATTAGCCCTTTGTCAGATAGACAGATTATAAAAATTTTCTCCCATTCTGTAGGTTGCCTCTTCACTCTGATGATAGTTTCTTTTGATATGCAGAAGCTCTTTAGTTTAATTAGATCCCATTTGTCAATTTTAGCTTTTGTTGTCATTGCTTTTGGTGTTTTAGTCATGAAGTCTTTGCCCATGCCTATGTCCTGAATGGTATTGCCTAGGTTTCCTTCTAGGGTTTTTATGGTTTTAGGTCTTACAGTTAAGTCCTGATTCCATCTTAGGTTAATTTTTGTATGAGGTGTAAAGAAGGGTACAGTTTCAGTTTTTTGCATGTGGCTAGCCAGTTTTCCCAACACCATTTATTAAATAGGGAATCCTTTCCCCATTGCTTGTTTTTGTCAGGTTTGTCAAAGATCAGATGGTTGTAGATGTGTGGCATTATTTCTGAGGCCTCTGTTCTGTTCCATCAGTCTATGTATCTGTTTTGGTAACAGTACATGCTGTTTTGGTTATTGTAGCCTTGTAGTATAGTTTAGAGGAAAATTTATAGCACTAAATGCCCACAAGAGAAAGCAAGAAGGATCTAAAATCAACACCCTAACATCACAATTAAAAGAACTAAAGGAGCAAGAGCAAAAAAATGCAAAAGCTATCAGAAGACAAGAAATAACTAACATCAGAGTAAAACTGAAGGAGATAGAGACATGAAAAATCCTTTTAAAAAAAAAATTAGTGAATCCAGGAGCTGGCTTTTTTTGAAAAGATTAACAAAATAGATAGATAGACCACTAGCCAGACTAATAAAGAAGAAAAGAGGGAAGAATCAAATAGACACAATAAAAAATGGTAAAGGGGATATCACCACTGATCCCACAGAAATACAAACTACCATCAGAGAATACTATAAACACCTTAATGCAAATAAACTAAAAAATCTAGGAGAAATGGAGAAATATGTGGCATATACACCCTCCCAAGACTAAACCACGAAGAAGTCAAATCCCTGAATAGACTAATAACAAATTCTGAAATTGAGGCAATAATTAACAGCCTACCAACCAAAAAAAAGCCCAGGACCAGATGGATTCACAGCCGAATTCTACCAGAGGTACAAAGAAGAGCTGCTACCATTCTTTCTGAAACTATTCCAAACAAAACAAAAAAAAAAAAGACTCCTCCCTAACTCATTTTATGAGGCCAGCATCATCCTGATACCAAAACCTGGCAGAGAAACAACAAAAAAAGAAAATTTCAGGCCAATATCCCTGATGAACATTGATGCAAAAATCCTCAATAAAAATATCAGCAAACCTAATCCAGCAGCACATCAAAAAGCTTATCCACCACGATCAAGTCAGCTTCATCCCTGGGATACAAGGCTGGTTCAACATACACAAATCAATAAATGTAATCCATCACATAAATAGAACCAATGACAAAAACCACATGATTATCTCAATAGATACAGAAAGGCCTTCAATAAAATTCAACACCCCTGCAAGCTAAAAACTCTTAATAAACTAGGTACTGATGGAATGTATCTCAAAATAATAAGAGCTATTTATGACAAACCCACAACCAATATCATACTGAATGGGCAAAAGCTGGAAGCATTTCCTTTGAAAACCGGCACAAGACAAGGATACCCTCTCTCACCACTCCTATTCAACATAGTATTGGAAGTTCTGGCCAGGACAATCAGGCAAGAGAAAGAAATAAAGGATATTCAAATAGGAAGCGAGGAAGTCAAATTGTCTCTGTTTGCAGATGACATGACTGTCTAGAAAACCCCATCGTCTCATCCCAAAATCTTCTTAAGCTAATAAATAACTTCAGCAAAGTCTCAGGATACAAAATCAATGTGCAAAAATCACAAGCATTCCTAACACCAATAATAGACAAATCATGAGGGAACTCCCATTCATAATTGCTGCAAAGAGAATAAAACACCTAGGAATATAGCTTACAAGGGATGTGAAGGACCTCTTCAAGGAGAACTACAAACCACTGCTCAAGGAAATAAGAGAGGACACAAACAAATGGAAAAACATTCCATGCTCATGGGGAAGAATCAATATCATGAAAATGGCCATACTTCCCAAAGTAATTTATAGATTCAATGCTATCTCCCTCAAGCTACCATTGACTTTCTTCTCAGAATTAGGAAAAAAAAAACCTACTTTAAATTTCATATGGAACCAAAAAAGAGCCTATTTAGCCAAGACAATCGTAAGCAAAAAGAACAAAGCTGGAGGCATCACGCTACCTGACTTCAAACTATACTACAAGGTTGAGAGATTTAGAAGTGAATTTACCATAGGAGAGAAAGCTATACTGCTCCTGTCACCACTACCCATAATTGTTTCTGACACCAGGAGTGCCACATAATGGTGTGATATAAGGTAGTTTCCGCTCACCCATAATTAGCTAAAGGCATTGATAAAAGAGACACACTGAATACGTAAGAACATAGTACATCAGCATATTCATGGCATGGAATGACCTAATTGAAAGATTTTGCTAATCTAACAGAGAATGGGGTTGGGGGGACGTGGTTCCTAGTGACAGTGATGACCTGTAAGCATCACTGCATATAACCTAGTGAATTATTCTGCAAAGCACCTTAGCATACCTTATCTCACATTTCATCTCCATGGCAATCCAGGTAGGAGGGCAGGGCAGTTATTACTCATTAAACAAAGATTCAATGAGCACATACTATGTGCTGGGTACTCTCTGCCAGGTATTTGGTATGAGAAGATGAATGACACACTCCCCACTCATTCACTGGTCACTCTGCTCTGCCACATCCAATCTATCTCCAAGGCTTTCATGTTGGTTACTTGGTAACATGGCCTACAAAACCTGTGTGATCTGTCCCCTGCCCACCTTTCCAATTTTATCATGTGCCTCTTTATGCCTCATTCACTATGGTCCAGCTGCAGTGGACCATGCTGGGAAAGGACCCAGGGATTCTTCCCACCTCAGAAATTTCCAGTTTGTCTCCTCTGCCTGGGATGCTCTTCCCCCAACTTTTTGCCTGGATAACTCCTCCTCATCTTTCAAGTCTCAGATGAACTTGTCACTTCCTCCCATTTCCTTCTTCTCTCTATAAATTCAGTCTTTACTATTCTTTTTCATACGACTTGACTTTCCTAGCACTCACAATACTTTATAAGGAAATATCTGTATATTTGTTTGCACTCCAACTCCCCCATGAGACTGCAAGGCTTCAAAGGGCAGGGGTCATGACTTTTGTGTTCACTGCTATAACCTCAGCATCCACTCAATGCAGTGCCTGCCTGGCACACAGCAGACGTGAGAACAAAAATATTGAACAAGTGCAGTCAATGCCCTCAAGGTCCATACAATAGATCCAGAGGCTAGTTTTACCAGAAGATGGGGGAGGCTTCAGGAAAAGCTCATTGCTGAAAGGTAAGCAGGTGCTTGCTAGAAATGCTACCTACTAAAATGATCTAGGCCACCAGGGGCAGACTGCAGGTAAAGGGGAGGAAGGAATGTATGGTGCCTCTTGGAATATGGGCTTTGACATCTGGGTCCATGGTGGTACAATTATTCAAAACAGAGAAATGTATTGTATATGGAGAAATGTAAGGTAAGGCAAGTCTGTTATTATGATGTATTACTGGGGTGCAAGACCCAAGGAAAAGAACAGCTTGACAGTGTTGAGAATTTGGATGGCAAGAACTCCCTTGCCTACCTGTCTCTCACCATTCTCAAAGCTAAATAGGAAAGATTATGATTTCAACCCGGGAATATTCAGTGCTGAGTCACAGGTGGCCACAGGTAAGGCCAGACCAAAGAGAGGGCGGTGGAAGGACCAGAAGATTCAGCACAGGGTTTTTTTCTGACATCTGAAAAGTTGTTAATGACGTGACTTAGTGCGCTTATTTTTGGGAGGGGAGGACACAGAAGAAAAGAAAGAGAAAACTTCAGTGTCTAGTATCTCACATGTCTAGTAATATCTATTTCATTTCCACTGGGTGGTCCCTGTCCTGAATTTATTTCTAATCGTTCTATGTTTTTTCTTCTTTTTTTCTCTTGTTTTTCCCTATTAACTTCAATAGGAATAATCACTCTATGTTTTAATTTCTATGCTGTTCTATATTCCTCTTGGATGCAGTCAGGGCAGAAATCCTAAATAAATACATTAAAATACCACCTAATGCCAAAATGGTATTGGGTTGAAAATCATTAAAGTATGCCATTACTAAGGGAGATACTTCATACTGTTAACTCCTGAACAGCTTCTTTGGCCTGACTGGAGGTCTATAAATACTGGGTAGTTAACAGAAGGCAGGAAAGAGAAGAAGAAGAATCTGGCATTCATTGCCACCAATAGTGAAACTTTCTAGTCCCACCTCCCCCAACCCTTGACACACAGAACAGCATTACATGAAACAGGAAGCTATGAATCATAATTCTGGTTAAATAATAAGAACATATAGTTTATTTCATAAGCTAACATAGTGAGAAGGGGGGAAAAAACCATCCTGGAAGCCTCAATGAAAAAACTATTTTTGAGAGGAGGGAAAAGAAGCTAAACTTTTCAGGGTAGCAGTAAAGCATAGTAGGAAAAGACTAAGATTCAACGGAAAACTGTAAGATATCCAAGTGTGGGGAAGGCAGTGCAATGCAATAGGACTAAATAGGTAGACAGACTGAAAGAGTGAGCTGGGCAGCACTGATTATCAGGAGCTCCGGGGTCTACTCCTGGGTCTGGGTACCATGTGACAGCTATGTAGCCTAAAATAAGTCTCATTGGGCCTCAGTTTCATCCTTTGCAAGATTATACATCTGAAACAGATCACCTCTGAAGATCCCTTCCAGTTTAAAAACTTCTCTTTAATAATATACCTAATTTTATTTTTCATGCCAGAATTTATAATTCAATCAGAACAGCTACAATGGGCCAGGCATTTTGATGACTATCTGACTCTCATGTAGAAGCATGTGCAGTAAATATTATCATAACCGTTCACATATTATAATAGTAAAGGCCAGCATTTGCAAGTGTTTTACTGCATTTGTATTCACTTGCTACATCCTCCCAATAATCCTGAGTAGGTATTAGTATTAACCCCATTCTACAGATGAAGAAGGTAAGGCACAAAGAGATTAAATAACCTGCCCAAAGTCACATGGCTAGCAGTGACAAAGTCAGGATATAAATCCAGGGAGTTTGTCTCCAGACATGACACTTGACCCAGATATGATAATTGAGGCTTTTGGAGTTTAGATAACTTTGGCTACCAAATGGCAGACCTGAGTTCAGATCCAGGTGTATCACACTCCAAGACCTGTGCTCCCTCCACAACTGTGTGCTTAGGAAAGAATAACTGACTCTCAGAGAATAATTTTTTTGAAAGGTTTTCGTTTACACTCTATGCAATGCCTTCCATCAGAATCCATCCCCCACCAATTTCTCACCCTGAAGAGTTACAGAAAGGCAAAAGGCAAACAGAGACAAAGAACTCATTTCTTTTTTAAAAAATTTTTATTTATTTCTTTATTTTTTCAACTGACAAAGAACTCATTTCTTGAGTATCTGCTGTAGGTGAAGCACTGTGCCAGATAGAGGAAAAGGGGTGGGGTGGGAGGGGCTGCCTGCTTCTTTATTCCTGCTCTAACAACCTGACTTCCTTTCAAGAGTTACCTACTTTTGTCTCAGTCAACAGGCAGGACCAGATGGCTTCTCTTAGGTGATAGTGGTCCAATTAGCAAGCCACACGGCTACCCAGATTTCACACTGAAGCTTTCTCGTCAATTCACTGACTGCTTTGTGAGGCTCCCTCTTGCTCCCCACCCCCCATGTGTTGGCTAAATCAGTAGAGTGTTTACAAATACACTGCGATGTGCCAAGAAAAATCTGCACAGTCAAAACATACACTTCCTTTCAATTTGAAGCAGAACTGTTTCTCATTGCAACTATTTTATTATGATTTTCCTCCGCCTTATTTTCGCACTTAGCCTCCTCACCTTATTCTGCAACCTGTACATTAGATGCAGTGCCATTTCTCATCTTTTGCACAATCTTCCAAAAGAGTTTTTTGTAGTCAATGGGAGAGACAGCCAAAAAGTACAAGAGTACTTGAGGTACTTGAGCAAGTATTAATAGCAAAAAACCTGCTCTCACCAAACCCTCAGGGGCCTGGTTTCTTCTCTTTCACACTTTTGTTGGAAGGTAGAGTGGGGACACAGAGTGGCTGAAGCAGTTGTCCAGGGGACCATATATGCTGTGCTCCTTGCTGCCAGGTACTTGTTGAGAGTCTACTGACTTTTTTTTTGGCAATAAAAAAATTCCAAATTTATCTAGTTTTTTTCACACTTTAAATTACAGGCATATCTTGGAAATATTGCAGGCTTTGTTCCAGACCACCACAATAGAGCGAGTATTACAATAAACTGAGTCAAACAAATATTTTGGTTTCCGAGTGCCCATAAAAGTTAGGTTTACCCTTTACTGTAGTCTATTAAGTGTACAATAACATTATGTTTAAAAGAGCAATGTACGTTCCCTTAACTTTTTTTTGAGACAGAGTTTTGCTTTTGTTGCCCAGGCTGAAGTACAGTGGCATGCTCTCAGCTCATTGCAAGCTCCACCTCCCGGGTTGAAGCAATTCTCCTGCCTCAGCCTCCTGAGTAGCTGAGATTACAGGCGCGCACCACCACACCTGGCTACTTTTGCATTTTTAGTAGAGATGGGGTTTCACCATGTTTGTTAGGCTGGTCTCGAACTTCTGACCTCAGGTGATCCACCTGCCATGGCCTCCCAAAGTGCTGGGATTACAGGCGTGAGACACCGCGCCCGGCCCATACCTTAACTTTCAAATACTTTATTGGTAAAAAATGTTAACAATCATTTGAGCCTTTAGCAATTCATAATCTTTTTGCTGGTGGAGGGCCTTGCCTCAATGTTGATGGCTGGTGACTAACCAGGGTGGTAGTTGCTGAAAGATGAGATGGCTGTGGCAATTTATTAAACAAACTAATAAGGAAGCTTACCACATCGATTGACCCTTCCTTTCACCAGAGATTTGTCTGTAGTACATGATGCTACTTGACAGCATTTTACCCACAGAACTTGATTCACTCTTATATCTCATTTTCAAATAACTTGTTTTCTGGTTATAAAAGTTATATATATTCATTGTATAAAACTGAAAATAAATAAAAGTATATTTTTTAAAAAAGAGAGTAAAAGTAACTTTCCTATCACCTAGAGACAGCCAGTGTAACAACTTTGGATCACTTTCTTTATTTCTGTATCTATCTTCATTTCATAAGTGTATATGTAACATGTAAACACAGATACATGAACCCACACTTGAGTTAAAAAGAGAGAGATGGGTCCAGGCATGATGGCTCACAACTGTAATCCCTGCACTTTGGGAGGCCAAGACAAGTGGATTGCTTGAGCTCAGGAGTTTGAGACCAGCCTGGGCAACAAGGCAAAATCCTGTCTCTACAAGCACTATAAAAATTAGCCAAGTGTAATGGTACATGCCTGTAGTTCCTGCTACTCAAGAGGCTGAAGTGGGAGGATCGCTTGAGCCAGGGAGTTTGAGGTTGCAATGAGCCAAGATCCCACTACTGCACTCCAGGCTGGATGACAGAGGGAATCCCTGTCTCAAAAAAACAAAAACAAAAACAAAGGCAGAAAGAGAGAAAAAGAGAGAGAGAGAGAGAGAGAGGATAATCCCATACTTTCCCATTATATCTGGGACTACAGGCATGCACCACCATGCCTGGCTAATTTTCTTTATTTTTAGTAGGGATGGAGTGTATGTTGCCAAAGCTGGTCTTGAACTCCTGAACTCAAGCAATCCTCCTGCCCTGGCCTCTGAAAGTCCTGGGATTACACGTGTAAGCTACCACACCCAGCTAGTCTTGACTTTTAATGGCCAGACATACTGTTCGGAACTACTATAATTTACTTACATTCCCCTACTATGAAAACTATGTCTTCAGTTTTTCACTATAAATATCTTAGTATATAAAGCTGGGTACATATATCTGATGTTTCCTTCAGAAATGATACTTTTTAAAATTAACAATCCATGTTATTTACAGAAAAATGGAAAGATATAAGTAAAAATAAAGTCAACTATAATCTCCTTTTTAAAATACTTTTGTATATATCCTCTCGGACTTTGCTTCATACTATCCATACATGGACACAAACACATATATTACAATGGGATCATACTATTAATAATTTTAAAATGGCAACAATAATAGTTATCATGTATTGAGTACTTACCACATAACAGGCACTGTGATTTTCTCATTTAATCCCTTCAACAATCCCCTCAACAACTGCTCAGCTTTCCCAAACTTGATTGCACATTGGAATCATCTGGAGAACTTCAACAATTCTGTTCTATGTCCCAGCCCCAGAGATTCAGATTTAACTAGGCTCAGTGAGGCCTGGGCTTGGGAAGTTTGAAAAGATCCCCAGGTGATCTTTGGGCACACTAGATAGGAACTATTAGGTTAACTACTATTTTATCCCTATTTTACTAATGTGGAAATCAAGGAACATTAAGACAAGTAACATACCCAACAGCATACAGCTGATAAAGGTGTAGCTGGGATTTGAATTCAGGTGAAAGCCCAGAGTCCATACTTCCAGCAACAGTTGACTCTTGAACAATACGAGTTTGAACTGCACAGGTTCACTTACATGCAGATGTTTTTCAACCAAATGCCCAGATGGAAAATACAGTAATCCCAGAATATGAAACCCATGAATATGGAAGGTCAAGTTTTCCTATATGCAGGTTCTGCAGGGCTGACTGCAGGACCTGAGTATGCTAGGATTTTTGTATATTTGGGATCTTCAAATCCCCCGAGTACATGGAGGGATGACTGTATCGACAGCTTGGAATCTGCTTTCCCCTGCTCCCCCACTCCATGACCCCTGGGTTTAACATTATGTCATGAACCTATTTGTACGTTAATAAATAGAACTCTACATTATTATTTTCAGTAATTACTGTATTCCATTGTATAGATGCATCAAAATGCAAGTGTTTTCAATTTTTCCCATTATAGAAAGTGCTGCAATTAATATCCTTATTGATACATCTTTGTGCACACTCTTAATTACTTCCTTAGGATAAATTCCAAGAAAATAAAATGCTGGGTCAAAAGGTAAACACATTTTTTAAAGCTTTTAATAAATATTGCCAAATTGACACTCCCACCACAAGTGTATGAGAACATCTGCTTCCTTGTGTCTTTGCCAACAGTGAGTTCTGTCATTCCTTTTTAATCTTTGCAAATTATACTGGAGAAAATGGTATGCCATTCTAATTCCCCTTTATTTGACTACTACTGAGATACATGTTTACTGGTCATTTGCATTTCTTCTTTGATGTATTTTCCTTTGCACATTTTCCCTTGTCCTTTGTACATTTTTCTAGTAAAATCGTTGCTTTTTTCTTATCGCCCTGTTAAGTCTTTGTGTTTCAGATAATGAATCTTGCTGCAATTGTTTCTAGTTTTCTCATTAACTTTATTTATGGTTTGTGCAGAAATTTTAAATTTTCATATAATTGATTATATCAGTCTTTTTCCTTATTATTCTACCTTTGATAATATACATACAAATATCTTCCCTATATATAGTCTTCCATATTTTTTGAGTTCCTTTATCATTACCCTCTCTTAAAAAAAAACAACCTTTATTTATTGCAGCAGCTCTCAAACAGGATTGCACAACAGAATTGCTCATAGAGCTTCTTTAAATGCTCAGGTCTTATGACTAAATCACAATCTAGGGGAATGGGGACCTGAGTAGGAATATTTTTTTAAAGCACCACAGGTAATTCTGATATCCCCTCCTTTAATAAGAAACATATTAATCCTTCTAAATTTATGCTGTCATTTTTTCCAAATTACTTCAGCACATTTGTTAAATACATCAGTTCATTAATTTGAAGTGCTACTTTTATCCTGGTTGATAAGCTCCATGATAGCAGAGACCATACCTGTTTCCACTGACCATTGCGTCTCTAGGGTCCAGCAGAGTGCCTGCTGCACAACTGGTGTTCAATAAATGTTAATGGAATACATAAATAACACCTGACAACACAAGTCTCCAACCTCAAACTGGCTGGAGGTTATTAATGATAACCCTGAGTTACCAAAAATATTAAATTATGCTCAGTACACTCCGTTTAAAGTGGCCAGAAAATAAATTAGAGGACTCCATTAAGTGAAGTCAAAATAATAATGCTAGCCCCATTTAAGAGGTATGAGAATTCAGATCAAATTCCCCGTGGAGGAACCAGACAGCAATGACCCAAGAAACTAAGGAGATTTGGGTTCCTCTAGTTCTTGGGGTTCCTCCACAAGCTCTAGAGACTGACTCAGAAGCTTCCTTGAGCTGAGAACAGACTCATGCATTCCCTCTTCCATGAGCCCATGGAAAGAATACTGGAATAGGGAATTAGGTGACCTGGATCTTAATACTAGTTCTAGGATCAACTGCTACCTATTGAACATTGGGCTTATCACTTAACCTCTAGGGATTGAGCTAGATGTTTTCTAAGGATCTTTTCAAGTGTAAACATCTACTTGAAGACCCAAATGGACAACCACAGGGAAGGGCTTCCAAAGACAATCTGAAATTACCTCCACAGAACAAGGTCCCAGTCCCACCCCAGGTTATAGGAAAATAATAGTGACAGTAGTAGTAATAACAGCTATTGCTAAATTTTACTGAGCACTTATCATATGCTAAACAATAATATCTTATTATTATATTAAAGGCACATACTTATATGGCATTTACTATGTTCCAAGTGCTCTGCATATATTAGTTTAACTTGTCTTTACAGCAAGTTTAGCAGGTGTTCTACTTCTCCCTCTTTTCAAAAATTGATATATAATAGCTGTACATATTTTGGGGGCATATGTGATATTTTGATACACGTATACAATGTGTAATGATCAAATCAGGGTAATTGGGATATCCATCACCTCTAACATTTATCTTTGTGTTAAAAACATTCCAATTTTTTTCAAGCCATTTTGAAATATACAATAAATTGTTAGCTGTAGTCCCCCTGCTGTACTACTGAATACTAGAACTTTTTCCTTTTCTCTAATTGTATGCTTATACCCATTAACCCACTTCTTTTCATTCCCCAACCTCCTTCCCTTCCCAGACTCTGGAAACCAGCATTCGACTTTCTACCCTCATGAGATCCACATTTTTTTAGTTCCCATATGAGTGAGAATATGAGGTATTTATCTTTCTGTGCCTGGTTTATTTCACTTACATAATGACTTCCAGTTCCATCCATGTTGCTGCAAATGACAGGATTTCATTCTTTTTATGGCTGACTAATATTTCATTGAGTATTTGTAACACATGTTCTTTATCCATTCATCCAGTGATGGATACTTAGGTTGACTTCCTATCTTGGCTATTGTGAATAGTGCTGCAAATAGACATGGGAGTGCAGCTCTCTTTACAATACTGATTTCCTTTCTTTCGGCTATATACCTAGCAGTGGGATGAGTTATATTACTATCTCCATTTACAGGAGAAAACTTGTACACAGAGGGATTAAGTGACTTGCCCAAAGCCTCGTATCTAACAAGTGACAGAACCAATGGAATGAAACTCAGATCCACACATTTAACTATCATACCACACTGCTTCCAAACTATCGTTGTACTTTGCTTGTTACTTCAGAGGTTGCCCAAAACAAAGGATAAGCTACAGTTATCCAAAGAGCTTACTTATATGGAACACACCCCTCTTTACTAATGCTAGAAAAATGAAGTTTCACTTCAATGTAATTTTAAGCACATCAGATTTCAGGGCCTGGGCTTGCAAAATACATTATTTACTAAGAAAATATGACATTTTGATTAAGAGTTGTTAAACATTAAGATGTTTTTATTATAAAATAAATCATTAACTGGTAATGACATTTCCATTAACTACAGAGAAAAAAATACAAGCTCTTTATGCACCATTAGGAACAAAACTTTAGATCCCCATCTGTGCCAACCTCAGTTATGAGTTTCAAAACTGTCTTTGAAACATAGACCTGACAGCCCACAGGTGTCTCAACCCCAACAGGTCATCCAAATCCAGTGCACCATCCCCTTCAGCTACCTCTCATGCTCCCCATCCCAGAGAATGGCACCACTGGCCCTCAGGCACCCAAGCTGGTAGTTAATCCAGGCCCACTTCTTGCCACATCCAATCACAGAACATTCTAGAATCTCATTCTCTCTAACCTTTCTGCCCTTGCTTCTGCTCAGACCCTTACCATCTCTCCCCTCAAGTATTCCAGAAACCTCCTGACTGACTCCCAGTTTTCATCGTCTCCAGCTCAGCACTGCTGCCAAAGTAATCTTTCTAAAACAAAATCTGATTATGTTACTTCCCTGTTTAGAATCTTTGTCTTCAGGATAAAGTGTAAAATCCTTCCTAGAACATACAAGGCTCTTTATTATCTGGCCTCCAACTACCTTCCCTGCTTCGTCTGAGGTCGTGCCCCTACACATCTCACATGAGGCAAACAGAGCAACTTGGAACTTCCCAAACAGTGCTGCTCTGTCTGCCCAGAATGCAATTCTCTTATTTGCCCATCTGGCAAACTCCTACTCATTTTTTTAGACCAGCTCAAAACTCAGACTTCAACAAGCTTTTCACTGGGCTTCCCTTGCTTTTTGTACCTCTCTATTCTAACACTTATTCAACATGGCAAAATTATTTGTTTATATGTCTGTCTTTAGATGGCAAGGAATCTTCCAGCATCCTGCAACTTATTGATCTCTGTATTTTGTTTGTTGAATGAATGCCTCAGGATTTAAGCAAGAATATCCAAATTGCTTTTGATAAATGCCCATTGTGTGAGTCAAAGCAAGCATACAGGCCAAATCTCATTTCCATAAATGTCTTCAAATTGATAATCTTTATACATGGAAACTACTTGTTACATTTGTGTGCCTAAGTCATAACCAACACAATGAAACATTTTTAAAAGGTACATTAGACAACCAGCTAACCAACCTGCTGAATATTTCTAGATATTCAAGCTATTTCATTCTACTCCATTTAAGGGGTCTTTAACTTTTTGTGGGTCACAGGCCAATTTTGGCAATGTTTGTCTACCATTTCTTAAACCCACACTCACTTTTCATAACCACAAAAATCCCACATTCTCCTGGAGATTCTGAAACCCTCCAAAGGGCACAAGCCTCAACCCCATTAAAAATAAAACAATTTTGTATGTGGCAGGAATTCGTAAGTTCATGAGAGATGTAATCCATCAGCTAAGATACTCCTGAGCTTTGCTCTCAGGTAGTTCATATATAAAAATAGGCATTTTCCTTCTCAATGTTTATATTCTATCAAATATAAACACTGTAACATTAAATACGTTCTTTCAAACTGCGTAACTCACAAGAAAGTTTTTGTTGGGAAAATGAAGCTGGAGAGGCACTGACATCTGTCTCCCCCACCTTATGGTGGGGAATCATGATAGAAATGTTCCAGAAACAAATGAAAAACACAAATGAGAAAAAAAAAATCCTATCTCCTGTCTTATAACCCCCCACGAGCACTTGTTTAAATGAAGGGAGTTCTATTCAATGCTGCTGGCATGCCATTTTCCTACTTCTCCTCCAACCCCACTTTTAAATAATTTGAACTTATAGTTAGCAGCAGCTTCTTTTAAACTAATGTGTTTTGTCCTTGCAAAGACAAAGGGTTAAATTAAAGAACAGCTGGCTGCCTGCCATTGGCTGGGTGGGAAACAGTTGGGTGAGGGTAGAGAACAGAGTAGGAGGAAAAACCAGTTAGAAGAATAAGTACTAATTTCTTACCCTGCCACATGGCCATCTTGATCCTATCTTCACCCACTCTGGGGTCACAGGCTGAGTTTCCCAGAGCCTCTCAGTTTTGTAGGGAGATTTGATGGAAAGGGAGCTATGTGGCTCTGTTTTCTGCAAGGTGCTAAAGCCCCAAACCTGAAAATGTAAACAGAAAAATAAATACCTAAAAGAAACTACACATTTCAAATGATTGAAAAGTATCTCCTGCCCCTCTCTGAACTTCTCTTTCAAAGATATGCAGGCACGGGTAGTGTCAAGTTTCCCTCTAAGCAGCAAGGTATCTCTGAAGAGAGGGAAAATTGAGAGATCTGGAGTGAGTTAATGTTGCCACTCAATGCTGTACAATTCTGCATGAATCACTGGAGCTTCAGTAAATGAGTTCTGAGTTTCAGCTGATGAGTTGCTGAATGAAATTACCAATAAGCACCTTTCCTACCTTGAAGTTTCATGCTTTGGAGACTGAAGAGCAACATTAACAGCCAGTGCCCTAACCAACCCCCAAATACCCAACTTTACATTTAAAAATCAGTAGAAGGAGAGAAAGTTTATGAATAAAGTTTGGAAACAGATCTTGTATAGGGGAAAAAAAGGAAACAGAATAAAAAGTGAAGAGTGATACCCTCTGAGTGGTAGTTCTTTCTCCTTGCGTCATTATACTTTCCTACCATTTGCAAATTTCATATAATGAGCATATATTGCTTTTATAATCGGGGGTAAATGAACCAAAGAAGAAAAATGTAAAAATGGAATACCAATTTAAAGAAAATCAAATTAATTCAGCTAATCCTATTGTTAAAACTTCAAATTCAGTCTTAGGACAATACTATTTGCAAAGACATTAAAAGAGTTAGGGACCAGGCTCGGTGACTCACATCTGTAATCCCAGCACTTTGGGAGGCTGAAGAGGGCACATCACCTGAGGTCAGGAGTTCGAGACCAGCCTGGCCAACGTGGTGAAACCCCATCTCTACTAAAAACACAAAAATTAGCCGAGCATGATGGCACACTATAATTACAGGTGATGCCTATAATCCCACCTACTCGGGAGGTCAAGGCAGGAGAATCGCTTGAACCTGGGAGGTGGAGATTGCAGTGAGCCAAGACTGTGCCCAGCCTGGGCGACAGAACAAGATCCGTGTCTAGAAAAAATAAAAAGAGCTAGGAATGAGACAAAATGAGGGGTCTGACGACTTAGTTTGATTTAGAGGTTTAACACTCTGCTTGTCCATTTAAACAAGATCTCAGGTCTTCCCTATTTAGCATACAAGCCAATCTGTTGTTTGTTTGTTTGTTTTTATAAAAGTCTTCACCTTTTTGACCTGGTCAACATCAAAGTAGATTATTTCCATATCTTTTATACAACCAACACCTCCACCCACTAAGTGCGCTAAAGCACAAACACTGAAGGCTAATGCCAACGTGATGGCCTTCTTTAATGACGTAAGGGTTAACGTGTACAGAAGTCCCAAAACATCAACAGAGAAAAGACAGTGCTTTGGACAAGGAAAAGTTGGCGAAGTCCAAGAAAAGTAGGAACTCACAAACTCCCAGGGTGAATTCACCAGGAAAAAGCGCTCTGATGACTTATATGAGACCTGGGACAGTCTATTTTGGTTTGCCTTTTTTTCTTCCTATTTCACATGCAGTTAAGAAGTAATGAACGGCGCCCCGTAAAACTAGGCGAAATTTAACAGCTCTTAAGTTAAATCCGAGCAGTTGCTAATAAATGTACGAAGTTTATGTAAAGCGGCTTTGTACTGGTTTTTTATGCTCCAAACTTCTAGATTTCCCTCACTTACCCGGGGCAGCTTCCACTGACGTTATTATCGCGCGGGCACAGGTACAACTTCGCTTGGAACTCCCGGCAACTGATTTGCTCTGAAATGTTAATCAAAGGAAACGTGCGTCAATGTAAAGGTAAAGTTCTCCCGTATGGGTCAAGGCGCTCAAGAGCAAGGCTCGAAATTTTGGAGAGAACCAGCTACGCGCGTTAAGTGGCAAAAGGAAAACAGAGCAGCAACTACTTTTCTCCACCTTGCTAAGTTTCTCCACTTCGCTAAGACCCATACAAAACGAGCGGCAAGTCCAGAGCCGGAGGGAGAAGAGTCGGGCCTCGGCTGAGTTTTGCCAGCCTAAGTCACCCTACCCCAGTCCAGGAAAGGGAACGCAGGCTGCTAACCACTCCGATTCAAAACCGGGGCGGGCTTGGCGCCTCTCCGCAAGGAAACTTCGCTCGGGCAGCCCAGGGACCCTTCTCCGAGAACAGGGTTGGGCTCCCGGGAAGACGCCGCTCCGCACTGGCTGGAACTAGCCTGTCTACCTCCTCCGAGCGCCGGGCTGCCGCCGCCAGGAACTGGGAAGCCCTATCTCCTGGGGGCCAAGCCAGCAGGGTTGCGCTTCCCCTGTGTCGCTGAGCTTAGTGGGTGCTCCGGGGGTGGGCCGGGGGCCAGCGGCCCGCCAAGGACCTGCTGGGGAAGGGACAGCCCGTTTGCCTTTACCTGTCGCTGAGGTCCGGAGCGACGGAGCCCGTGTCCGCCGCCGGTGGGCAGCGCGCTCGGTCGGCTCTGGCGTCCAGGACACCAAGTTGAGCGAGCGCCCCACGTAGCCGGCAGAGCTTCATTCACACAGCCCAGCCTGGGAGGAGGGGGAGCGAAGCGGGCGCGCGGCTCATGTGACAGGGCGCCTCGTAAGTATCGTCTCAGCCCAACCGGCGTCTGCGCGTGCGCGCCACGGCGGGCTCACACCCGGCGCCTCCGCCCAGCGAAGGTGAGGGGACGCCCGCCGGGGAGGAGCTGCCGGGAGGAGTTTCAATTTGCGCAGCCGCAGTAAGTCAGCCCCGCTCGCTGCCATATTTAATGAGGACTGGGCGGGCTGGTCCTACCTAATCCAGTGCTGGGCGTGTCAGTTGCCTTTGAAAACGCAATGCCCATTGTGTTTCACTATTTCCAGCCTGCAGTGCCTTTTTGCTGAGGGACATGGGTTGTCCTTAGAATAAAACTGTCTATCCTGAGCTTACGGCCCACAGAGTAATTACTAGTAGAAATCCAATACTAATAACATTAGATCACATAATTTGAGCTTCTTCTTAATATACAGGCACTCTTCTAAGCCCTTTACTTTTTTCATCTCATTTGATGTTCACAATAACCACAAGGGTATTTCTCCGTTTTTACTCATAAGAATACACAGGCACAAAAAGCTTAAGTAACTTGTCCAAGCTCCTATAATAGTAGCAATAGGAATAGTGATCAAACGTAGTGATGCTTTTAACAGCCAACTTGATGCTCCCAACAACACTGCAAAAACTATACTGCATTTATCTGTACTGTATTATCTCCATGTTAATCATTACAAAACAGAGGCTCAGAAAGCAAATATCACAGAACTAGTAAGTGGTAGAACTGGGAATCCAACTTAGGTCTGACTCCAAAGCCTTTACTCTAGGTTTGGAAGAAATAGCCCCCTGTTTTGCAGAAGAGAAAACTTAGACCAAATGGGGTGCATTGACTCACTTAAGATGATCCAGCTAATTAGTTTTTGGCAGACTTGAGACTGGAATCCTTATGATTAACCCAAGTAATCTAGCACCCGGATACTCTACTGCAGTGAACAATTTGGAATGGCTACTTTGGACAAGCTAAGTGTTCAGGGATTTAAAAACCCCTATCCTAGCCCAATCAGCATAAGGCTACCAGGGAAAAATCTGTAATCCAACATAGTCAGGCTTTGACCCATTGCAATATGAGAGACTGTACACCAGAGAAACCGTTGGCATCTCATCAAACAGAAAAACATAGAGTCATTATAGGATTGGGGAGAAGAGTGGAGCTTAGGTGAATTTTAGAATTTTAAACAAAGCAGTGTTTTGGTAAGCTCAAAGCAAAGCAGTACTGTCATTTGGGGTCACCATCAGGTCTGGACTGCAAAGTGAACCCAGAGTTGTGTTTCCTTGGGAACCACAAAATAAAGATAGATGTGGAATGTTGTGTCCAGATACCCCTTATCTGAAGCTCTGCACCTGGGTTGGAAATTGAGGCTGCTTCTCTGTGTCAAAGAAACTTATGTCCTCCAGATGCATGTGGGATGTTTCGTTCTTACTGATACGATTTCAAGCAGAAAAGTTTCTGATAATCTATGATTTTGGAGAACAAAGTCTCTCAGTGAATAAAAAAGTGGTGGTCACTGAAATAAAAATATCGTTAGTACTTCACAGCTGCAATATGTCCTCCAGAGAAATATTGTTCTCTGTTAAATTTGCATCTGGCTTTATCTGTGTGTTATTCCAGCCTGATGAATGGCCGGATTTTTGTTTTCTCAGTCCAAAATAATTTTTGCTTTCTGAGCTGGTAACAATCTCTTCCTTCAGGCTCTCATAGTGTGTGAGATAGCCACAAATGACTAGAAAGAATCAGTACAGGCCTTTAATAAAAGTAAATCCAAGTGGAGGTAACACCATTGGCAAAGGTGAGCAGACAAGAAGTTTTATGCGAGGACCCGTGAATAGCCTTAAGTGGTTGAAATTTAGGGTAGGGAAGTGCAGGGGAATTGTGGAAGACAATACCCAGAAGGTAAATTGGGTCCCAATTTTGGAGGATCCTGAATATTGGACTAAGACTTGTACTTAATTCAGAAAGTGACTGAGGAAGAATTGAGGTTTCTGAGCAAGGCAATCCCCTTTTTGGAATTCATCTTTTAAAAAGTGAATCTAGAGTAATTGTTCAAAGAGAGGTTTGTTTGTTTGCTTGATTTTTTTTTTTCTGTCATTGAAGTAGAAGAAACTGGAGCTCATATGTAGATCAAGCAGAAAAACTACTGGTGA
Source organism: Aotus nancymaae (assembly GCF_030222135.1). Classification (NCBI taxonomy): domain Eukaryota; kingdom Metazoa; phylum Chordata; class Mammalia; order Primates; family Aotidae; genus Aotus; species Aotus nancymaae. The sequence goes on from NW_026988472.1 coordinate 9,577,386, forward strand.
AATCAACAATAAAGAGGCAAGAGGCCGGGCACTGTGGCTCACACCTGTAATCCCAGCACTTTGGGAGGCCAAGGAGGATGGATATTCTGAGGTCAGGAGTTGGACACCAGCCTCGGCAACATGATAAACCCCATCTCTACTAAAAATACAAAAATAAGCCAGGCGTGGTGGCAGGCACCTTTAATCCCAGCTACTCGGGAGGCTGAGGCAGGAGAATTGCTTGAACCCAGGAGGCGGAGGTTGCAGTGAGCGGAGACCACGCCATTGCACTCCAGCCTGGGCCACAAGAGCGAAACTCTATCTCACATACACACAAAAAAGAGGCAAGAAAAGGAGGGGTAACTAATGGAGTGAAATAATTGAGGGGAGAGAAATGAGATTTAAAACACAAGCTAACCTTGGACACCTCTTCCTCTGATACAAGAAAAAACGGGTTGAAGGATGGCAGTCTGGCTCGAAGGAGACATGTCACGAAGCTGCCTCTGCAGAGCAAACATATTTGCTTTACTTGGAGTACACAGGGGTTTATTTGGGAGAGCTGAGGAGGGAGTGGGAGCGGGTGGGAGGAAGCAAGGAGTTGCGGGGGATTGGAAGTTATGAGATGGCTGCAGTACACCCAGATTACCACTTGGTGTCGCCACTGACCGTGACAGCCTGGAGGGCTCCAGTTGGGGACCAAATTTCCCCTTACCCCGCCAAAAATGTGCATTTCAAAAAAAGAACATTTAATTTTTTTTTCGAACTGCAAAATACAACAGGGAATGAGTACTGGAGCCAGGCTGCCTAGGCTGGCCAATCATAATTACTAACTGTGTCACCTTGCTCAACTCATCTAACCTCACTGTTTTGGGTTTCTTATCTATAAAATGGGATGATAGGATTAAATGTATTAATAGATGCAGAACAGTTAGAACAGATTAAGCACTTAATAAATGTTAGCTTGTATTACTATTGATGATGATAATGATGATGAACAAGACTCCTTCAGCCTTTGGATCCCCAAGTTTTTCAGAAGCTACTTGTATAAATGCCTATACAACAATACCTTCCCAAGCGAAGTGGTGAGAGTGTGGTGCTAATGAGGCAGAGTTTACAGTTCAATCAAGAGGTACAGATTCTGTTAACTCATTTTCTTTTCCATGGCTCAGACCACTCTCTAGAGAAATCCAGCCAGGTGTCTCATGTGTCTGTGCCCATGGTCATGAGTGGGTTTGGCCAAGAAAGTGAAGATAGATCAACATAATGAGTCCTCTGCTGTCCTCCTCCTAGCCTGGAAAAAATTGAAAAGATGTTACCACCCCACCTCCCATGATGGTCAACAAACTGTTAATAGGTCAAGAGCCATTTCAGTTCTTATAAAGCAAAGAGTAAATTGTGATCTTAAAGCTTATTTTTAAAAAAGCAGGGAACTTCTCTGTATAATAAAAGATAGCATTTTAGACTTAATATTGCAAAAGAAAAGCCTTTAGAACAATAGATCACAGTGACACCTAAAGTATCATGTCTAAATGCAGCTTTAACTTTCATTTTTAAATTGGCATTGCAAATAGAGGCAAATAGTTAGATGAGTACATAGCCAGGTACAGTAGTAAGTGAATGTTTCTGGTATGGTTCTAATGTATTTGTTTCACATTTTTTGAGCCCTTACTATTATGCTAGCCATTGTGCTAGCCCTCGAGATACTGATTTTAAAGTAAAATTTCCCGAGTGCCTAAGAAATGCATGGGAAAAAAATGGGGCACAATAAAAGAAAATGAACAAAGTTCTCTAGCTCAGGGGATCTATCAAAACAGTAGGTTAGGAAATCCTGATAATAAAGTGATCTGAAGTCATTTGTAATTTCCCTGTGCCTAGAGAGCAGGGTATCAAAATTAACAAATGGCTTCTGTACCAAAAACGGATAGCTAACCTCATAATCGGAGAAATACTAATAAAAGCTACCATGAGACACTATTGACAAAGTTTTAAATATTTATAATACATTGTGTTGGCCGGGCACAGTGGCTCACACCTGTAATCCCAGCACTTTGGGAAGCCAAGATGGGCAGATCGCTTGAGCCCAAGAGTTCCAGACCAGCCTGGCCAGTGTGACAAAATCCCATCTCTACTGAAGATACAAAAATTAGGCAGGTGTGGTGGTGCACGCCTGTAATCCTAGCTACTCGGGTGGCTGAGGCAGGAGAATCGTCTGAACCTGGGAGGCAGAGGTTGCAGTGAGCTGAGACCACACCACTACACTCCAGCCTGGGCAACACAGTAAGACTGCCTGAAAAATAATAATAATCATAATACACTGTATTGACAAAACAGGGGTGGGAGGGTAAGTCCCTTCATAAATTGTTGGTGGGAGTGCAATTAGTCCATTGAAGGCAATTTTGCAATAGCTATGAAAATTACAAATATATAAGACTTTGATCCCAAAATTCCATTTCCAGAAATTTCTCCTTCAGTTATGTTTGCATGGGTATAAAATGTTATATGAACAAGGTTATTCACTGTAGCATTGTTTGTAATAATAAAAACTGGGAAGCAACCAGATGTCCCTCAATAGGGGACTGATCAAATAAATAATGGTGCATCTCTCCAATAGGAAAAAAAAAAAAGAATGAGAGGCCAAATGCGGTGGCTCACACCAATAGTCACAGCACTTTGGGAGGCCAAAGTCGGAGGATCGTTTGAGCCCAGGGATTCAAGACCAGCCTGGGCAATATGAGAACCTTCGCTAGAAATAATACAAAAATTAGCCAGGTGTGGTAGTGCACCTGTGGTCCCAGTTCCTCAGGAGGTTGAGATGGGAGGATCACTTGAGTCTCGGAGTTCAAAGCTACAGTGAGCCTCAATTGCACTACTGCACTCTGGCCTAGACAACAAAATGAGACCCCATCTCAAAAAGAAAAAAAAAGAATGAGAAAGCTTTTTATGTGTTTTACTCAAAATTCTCTACAATACAGTATGTGGATGTAGAGCTATGTACCTTCTTAATTTTGTGCCATGGACATGTATTACCCATTCAGTTATATATCTTTAAAAGTAATATAGGAAAACAAGAATAGTGTTTGATTGAAGGATAATTTTTGACAACTGGCTTTGATGAGAAATTTTAATTTTTAAAAATTCCATGTCAGGCCAGGTACGATAGCTCATGCCTATCATCTCAGCATTTTGGGAGGTAGAGGCAGGTAGATCATTTGAAGTCAGAAGTTCGAGACCAGCCAGGCCCACATGGTGAAACCCCCATCTCTACTAAAAATACAAAAAATTAGCCAGGCATGGTGGTGCACACCTGCAGTCCTAGCTACTCGGGAGGCTGAGGCAGAAGAATTGCTTGAATCCAGGAGGTGGAGATGGCAGTGAGCCAAGATCACATCCCTGCACTCCAGTCTCGATGATAAAGCAAGACTCCATCTCAAAAAAAAAAAAAAAAACCACGTCAGTCTGCTGCCCTCTATGTGAGAGAAGTCCAAGTCTAGCTAGAGTTCCTACTATTCTAAGGCAGCAGATATGAGGGTTTGTTTAGGGAATGTTTTTGAGGATTTGAAGATCTCTCACTTGTAAGTTCATCAGCTCTGTATAGACTTCTGTTCCATAGAGGAGTTAAAGCGCAGTGGAATAGTGGTAGTGGTTTCTCTGAACCACTCTGCTACCTGTTTGCCAACTAGCCTGCAAGCTCCTTGACGGCAGGCCCATGTCCTATATTTTCCTTTATATTCCTTACAGCAATGCTTTTCAAACTATTTGTGGGAAAAACTCATTTTCCCCCAAATCCATCGTGTATCAATACTTTTATAAAATACAATTCTAATAAATTACTAGAAAAATAAAATAAAAACAAAAACTCAAAATACAAGTGCAACTCTTTTTTTTTTTGAGACGGAGTTTCGCTCTTGTTACCCAGGCTGGAGTGCAATGGGGCGATCTCGGCTCACCGCAACCTCCGCCTCCTGGGTTCAAGCAATTCTCCTACCTCAGCCTCCGGAGTAGCTGGGATTACAGGCTGTGCCACCATGCCCAGCTAATTTTTGTATTTTTAGTAGAGACGGGGTTTCACCATGTTGACCAGGATGGTCTCGATCTCTTGACCTCGTGATCCACCCGCTTCGGCCTCCCAAAGTGCTGGGATTACAGGCGTGAGCCACGGCGCCCGGCCAAGTGAAACTCTTTCATGGTTACATTCAAAAGACATAAAATACTCTGTCAAATTCTTAAGGTTTTGAAACATTTACTCTCAATTTTATTCCTATTCGATTCAACCCAACAATAAGCAGTTTGTGGACCAGCAGTGGGCCAAGGACCACACTTTGAATAATATTACCTGACAGGACTACTGCAACACCCAGCTCATTGTAGGAATTCAATAAATCTTGGGTTTAATTCTGCATTTCTATAGAATGTTTTCTACTTTGTGTTTTCAAATCTATTTTCCTCTGCTATCCTCATACCACTTTCCGAGTTAAGTGGAGCAGATTTTGTCATTCCCATTTGACAGAAGAGGAAGTTGAGGCATGCAGATTAAGCGATTTCCCTGATCTGAAACAGCTACTTTGTGTCAGAACCCCAAATTAGTCTCTGACTCCTACTGTACCTTGTGGCAGTGGCATTAAGAAAGCCTTCCAGTCAAAGAGTCCAACCAATTAGAGTAAAACCTGCCTTAGGTTTTCCAAATAATAGCAAGTTGCCTGCCTGGTACAATAGAAAAAGCAGAGACTCAAATCTGGGTTTGTGCCAGTTTTACCTGTGATTCTGTCACCTTATCTCTAAAGGGGATAATAGCAACTTCTCCCAAAGCTGCACTAAGAACTGTATGGTGGCCGGGCGCCGTGGTTCACGCCTGTAATCCCAGCATTTTGGGAGGCCGAGGCAGGTGTATAACAAGGTCAGGAGTTCAAGGCCAGCTTGGCCAAGATGGTGAAACTCTGTCTCTACTAAAAATAGCCGGGCGTGGTGGCACGTGCCTGTAATCCCAGCTACTCGGGAGGCTGAGACGGAGAATTGCCTAAACCTGGGAGGTGGAGGTTTCAGTAAGCCGATAACACGCCACTGCACTCCAGCCTAGGCGACAGAGCGGGACTTCGTCTCAAGAAAAAAAAAAAAACTATATGGTGAATTAAATACCCGGGCTCGTAGTTCAGAAAGAATGGTTGTTATTAATATTAGGCTCAGTTTAGAAGCCCTGCCTTGAAGAGTTTGCTCCTTAATCCTCATCACATGGAATGCGCGCCATCTACTGGTAGAGCAGGGAACATATCTCTAGGAAGAGGCTTTGCTCTCCGTAGGAACGGATGTGAATCATGATCTTTATTTCTCTTTTTACATTGACTGCTAGAAAGTTTGGGGCCAAATATTTGGTATCCCCCACCCCCGGCAAGTGAACAGGATTTTAAAGATTGCATTTTATGTTAACTTTACCTCTAGTTCCATTTTATTTTACCTATCTGAAACCCTCCCATGGCTCCCAAATCATGGCTCAAGGAGGAGCAAAAGTCAAAGTCCTTACACAGGACTTACATGTACACAGCTGTGCATGATCGGGCCCCCTGTTAGTTCTCTGACCTCATCACCAAATACTCTCTTCCTTATTCATACTGTTTCATTTTATTTTTTCATTTTATTTTTTTCTTGGCTGGATTATCTCATTTTTTAATCAATTTTTGTAGTCACTTTGAATACCCTTTAGAATATGTAGAATAGTGATTTACTAAACTAGATAAAATTTGACAAGCATATATTCTAGCTTTTGTTATTGTTAGTCTGTTATCCTGGCCACCTCTGTAATCTAACAATAGATGCAAGAGTAGATAAGTTAACTCTAAAATATAATGCAGGTAAAATAATTACAATTTAAAGTAAATCTCTGTGACTCCAAGCATATGTAGATTTAAGTGGCCACCATCAAATTCACCACAACCTGAATTAAGTGATATATTCATTTATTTATATGCTGAACACTTACTATGTGCCATTCACTGTTCCAGGTACAGGAAATTTATCAGTACCAACCTGGCCAAATGGTGAAACCCAGTCTCTAATAAAAACACAAAAATTAGCTAGGCATGGTACATGTCTGTAATCTCAGCTGCTTGGGAGGCTGAGGCAGGAGAATTGCCTGAACCTGGGAGGCAGAGGTTGCAGTGAGCCAAGATCACGCCACTGCACTGCAGCCTGGGCAACAGAGAGACTCCATCTCAAAAAAAAAAAAAAAAAAATCATCCGTAAACAAAAAGACAAAAGTTCAGGCCTTCGCTGAGCTTACACTGGGGAAGGGTGGAAGTACAGACAGATGAGAAATAAGATAAATAGAATATTATATGGTACACGTAGAAGGTATGTGCTGTGAAAAAATAAGCTGTGAGGAGGTATATAAAGAGATCTGAAGAGTTACAAATTAAAATAGTGTAATCAGAGAACGCCTTGAGGGAAGGTGACACTTGAAAAGGTGACCCATGAGAAAGCACTTGCAGGAAGTGAAAGTTCCTGGAGGCACCTGGAGGAAGAAGATTCCAGGTCAAGTGAAAGCAAGCGGGAGGGCTCTTGGATGGAAGCATTGTGGCGTGACTGGAAACAGCTGGTGTGGTAGAAACAGCATGAGCAAGGAAGAGAACAGTTGATGATGAGGTCAGAGAACTAACAGGGGCCCAATCATGTACAGCTGTGTAGGCCAGTGTAAGGACTTTGACTTTTGCTCCTGCTTGAGCCATGGCTTGGGAGCTATAGGAGGGTTTCATAAAAAGGGTAGTAGGATCTGACTTCTCTTGTAAAAGGATTGCCCAGGTTACTATGTTTAGTAGGAAGGCAAAGGTGGAAGGAGAAGCAGCAGTTAGGAGGTGATTTCAGCAATGCAGGCAGATGAGAGCATGGTAGCTTGGACCAAGGTGATAACAATGAAGGTGATCAGAAGGAGTCAGACCGTGCATTTATTTTCAAAGTAGCACATCAGGATTAGCTGATAGATTGGAAACAGGTGTTAGAAAAGTCAGGCATGACCTCTCCTGTGGCCTTAGGAACTGGGAGTAATGAAGGACAAGTGAGTTTGGGGAGGGTAGAGGTCAGAAACTTCATTTTTAACATATGAAAATTTGAAATATATATATAAGAATACAAGTATAGAGATATTAAATAGGCAACTAGATGTACAAGTTGTAATTTAGAGGAGAGGTTTGGCCATAGTTATAAATTTGAGAGTTGACAGTAGATGGTGCTTAAAGCCATGAGATCAGATGAAATGACCAAGGGAGAGAGGAATGATGAAGACAAGACTTATTCCTGATCAGGAATCCAAGGAGGAATTGAAAAGAAAACTAAGAAAGTTGCCATGAGATAGGAGAAAATCCAGAACAGTGTCCTGAAAACAAGTGAAGAAAAATGTTTCAAGAAGAAGAGAGAGATCAGCTGAGTTAAATTCTACTGATGGGTTAAGCAAAATGAGAACAATATTGCATTTGGCAATGTGGAAGTCACTGGTGACTTTGACGAGATCCATTTTGGTAGAGTCATGGAAGATGAAAGCTTGATATGAGTGCATTTAAGAGAAAATGGAAAAGAGGGAACTTCTGATTGTATACAAGATGGAAGGAATGCACTCATCCCTATTCCTCCTGCTAAGAAAAACACTAGACATTATATGTAAAACAAACAAGAAGATTCTGAATGATGAAGAGAAGGCAGACCTACCAGGGACCTTTGGAACCTGAGGAATGACACAGATTGAGTGCTATCAGTGGAGGCCTAATGGAGAGTTTGGATTTTCACCCTTTCCCAATAGGAATGAGGTGCCTCTCCTGTCCCATGGTGAATACATGGTCTTCCATCTCCGACTAGAAATAACATGGTGGTCCCCTTCCTGGCAGGGTGTCTGAGAAATCCAGTTAAAACAGAAGATTTGAATAAGATCCAGAGTCTCATTGCTTAACATCTAATATGTCCAGGATACAAACAAAAATCACTTGTCATAACAAGAACCAGAAGAATCTCAAATTAAAAAAAAAAAAAAACCTATGTGACACAGATGTTGGGATTGAGTTACAAGGATTTTAAAGCATCTAACATCAAAACACTTCAAAGAGCAATTATGACCAGACTTGAAATAAATTAAAAATTAGAAATTTTCAGCAAAAAAATGATATAAAGGAGAACCAAATGAAAAATTTATAACCAAAAAAATACAATAACTAAAATTTGAAAACTCATTGGATGGATTCAACAGCAGAATGGAGAATATAAAGGAAACAATGGTAGAACTAGATGACAAGACAATAGAAATAAAGTAGTTTGAGCAGCAGACAGAAGTACACTGGGAAAAAAAACATGAGCAGAGCCTGTGGAACTATAACAACAGATATAGCATTCATATTACAAAAGATCCAGAAGGAGAGAAGAAAAAAAATGTGGTGCTGAAACTGTATTTGAATAAATAATGACAGAAATTTTGCAAAATTTGAGAAAGCAACTTACAGATCCAATAGCTGAGCAAACCCCCAAGCAGAATAAACCCCAAGAAACCCAGGGCAAGAAACAGCAAACTTTTGTAAACTAAAGATAAAGGAAAAAATCTTGAAAAACAGCAATGAGAAATGACACCTTACCTAGAGGGTGAAAGCTATTTGAATGAAGGTGTATTTCTCAGTGGAAATCATGGAGGCCAGAAGGAAAAGGCACAATGTTTTTCAAGTGCTGAAAGAATAGAATGTATGAAGAATACTCAAAATTGAACAGTAAAAGAAAACAAAAATCCAATTGGAACATAAGCAAAAGACACAAAGAGGCACTCCATTGAAGAGGATATATGGTTGACAGATAAACACATAAAAAGATGTTTAACATCACTAGCTATTAGAGAAATGCCAGTGAAAACTATGATGAGATATCACTACACACCTGCTAAAACAGCAAAACTAAAACACTGATAATATTAAGTGCTGACAAGAATGCAGAGAAACTGGATTTTTTCATACGTTTCTGGTGATAATCATAAAATGATATAACTATTCTGGAAAGTAGTTTGGCAGTTTCTTAATGAATAAACATACACTTACTATATGATCAGGAACAAGTTCCACATCCTGTATGGAAAGAAATGGAAGGGGTCCGTGTGTATCTCACAATGGCCACCTGGTGTCAGTCATCAGCCAGAAGAGTTTCCTGTGGATCCTGAGGGCCAGTGAGCTGACAGGCATGGCCTTGGTGGACACCAGCTATACATCCACCAGATGAGTGGTGTAAGGAACTTCATCTGGCTGCAGATGTCACTACCAGGAGGAGAGCAAGACACTGAGCTACCTGTCCCAGGACGCCAAGTTCCTCAAGGTGTACAGCATGGACTTCATGGCAGCCGGTGTCCTGGTGTCTGGCCAAGACCACAACCTTATGGTGTACATGTACCCATCAGAACCCAAGGAGAGTTTTGGGGATATCAAAACTGCTAAGCTGGGCAGACTTCCATGTAGCCACCCGCATGTATACATTCTGGAGGACCCTGTGCCAGGTAGTCCCCCAGGGCCCATCAAACAGTCAGTGCAGGGGTGGGGAGAACACACTGGACGCCACGTGGTATTGGGAGTCTGCTGCTGGTAAAGAAAACCTCCCAGAGGCTGCTGATGCTACAGAACGCTCTGACCACCATGCTGCCCCACCTCACCAGCCTCAACCTCCTATGCCTTCCAGGTGCTACACATGGACCACTGCATCCTAGAGAACACCAATTAGAGTGTCCTCAACCAAGGACTGCTCAACCTCTACCTTTGCCTCAGCACCATGGGATGTGTGATGAGCTGACCAAAAAAATCCACGCCACGCCTGACATTGTCCTGAATCACTTGTAGGAGGCATACAGTGTCACTGCCACTTCTAGCCCATGGATCCTGCTGCTGCCCCTGTACACTGCTTCCCAACCCCTTTTTGTACAAAACACAAGGAAAGGGGGAGAAAGGAAACATGATAGACACATACATTAACAAATGGATCTCAAGGACATTACAGTGAGTGCAAAAAGGCAATCTCAAAAGGTCACATATTGTAGGATTCCATTTATATCATGTTTTCTATTTGAAAAAATTACAGAGATGGAGAACAGATTAGTGGTTGCCAGGGAATAGGGATGGTGGGTGGGAGGGGAGTAGGTGTGGCTATAAAGGGGTAGCAAGAAGGAGTTCTTTGTGGTAATGGAACAGTTCTGTATCTTGATTGCTGTGGTGGTTACGCAAATGTACGTATATGATAAAATGGCATAGAATTATTCACACACATTGTACCAATGCCAATTTCCTGGATTTGATATACTGTAGTTTGTAGGATCTGACTACTGGGGAAATCTTGGTAAAGTTTACAAAGGGCCTCTCTGTATTATTTTTGTGACATCTTGTGGATCTATAATTATTTCAAAATAAAACGTTCAAAAAATGAGCAAAGAGAAATGGCAGAGATTGAATACAGAAAATTCTAGCAAGTAATTTTGCTAAAAAGGGGAGCGGAGATATGGGGTAAATAATGAGCAAGGGATGAGCTAAAAAGATTTTTTAAATTTTTGAAGGAGAGCAATAATAGCATGGTTAAAGTTGATGCGAAATAACCTGTTGGTGGCAGGGGTTGGGGTGGGATTTATGCTACAAGGGCGAGAGGAGAGGACTGCCAGAAGCGAATAGGATCTAGTGAACAAGTAGTGGGGTTGACCTAGCTAGGAGCAGAGATGGTTCATCCATCATAACGGGAGAAAGGGTAGAGTATATACACAGATTTACATAGGTAAAAAGATATGGTGGTAGAAATTCGTAGGCTTTGTTTTCTGATTGCCTCTTATTTTCTCAGTGAAACCGGAAGCAAGGTCATGAGCTGAGAATGAGGATGTGTGCTGAGGTATTAGAGGTTTGAAGGCAGAGGAGAAGGTATAAAATAGTTGTCTAGGAAACCAGCAGAGTAAATGGACTAGGATAATAATATGTGATTTCCTGGCAACATTAAGTGCCCACTTGATGTTTGTGGGCTTGAATTTAAAGTGACAGTGTCATTTTGTGTTTTTCCCTAGCCACGTTCAGCTCTGGGGATGGAGGAGAGGAAAAGGAGTTACTGATAAGGACAAGAGAGAGGCAAAAAGCTGCAATTAGGTGGAGGACAAAACTGGAAGCGGGGAGTTTCAAGGAATTGAGGGGTTGGGATGTTGGAAGGATCAGGTATTGAGATATTGGGGATCATAAAGAATTAACACAAGATTGACTAGAGAGAGTAACAGTGAGACAGGAGCCAAAATTTTTGAAAAACTGGAGAGACACTGATGGTCTATAAATAACAGCAAGGTAGGATGGTAGATAATATATTCTGTGACAAGGAATTCAAAGATTGGGGATTATTAGGGAGGAGAGGAGAAAGGGAGAATGATCTGGAAGTGGCAACAAGGGACCTCAGGATATGGGAGAAAAAAAAACACTGCTTGACAGAGCTGTAAAGTCCTTGGATGGATCCAGATTTCAGTTAACTCAAGAAGGTGAAGGGAGCATTCAGCAAACAGGGAATGGTTATAGGTGATTTTGCTGATGACTTTGAGTTCTAGATGAGGTAACTGTATAATTAATCATACAATCTGGGACAATTTAGAGAATGACAGATGCCGGAGAGTGGCACACCATACACTGAAATTGTCCTGGGCAAACCAGGATGATGGTTTAGGGGACATGATAGAACGATTTCAGAATCTGGAGAGGGCTAAGAGGTTAGAATAGGGAAATATGCAAAGTTGTATGAGGATTAGAACATGAGACACACAGGTAGTAGCCAAGGAGTTCCAGGGTTCTTGTCATGACTGACATTAAAGAAGTTGAAAGGTAAGGGCTTAGTTCAGTGATCTTAAGGCAGATAGTCATGGCATGTCTGTCATTGTTGATGGGGAAGAAGTGGGTGGGTGATTAGGGCTTGCTCTTCAATTCTGTTCGTGGAAATGCAGAGTCCTGGAGAGGCGAGCTCTATTCCCAGCCAATAAGGACAGCAATTCGATCCTGAGCCCCACTGAATAAGATCTAGATATTTCTGAAATCCTTTATGCTTCCACTATGAATTGTTTTAAAAACTGGGACTGGACTGACTACAGATGAAGAAATTAACTGACCTAATGACAAGCTAAGGATGGCAGAAACAAGAGACTTAGTGATGCTTTTCACAGAAACTATAGGAAAACACACTGACATTGACAAATGCAGAAAATATCAAGCTGAAGAGGAGAAAGAACAGGGTCCATTACTTAGATCCAAAACCTAACAGATTAAGAACAAAATGGTTGACATGCTGTTTAAATACTCAGGGTGCTCAGTCCTTATTTGTCTTTGTCTTTTCTTTTCTGTTTATGTTCATTCCTCAGATTACTTTATCCAGTCTCCTGATTTTAATTACCATCAAGAAGCTGATGACTTCCAAACTTACCTCTTTAGACCTAAGTTCTCTCCTAAATTCTAGATCATATATCTAACTGCTTTCTTTACATCTCAACTTGGATGTCTAACAGATGTCTCAAACTTAACACTTTGAACACTGAACCGCTAAGTTTTCCTTAAAAACTTGTTCCATCCCCAGCATGCTTCATTTCAGTCTATGGAAAACTATCCTTGCATTCACTCAAGCCAAAAACCTTGAAACTACAGTCGACCCTTATCCGTGAAATAACCAACCTCAGATTGAAAATATTCAGGGGAAAAAACAATTAAAATGTGAATAAAATAAAATTTAAAATACAGTACAACAAATATTACATGGCATTTACATGGTATTGGATATTATAAATAGTCTAGAGATGATTTAAAGTATACGGGAGGATGTGCATAGGTTACATACAAATGCTACACCATTTTATATAAAGACTGCAGCATCCACGGATTTTGGTAGGGGAAGAGCTGGAACCAATCCCCCGTGGCAGATATGAAGGGATGACTGTATTAGCAAATCCCTTTGCTTTCTCTTCAGAACACATTCAGAACTGAACCATTTCTCACCTTCTCTACCACTGCCATACTGTTCCCAGACACCATGATCTTTCACTTGGTTACTGCAATATTGTTCTAACTAGCCTCCCTGAGTCTATGTAGCCTTACCACCCTATATTCTATTCACAACACAAAAGTCAAAATGATTCTTTTATAACACAAATCAAATTACGTTACTCCTCCGTTCAAAACCCTCCAGTGGCATTACCATCTTACTCAAATGAAAATCTATACTCCTTATGTTCCTATGATAGCTTACAAAGAAGGCCCTACAATCTGTTCCATGCATAACTGTATAACCTCATCTTCCATCATTCTCCACCCCTCCTCTAGCCACAGTGACTTCGTGTTGCTGTTTTTAGACCTGCCACGCTCTCTCCACCTCAGGGCCTTTGCCCTTGCTGCTTTCTCTGCCTACAAAGCTATCCCTCTCCCTTAGCCCCACCTTTGCAAGCTCCCCCACTTCACTTGGGTCTCTGTTATATGTCTTCTCCTTTTCCTTCTACCACTTATTCTAAAATACCAACCCTTTTGTCCTCTATTCTTTTAACTTTATTTTTCTACAATGCTGTATATTTCACTCATTTTATTTCTTATTTCCTTCTCTCACTAGAATATAAGTTTCACGAGGGCGGGAACTTTGTCTCATTCATCACTGCATCTTCTAACAACAGTACTTGGCACATGGGTGAGTACTCAAAATTTTGATTGAATGGAGATTAAAGTATAAATAATTAAATAGATCAAATAAATTTTAGATGAGATCATTTTAATATATTAAGTAAAATATTAGTTTTAGACTTGTTCCCAGATACCTTATAGAGTTTTATTCTCCTGCAAATGAGATCCTTCTTTAACAATTACATTTTAACTGCTAATTGCTACTATATAGGAATTCTAATGATACAATATGAAATTCTGTATCTAGCAACCGTGTTGAATTCTCTTTCTAAGTTTGTCTATAGATTCTCATAGATTTTATATATAACCATATCATCTGTGAATTTTTCTTCTTTTTCTTTTTTTCCTTTTTGTCATTTTAGTGCATTCATTAGAACTTTCAGTATCATGTTGGAAAAGAATGGCACTATGTTTGCTGTGAGTTTGGAGTAGCTGTCTTTTTTCACTTCTGTGTCTGTTATGTTTTGTTGTTTGTTTTTAAATTATGAATGAATGTTGAATTTTAGTTGCTTTTCTACTAACATAATCATATGGTTTCTCTCCTTTTTATCTATTAATGTGGTGAATTACATTAGCAGATTCTCTAATTAAGCCACTCTTGAAAAAAACCCTACTTGTTTATATGTTTTAAAAAAACATTCATTAGGGAATAAATCTGCTTGTATTTTAGCTAGGATTTTTCACTTATGCTTACAATCAACATTGGCCATAAATTTTTCATGTACTGTCTCAGTCAGGTTGGGGCATCAAGATTATTCTAGCCTCAAAAATATGTAACATTTTCCTATTTGCCAAGAAAATTGAGGTTAGATATTTTTTGCAGATTCACTAAAAAAAAAAAAAAAGGCTATGGTGAAGTCGTTTTGGCCTTCTTTGGGTGGATTTTTTTTTTTCTAACAGTCTGACTTATTGAATGGTTACTAGTCTATTCAGCTTTTGAAAATTCTTTATATATTTTGGATACAAATTATTTATATTGAGTATAGATTTTTAAATATTTTATACTAGCCAGCAGCTTGTATTTTTATTCTCTTAACTATGTATTTATAAAAACAGAAGATTTAATCTAATTTACTGTTTTATTTTATTTTATTTTATTTTTGAGACGGAGTTTCGCTCTTGTCCAGGCTGGAGCAATGGCAGGATCTCAGCCTACCACAACCTCCGCCTCCTGGGTTCAAGCAATTCTCCTGCCTCAGCCTCCCGAGTAGCTGGGATTACAGGCATGCACCACCACACCTAGCTAATTTTGTTTTTTTAGTAGAGACGGGGTTTCTCCATGTTAGTCAGGCTGGTCTTGAACTCCCGATCTCAGGTGATCCGCCCACCTTGGCCTCCCAAAGTGCTGGGATTACAGACGTGCCACTGCACCGACCAACTAGTTTATTCTTTTATGGACTCTGCTTTTGGTGTTATATATAAGAAATACATGCCTAAACCAAGGTGAAAAAAAATTCTACTGTTTTCTTCCAGCAGTTTTATAGCTTTTATTTTATTTATTTAGACATATGACCATTTTGAGTTAATTTTTTAGTATGGAATAAGACATGCATCAAAGTTTATTTTTTCTATATGGATATTTAATCATTTGAGCACCATTTGTTGAAAACACTATCATTTATCTAATAAATTGCCTCTGCATCCTTGTAAAAAATCAATTCTGTGGGCCTCTATTTGGACTCTCTATTCTAGTCCATTGATCTATTTACCTATATTAATACCAGTACTAACTGTCTTGATCACTGTAGCTTTATAATAAGTCTTGAAGTCAGTTGTAAGTATTCCAATATTATTCTCCTTTTTCAAAATTATATTTGACTATTCTAGGTTCCTGGAATTGGTATATGGATTATAAAATCAGGTTGCCAATTTCTACAAACAAATCTGATGAGATTTTGGTTAGAATTGCATTGAATCTGTAGATTAATCTGGGGACAATTGACAAACTAACAATATTGAGCCTTCAGCTCCATGATCATGATACACCTCTCAATTTATTTAGGTCTTCTGTAATTTCTTTCGGCAATGTTTTGTAGTTTTCAGTATATAGAACTTACACACATTTTGTTAGATTTTTATCTCTAAGTGTTTATATATATATATATGTAGTTATTTTTTTCCCGAGACGGAGTCTCTCATGTCACCCAGGCTGTAGTGCAGTGGCACATTCTCAGCTCCCTGCAATCTCTGCTTCCTGGGTTCAAACGGTTCTCCTGCCTCAGCCTCCTGAGTAGCTGGGACTACAGGTGTGTGCTACCAGTCCCAGCTAACGTTTTTTGTTTTTTTTTTTTTCGTATTTTTAGTAGACACAGGGTTTCACCATGTTAGCCGGGATGGTCTCGATCTCCTGACCTTGTGATCCGCCCACGTCGGCCTCCCAAAGTGCTGGGATTACAGGTGTGAGCCACCGTGCCCAGCCTATGTTTTAAGCTATAGTTAAATAGCATAGACTTTTTTAATGGGATCTGAAAATTCGCAGCTAGTATATATAGAAATGCAATTGATCTTTGTGTATTGATCTTGTATACTGCGACATTGCTATACTCCTTTATTAGTCCTAGCAGCTTCTTTTGTGAATTCCTTAGGATTCTCTAATGACTGTCATGTCATGTGAGTATAAAGAGAGTTTTACTTCTTCCTTTCCACTCTGTATACCTTTCATTCCTCTGACTTGCTTTATTGCACTGGCTAGAGCCTCTAGTAGAATAATGAATATAAGTGGAGAGCAGATATTCTTCTTTTGTTCCTGATCTTGGGGGCAAAGCACAAATATGCTTTCCCCACAAATATGATACTACATGTAGATTTTTTGTGGATGTTCTATAAGTTTCCATGTTTGTTTCCTAGTTTGCTGAGATGATTTTTATCATGAAGGGTGTTGGATATTGTGAAATGCTTTTCCTGAATCTACTGAAATGACCATATGGCTTTTTAAATATCTTTTAATATGGTGAATTATATTGATTGGTTTTTTTAATGTTAACCCTTCCTGATATTCTCGAATTAAATCTCTTGTTCATAATGTATTTGATGATTTGCTCAAGTTTCGTTAAGAATTTTTGCATCTATGTTCATGAAAGATAGTGATCCATAGTTTTTTGTTTTTAAATTTTTTGTCTCATTTGGGCATTAGAGTAATGCTGGCCACATATCATTAGTTAGGAATTGTTCACTTCATTCCATCCTTTTATATTCTGGAAGCATTTATATAGAATTTGGGTTTTTTCATACTTTTTTTGTAGAATTTATCAGTGAAGCCATCTGTGCCATGAGTTTGAGAAGGTTTGTAAATAAAAACTTAATTTCTTTTTTAGTAATGGGGTTGTTCAGATTATCTGTTTCCTCAGAGTGAGCTTTGGTAGTTTAGGTCTTTCAGATTATTTGTCCATTTTATCCATGTTGCTGGATTTATTGACATCACATTGTTCATAATATGCCCTCATTATCCTTTTAGTATCTCTAGGATACATAGTGATATTCCCCTTTCATTACTGAATACCAGTAAATTGCATTTTACTCTTTTTTTCCAATTAGTCTGAATAGATATTTATGAATTGTATTGAGTTTTTTGAAGAATCTACTTTTGGTTTCATTGATTTTTTTTTTCTGTTGTTTTTCTATTTCATATTATAGTGATTTCTGCCCCACTGTTTATTTCCATCCTTCTGTTTAATGTATGTTTGACTTACTTCTTTTTTTCTGGCTTCCCAAGATGGAAGCTTAGGTCATTTATTTGAGACCTTTCTTCTTTTCTGATGTAAGTATTTAATGCTATAAGATTTCCTCTAAGCACTGCCTTAGTTGTCACCTTCAAATTTTGATATGCCATAGTTTCATTTTCATTCAGCTCAAAATGCTTTCTAATCTCCTTTATGACTTCATTTTAAAATCAAGAGGATTTTTTTAAAATTAAGATACAACAGAAAATATAAAGAAAAAATATGAAATAATTTTATTTTCACTGAAGATAAGTAGTATCTCTAATATAAGCTCATAGATATCAGGATTCATATATTTTCATATTTGTATTCTCAGTATCTAGCATAGATTATGGCATGTGGCAAATATTTATGTTTAATGAATTAAAACTTTAGGACAGAAACGAGTTTATGCTTTACATATTCAACTCTACTCCCAAATTTTGCATGAGTTTAAACAACTAACAACTTTCCCCTTCATTTTTATTATCAAAAAATATGCTAAATAATGTAGTTTGAGTTCCAAAAAATCAAGGTATTTTTTTAAAAAGAAAAAATATATGTTTATCTGAATAGTTACCTTTTTCAGTCCCTTTATTTCTTTACGTAGATTCATTTCTTTCTTTAAGTAGATATTTCTCTATATTTTGTATAGACCTAATATTTTCTTTCTACTTTAAGGACTTACTTTAATATTTCTTGTACTGGTCCACTAGTGATGACTGTTTCAGCCTCTGTGTGTCTGCAAAGGTCTCCATTTTTCCTTCTTTTTGAAAGTATTTTGGCCAGGTAGAGAATTCTAGGCTGACAATACTTCCTTTCATTCTTTTAAATATGCCACTTCATTGTTTTCTGGCTTACATGGTTTCTGATGAAAAATATACTATCATTTTTGTCTTTGTTCCTCTGTACACAATGCGTATTTCTTTCTGGTGGCTTTTAGGATTTTTTTCATTATTACTATTTTTTGAGCAACTTAATTTTGACATCTTTATATTTCTTCTGCTTAGAGTCTGTTGAGTTTCTTATATTTGTGGGTATATATATTAATCAAAAATTTTGGCCATTATTTATCCTAGTAATTTTTCTTTGCCCTCCTCTTTCTCCTCTCCTGGAAATTACACACATATAAGGCTGCTTGCAGTCATCTTACAGCTCACTAATGTCCTGTTCATTTATTTTCAGACTTTTCCCTGTTAATGTTTCTTTTTGGATTATTTTTATTACCATGTCCTCAAGCTCACTAATCTTTTTTTATTGCAATGTCTAATCTGCTGTTAATCCCATCCAGTTTATTTTATATCATAGACATTATATTTTCATCTTTACAAGTTCAATGTGGATCTTTTTTATGTCTTCCATTTTTCTTCTTAACATGCTTATGCTTTCCTCTACATATCTGGGATATATTTATAAGTTGTTTAATGTCCTTGTCTATGAATTATATCATCTGTGCAAATTTGGGGTCTGTTGCTATTGATTTCTTTTTCCTTATTATGGCTTATTTTCCTGTGTCTTTGTATACCTGATCATTTTTTTGTTAGATGGGAGACATTGTGAATTTTATATTGTTTGGTACTTAATTTTTTTTTCTTTTAATAATTATTAGCTTTTTCTGAGAAGCAGTTAAGTTACTTGGAAAGAATTTGATCCTTTTGAAGCTTGCTTTTGATCTTTGTAAGATGAAATCTGGAAGAGTAAATAAAAATAAAATTGAACTTTTCTTGTTGCCAAAAGGGAGAGGACCTTTTTTCTCTCCCCTTTTGGTAATGTTTCCTTGAGAAACTTCACATTTGTGAATCCTTCCTCTGTCCCTTTGATATGTATGTAAATCTCTTTAAAGACTAAATAAGCCTCTTGCCAGCCTTATAACTCAGGAATGTTTTTCTTAAGGGACTGGGAGCCATCTCTTTGAAATGTAAACATCAAGGAAGATAGCAGCCCTATATCTCGCTGTCATCCTGGGAGTTTAGCCTAGGTGCTTTGCTCTGAACTGTAAGCACCTGCTTGTCATAGAGATATGAGAAGTTTCATATTTCCTTCAGATAAAGGCAATTAACCAGCACAGATGGCTACTCCAATTACCAGGTGAACTTAGGATGAACTATAAAAGAATGTATAGCCCACAGTGCTGTCAAGTCCTCTTATATAAGAACAATTTATCATTTACCTTAAGAACATGTTTATAATGGATACATTACATACATAAGAATGGGGTTATTTCTGTTTTTGCAATCTCATTAGTAGATTGCCTGTGATGCAAAAGAGTCTAGTTTAATGCTTATTCAATAAAAAAACCAGTTTTCTTTCTTTTCTACCATTCATAGAAAGTATTTCATGGGTTGGCAGCAACTTTTACTTTTAATTTTTCCCTAACAGATTAGAGCAGCAGTTTAAGGCTAATATTGCCCTCCACTGAAGCAGTACTTCTCTGAGTACTCAACCCAAAGCCCAGTCCCTATTTGAGCTCCAAAACATGTTCTCCATGCTCATTTTTTGTGATTCATTCTCTGGCCTTGGGTAATTTTCCCACATGCATGTGCCAACTGGTATTCAGATAAGGACTCAAGGAGACCCTGTATTTCCAAACTGCTCTCCTTTACCCCCTTTCTTTCTCTTCACCACCCACACCCTATCCTGTGAATCTCCTCACTTTGTCCTCCTTCTTGAATTTGCTTTTCTTCTTGCTTTTTCCCCAGCTTTATTGAAATATGACTGACAAATAAAAATTATGTATATTTAGCATGTACAACGTGATGTTTTAGTTTTTGTTGTTGTTATTCTTCTTTTTTGTAATTTGTTTTTTCCTTTTCCCCACCCCCTCCCATGCACCTCTTTATTGTGAGCAGGGAGGGAGTGGGAGAATGGTCACACCACGGGAAAAACATGATGTTTTGATATATGTGTACATTATAAAATGACTATCATAATAAAGCTAGTTAACATTCATCACCTTACCGTGTGTGTGTGTGTGTGTGTTTAGAACTTTTGAGATCCACTCTTTTAGTAAATTTCAAGTATACACTATCAACTATTGTCACTATGCTGTACGTGAAGTCTCCAGAACTTGGCTACTTTTGTCTCCTTGACTCAGGGAGTCTGCCAGATTCTAGTTAGATTCCCTCTGCCTGTGCTGTGACCTGAAAGTGAGCTGAGATGATCATAGGGCTCACTTTGTTTCCATCCTTTCAAGGATCAATGTCCTTTGCTGCCTGATGTCCAATGCCTGATAACCATTGTTTTATGTAATTCGTCCATTTTTAGTTGTTTAAGACAAGAAGATAAACTCAGTTTATTTTGCTTCATCATGAGCAGAAGAGAATGTTCTTGTGTTTTATTTTCACCATATTTTGTTCTCCCACCACCCTTTCTTGACTCTGTTAGTTTAATCACATTTAGAAAAATCCCTGCCTATTTCCCTAATGATTTTGAAATTATTAATTATATGCTCTTTCTTTTAGACATGACAATTTTTCCATTCATCATCCTAAACAAATGGTGAGCTTTCTTGACATATTTCTGGCCCTGGAGGTGAAACGTTACCAGTTTTCTTTGTATAAAAGGGTGGCTCATGGCTTAATGGATGGAACTCAGTTCCTGCTTTATGACCTCATCATTTGTCTCTGTCAGCATATTAAAACTTCGTCCCCTAAAATGTAATGATTCTCAACCTCAAAAATTATTGACTTTTGTTCTGGGTAAAATGAAGTGAGCAAACTGCACAATGTCTCCTTCACTAAATACAGTTATAAAACATGGACAGAACACATATAGCAGCTATTTGAGTACTTTTAAAGTAAATAGTAGTGCATTGGAGAAGACTAGATTTCATAATACTCTAAATTATCAGTGAGTTTACCACTTTATTTTTTCATGAGTTCTTTTGGACTCATGGCAGTCCAAAATCCAAAAGTGTATAACAAAAACTACAAAATGCTGATGGAAGAAATCAGTGAATGCCTAAATAAGTGGAGGGACATATCAGGTTCGTGGATTGAAAAATTCAACATAGTAAAGGTGTCAGTTCTCCCCAGGTTAATCTATATATTTAATGCAATTCCTGTCAAAATCCAAGCAATATTTTTGTCAATATTTACAAGGTGTATTAGTCTGTTTTCACATTGCTATAAAGAACTTCCCTGAGACTGGGTAATTTATAAAAGAAAGAGATTTAAATGACATACAGGTCTGCATGGCTGGGGAGGCCTCAGGAAACTTACAATCATGGCAGAAGGGGAAGTAGGCACCTTCTTCAAAGGCAGCAGGAGAAAGTGTGAACATGTGAAGGAGTAACTGTCAAACACTTATAAAACCATCAGATCTTGCGAGAACTCACTATCATGAGAACAACAGGGGGAGCCACCCTCATGATCCAATCGCTTCCTTTCCTCAATACATGGGAATTACAGGTCCCTCCCTTCATACGTGGGGATTACAATTTGAGATGAGATTTTGGTAGGAACACAGAGCCAAATCATATAATTTCAGCCTTGCCCCCGTCATCTCATGTCCTCACATTTCAAAACCAATCATGCCTTCCCAACAGTCCCCCAAAGTCTTAACTCATTCCAGCACTAACCCAAAAGTCCAAGTTCAAAGTCTTGTCTGAGACAAGTCTCTTCCACCTAGAATCCTGTAAAATCAAAAGCAAAATAGTTACTTCCAGGATACAGTGGGGGTACAAGCATTGGATAAATGCTTCCATTCGAAATGGAAGAAATTGGCCAAAACAAAGGGGTCCCATGCAAGTCTGAAATCTAGCTGGGCAGTCATTAAATCTTAAAGCTCCAGAATCATCTCCCTTGACTCCATGTCTCACATCCAGGGCATGCTGATACAAGGGATGGAATCCCATGGCCTTGGGCAGCAGCTTCACCAGTTGGTGTTGAGTGCCTGCGGCTTTTCCAGGCACACAGTGCAAGCTGTTGATGGAGCTACCATTCTGGGGTCAGGAGGATGGTGGCCCTCTTCTCACAGCTCCACTAGGCAGTTCCCAAGTGGGGACTCTGTGTGTGGGTTGAACCCCATATTTCCCTTCCACACTGCTCTAGTAGAGGTTCTTCATGAGTACTCCACCCCTGCAGCAGACTTCTGCCTGGACATCCAGGCATTTCCATACATCCTCTGTAATGTAGGCAGAGGTTCCCAAACCTCAATTCTTGACTTCTGTGCACCCACAGGCCCAACACCACATAGAAGCTGCCAAGTCTTGGGTCTTGCACCCTCTGCAGCAATGGCTCAAGCTGCACCTTGGCCCCTTTTAGCCATAGCTGGAGCTGGAGCAGCTGGGACACAGGGCACCATGTCCCAAGGCTGCACAGAGCAGCAGGAGTCCTGGGCCTGGCCCAGGAAACCATTTTTCCATCCTAGGCCTCTAGGTCTATGATGAGAGGAGCTGCCACAAAGATCTCTGACATGCCCTGGAAATATTTTCCTTATTGTCTTGGTGATTAACATTCAGCTCCTCATTACTTATGCAAATTTCTGCAGCTGGCTTGAATTTCTCCCCAGAAAATGGGTTTTACTTTTCTACTGCATCATCAGGTTGCAAATTTTCCAAACTTTTATACTCTGCTTCCCTCTTAAATGTTAAGTTCCAATTTCAAACTATCTCTTTGTAAACACATAAGACTGAATGCTTTCAGAATAGTCCAGGTCACATGCTCTGCTGCTTAGAAATTTATTCTGCCAGATACCCTAAATCATCTCTCTTAAATTCAAAGTTCCACAGATCTCTAGGGCAGGGGTAAAATGCCACCAGTCTCTTTGCTAAAACAGCATGAGTGACCTTTACTCCAATTCCAATAAGTTCCACATTTCCAACTGAGACAACCCCAGCCTGGACTTCATTGTCTCCATCACTATCAGCATGTTGGTCAAAATGATTCAACAAGTCTCTAGGAAGCTCCAAATCTTCCCACATCTTCCTGTCCTCTTCTGAGCCCTCCAAGCAACCTCTGCCTATTACCCAGTTCCAAAGTTGCTTCCACATTTTCAAGTATCTTTATAGCAGTACCCCACTCTCTGTGGTACCAATTTACTGTATTAATCTGTTTTCACACTGCTATAAAGAATTTCCCTTAGACTGGGCAATTTATAAAGTAAGGAGGTGTAGTAATACCAAAAGACAGTTGCAGGTGGGCAAAAAAAAAAAAAAAAGAGGTGTAATGGGCTCACAGTTCCACATAACTGGGGAAACCTCAGGAAGCTTACAATCATGGCAGAAGGGGAAGCAGGCACCTTCTTCACAAGGCAGTAGGATAGAATGTGAGCGTGTGAAGGAGGAGCTGTTAAACACATAAAACCATCAGATCTTGTGAGAACTCACTATCATGAGAACAGCATGGGGGAAACTGCCCTAATGTTCCAATCAGCTCCCTCCCTCGACACATGAGTATTACAGGTCCCTCTCTCGACACGTGGGGATTATAATTTGAGATGAAATTTGGGTGGGGACACAGAGCCAGACCATATCGCAAGGTGATACCAAAATTTATATGAAAAGACGAAATAATGAGAATAGCTAAAATAATTTTTAAAAGAATAAAGCTGAAGTAATCATACTACCTGACTGTAGGACTTTCTATGCAGTTACAGAATCCAGACAGAGTGGTGTTAGTGAAGGGACACACATGTAGATCAATGCAGAACAGAGTGTTCAGAAATAGGCCCACACCAATATGGCCGTTTGATTTTTGATAAAGGTGCAAAGGCAATTCAATGAAGAGAGGATTATATTTTCAACAAATGAACAAATGGTATTGGAACAACTGCACTCTCATATACAAAATCAACAATATCTCTAAATGTAAAACATAAAAGTGTGAAACTTTTAGCCAAAAAAACAGGAGAAATATCTCTATAATCTGGGATCAAGTAAAATTTTTTGGCATGACACCAAAAGCATGATCTATAAAAGAAAAAAGATTATAAGTTAGACTTCATCAAAACCAAAACCTTTTGTTATGTGAAAGACACTATTCAGAGAATTATATGAGAAGTTACAGATCAGGAGAAAATATTTTCAAATTACATATCTGACAGAGGACTTGTATCCAGCATGTATAAAGAACTCTCACAACTCAGTAGTAAGAAAATTTAAGCTCCATTTAAAAATGGCCAAAAGACTTCAACAATTGCATCAACAAAGAGTGTATAAAATAAGCACATGAGGCTGGACACAATGGCTCACGTCTGTAATTCCAGCTTTTGGAGGCTGAGACGGGAGTATCACTTGAGCTCAGGAGTTCGAGACCAGCCTGGGTAACATGGAGAAAACCCGTCCCTACAATAAAAATATACAAAAATTAGCCAAACGTCGTGGTGCACGCCTGTAGTCCCAGTTACTCAGGAGACTGAGGCAGGAGAATCACTTAAGCTCAGGAAGCAGAGATTTCAGTGAGCCAAGGTGGCAACACTGCACTCCAGCCTGGATGACCAACTGAAGGCCCTGTCTCGAAAAAAAAAAAGAAAAACAAAAAAAGAAAAACATACAAAATGACTATCAGTATCAATAGCCATTAAGAAAATATATATTAAAACCATGATGAGATACTACTGCATACCTATTTAAATGCCTAAATTAGAAATATTGACAAAACCAGGCTGGGCATGGTGGCTCATGCCTGTAATCCCAGCACTTTGGGAGGCTGAGGTGGGTGGATCACTTGAAGCCAGGAGTTTGAGGAATTTGGGACTAGCCTGGCCAACATGGTGAAACATGGCGAAAAAAAAATGCAAAAATTAGCTGGTAGTGGTGGCAGATTCCTGTAGTCCTAGCTAGCTACCTGGGAGGCTGAGGCAGGAGGATCACTTGAACCTGGGAAGTAACGGTTGCAGTGAGCCAAGATCGTGCCACTACACTCCAGCCTGGGTGACAGAGTGAGACTCTGTCTTAAAAAAGAGAAAAAAGAAATACACACAAAACCATTGTTAGCAGGGATGCAGAGCAGCTGAACTCTTACATTTGCCCTTCAGAATGCAAAATGGCACAGTCACTTTGGAAAGAAATTTGAAGTTTCTTATGAAATTAAACATACACTTACCATGTGATCTGGCAATCCCACTCCTGTGTATTCACCTTGGGAAAATATTCAAATGAAACCTGTACATGAGTGTTCACAGTAGCTTTTTTTGTAATAGCTCCAAAGTGGAGATAGCCCAAATATTCTTCAGTGGGTGAATGAATAAACTGTAGTAACACTTGGCAATGAAAAAGAACTATTGATTCACTTACAACTTTATTGGATCTCAAAGGCATTATGCTAGGGGAAAGAAGCAAGTCTCAAAAGGTTGCATATTATAAAACTCCATTCATATGACATTCTCAAAATGTTGTAATTATAGTGATGGAGAGCAAATCAGTGGTTGTCAGGGATTGGGGTGGAGGTAAGTTGTGACGAAGAAACAGCACAAAGGATTTTGAGGGTAATAGAACTGTTCTTTATTCTGTTTATAGTGATCGTTACATGAACCTATGCAAGTGCTAATATTCATTAAACTGCATGCCAAATAACTCAATTTTACTATATGTTAATTTTAACATAAAAATAAATTATTTTGAACATCCTAAAGAGCTTTTGTTTATGTGGGTTGTATCTATCAATATTTGCCATAATAGAACTGAAAAGTGATAAAATTTTTAAATATTAATTTAATTCATTTAAAATAATACTGAAAACACAGTACATGTTACATAAATAACATACTTTTATGAAAAATAAGTATATATTCAAATATACAAAACATTTAATTCAATAGTTTTACATTTTTACAAATCTGGCTGGATTCTCATATCTCCTTCTATATTCAATCTATTGTAATATCATAGCCCCAGGAAAACTGCACTGTGTACTTGATAAAGAAAGAGATAAATTCAAATAAAATCTCAGTATTATTGTGAAAATAGTTTTGACTTTGAGAACCCCCAAAAGGATCGTGGGGTCTCCAAGGGTCCCCAGACCCCCTTATCATTATCACTGCTAGTATATGCCAAAGTACCATACCCTCCTCAGGCAGTTCAGCTTCAGCTCAGGGTCATCGATCTAAATTTGCCTTCCCTCTTTGTCCCTGGTACTCATGATCTCCTTTTTTGACTGTATGTGGCTATACCTATCTTATTTCCATTACATTTTATACAGCATTTATTTATTTGGGCTGAGATAAAATATTTCTTTATTTGGGGTGAGATGAAGGATTTCTCACATCGACTTTATCTACCTTATTGCTATAGTTCTCTTTATAATTATAATGCTATTTGCTCTCTTCCATTTTGTTTGGTGTGATTTCCTTGAGCTTTTTTACAGTGTTTCCATTTTTTTTTTTTTTTTTTTTTTTTTTAGCTGTGAGGTTTGTTTGCTTGTTTGCTTCTCAGGTGGCTTTGGAATTTATTTTTCTTTTCTATTTTGTTCTGAGATTTACAAAGTTGGTTGAAACATTATCTTAATTATCTTTTTTGAGCTCGTATATTTCTTCATTATGCCATCTGAGCCATTGTGATTCTATGATATCTATATAACATCATGATATCTATAATACTTCGTGTTTCCTTGGGTAAACTTTCTCATTTGCTCTTTGCTTATGTTCCTTTTTCTTTTCCTCATTTTCTCCCACTTTCTATGCATAGGTCCTGAACTGGTTCCTTTCCAAATATCACTCATATTTTCATGGGCTGGCTACCCATTGAAAAATACTGTAAAGCAGTCCACATCCTCAACGTAAGTTTCTTATATCAAGGCTGGGCACTGTGGCTCGTGCCCATAATGCCAGCATTTTGGGAGGCTGACGTGGGCAGATCACTTGAGCCCAGGAGTTTGAGACCAGCCTGAACAAAATGGCTAAACCCCATCTCTACAAAAAGTACAAAAATCAGCCAGGCGTAGTGGTGCACACCTGTAGCCCTAGCTACCTGGGAGGCTGAGGCAGGAGGATTGCTTAAGCCCGGGCGTTCAAAGCTGCAGTGAGCCATGATGGTGCCACTGCACTCCAGCCTGGGTAACAAAATGAGACCCTGTCTCAAAAAAAAAAGTTTCTTGTATCAAATACTCTGTCTCTAATTTATATTAATTTATTTTTTCTGAGAGAACATCTTTCCTTTATTTTTGTCATTCCCTACCAGAGCAAGAGTGGTAGGAACAGCCTTCTGTGCGGGGTGGCAAGGCTATAAAGAGGTGTATTGTTCTTAAATACTTTTAACAAATAATAAAAACAACTAAAATGTGGTTTGCTTTTTATTTTCACCAAGCACCAGCAATTCTAAATAATATCAGTGATACATAAAGATGGAAATAATTAACAAACACTGAAGACTATGCAAACACTGGGGACTCCAAGTGGGGAGAGGGTGAAATGGGGGTGAGGACTGAAAAATTACCCATTGGGTACAATGCTCGCTATTTGGGTGATGGATACACTAGAAGCCCAAACCTCACCATTATGCAATACATCCATATAACAAACCTGCATATGTAATGTCTGCGTCTAAATTTTATTTCAACATTATATCAGTGATAGAATGCTCTTCTCCCCAAGGAAATTGCTTCCCTTTCACCACCCTCCATGCTGTTGATTCATCAGATCCATGTGATTCAAGCCCTTTATGACATAATATCTTTATAAAAGAGACCTCCTTTTTTTGCTGGGCTGCTTGTGTGTATTTGGGGTGGCAGGGGGGGCAACAGACTCAGTTGTTCCATAGACAGATCTTTAATCCATTTCCCCATTTTTCAGTACCATTTTTCACTCCTACGAACTGCCAAATCCTATCTAGAATTCCACTGCCAAGATGGGCTTCAACTTCCATTTCACTTTTCTTGTAAAAGTATTCTGGACTTGAGCATCTCCTCTTCCTTTGAACTGTAGTCTCCATGAAGGCAGGATTTTCATCTGTTTTGTTCACTGCTATATCCCCAGTGTCTGGTACATAGTAGGTGATTATCAATCTATCTGCCATGATCATAGTTTTATCTGAATTGCTGTGTGGTGCATCTCAACAGATAGTACCATAGGCAGCATTATGAAAGAGTATTACAAATCCCAAACATGGCATGGATTCACCAGACTCCATGGGGCCTTTACGAGATTTACTCAGTGGCAAACTATGTGGACCAATAATTGAGGACTAGCTGTCAATCTGTCATATCCTGGCACTAGGATATAAAGATTGTGGCACCATCTTGGTGGAAGACTGGGATAGGTCCGAAATAGTATTACTGGTGAAATGAATTATTGAAAGTGAAGTTATATTTATTTTCACATAGTTTTTTGGACAGAAATTAATACCAAGTACACATATAGAGCATACATAATTGAAACCATATCTTTGGAATAGATAATATATTCACATGCAGTGGTAGTATTTTATGCTTACTGTTCAGCCTTTTACTTTTTTTCACTTAATGTATCTTGCCAATTACTCCATATCAGTACATAAAGTTTACTTAATTTTTTTAACAGCTGCATTTTAGTCCATTGTGTAGATGTACAATAATTTATTTAACTAGTCCTCTATTGATAGACATTTGGGTTGTTTCCAGTGTTGCAATAAAATGACCTTACACATACATCATTTTGTATGTGTGCAAGTATATTTGTAGGATAAATTTTTAGAAGTGGAATTGCCTAGTATAAATATGTGCATTTGTAATTTTGATTTATCCTCCTACTCCTCCTACTCTTTCCCCCTCCTCCTCCCTCTTCTTCCTCAAGAGAGAATTGTACCTTTAATTTATCGAGCACTTAGGATGGTGCCTCAAATTGTAGTAAAGACTATGCATGCATTATCTCTTTGGATGTTCACAACCCTTTGAAAAAATTCTATTATTATAATCTACATTTTAGATTGAGACATAACTCACCTACTATAAAATTCACCCTTTAAAAGTGTACAATTCAGTGAGTTTTAGTATATTTGCAACAATCACCACTAATTCCAGATTATTTTCATCACCCCCAAAAGAAACTCTGTATCCATTAGCAGTCACTCCCATTTTCCCCATCTCTAACCCTCAGCAACCACTAATCTAGTTTCTGTCTCTCTGAATCTGCCTATTCTAGACATTTCATATCAATGGAAGCATTGAATATGAGGCCTTTTGTATCTGGGTTCTTTAACTTAGCATGACACTTTCGAGGTTCATCCGTGCTGTATCATATATCAGAACTTCATTATTTTTATAGCAGAATAATATTCCAGTATATAGATACACCAAAATTTTTAATCCATTCATCAGTTGAAGGTCATTTGAGCGGTCTCTACATTTTGGCTATTATGAATATTGCTGCTGTAAACATTCATGTACATGTTTTTGTGTGAACATATGTTTTAATTTCTCATTAGTAATGAGAAGGTATATATCTAGAAGTAGAATTTCTGGGTCATAAGGTACCTATGTTTAACCAACCTTACACCATGGGATAAGTACCATTTTGTCATGGTGTATAATTCTTTTAATATACTGCTGAACTAGTTTACTAATATTTTGTTGAGGATTTTTGCATCTATTTTCATAAAGTATATTGATCTATTGTTTTCTTGTCATATCTTTGTCTGATATTGGTATGAAACTGTATCAGAGACTATACCTCTGGTATTGGCACAGACTTCAAAGAATAAGTTGGAAAGTGTTCCATCCTCTTCTATTTTTTGCACTTGTGAAGCATTGTTGTTAGTTTTTTTAACATTTGGTAAAATTCACCAGTGAAACCATTTTATAATGGGGTTTTCTTTGTGTGCTAACTGCTTCATAAACAATTTTTCAATGAAGCCTCCTATTTTTAGTCCCGCCATCACTCCTACTTTCAGAGGTTCTTGGTGCCATTAATTCCTGAGGTTTTTTGAGAATCCTATGGTATAAATCATGTTGTTTCTCTACTTATTATACTGCCATTTTAGGATTCAACTTTCTTGAGATTGCTAGGTCAATTATACATTCATCTGCTTTCTCTGGCTTCCTTCAAGACTCTGTCTGGTTCTCAGAGGTTTGTATATATCTAGGTGTGGGCTTTTTGAGTTTTCTTTGGTTCTGTGTTTAACTAGCTTTGTGTTCTCTGAGCTTTCTGAATCTGTGGTTTGATGTCTGTCATTAATTTTGGAATGGTTTTGGCCATAATTGCTTCAAATATTTCTACTGCCTTTGTATTGATCAGAGTTTTCCAAAGAAACAGAACCAACAGAAGATGACTGATAGATGATCGATACATATGTACATGAATACATACATACACACATGGGCTGGGTTTAATGTTTGCTGAGGCTATAGATACCAGAGGATTCAAATTTCTCCAATGTCCTTATTTTTGCCTCTCTTCCTAGCTTTGGGGTTTCTCTTTGTATTGCTCCGCAGAGATAGTCTGTATCTTCTTTTAGCTGTAGGTCACTGTTACACTGGAGGCTTGTTGGTATGGTGGTAGGTTATGGGGGAAGGGAATCAGTCTATAATCTTCTGATTAATTCTCAGTCTTTGAGTGTGCCTGGGTCTCGGGGGTTGTGGCCTACACAAATGTTTCCATCCTTCCTTCAGGAACCTAACTCCCCTCTTCCTGATTGCAGCATTTCCAATCTATTTCCATTAAGCCTTCTCCCTATTGACTATGTTTTTTCCCCTTTAGGTGATTCAGAAAGCCTGGAGTGGGGTGGAAATCCCTTCCCCAGGTGGGATAAAGTTTCAGTACTACCTTAGGATGAAGGATTCCCCCAACCCAAGGATAGATTTTTGTTATGGAGATGTATCTGGGTGTTAGACAATAGCTACACTTCCCCCTACATCAGCCAGATCTTTAGGGGGATTTTTCTCAGATCCTTACCATTAGAACCTGGTGAAGTTATTGGAGGGAAACCCTCAAAGTGTGGAACCTCTCCTATGAGTGTGGCCTTCAGGTACTCTCAGTCTCATGCTAGTCCACACTCAGTTTCCAGCAATTTGTCAAAATCACTAGTCAAGTGAGTGGTCCCACCACTTATGGCTGTCACCAGCTTTTATTCTAGGTAAGCACAATCTCCAGTGCTGAATCTCTGTATCTCTCTGTCTCTCCAGACTTCAGGGTAGTAATTTGCCCTGTGACTTCAATTCTCTGATGGGTCTAAGAAAAACCATCTATTTTTAGTTTACCCAGCTTTCTTACTGTAAGGACAGGCATGATGATTTCCAAGTTTTTTACATGTTGGAGCTGAAACCAAAGCTGCTTTCTAGACCCCCCAATTGTATTGCTGCTGTATACACTCTCATTCTTCCTGTCTCTGTGGATTTTTTTATCCCTTTTTATCATTCTGTTGCCCCCCTCTGCTAGTGTGTAAGTTAGGAAGTTGTGCCCTCTGTTTCTATTTTTTAATGGCTACTTCAGAAATAACAATATGCATGATTAACTTACAAAAGTCTAAAATTTGAAGAAAAAATCCTTTACCCTTCTTTAGGATAATTCAATAACTTAAAACTCATATGCTAATGTTGTCTTGTATTTCAAGTCTCGATTGCTTTTTCAAATCCCACTAGCAATGTTTGTGATTGTTTTATACTTCAATATTTATTTACATTTGTCCACGTGTTTACTGTCACCTTTACTTTTCATTCTTTCACCCATCACAGACCTCCTTGGGATAATTTTCCTTCTGCTTTCTACTGAATTTCCCTTAGTGAGGACCTGCTGATGAAGAACTATCTCAATGTTTGTCCGAAAATGTCTCTATTTTACTCTCATCCTCTATAAATATTTTTTCTAGGTATAGAATATTAAGTTAACAGTAATCAATTGAAGATCATTTCACTATTTTCTGATTGTTGAGAAGTCAGCTGTCAGTCTAATTGCTGTTCCATGAAATGAGAGTTCCTCTGGCTTCATTTTCTCTTTTTCTTTGTTTTTCTGCAGTATCTGGGTATAGATTTCTTTTTATTTATCCTACTTGGGATTTGTTGGCCTCCTTAAATGTGTGAATGGATTTCTTTCATTAGGTCTATTAAAATTTGCAACCATTATTATTATTACCATTAATTTTTGAATTATTGAATATTAAGTATATGAATAGTAACTATTCATAATCACACTCTCTTTCTCTCAGATTGTGATCAGTGTATGCTAGATTTTCTCATTATATGCTCCACATCTCTCCTCTCTATCCTATATTTACTATTTCTTTTCTTTCCATGCGGCATTCTTGATCATTTCTTCAGGTTTACCTTCTAGTTTATTAACTCTCTCCTCACTTATGCCCATATTTCTGCCAGATACATTCATTGAGTTGATATTTTTCACTTTTAGAAGTTTTTTCCCCTCCTTCCCCCCAATATGCTATGTCACTTTGTATGGGTTCTTCTCTGCAGATATTTTCAAATTAATAATCTGTTGCTTTAAACATAGTACATATGGTTGTTTCAAATGCGTCTAATAATTCTATGATCTGCAGCCTATGCAAGTTTGTTTCTGTTGTTTTCTTTCCCTGCTGGTTCTAACTCAAGTTACCTTGTTTCCTTATGCAACGATTATTTTAGCCTGCTTTCTGATAATTGTCCATGACAGTTTATTTGTGGGGGTTCCCTGAGGCCTGAGATAGATTTATTCTCCTCCAGAGACTTTGTATTGTTTCTACTGAGCACCTTGGAGTGCTACCTGTCTGGGACCCACCCACAACTAAGTTCATGGTTTGAAGTTCTGTAGCTGACCCAGGCCATGGATAATAGGGGAGTAAATCTGTCTCAGGGCTGGAGTGTGGCTTCATCTTCTCAGGAATAGATTTGTTTAGCCTTCTTTTTAACCCTTTCTTTTTTAGCAAGATATCTCTACTTGGCACCAAGGCAGGCTTCTGTATAGTTCTCTGGGATTATTGGGAACAGAGGCTGCTATTATAACTAAATCTATAATAGGCTTAGTTCTGGATGGCCCTCAGGCTGCAAAGATAGTCCCTTGGGGTCTCAGCTTAATGTGGAGATGGTCTCCTATTAAACTCCTACCTTGGGTTGGTCCTGAGCCTTGCCTTCTTTCCCTCACTTCTGTGTGGCCATTGCATCAAAGCTCAGGTGGGCAGTGAAGCCAAATGCCCTCAAAGCAAATTGGCTTTGATGCCTCTATATTCTGTTTACCTGTTTGGTTACAAGCTTTCATCCAGAAGTTGGCATAGAAGTTTTCCTTTGTCCTCTCAGCTCTTCAGTGCTTTTAACGTAGTTTTGAAAGGTTTTAATTCAACATTTTTTTCATTGCTTCAATAATAAAGCCAAGTCAAACAACTAAGTCTGCTATTGCCAGAACCTAGAAGTCCATACTCTTAAATGTTTAAACATTCATACTTGATTTATCAAGGTCTAAATTCAAGCAATATCTCCACTGTCCTTCCAAACAATACAACAACCTTAGAATGCTTTAAATATGAATAGTGCCCTGCTTTCTTACACGTTAGCTTATTTTTCTTTTTATGAATACATAATAGTTGCACATATTTATGGGGTATGTCCTTCATGTTTTTGTGTTCCAATGTTTTTAGTGCCAGCTTGTTTTAATACTCCCATATTACTTAGAAATATTATTGCCTTATATAACTGATGCTTATTTAGATTTCTCCACATTTACAATTTTTGTTTACTGTTCCTTGCCTCCTATTCACCCCTTCTCTCTACTTTCAAGATCCTCCTTCCTGAAGTATATCTTGTGGTAGTTCTTTATTCTTGTGAGAGACTATTATTGCTAAATTTTCTTAGTTTTGTTTTGTTTTTTGTTTTTCCTGAAAATTTCCTCTTCTCAGTAGCATTTCTTGGGGGTACTAATTCTCCTTATGGGAACTGGTGACTCTCCTTCATTATGTATCATTTATATGCAAGGACTTGATTTTTATTGTTGCTTACTTCTGAGTCCCATCTTCAGCAGATCCTTTCTTTTTCTGTGGGGTTCCATTGCCATGGATCATAAAAATGTATTGCATTTGCTTTTGCTGAGATTTTATAGGTTTCAATGGTTTTGTCTCAACTTTTATTTTAACTTTTCAGCATGTGAAAAACATAGGTGTGGGATTTTTATTTCTCCTTGTGGTTCCAGAGACAACATAAGCTTTTTCATTATTTATTCTCCAACCCCTTTTTAATGGACAAGAGAAACTACTAAAGGCTTTACCTAGAGGTTTCAGCTGCAGCTCCTCTGCCTCTGGTGGACCTGAAGCTGTGTTGTCAGCATCTGCATGGGTATTGAACTCCCAGCTCCAAGTCCCGAGTCCTTAAGGCCTGATATATGGAACCAATACCACACAGGACACTGCAGTATCTGTTTACAATTACTACACTGCCTCTTATTTTTCCTTTTGTTTCCCTAGAGAGTTTGCTTACTGCTTTTTAAAGTTCAGCTAGAGATGTAAATTTTTGTTCTAGTTGAACTAGTGTTAATCTGTGTTGGTAGTGGGAACGAGGCACTAGTCATATCATCTTAGTGTGCTGTGTTGCCAGAAGAAACCATGTTTTATACACACAATTTGGTACCTTTTTATAATTAAGCATTCTTCCTTATCATTTACATCCTCATAAATATCCACTTCTTTAAGTTTCAAAGAAATTAAGTCCCCCCTCAGGACCATCTAGATTGTGAGTGCTCATGAGGCCAGGCCTCTGTAGCTGGCTGGATTACTTTCCAGACAGAACACCATGTCATTTAAATATATCATTCCCCTGGGGTCTAAAATTTTTTACCACAGTGAGTTTCAGCTTTAAAATATTTTAGTAGCAGAACCCTTTCTGCAAGTATTATCTGGAACCCCCAAATATCAAACAAATAAGAGGAGAGCTTCTCTGGTTGAAGTGAGGTTGAGAGTTCTGATCTCACCAACTTACTCTACTCCTTGTTCCATGAAGTGCTCTCCAAGGTGCTCCCTGGGCTATCTTCATAGACTTCTTGGATTTCAGGAAAGTGTGAAAATAAATAGACCAGTGGTTCTCCAAGGGTGATCCCAGAACCAGAAGTATGGGCATCACCTGGGGATGTGTTAGAAATGTAAATTCTCAAGCCCCCATCCCAGATCTACTGAACCAGAAACTCTAGGTATGGGACCCAGCAATCTGCGTGTTTATGAGCCCTCCTGGTACATGAGGACCTCTGATGCATATTAAAATTTGAGAACTTACCAGAATAGTGTATTCAGGAGCTACTGGAACAAGGCTGAAGTATTGCCCAAGATTAACATTTCTTGGGTGCTTAAATTAACCCAAACTTCTCTGTAAGTGTATTTTCCATCCGCCATTTTCTTTTACGTGAGTTACAGACACTCTTGAGACATTTTCTTGTACCTGAGTGAGATTATAGACATCCTCAAGGCAAAGACACAACTTTGTAATGACCTGAGTCCCTCTGAATTGATTCAATATCAGGAGGCTGAGGTGGGAGGATCGCTTGAGCCCAGGAGGTCAAGGCTGCAGTGAGCCATGATTGCACCATTGCACTCCAGCCTGGGTGACAGAGTGAGACCCCATTTCGAAATAAAACAAATAAATAAATAAACAAATCATGGGGACATGTAGGGATTCCTACCTTACTTCATTAGACAGAAATAATAAAGTTCCTCCTAATTTTTCTTGACAAAAAGACTTCAGGTTGATCTCATTTCACAGAGGTCTCCTGAGAGGGTATTATTTTAAAAATAAATAAATAAATAAATAAATTTTTAAAAGACTTGAGGTCTGAAGCTCATAAAATGATTATCGAGCAAATGAAGCCAGACATAAAAGAGTACATGCTGAACAATTGCATTTAGAGAAGGTCTAAAGACAGAAAACACTAATCTCCAGTGAAAGAAGTTAGGATAGGTTTCTTTGAGTTCTGGGGAATGTTTTGTTTCTTGATTTGGATACTGTTTACAGGGATATGTTTACTTTGTAGAAATTCATCAAGTTACATATGATATGGGCACTTTTCCTGTATATTTGATTTACTTCAATACAAGAGTTTAAAAATGGCACTGGATCCGTCACAGCAACAGAAAATGGACTTAAGACAAAAAAAAAGAAAAAGAAAAAAAATGGCACTGGGTCACCTGCAGAGCAAGTGGGTAATGACACTCTGTTGAGTTCTGGGCTACATACTTTCAGAGGATCTGGGCCTTCGTTTCTGGGTGTGAAACATACATTTGGAGGAAACACAGGTTTCTGGTACCAGGTCTACTGCATTCTGAAAATAAGAGTTGCATGGGGACCATTCTGTTTCTTGACTAGAAAAAGGCCTTTTGGTTGATGGCGTCCCTGATCAGAATTCCCTGTGGATAGTGAAGAAGTGAGACAGTTACCAATGTGACCTGTAGGCCAGAGTCAGTTTCAGCTTCTGGTTACTACAGGAAATGGTAAATGGCAGAGCTCTGGATTTCTAATCAAATTATGCCAAGAAATTGTGGGAAGGAATGTGTAATGGGTGACAGGGCAGTAACACATTGTTTGGTACATGGTTCTGAACTGTATGAGTGGTTAAAGCCCCTAGTTGTGAGTACCCATATTTCACCTGTGCCCTTCTGAGTCCAGATCACAAATCTACATACAAGCCAAGTCTCCCAGTCCTACCAGTTGGTGGGTGTAAATGAAGTCTCTGCTAAAGAATTAGCTTAGCTGGGCATGGTGGCTCATACCTGTAATCCCAGCGCTTTGGGAGGGCAAGGCAGGCGGATCACCTGAAGCCAGGAGTTTGAGACCAGCCTGGCCACCGTGGTGAAACCCCATCTCTACTAAAAATACAAAAAATTAGCTGGGCATGGTGGCAGGTGCCTGTAATCCCAGCTACTCAGGAGGCTGAGGCAGGAGAATTAATTACTTGAACCCAGGAAGCGGAGGTTGCAGTGAGGCGAGATCATGCCATTGCACTGCACTCCTGCCTGGGTGACAGAGCGAGAGTCTATCTCCAAAAAAAAAAAAAAAAAATTAGCTTAAATTTCACCAGTTCTTGCCCATCTGCTCATCTAGGAACTCCAGCCCATATGAAAAATAACCCATTTGTGTTTGCAAGTCCCAAGTAGGTCACAAACCAATCTGTTTTCACCATCTTCCATGTTCTTCCTTACTTATTATGGGCTCCTATCTTTGTGTACATTGACCATGAAGCTGTTTAAGAACTAGTTACCCCTTCCCTCCCCACCTCAGCCACTGCTGTATTTGTGCCCACTGTGGAAATATTGGTGAAAGTGCCAAGGGTACTACATCCTGATATCCCTAAAGGCCCTGATTGTGGAGGTGCCTGACCATGTGCCAGACGTTCTCAAACATACGTGGATCTCAGTTTCAGCTCAAGGTTAACACATACCTGCTAAATACATGATGCCTTGGGTCCCACGGTGGTATGATCTGAAGGCAGGCCCTGGCTACTGTTACATCCTATGGCTCAATTTGGGGATTAGTGACTGGTAGAGGCATAGGGCTGGCTTTGAATGGCTGCCTTGTTGCTAAGGGACAATGCTGTTTTCCAGATAGAGGAGGTGTGAGGTTCAATTAGGAAGTGCCGGGCACAGCTGCTCCCTCTGGCGGTCTGTGCCTTCCATCAGCGGAGACCGGGAGGTCAGCTTCAGCAATCTCGCATCGTTCATAGCTCTCAGTGAGTTCCTCTTAGAACTACTATTGAGTGCAGGGTATTTAAAAGCATTTTCTGTATCGGACAAACCCAAAATGAGGAATGCGCTGTTAAAAATGTGAATGCCATACGAGATGAAGAAAGGTTGTGGAAATCTTCCAGATTAAAGGAGGCTAAAGAGAGATAACAACTAAATGCAGTATCTCACCCTAGACCAGATCCTGCAATAGAGTGGGAAAATGCTATAAAGGACATTACTGGGTCAACAGACAAAATTGAAATACAAATGGTAGATTAAAGTATTGTATCAATGTTAAATTTTCTAAAGCTCTACTGTAGTGATGTGGGGATATGCCTATTCTTAGGAAATGCACACTGACATATTTAGGCATGAAAGGCCATAATATATGTCATTAATTTATCTTCATACGGTTCAAAAATATACACACCCCATTTATAAAAGATTGCACATGTGCAAATGATAATAAAAATAAGGTAAAATTCTCAACAGGTAAATCTGGTAAAGACCATACAGATGCTCTTTATACTATTTTTTTAAATAATTTTTCTGTAAGTTTGAAATGATTTACAAATAAAAATGTTTAAAATGTTAAAGGTCAGTTTCTGTGCAAGCAGTCAGGATCTGGTGGCACAGGCCTGCCTGAACTATTCCCCTGGCAGAGATGAAGAATGAGGACATGGCTGTGTCCTACCAGGTAGGGCTACCAGACCCATCCCAAAAGGTAGTCAGACACCCTGCATGAAGTTGCCAAGTGCCATTTAAAGCCACCCATCTCTTGATCTCCCCCATCCTATAAGACACCAAAAATAATAACTTTTTACATTTTCTCCTGAAAATTATGAGTCCTGGGTGTTAATGAAATCTTGGTTATGAAAGGAAGGTGTATTGGTTCATTAACTCATCCATCCATTCATGCATTCATTCATTCAGTAAATGTTTTGAATACCTACTTACCATGTGATAGGAGCTAAGGGACTGACAATGCAGCCCAAGGTACAAGAGGAGACACGACTCCTGTCCTAAAAAAGCCTATGAGATAGTTGTGATGCACCCATAGCCACATAAACATATATTTCCAAATGAGTTGACCATGAAGTAGACTTGGGAAGCCATGGAGAGCTTAGACTTTTACCAGAGCCAGTGGATCCAAGCCTCATGGATCTGATACATGTTCAATTCCCTCCCCCCCAGGATTTTCTATGTAATAATTGCTTTTGTACCTGATGCTGATGAGAGAAGGACTCATAGTGCTTACCCCATCCTGGGTTCATCCTATCTGTTTTGGCTTAGCTCTCTGCCGGCTGCTCTGCCCTGTCAGGATAAGGGAAGGGGCCAAAAACCCACTCTATCAATATCCCTGGGCTGATGGGCCAGTGAACTTTGGAAAACAGTCTTTCTACTGATCTGTGCCAGTGAGTAAACATAGTAACTGAACCCATAATGTTTTTAGAAGACGAAGACCACCAAATTCTCTCATGTACAAGGCTGGCAGCCTCCTGGCCATAAGAGTCCCATCACTGGGATCTGAATCATGAAAGCAATATGACTGTCCTCCAAAAGGACAGAATAATGACCTTATGGGACAGTTGTGGGTCTTCCCACCCCCAATCCCAGGTGGCACCCACTGTGATGCCCTGTACTCAAGGGACAAAAGTGGAGTTCATTGGCTTGGTGCTCTAAATAGACAGCATCGGGGAGGGAGTTGTGAAGAGTGTGTGACTGCATGTGACATGATGTGTGTCCCTTCTGTCCAGGGGTTTCAGGTGGGACTGACCCCCACCTCTGATGCCTTCTGGGCCTGGTCCAAAAAAGTTTCAGGTTTGGATCCAACAAACGTTTACTGAATCCCTACAAAGTTCCAAGCCTTTTACTTTATACTTTGACACATTTTTATATCATTTAATCTTTAACAATAACCCTTTAAGGTAGGAATTATCTGCATTTTACAGATGATAAAACAATCGCAAAGAGATTCATTGATTTGCTCAAGTATATCATACAGCTTTTTTTTTTTTTTTTTTAAACACACACACTATACTCTTAGCTGAGGCCTGTCTGCATTGGTTGCTTATCTTACAGCATTTCTTGTCTTCTCTACTTTTGGAGCAACTGCTCCCCTTATACAAGCCCCCTTATTTCCTCTCCTTTTCACTAGCCCAGGTGGGCTTTTCTTGTTTTAATACTGCATTTAATAGCACAAAAAATCACGAATACAAAGAAACTGGCAAAGGTGTTTGTCAATGATATCCCTGCCTCCTCCACTTTTCTGCTTTCATACCCATATATGTAATGGGCTACATTTTTTAGAAACTTTTCTTTTCCCCCCCAAACATATAACTGTTATGTGATTGGTCAATTGAAGCTGAAACACCCATGGAGAAAGATGTTTTACGGTTACAAGGGCACACCCCCCCACGCCACCCCCCACCCCCCACACTTTCCCACACAACCTTTTGGAGGAATATAGGATATGTACCAGTGTCAGCATTTTCCTGCTCCTGCCTTCCTCACCCAGAGCATTTCTGCCATTTAATTTCCCTTTCATCAACTGCTTAGACTAGAGCCTCTTCTCCCTCCCCTTCTATTTCTCTTCAAATCAGGACCTTTTGGACACTGGGTACTGTTCAATTCTTACTCTGTCAGGCCCATGGGCCATGGTCAAGTAGGTCCTTTAGATCTCGATGCCAGTTGTAGTGTTGGTGTCATCATCTTTCATTGCAGGTAGGTCTGTGTGTCACTTCAGTAGGCTTGTGTATTCATTTCTTTCACTTTTTCTGACTCATGTTCCAGCACCTGTTTGTGATAGAACAGTAAATACCCTTCACTGTCCAGTACGTCCTTAATACTGGCCTTAGTGATGACGGCATCATCACACTTGAACCACTGGTCCTTGTGGTGCCGGATGAAGCTGGTATAGTGGCCACTCTCCAAGGTTCCTTGGTGATTAACCACAGCAAACAAGGAATACTTATTTTCGTTGTTTCCACTATTGGTTGGCAGCTGCAATTGTCCATTCATTCTGCTCTCTTTACTTGAGGCCATAAACGGTGTCATATCTAGCTCCAGAGGAAAGGAAATGTATGTAGTGATCTTGCGCCTCTGTTTCGCTGAATGTTCAAACCGTTTGAAATGAAAACAGGCAACGACAGGTAATTTATTCATCGTGAGCTGTTTGGTAGATTCCTGGTAGCTTTGGCAACTACCACATTTGATTTTGGCACTGCTTCCTAAGTGCTCTGGCCTCGTAAACCTCCGCAAGCAGTCCGTGAGGGTGGTGATTCCTGGTATGTGGCTTTCCCCGTTCACACTGCTCTCCCTCCCTGGGCTCATGGGCCAGAAGGAGGTGCAAGAACCAGGCAAGTCCAAACTAATGTCCCAGCATGGGTCTATCGTGGTGGAGACGCCATGGCAGGCTTGACAGGTGACATCAGACTGCAGGCCACCTGTGAAGATTTGGTCTATGATGCAGTTACAGTGGTTGGGATTGTTGGCCGCCTTCCCGACCTCATCGCCTTTGCAGTGCCTGTGCAGGACATCTAACGCCGCAATGAGGAACTCGTGGGCATCCTGTTGCCTGTACCCTGCTAAATGGCGGGCATGTATCCATACCAGGTGCAGTAACTTATAGGGCACATGAGGAGACGGGTTTCCAGAATACAACTCGCGAAACAGCGACGACATCTCACAGACCAGACACAACTCGGGACTCGGCATCTCACATCGGTGCCTGTCAGAGAGGAAGAAATCTCTCAGTATCGGCGTGTGGGTGAGGGCCTGGACAATGCAGTTCATAAAGCACGTGTTGCCAAGATTGATGAGTCCTCTTAAACCAATCGTAAAGCTGGAGGTGATTCTTCTTCTCCTCGGGTTGTGCCCTAGCAGTTCTAATTCTGGTTTGGTTGTTTCCCAGGTTGGGAATTTCTCACCGAGGCCTGGCACTGAACATTGCTGGTGAGAAACCTCTGTTGAGGTGGAGGCTTGTAATTTCAAAGCTTCTCCTTGCTCTTCTTTGGCAATTTGCTCAATGTCTTTGTCATATACATAGTCCTTACACATAAAGCAGTATATACCTCCGTAATACAGGTCTACAGCTAAGTTGTGTTGTTTCGTCTCGGCGTGCTCGTGAATGTGTTTCTCCGTGAAGCAGCCAAAGAAGACACAGGAAAGGCAAGAGTGGAGTCTGTTCAAATGGGTGCCACACACATGGCAGATGCACGACTTTGCCTTGCTTTTCCTGGTCTCTGGGGTTCCACACCACACGAAGCACTGGTAGATAACCCGCAGTTCCTGCCTCCAGTTCTCTCCCACCTTAAAGCTGTTCACGTGGGAACAGCCTGGTGGCCCCACGGCAAAATCCACATCCAGGCATCCGCCCCCAGGGCCGCGCCGGGGCCGGGGCCGGGGCGGGGGCCGGGGCCTAGGCTGCGGCGGGGTACGGAGCCGGGTCTGGGGCCGGGGCCGGGGTCGGCGGCGCGGGGCACGACTGCGACGCGGAGAGGGATCGGGGGGCCGCGGTGGGTCGGAGGGAAGGGTGGGGGGAGGAACCTCGTCGCTGCTGCCGCCACCGCCGCTCCGCGCTGGGTTCTCATCCTCCAGCTCCTGCTTCGGCTCCTGCTCCGCCTCCCGGATCGGCTCGGGTTCGGGCTCCAGCTTGAGCTCAGCTCGGCGGCCTGGACCCTCCGCCGTCTCCACCTTACCCGCCGTCTCCACCTTCTCGGTGGCGTCCACCTTCCCCGCTGCCTCCACCTTCCCCGCCGCCTCCGCCTTCCCCTCCACCTTCGCCTCCGCCTCCACCTTCCTCTCCGCCTTCTCCGCCGTCTCCGCCGTCTCCGCCTCCTCTACCTCCTCCGCCTCCTCTGGCAGCGGCTCCTCCCCCTGCTCGCCGGGCTCGGGCGGCCACTGGGCGTGGCGGCGCGGGGGCCACGCAGACCTGTGGTGTCCCCCGCCCGGCCTGAGGGAGCGCGGTGGCTGTGGCAGCTGGACCCAAAAGGGACTTTCACTGAAGGAGGCAGCGGCGGAAGCAGGCGACGCCCCCGGGAATCCTCCCGCCGAAGCCCCCTAGTGGAGGCTGCTTCTGCAGCCAGGCCCCGTTTCCTTTAATTCAATATTTCCCAAACTTGCTTGTTCACGAGAATCACGTGGGGAGCGTGTTAAAATTACAGATACCTCGGCTCCACCCGCAGGCCTACTGAATCAGAATCTCGAAGGGAGCTACTCCGGAACCTGTATCTCTAACTAGGGCCCCAGAGGCTGCTTATGATCAGGCAAGTTTGGGAAACACAGCTCTAATTCATTGAGACTGGCGGGAAGGGGGGCGGGGACCGCGCAGTCTCTTTAAGGAGCTTCCAGCTCTCGGCTCCAATCGCTGCTCTGACCCCCTTCATCGTCTCCTCCCCTCTCCTCGTCTTTCCCGGGTCTACGCAGGCTTCCCTCAGCCACTGCCGGGCCAGGCGCCGAGCGAGTGCCAAGTCCAGAAATGTTTCTGAGGCCGTGAGATATCCCCTCTGAGGGGGGTCCTGAGGAGCGCAGGCAGAAGCCGTGACAGGCCATCATTTCGGCAGCCGAGCCTGCCTCCAGCCCCGTCCCAGTCTCCCCTCCCACCCCAGGTCTTGCCCTTCCCGAAAAGGCTGAAGCTCCAGCTGCAGTTCTGGGGAGGCCTGGACCCCAGCTCCGGAGGGTCCGGGCTCCCAAGGCTGCTGGGCGAGGAGAGGCACGTCCCTGGCCCATCTTATCAGCGCTCTGCAGAGTCTGGGCCCGATCCTTGCTTACTCCTGGGCTCCCAGGGCCATGGGTGGGTTGATGGCTTGACAGCCGGCCTCCTGGTCCAGCGGATGCTAAGCAGCCCGGGGGCACAATCCAGCTTTTCTCTCCAAGGCCAGCAGGAGGGGCGACACACGACAAGGCCATCCCTACAGCTGGCACCTCCCCTACAGCTGAGAGGGGCCTAAACTACAGGACACAATCCCAAGACCCTTAGGCCCTGGCAGCATCACTGGGTGGGCAGCAGGTGGAAGTGGAAGGAAGTCTGTGGAGCTGCCAGCAGGGAGAGGGGGTCGAGCACGGGGCTGAGGGGCCTCTGGGAACCCCTGTGCCAAGGGGCTGCTGGCACTGGGCAGCAGCACCCCAAAGCCCATGAGGAGTGTGCCCAGAGTGAGTGACTCAGATCTTGGGCATAGCTCGGGGGTGTCATGCTGTAGCTGCTGGTCCCAGAGAGTGCAGACCATGGCAGGCATCAGGACATAGATAGGAAGAGAGAGAGTGTTCTAGGAAGAGCCCAGTCCCCAAGTCCTGGTGGTGGCTGGCCATGGCCTAGTGCACGCTGTCTGGCTTATGTGGCTGTGCTACCTGACTACACCCTATAGCAACATTCTCCTTGCTCGCCACTGGACATCAAACCTCCACCTAGCCCCTTCTTCC
This sequence comes from Aotus nancymaae, assembly GCF_030222135.1. Taxonomy (NCBI): domain Eukaryota; kingdom Metazoa; phylum Chordata; class Mammalia; order Primates; family Aotidae; genus Aotus; species Aotus nancymaae. Next base: position 9,621,668 of record NW_026988472.1, read on the forward strand.
AGGAAGGGGACAGGGAGACCTCCTAGGATTAGCAGCAGGAGTTGGTCCTCAGGAATCAGGAGCCCTTGAAAGGACGATGCCTGGTTCCTATACAGCTGAGGATCGCCCTGGGCCCTGCCCTTCCTGAGTCAGCTCTTGCTTCAATTCCTTGAAGCACCCTAGCATCCTTTCAATAAATGCCTGCCCTTTGTGGCCTGCAACCAGAGGAACTGCAACTAGTACACTAACTGAAGAAATCCTGCTGCTGCTGCTGCTGCTGCTAAACACAACCAAGGTCATAGAAGAGGGGGTGGAGGATACTCTCATCCCACCTCCAGATTGACAACAAAAAGATCTAAAAACCTCTGTGTACCTGGGACTATCTACCATTGAAGATTAGCCACGGTAACTTGTTGACTTAGTGATGAACTTCCTGCAGAAGCCCATAGGTCCACCTGGACTCTGCCCAGGCCAGCATGTTCTGAAAATGGAGGGCTCTGTCACCATTCACTCAACAAATGTTTATTCTGCACTGACCAAGGGCCAGATGTACTAAGAGCTGTGGACACAGCACTCCAACTTACCCCAGGCTACTGAAATCAGGGATGGCTTCTGCAGAAGACACACTAAGGAAAGTCCATGTCATTAGCAGAGAAGAGGCACCAGAAACAAAAAATCAAAAACAAAAAAATACCAGAAACAGTTTGACATTTGATTTTTTTTAAAGTAGTCCTCGTGGGAAAATCAGAACTTTGTTGTACTTCCTTACATTCATTTCCTGATTACATGATGCTTTTGTTTTGAATTACGTGTGGAGGGTGTCACCAAAATCTTTAGATGCTTTGTGCTTATGTGGATCTGGACCCAACCCCAGGCAAATGTTACCATTTCTGCCTCACAAGGATCTGACAGAATGCAGACCATAGAGGCTATCCTTAGGAGAGACAGCTCCTCTTCGCAGTAGGTACACCTAGGTGATAAATCCAACTCTGACCACAAGGTGGCAAAACAGTAAATGACAATTCCTTATATATTTTTGTATGTTTATATAAAACTATTGGTTTATATAAAATACTCGCTAAAAATATTTAGAAAAACGTGTGCTCCTTCACACATTTTTGGGTTATCTGACATTTTGCATCATAAATGTCAATTGGCTATAATGTAATTTGTGACAAATGTTAATATTCAAAAATAAAACTTATGCCACTGTCACTATGTTCACATGAATCTGGTGACACCTAAATACCTTAGTGATTTGAGAGCCACCATCATGTGTTTTAAAAATTTATAACTGAACTCTTTTTTGATAGTTGGAAGTTGTTCATTTTTCCTTTTCTCAGTTCTTAATTCAATTCTATTTTTCCAACAGAATTTTGTCTCAATAATTGTCTGATTTGCGCTTGAAATGTTTTCGATTATCCTATTTCTCTGCAGCAAAAATGTGTATATATTTTTATATTTAAATGCTCTTTAAATGTTCCTCTGATTATAAGGCTCTAAGTGTTGTTTAAAATTTTGCTCTTGTTTGATTTATCATGACAATTAGTATTAGAATAAAATGGATCAAAACATTTTGAATATATTACCAATTTTGATAGGCAATTATTAAACATAAAACAAAAGTTCATCAGAGATAGATAGGGCTTTTTTCAAAAAAAATTAATGGGTGTATCCATGGATAAACATTGCTTTTTGCTAGAATGAGATAGGCTTCAGCATCAACTCTCTTCCTATTTTTTGTTTGGTTAAATGTTAGCACACAGAAACCTCATTTATATGAATAAGTGAACAGGAATGGACATTTTGTTTTAGTAATGCATGCAAGTCTTTGAATTCCTTTGGAGATATATATGGGGGAATTACACAATGATTTATCTTCAAAATTATTTCTCATTATTTATCAGCTGATAACTTCATTGGGTTTTTCTTCAATTCTATTGGAAGCAAACAATTGGAGACTGAGTTGCAAAAGGCTTTGATTCCCATTCATTTGTTAGAGCAAGTTGTTTGTTTACTATCATCAGCAGTGTTTGGAATTGCCTCTCTAGTGCCCCGAGGATTTTACATGGCAGGGCAGTGCTCCCAGGTAAGATTCAGGATAGGTAAAAGATATGCTTTTTCTTTTGTAAAGTGCAAAAGGGACCATTGTGAAAGGGGATTTAGAAAAAGAGTACCACCTTGATTCCTACACTGCAAGTGTTTTCTCTGGCAGATTGATTTTAAAAGACAGCACAGGAAATTTGAGGATGTAGAAATTGATCCCCTTAAAACTCCTATACTCCAGGGTGATGCACATTCCACTTTAAAAGTTGCTGGTTCATATTTATTATTATAAAAGTAATATATACAATATTTGTGTTTTTTAAATAAAAAGGTATAGAAGGCATAACATATAAAGTTAAAGCTCTTTCCCTCCACCCGCCAATCACACCCATTTTTAGTCCCCTGAGATAACTACTTGTTAGCAGTTTCACATTTATCCTTTAAGAAATTGTCTATGCAAATGCAAGCAAGTTTTATACATGCAGTTGGCCCTCAGTATCCGTGGGAGATTGGTTCCAGGGCCCCCCGTGGATACCAAAATCCATAGATATTCAGGTCCCTGATGTAAAATGTTGAGTAGTATTTGCATATAACCTACATACAGCCCCTCATATACTTTGAATCATCTCTAGGGTACTATGAATCATCTCTAGGTTACTTTTTGTATAATACCCGATAAAATGTAGATGTTATATAAATAGTTGTCATACTCTATTGTTTAGGGCAGCAATCCCCAACATTTTTGGCATCACCAGGGACTGGCTTTGTGGGAAGACAATATTTTTACGGGGGATGGGGAGGGGAGAGAGGGGCTCCGGGGACGAGGGTGATGGTTTCCGGATGAAACGGTTCCACCTCAGATCACCAGGCATTAGATTCTCATAAGGCGCACACAACTTAGATCCCTCGCATGCGCAGTTCACAATAGGATTCGCGCTCCTGTGAGAATCTACTGCCGCTGTTAATCTGACAAGAGGCGGAGCTCAGGCCATAAGTCTTGCCTCCTGATGTGCGGCCCCATTTCTAGCAGGTGGCCCCAGGGTTGGAGACCCCTGGTTTAGGGAATAGTGTCAAGAAAAAACATCTGTCCCTGCTTGGTACAGATGCAACCATCCATTGTCTTCCTGAATATTTTTGATCTCTGGTTGGTTGAATCCCACGACTCGGAAGCCATGGATAGGGAGGGCCAACTATTTCTTTTTAATGAAATAATTATACTGTAATATATAGACGTCCTCTCCTAATTGATCTACACACCCAATGCAATGCCAGTAAAAATTTCCAATGAGTTTTTTGGGATAGACTTTAAAAAGTGATCCTTAAATTACCATAGAAGGCTAAAAGGGATTTTCCCCCTTCCTGGTTTCTCTTTTTCTTTCTGGAAATTAGGACTTAAAGGCTATAGCTGATAGCCATTTTGCAACCAATCATGATGGAAAGACCAAAAAGCTGATCACCTCTGTACTTATTTTTACATGAGAAAAATATATATCATATTTTGTCAACTCTAAGAGGTACATCTCTGCATGTTTCAACATCCCCGAAATCTTTAAATGAAAATTTATGATTCTATTTGACAACATTTTTTTTCTTTCTTGGTGGCACATATATACTGGAGTGTCTCACAGGCAATGGTGTCTTAAGATCAGTGTAATGCTCAAAATGTCATCCTTCTTAAGTCTTTGTTATTTGGATCCTGGTTGTATGTAGCTGAATACAATATTCCTAGGTGATAGCAGGCTTCCTATTTCACTCCTGGTAGAGTTTCAAGTTCTTTTCCAGGCCTTTAAGGCCCTACTAAATCTGCACTTAGACTCTTAGACTTCACTTTTTATCAACTTAGCATTGCCTCAAACAAACTCGATTTATTGATGTTCCTTGAATAAGCTAAGCTGCCTTCTGCTTCCAGGCCCATGCCCTTATTGGTTTTTGCTTTTCTTTCTTTCTTTCTTTTTTTTGGAAAGCTCTTTTCTTAGACACCATCACCACATGATATGTTAAATCATCACCACATGATGTATTAAATATTATACATACACATAATTAATATAAACTCCACGAGAGTAAAATGTTTACTATTCTATTCCCAATGCCTCATTGTCACTTAATGCATAAATATTTGTGAAATGAACAAATGAATGTTTTCTCTCATGCATGAAATCAACCATATCTTCATATGTTTATTGATCATTTTGTATTACCTTTTTTGCAAGCTGCCTAGTGACATTCTTTGCCTATTTTTCTTGTGGCTTATTAATCATCATCATAAGTAACACTTGTATGGTACTTAAATTATGCCAAGAACTGTTCTTTTAAATTACTTACCCTCACCACAATTTAAGAAGTAGGTGTGCTGTTATCAGCCCCATTTTACATGTAAAGAAACTGAGGCACAGAGAGATTGAGAGACACCCCAGAGTTTGGGCTCTTACCTACTAGCCCATTGTGTGTCAGAGTCTAGTGTACATACATGTTTTTCCCCATTTATCCCTGGCTGTTGTATTTTTATTTTTACCATACGATGTTTAAGATTGATATGTAAACACGTTTCTGAAACTTTTATTTATGGATCCTGAATTTTAGTGTCTTATTTTTGTAAAAGTTTTTTTTTCTGATTATAAAAGTATACAGAAAGGGAAAAGGGCCTGAGACCAAAAAAAAAAAAAAAAAAAAAAGGTGGGGGGGCTTGATGATTTCAAGAAATATAAATAAGGCCAGAAGGACTTGAGCTTAGTGACCAAGAGTGAGGAGAGTGGCATAAGTCAAGGATGACGATAGAGGTGCAGGCAGGGACCAGATTACCTGGAGCTTTGTAGACAATTATATAGAATTTGAATATTGTCTTAATTGCAATGAGAATCATTTGAGAGGTTTTAAGCAAGGAAATGACATGGGATTTATGGTTTACATACAATAATTATAATCAAATAATAGTAAATAACATTTATGAATTGCTTATGATATGCCAGGAAGTGTTTTATAAGTGTTTTATAACACCCTGATGGGGTAGGTACTAATATTATTCTCACTATACAGATGAGGAAACTGAGGCACAAAAACATTAATCACATTCAATTTGCTTACACTTACTTTTTGCTTCTATGCCTCTTCCCATTCAGAATATACCTAATTTCAACAATGAGATGTCTGATGCCTACTTTTTCCAGGCCCCTGATGTCTCAGTAGTGGTCTGTAAGTCTTCACCTGGGTAAAAAAAAAGGGAAAGAGAAAAGCCACTTAGCACCAGGGCCCCTAGGTCTAAGAGCTAAACAGGTAGGTTCCTCTCATCCGTTTTGACCATGCCCATCTGCTCAGGCATAGCCATGCTGCTGGCCCATTCATGATGACCAAGGGAGTCAGCTCAGCAACCCCTGCTACCATTGCAGCAGGAAATGCCTTGCATCCTGTACTCCTATAGCCATATCAGCAATCAGAGAACTGAGGAATGGGGTCATCAGGATCAATCACAGGCTTCCAGGAGATTCCAGCCCTACAGAAAGAAGAAGCAAGCCTAGTGGTATGGAAGGGGCAGGGAATGGAGGAGCCCAAGGCTTCTTTTAAGCATACATCTAGCTCTAGGTGGCCTGCACCCATGTGATTCCAATGGCCCAGGCCCTTCTCTGGCTGAAAGAAAGAAAAGGCTTAAAGAGAGAGCAAAGTCATGGTTGTAAGGGATGACAGCAATGATGTAGATTATACTGCATCATAACCAGACCAGCTATTTCCCCAGTTTTCACCACATAGTGCCTGCAGCTGGTCTGTTTCTTAGCATCCCTCAGTATTCAGTACCTCTGATTGTACCCTTTCAGAATGATGCCCCATTTGACTTATACTGTTGATTCTCTACCTAGCTGCATTACATGGGCTCTGTATCAGCCTCCTGCATGCTGGCACAACACCTGGCAAACTGCCTATCTATCTTGCCCCTGCCTTTTAGGAAAACCCTGCAATCCCCAAATCTGTGTCCAGTACTGGAGGTTAGCCCTGTGGGATATAGCTTGGCCCTGGACCTGAGGTTAGACAGAAGCACAACGAAGAACACATTCTGCAATTTTACTCAACAAAGTGTGGAATCTGACTTCTTGTGCTTGTCCTAAATGCCTCTTTCAAGTTTGAAGAGTGGGGAAAGGTATATTGCACCCAAATTGGCAGATAACAGTCTCATTCACACTTTTAATTCTTTTTCCAAATATTAATCCTTTTCAAACCACAAAAAGCAATACAAATAAAATTATATAACCTCAATAGAAGGAAATTCAGCAACGTCTAGCACAATTACATGTGTATGCACTATTTGACTCAGTAATCCAACTTCTAGGAATCTAACCCAAAGATACAAAATGACATATGCACAAAGTCATTTGTTGCACGAGGTCACACATTGTTATTACAATGTATAATAACAAAAGACTGGAGGAAAAAAAATGTCCACCACTAAGGGAGTAGTTGAATAAATTGTAGTGGAGCCATGAAATGAAGTACTATGGAATGAGACAGATTTCTATATAGTGAAATTAGTATTAACCACTGGAATATATTGTTAAGTGAACAAACCAAGTACAGATCACTGTATATAGTATGCTACCCTTAGTGTAAGAAAGTTGGGGAAATACAAATATTTACAGAAACATTTACTTGCATCTTAAATGGTACAATGGAATGTAAAGTAATTTAAATTGTTACTTATGGGGGAGGGCAGAAATAGGGTGGAGGGAACAGGCAAGAAAATGAGATGTTTCTAAAGTCCCTTGTTTTACAGCTTTGACTTTAGAATCCTGTCAATTAAAAAGAAAAAAAAAATCCCTAAAAGCAAATGACCCTAACTGTGTAGCAAATTGGTAGTATAACCACACAGAGAAAATGATTATTTCAAGTAACCCTAGAAACAATGTTTTCACTATACATCTCCCATGGGATATACCCTAAAGAAAAAAGGAACCCTGTTCAGTAGTCTTTTGCTAGTAGTATTACTGGTATTGTTATTTTGAAACTGTTAAATGTATGTTGTAGGATAAAACAAATAAGTATTATAATAATGTTGTCAGGAATCAAGGTTTTTAACATAAAGTAAGTAAAAGCATGCAGTTATAAAATTTAAAAAAATCTGTAGTCTTTTAGAATACAAATATCCACATGAACTTATAATTTATTTTTCTCTTCTAAAAAGTACATATTTCCTAGTTCTGTCCACTGAAAAGACATAACAGAATGGTCTCTAAATATTATTTCCTACCAAAAGGAGCCAATCCTCCTTAGAGAAATTATTGTTTTCAGGTCTGTAACAGGAAAAATACAAAATGAATCTGGAATATCTTGGTTTGCTAGAAAGAAAATGAGATATCAAAGACTAATAGAGTTATGTCAAAAGAACACAGGAACCATGATGGAGGGGTTCTCACTTGCCTATATTGGGACAATTAAATCATTTAAAAGTACCTGCAGTTCAAGAAGCATCAAATGTATAAAATACATGAGTTCATAATGACATTAAAAAACATTGGTTACCCCTGAGTGATACTAGGGCAACAAATCATTATTGCAAAAATTTAATAAAGAGAAAAATCAAGAATTTACGTCACCTTTCCAGTATGAACTGTATTTCAGGGTAACCAAATAGTTAAAGATGTTCTTCTGTATGCAACAATTCCAAATAGCAAATGCAGGAGAAATTGTAGAATTAGTATATCCCTCTTTGCAATCCCTAATGAAATAACAGATCCAGGCCAAGGTTGCTTAACCCTGGCACTATTGACATTAGCAGCTAGATAATTATCTGGGGGCTGTCCTATGCACTGAAGGATTTTTAGCAGCATCTCTGGTACCTATCCATTAAATGCTAATAGCACTCCCCCTCTGCCACCCCCGCCAACCAGTCATGACAATCAAAAATGTCTCCAGACATTGTTAAATATCCCCTGGGGGACAAAATTTGAGAACCACTAATCTAGGGCAATGATCATGAATGGATAAAAAAGATTAGGTAAAATAGTTGTTGGGAACTTTACAATGGAGGGATCAGGTTGATACCACCTGAACCTATCAATCAATTTTAGCATCACTGAGTGGAAGAGCTACATATTATGTGCTTCCTGATATGATATAATAGGAAGCATGCAACATCACCTGTGATGTGTTGATAATGCCAAAAATATAAATTGAACCTAAATCTAATCAAATGTCTAGCTCTCTAATTCCCAGTTTATTGTGAATACAGGAGATAGAAGAACGAGTTCGATGTTAACACTGGGAAATAAACAGCCAAATCCAGAATGTGGGATATTTTATAGGAAAAATGACTTGATTAACAACCAAATACAATGCTACATTTGGTTTGGATCCTATTTTTTAAATCAACTTTAAAAATACTTCTTAACACAATCAGGGAGATTTGAATATGAATTTTTTTTTTTTTTTTTTTTTTTTTGAGACGGAGTTTCGCTCTTGTTACCCAGTCTGGAATGCAATGGCGCGATCTCGGCTCACCGCAACCTCCGCCTCCTGGGTTCAGGCAATTCTCCTGCTTCAGCCTTCTGAGTAGCTGGGATTACAGGTATGCGCCACCATGCCCAGCTAATTTTTTGTATTTTTAGTAGAGACGGGGTTTCACCATGTTGACCAGGATGGTCTCGATCTCTTGACCTCGTGATCCACCCGCCTTGGCCTCCCAAAGTGCTGGGATTACAGGTGTGAGATGAATTGGGTTTTAACTATATTTAGGAAATATTATTAAATAGAAAATTGTGATAATGGTATTGTAGTTATATAAAAAATATTTTTCTGTTAGTGATGCATACTCACATTGAGTGAAATGATATAATATCTAGGATTTGCACTTAAAAGACTCCAACAAATCTTGGGATGCAGAGGATAAATGAAAGAAGATTTGCAAAATGTTGAAAATTATTGAAGCTGAGTAAACAGGGTTCATTTTACTTATCTCTCTACTTTTTATGTATATTTAAATATTTCCATAATAAAATGACTTTTCAAAACAGAGCAATGGAATTTCTGTTTCCAGAAAGATACAGTAGGTGTATTTTCCCTATTCTATCTGCTAAGTACAATTATAGACCCTGGATATTGTACAGAACACAAATATAAGAAGACTCTGAAGAGTAGATAGTATAAGGCAGAGAGCGATAGACCTCAGAATGACACAGGAATGACACAGCAGTGAGTTCCCTGAGGGTGTTTTTCCCTCATGTATCCTGGACTGGGTACTGGAGAAGCTGATAACCTGGAAACATCAATGAGCATAGACCAAAAAAAAAAAAAGCTTTAAGTCTTAAAAAAAACTCCTGCTCTCTCTAAGCAAAGGAACAGTAAAGGGGCAACTTTTCATGACAGAAGAGTTTTCGGTAATAACCACCACTCTTCTCCAAACAAACACCACAGAAAAAATTGCAGTACCACTCATGCCAACAGAGGCCAAATGGGAAACTTGGACTTCCACCCTTGCCAGGCTGTAACAAAGTGCTCAAACCCCCCATCGCAAAACTAATTTGCTCTGGGTGATAACAAGTCCCCTCTGACACAGTGTCAGTGGAGACTACATGGGAAACCTGGACTTCCATGGCCACCTGGAAATAAGGAGGGGGTCCCTCCTTTTTTACCCACTGGGGTGGTATCAGAGGAGGCCTAGTGGAAAATCAGCACTTTCACAACCAGCCAGCAGTTACAAGCACACCCTCCACCATTACCACCTTGGTGTCAGTCAAGGACATAAGGAACCATAACAAGGCATCCCTGTCCCTCTCGACTTGGGTGCTATCAGCAGATGCATGGTGGGGAGCATGAACTCCCACCTTGCCAAGAAGTAATGAGGAGACCCTCCTCCCAGTATCAAAGGAGGCTGAATGGAGAACCTGGACTTCCACTCCACCTGGCACTAATGAAGTGGCACTCCCCTTTCCCTGTCAGACCAGTGTCAGAAGGAGCCTGATAAAACAGAAGATCCTCTTCAGCAAAGTCTCAGGATACAAAATCAATGTGCAAAAATCACAAGCATTCCTATACACCAATAACAGACTTAAGGAGAGCCAAATCAAGAACGAACTGCCATTCACAATTGCTACAAAGAGAATAAAATACCTAGGAATACAACTAACAAGGAACGTAAAGGACCTCTTCAAGGAGAACTACAAACCACTGCTCAACGAAATAAGAGAGGACACAAACAGATGGAGAAACATTCCATGTTCATGGTTAGGAAGATTCAATATCGTCAAAATGGCCATACTGCCCAAAGTAATTTATAGATTCAACGCTATCCCCATCAAGCTACCAATGACCTTCTTCACAGAACTGGAAAAAAACACCTTAAACTTCACATGGAATCAAAAGAGAGCCTGCATAGCCAAGTCAATTCTAAGCAAAAAGAACAAGCGGGAGGCATCACACTACCAGACATCAAACTATACTACAAGGCTACAGTAATCAAAACAGTATGGTACTGGTACCAAAACAGAGATATAGACCAATGGAACAGAACAGAGGTGTCGGAGGCAACACAACATATCTACAATCATCCGATCTTTGACAAACCTGATAAAAACAAGCAATGGGGAAAGGATTCCCTGTTTAATAAGTGGTGTTGGGAAAACTGGCTAGCCATATGCAGAAAGCAAAAACTGGACCCCTTCCTCACACCTTACACTAAAATTAACTCCAGATGGATTAAAGACTTAAACATAAGACGTACTTACATAAAAACCCTAGAAGAAAACCTAGGCAAAACCATTCAGGACATAGGCGTAGGCAAGGACTTTATGACCAAAACACCAAAAGCATTGGCAACAAAAGCCAAAATAGACAAATGGGACCTCATCAAACTCCACAGCTTCTGCACGGCGAAAGAAACAGTCAATAGAGTGAATCAGCAACCAACAGAATGGGAAAAATTTTTTGCAGCTTATCCATCTGACAAAGGACTGATATCCAGAATTTACAAAGAACTAAAACAGATTTACAAGAAAAAAACAAACAAGCCCATTCAAAAGTGGGTGAAGGATATGAACAGATACTTTACAAAAGAAGACATTCATGAGGCCAACAAGCATATGAAAAAATGCTCATCATCACTGGTCATTAGAGAAATGCAAATCAAAACTACATTGAGATACCATCTCACGCCAGTTAGAATGGCGATCATTAAAAAATCTGGAGACAACAGATGCTGGAGAGGATGTGGAGAAATAGGAACACTTTTACACTGTTGGTGGGAGTGTAAATTAGTTCAACCATTCTGGAAGACAGTGTGGCGATTCCTCAAGGACCTAGAAATAGAAATTCCATTTGACCCAGCAATCCCATTACTGGGTATATATCCAAAGGATTATAAATCGTTCCACTATAAGGACACATGCACACGAATGTTCATTGCAGCACAGTTTACAATAGCAAAGACTTGGAATCAACCCAAATGCCCATTGATGATAGACTGGACAGGAAAAATGTGGCACATATACACCATGGAATATTATGCAGCCATCAAAAACAATGAGTTTGTGTCCTTTGTAGGGACATGGATGAACCTGGAAACCATCATTCTCAGCAAACTGACACAAGAACACAAAATCAAACATCGCGTGTTCTCACTCATAGACGGGTATTGAACAATGGGAACACATGGACACAGGGAGGGAAGCACTATACACTGGGGTCTGTTGGGGAGGAGTAGGGGGGACAGCGGGGGGTGGGGAGTTGGGGAGAGATAGCATGGGGAGAAATGCCAGATATAGGTGAAGGGGAGGAAGGCAGCAAATCACACTGCCACATATGCACCTATGCAACAATCTTGCATGTTTTTCACATGTACCCCAAAACCTAAAATGCAATTAAAAAAAAAAAAAAAAAACAGAAGATCCGGAGTCTCATAACATAACACTACAAATACCCAGGTTTCAATTAAAAATCATTCATATCAAGAGCCAGGAAAATCTTAAATGAGAAAAGACAATCAAGAGACACCAACAACAAGATGACACACATGTTCATAAAGATCCTTCAACAATAAATTACAAACATAATCAAGACAAATGAAAAAGTATAAAGTCTCAGCAAATAAATAGAAGATATAAAAAGAATTAAATGGATCATTTTGAGGGGGAGTGTTCATTTGTTTGTTTGAGATGGGGCCTCACTCTCTCTCCCAGGCTGAAGTGCAATGGTGCAATCTCAGCTCATTGCAACCTCTGCCTCCCAAGTCCAAGTGATTCTCCTGCCTCAGCCTCCCAAGTAGCTGGGATTACAGGCAACTGCCACCACACCCAGCTGTTTTATTTTATTTTATTTTTGTATTTTTAGTAGAGATGGCCAGGCTGGTCTCGAACTCCTGACCTCAAATGATCTGCCCACCTCGGCCTTCCAAAGTGCTGGGATTATAGGAGTAAGCCACTGCACCCGGCTGGATTTTTTAAAACTGAAAAACATGACAAATTTTAAAACGTAATAGATGGATTCAATAGCAGAATAAAAGGGACAGAGGAAAGAATCTGTGAACTTGAAGATAGAAAAATAGAAATTACCCAGTGTGAATTACAGAGAGAAAACAGTCAAGAAAAAAAAATAATAAACAGAACTCAAGAACATATGGGACTATAATAAAAGATCAAACATTTGTGTCATTGAAGTTAAAAAAAGAGAGGAGAAAAAAGATGAGGCTGAAAAAGTATTCAAAGAAATAATGGCTGAAAATTTCTCAAGACATAAACCTACAGATTCAAGAAGTTAAATAAGCCTCAAATAGGATAAACACAAAGAAATCCATGCCCAGAGACATCATAGTCAAACTACTGAAAACTAAATCTTGAAGGCAGTAAGAGAGAAACACCACCTTGTCTATAGGGGAAAAACAATTTAGATCACAGAGAATTTCTCACCAAAAACCATGGAGGCAAGAAGTAAGTGGCACAACATTTTTCAAGTGCTGAAGGAAAGAACTGTCAATCCAGAATTCCATATCTAGCAAAAATACCCTCAGGAATGAAGGGGAAATCAAGACATTCTCAGATATAGAAAACTGAGAGAATTTGGCACCAGCAAATCTGCCCTAAAATAATGGCTGGGCCGGGCACGGTGACTCACGCCTGTAATCCCAGCACTTTGGGAGGCCGAGGTGGGCGGATCACCTAAGGTCAGGAGTTCAAGACCAGCCTGGCCAACACGGTAAAATCCCATCTCTACTAAACATGCAAAAATTAGCCCTGTGTGGTGGCACGCACCTGTACCCACAGCTACATAGGAGGCTGAGGCAGGAGAACCACTTGAGCCTGGGTGGCAGACTTTACAGTGAGCTGAGATCATACCACTGCACTCCAGTCTGGGCAACAGAGCAAGACCCTGTCTCAAAATAAAACAAAACAAAAAACAAAAAATATGGGTAAATAGATTTGTCTTTTTCCTCTTGAGTTTTCTAAATTGTGTTTGATACTTAAAACAAAAATTATAACACTATCTGATGTGGTTCTCAGTGTATGCGGAGGAATGATTTAAGACAATTAAATTATAAAGGAAGTAGAGTAAAGAGAGGTAAGGTTCTACACTTCACCCAAAGTGGTAAATTGTGAACACCAGTAGAATGTGATAAGGTCTATATATATGATGTAATACCTAGAGCAACCAATAAGAAAAGTGATACAAAGAGATACACTTTAAAAACATTATAAATAAATAGAAATTCAATTCTAAAAAAGAAAAGTTTGAGTAACTCACATGAAGGGAGGAAAAAGAATAGAGAAACAAAGAACAAATACATCAAACACAAATAAATAAATACAATGTCGGACTTAAACCCTAACATATTAATATCAAAAACTGGAAACAAAATTAGCCAGGTGTGGTGGCATGGGCCTGTAGTATCAGCTACAAGGGAGGCTGAATTGGGAGGACTGCTTGGGCCCAGGAGTTCAAGGCTGCAGTAAGCTATGATCACATCACTGCACCTACACTCCAGGCTGGGTGACAAAACCTGTCTCAAAAACAAACAAACAAAAAAAACCACCTGGAAACAACCAAAATGTTCTTTAATAGATGAATGGTTAAACACAATGTGATACATCCATACTATGGAATACTATTCACCAATAAAAGGACAAACTATACACAGAATAATTTGGATAGATCTCAAGGGCATTATGTTGAGTGAGACAAAAGCCATTTGCAAAAGATCACAAACTGTATAATTCAATTTACATGACATTCCTGAAGTAATAAAATTACAGAGATGGGAAACAGATTAGTGGTCACCAGGGGATAGGGATGGTGGGTGGGAGGGAAGTGAGTATGACTACAAAGGGGCAACAGGAGGAAGGCCTTTGTGGTGATGGAACAGTTCTGTATCTTGCTTGTGGTGATGCTTATGAGGATCTACATGTGATAAGATGATGTAGAGCTATACACACAACATTGTTCCAATGCCCATTTTCTGTTATACAAGATGTGACCATTGGGGGAAACTGAGTGAAGATTACACAAAACAAAACAACTATAATCACTTGAAAAAGAAATGTCAAATAAAAATAGGAGGGAATTGAATTCTCAGCAGTAGTTGTCTACCACATCATTTTCAACTGGAATGTCAAGGGTTTTTTTCTCCTCCTGAATGCAGAGGTTACCAAGTATCTCCAGAGGTTCCAATAAGACTGATCCCAGTCCTCAGGTCTATGTGACACTATGTCCTTTGCTGTTCCCCTAGGCAATATCAATAGACTATAGGAAGCCCAAGTCTTCATCCAGAACCACAGCTGTTGGAGTGTCTTAGTTCATTTGTGCTGCTAAAACACCTAAGATTGGGTGATTTATAAGTAATATAAACTTATTTCTTGAAGTTCTGGAGGCTGGGAAGTCCAAGATCAAGGTGCCAATAGGTTTGATATGTGGTGAGGGTCCTCTTGCTGCATCTTGACATGGTGGAAGGCAGAATGGCAAATAGGACCTAGGCTAGTTCTCTCCAGCCCTTCTATAAAGCATTAATCCATTCATGAGGGCTCTCTCTGCCTTCGTTACTTCCCCAAAGACCCCATCTATTAATACCACCACAGTGGGTGCTAAGTTTCAACATGATTTTTGGAGGGGATACATTCAAAACATGGCAGGAAGTAGCCCCAAGTACCCTATGGGCTCTCACTAGATGTATCTCCAAAATAAGGAGACACAGGATCTCTTCTGTTCTCCTTCAGACTACAGGTCTCCAGCTAGATCATAGTTAAATCCCCTCCACCCCAGCCTAACTGGTGAATATGATCTTTTCATGTGAACACACACCTTTATTCACACAAGAGTAATTTGTATAAATTAAATATAACCACCATGTTTCCTATCCTGGTCGGCCCTCTGCCATTTCCTGACCCTAAAGTTAAAACTAGATTTGGGAATTTCTTACATTCTGTGTAAAACAACAACAACAACACACACACACACACAAAAATACTAGCAGGGCTTTCAATGTCTACCCATTTTTTGATGCAGATAAATTGAGCTCTGTTTTGTCTTCTATCTTCAGATTGGACACTTACCCCATACTTAATACTACTTCAAGTGTGGGAAAGGCCACCATTCTGAGGCTTTTATTTTATTTGCACTCAGAAGAAAAGGTCCTCCAGCATCAGGACTTATTCTTTTTAGAGGGCAATGAAGAATTGTAAGTCACAACTTCCTGCTTCTACTACTTATATAAAATAAAAGTGAGCATAATTTTCACCTTTGCTTATAAGGGAGATGTGCTCATAGGCATTTCATCCAAGAATTCATTGAAATGGACATGATCAAATATTTATTTGGAATAAATATAAACCATATATCAATACAATGTAAAATCTAAGTGATTTCACTGAGTGTTTAATGTTACTGGAATTCTTGAAAACGTGCATCACTAATAGAATCAATTACACCAAAAGGTGGTTCATCCAATTCGAATTTAGCAACACTCTCATATTTCTCTGATAACACAAAAACTGATATGTATAAAGTCCTATTGATAGTAGTAGTGGTAGTAGTAGTACTGGGAGTAGTAGTTTTAAGAATTGTCTCACATTTAAAGTGACTTAGATTAATTGAAAAAGTGGATTATAAGTGATTAGAGACTCATATTAAATAATATACCCATTGCAATAATGTCTGTGTGAACAATAAATATGACTAGGAGAGTACTTCTCAGCCAATTACATAAAAATACAAAAGCAGGGGATGGGACCTAGGCCTCACTAACTTTAAAAAAAATTTTTTAGAAATAGTATCTTGCTCTTGTCTGGAGTGCAGTGGCATGATCACAGCTCACTGCAGCTATGGTCTTGCAGTCAAGCGATCCTCTCACCTCAGCCTCCCAAGTAGCTAGGACTTCAAGCATGCCCTACCAAGCCCAGCTGGCCCTCACTAACTGTGTCCTCATTTCTGGATTCTGCCAAGAGGTGAAAAGACTTAGCTTACTTGAGGCTCACACACACTGATATAATGTTCACTGGCTACCCTTATTGCAGGCAACAACAGACTTCCTCATTATTGAAGACTTTGACACCGGGCTCACTGTCTTCCAATCCTCTTCTATTTTTGTCATCAATCCTGGTGACTTTACACTCATGTGGATGACCAAAATGGAGGGAAAATTTCTTACCTGTAGCCAGGAATGAGGAGATATGCTTGAGAAGGGGATTGGGACAATTTCTATCATTTATATTTTCCATACACACCACACTTGAGCTTCTTTTATTTTTCAAGTGCCCAGTTTAAAGACCTACTTGTTCACTGTAATGGTGGTCCAGGGAAAAATAAACAGGCAGTAATACAGAACACAATTGTTATACAAGAAGTCACATATACAACATATGGCAAAACAGGTGAAGAAAGATGGCATAGGTCAGCCTGGGTTATCAGAAGCTCTGTAGATGAAGTAGCATTTGACATGGGATGAGAAGAAAACGTGAGTTTGTGAAGCAGACAAGTAAGGATTTTGGGAGAGGGAAAAGTAAGTGAAAAATCCTTGGTCATAAGAGACCTTCTTGGGTATATTTTAAGAAATTGCAGGTAGGTCAATATTGCCAAGGGAAGGAAATGACAGACTAGGAATCTAAAGCCATAAACTGGATCCAGATCATAAAGGGTCTTGCATACCATGACAAGGAGTTAGCAGGCATTGGGTGACAATAGGAAAACTAGAAGTACTGTGCCCTGGAGGCAGATCATTTTGCTTGCAGGCACGGAAGAGGTGGAGGCTGTCCAGTTCATCCTGATGAGGGCTGGTGATGGCAAGACCCCAAGCAGTGGTCGTGGTCATTTATGGGAAGAACTGATGTTTAGTTAGAACTAAGATTGATGTGGTGTAGAGACTGGGAGAGGAGACTGCCAAGAATTATGACGTAGAGGGGAATTCACCATCCTGGGGGAATTTGGGGCAAAAGATTCTTTGGGTTCTGGTTTAGACCCAGTTGTTCCTAGTGGATAGGCAGGAAAATAGGATTAGATCAGATAGACCTCCCTCCCCCTGCCACTATAGATTGAATCCAAGATTTCTTCATGGGCAACAGTGCATAGTGGTGACATTTGCTGAGATAGGCAATACAGGCAGAGAAACAGGTTACAGGGCTGGAGAAAGTTGTGTTCTCAGGTCAGTGTTTGTTGACATTGCCCAGGGATCTGCTTATCTACTCTTCCCAGAAGAGGCAGCACTAACCAAACAAAGATTCTCTCAGTACAATCAGACCAGTGCACTCACCTGGGCCCCTCACAGCCTAAGACAGCTTCTGGCCAAATTTCATCTCTACCTCTCAAATCAAGAGCAGCCCCAACCTGTTCAAGAATATCACCACTGTATCTCAGGCCAAGAAGCATTTACCCAGTTAAAAATTCACCCTGGCTGCTGCTTATTAATATTATTCCAATTATAACTATTATTATCGATATATATAATTAACACATAATAATATTATATATATATATATATATATATATATAGAGAGAGAGAGAGAGAGAGAGAGAGAGAGAGAGAGCAACTGCAGCACAGATTAGAATTAGCCAAGCTCTGAGTCCACAAATAGATCAGGTAAACCTCCCTCCCCTTTCTACCAGAATTGGAAAGACCTCCAACATCTTCACACTGTCGGTACCAGTTTGGGGAGCCCTAAATGTGCCAGAAAAGCTACTGCCAAGAAATGTGACATAGAGGGGAATTCACCATCCTGCAGGAATTTGGGGCAGAAGATTCTTTGGGTTTTGGTTTGGACCCAGTTATTCCTAGTGGAGAGGCAGGAAAACAGGAAGATTAAAAACAGAGAAAGGGATCACATTACCAGAATTCGTGACAAAGCTTTCCCTCTTATTGAGGTGTACAGAGGGAGCACGAACAAACTGAATAAAGTATGGGACAATACTGACCTATTTTTTGTGAACAGATGAAAGTGGCAGGCCAGTCAGTTTCCATTCTGGAGGTCAAAGGACAACAGTTCTAATATATGGAGGGAAAATTGTGGGGAGCTACAAAGATAGTCTTGATGATTCACTAGGGAATCTTCCCTAAGATGTAGGGCAGAGTATCTTACTCTAAGAATTAAATGGAAAGAATGTATCTGAAAGTGATGAGGTATTTAGGGAGTGCCAAGGCAAGGGACAAACTTTTGTCATTGTGGTGCACCCACCCACAGCTGAGCTCCACTAAGAAGGCATGTCTGCACATGAAAATGTTAAGGCAAATCAAACAAGGAAGACGGTTTTCAAGGCAAACAACATGCAAGGGGCGGGGGGACAGAGTAGCCTAGAGACAGCCCCAAAAAGCTGCTCTGCTCACCAATCCACCCACCCTGAAGTGGGATGGACATTTGTCATAGAAAACTTTGAAGTCCAGTTGAGTCCAAGAAAGTTTTCAGGCAAGGGAACATGTCCTAAGAACTGAAAAGTCTTCCAAGTGGCTGATGGAAGTAAGATAAGATATGGGGCAACATACAACTAGAGATAAGAGAAAATTGTAGTGGCCTTTGCTCAGAGAGTTGATATGGGGATATGTAGAAGTAGGTCAGAGAACATGTAGGGAGCATCTAAAGATGGGATCAATCAGAAAGCAATGGTGAATTCTAAGAGAGGTCTTCATAAGAATTGCTGGGAAGAATTTTGCTAGTCTTCACAAAGGTCCTCCAATTGGGATGGAACCCCTAGGCTTCCCAATCCCAGGAATGGCAATAGCCACTCAAAAAAAAACCCATTTGAAAATTTGGCACTTAGCCCATTATGTTAAATATGGCAACACTATATAACTTTCTGATTATTACAACCCAAAAAGCTAGAAAGTTAAACCAAATGATCGATGGCAACTACTTTCTTTAAAACTGTCTAGAAAACAAACTTTTGATGGTGAACTAAAGGCTTGGGGATTATGAACCCCAAGCAGTTACCTCAATAGTAGTTACCTTTTCAGAGAGGAATGGCCGAGACTGGGGAAGAATAAGAGGATACGTTTCTTATAAAATCAAACTTATGCTTATCATATGACCCAGTGATCCTAGTCCTACAAATTTACCCAAGAGAAATGGAAATGTACATTCATCCAAAAACCTGAATATGAATGTTTATAGAAACTCAAAAAACAACGCAAACACCCTTCACAGGTGAAAGGATAAACTACCTTTAGTATGTCCACACAATGAAATACTACTGAGCAATAAAAGGGAATGAGCTATTAATACACACAATAATATGGATGAATGTCAAATGCATTCTGATGAGTAAAAGAAGCCAGAATCAGGTGGCTACATATTGTATGATTCCATTTATATCCCGGAGAAGGCAAAACTATGTGCTAAACATTAGTGCTTACCAGCAGCTGGTGGGAGCAGGGAAGAATTAACTACAAACGGGCACAAGGGAACTTTTAGAAGTATGGAAATATTCTATATTTTGATTGTGATGGGGGCACAATCAGTTGTACACAACTATACATGTTTGTAAAAACTCATAGAACCATATTTCTTAAAAGGGTGAAGTTTACTGCATGTAAATTATGTCTTAATAAACCTGACTTTTTAAAATTTTGGGTTAAAACAATTTTTATCTGATTATCTAAAGAGGGATACATTGGAAAAAGGACACCAATCTGGTGGGTTCAGATGTGGACCTAGTTTTAGATCAAGGGCAGTGCCCAAACCAAAACTCCCACATGAACTGAATTATCATTTCTAGAAAGAGAACAGTGTCCCTACCTTTCAGGGAGAGTGGGTATGTCCTGAGGCCCCATGATGAGCAATAGTTTGCCTGCCTATTATTGCATCTTACATATAGGTCTCTGCCTCCAAGGGACATGCAAGAAGTTGTTTTGGTTCTGAGCCAAGAATACCCAGAGATTTCTGACCATTTCACCCTCACAAATTTCAAAGAAAGCAGAATTACAGAGTCCCCAGCACATAACTGTTTCCCAAGGCCACACAGGGTTGATGGGAAGAATACAGAAGGAAACAAATACCTGGACTTTCCCATTGAATTCTGGGTATAGATTTAATTTATTAACATTTCTTCACCTGTAGGCATTTTTTATGAGATAGGAAAATTGGCAGCAGTACCCAAAATTCCACAAGCAGCATCCAAGATTGAATTGGGCTTGAAGTGTATATATCTTAGGAACCACAAGGGTTTCTTCTTTTCTTTTTCTAACTTAACAGAATTATCAATCTTCATAATAGGGTGTGGAGAAAGAAGAAGCTGCCACAACATAATTAATTTTGATGGAGAAGTCAGCTAGATAATAAAATCCATCAAAGGGGTCATGTATTCATACAACCTGAGCTCAAATTGGTATAAGGACATGACTACCTCAAACTCTAACAGAAACAAACCCCATTGCTGTTGATGACAGAGAAGAAATGAGAACAACAGTCCAAAAATTGTTGGCGTGGAAGTAGAGCTATTGCCAAGGCCCATCCAGAAACATTCCTGTCTGATTGATTAGAAAACCAAATGGAACTTGGTGAAGGAATATGCTCTATTATTTCAGTTTCAATTTGAGGTTTCAATTTGTCTATAAACCCTTGGCACTAGTAGTACCCTATGACAATTGATTGGATAGATTATTGGGGAAGCCTCCAACTTCTCCATGGTCAATAGCTATATCAATATCTATTGATGTCTACGTCTAACTTATTTATTCTATCATCTAAGTGATCTTGAGAGAGAACTACTAACTGCACAAGAAAACAAATTTTACTTTGAAGATGACTCCTTTGCACAGGAAAAGCTGGACTGGGGTTTCAGGGACTAGAATCTAAATAAGCTCCCTTGCATAATGGAATTGTATCTAGGAGGTTGAAATTGTGGCCTTTGGGCTTCCAGAACAACAATCTAACTTTGAGGATGTCCAGACACCATGGTAACAATGACTGCCTATTTATTTCTGACAGTCAGTAGATTGTAGGACTAATGGGGCATTCAGTACTTGGTGAATTCTATTTGGTGTGATCTCTTCGATGTTTCCCGTTGGAAGATCAGTCTGACCTAACAGTTAAGTGCACAGACTCTGGAGCCATTGTTGCCAGCATTCAAATCTACTTCTGTCATTTCCTAGTTAGAGGACCTCTGGCTGATTATTTAATACCTCTTTACTTCAGCTCCTTCATCTGTAAAGATAAACACAGTAATAATAATGATCCTGTTTTAGCATTGTTGTGAGTGGTGACTTAAGGTAAAATCACCTAGAACAAGCAAGAGCTCTTTCTATTAATATTACTATATTCATTTCCAGGGGCCCAAAGTATAATTGTGAATGGAGAAATAAGAATTGAGAACATTGGATGCCTTGGCCAAAGTGTGCAGTGAGATTCTTAACTATAAAGACCTCACGACCAGAGACCTAAGCTGAATCCTCTTCTCTGCATTTTTGTTCCTGGTTGTTAGAACTTGGAGAAGCCCCAGGAACACCAAAGTATCACACACATTGCTCTCTGATGAGTGTGTCCCAACTTTTCCCTTTACAGTTCTGGAAACCCTAGTCATAACTAACCAGTCAGTACAGAATCTGTTAGTTTTCTAGAGCTGTTGTAACAAATTACCATAAACTGCGTGGCTTAAACAGCAGAAATTTATTCTCTCTCACTTCTGAAGGCTAGAAGTCCAAAGTCGGTGTTGGCAGGACCATGCTGTCTCTGAAGGCTCTAGAGGAGAATGTGTTCCATACCTTTCTCTTAGCTTCTGGTGTTGCTGGCAGTCCTTAGCATTCCTGGGCTTGTAGACACACCACTTCAGTCTGCTTCTGTTGTCACATGGCATTCTCCCTATGTGTCTGTCACCATGTCTCTTCTTATAAGGAGATCAGTCATATTGGAATAAGGGCCCAACCTCATGACCTCATCTTACCTTAACTGTAAAGACCCTATTCCAAATAAAGTCACATTCACAGGTACTGGAGATTAGGAGTTCAACATATCTTTCTGGGGACACAGTTCAATCCATAACAGAATCTGAGGCTATAGACATTGTAATGTATCTGAAATCATAATGCTGTCATACATTAGATGGTGGAGAGAAGTAAACATTGAAAGAAATCTGGTTTTCTACTTGCCTAGAATGATTCCTGTGATGGTCCCAAACCAGCCTCCCTAAGAATTGCTTTCAGGTTACCCCTAGCTGGGACATAACGTTAGGTAAACTTTGTCAAATACTTCTCAGAACTGGCTCTTGTTGGAGGTAATTCCAAGCTACTCTTGTTAAGTCGAGGTCATTCTAACTATGAAGGAGAATGTCCCCACAACTAGAAACCACCCAATTAAGATATTTTGCTGCTAGGGAAAGGTAGAGGCACTTTCAACTCAGAAACACCTGGTGAATAGCAGACTTCACAGATATCTCATATCTCCAATCTTGTCGAAAAATAAATCAGGCCTAAAGGTTGTGAGGTCTTAAGGTGCAATTGAGCTAAAAGCTCTTCCTTTCAGGTTGATGAGCCTGAGAAAGCAAAACTCATACATATTAGGGCCTGAATGACAACTGTGTATGGAGGCCTTAATACATAATGGGCTCCAAGGGTGGGAGTCAGGGGTAAAACACAGTTTTGCAAAGAGTTATAACAATTAGTCTAGGGTTTTACATTTTAAATCAATTAGCTATATGATACAGTCCAAAGTCCAGGCCAGGACTTTACTCAGGCTGAAGAGAGGGTCCAAAATGATTGAGAATTTGTCATGGCACATTGCTAGATGCCATTTCTGTTCCCAGTCTTGAGTGGGGAGTGGGAGATGACGGAATCTCTTCTTGGTAATGTGGAAACTGGTTCTGTGAGTATACAGGTGGGACTGGGAATCAATCAGCCCTACTTTGTACATGCATTGCTGTTAAAGTGAAATGGAGTGGCTCACACCTATAATCCCAGCACTTTGGGGGGTCAAGACGGGAGGATTGCTTGAGCCCAGGAGTTTGAGACCAGACTGGAAAACATGGAGAAACTCCGTCTCTACAAAAAATTCAAAATTTAGCTGGGTATGGTGCCTTAAACCTGTAGTCCCAGCTACTTTAGAGGCTGAAACTGGAGGATCACTTGAGTCTGGAAGGTCGAGGCTGCAATGAGTCACAACTGAGCAACTGCATTCCAGCCTGGTTACAGAGTAAGACCGTGTCTCAAATAAGAGAGAGAGAGAGAGAGAGAGAGAGAGGGAGGGAGAGAGAGAGAGAGAGAGGCAGAGCCTTCATTCCTTTCCCCAGGGATCAAAACCACAGATAGAAGTGAGGCTTTCTCCTAGAATGCCACATGTAATGGCCATAAAAATATACCACTGAGATCTCCTGCTGTAGGAAGCATAGTTGACTGATAGCCCCAGCTGCCACCTGACTTGGTCCACCAGCATGTTTGCACTGAGGTCATGCTTCCCCAAGGCCACCAATAGTCACTGACTGAGCATGGTACAAGTACTACTTCTGGCTCATTCTTGCAAGACACAAGCTTCCTGTAATTCATCTGCCTGGCTCAAAGTTTCTTTGAACTATGTAGCAGTCTGGAACTCTTCCTATCCAATTCCTTCCTACTTCCTTCCTTCTCTCATTTCATAGATGTCAGATCTGGATTGTATTATGAAGGCCCTCCCTGCCTACTTCTGCTTCTTCCTCTCTATTACCCAGAGGCATTTCCCCCAATACATTTCTTGTACATCTAATCTCATCTTGGCATCTGTTTCTTGAAGGTTCTGGACAGATATGAATTGTACTGTTGATGAAGTCCAAGAAAACAGATGGTCAGGTGGGGTTTGGGGACTGGATCACTCATCACCTGATGGGCAAATTGCTGACGGGAACAAATAGTTACCTAAGTTGCAGATGGGAACACATAGTCTTTTCTGTAAGATGATGACCTAAATGCTAAAGATTTCACCAGTAGTGCCCTAGGAAAATGTCTGGTGGAAGGGAGCACCTTGTAGGTACAATGATTCTGGTATTCGAAAAACAAGTCAGCAAAGTTGGCTGGTTAGTACTAATTTGTATTGATGCCCTACAGAAGGATAATGAAATTGAGGGCTGTTAATAAGCAATTAATGGCTAAATGTAAGAGCCACAGGATCTCATTGGTAGCTTATAAAGATGCCCTTTTCTCTTTCAGTAGAAGAGTAGACATATCAGAGAGGCAGACTCAGGACTTGATAGTTAGCGACCAGAGTTCTCAAAATGATTAATTAATACTCATCCCAGACATGTCTGTCAGGGAAAAGTCAGAGCCTTGGTTTGAAAAACCTGAGACCTGAAAAAACAAGATGGAGACATCCCAGTAAGAGCTAGAATGCCCCTTGTGCTGAAAGATACTAGTGAGGCCTCTTCTCCATGAAGCAAATGGTTCCCCCTTCAGGATCTGCCCCAATCTCATCTCCTAGCAGCCAGGATAATGACCTGGATTAAGCTCCAGCATAATCCACCTGGAGATGTGGGGTGCATGATAGGGAAGGAAAGAGATTATGTGCTGAAGGGGCTGGAAAATTTAGCTAGCATATGTTAGCATGAGCCAGGGACTGGAGTTTGAGGTGTTTGATCAAGGTAGTTAGAATATAAGATTGAATAACCCAGAATTCATCAGTTTGAGGGTACTTTCTTATGAGGTAAATTTAACACCTAAGCAAGTGCATCAGAATGGAGCAGACTCATAGCTAGGGTGACTCGTAGAAGCCTGCAGTAGGCAAAGGTTCATGCCGAGTAAAGTAGAAATTGCCCAGAGGATAGCAGAGGAAGGAATAAAGAGGCTGAAGGAATTGGACATGTTGAAATGGATATATGTGAGGTCAGAAATCCTGCCAGAGGGTTATATTCCATAGGGGCCCAGGAAACACTACTCACCAAAGCCGTAAGGAATGTATGGGTGATAAGGGTACCAGCATCACTTAGAAGTTCAGTGGCGGCTCTCACCTGCAAGCTAGGGCTGAGAGTAGGAGCCGTGGTCACGGAGCTGGGCTCATTAATGTCCATGGGGATCATGGGACTTTGAAGTAATAGAGGCCAGGTGGCAGGAGTTAACTGCCAGAAGCCAGGAGGCTGCAATCATCATAATAACTGGCAAGGTCAGGAGAAGGACCAAGGGGGTTTGCTGTGGAAGGAATTGTGGAGATGATTAATAGAACATGGCATGCTTAGGAGAAAAATAGGCAACAAAAGGTGCTGCTTAATATGTATAATCAGAAAAAGTCAAGAGTGGAGGGGGAGGAGGCTGAGGACAGTTACCTCAGTGAAAAGTGTGACTGTAAAGGAGTAACAGGAGGAAGATCTTTGTGGTGACAGACACTTCTATATCATGATTATAGTGGCTATACAAATCTATACTTATAAGAAAATGTCATAGAATGATCCACAAACATACAAAATAGTGCACATAAAAACTGGTAGAATCTGAGTAATCTCTGTAATTTAGTTCATTGTATTGTGCCAATTGATTGCCTGCTTTGGAAAATGTACGATAGTTATTTAAGATATCACCATTAGGGGAATCTGGGTGGTGGGTCCATGAGACCTCCCTGTACTATTTTTGCAACTTCTTGCAAGTCTGTATTTCAAAAGTTAAAAGAAAAAAGAGAGTTTTCTAGCAAAGGTCAAATCTCAGAGGCATATTAGCATAAAGAATAATAGTGGGGCCGGGCGCAGTGGCTCAAGCCTGTAATCCCAGCACTTTGGGAGGCCGGGGTGGGTGGATCACGAGGTCAAGAGATCGAGACCATCCTGGTCAACATGGTGAAACCCCGTCTCTACTAACACAAAAAATTAGCTGGGCATGGTGGCGCATGCCTGTAATCCCAGCTACTCAGGAGGCTGAGGCAGGAGAATTGCCTGAACCCAGGAGGCGGAGGTTGTGGTGAGCCGAGATCGCACCATTGCACTCCAGTCTGGATAACAAGAGCGAAACTCCATCTCAAAAAAAAAAAAAAAAGAATAATAGCGGCCCTCAGGCTGGAAACAGAAATCTGTGTAACTGGTTTGTTATGAAGCAATAGTTACCTGAAAGATGGAGAAATTGTTACAATTCCACATTTTTGTGCAGAGCAACAACAAAGTGTGTTTTAGGTCCAAAGCAAAGAAGATGCCGACAATAGCTGAAATTCTGTTGGGTTTTGTTATTGAGATACATTCAACAGGATACCTTTTCACAGGCCAAGCAACAAAGCCCCACATCAAAACTTGCAGTTTAGCAGCAACTTGGAAGAAAATCCATGGACAATAGTGGGCCACTTTTTTAAGAAATGCTGCATCACCAGCTGTCTTGACGGCATGGAGTACAATGTTGGGTGGGAAAACACAGACAGTTCCAGCTCTGAGCTGAAAAGTGATTTGGGATACTTAGGTTCTAGATGTGAAGAAATTCTAGAAATACTTTAAGCAATTTACATTGCTTATATTTTTTATGTACTTACAAGAGTGGTACATGGAAAGATAATATATCTATATAAGCCTCAAAGAACTCTTTTGACAAATAAAAATAAAAAATTACAAGTACTGAGAAAACAGCATGGCATGCTTTAATTGGCAGCCTTTTTACTTAATGTGTTAATACATAAAATAATGGTGTATCTTACACTCGATGGCACCTTAGATTTGATGAAATACAGTATCTGGGGATGGCCCCTGGCCAGGCCTCAGTTAACATCTTTTCCCGCCCCATAGCCCAGCCCTGACCATGGCTTTCACCTCTGCCCTTTACACCTTGAAGATGCTCATGCCTAAATCAGGACCCACACACCAGACACTCCTGGAATGAGGCAGTCCCAACCTAGAACCTTCACTTCACCATGCTGGAGGCTTGACTTCTGCTCCCCAGAACATGAGGCATTTGCACCCTTCAACCTGCTTCAACCCCTATATCAGGGGCCTCTTCTGTTTTTCATCCATACCCCACCTAATTACTCCACCCTGCACATGGGAGACATTTGCAACTAACAATAGGAGCTATGAGTCACCTCCAGGAGGCAGCAAAGGGAACAAGGCCAAGGTTGACCATTGTCATCTCGCTGCAGCAGCCATCTGGCTGGGGAAGCAGCTAGGGTTTTCTTCCCATCACATCAGTATCATCTGCACAGCCACAAACTCTGGAAGGAGATACTGGTTCAATTCATGGAGAGAAAATGATACAGAGGAGGAGGAGAACCCTAGGTCTGGTTGGGAACTGTTGGGTTCTCTCCTAGGCCTTACTGTAGGCAAAGGCTATTTCATGATGGGAAGGGCAGACCTGATAGCTTCAGTTTTGGCAAAGTCATCCCATGGCATGAAAAGCAAAAGTGAGAGCCCTGATCTTTATGTGTGTGGAATGTTTCAGTTTGTAAGCGCCAAAGGGATGCCTCCCAGCCTGCTCAGCAGCTGCCTAATCATGTGAGGGCTTTACTGTAAATAGGATACAGGGGAATTTGGAAAAGAACAAATTTTAAGGGGTAGCATTTGGGCAATTTGGGCAAAACTATGAAATTTTAAATTGGTATAAAATGAAATGTTTCTAATAAATAATGTATGATCTTTCAGTAAACTTGAATGACTTGGGGTTCAATTTTCAATGATTTTATGAGTCAAGTAGATTTGTTTCCAGTTTTGAGGAAGTTTTCTCTGTGTGATTCTTTTGATATTTTTGTTTTTATTTCAATTTCATTTTAACACAAGTAATCTGATTCTGTCTTTGGTTTATAAATTTTTCATATGGGCTGAAAACAAATATCTCCCAAACAGCAGTTTATACTTATATAATTGTTTACTGAGTTCATTTTACAACAATTTTGCTGTTCTGGCCATTTAAAAAAAATCATCAACAATGTTTCAATGATTTTGCATTGTATGTTCCTTTTATATTCAATAAGTTTTTTATTTACACTGTCTCTTTTTGATATCATACACTTTTGTGTCAGAGTTGACAATGTGAATGTTCCTAGACTTTCCATTTGGACATTTGATTAAATTTTAAACCCTATGTGGCATTTTTAAGCTTTATAAAAATTATATATTTGCATGTCTTTCAGAATTTGAGGAACCATTTTTATATATTTTAATTTTTATGTTTTCAATCTAATTTATGTAAGTATATTATACATGTTCTGTTTGGCAGTTTTATGAAATTTTTAGTTGCAAATTAGTTTAAAATGCATGCCTCCAATCACCATTTATTTTTCTTTTTCATTGTGGTAAGAAGACTTAATATGAGATTTACCCTCCAAACAAATTTTAAAGTATACAATACAGCATTGCTAATTATAGGCACAATGTTGTACAGATCTCTAAAACTTCTTCATCTTGCATTACTGAAACTTTATACCCATTGAAGACCAACTCCCCATTTCCTTCTCCCCCTAGACCCTGGAAGCCACCATTCTACTCTCTGCTTCTATGAGTTTGGCTATTTTAGATACCTCATATAAGTGGAATCATGCAGTACTTGTCCTTTTGTAACTGGCTTATTTCACTTAGCACAAGGTGCAGGTTCATCCATATTGTCACATATGGGCAGATTCCCTTTTTCAAAAAGACTGAATAATATTACATTGTATATATATATATATATATATACACACACACACACACACACACACACATGCACAATGTGTATATATATATATCCACATACTATATAATATTTTCTTTATCCATTTATTTATCCATAAACATTTAAGTTGTTTCTATATCTTGGCTATTGTGAATAGTGCTGTAATAAACATGACAGTGCAGATATCTCTTTGAGATTCTGACTTTAATTCTTTTGGATAAATACCCAGAAGTGGGATTGCTGGATCATATGGCAGTTCTATATTTAACTTTTTGAGGAACCTCCACACTGCTTTTCAAAGAGAATGTATTTTGCATTCTCATCAACAGTACACAGGGGTTCCAATTTCTTCACCAGCACGTGTTCTTTTTGTTTAAATATTACCCATCCCTGAGACAATCCAAGATGGCCAAATAAGAACAGCTCTGGAGTGCAGTTCCCAGCAAGAACACAGAGGGTGAATGATCACTGCATTTCCAAACCAATTTGTACTCCCCACAGACCAGGAGATTCCTGGGCAGAAAAGTGCCATAAGTCTCCATCATGGCTGTTTCAGAAAGCACAGTGGGTCTCTGCACAAAAGCTCCCAAAAATCTGGGTGCCATTTAAACTGGCACCTGGAACACCTGGGAGAAAGAGTTGCCCATTCAACCGAAAAAAAGGGGGCTGAAACAGGGAGCCAGGTGATCTGGCTCGGCGGGTCCCACCCCCACAAAGACCAGCAATCTGAAATGCTCTGGATTGAGAGTTTCACAGCAAGTACAGCTGGACCCGGGAGGGTCCAACTCTGTGGGGAGAAGGGCATCCGCCATTACCAAGGCAGTCCACCATTACCGAGGCAGTCCACCATTACAGAGACAGTCTGTCATTACTGAGGCAGACTGCCATTACCGAGGCAGTTCTAACTATACCTCTATAAACAAAACCACAAGGAAGTTCACACAGCAGCTGTGCAGAGCCCACAGCAGCTCAGCAATGCCTCTGCTGGCAGACTATGACTAGGCTACCTCCTCTCTGGGCAGGGCATCTCTGAAAAAAGGCAGTAGCACATCAGAAACTTATAAATAAAGCCCTCACCTTCCCAGGACAGAGCACCTGGGAAAAAAAGGTGGTTATGAGTTCTGCTGCAGCAGACTTAAACATACCTGCCCAGCAGCTCTGAACGGAATAACAGAGCTCACAGCTCAGCACTTGAGCTGCTATAAGGGACAGACTGTCTCCTGAAGCAGCTCCCTGACCCCTGTATATCCAAAGAGACACTTCATAAAGGAGAGCTCAGGCTGACATCTGGTGGGTATCCTTCTAGGACAAAGATAACAGAAGAAGAAACTGGCAGCAACCCTCACTGTTCTGCAGCCCCCATGGGTGGTTCTCAGGCAAACAGGGTCTGGGGTGGACCTCCAGCAGTCCTACAGCAGAGGGGCGTCTTAGAAGGAAAACTAAAAAAACTGAAAGAAAGAACTTCATCATCAACAAAAAGGATGACCACTCAAACACCCCATCCAAAAGTCACCAACTACAAACACTACAGGTAGATAAATCCACAAAGATGGGAAGAAACCAGCACAAAAAGGATGAAAACACCCAAAACTAGAACGCCTCTCCTCCAAGGGATCACAACTCCTCACCAGCAAGGGAACAAGTCTGGATGGGGAATGAGTCTGATGAATGAGTCTGGGTAATAACAAACTTCTCTGAGCTAAAAGAACATGTTCTAACCCAATGCAAAGAAACTAAGAACCTTGAAAAAAGGTTTGACGAAATGCTAATGAGAATAAACAGCTTAGAGAACAATATAAATGAATTGATGGAGCTTAAAAACAACACGAGAACTTCGTGGCGCATATACAA
Organism: Aotus nancymaae; assembly: GCF_030222135.1. Lineage (NCBI taxonomy): Eukaryota > Metazoa > Chordata > Mammalia > Primates > Aotidae > Aotus > Aotus nancymaae. The sequence continues at coordinate 9,652,491 of NW_026988472.1, forward strand.
GTTTCAATAGCCAAATTGACCAAGCAGAAGAAAGGATATCAGAGATTGAAGATCAACTCAATGAAATAAAATGAGAAGACAAGATTAGAGAAAAAAGGGTAAAAAGAAAGGAACAAAGCCTCCAAGAAGTAGGGGGTTATGTGAAAAGACCTAATCTACGTCTGATAGGCGTATCTGAATGTGACAGAGACAATGAATCCAAGTTGGAAAACACTCTTCAGGATATTATCCAGGAGAATTTCCCCAACCTAGCAAGGCAGGCCAATATTCAAGTCCAGGAAATACAGAGAACACCAAAGATATTCCTTGAGAAGAGCAACCCCAAGACACACAACTGTCAGATTCACCAGGGTATAAATGAAGGAAAAAATGCTAAGGCAGCCAGAGAGAAAGGTTCGGTTACCCACAAAGGGAAGCCCATCAGACTCACAGCGGATCTCTCAGCAGAAACCCTACAAGCCAGAAGAGAGTGGGGACCAATATTCAATATCCTTAAAGAAAAGAACTTTCAACCTAGAATTTCATATCTTGCCAAACTAAGCTTCATAAGCAAAGGAGAAATAAAATCCTTTACAAACAAGCAATTGCTCAGAGATTTCATCACCAACAGACCTGCCTTACAAGAGCTCCTGCAAGAAGCACTAAAAATAGAAAGGAACAACCAGTATCAGCCACTCCAAAAACATACCAAATGGTGATGAGCATCGACACAATGAAGAAACTGCATCAACTAATAGGAAAAGCAACCAGCTAGCATCAAAATGGCAGGATCAAATTCACACATAACAATATTAACCTTAAATGTAAATGGGCTAAATGCCCCAATCAAAAGACACAGACTGGCAAATTAGTTAAAAAGTCAAGGGCCGGGCACGGTGGCTCAAGCCTGTAATCCCAGCACTTTGGGAGGCCAAGGCGGGTGGATCACGAGGTCAAGAGATCGAGACCATCCTGGTCAACATGGTGAAACCCCGTCTCTACTAAAAAAATACAAAAAATTAGCTGGGCATGGTGGCACGTGCCTGTAATCCCAGCTACTCAGGAGGCTGAGGCAGGAGAATTGCCTGAACCCAGGAGGCAGAGGTTGTGGTGAGCCGAGATCGCGCCATTGCACTCCAGCCTGGGTAACAAGAGCGAAACTCCATCTCAAAAAAAAAAAAAAAAAAAAAAATCAAAACCCATCGGTGTGCTGTATCCAGGAAACCCATCTCACATGCAAGGATACACATAGGCTCAAAATAAAGTGATGGAGGAAGATTTACCAAGCAAATAGAAAGCAAAAAAAGCAGGAGTTACAATCCTAGTCTCTGATAAAATAGACTTTAAACCAACAAAGATCAAAAGAGACAAAGAAGGGCATTACATAATGGTAAAAGGATCAATGCAACAAGAAGAGCTAACGATCCTAAATATAAATGCACCTAATACAGGAGCTCCCAGATACATAAGGCAAGTTCTTAATAACTTACAAAGAGACCTAGACTCCCACACAATAATAGTGGGAGACTTTAGCACTCCACTATCAATATTAGACAGATCAGCGAGACAGAAAATTAACAAGGATATCCAGAACTTGAACTCAGATCTGGACCAGGCAAACCTAATAGATATATACAGAACTTTCCACCCCAAATCCACAGAATATACATTCTTCTCAGCACCACATCACACCTACTCTAAAATTGACCACATAATTGGAAGTAAATCACTCCTCAGCAAATGCAAAAGAATGGAAATCATAACAGTCTCTCAGACCACAGTGCAATCAAATTAGAACTCAAGATTAAGAAACTAACTCAGAAAGGCACAACTTTGTGGAAACTGAAAAACTGGCTCTTGAATGTTGACTGGATAAACAACAAAATGAAGGGAGACATAAAGATGTTCTTCGAAACCAATGAGAACAAAGATACAACGTACCAGAATCTCTGGGACACATTTAAAGCAGTGTCTAGAGGAAAATTTATAGCAATAGATGCCCACAAGAGAAACAAGGGAAGATAAAATTGACACCCTATCTTCAAAATTGAAAGAGCTAGAGGAGCAAGATCAAAAAAACTCAAAACCTAGCAGAAGACAAGAAATAACTAAGATCAGAGCAGAACTGAAGGAGATAGAGACACAAAAAACTCTTCAAAAAATCAATAAATCCAGGAGCTGGTTTTTTGGAAAGATCAACAAAATAGACCACTAGCCAGATTAATAAAAAAGAAATGAGAAGGCCGGGCGCGGTGGCTCAAGCCTGTAATCCCAGCACTTTGGGAGGCCGAGGCGGGTGGATCACGAGGTCGAGAGATCGAGACCATCCTGGTCAACATTGTGAAACCCCGTCTCTACTAATACAAAAAAATTAGCTGGGCACGGTGGCGCGTACCTGTAATCCCAGCTACTCAGGAGGCTGAGGCAGGAGAATTGCCTGAACCCAGGAGGCGGAGGTTGCGGTGAGCCGAGATCGCGCCATTGCACTCCAGCCTGGGTAACAAGAGCGAGACTCCGTCTCAAAAACAAAAAAAAAAAACAAAAAAAAAAAAAAAAAAAAAAGAAATGAGAGAAGAATCAAATAGATGCAATAAGAAACGATAAAGGGGATATAACCATCAATTCCACAGAAATGCAAACTACCATCAGAGATTACTACAAACAACTCTATGCACATAAACCAATAAATCTGGAAGAAATGGATAAATTCCTGGACACTTGCACCCTCCCAAGCCTAAACCAGGAAGAAGTTGAAACCCTAAATAGACCAATAACAAGGGCTGAAGTTGAGGCAGCAATTAATAGCCTACCAACCAAAAAAAGCCCAGGTCCAGATGGGTTCACAGCCAAATTCTACCAGACATACAAAGAGGAGCTGGTACCACTCCTTCTGAAACTATTCCAAATAATCCAAAAAGAGGGACTCCTTCCCAAATCATTTTATGAGACCAACATCATCTTGATACCAAAACCTGGCAGAGACTCAACAAGAAAAGAAAACTTCAGGCCAATATCCATGATGAACATATATGCAAAAATCTTCAATAAAATACTGGCAAACCGATTGCAACAGCACATCAAAAACCTTATCCATCACAATCAAGTAGGCTTCATCCCAGGGATGCAAGGTTGGTTCAACATACACAAGTCTATAAATGTAATCCACTACATAAACAGAACCAAAGACAAAAGCCACATGATTATCTCAATAGATGCAGAGAAGGCTTTCGACAAAATTCAACGGCCCTTTATGCTAAAAACTCTCAATAAACTAGGAATTGATGGAATGTATCTCAAAATAATAAAAGGTATTTACGACAAACCCACAGCAAATATCATACTGAATGGGCAAAAACTGGAAGCATTCCCTTTGAAATCTGGCATGAGACAAGGATGCCCTCTCTCACCACTCCTATTCAATATAGTATTGGATGTTCTAGCCAGAGCAATCAGGCAAGAAAAAGAAATAAAGGGTATTCAATTAGGAAAGGAGGAAGTCAAATTGTCTCTATTTGCAGATGACATGATTGTATATATATATATATTTTTTTTTTTTTTTGAGACGGAGTTTCGCTCTTGTTACTCAGACTGGAGTGCAATGGTGCGATCTCGGCTCACCGCAACTTCTGCCTCCTGGGTTCAAGCAATTCTCCTGCCTCAGCCTCCCGAGTAGCTGGGACTACAGGCGCACACCACTGACATGACTGTATATTTAGAAGACTCCATTGTCTCAGCCCAAAATCTCCTGAAACTGATAAGCAACTTCAGCAACGTCTCAGGATACAAAATCAATGTGCAGAAATCACAAGCATTCCTATACACCAATAACAGACTTAAAAAGAGCCAAATCAAGAATGAACTGCCATTCACAACTGCTACAAAGAGAATAAAATACCTAGGAATACAACTAACAAGGAACATAAAGGACCTCCTCAAGGAGAACAACAAACCACTGCTCAACGAAATAAGAGAGGACACAAACAGATGGAGAAACATTCCATGTTCATGGTTAGGAAGAATCAATATCATGAAAATGGCCATACTGCCCAAAGTAATTTATAGATTCAACGCTATCCCCATCAAGCTACCTATGACCCTCTTCACAGAACTGGAAAAAAACCACCTTAAACTTCATATTGAACCAAAAGAGAGCCCGCATAGCCAAGACAATCCTAAGCAAAAAGATCAAAGCTGGAGGCATCACGCTACCTGACTTCAAACTATACTACAAGGCTACAGTAATCAAAATAGCATGGTACTGGTACCAAAACAGAGATATAGACCAATGGAACAGAACAGAGGCCTCGGAGGCAACAGCATACATCTACAACCACCTGATCTTTGACAAACCTCACAAAAACAAGCAATGGGGAAAGGATTCCCTGTTTAATAAATGGTGTTGGGAAAACTGGCTAGCCGTGTGCAGAAAGCAGAAACTGGGCCCCTTCCTGACACCTTACACTAAAATTAACTCCAGATGGATTAAAGACTTAAACATAAGACCTAACACCATAAAAACCCTAGAAGAAAACCTAGGCAAACCATTCAGGACATAGGCATAGGCAAGGACTTCATGACTAAAACACCAAAGGCATTGGCAACAAAAGCCAAAATAGACAATTGGGATCTAATTAAACTCCAGAGCTTCTGCACAGCAAAAGAAAAAATCATTAGAATGAACCAGCAACCAATAGAATATGAAAAAATTTTTGCGATCTACCCATCTGACAAAGGGCTAATATCCAGAATCTACAAAGAACTGGAACAGATTTATGAGAAAAAAACAAACAAACCCATTCAAAAGTGGGCAAAGGATATGAACAGACACATCACAAAAGAAGATCTTGATGAGGCCAAGAAACATATGAAAAAATGCAAATCAAAACCACAATGAGATACCATCTCACACCAGTTTGGTGATCATTAAAATATCTGGAGACAACAGATGCTGGAGAGGATGTGGAGAAATAGGAACATTTTTACACTGTTGATGGGAGTGTAAATTAGTTCAACCATTGTGGAAGACAGTGTGGCGATTCATCAAGGACCTAGAAATAGAAATTCCATTTGACCCAGCAATCCCATTACTGGGTATATATCCAAAGGATTATAAATCATTCTATTTTAAAGACACATGCATACGTATGTTCATTGTGACACTGTTTACAATAGCAAAGACTTGGAACCAACCCAAATGCCCATGCATGATAGACTGGACAGGGAAAATGTGGCACATATACACCATGGAATACTATGCAGCCATAAAAAACGATGAGTTTGTATCCTTTGTAGGGACATGGATGAACCTGGAAACCATAATTCTCAGCAAACTGACACAGGAACAGAGAATCAAACACCACACGTTCTCACTCATAGGCGGGTGTTGAACAATGAGAACACATGGACACAGGGAGGGGAGCATCACACAGTGGGGTCTGTTGAGGGGGACTAGGGGAGGGACAGTGGTGGGTAGGGAGTTGGGGAGGGATAACATGGGAGAAATGCCAGATATAGGTGATGGGGATGGAGGCAGCAAACCACATTGCCATGTATATACCTATTCAACAATCCTGCATGTTCTTCACATGTACCTTAAAACCTAAAGTGCAACAAAATATAAACAAATAAATAAATATAAAAAAATAGTATCCATCTTAACAAGTGTGAGGTGCTATCTTATTGTGGTTTTGATTTGCGTTTCCCTGATGGCTCGTGATGTTGAGCATTTTTCATATACCAGCTGGCCATTTTTATGTCTTCCTTGGAGAAATGTCTATTAAAGTCCTTTGCCCTTTTTTAATTAGACTGTTTAGTTGTTTTGCTATTGTGTTGTGTGTGTTCCTTATATATATTTGGATATTAACCTCTATTAGATGTACGGTCTGCAAATCTTTTCTTCCATTCAGTAGGTTGCCTTTTCACTTTGTTGATTGTTTCCTTTGCTGTGCAGTAACTTAACTTTTGGTAAGTTTTATGTATCCTATTTAGATATCACAAAATCAGGAGTTGAGCTATTCATACTGTACAGATCATGGCACACTTTTATCATCAGTCAACACAGGCTATTCTCTTTTTTATTTATTTTTTCTCTTTTACTCAAAATCCCTATTCTCATTGTCCTCTCTGTAACACAGACAAATACTCTAAATGTATTTGAAATATGTCCTAGATATGTTGGTGTCTTTAAAAATATATAGTGTTGCTTGATGTTACAACTTTTTAAGGCACTTTTTTCTCAAATATGATTTTTCAAATTTTAGTTTCTATTTCAGACAATAATATTCATTTTACAGATCTGGCCTTGTTATATTTTTTGATTGTGCATATCACTTACATCAATCCAGGTTTTCTCAGCATAATGTTTCCCAGTCCAGTGACATTATGTTGCTATTTTGGTGCTTTCAAAATTGAAGCTTTTGTCTCATTGGGCCTGTTTCATATCATGAAAGGCCAGTCTTGGAGGGTCAGGGTCAGGGATGAGGGTCTGTTTCTAGATAGGGAATGACTGGTGGTGAAGTCTATAATTAGCTTGCTAAACATCTCCTCTAAGCCCTCTCTAGTGTGTCTTCCTTTATGACACAGGCTAGAAAGCTAAAAACTCCATTACTCCTCTGAAACATGGCAATAGACGCAATTTAGATTCTACTAATCAGTTTTACTCATGTGGGAATTATCTTTCAAAATCTAGTCAATTGGGGAGAGAGGTAGTAATGGGAGAGGCTTCAATTTCACTGCTGTGGATCTAGCAGGCATGGGGTGGCTCTGGGATAACAGATTCAGTAACAGTTTCCATTTCTGATTTCAGAATCACAGCAAAGGTGGCACGTTCCTAGAGCCAACAGCTGTGGTGGCAGAGTCCTTAATCCAATCCTAGGATGTGGGGTAACATGGTTTGATTCTGAACCCAGCTGTCAGGAAAAAAAAAAGTTCCTGATTTCCCACCTTTCTGATTGTGGCAGAGATAGCCATTTTTCTGGTGTGGCGGTTCTTTTGTTGTTTTAGCAGTCATTTCCGAGCTTGGAAGTTGCTCCTTCAAGCCTTTTTGGTGATTTTGTAAGCACCTTACTCCCTATGTTAAATCCATATCCCGTTAAAATAGCTAGAGTAATTTCTGCTATATGCAACTGAATTTTGACTGATATGCATACTGATCAAAATAAAGTTCTTCCTATAAGAATACTCTTATAGGAAGAGTATTTGCTACTACAAACACAAAGACTGGTGTCCTTTCAGACAACTACCCACAACAACTTATTCTTATCCTGAGGAGCCCCTATTAAGGCATTTCAGGTACTGCTATAGTTTGAATGTGGTTGGTTTGTCCCTACCAAAACTCACGTTGAGGTTTAATCCCCAGTGTGGCAGTGTGGGGAGACAGGGCCTGGTGGGAAGTGTTTGGGTCATGGAGGCAGATACTTAATGAATGGCTTGGTGCCATTCTCCCAGTAGTGAGTTCTCACTCTTGCAAGACTGAATTAGTTCCTAGAGGGAATGGATTGTTTTCCACAGGAATCAATTAATTCCCTCGAGAGTGGGTTACAGCCTCTTATTGGCCATGTAGTAACTCTCATACTCCACTGGCAAGTACTAGTCACCTGGAGTGGCGGAGAGGGGGCACTGAGAACTGTAATCTATGGCTGGGCAGCTTCTCCTATCAACAATTCCATGCCATGGAAAGAGAGCATGAATCGTAGATAGCCACCAAGTTATTTTGGCCACAACCCTCCTTATTCTTTTTCAAAAAATTAGTTTCCAAATAAATCATAGCTGGAGACAAAATTTTGGATTTTATAAAAAGGCAGTGAGGCAAAATTTTCTGAAAATAAATTAGAAATAAACTCTTTTTGGATCTGAAAATTTGTCCAACATATAAAAGAAAACTTGAGAAGTTTTAAGACTTTTTCATGGTACATAAAAAATTGCATCCTCACTTTTCACCAATATTTAAATCATTGGACACGAAAGCTTAAATGCAAAAAAAAAATTAAGGGTAAAAGTCTCTGAGCTTCCTTTTGGTATACAACATTTTAAAATATTTGAAAAACATTGGTGTTATGGACTGAATGTTTATGTCCCCTTTCAAACTCATATGTGGAAATCCTAACTCCTAATGTGATGAAATGAGGAGGTGGGTTCTTTGGGAGGGGATTAGGACATGAGAGTGGAGCCTTCGTGAATAGAATTAGTGCCCTCATAAAAGGGACTCCAGAGAGCTTTTACTACTCTCCACCCTGTGAGATACAATGAGAAGATAGCCATCTGCAAACCAGAAAGTGGCCCCGCACCAGACACAGGATCTGCTGGCGCCTTGATCTTGGACTTCCTAGCCTCCAGAACTGTGAGAAGTAAATGTTTGATTGTTAAGCCACCCATTCTATAGTAATTTATTACAGCAGTCCAAAGTGACCAAGAAAGATAATGGATAATAAAATAATTGTTTACTCTGGTTTCTTTTTTTTTTTCCCATTGAATAAATACATTTATCTTTTCAATGTTTTCTTTCTTTTTTTTTTTTAATTGCATTTTAGGTTTTCGGGTACATGTGAAAAACATGCAGGATTGTTGAATAGGTATATACATGGCAATGTGGTTTGCTGCCTCCATCCCCATCACCTATATCTGGCATTTCTCCCATGTTATCCCTCCCCAACTCCCTACCCACCACTGTCCCTCCCCTAGTCCCCCTCAACAGACCCCACTGTGTGATGCTCCCCTCCCTGTGTCCATGTGTTCTCATTGTTCAACACCCGCCTACGAGTGAGAACGTGTGGTGTTTGATTCTCTGTTCCTGTGTCAGTTTGCTGAGAATTATGGTTTCCAGGTTCATCCATGTCCCTCCAAAGGATACAAACTCATCGTTTTTTATGACTGCATAGTATTCCATGGTGTATATGTGCCACATTTTCCCTGTCCAGTCTATCATGCATGGGCATTTGGGTTGGTTCCAAGTCTTTGCTATTGTAAACAGTGTCACAATGAACATACGTATGCATGTGTCTTTATAATAGAATGATTTATAATCCTTTGGATATATACCCAGTAATGGGATTGCTGGGTCAAATGGAATTTCTATTTCTAGGTCCTTGATGAATCGCCACACTGTCTTCCACAATGGTTGAACTAATTTACACTCCCACCAGCAGTGTAAAAGTGTTCCTATTTCTCCACATCCTCTCCAGCATCTGTTGTCTCCAGATTTTTTAATGATCGCCATTCTAACTGGCGTGAGATGGTATCTCAATGTAGTTTTGATTTGCATTTCTCTAATGACCAGTGATGATGAGCATTTTTTCATATGTTTGTTGGCCTCATGTATGTCTTCTTTTGTAAAGTATCTGTTCATATCCTTCACCCATTTTTGAATGGCAAGAAAAAGAAATAAAAGGTATTCAATTAGGAAAAGAGGAAGTAAAATTGTCTCTATTTGCAGATGACATGATTGTATATCTAGAAGACCCCATCATCTCAGCCCAAAATCTCCTGAAACTGATAAGCAACTTCAGCAAAGTCTCAGGACACAAAATCAATGTGCAAAAATCACAAGCATTCCTATACACCAATAACAGACTTAAAGAGAGCCAAATCAAGAACGAACTGCCATTCACAATTGCTACAAAGAGAATAAAATACCTAGGAATACAACTAACAAGGAACGTAAAGGACCTCTTCAAGGAGAAGTACAAACCACTGCTCAACGAAATAAGAGAGGACACAAACAGATGGAGAAACATTCCATGTTCATGGTTAGGAAGAATCAATATCGTGAAAATGGCCATACTGCCCAAAGTAATTTACAGATTCAATGCTATCCCCATCAAGCTACCAATGACCTTCTTCACAGAACTGGAAAAAACCACCTTAAACTTCATATGGAACCAAAAGAGAGCCCGCATAGCCAGTCAATTCTAAGCAAAAAGAACAAAGCGGGAGGCATCACACTACCAGACATCAAACTATACCACAAGGCTACAGTAATCAAAACAGCATGGTACTGGTACCAAAACAGAGATATAGACCAATGGAACAGAACAGAGGCGTCGGAGGCAACACAACATATCTACAACCGTCCGATCTTTGACAAACCTGATAAAAACAAGCAATGGGGAAAGGATTCCCTGTTCAATAAGTGGTGTTGGGAAAACTGGCTAGCCATATGCAGAAAGCAGAAACTCGACCCCTTCCTGACACCTTACACTAAAATTGACTCCAGATGGATTAAAGACTTAAACATAAGACCTAACACCATAAAAACCCTAGAAGGAACCTAGGCAAAACCATTCAGGACATAGGTGTAGGCAAGGACTTTATGACCAAAACACCAAAAGCATTGGCAACAAAAGCCAAAATAGACAAATGGGACCTAATCAAACTCCACAGCTTCTGCACGGCGAAAGAAACAGTCAATAGAGTAAATCGTCAACCAACAGAATGGGAAAAAATTTTTGCAGCCTACGCATCTGACAAAGGGCTGATATCCAGAATTTACAATGAACTAAAACAGATTTACAAGAAAATGCTCTGGTTTCTTAAGAGAAAATGTATGCTTATTCTTGCTTATAAGCCACTCTTCTGGATCTGATGAGACCATCCCCAGCAGAATTATGGGCAGAATTTGGTGGGGCACTTCTGAGCGGTCAGCATGAGGAGGAGTTCCAGGACCGTGTAGGCTCTCATTAGAGAAACTCCATTTCCGTCCTCCCCCCAAGCCTCCCGAACCTACAGTCCTCCAGCTGGGCACAGTAAATACCCACCATCCCCTGCCGCTACCTGGTAAGTGAATTGTGAACATGAGATCTTTCTATGCAAAGATGTCCCTTCATTCACACAAGAGTATATAAGCCACATGTCTGCTAACCTGACTCATGGGCTTTGTTTTTCTCCATATCTAAATCTTGGAACACAATTTTATTCACATTCACCATAGAGAATCCATGCCCACTAAACAGTGAGCACTGTAGAATTAAATGAAAATTTCCCACGGGAGATGTATTAAGAGCATTTCCCCGCACAGAATTTAACTAGAAAGTCCCCATTAGACGTTATTTCTTCTCCCAAATCCTTCTTTTCAGTCTCCACTGATCAGATCCCCCTCCGCTGACTCCCTGCACCGTCTCCCAAACAGGCTTCCATTTTCCCTGGCTTTGGTCTCTCCATCAGAGATCTTGCTTTTGCTGGGAAGTTTAAGTGTCTTCCAGCTTCTATATTCAAATTCGTACAGTCCACTCACTACTGAACACTCTCTTCAGACCTGTGACAGGTCATTAATTATATTGAGGTTCATGACTTTGTATCTAACCCCACCCCCAAAAAATCTCCTGTTAACAGGGCCTACCCTCCTTAGAAAGTTGTGGGGTTTATATCTAATTTTCTCTTCTGCTGCCTCATAAACATCCTGATATTTTTCAGCTGATTCATAGGGAAGACACTATGTTTTTGGGCACTCTATCTGTAGAAGCCAATTAACTGGATATTGTCAGATATGAAGTGGAAGGAAATACAAATTATGGACCAAGTAAAATGTAAAACACATGCAACATATTTTCACTGAAAGCTGGCCAATGTGCCTGTTCTTATAAATGAGCATCACTGACTGACACTTGAAACTGTTCAGTCCAGAATGGAATTCAAACACACAGTTTGTTTACTCCAGCTATCAGAATCAGACAACTACACTGAAGTCATATTAGATGAAGCAGCTTTACAGTGGCATGAATGAATTTAAAAAGGGATTCATTTTGAAACTGGTTGGTGACTAATATAAACATAGTAAGGTCATATGCATTGTAGCACTGAGAATGCTACAATGAATATGAGAGACTATTATGACAGCAGTATGTGAGTTGGGTTATTTAAAATGATGAAATAACTTTGGGAGAAGATACTGCCTTGATTAAGATTTTCATCTAGGTAATTCCTAGCTCCCAAGTCTCCCCTGGATCCTGCAAAGATTATGGGCTTCTGATCCTAAGCCAGAAAGGGTGCTTAAGTCAGCCTATGGAGATGTTGGATGGGCCTGCACAATAGAACAAAGGATATTTCTTCAGCCATATGCTTCCAATCAGGGAAAATCAAAGGCCTAGAAGAGCAATCCTGAGAACTGACCTCCCTAAACTGCTATAAATACAAGAGCTTGTTGGAAATGTCCACAAATGAGAAAGAAAGCAACAACAACAAACAATGAAGCTGCCCCTAGGGAAGGGATTAGTTTTGTGCTGAAGCAGGCTCTGATGGACTCGAGAGCCAATTGTGGGCATTGCTTTCCAACTCCACATTCTCTTCAATGGCATCACATTGGTAGTTTGAAATTGGCCATAGTATGAGTATTTACACCACGGAAATAGGCAAATGCTACGAATCAAGGCTTTTCAACCCCTGAGAGCTGTTTTACCCGCACACCACTGCCTGTGGGTATTTGTTTGTCTAGGGAGGAGACAATCTTCCCCCATGACAGCCCCTTTGAATGCACAGTGCCAACCCACTCACTACCTGGAGTGGACACCTATTGATAGATTCTGTCTGCAGCATCTCTGCTTGTCTTCCTTTAGTCACAACACTCCAGTCTTTTCCTCGATCCTGATAGTTTATTTATAAATTTCTGTTTTACTCTATGGATTTGCAGTGAGCCCACTCATACTATGTATAAAAGAAAGTGGGCCACAACTATACGAATTAAGTCCAAACTGACTGCTACATCAGAGCATTTTACTACAGAACAAGGAAAGTTATAGTTCCACTAACTCCCATGACTCTTAGTAGTACAGGTCACAGCTACTGAGCACCTACAGTGTGCAGGTACTTTAAATGAATTTTTTCCTCCAATTCTCACATCCACTCCAGGTGCTGGATATTATCATCTCTCACTTGATACATGGGGAAACTGAGACTCGGGTTTCTAGGTGAATGACCAAAGGAGACACTGAGCCAAATCCCAACGCAGAACTTGAACCCAGGTCTATGTGAGTCTAAATTCCGTGTTTGCAACCACTTCACTGCTCTGCTTTTAACACATTTATCAAGCATCATGGTAACAAACAGTGTTGTGTGGGAGGATGGAAAGTGCTTGAGGACTGCCATCCTCCTTTGCCTAGCCTCAGTCTCATTATACTTCAGACAGCGTGTGGCGAGAGTGCTGAGGAAAAAAAGCCAGCTGACGCGTGGGATTGCCAAGCAACAGCTTATGAAACGAATTTAAACCATGGCAACCAAACACTGCGGACCCAGCAATAGCCTCATTTCATTTACAAGAGTAAGAGGAAGGCTTTGTCAACAACCGATGAGGTAAATGAGAGGACTACTGGCTACGCAAGTGCAAGGAATTATCATTATCATCATCATCATTATCATCATCATTATTTTAAAGCACACAATGCCAAATAATTGATGAAAATGATTCTTGAAAACATACAGGATTGGACACATCATTATGCCACATATATAAACTATGTACACATACATTTTTTAAAAATACGTATCTCTGATATCCAAAATGTTAACCAATTGCTCTTTATTTAGTAGAGCTATTTATTAGGGGGTAGGGAAGGGAACACATGAATGTCTCATTTAAAAATCAACTTATTTATAAAGTATCTTTTCATTAATTCCCCACAATAATGTTGTGGGCTTGATATTGTTTGTTGATTTTTTTTCCACTCTACAGGCAGGAAAGGTATGACCTGAGGGTTATAAATGAATGTTGATAGGATACACAGTTAATAAAGCACAAATCCAAGAGTCCCCATTGCAATAGTGGCTTAAGACTCAGACCCCTTGGAGAATCTGATCACACTGTATCTCTTCTCCCCTGAAAAATGCACGAAAAGCACCTGGTGTAGTACATTTGCCTGTAATTCAATGGGACTTTATGGTTCCCCTGATGTGCATTCATGCAACTCAGATGGAGGAACAATAGTCAGTTGCTTTTAACCATAATACACACTGCTCTCAAGGCATGTTATTTGTTTTCTTTAGTGGTTTCAGAAAGCTTCCCCAAAATTCAGAGGGTTGTTAAATTAGGAGCCATGCAGTGTTAGTAGCTGCAGGCAGAAGGGATTGAGCATCACCAAGTTGTTAATGATTTTGACCTGCTCCAATTTTGATCCCTGAAAATTCAATCTTGACATCATCCTTTGCTCACTGCATTGGCTAGGCACCCTTGCACTGAAATGGAAAACCCAATGACTCTCAGTGAACGGCTCTGTCTCCGGGTATGTAGGGCTATTTTGTTCACCTGTTGTTATCTGAACATTGTCACCTTGCTGTCAGGAGATCTTTTGGCTGTTCCAGCAATGGGAGGAATGAGGTCTTTACTTGATTAACACCACCAAGCCAGTACCACAGTGTCTTTTTTCTCAGAGGCCCTAATGTGGTTTTCTGAAGACCCACATAGGAAAACTTCAAGTCTTTGATACAAGCCTTTGGTTTCTAACTTTTCCTGCTCTAATGGATGGTGCTAGTGTCTGTAAACACCACAGATTCTCTTTTCTTTCCTCAATCCCAAGGCCCAGACTGAAAGCTAATTGAGTGGCCTTTCTAGCCTTCCAGGAAATATCACTGTGACACTTGGAGATGAAAGGGAACCCAAATCCAGTCGGGAGCAGGGAGAGGAGACAGTGAGTGAGTGTGGTAAGTGTGTGTGTGTGTGTGTGTGTGTGTGTGTGTGTGTGTGAGAGAGAGAGAGAGAGAGAGAAAGAGAGAGAGAGAGAGAGAGAGAGAGATTCTCCTTAAGACTTCAGCATAGTCTGAAATGGAGGTTGAAATCCCCGGCCTTGAATGTCATCAGTATCTCTCTGCCTCCGTGTCAGCCCTCCCTTTAGTGTGTGGGAGCTTCATCTGGTCTGAGATGGCTGGAAGTACCTTGGACAAACCATGTATCCTTGTATTCCTGTTGATAGGCCAGGTCCTTAGCTCTTGATACTCAGGTCTTCCAACTCAAAAAGCCTTTCTTTCAGTTATATTTTCTCAGTGGACATTTTCTGAAATCTCTTCTGTGACTTAAAAGCTGATCTTGGGCTCTTTGCTTCTATTTGCATCTCTGCTGAAATAACTCTACCCTGGGGCAGAAGCCTTGGGCCTGTCATCTGCAGCAGGACCAAGAGTACAAGGGCAAGCTGGAGCTTGGGATGAAAAACAAATGTTAATAATTCACAATATCACACCTTCACAGGAAGAAGGAGAAATAGGTTTGTCAATAAAGTGATAAGCTCAGGAAAAAAAGAATGACCCAGGCAGATCCTAAAAGTGAACCTTTGCCTCTTCTCTTATTTCTCCCCCTAAAAGGAAGCTCCATATTGAAACAGGAGACTTTAGTCTTGTTTTCCTTCCTACTGGATGTTCCATCTCCTAGCACACTAGCCGTTGTGATATGGAAAGCATTGTCTTACACATACATGCATTGTATGTATTCTCCCATTTAAATCTATAAGATAGTGTGTTATATCCAGAAGCAGATGAGGAAATGAGACTTACGGAGAACAAGTAAGTTGCTCTTGGTACATAGCTAAGAATTTAAACTGAAATATATTTTCTGTCAAGCCCTATGCTTGAGTGAACATGACCTAACAGTTTCCTAGGCCTTGGCTCCTATCCAGGTTGAAGCATGGAAGGGATAGCACTGTGCAGTCCCAAGGTCAGAATGTGTATGCCATACTGGAATCTGGGTTATAAGGCATCTTTGTGGGCTGAGCCCTGGGTCCAGTTGTTTATGAAGTCCAACACATTATAAGCATGATAGGGGCTACAAGCTATTGGAAGAGGCTATCCATTATCACTCATGATGCCGCCTTCCTTTAGACATGCATGAGTATGCAGAAAAGAGTTAACATAGCATCCCTGAGACTGTTATCTTTAGAAGACCCTTGGCTGGCATCTAGGAACTTGGCACTCATGGTAGGCAAAATACTGGATACACAAGGATGTCCATGTCCTAATCCCTGGGACCTATGAATATGTTACTTTACATGACAAAAAGAATTTTGTAGACATGATTAAGGGTAGGGGCTTTGGGATGAGAAGATTATCCTGGATTAACTGGGTGTACCCAATTCAATCACAGGAGTCCTTAAATGTGGAGAACCTCTTCCAGCTGTGGCCAGAGAAGTGACTTGAGAAGGATTCTACTCACGTTCTGGCTTTGAAGATGGAGGAAAAGGCCACAAGCTAAGGAATGTGGTGGCCTATAAAAGCTGAGAATGGCCCTCAGATGACAGCCAATAAGGAAACAGGGACCTCTGTCCTACAATGTCAAGAAACTGAATTCTGCCAACCTGGAATAAGCAGGAAATGGATTCTCCCCTAGAGCCTCTAGAAGGGAACACAACCCTGCCAACAGCTTAATTTCAGCCCAGAGACCTATGCTGGTCTTCTGACCTACAAAACTGTTAGATTATACATTTGTATAGTTTAAGCCTCTAAGTTTATGATCATTTATCATGGAAGCAATAGAAAACTAAGACAGCACTTGACATGTTCCCTAATTGAGAAGGGTGGTTCACAGTGCCTAACCAGTTTGTACCAACAATGTAGTTTATTCTGAACACGTGCTTTCCTTCCAAGAGTCTGGAATTTGGGTACATAGTAGGCAGGGGGTACCTAATGACCAGACCCCAATAAAAATCTGGGACACTGAGTGAGCTTCCTTGGACACAACATTACCCACACATTATGCATTTTCATTTGTGGGGAAGAATGTGCTTGGCGAGCCCCCTCACAGCCTGTGCATGGACTTCTCCAGACCCCACTGTTCTTTTTATTTCTTGCTGATCATATTGTACAACCTTTTGCTGTAATAACAGCCACGAGTACAATAACATATTGAGTCTCATGAGTCCTAGCTAATTCACTGAATGTCTGTGTGGTCTGGGGGACCCCTGAAATGTTAAAGAATCACAGGCCACATTTTGAGTGGCCAGCAATTCCAAAATGCTACAGTAGATGTGATCTGAAGCCAGGCCTTTACATTCCATGTCTCACTTGGGTTGGTGACTGATAGAAACATGGGGCCCTGGATGACTAGCTTCCCTGTTGCTAGGCAACAGTGGTGTTTTCCAGAACAGGGCAGGTTGAGGGGGGTGGCAAACAGGAAGTGCCATGTTCAACCATGGAAGAGGCACACCTGCTCCCTCTGGTGGTCTGTGCCTTTCAGCTGGCATGGCCAGAGATGGGCATTTGCCATCATTGATTCATAAAAGCAAATATGAAGGCCACAGGCTAAGCCACCTGCTGGAGGTCAAAGTTCAATTCCAATAGGCCTTGAGGCCCAACAGTTTCAAGCAATTCCACTATGGGAATATTTCATCTATTTCTCCTGGAAATATATCCTAAGTGCAGAATTGTTTTAAGAAAATATCTGGATGGGCCGGCCTCAGTGGCTCACACCTGTAGTCCCAGCACTTTGGGAGGCCAAGGTCAGTGGATTACCGGAGGTCAGGAGTTAGAGATCATTCTGGCTAACGTAGTGAAACCCCATTTCTACTAAAAAGACAAAAATTAGCCAGATGTGGTGCTGCATGCCTGTAATCCCAGCTACTCAGGAGGTTACGGCAGGAGAATCGCTTGAATCTGGGAGACAGGGGTTGCAGTGAGCTGAGATCTCACCACTGCACTCCAGTCTGGATGACAAAGTGAGACTCTGCTCAAAAAAAAAACAAAAACAGAAAATGTGTGGATGGTGAACTGTAGAACCTTGTAGCACACACTTGATTGCTCTTTCCCTCTGAATGGCGACACTAAATGTGGAGGGGAGTCACCTCTTGGAGGGGAGTCAGAAACCCTACATGAAGGCATAGTTTGGTATGAGTGGAGTTACCTTTCTTGATCTCCCTTATCTAACAAGACACCTCCAAAACACATCTCTTAGGTTTCTTCTGAAATTAGGGACCCTAAGTGTCAGTGAAATTTTACAACTACAAATGAAAGGTGGCCAGCTTAGTTTGTTCTTTTATTCCACCATTCTTTCAGTCATGTGTTGAGGCACCAAGCTGGCTGCTGTTGAATACAATGGTAAAGCAGTCAGCCATGGCCTCTGTGCCCCACTCCCCGCGTGCAGTTCCCTGTCCAAAGAAAACCCTCCCATCTGTTATCACTGTGATCTGTCCACCAATAATCAATATGGAGTCTGCCCACCAATTTTTTCTTGAGAAACACGGTCTTGCTTTGTCACACAGGCTGGAGTGCAGTGGCATGATCATAGTTCACTGCTGCTTCAAATTACTGGACTCAAGCCATCCTCCCACCTCAGTCTTCTGAGTAGCTGGGATTACAGGCATGTGCCACCATGTCCGGCCTGCCACTGAATCAAATAGACCTAGATTCCCAGTACTGCCTGGGTCATATGTAGAACCTACAGCTAGATAGACAGGACCTAGAGAAGGGACATGGGACTCTGAAGCACACATGCTCAATGCCCTTTCCCCGAAGTCAGAGCATCATCGTCCCCTGCCCTACCCAGGCTCTTCTGAATATCCCTTCTAAAGTTTGAAGAAGCCCTGCATTAAGAGTCCTTCCTCCCTAAGACGGAAACCAGAACTCAGCCTACAGCAGAGGCGTGAGCCATAGGCTCCACCAGTTAGATGTTCCCCATGCAGATTTTAGATCAGGAGAAACACATGAAGAGACCAATGGAAATCAGAGTAGTAGAAGCCATGCCTGCAGACAGTGGCAGATCGTGGCGGAGAGACACTGAGTTTTCACAAGCAACTGTAAAAGATATCCTAGTGCCATGGTCCTGGACTCAGCCTCAGCAGCGCCTGTCTCCAGAGGAGGTAGGATTGCAACTCGTGGCAACCTAGCTCCCAAACCAGATTCTCTAGCTTGTTGGAGGTTTCCCAGAGCTAACTAATAGCTGTTCAAAAAGCCCTTCTGCGAAAGCAAGCTAAAATTGGTTCTGTTGATGCAACTAAGAAGCCTGACAGAAAAAGAGGAACCTGAAAAAAAAAAAACCAGGTACTGGCCAATTTACTTTCTTTTTGACACTGACAGGGCTAGGGATCAGGAGCATCTGCTATCAAAGATGACTAGAATAGGGGTCTCTAAGTCCCATTCTGGCTACCCATTTGTAAAGTTATTTGTTTATTTCTTTAAGCTCTTTTTCAATTTTAAAAGTCCTACGTCCTCCATCCCACTAATGCCTGAACTGCTACACTTACCTATGAAGAGGACTGAAAACATGCAAAGCGAACCCACACTGCTAATTGGCATTAATGTTACTATGCAGCCTGTGCTCCACTGACCACAAGATGGCGAAAGAGATTATCCCATTGAGCCAGCCTGTCTTCCTCCACCACCTCCACACCAGTGTTAGCCTAAAAAGGGGAACATTTATTGAACACTTACTGTGTGCCAGGCACCGTTCCAAGGACTTAAACGTATGAAGTCATTTAATCCTCACAATAATCCTATGAAACAGGTGCCATTTCATGTGAGGAAACCAATGCACAGAGATACCTGAATGGTTTAGCTTTTAGCTATTTTATATCGTTTATCTCCCACTATTGTACATCGATCATCTACCTATATCTACATATTATTATCTATATCTTTTGATTTTAAGGTTTTTTAAATTATAAAAGTAGCACATGTTCATGGCAAAAATATTCAAATGATAATGATTAGTAAAAATACAGTCCTCACCCCTCCCTATTTATCATCCCTGTAAAACTAGTAATAACCATTGTTAACAATTTTTGTGTATTCTTCCATAAATTTCCTATGAATATGCAAGCATATTTTATACCTATATCTTACACACACACATAAACAAGACCATATCCACATACTGTTCTACAGTGCTTTTTCCACTTAGTTTTGCATCTTGGGCATCAGATGTGGGCTGGGATGGCTCTTGCCTGTGGACCTCATTTATAGGCCTTGGATATGACACTGGCTGCACTCACCTGTGTACCAGGGAGGAAGTAGTGTCCTCTGGTGCACCAGAGCCCCAGGTGACAGTGAGTGTGGGAGATGGGGGAAGTTGACAGGCTGCAGGGGGTGAGGAGGTATAATGGGATGTGGGGTAAGTTTGTTGATGGTTCTCAGGGAGGCTGGCCCTCACCTCTGGTGTATTCTGGCCCCTAACCCTGGTCCCAGACAAAAATCAGATTTGGATGCAACCAACATTCACAGTGCCTTTAGGACAGGCCTAGCTGTTTACTTTGCACATTCACATTTTTTATCTCAGTCTATATGGAATCTTGGGAGGGAGGAATTATTTGCATTTTACAACCAACAAAGCTGAGACTCAAAGATCATCTACATGTCATTATGCAAAGCTTTTCAGAAGTAGAACTGAAAGCCAACTCAGTTCTTTTGATCCCCATCCAGGGTACTGTCCACTACACTTCAGCAAAGGCTTCTGGGATAGTACATTGTGCCTCACACAGTGGTCGTGGAGTACAGGTTTTGCATCTCCTTGTACAACTCTGACCTTCCTCCCTTATTCTTCCCCTCATCCATGCAGGCTTCCCCCAGCCACTACAGGGCTGGGGGTCAAGCAGGTGCCACATCCAGACATGTTTCTGAGGCCATTAAATGTCCCCTCCATCATTTCAGTGGCCGAGCCTGCCTCCAGCCCTGTCCCAGTCTTCCCTCCCACCCAAGGTCCTGCCCTTCCTGAAAAGGATGAAGCTCCAGCTGCAGTTCTGGGCAGTCCTGGCCCCCAGTTCCAGAGGGGTTGTGGCTCCCAAGGCCACTGGGCATGGAGAGGTGCATCCCTGGCCCATCTTATCAGTGCTCTGCAGAGTCTGGGCCTGCTCCTTGTCTCCTCCTGGGCTCCTAAGGCCATGGGTGAGTTGACAGCTTGGCAGCTGTCCTCTTGACCCAGCAGACACTGAGCAGCCTGGGGGCACAATTCAGCTCTTCTCTCTAAGGCCAGCTAGAGGGACGAGGCATGACAAAGCCATCCCTACAGCTGGTACCTCTCCTACAGCTGAGAGGGAGCATGAACTACAGGACACAGTCCCAAGACCCTTAAGCCCTGGCAGCATCACTGGGTGGGCAGCAGGTGGAAGTGGAAGGAAGCCTGTGGAGTTGCCAGCAGGGAGGGGGGTCAGGCATGGGGCTGAGGGGCCTCTGGGAACCCCTGTGCCAAGGGGCTGCTGGCATTGGTCAGCAGCACCCCAAGCCCACAAGGAATGTGCCCAGAGCAAGTGGCTCAGATCTTGGGCGTGGCTCGGGGGTGTCAGGCTGTAGCTGCTGGTCCCAGAGAGTGCAGCCCATGGCAGGCATCAGGACATAGATATGAAGAGAGAGAGTGTTCTAGGAAGAGCCCAGTCCCCGAGTCCTGGTGGTGGCTGGCCATGGCCTAGTGCACGCTGTCTGGCTTGTGCGGCTGTGCTGCTTGACTACACCCTATAGCAACATTCTCCTTGCTCACCACTAGACATCAACCCTCCACCTGGCCTCTTCCTCCACTGAGAGGACCAGGAGGCCTCCTAGGGTTAGCAGCAGGAGTTGGTCCTCAAGAGTCAGGAGCCCTTGAAAGGAGGATGCCTGGTTCCCATACAGCTAAGAGTCACCCTGGGCCCCACCCCTCCTGAGTAATCTTGAAGCAGTCCAGCATCCTTTCAATAAATGTCTGCCCTTTTCGGCTTGCAATGAATCTCTAAAACTAGTTCCTTGCTGTCATGACACACCGGGTTTATTAAGGGCACCCAGCCCTTTGCTTCCATCTGCCACCTCTCTCTAGCCCCCAGATGGCACATGCAGAAACTAAAAATGATATCCAGGTTGTACTAGATTTCCTTGCAAACCTATAACAATTCCAATACCTAGTGATGGACTGGGAGGAGTAAAACCCAAAGGAAAGACCAGGAACCCTCTAGCAGGTCTGCTCCACAGCCCCTCCTCAGGGTAGGAATCAGTGCTAGGCTACCTTAAAGGCAGACAAAGCCAAGTGCTTAGTTTTCCAGTAGGGAAGAGCCCCAGCTCCTTACTGCTTTTTGTCCGCTTGTTCTCTCAGTTACCAACTTCTTCTCATATTCTGCCAATTTTCCCAGCATATTTTGAAGCCACATTACACTCATAATTAAAATTAAATCTTCCTAGTGAATTGAACCTTTTCTTTGTGAAATACTCCTTTTTATCCCTAGTAATGCTCATTTGTTAAAGGCTAATTATTTTGTGCAGAATATATTGTGTCCATCCTTTTACTTTCAACTTCTGTAAATTTTTATGTTTTGGTTGTATCTTTTGTAAACAGATATTATCAGTTATCTATACTGTGTAACACAACAACAGCTACAAAGTGTTCAAATGTTTGGAAGAAATACACTTCTAAGTAATCTATCATTCAAAGAAATAATGTGAATTAGAAAATATTGAGTTAAATAACAAAAATACTATATATCATAACCTGTGGAATGCAGCTAAAGCCCTCAATAGAGAGAAAGTTATGAAGTATACATTAAAAAGAAGACTGAAAATTAATGAGCTAAATATCTATCTCAAGGAGTTAAAAACAGCAAATTAAACACAAAGTAAAAGAATAAACATGAGAGCCCAAATTAGCAAAATATAAAACAAAAAGTCAAAAGTTAGTTTAGTTTGAAAAGACCCTAACCTTGATCAAGAATACAAGAGAGGCTGGGCACGGTGGCTAACACCTGTAATCCTAGCACTTTGGGAGGCTGAGGCGGGTGGATTACCTGAGGTCACGAGTTCGAGACAAGCCTGGCCAACATAACGAAACTCCATTGCTACTAAAAAAAAAAAAAATACAAAAATTAGCCAGGCATGGTGGTGGGCGCTTGTAATCCCAGCTACTCAGGAGACTGAGGCAGAAGAATTGCTTGAACCTGGGAGGCAGAGGTTGCAGTGAGCCAAGACACATTGTGCCACTGCACTTCAGCCTGGGCAAGAAGAGTGAAACTCCATCTCAAAAAAAGAAGAAGAAGAAGAAAAAAGAATACAAGAGAAAACAGGCATTAAGAGGATAAGAAGAGGATATTATGGACTATTTTGTATAAGAAAAATTTAGATAACATGGACAAAGTCCTAGAAAAATAAAACCAAAGCGAAGAAACAGAAAATTGAAATAGTCCCAAAATGACTAAAGATATTGATTCAATTTTAAACTTCCCTACAAACAGAACTCCAGACCCAGATAGCTTCACTGGCAAATTCTATCAAACATTTAAGAAAGAATTCCAATGTTAGGTAATCATATGAGAAAAATAAAAGGAGAATATACATCCTAGCTCATATTATGAAGCTAGAATACCCTTGATACCAAGGCCTGAATGGAGCATGTATTAAAATATTATAGGTCAATCTCATGAACAAAAGTGCAAAAATCCTAAACAAAACATTAGGAAAAGGAGCCAGTAATACATAAAAGAACAATATATCACAACTCAAATTGATCTTATTCTAGGAATGCTATGTTAATGGCTTCATGGAGAAATGGCCTACACCTCAATAGACGCAGACCAAGTGTTTGATAAAATTCAACATATATTCATGGTAAGCATGGTAAGTACTCAGGTCCCAAGGCCCTTAAGCCCTGTCAGTGGCCCTGGGTGGGCATCAGGTGGAAGTGAAAGGAAGCCTGTGGAGCTGCCAGCAGGGAGAGGGGGTCAGGCATGGGGCTGAGGGGCCTCTGGAATTGCTGTGCCAAGCAGCTGCTGGCAGTGGGCAGCAGCACCCCAAAGCCCATGAAGAGTGCTCTTAGAAAACTGATATCTTTTTGAAAAGTGCTTAATCTAATACAGGTTGAGTATACCATCTCTGAAATGCTGTTTCAGATTTTTGAGTACTTCCATCATACTTATTGGTTCAACATCCACAATCTGAGAATCTGAAGTCTGAAATTAGCACTTCCTTTGAGCATCGTGGAGGCACTCAAAAAGTTTCAGATTTTGGAGGACTTTGTATTAGCTATACTTAACCTGTAGAAGGAATCTACATATATTTTTAAAACCTATCATAGTTAAATGTTGAAGGTTTCCCCCTTGACATCAGGAATATGACAAGAATTTACACCATCATCACTTCTAATCAACATTGTACTGGAGGGGTCTGGCCAGTGTCATAAGGAGAAGAAATGAAAGTATAAATCTTCAAAAGGAAAAAAACAGAATTATCATTATTTACATGTTGTATGATTATGTATGGAGAAAGTCCAAAAGGATGTAGAGATAAACCAACAGAATAAGCAAGTTTAGCAACATTGCCTGACACAAAATCAGTATACAAAAATACATACCAGCTGTAAACAGAACACAAGGATTTTTCTAAAGATACCATCTACAATAGTATCAACTTCCTAGGAATAGATTTTACAAAAGACACGTATGACTTCTTCAGAGAAAACTCAAACTTTATTGAGAGAATTTTCCAATTTTCAGTCACATTTTCAATGTGACATCAGCCATGTGTGTAGCTTCAGCTTGTCTTCTTTTTAACTCATGGCTGCTCATCTCCTAAAACATAAACATAACAGTGGAGTCCATTACTTAGCAAAACTTCACTGAAATGATGCTAAAAGCACACAAAGAACACTAGTTTTGGTTTTTTAAGGTGAAATTAAAACCAGAACCCTAACCACTGCGTAGACTTCTATGCTAATGTACATTTTCGGGCATATGTGTACTCATTTTTAAAATGCATCACTCGAGTGGTATGAGGAAACAAAGACTTCTCAAGCCAGAACAGATTAAATGCTATGAGCCCATTTAAAGATAATTTTAAGTAGAGGGCAAAAACAGCCACCGATTTCAGTTTGTTTTGTTCGTTTGTTTTCAACCAAACAAAAACTCCAAGAAGCAAAAAACAAGCAAGCAAACATAGTGTCACTCAAATGTGTTGACTAAAAACACTCTACTAATTATATATTAGCTAAGGAATTGTTTAACTGACTAAAGAGAGGTCAAAGAATGGCATTCCATTTGGTTTGTCTCTTGTGTGCAAAAGTGCAAAAATAATTCATTGACCTAGTTAAATCTTTATGTGGACTCTTTATAACAGGGTGGCCATTTGTCTCATTGGCACCTGTTAACCTGATGTTGTATTCATAGCATTCCCTTTCCCTCTCAAAAGTGTCCTGGTTTAGATGATAAAAATTACATGGTTAGAGACCAAATATGCCCCATAAAAGAAAAAAAGAAATACATGATCATACTGGTTTATTTAAGCCACTACCATATAGATGACATTAAAATGTGATGGAAAATGCTACTGTTTCTCAGTCTAGCTCACAATTTTAAAAAACCAACAAACCAACTTGGAAAATTCAAAACATAAAGATCTATCTTACTTGTTAGTGCCTAAAAGCAATTTGTGATAAACAATTCTAGTCATTTTTTTTAAAAAAGCAACACTATGTGTTGTTTAGATACCCAGTTGCCCCTGGGGTATGTTAAGTAATGTATATACTTTTTAAAGTATTTGATCACTTGCTTTGAGTTTTGGAAGATTTCTACTCCAAAGTAATAATACTTTCATATTTCATAATTCAATAACATGGCTTTGACCTAATTCATTTTTTTCCCTGACACTGTCTTTCAATCAAATATTTGGTATCTGAACTACCTTTCAAATAATCTTTGTATGTGAGATTTGTTATTAAAGCATATTATAGAAGAAGAGTAACCCCATGACTTCCATTCTGAATGAATAACTTACCTGCTTCTGGAATCTTAGCATTCTCCAGATTAGGTGGAGTCTTCTCTTCTACACCAGGGTCATCTCCATCCTCATTGCCAGTGTTTTCCATATCCATTTCCTGGCAATCACCTTCAACTTTACGTTCTTATACAAATAAAAAAGTTATTGATATAAGTAAGCAGTAAATCATAAATTAGTGTTATTAAATAAAGCCATGTGGGCTAGTATTCTAATAAATGAGATGCATGAGTGCAATTGAAATTTTCTGCTAGAAAATGGGGAAGAATATCCCTACTATGAAGTTCTCTTTTCCTACAACTGTTTAAGACAACTTAGTTGTCACTTTCACAATCTTCATATACTTCTGTTATGGTAAATCACTCATTAGAGCAGTTATTTGTTTATATGAATTTCCCTGATTGGATTGTGAGCTCAAGACAGAAATCATTTCATTTATATACTCAGCATAAAGTACATTACCCGGTACCTAGTAAGCCCCAATAAATGAATGGGAAAAAAAGTCTGCAAAAATATTAACATGAGACAAACCAAAATGAAAGAACATTTTACAAAACAACTGGTTTGGATTCTAGTTGTCAATGTCATGATAGGCAAAGAAAGACTGAGGAACACCTCCAGGTTAAAGAAGAACAGAGAGATATGACAACTAAATGCAATGAGTGGTCTTGCATTAGATACTGGATCAGGAAAAAAAACCCTATAAAGGACATTCCTAGACAAATTCACAAAACTGCAACGTACTATATATTAGCTGTTTTCTCAAAGTTAATTTTCCTGAATTTGTTAATTGTTCTGAAGTTTTTAAGAGATTATCCATATTTTTAGCAGATACATACTGAATTACGGCGGAAAGAGTTGTGATATTTGAAACTACTCTCAAGTGGTTCAGCAATAATATATTGATATGGCAAAAAGAGAAAGATGAGTGGCAAAATGCTAGCAATCAGTGCATCAAGGTGAAGAATATACAGGAGTTCACTGTATTTAGATAACTTTTCCTTACATTTTAAATCCTAAGTAAAGAGTTAAAAATGAATACATGATTATGATAAATAGATTACGGTTCAGAAAGACAAAAGTATTGAAGACTTTTAACGGCAACTAAAAGAATTTTACATTTTTATTTCTTTGAATTATGACGTTTTCTAAAAATTGCTCTGTAAGAGCTAACCATAATTTATCTAGGTTTGCTCAAACTTTTATTGCAATGACTTGTGCCCAGAAAAACAATATCCCAATAAAAACAAGTTTAACTCATGAAACAGTTTACAATTTTGTCTAAATTTAATGTAGTTTCCTTGTGTTTGCTAATATAGAATCTTGGCAAGGATTGTATTTTCCAAGTATGCCAAAGAACTCTTAAGATACAGGATAAGTAAAATGCTGACGAGAAAACTTATCACAAGAAGGACTACAGCAGCTGAAACTACACCGTTTTCTTACCAAGGATTACGTTACAGGTTTCCAGCCTATTTTTAGGGGATGGTTTATTTATTCCTGTAACTAGTATAACATCATACATGAAATACGAAATGCTCCTCTATGCCCTTCTCACCTTCAATAGGAGGTGTTCCTTCCCTCTCTAGTCCAGGTTCAATATCCTGATTCTCAGTTGGTGGTTCCTCTTGCTGAGATTCACGGGGCTTTTGGGACGTGGGGAAGAATAGATGCAAATAGAATATTGTTATTAATACCATGCCAATAGAAGTCACAAATATGCATACTATGTGAAGATAGCTGATCACAAATATATCTGAAGAGGTTTTTCCTATCCTTTCTGTAAGTACTCTTAAGAAAAAATTATTCTTCCTATATAGAAAATACTTTAAGAAGTTACCTGCAAGGACCAATAATTCTGGAACCCATTTTCATCTTTTCTGGGCTGTATTATTTATTAATAAGCTTGATAGGAAAGTTGTAAGGACTATTTCCAGACTCTTAACAACATACATATGCAGACAATACCAGAAAATAAGAGAAAATAAGTCTCCTTGCTCAATGTCTCATTCATGTGACTTAGTTTGCAACCATTTTCAGCAGGGAAGTCCTTTATATAACAGATCTATATTGGCTCAACAATGTTTTTTATTTTCTTTCAGAAAAATACATTTCTGCCAATGGAAATAAGATACTGAAAGGTACTCACAGCCATGAATGCAATCACATCGGGAGCCTCCTGGCCATCTCCTCTTCCTCTGGATCTTGATCTCACTCGTGCACTCATCGCTGCAACTAGAAGATCGTGAACTGAAGACTGCAATAAAAAGAAGTAATTATACTCGACTCTTTCCATGGCCATCTGCTGATTGTAATTTTTTTTTAATTTTGCTAGATTTCCATAACAGGTCCTGAGTTAATAATAACTATGCCTGGTTTCCAATCACATCAAATAAATCTATCTGCAAACTGCTTTGTTTCTTCCACAGCCAACTTGGCAGAGAAGTGATCTTCAAGTCCTAGATCCAAAAATGGGGTCTTTCCTAAAGCGACTTAATTTCATAACTGAATTCCATTATAAAGAGATTTTTTAACCTACAGCCACCCCGGGTCCCCTCCTCCCCAGGTCCCCACTGAGAACTCAGAAACTTGTCCTCTTTCGGCAGTTTCAGGTGCCTCTGGGACTCAAAGCTACCTCAGAAAGTACCCGCAAGTTTTGCTCCATCTGATCCCTCTCCCTTCCGTGGTCCAACTTCCTCCCTCCCCCAGGCCCTGTTACACAATCACAAGGTCACGGCGGCGCCACCACCTGTGAGGAAAAGAATTACGACCTTGAGGCCCTTCCTCCTCCAAGGCCAGGGACTGTGCTGCCCGACCCGCCTGAAGCCCACCAGCTCCTCCTCACACTTCAACTCCCAGGAGGATCCGTCGGTGGACCCACCCACTGACTCTCAGTCTCGGAAGAAAGAGTCCCGACCGTTGGAACGCGAACAGCACCCTCACAGCTCTGCGGTGTTCACCTCGTGGGCGAAGGGGCTGATGAGAAGATGCCCAGTGAACATGCACACTGAGGCAGGCGCTGACAAGCGCGGGCCGTCCCACCCTTCCCTGGTCCCCACTGAGGACTCCGGCATCTGTCCTCTATGGGTAGTTTCATATACCTCCAGGACTCAAATAGTGTCCCCCTCCAAAACTCACACCATCTTGGCTGACCCTCCACCCCTCCACGGCCCTCCTTCTTCCCCTGTCTCGGCCCTGCCGCATCACCTCCTGCTAAGGAGAAGGATGAAGACCTCGAGGCCCTCCCTTCTCTGAGGCCAAGGACCACGGTGCCCGACCCACCCGAAGCCCTCAGGCTCATTCACTCACACCTGTTCTCACTTACACTTGACCCGAGTCAGCAGAGAGCCTGGGGAAGAATGAAGAAAGGAACAGAAGTAGCACCTACCTACTTCTGCTTCCTTACTTAAACCTCAGCAGTGTCAACCCCACCAGCCAATCCCAAACCTCGGGGGTGTGCCATGTGGGTTGTCTTTCCATCCCTCTCCCGCCTCCTAGAGGCTCTGTGCCACCTGGAGGAAGGGCCTGCTCAGTGCTGGGAAGGGCTTATATCTGGCTTCTCGCCCCTCCTGCAAAATGTTCTGTCCTTCTCGGTCTAGGAATGTTCCCAGTTCTGTACTTCACCTGCAAATTTACCCTCCAATTTTTTGTCACTGCTGCTGCCTCAGTGGCCCTCAAGAGAATATTCAGTCTCCCCCAAGATGTGTGAAAGCTTAGGTTCTCAGAGACTGCAAAGCCATTTTAAGCATGATAAGAATCCAGAAAAAAAATGTAAAGAAGAAGGGTGATAAACCCACATACATAAATAAGCCTAACCATTTGCACAAAAATCCAGGCCAGGTGCAGCAGCTCACACCTGTAATCCTAGCACTTTGGGATGCTGAGGCGGGTGGATGGCTTGAGCCCAGGAGTTTGAGACCATCCTGGGCAACATGGCAAGACCCTGTCTCTACAAAAAAAAATAAAAATAAAAAAATTAGCTGGGCATGGTGGTGCACATCTGTAGTCCCAGCTACTTGGGAGGCTGAGGTGGGAGGATAGCTTGAGCCCGGGAGGTTGAGGTTACAGTTAGCCAAGATCACACCACTGCACTCCAGTCTGGGCCACAGAGCAAGACCCTGTCTCAAAAAATAAAAAATCCTGTGACCCAGCATTTCTATTTCTAGGACTTTAATGTTAAGGAAACTGTCCTGAATGTTGACAAATAGTCTTTGCTTGGCCAGACTTTTAAGTCAGGCTTCTGAAACTTCTCCTAGGCCCATCTGTGCACTTCCTTGTAAAACCCAGTTTTAGCAAAGAGCCCTGCTACATCAATGTGGCATGAACCCTCCATCCTCAATATCTGATCAACCTTGCTATCCGATGGGGCTCCTTATCTTCCACCATCCCCTAGTTAATGTCTGATTACCCTTGGCCTGTCTTCAGCAAGAATCCTGCTAGGTGGGTTGAGCCAGAACCCCCCTTACCCCCTTAGAGCCGGTTATGTAGCACTGTATATGTACAACATCATCTCAAAAGAAAAGAGAGGTTCACTAGTGCTACCACACCACCAGCCTCCTCTCAGACAGTAGTGTGCTTAGTTCTTGCGCAGCCAGCATGTTCTGGGGCTCCAAAGACGTATGGTTCTCTCCAAGGGGAACTCAGCAGATAAAATGCAGTGCTAGGGATCATAGATCTCCTGCACCCGGTGCATGTCAAAGCTTTACCATCACCTAGGCAGTCTGATCCTCTGTTGTCAGAGAAGGTGTGGGGGGCGGGGACAGAAGCCCACTGTTACTACTTTGGGCAAACAAAGTTAGATGGGTGCCTGCAGGACAGAAAGGAGCTTGCCCTGACATCCTTGTCCACCCCCTCCCGCCCCCGCTAAACCCCTGGGGGAAAAATATCCTTTCTGTCCTCGCATGCCTGGACCTGGACTCTTCTCAGACTGCAGGTTACCCTTAAAGAAGCGCACATTCTTTGAGAATTAGAAAGATCCCCCATGGCAGAAGTAGAATTGCCAGATCTCCCTCTCCTTCTCTCCCTCTCTCCTACAGATAAGATATAGAGTCAATACAGAGCCAAGTGTGAGGAATATATAATTCTTCCTTGATCTCACCAATGAGGGATAACCACTTTTTGTATCTAAACAGGAGCTGCTCCTACTACTCGGATCTTTATGTGGATTAAATAAAGATTTATTGAAAGACTGAGATCTCACATTCTGCTATCAGCATAAACTGTGGGCTCTAGTCTCAGCTTCCTGTTTCTCAGGTAAAGCTCTTAGGTGTTCCCTGTTATCACTTAGAAAGGCAATCTGCAGCCTGCTGCCTCCCTGACTTATGTGCCTGTCGGTTGGCAGCTGCTGTGTTCTCTGCATGGGATCAAGTTTCTCTAGGATGCTGTGAAGGAGTGAGAGGACAGGTAAGGTCCTTTTTGTATGAGAGCTTAGATTTGAACTGAAAAAGAAATCCCAATTTGCCCAGCACCATGAGCCTTCCCAGAGAACCTCACCCTCAGGCAACATTAGTGCAAAGCGACCACTCTGATCAAGGTTATGTAGGGGTTCCCAAGCCCCTGTTTGTATCATTGTGATGATTTCGGATGTCACTTTCATTGTATTTATTTTATGTCACAGGTTATATCTGCTCCTTACAAATAATCCAATCACTAAGAATTGACCGGTTCTACTGTTTTCTGCTATTTGATGGGAGAAAACACCACACTAGTATTTGAATTTACACTTTTGATAAAAAATAAGTTTGAACATTGTTATTCAAGTAATTCATGCTCATAAAAAATCCACCAAATTAGAAAGAGGAGAATTAAGAAACAACTCTGGAATTCCAGCATTCATTAAAAACCTCTCTTCTATTTGTCATTTTAGTGCATGTGTTTCCATACATTTATCATTTTAGATGATCATTTATGCTGCAGCAAACATCCTCATGGATCATTTTCTGTCCACTTCCTTAAACAATTCCTCATGAAAAAAATTCCTATATGAAGAAATAGGGGTTTGAGAGTATGCACAACTTGCCTAATGTCACACCCTCTGGCAAGGTATGCCTGGAATTAAATCTGTATCTTTCCCATTCTGGTTTAAGCCTGAATCATAAACATAAACATGTATGCTTCTTCACCTTGTGCTACCCATGGATCCAGTAGTTCCTTTGAATCCCTCAGCTCAAGGAGAAGCTTAGCAACCTTATGAGCACCATCCACAGGAGGTGATGTGGTGTAGGTGCCCACACGTGCAGAATGCAGAACTGGAAGAAGGAACATCGTGTGCTAAGTCTTGGAAGCATGCTTGCAAACTGCAAAGGCCACTGGAGCTGGAGACTGAGGCTGTGAGTCAGAGGAGGATCTTTTCTCTGGTGTCCTTTGTCCCACAGTAGGTCAC
Source organism: Aotus nancymaae (assembly GCF_030222135.1). Lineage (NCBI taxonomy): Eukaryota > Metazoa > Chordata > Mammalia > Primates > Aotidae > Aotus > Aotus nancymaae. The sequence goes on from NW_026988472.1 coordinate 9,684,466, forward strand.
AATAAGTGCATGAATAAGTATTATGAATATAAACATTTTGTGAGATGATTTTTCTAAACACTGACTGGTAAACATGAAGGACATTTTCGTGATTGCAAAGGAGAGTTCCTGGAAATCTTGATAATGGATTGACAAAGTACGTTATTTTAAATTGTTACTCCAGTGATCTGTGAACTCCTTCAAATACTACTCATGCCCATTCAGTTGCTGCACACATGCTCACATCTATTCAGATAGCTATTACTTAGCTTCAGTATCTCCGAGTAGTTCACCTGAAGCAAGTGGAGAGGAAGGAAGATTCTGTCCTTCATGGCTCCACCATCAGAAGGAGAAGCCCTAGTTTCCCATTCTCCTTATACAAAAGCCAGCAGGTTCACCTTTCTGTGCCAACTGAGCCCCATTTTATAGTTGAGCTTGTCACTTCAGTCTTCACTGATGGTGTGCAGGCTTCTCATTTGTGCTAGAAAGCTCATCTGGCTTTGGACTTCTTTCTCTTGGGCAAGCCTCCTCTTAGACATGTATCCCCTCATAGTTAATTAGTGAGGGTACATTGGTTATGCTGGCCTTTGCTGGTTCTCATGTCTCTATCTGCATACCTTTGCCAAAAATCAGTTGTTTGTATATGTGTGAGTTTACTTCTGGACTCTCTGTGCTGTGCTAATCTACTTGTTTATCTTTATCCCAATGTCACACTACAGTGATATAGTTTTGTAGTAACTCTTGAAATCCTATTTTGGCTAATCTTCTTCCTTTGCATTTCCATATGAATTATAGAATCAGCTTGTCAGTTTCTACCCCCACCTCCCAAAAAACTTCAGTGCTTTTGATTGTGAATGCACCAAATTTATAGATCAATTTGGGGAGAATTGACATCTTAATATTGAGTCTTCAAACCCATGAACAAGATATATCTCTTCATTTATGCAGGTCTTTTTTTTCCTTTTTTTGTATCTTTCAATTATGCAGCTCTTAATTTCTCTCAGAAATATTTTGTAGTTTTCAATGTACAGATTTTTCATTTTTGTCAGGTTTATCCTTTATGTTTTTCATGTTTTATGATATTGTAAATGGTATTGTTTTTATTTCCATTTTATTGTTTGTTGCTAGTAGACAGAAACACAACTTATTCTTTATAATGAGCTTGTATCCTGCAACTTGGCTAAACTCTCTTGTTGGTTAGTAGCTTTTTATTGTTTTAATTAGATTCTATCATGTTTACTATGTAAACAATTGTGTTATTTGTGAATAGACTATTTTACTTTATTCCTAACCTGAATGTATTTTACTTACTTTTGTTCCCTGACTACACTACCTAGAACCTCCATTACAATGTTGAATACAATCGGGGAAAGTGGAAATCTCTGTCTTGTTCCTGATCATAGGGCAAAAGTTTTCAACATTCTGCATCTATTAAAGTAATTATATGTTTTTTCTTTTTTAGCTGTTAATATGGTGAATTTTATTGATTCATTTTCAAGTATTAAACCAGCCTGCATTCCTGAAATAAATTCCATTCAGTCATGATGTATTATTCTTTTAATGTATTGCTGGATTTAACTTGTTAAAATCTTGTTTAGAATCTTTGCATGTATATTTATGATGGATATTGATTTATACTTTTCTATTAATATATTTGTCTAGGTTTGGAATCAAGAAGTTCTGGCCTCGTAGAATGAGTAGGAAAGTATTCTTTCCTCCTCAATATTTTGGAAGATTTTGTGTAGAATTGCTGTTCTTTCTTCCTTAAATATTTGGTAGAATTCTTCAGTGATGCCATCTGGGCTTGGAATTTTCTTCGTAAGAACATTTTTAAGCTACAGTTTCAATTTCTTTAAAGGGCTATTCAGATAAAGGGTTATTCAGGTTACCTATTTCTTCCTGAGTGAGCCTTGGTGGTTTGTGTCTTTCAGATTATTGTCTACTGTATCCTTACTGATTTTCTGCCAACATGTTCTATCAATTATCGAGTAAGAAATATTGTAGTCTCAGACTGTAATTATAGATTTGTGCATTTCTTGTCATGTGTTTTATGGCTCTGTTACAGTGTGGCGATTCCTCAAGGACCTAGGAATAGAAATTCCATTTAACCCAGCAATCCCATTACTGGGTATATATCCAAAGGATTATAAATCGTTCTACTATAAGGAGACATGCACACGAATGTTCATTGCAGCACAGTTTACAATAGCAAAGACCTGGAACCAACCCAAATGCCCATCGACGATAGACTGGACAGGAAAAATGTGGCACATATACACCATGGAATATTATGCAGCCATCAAAAACGATGAGTTTACATCCTTTGTAGGGACATGGATGAACCTGGAAACCATCATTCTCAGCAAACTGACACAAGAACACAAAATCAAACATCGCATGTTCTCACTCATAGATGGGCGTTGACCAATGGGAACACATGGACACAGGGAGGGGAGCACTATACACTGGGGTCTGTTGGGGGGAGTGGGGGGGGACAGCGGGGGGTGGGGAGTTGGGGAGAGATATCATGGGGAGAAATGCCACATATAGGTGAAAAGGAGGAAGGCAGCAAATCACACTGCCACGTATGCAACTATGCAACAACATTGCACGTTTTTCACATGTACCCCAAAACCTAAAATGCAATAAAAAAAAGAATCCTAATATAAATGTAAGAATCCTCAATAAAATATTACCAAATTGAATCCAGCAATAAGAATAATACAGCACAACCATAGGAAGTTTATTCAAGAAATGCAATGCGAATTCAATATACAATAACCAATCGATTTAATCTTTGATATTAACAGTCTAAAGAAAAATCATGTGATATCAATTGATGCAGAAGAAGCATTTGACAAAATGCAGCATCCATTCGTGATAAAAACCCTCGGTGAAGTAGAACTAGAAGAAAATTTTCTCAATTTGTAAAGAGATCTGCAAAAAACTGACAGCTAACATTGTATTTGGTGGTGAAAGACTGAATGCTTTCCTCTAACGATCAGAAACAAGACAAGGATTTCTGTTCTAACCACATCTGTTTAACATCATGCTGGGAGTCTTAGCTAACATAATAAGGCAAGAAAAAAGAAATATAAGGCATTCAGATTGGAAAGGAAGAAGTAAAAATTGTCCTATTTGCAGACAACATAATTGTCTACATAGAAAATCCCAAGAAATCTACCAAAAAAATAAAAAATAAAAACCTTTCTTAGAACCAATAAGTAAGTTTAGCAAGGCAGCAATACACAAGGTCATCACACAAAAATAAATTGGATTTCTATACATTAACAACATAAAATTGGGGCCGGGTGCGGTGGCTCAGGCCTGTAATCCCAGCACTTTAGGAGGCCAAGGTGGGCAGATCACTTGAGGCCAGGAGTCCAAGACCAGCCTGGCCAACATGGTAAACCACCATCTCCACTAAAAATACAAAAATTAGCCAGGTATGGTGGTGCACACCTGTAGTCCTAGCTTCTTGGGAGGCTGAGGCAGGAGAATTGCTTGAACCTGGGAGGCGGAGGTTGCAATGAGCAGAGATCTTGCCACACTGCACTCCAGGCTGGGTGACAAAATGAGCCTCTGTCTCAAAAAAACAAACAAACAAAAACAACATACGATTGGAAACTGAAATTTAGAAAACATTTACAATCAGTCATAACATTTATGTACCTAGATATAAATCTCACAAAGTATGTACAGGATCTTTATGCTGAAAACTATAAGACACTGATCAAAAAAGTCAAAGAGGACCTAAATAAGTGGAAATACATGTTGTGTTCATGATTTGAAAGCCTAACATCGTAAAGACAAATTGATGTATAGATTTAACACAATATTAATCAAAATCCTAGGAAGACTTCTCGTACGTATAAAACAGGCTGATTCTAAAATTTACAAGGAAAAGCAAAGGAGTTACAATGGCTAAAGCAATTTTGAAGAAAAGGAAGAAAGTTGGAGGAATCTCAGTAACCGATTTTGAAGATTGCTTGTCAGGTAATTTTTTTTTTTTTTTTTTTTTTGAGACGGAGTTTCGCTCTTGATACCCAGGCTGGAGTGCAATGGCGCGATCTCGGCTCACCGCAACCTCCGCCTCCTGGGTTCAGGCAATTCTCCTGCCTCAGCCTCCTGAGTAGCTGGGATTACAGACACGCGCCACCGTGCCCAGCTAATTTTTTGTATTAGTAGAGACGGGGTTTCACCATGTTGACCAGATGGTCTCGATCTCTTGACCTCGTGATCCACCCGCCTCGGCCTCCCAAAGTGCTGGGATTACAGGCTTGAGCCACCGCGCCCGGCCGTCAGGTAATTTTTAGACTGCCCCTCAATTTGGGTTTAATAGATTCTCATGATTGGACTAGGATAATGGCTTTTGGGGAAGAATGCTGTTGAGGTGAAGTATCCTTCTCATCACATCATGTCAGAGGGTATATGATATAAACATGATAATTTTTACTGGTGATATTAACATTCATCATTTGGTTAAGATGATGTATGTCAAGTTTCTCCACTATAAAATTACTATTTTCCCCTTTTCATATTCTATTCATTAGGAGTATATCACTAAGTCTAGCTCACACCCAAGGGGAAGAGAGTTAAGCTCCACCTCCTGGGGGAAAGAATATTAAAAATTTTTTGTATATATGTTAAAATCTCTACAGTAACTAATGCATATTTGAAGGGAAATACTTTCAGGAAATGCAAATATCCCTTTCCTCCTTAAAGTATAGCCATCTAATTTTAGTATTAATCCATGGATCTTACCTGGAGCAATTATTACTATGCTGTTCTAATAGTGATTTTCTATTTCATTCCTTCCTTCTACATTTATTATTTGGAATTATTTGATAAGGAAGATCTGTCCCCTCTCCATTTATTTACTTATTAAATTGTTTATTTATATCAGTATGGACTCACAGATTCCTTTTCTTTTTACAATGCTGTGGAGACTTTATTTCAATAAAGTGCATCTATGTTTGCAATTTCAGAAGAAAGCACATGTCTTTCGAGCTTATTACTTTACATAATGGTCTCCAGTCAATGGAAATTGTTTTAAATATCTGATAAACATTGACACTAGGGAATTTAAGTAATGAAATTATTGTTTTTTATTTATTTTTCTTTTTTAATTTAATTTTTATTCATACATAATAGATGTATACATTTTCAGGGTACCTGTGATATTTTAATATATTTATATATCTTATAGACATCAAATCCATGTCTTTGGGTTATCTATCACCTTTGTCTTTTCTTTTTTTTTATGTTTTGAGTTCTATTCCAATACAATAGCCATGCATTTTGTGACTCAAATTGTTCTAGCTTAGCCATTGGGACCTCTTTCAGATTGGTTCCTATGCACTTTTGATATCACACTCATCTTTTTAGTTTTTGTTTTTCAGCTTTTGTTTACTTCCTGGCACTGCATGATAAGACAAGTTCACTAGCTCTAGAATCAGCCATTTCTCCAGGTTTCTTGCTTCCTTGTATTAATAAATGGTATTTAAGAACTAAGATCTGGACACTGAACAATCTGATTTTTAAAATTGTAAAATGATAGTAATCAAGGCACATAGATCAATGGAAAAGAATAAGATCCAGAGATTGGCCTACACAAGTATGCCCAGTTGGTTTTTGACAAAGTGCCAAAGCAGTTCTACAGATAAAAGATAGTATCTTTAATAAATGGTATGAGGAAAACTGGATGATCATATGCAACAAAAATTAACCACTATTAAACCTCACATCCTATATCAAAATTAACACAAAATGGATCATATATCTAAATGTAAAATGTAAAACTGTAAAACTTTTCAAGAAAGTTTTATAAAAAGAAACCTTGAGTTTATCAATGAATTAGACATGACACCAAAAGCACAATTCATCAAAGAAAAAGTTGATAAATCAGACTTCATAAAAATTTGATACTTTTGCTTTGTACAGTGTTAATAGAATGAAAATAAACGCTTCTCTAAATGCAATGTGGTATCCTGGAATCTTAAAAGAATATTGGTGGAAAAATTAATGAAATTCAAATAAAGTTTATCATTTAGTTAGTAGTATATTACCAATGTCAACTTCTTCGTTTTGACAAATGTACTGTGGTTATACTAGATGTTAACATTAGGTGAATCTGAGTGAAAAGTATATGGAAATTTCTGTATTATCTTTGCAACTCTTCTATAAATCATTTCAAAATAAAAATGGGTATTAAACACAAAATGTAGCCAAATCTAATAATAAAACGATTAGAGCTACTGCACTTGAAGCCAGAGAGGCGAGGTCAGAGGTTCATCATCTCTATCCCTGCAACTCCCAATCTCGTAGGCAGCCTCTGGGGATCCTCTACAGCAGCATTCCCCAACCTTTTTGGCACCAGAGACCAGTTTCGTGGAAGACAATTTTTCCACAGCCCGGAGAGGAAGGAGAGATGGTTTCAAGATCAAACTGTTCCACCTCAGATCATCAGGCATTAGCTATATTCTTATAAGGCGTGCACAACCTAGATCCCCTGCATGCGCAGTTCACAATAGGGTTTGGTCTCCTATGAGGATCTAATGCCACCAGTGATGTGACAGGAGGTAGAGCTCAGGCCATAATGTGGCTTGCCCACCATTCACCTCCTGCTGTGCAGCCTGGTTCCTAAAAGGCCACGACGAACCTGTACTGGTTCATGGTCTTGCGGTTGGGGACCCCTGCCCTATAGAACCCCTGGGTTTCTTGGAGTATGATTCCTAAACCATCCAACTTAATCATTAATAAGGCTATAAGATAGAAATAGAAGCCTAACTTAGGCCTGAATAAATAAAAATTTATTAGTTTCTCTTGATCATTAAGACTTTTCTATCATAGAAGATCATTAAGTTGAATTGATATAATCTTTTCTTTACAAGGTCAAACCTTTTGCTGTCCAGCATTTTGACCTTATAACTTCAAATCACTTGATTCATTGTTCAAGGTGTCTTTAAAATGTCAAAGCTAGGGTAATTGGCTTCTGATTATGCAAGAGTAGGGAGGATTCGGCTATAATTTGAAGAACATACATGTATGATAAAATTCTATATGTTTAAATTTTCATGAGGGCTTTTCAATGTCCTTAAAACAATAAAATACTAACTTTAAAAAAAAAAGACAACTACAGACTGGGAGAAAATGTTTATAAATCATCTATCTGACTAAAGCCTTATATTCATAAAATTTAAAGAACTCTAAACTCAATAACAAGAAAACACACAACCCAATTTGTAAGTTGGCAAATGTCATGGTCACTAAACCAAAGAGAATATACAGATGGAAAATTAGAACAGGAAAAGATGCACAGCATCACTGGCCATTTGGGAAATGAAAATTAAAACCGCAAAAGATACCATTACTAACTTACTTGACTCACTGAAAGAAAAATTACTGACAATACCAAGTACGGGTAGGATGTAGAACTACTGTATCTCTCATATGTTGCTGACATGAATGCAAAATTCTACAGCCACTCTGAAAAACAGTTTGGCAATTTCCTATAAACTTAAATATACACCATATGACCCAAAAGTTCAAAGATGGAGCACTGAAAAAATTTTGCTTCTATTCCATCCAGGAAAAAAGCTGGTTAGACTGTAAATTAATGACTTTTCTTTTCTTTTTTTTTTCTTTTTTTTTTTGAGACATAGCATTGCTCTGTCACCCAGGCTGGAGTGCAGTGGTGCAATCTTGGCTCACTGCAACCTCTGTCTCCCAGGTTCAAGTGATTCTCCTGCCTCAGTCTCCTGAGTAACTGGGATTACAGGTACCCGCCACCATTTTTTTTTTTTTTTTTTTTAGTAGAGACAGGGTTTCACCATGTTGGACAGGCTGATCTCGAACTCCCTGCCTCAAGTGATCCACACGCCTCAGCCTCCCAAAGTGCTGAGGTTACAGGCATGAGCCACCGCGCCCGGCAGACTTTTCTTTGACTCATCAGAGAACCAAGGTCATAGGGTAAATGCTATCCCAAAATCTGGAGAGAGGCAGGCACCTACAGGAAGACACAGGATTCTGTGCCTTATGCTTATAAGGGGAAGAAACCAGTATGTAGTTTAAAGAATAAATTTTGATGAAGTCCTGGGGACCTAGTGTGAGCTAGCATGAAAAGGTGAAGCTCCCAGAAGACTTGCTCATGTGAGGTTACCCTGTTGTAGGTTTTTCCCTAGGACTACCACTAGGCTCACACAGAGAATCCAGAGAAAGTTCCCCCATGGTGCTGGCCAAAAACAGCAGCTCCTGCCAAACTCCACCTTGGTGCATTTCTCCTATCTCCCTTACAGAAAAAAAGGCTTAATCAGGCATGGTTATAGTATAGCAATTAAGGAAGATGGGTCTGGGCAGTTTCAATGGTGGCTTCCATATTTTCTCTTAACTGCTGTGGGGTTGTAGCAGTGACCTCAGGCAATAGATTTTCTTCAGCCTGTGAATTAAGGCTTTTGTTTTATGTGGGGCATTGAGAAGACTGGGCAGTGTGGAGTTTCAACAGTGACTTCTGTCACCCTTTCTTAGTCTTCTCAGGATTCTCCCAACCTTCCCTGTCAGTGCCTCCTGGAGTTGCTAGAGGGAAAGCCTGCAAGCAGGTGCACAACTGCCATGTCTGCAGCCCCCAGGACCTCACACTCTCACACTAGCCCACACCCAACCCTTAGCAAGTTATCTGGAAGTTTCTACCTTAATTTTCTTACTGATGTATGTGGAATTCAGAGGCATCTGTCTCAGATAATCAAATGCTTAGGTGCTTTGTCTCTCTATAGGTGTTTGTCTTTCTAGATTTCAGATTAGTTGTTTTCCAAGAAAACTTATTTCCCTGATGATTTCAGGAAAAGTATTTAATTTGAAATTTGTCCAGCATTTTTCTTGTTGTGAGGATGGAAGTGATGCCCTGTCCAGCCCTCTGTATCTCTACACTGAAACCAGCTATCTTTTTACTTTTATCCTACCTATATCATTGTATTTGCAGACAGCGTATAGCTAGGTCATGGTTTTAAATTCATTTTGACAATCTCTTTTGAATGGTGTGCTTAGACCATTTAAACTTATTATTGATACATTTGTATTTAGACCTACCATTTTATAATTTGTTTTCTGTTCGTTTCATCTGTTTTACATTCCTCTGTTTTACCTTTCCTGCCTTCTTTTGGGTTATTTAAAACTTTCAGTATTACATTTTTGGCTAGCAATATGCAGAAAGCTGAAACAAGATCCCTTCCTTACACCTTATACAAAAATTAACTCTAAATGGATTAAAGATTTAAACATGAGATCTAACACCATAAAAACTCTAGAAGAAAACCTAGGGAATACCATTCAGGACATAGGTATGGGCAAGGACTTCATGACTAAAACACCAAAAGCAATGGCAACAAAAGCCAAAATAGACAAATGGAATCTAATTAAACTAAAGAGCTTCTGCACAGCAAAAGAAACAATCATTAGAGTGAACCAGCAACCAACAGAATGAGAAAAGATTCTTGCAACCTACCCATCTGACAAAGAGCTAATATCCAGAATCTACAGAGAACTTAAACAAATTTACAAGAAAAAAACAAACAACCTCATCAAAAAGTGGGCAAAGGATATGAACAGACACTTTTCATTTATGCAGCCAACAAACACGGAAAAAAAGGTCATCATCACTGGTCATTAGAGAAATGCAAATCAAAACCACATTGTGATACCACTACACGCCAGTTAGAATGGTGATCATTCAAAAATCAGGAGACAACAGATGCTGGACAGGATGTGGAGAAATAGGAATACTTTTACACTGTTGGTGTAAATTCATTCAACCATTGTGGAAGATGGTGTGGCAATTCCTCACAGATCTAGAAATAGAAATACCATTTGACCCAGCAATCCCATTACTGGGTATATACCCAAAGGATTATAAATCATTCTATTATAAAGATACATAGATACATGCACACGTATGTTTATTGTGGCATTGTTCATAATGGCAAAGACTTGGAACCCACCCAAATGCCCATCAGTGATAGACTGGATAAAGAAAATGCGGCACATATATACCATGGAATACTATGCAGACATAAAAAAGGATGAGTTCATGTCCTTTGCAGGGACATGGATGAAGCTGGAAACCATCATTCTCAGCAAACTGACACGAGAACAGAAAACCAAACACTACATGTTCTCACTCATAAGTGGGTGTTGAACAATGGGAACACATGGACACAGGGAGGGGAATATCACACACAGGACCTGTCAGAGGGTGAGGGGCTAGGGAAGGAATAGCAGGGCGGGGAGATTGGGGAGGGATAGCATTAGGAGAAATAAGTAATGTAGATAACAGGGTGATGGATGCAGCAAACCACCACCATGTCACGTGTATACCTATGTAACAAACCTGCACAATCTGCACATGCACCCCAGAACTTAAAGTATAATACATTTTAAAAAACAAATAAATGCATGTTTTTATGGCAAAATGAAAAAAAACTTTCAGTATTATATTTTAATATATCTGTTATGATTTTTACCATATCCTCGCATACACAGTCATTCCTCAGTTTCTATGGAGAATTAGTTCCAGGACCCTTGTAGATACCAAAATCCACAGATGCTCAAATCCCCAACATAAAATGGCATAGTATTTGCATACAACATACACACATCCTCCTATATATTTTAAATCATCTCTAGATTACTTGTAATACCTGATACAATGTAAATGCTATGTACATAGTTGTTATACTGTATTGTTTTTACTTGTATTACTACTATTTTTTTAAGAGTCAGTCTTGGTCTTTTCAAACAGGCTAGAGAGCAATGGCACAATCTTGGCTCACTGCAACCTCTGCCTCCCGGGTTCAAGAAATTCTCCTGCCTCAGCCTCCCAAATAGCTGGGATTACAGTCGCCCGCCACCATGCCTGGCTAATTTTTGTATTTTTAGCAGAGATGGGGTTTCGCCATGTTGGCTAGGCTGGTCTGGAACTCCTGACCTCAGATGATCAGCCCACCTTGGCCTCCCAAAGTGCTGGGATTATTATGTTATTATTTGTATTATTTTTATCATTTTTTTGTGGTTTTTTTCTGAACATTTTTCATCCTCAGTTGGTAGAATTCAAGAATGCAGAACCTGCAAATATGGAGGGCCAACTGTAGATTTTTTTGTAGTTACTCTAGGAATGACTGCTGCCAAACGCCACCCTGGTGCATTTTTCCTATCTCCCTTACAGAGAGGGAGATACATATTTAACTCTCCACATTCTACTTGGACTCAATATTTTGTAATTTCAGTTGGAATGTAGAAACCTTGCTACCTTATAGGCCTCTTAACCATCCCTTGTTCACACTCTAGTTGTCTTACATATTACATCTGCATACATTGAAAATCCCATCAGACAATGTTATACATTTTACTTTCAAGCATCAAACATATTCTAAAGAACTCAGAAGAATCGTCTATTATATTTACCCAAATATTCACCATTTGTGACTCCCTAGGTTTGAATCTGAGTTATGTAGGATGAGTGTTGAAAGTATGAGGGCTCTGAATACTTTATCTGTTTTTAGGGTGTGAGGTCTCTGAAATCTTGAGAGTCTCTGTTCTGAGGTTTGATTCTGAATGGTTTGGAGGTCTATGTTCAGGGTGTGAGTTCTCTGAACTCTTTAAGGTCTGTAACTCAAGGTTTGGACTCTGAGCTATAGTATTTGGCGATCTGTGTTCACAAGTGTGAGGTCTCTGAAGTCTTTGAGGATTGGTGTTGTAAGATTTTAATCTGAAGTCATTGTGGGTCTATGTTCAGGATGTAAGGCCTCTCAAATCTTCTGGTATCTTTGTTTGAGTCTGAGGTATTTGGGGATCTCTGTTCAGGGTGAGATGTCTCTGCAATCTATGGGGGACTGTTTTCAAAAGTTTGTTTCACATATTTGGAGGTCTGAATTCATGGTGCAAGTTCTCTGCATTTTTAGAGGATCTGCGTCCCAAAGATTCAGCCCAAGTTATCTGGGGCTCCATATTCAGAGTTCGAAAGGCTTTGAAATTTTCAGTTTCTGTTCCAAGGTTTTAGTCTTAAAGATTAGGAAGCATTTGGGTCTCAGGTATAATATTTGGGATCTGTGTTCAAGAAGTGAGGTCTGTAGATTCTTTCAAGGTCTTTGCTCCCAGTTTTTTGTCTGAGGTGTTTGGAAGTCTTTGTTCAGGGTGTGAGGTCTCTGATATCTATAAGGGAGTATGTTCTACATTTTGAGTCTGAGATACTTAGATGTGTGTGCTTACGTTCTCTGAACTCTTTCAGGGTCAGTACAAAAGTCTGAGGTAACTGGTGGTTCTGTGTTCAGAGTGTAAGGTCTCTGAAAGTTTTCAGGATCTGTGTGGTAAGGTTTGAATTGGAGGTAACTGGGTGTCTGTGATCAACATGTGAAGTCTGAAGTTTTAGACTTTGTTTCCAAGTTTTGGACATATTTTTGCTCTGCATTCAAAGAATGAGGTCCTTGAAATCTTTTAAAATCTGGGTTCCAAGTTTTTTGTCTAAGTTGTTTAGACATTTATGTTCAGACATTTATGTTGAGGGTGTGAGGTCTATGATCTCTGAGAATCTGCATTTCGAGGTTTGAATCTGAAACATTTAGGGGTCTGTGTTTGCAGAGAAAGGTCTCTGAAAGCTTTAGGGGTCTGTGTTGTAAGGTGTGAGTATAAGGTACTGTGAGTCTCTGGCAGATAAAGGTTTAAATCTGAGAGATTTGAGGGGTATATGTTCAGGGAGGAGGGTCTGAAATTTTTAGTCTCTCAAGTTTGAGTGTGAGGAGTTTGGAGGTCTGTGTTATGTGTGCATGTTCTCTGAATTCTTTGAGGCCTGTGTCCCTAGGTTTGAATCTGAGGTATATGGAGATCAGTGTTCAGAGTGTGAGGTCTCTGAATAGTTTCTGGGTCTATGTTCAGAACATAAGCTCTCTGAATTATTTGAGGGTCTGTGTTCTAAGGTTTAAATCAGGGGTTCTGAGGGGTCTGTAATCAGGGAATGAGAGGTGTCCAAAGTGGTTTTTTTTTTTTTTTTTTTTTTTTTTTTTTGGAAACAAGGTCTTGCTCTGTTGGCCAGGCTGGAGTGCAGTGGCATGATCGTGGCTCACTGGAGCCTCAGACTCTCAGGCTCAAGCAATCCTTCCTCCTCATTCCCCAGAGTAGCTGGGACTACAGGCATGCACCACCACACCCAGCTAATTTTTTTTATCTGTAGAGACAGGGTCTCACTATGCTGCCTCATCTGGAACTCCTGGGCTCAAGCAATCCTTCTACGCTTGGCCTCCCAAAGTGCTGGGATGATCCACCATGCCTAGACTGGTGTCCGCTTATTAACTATCTATGCTACACTGTTTCAGCCTGAAATAGTTTGGAGTCTGTGATCTGAGTGTGAGGTCTCTCAATGCTTTAAGGGTATTAGTACAAAGACTTACTTGTGTTCTATTGGATGTGAGTTCCGGGTTGGAGATTCTGAAGTGCTTTCACGATGTACATTCCCAGATCTCAGTCTGACATAACAAGGGATCTAGATTGTATGTTAGATCTCTGAAATCATTGAGTGTCTGTACTTCAAGCTTTTAGTCTAAATTGTTTGGAAGTCAGCAAGCAGAGTGTGACGTCTCGAGCACTTTGAGGTTTTTTTTTCAAGTGTGGAGTTTGTGGTGTTAGGAGATTTGTGTTTAGGGTGTGAAGTCCCTGAAATCTTACAGTGTCTGTCTTCCAAAGTTTGAGTCAAAAGTACAGTATTGGGTCAGTGTTTAGGATGTCAGATAGCTATAATTTTATGGGATCTGTTTTCCAATCACTAATCCTGAGGTATTTGGGAGTCTGAGTTCAGCATATGAGGCCTGACTTGTTGAAGTACTTTTTAAAAATAAAATTGAGTCTGAGGTACTAGAGTCTGGGTTTAAAATGTAAGGCCTTTGAACTCTATGAGGGTCTGTGTACTAAGGGTAGAGATTGATGTATTTGCAGATATTTGTTCAGCGTGTGAGTTCTCTTTGAAGGTCTATGTTTGAAGTTTGAAGCTCCCGCATTTGGGATCAGTATTTAGATTGTAAGTACTGAGAACTCTTAGTATCTGTCTTTCATGTTTTCTCTATCTGCATTCCAAGACTGAATCTGAGGGATTTTGGGTTCCGCATTCAGTGTTTGAAGGCTATGACTATCATTGAGGGTTTATCTTCCATTGTTTGAGTCTGAGGCATTTCAGGATTGGAATTTGGAATGAGAGGTCTCTGAACTTGTTGAGAGCTTATTTTTCAAGTTTTTTTCCTATGGTATTTAGGGCAAATGTTCAAGATATGAAGTGTTTAAACTCTGAGCATTTGTAACCTGTTTGCTCCTGCATTAATCTAACTTAAGGGAGTGAGGTTGTTGATTTTTTTTGAGCCTCCATGTCTTAAAGTTTGAATATAAGGTGTTTGGGACTCTGTTTAGGATGTACTCTTTGAAGGTCTGTGTCCTAAAGTTTTAACTGATGCATTTAGGGATCTATGCTTAGTGTGTGAGGACTCTGAAATCACTGAGGATCTTTGGTACAAATTCTGAGTCTGAGCTTCTAGGGGTCTTTATTCAGGGTGTGAGAGTTCTGACTCTTTGAGGTTGACGGGTTGGGATTGTGGGAGATCAGAATATGCCTCCCCCAAATAAGAAGGATTGTTGACCTAAAGGCAATTAAGAGAAAATAGGCACAGGAGAGCTTTCTGCCCTACCTCTATTTGCCTAAAAACTGAACATAAATTTACAAAAACAAAGGTATCCTGCTCCCATCCCTACAACTATGGCGAGTAAAGGTTAACAACTGAAGACAGCTTTAGACCTTCGTCAGCCTGGAGATGATTCCAGAAGAATTTACATTGGCAAACTTTGCTAACTCACCTTTATCTGCCATTTGTTTGTCTTTCCCCAAGTTGCTGCCTATAGAGACTCAACATCTTTTTCCTTTGTCTCGTGACTTCTCTAAAAAGTTACTATTCTTTGTTAATAAGGCTACGTAAGTTGTAATTCAAAGCCATCTCTTTAAGAACTATTCATTCTCTGGGTGGCCCCATGTATATATGACCTTCGCATGTACCCCCCAAAACCTAAAATGCAATAAAAAATAAAAAAATATAAAATAAAAAAAAGAAATATACATGTTAAAAAAACTTCTGTTTGTTTTTTCTCTTATTAATCTGTCTTTTGTAACAGGGATCCATTCCAACTAACAACCTGTTGGAGGTTATTACTATTCCCCCACAGGGTCTTAGGTATTTGATGGTACATGATTAGGGTATGAGGTATCTGGTTCTTTGAAGGTTTTATATATATAAATGTATATATATTTTAATATACTATAGTATATTAAATAAATATATATTTTAATATAGTATATTAAATATATATATTATAGAATTATATTAAATAATATTTATTTATTCTTATTTATATTTGTACATAATTATATACTATATAATTGAGTTTGAGTTATTTGCACATCTGCATTTGGAGTGTGAAATCTCTGAGGTCTATGAGGGTCTATGTCCTATATAATGAATTTGAGGTATTTGCACATCTGTGTTTAGAGTTTTAGTTCTGTGACATCTTTGAGGGTCTGTGTTCCAAGACTTGACCCTAAGGCATTTTATGTCTGCTTTCTGAGTGTAAACACTCACAAATATTTTAGGATCTGTGTTTTAATGTTTATATGACATATATAGGTTATTTTTAAAAGGCATAAATTCTCTGAACTCACTGAAGGTCTGGCTCCAAGATTGCTGTTGAGGTGTTTGGAATCTCTTTCAGGATATTTGATATCTGAAATCTTTCAGGCTTTGTGTCATGAGGTTTGAGTCTCATTTATCTGTAAGCTAGTGTACTGGATTGAGGTCTATGAATTCATTGAGGTGAGGGTATAGGTTCCAAATATTGAACCACTAGCATTCAATACTCAGGTTGTGATGGTGTCATTCAATATCTGGGTGTTCAGGTTGTGATGAGCAGAACACTGTCATGGTATGTGTTCCAAGTTTGGAGTGTGAGGTGTTTGGCATCTCTTTTCAGAGTTGAAGGTTTCTGACCTCTTTGAGGATTTGTTTCCTAAATTTGCTTCTGGGTTTTGTTGTTGTTGTTGTTGTTGTCTAAGTTCATTGTGTGAGGTCTCTGAACTTTAGAGAGCCAGGGTTCCAAGATTTATGTGTGTTTGTGACATAGTAAGAAGTATATATTTGTTCTCTACCCCTCCCAAAACCATTGGGATCTCCAAAATGATAAGTGCCTTTTGCATGCTGATGGATTGATTGGTGGCTATGGGCTCCTAGATAGCCTCAAGTTGGGGGCTGGTTGCCCGGGCAATGATTAGAGGGTTGGAACTTTTAGCCCCACCACTGACCTTGGAGGGGAGAAGGACTAAAGGTTGAGTGATCCTGTCCAGCAAGCATGTGAAAAAATGCTCAATATCAACTACTCTTAGAGAAATGCAAATCAAAAACGTAATGAGATACCATCTCACACCAATCAAAATGGGTATTATTAAAAAGTCAAAAATAGCTGCTGGTGAGGTTGCAGAAAAAAGGAACTGCTTCTACACTGCTGCTGGATATGTAAATTAGTTCAGCCATTGTGAAAAACAGTTTGGATTTCTCAAAGAACTCAAAACAGAATTACCATTTGACCCAGCAATACCATTTTGGGGCATATACCCAAGGAATATAAATCATTCAGCTATAAAGACATATGCACATGTATGTTCACTGCTGCAGTAGTCACAATAAGAAAGGCATGGAATCAACATAAATGCCTATCAATAGCAGACCGGATAAAGAAAATGTGATGCATATACACCATGGAATACTACATAGCCGTTAAAAAGAATAAGATCATGTCCTTTACAGCAACATAGATGGAGTGGGAAGCCATTATTCTAAGTTAATTAACACAGGAACAGAAAACCAAACACTGCACGTTCTCACTTATAAATGGGAGCTAAACATTCAGTACATATGAACACAAAGGAGAGAGCAACAGACACCCAGGCCTACTTGAGGGTGGAGGATGGGAGGAGGGTAAAGATCAAAAACTACTTATTGAGTACTATGCTTATTACTTGCCTGGTGAAATAATCTGTACACCAAACTCCTGTGACGTGCAATTTACCTATATAACAAACCTGCACATGTACCCCTGAACCTAAAATAAAAGGTGAAAAAAAATGATTCGGGTTGTAATAAAAGGAACACAAGTGTAAATCTAGATGATTGTGCTGGCTTACACCTGTAATCCCAGCACTGTGGAAGGCTGAGGCAGGCAGATCACTTGAGGTCAAGAGTTCGAGACCAGCCTGGCCAACATGGTGAAACTCTGTCTCTAGTTAAAATATGAAAATTAGCTGAGTGTGGTGGTGGGCACCTGTAATTCCAGATACTAGGGAGGCTGAGGCAGGACAATTGCTTGAACCTGAGAGGTGAAGATTGCAGTGAGCTGAGATCAGGCCACTGCACTCCAGCCTGGGCAATAGAGCGAGATTCTGTCTCAAAAAAAAAAAAAAAAAGAAATGAACATATATGTAAATCTGTACAAAGATAAATATTTTCCAAATAAAATTCCAATAAAAAGTTTTAAAAAAAGATTGAGTGATTTTAACTGATGAAGTTTCTATAGAAACACAAAAGGACAGGGTTTAGGGAGCTTCAGGGTTGCTAATGCAACCTTTATGCACTTAATGCAGGTGCCTAAAGGTTGGTGCACCTCGAAAGGGCATGGAAGCTCCATGCCCCTTCCCACTTACATTGCCCTATATATCTCTTCATCCTCCATCTCTATCCTTTATAGTAAAGCAGGTAATGTCAGAAAGCATTTCTCTGTATTCTGTCAGCCATTCTAGCAAGTGATTGAACCCAAGGAGGGGGTCGTAGTTTATATTAGTTTATATCAGTCAGGACTACTGAAGGCCTGGACTTGCAATTGGAATCTGAAAAGGAGGGCAGTCCTGCAGGACTGGGCCCTTAACCTATGGGATCTGACTCTAACTCCAGGTAGATAGTGTCAGAACTGAGTTAAATTGTAGGATACCCAGCTGGAGTCTACTGGAGAATTGATGTGTGCAAAAATTCCCATATATCTGGCATCAGAAGTGAACTATTGAGTGTTGTGAGAGTATAATAGGAGAAAAAAGTTTGTTTTTCCTATATTCAGTGGTATTTGGGTGTTTATGTTCTGGGTGCAAATCATTAAAATCTTTGAAGACCTCTGTTCCAACTTCAGAATCAGAAATGTTTCATTCCTCTGAGCAGGGAATGGAAGGTCTCTGAACCAATTATGTTCCAGTGTTTAAATCTGAATCATTTTGCGATCTGCATTCAAAGTGTGAGATCTTTTTGACAGTATTTTTTTTTCATAGGATTGAGTCTAAGGTATTTGTTGCTCTGTGTTTAGAGTGTGAAGTCTTTGAATTCTGAGAGCCTATGACATCAAATTCTGAGTTTCTGTATCATTGGCCTTTCTATAGGATTTTGGTCTCTGAAGTCATTGAGGGTCTTTGTTCCAAGGTTTGAGTCTGAGGTGTTTGGGTCTGAATTCTTTTAAGGTTTTGGTCCTAAGTTTTGTTCTGAGGTTCTAATGTCTCTCTTCAGGGTGTGAGATCTCAGAGACTCAGAACTCTTGGAGATTCTGTGTTCCAAGATTTGAGTTTGTAGTATTTGGGGACTTATATTTAGGGTGTGAAGCCACTAACTTCTTTGAAGGCCTGTGTTCCAGAATTCAAATCTGAGATATTTGCAGGACTGCATTCACAGAGTAGTACCTGGGGACCTCTCTTCAGGGTAGGATCTCTCAAATCTTTGAGGTTCTCTTCCAATATTTGAGTCTGAGGTGACTTTTTTTCAGGGTCTAAAGTGTCTGAATTCTTTAAAAGTCTGTATTACAAGGTTTAATTTGAGCTATTTGGAGGGTTTTCAGGGAGTAAGGTTTCTAAACTCATGTAAGTCTTCTTCCAAGATTTGAGCCTGAGGTATGAGAAACTGAGTTTAAGATGTGAAGTCTCTGAACTTTTAAATGTTCTATGCCCCAAAGTTTGAGTATTAGATATTTGGGGGTTCATATTTACAAATTTGACGTTTGTAAGTTTCATATTTACAAAAACGGATTTACAGACCCCTGAGCCTGAACACAGATCACCAGGCAGGTGAAAGACCTTGAACAGTGGGAAACAGACCCACAATTAACTTAGAAACCTAACACCTTGGACCTCTTTGTCAAAATCTTCAGACAACTCACATCATGTTCAGAGAGCCCCCTCAAAAACCTCAAAAACAGCTTAAAACCTCACCTTCTGGAGCATAGACACCAAAAGATGTCATGGACTTTATACCCTGGGCACAGCACCCCCATACAGTTCAGAGACCTTCGAAACTCCAGATAGTTCATTCTCTGAACAATGAACTCCAAAGCTAAATGATCTTCTACCTGGCACACAGGCACACAATTAGTCAAAGACCTCATAAACTGAACACAGACCCCAAAGCAGAACAAATACCTCATAACCTGGCCAAAGAATCCCAAAATCTAAGAGACCTCTCACTATGAAACACAGTGTTCCAAAGAGTTTAAAAACTTCAAAGCCAGGAATACAGATTCAAAAAGTGTTCAGAGACCTCATACTTTAAACATAGATCCTAAAATAGTTCCAATAACTCATACCTTAGGGAGTCCACAACAGTGACCAGTGCACACACCCTGGAACCAGACCCACAAACAGGAATACATCATCAACACTGGTTTAGAGAGCCCCAAAGAGCTCAGAAACTTCACACCCTCGAACTGACCAAAGAGTATAAAGACTTCACTCTCTGCATGAAGACACCAAAAGAACTCAGCAACCTCTCACACTAAACACAAATTCACAGAAACCTCACAGATCTCAAACCAGAGACCTCTGCACAAATCACAGACCTCACATCCTGAACACAAAGTCCTAAACAATTCAGCATCCTTACTCCCTGAAACAAGGACCCATGCCCCTCTCACCCCAGTTATCAGGGATAAAACATGGGAACTTAGGCCCTAATACTCAGACTGAAATCTTGAAACATTGCTTTTTTTTTTTTTTTTTGAGATGGAGTCTTGCTCTGTCACCCAGGCTGGAGTACAGTGACATGATCTCGGCTCACTACAGCCTCTGCCTCCTGGGTTTAAACAATTCTCCTGCCTCAGCCTCCCGAATAGCTGAGACTACAGGCGTGTGCCACCACAGCTAGCTAATTTTTTGTATTTTTAGTAGAGATGAGGGTTCACTATGTTGACCAGGCTGGTCTCGAACTCCTGACCTTGTGATCCACCCACCTCAGCTTCCCAAAGTGCTGGGATTACAGGCGTGAGCCACCGTGCCTAGCCAAAACACTGCTCTTGAAGAATTAAGAGATTCTCAGCTTTGGAACATAGACCCTCAATGAATTAAGAGACTTCACACCCTGAACACAGACTCTGGACGATTTCAGGGAAAACGTACTCTGTATACTAGTCCCAAATATGATAGACTTGAACTGTGGGAAACAGACCCTCAAAGACTTCAGAGATCTCATGCCACAACCAAATACCTCCAAACACCTCAAACTGAAAATTTTGACCACAGATTCTCAAAGAGTTCAGAGAATACACACCATGAGTATAGTCCCTTAAACACCTCACACTCAAACTTTGGAACACATACCTCGACGAGTTCAGAGACCTCATGCCCTGAATATAGGCCTCCAAACACCTAAAACTCAAACCTTGGAACACAGACACCAAAAAGCTTAGAAACATGACAGACTGAAAACAAACCACCCCCAATCCCACCAGGAAACTCATATTCAAAACTTGAAACATGGGCGCTCAAATAATTCAGAGACCTCGCACTTTCAACAAGGACAACCAAACACTTCCAACTCAAAACCTTGGAATGCAGACCCTCAAAGGCTTCAGTAGATTCACCCCATGAACAGAGACACACAAATACGTTATATTCAAACCTTGGCACTCAGACCCTCAAAGAATTCACAGACCTCACACCCTGAGCACAGACCCACACATTACTCAAATATTGAGGTGCAGACCCTCCAAAGGTTCACAAACATTAAATTCTGAACCTAGAGCCCAAATATATCAAACTCATACCTTGGGACTTAACCGTCAAAGAGTTCAGAAGCTTCACACTCTGAACACATATCCCCAGATATTTCAGACTTAAACATTAACTGAGATTCCCCAGAGTTCAGAGACCTAACATTCTGAAAAAAGATCCAAAAAAACGTTCAGAAACCTCACACTTTAAACACAGATCCTAAAATAGCTCCAAGAACTCATACCTTAGAGAGTCCACAACAGTGCCCAGTCCACACACCCCGGAACCAGACCCACAAACAGGAACATGTCATCAACACTGCTTTAGAGAATCCCAAAGAGCCCAGAAACTTCACACCCTGGAACTGGGGTTCAGAGACCTCATGCTTTGAATACAGGCCTCAAAACACCTAAAACTCAAACCTAAACAGCACAAACATATACCACAGGACACAAAGGCTCAATAATTAAGAAACCTCATACCCTGAGTGAAAATCCCCAAATATATCCAACTTAAACGTTAAAATACACCCTCTCAAATATTTTAAAGGCCTCACAAACTGAATACAGACACCCCCTCCCCGCCGCCCAAGCCACCAAGTATCTAGATTCAAACCTTGGAACACAAATTCTCAATGCATGCAGGCACCTCACACCCTAAGCTCAGACCACAAATACCACTGACCCAAAAGTGGGAAAGAGACCTTTTAGAAAACACAGACTTCACACCCTGAATTCAGACAACACAAAATTTATGCCAAAACTCTGGAACAAAGACCTATAAAAAATTCAGAGACCCTTAACTTTCTGAAACTGACCCCCACAATCTTCAGACTCAAACATTGGAACACAGAACCTCAGTGAATTCAAACAAAACACATCCTGAATCTGAAGACTCAAATAGTTTAGACACAAAAATTGGAACAGAGACCAATGGTACAATTTGAGACTCAGACCCTCAAAGAGATCAGGGACCTCAAATCTTGAACAAAGGCCCCCAAAATACCTTAGACTCGATTACTGGGACACAAACTACCAAAGAGTTCAGAAACTTTAAACCCTGAACACAGACCTCCAAATACCTCAGACTAAGACATTAAGATACAGACTCTTAAGAAAATTCAGAGGCCTCACACCTTAAACACTGACCAAAAAATTGACATAAAAAGCTTGATCACACCTAAAAGTTCAAGGACCTCACACCCAAGTACACACCCCAAATATATCAGAATCAAAGCCTAAAACACAGACCCACAATAGTTTAGTGAACTCATCTCATGAACAGACACAGAAATTCCTCAGATTCATATCTTGGAACTCAGACTTTCAAAACCCAAACTCTGAACATAGGTCACCAAATAGCTCTGACTCATATCTTGGACACAAACCGCCAATGAGCTCAGACACCTCACAACCTGAACAGAGACCCACATACCTCAGACTCAAATATTGGGACACTGATCCTCTAAAAAGTTCAGAGATCTCAAACTCTGAACACATACCTAAATAATTCAGACTCAAACCTTGACACAGACCCTCAAAGAGTAAAGAGACCTCATGCCTAGTACAGATACTCCCCTTTACCTTGGTCTTAGGTGTTGAGACACAGACCTTCAGATAATTCAGACATCAAACACTGTGAAAACACACCACAAAAATCACTGACCCAAACTTGAAACAGAGGCCCTTAAAAAAATTACGAACTTCAGCTGGGCATGGTGGCTCACACCTGTAATCCCAGCACTTTGTGAGGCCGAGGTGGGTGGATCATCTGAGGTCAGGAGTTCGAGACCAGCCTGGCCATCATGGTGAAATCACATCTCTACTAAAAATACAAAAATTAGCCAGATGTGGTGGCGGGTGCCTGTAATCCCAGTTAGTCAGGATGCTGAGGCAGGAGAATCACTTGAACCCAGGAGGCGTAGGTTGCAGTGGGCCAAGATTGTGCCATTGCACTCCAGCCTGGGCAACAAGATAGAAACTCCGTCTCGATTTAAAAAAAAAAAAATTACGGACTTCACACCCTAAAATTAGACCCCCAAATAATTGACCTTAAAATTTGGGCTAAAAGTCCTCTAAAAATTTAGAGACATCACACCCTGAACACTGACACTCAGATTTAAACCCTGCGAGACAAAACTCAATGAGTTCAAATATAACTCAAGTTGAACATGGACCCCAAAATACTTCAGACACAAAATGGGAACAAAGGCCCTCAGATACAAACCTTGGGACTCAGACCTTCAAAGATATCAGAAACCTCAAACCCTAAACACAGACCCTGAAACACCTCCAACTCAATCCTGGGACACAAACTGCCAAAGCGTTCAAAGATTGCAATCCCTGAACACAGACCTCCGAACACCTCAGACGAAAACATTAAAATATAGACTCTCTAGAAAGTTCAGAGATCTCACACCCTGAACACTGACCCAAAACTTGGCACACAAAGCCTCCATCACACTCTAAAAGTCTAGAGGCCTCACACCCTGAGCAATGATCCCCAGATAGCTCAGGTTGAAAGTTCACGACACAGACAGTTCAAGGACCACACTCCCTGAATACAGAGCCCCAGACCTCAGACTCAGTCATCAAAACCTGGATCCCTCAGAGTTCAAAGACCTAACATTATGAAAAGACCCTCAAATACTACTGACTGATACCCTGGACACAGCTCCTCAATAGTTCAGAAATTGTATACCCTGAATATAGATCCCCAAATATGTCACGCAAACATTCAAATATGAACCCTCAAAGGTAAGAGAAAATAGTCTGACCATTGACCACCCAATACCTCAGACTTAAACCTTCTAACTTATACTCTCAAAGATTTCAGAGTCCTTGCACTCTGAATATGAACCTGCAAATACCTCAGACTCAAATATTAAGACATAAACATAATAAAAATTCAGAGACCTGACATCCTAAATATTGACCCCCAAACACATAGGTTTCAAGCCATGGGGCACCGACTTCAATGAGTACACAGACCATACCACTCTGCACACACATTCTTAGACTCAAATGTTAAAACCAAGATTCTCCAAGAGTTCAGGGAACTAACATACTAAACACAGACCCCCAAATGCTCCAAACTCATCCTCTGGGACAAAGACCCTCAATAGTTCAGAGGATCCTCAGTGCCTCCGACTCAAACATTAAAAGACAGACCCTCATAAATTTGGGAGGCTTCTTGATCAGAACACTGACCCCCAAGCCCTCAGACTCAAACCTAATAAAATTAGACCCTCAATGATTCAGGGACATCATAGCCTGAACAAAGACCACAAATATCCGCAACCCAAACTTGGGACAGACACCCTTTAGAAAATCACTGAG
This sequence comes from Aotus nancymaae, assembly GCF_030222135.1. Lineage (NCBI taxonomy): Eukaryota > Metazoa > Chordata > Mammalia > Primates > Aotidae > Aotus > Aotus nancymaae. The sequence goes on from NW_026988472.1 coordinate 9,708,862, forward strand.
CTCGAACTTCAGCTCAGATCTTAAGTAATTCACACTAAAGCTTTAGAACAAAGACCCTCTACAATTCAGAGACCTCATACCTGAACACTCACCTCAGATCCCTCATGATATCACCCAAGTCTCATCTTGTAGCTCCCATAATTCTGATGTGTTGTGGGAGGAACTCAGTGGGAGATGGTTGAATTATGGGGCCAGGTCTTTCCCGTGCTGTTCTTGTGATGGTGAGTGAGTCTCATGAGATCTGATGGTTTTTAAAATGTGAGTTTCCCTGCACAAGCTCTCCTTCTTTGCCTGTTGCCATGCACGTAAGACATGACTTTCTCCTCCTTGCTTTCCACCATGATTGTGAGGCCTCCCCAGTCATGTGGAACTATAAGTCTACTAAACCTCTTTTTCTTCCAGTCTCAGGTATGTCTTTATCAGCAGTGTGAAAACAGACTAATATATCTCAGACTCAAAACTTAAGACACAGATCTCAATGCCTTCAAACACAACAAACCCTAAACGTGGACTCCCAGACACTTTGGACTGAAAAATTGGAACAAAGACCCTCAAATAGTAGAAACCCCAAATTCTGAATTCAGATCCCCAGAAACATCAGACTGAAATCTTGAGACAAAGACTTTAAAAATTCAGACTTACTGCCCTGAATACAGATGCCAAATAACTCACAATAAAAACTTGGTACATAGACATTCTAAAAGTTCAGAGATCTCACACCCTGACTGCAGATCCCCAAATACTTCAGAACCAAGTATCTGGATACAGAAACCAAAAGTTCAGATACCTCATACCCTGTACGCTGCTGCCAAATGACTGACTCATAATATCTTGGTAACTCCCTAAAGTTCCAGAGACCTCACACTTGAATATGAGCCTCCAAATATGTCAGACTTAAACATCAAAACACAGACCTTCAATGTTTTCAGAGATTCACACCATTAGATATTGACCCCCGAATACCTGATTCCAACATTGGGGCACAGATCCTCAGAGAGTTTAGAGACTGCACACCCTGAACACATTCCTCCAAACACTTAGACCAAAAAAAATGAGACACACACCCTCAAAGAGTTCAGAGACTTTATATCCTGAAGAGAGACACCCACATATCTCAGACTTAAACCTTGGATTGCAAACTCTCAATGATTCCTGAGAACTCACAACCTGATCAAAGATCCCCAAATGCCTTAAACTGAAACCTTGGAACACAGACCTGACACTCTGAACATAAACCTTCAAATACTTCAAACTCAAAACTTGGAATACAGATCCTTAAAGAGTATGTTTCTCATACCCTGAACTCGGGCCCCAGATACCTTCAACCCAAACTTAGAACTCTACTGAACACATGCCCAAACACCTCAGACTCCATCCTTGGGACATACACCTTCTAAAAATTCAAAGATCTCACATCGTAAGCAGAGGCCCAAATAACTCACACTAAAACCTTAAGACAAAGACCCTCTAAAAGCTCAGAGACCTCACAGCCTGAACACAGTCCCTCAAATACCCCCAATCCAAACTTTATCAGCAACCTTCTACAAGTTCAGAGCCTTCACACTCTGAAAAAGACACCCAGCTTTCCCATATTCAAACCCCAAGAAACACACTCAGAGATTTCAGAAACCACACACCCTGAACACTTACCTCAGACCTTAGACCACAGATCATTCAAGCATTTAAAACCCCAAATCCTGAAGTTGGACCCCGAATACAACAGACTAAAACCTTGGGACAAATATCTTCAAAGATTTCAGAGGTCTTATACCCTAAACGCAGACTGAAAGTACTTCAGACTCACACCTTGAAACCCAGACCCTTAATTAATTCCGAGACCTCACACCCTGAATACAAAACCCTAAATACCACAGATTCAAATAACTTGAAATACAGACTCTCAAAAAGTTTAGAGACTTCATAGCCCTAACACAGACTTTGAAATACTTCAGACTCATACCTTGGAACACAGAACTCCAAAGAATTCAGAGACCTTATCCCTGAGCACCAATCCCCAAACAACAGACAGACATTAAATATGAAACAATCAACTTATAGACCTCACACTCTGAGATGAAGACCCTCAAACTGCTGAAACAATTCACACCTTGGACAGGGACCCCCAAATTGCTCAGAGGTCTTATACTCTGGACAAAGATGGCCACACAGCTGAGAGACCTTATATCATAAACAGAGACCTCCAAATGGCTCAGGAGATTCACTCTCTCAAGCACAGATACCCAAAGTGTTCAGAAACATCATACTTTGATTGCAGACTCCCCAGATACCTCAGAGACCTGACAACCTGAGAACAGACACAGAAACAGCTCAGAGACCTGCAGACAGACACATCTTAGACACAGACCCAAAACTATATACATCAAGAATGCAACTTCCCAAACAGCCAGAGACCTCACACCCTTCAAAACAGCCAACCAGTTCAGGACCCTCATAAAACAAAGACTCCAAATAGCTAACAGATCTCACACATTGGCACAGACCCCTAAACATCTCAGAGAAGTCACACTCTGAGTTCAGAGACCCCAGAGTCCAGAGACCTCCAATTCTGCACAGATCACATCAAATAGCTGGGAGACCTCAAATCCAGGATACAGACCCCTAAATATACAGACACCTCATGATGTGAACACAGACCTACCAAGAGCCTAGAGACACTGTGATACAAACTCCCCAGGAACGCAGATCTCACACCCTGGGATGCAGACCCCCAAGCAGCTCAGAAACATTACCTCCACAGACACTCAAAGAATTCAGACCTTACACACTAGAAAAAAAAATCCCAACCTGTTTTAAAATCTCACACTCTGAAAAAATATCCCTCCAAATCTCAGAGACCTCATCCACTGGATAAAAATAAAATCCCCAAACAATTCAAAGACCTCACATCCTAGACACAGACCACCCCCTCCGTAAAGAGCTCAGAGACCTCATATTGCAGACAGAGACCCCCATAAAGCTCAAAGCCTTCATACCCTGGACACAGAGCCACAAACAGGTCAGACCTCACATGCTGAGACACAGATGTCCCAATGTACCAGAGAATTCATATTCTGGGCAAAAATTCCCCGAACAGTTCAGGGACCTCACTCCCTGGGATATAGACCCTGCCACAGAATTCAAAGTCCTCATACAGGGCACAGAGCCCATAACATCTTACATGCTACAAACTCTGGACAGAGACCCTCGAGCAGTTCAGAGAGCGTATTATGTTCTGAAAAAAACTGCAAATAACTCAGGGAACTCATGCCCATGACATCTCCCAACTTCCTAGAATAGTGCCCAGCACACAACAGGTACTCATTAGGTGTTTGTTGAATGAATGACTCCCTTGATGGAGCAATGACAGTTCTAAGAATGTGTCCTAAAGAAACCTACATGTGCACAGAGCTGTGTGCACAAGAATGAGAGGATCAACATATTTTATTAATGTGTAATATTATGATTATTATCATTATTATGCATTGATACGTTTTCCTTTCCCATGGGATGGAAACCTCATTCCCCTTGGAGTCTGCCCCATCTGTTTTTTCACTTTTTTTTTTAACTTTAAGTTCCTGGATACATGTGCAAAATATGCAGGTTTGCTCTATAGGTATACATGTGCCATGGTGGTTTAATGCACCTATCAATCTGTAACCTAGGTTTTAAGCCCCACATGCATTAGCCGTTTGTCCTGATACTCTCCCTCCCCTCCCCCCACCACAGGCCCCAGTGTGTGATGTTCCCCACCCTGTGCCCATGTGTTCTCATTGTTCAACTCCCACTTATGAGTGAGAACGTGCGGGGTTTGATTTTCTGTTCCTGTGTTAGTTTGCTGAGGATGCTGGCTTCCAGTTCCATCTATGTCCCTGCAAAGGACATGTTCTCATTCCTTTTAGTGGCTGCATATGTACCACATTTTCTTTAATACCATTCAGGACATAGCATGGGCAAAGATTTTATGATGAAATAGCCAAAAGCAATTACAACAAAAGCTAAAATTGACAAATGGGATCTAATTAAACTAAAGAGCTTTTGCACAGCAAAAAGAAACTATCATCAGAGTGAACAGGCAACCTACACAACGGGAGAAAATTTTTGCAGTCTACCCATTTGACAAAGGTCTAATCTCTAGAATTTACAAAGAACTTAAACAAATTTATAAGAAAAATACAAATAACCCCGTCAAAAAGTGGGCAAAAGATATGAACAGACACTTCTCCAAAGAAGACATTTATATAGCCAACAAACATATGAAAAAAAGCTCAACATCACTGATCATTAGAGAAAAGCAAATCAAAACTGCAATAAGATACCATCTCATGATGGTCAGAATGGCGATTATTAAAAAGTCAAGAAACGGCCAGGTGTGGTGGCTCACGCCTGTAATCCCAGCACTTTGGGAGGCCGAGGCCGGCGGATCACCTGAGGTCAAAATTTCGACACCAGCCTGGTCAACATGATGAAACCCCGTCTCTACTAAAAATAGAAATTTAGCCTGGCATGGTGGTGGGCACCTGTAATCCTAGCTACTTGGGATGCTGAGGCAAGAGAATTACTTAAACCTGGGAGGTGGAGGTTGCAGTGAGCCAAGATTGTGCCACTGCACTCCAGCCTGGGCAACAAGAGTGAAACTCCCACTCAAAATAAATAAATAAAACAGATGCTGGCAAAGCTGTGGAGAAATAGGAATGCTTTTACTTTGTTGGTGGGAATAGATTAGTTCAACCATTGTGAAAGACAGTGTGCTGATTCCTCAAGGATCTAGAACCAGAAATGCCATTCGACTCAGCAATCCCATTACTGGGTATATACCCAAAGGATTATAAATCATTCTATTATAAAGATACATGCACATGTATGTTCATTGTAGCACTCTTCACAATAGCAAAGACATAGAACCAACCCAAATGCCCATCAATGATAGACTAGGCCGTATCTGTCTATTTCTGTGGCCCCAGTGCAAGGCTTCAGTGTGAGGACAGGGCATTCACCACAAAGGTCTGGGGAAGAAAGAAGGGAATTGCACGTCTTCTTCCCTCCCAGGTTCCCGTTTGGGTCAGAAACACCCAGTCCTGTAGTCCCTAGAAAATGGTATACCTGGGATGCTGATGTAGTGGCCTTGTCTCCTCATCAACCTCAGTGACAGAAGAAACTGAAGAGGGTACAGGTCCCCTGAGGAGGATGTGTTGGGACAGTTTGCCTCTCGAGGGGTCAGGCCAGGAAGGGACCAGGCGTACATGGAAGCCCACATTCTGCACATTTGCAAAAAGCCAACTTCAAAGTTAGAGAGAACAGTTCACACAAACCCACTCTTACTACCAACAGCAATTGTAAATGCAGGGTGTTCTCAAAACCACCCTCAGTTTTGATAATTTGCTAGAAGGATTTGCAGAACTCACTGAAAGCTGTTATACACAGTTCATTACACGGAAAAAATAAGGTTAAAATTTAAATAAGCCAAAGGAAGAGACAAACAGGGGAGGATACAGGCAGGGGTGGCGGTGGAGGGGGAAACACAGACCTTCTAGTTGGCCTCTTCCGACAAAGTTAGGACAACACTACACTGCTGGCATTGATATGCATGAAGTGTTGCCAACCAGGGAAGCTCACCCAAGCCTTGGTGTCCAGTCTTTATTGTGGCTCCATCATGTAGGGACATTTACTGCCCGCATGGCTGATCTCAGTTTCCAGCCCTCAGGAGGTAAAACTGCATGACCCAAAGCCCCCATCCTACATGCCATTGTTGGTGTGGCTCAGAGTCCCCGCTATATATCACATAGTTACCATCTGGCTGGACCAAGTTCCCTATCCTAAATCACATTGTTGGTTTGGCTCAAAGCCCCTACCCTAAATCACATCGCTTCAATTTGGCTGGCCCAGGGCCCCTAAGCAAATAAAGACACTCCTATCAAGCATGACAGCTCAAGGGCTTACAGATTACCAACCAGAATCTGAGGGCAAAGGACAGACCTCTCTCTGAATAAGGTTAAATTCTTTACTATGTGACATTATACACTGTTATAATAATACACACATGGGGGGACACCATGGAAAGTTGTTAATCGTGAAGAATCACTAATATTCATTAACAGTTGACTGAGTGTCACACTGATCCAAACACTTTACATTTACTAACTCCTTAAATCCATAAAAATCTCTATGAGTGTAGATCTGTTAATATCCCATTTTGAAGGCAAGGATACTGAGGTTTGGGAAGTTCATTAAATTCTCCAGATTCCACAGGTGGTTGGTGGGGGAAGCATGAATCACCCACTGCATGTTGTGACCCTAGGGGTCCTCCCTTACACAACCTCTATTCCACTTTGGGTAATGGTACCAGGTATTCGAAAATGGTGCCCATATGCCCACACTTACACACGATGTCTCCAACATGCGTGTTGGACATGCATCATAGTAATGCATGAATAATTGTAATCTCATGGTAGAAATAGCTGTTTAACTTCTTCACTGACAGAACCCAGAGAGTTTCCTTCACCCTCCTCTTCACTGGACACCCCCTTTTCCCCAACCATCAGGGAAGCCAAGCCCTTTAGCACAGCATTCAAGACTCAAGACTGGCCTGGTTTTCTGGTTATTCTCATTACTCTTCTCCTACATTCATTCACTCATTCAGTAAACTAATATCTATTGAGGAGCTACTACATGCTAAGCACTGTACTAGGACCTGTGGATACAACAATAAACAAAACAAAATTTCTGCTTCCACAGGGCTTATATTGTAGAAGAGGAGTCTGCAAAGTTTTTTTCTGTGAAGGACCAAATAGCAAATAATTTAAGCTATGAAGACCACACTGTCTCTTTCACAACCACTCAAATCTGCTGTTGTATTGTGAAAGCCACCATACACAATACACAAAGGGATGAGTGTGGCTATATTCTAATAAAACTTTATTTACACAACAGACAGTGGGGCCGGTCATGGTGGCTTACACCTGTAATCCCAACACTTTGAGAGGCTGAGGCAGCTACATCACTTGAGGTCGGGAGTTCAAGACCAGCCTGGTCAACATAGCAAAGCCCTGTCTTTACTAAAAATACAAAAATTAGCCAGACATGACAGTGCTCAGGTGGGTGAGGCACAAGAATCGCTAGAACCCAGGAGGCAGAGGTTGCAGTGAGCTGACATCATGCCACTGCACTCCAGCCTGGGTGACAGAGCAAAACTCCTTCTCAGAAAAAAAATAAAAATAAAAATAAAACAGACAGTGGGCTGTGGTTTGCCAACCTGTTCTAGAAGCAGACATTAAATTAACATATAATAAATATATGCCAGGTGGTAATGAGTACTATGGAGATGAATTAAATGGGGTGAGGAGGCAGAGATTGATTGTGATGCTCAACTATTTTCCAAAGAAGTTGTCAGACAAGACTTCACCATGAAGAAGATATGGAAGGGAGAGACCCAAAGGAGATAAGGGAGTCAACCATGTGGCTATCTATGGATAGAGTGTCCCAGGCAGGGGAAGCATCCAGGATATAAACCCTAAGGTCAGAGGGTTTATATCTCTATCATCATTTCTCTCTGTTCTCTGCTCAAATGACCCCTGGCAGTGAGGCCTTCCCCACTCACCATAAATATAATCCCTCCACCACCAGAATAGTCTTTCCCCTGATCCTGCCTTATTTTTATGTGTAGCACTTGCTACACTGTGATGTGCTATATATTTACTGATCAACTCTGATGACGTTAGGGACTTTGTTGGTTTTATTCTCGTTGTAGCCCTAGCACTTAGAGCAGCACTCGGGCACATAGCAGGTACTCAGAAAATTCCTGTTGAAGGATAGCTGTGAGCCAGAGCTATACATATGTATTAGTCTGTTTTCATACTACTATAAACTTTCCTGAGCCTGGGTAACTTATAAAGGAAAGAGATTTATTGACTTACAGTTCTGCATAGCTGGAGAGGCCTCAGGAAACTTACAATCATGGTGGAAGGGGAAGTAGACACCTTCTTCCCAAGGTAGCAAGAGGGAGAAGTGAGAGCACAGGAAAAAATGGTCACTTTCAAAACCATCGAATCTCATGAGAGTTCATTCATTATCAAGAGAATAGCATGGGGGAAACTGCCCCCATGATCCGATCACTTCCAGTTGGCCTTAATTCACACATGGGGATCATAATTCAAGATGAAATTTGGGTGGAGACACAGAGGCAAACCCTGTCAACATGCATTGCCAAGATGCACAGATATCCTCCAAGATGGGCATTTGAATGAGACTCAGAGAGGACAGGTGACTTGCCCCAGGTCACTACTATGGTTTGAGTATTTGTCCCCTCTAAAATTCATGTCAAAGTTTAATCCCCAATGTGGTAATGCCATGAGGTGGGGCCTTTGAGAGGTAATTGGGTCATGAGGGCTTTGCTGTCATGGATTAATGGATTAATGGAGTAATGGGTTACTATGGGAGTGGGACTGGTGGCCTTATAAGAAGAGGAAGAAGCCAGGCGTGGTGGCTCACAACTGTAATTGCAGCACTGTGGGAGACTGAGGTAGGCAGATCACCTGAGGTCTGGAGTTCAAGACCAGCCTAACCAACATGGAGAAACCCTGTCTCTACTAAAAACACAAAATTGGCTGGGTGTGGTGGCACGTGCCTGCAATCCCAGCTACTCAGGAGGCTGAGACAGGAGAATCACTTGAACCTGGGAGGCAGAGGTTGTGGTGAGCCGAGATCGCACCATTGCACTCCAGCTTGGGCAACAAGAGCAAAACTCCATCCAAAAAAGAATAAGAGGAAGAAGAAGAGGAGGAGGAGGGAGGAGGAGGAGGAGAAGATGAAGAAGAGGAGGAGGAGGAGGAAGAATAAGGAGGAGGAGGAGGAGAAGGAGGAGAAGAAGGAGAAGAAGGAGAAAAAAAGGAGGAGGAGGAGGGGAGGACAAGGAGGAGGAGGAGGAGGAGGAAGAGGAGACATCTGAAGTAGCACACTCAGCCCCTTTGCCATGTGATACCCTGCATCACCTGGGGACTCTCAGAGAATTCTCACCAGCAAGACCATCCTAACCAGATGTGCCTCCTCAACCTTGAACTTAGCCTCCAAAACTGTAAGAAATGTATTCCTTTTCTTTATAAATTACCCAGTTTCAGGTATTCTGTTATAAGCAAAAACAACAAAAAATGGACTAAGACACAACCAGGACTTTAGGACTCCAGTCTTTAAGATGAGGTTTGCAGGCTCCAAAGCCCACATGTCCTGGATTATTTGAGACATCTCATTGGCTTGAGGGAAGATTGATCCAAACATCTGAGGACAAGATGAACAGAGGAACAGATGCTATGAGATGCAGAAGAAATTCCCTGTAATGAGATCACCACAAAGCACCCATGACAGCCATGTGACACCTGCCCACAATCCCAGGGGAGGCTGTAAAGGAAGTAGCCACCTAAGCATCATGATGTGTAGATGAGTTCACAAAAAACCACATCACACACAATTTTCACAATCATTTCAGATGGAGACTAGAGTAGTATGTCAGGGGAGGGTTCATATCTGGAGTATGATCTTTGATGAAGTTTCTCAGAAAGACCTCATGGAGAGAGAAATGAACTGTGGGTAAGATGAGGTGAGTTTGTATCCACCAAGTGGCTTCTGTAGATGCCTTCACAATACACATTAAAACCTGTTACAACACACACACACACACACACACACACAAAGGAGTAATGATAATAGTAGTAATAGCAATAGTAGAGATACATTATAATACCTAGAATAGTAGAGATACATTAAAATACTAAGAATTTCCTCTATGCCAGATCCTATTTAAGAGCTTTATACTTTCGATGTGGTAACTCATTCAATCCCTTTCTACCAGAACTCTATATATCTTTCAATGTTACATTTAAAAAGCACTTTCTTCATGAAATCTGCCCTGACCATTGAACTTGAAAGTGGCCTCTTCTTCCAATGAAAGTGTGTGACATTCCATGTGTATCCCTTGGAAGTTCTGAGTATTTCTTCATCTTGGTTATTTGTTTGCATAAGCTTGCTTGCCTCCAAGATTATAAAAACATTTTTTCCCAAGACCTTGTCTCTTACATCATTTCAACCTTCACCAAGCTAGCATGGTGCCACATATGCTTGAAAGAGTCTAGGCTTAGCAACCTTAGGAGCATTTGGCTGTTCCCCACGTCTCAATTCCCTTTATCCGTCAAACAAAGAGAATAATAATACCAATCTGGTAGAGTTTTTGTAAAGAATAAATGAGATAATATATATTAAATGCTTCATGTAGTGTGTAGTATATAATTAACACTCAATATTAGCTATTATTTAATTATTTTTGTTATTGATTGTATATTCAAAATAATGAATAAATGGAAATAGTAGTACATATCAATGGACACAAAAACTTGAGTTCCTACTATGCACCAGAAACTTACCAGAATCCTCCCTATAACAGGCCAGGCATAATAATTATGACATTATAGTTACGGCTCAACAAAATTATGTTCACCTAGTGTATATGTATGACTCCACAGCCTGTGTTTTCCACATTCATACACTACATAATTTATGCCTTGGCCTGACCTCAGAGAGACCAAAACCGTTTTCTTTTTTCTTTTCTTTTCTTTCGTTTCTCTCTCTCTTTCTTTCTTTGCTTTTTTCTTTTTGACAGAGTCTCACTCTGTCACCCAGGCTGGAATATAGTGGCACCATCTTAGCTCACTTCAACCTCTGGTCTCCCGGGTTCAAGCCATTCTCCTGCCTCAGCCTCCAAAGTTTACATGCACATGCCACAGTGCCTGGCTACTTTTTGTATTTTTAGTAGAGACGGGATATTGCTTTCTTGGCCAGGCTGGTCTCAAACTCCTGACCGTAAGTGATCCTCCCACCTCAGCCTCCCAAAGTGCTGGGATTACAGGCATGAGCCACCGCACCCAGCCCCAAGAGTTTTTTCAACATACACCTAGGGAACCACTGCCTCACCCCACCCTGTCTCCCTTGTGTGTTAAAATGTGTGTTGCATTCCAGAGAAACAGCCACGTTTACTTTGAACCCCACCACATCAGTGTACATTTAAGAATACTCCAGGGCATTTGTCAAAAATATAGATTCCTGGCATCATCCGAGATTCTCAGGAGGAACCTACAAATCAACTTCTGTAATAAATATCCCAGGTAATTTAATGCAAACTGACCACAAACCACTCAGTGAAATGATGCAGTGGGTGATTGGGTTATGTTTAAGTAATTCTCTGCCACACCTTGTAAAGAGTTCCTGAAAGTGAGGCCAAATTTGGATTCAGTAAATTTAGAGTGGGGCCTGAGAATTTGCATGTCTAATAAGCTCCTGACTGATGCTAAGCTCATACTTTGAGGTGCTAGAATAAAGCATTGTGCCCAGGAATCCTGAGTCAACATTCTGGGGTTTCATTAGGGATAAGCTAGAAAGAATGCTGTAACAGACTTGTCATGACCTCCAAGGGAATAGCCATGGAGGCTGCTGGCAGGAATGCCAGATGTTGGCCATTCTGCCCTCTATAAGCATGCTACTTATCCAGGACATATGAATCACTTCATCATAATGCAGAATGTAATCTCTCCCATGCAAAGACAAAACAACCGACCCTCTTTCCTCCACCAGCACAAACCATGTTCTATCTTATCTATAGACAAATGGAGATCACCTCACGGAACTGTGTCCACTTATTTTAGCCAATAGCAATGAGTAGTAGGAACAGTTGGTAAAGTTTGGAGGTACCACAATAGCTGAGAGATGATGCATCTATGACTTGGATTATAAACCAGATGTGCTTAAGAATTGAAGCTGAATCTTTGAAACTATGTGGAGAATTGGACTGGAAATGGGGACATACTGGATAGAGTGGGAAAAGAACCAGATTTCACAAAGTGAAGCAAAATTTTATTTTCATCATTTTGTCCAGCAGGAGGAGGAGGAGAAGAAGGGGAAGGAGAAGGAGAAGAGAGAAGGAGAAGGAGGAGGAAAGGAGGAAGGAGGAGGAGGAGGAAGGAGGAGGAAGAGGAAGAAGGAGGAGGAAGAGGAAGGAGGAGGAGGAGGAAGAAGAGACATATTTGTTGTAAAAGGAGGCGGAGGTGGAATAAGACTAATTAAAAACTCATCTAGGGCCAGAAACGGTAGCTCACTCTTATAATCCCACCACCTTGGGAGGCCGAAGTGGTCGGATCACTTGAGGTCAGGAGTTCAAGACCAGCCTGGTCAACATGGTGAAACCCCATCTCTACTCAAAATACAAAAATTAGCTGGGCATGGTGGCAGGTGCCTGTAATCCCAGCTACTTGGGAGGCTGAGGCATGAGAATCACTTGAACCTGGGAGACAGAGTGAGCTGAGATCGTGCCACTGCACTTCAGCATGGGCGACAGAGTGAGACTCTGTCTCAAAAATTAAAACAAAACAAAACGCCTCATCTAGGAGAGTATAACAATATGGTAGAATAGAAACCTCCACCATTTATCACTCCCCCTAACAGGAACACCAAAATTTAACAACTATCTGCACAAAGAAATGTACCATCACAAGAACCAAAAATCAGGTGACCAATCACAGTACCTGGGTTTAACTTTATATTTCTGTAAGAGGCATTGAAGAAGGTAGGCTAGACAGTCTTGAATCCCTGACACCACCTCTTCTCCGTCTTCTAGCAGCAGTCATGCTGTGTGAAGAGAGAATCTGTGAACTTGTTGGGGGAGAGTGCAGCAACTGGGAGACTTCACATTGAAATCAGTGCTACCCTGTCACAGTGGACAGAAAAGCCATGCTGGGCTCAGCCAGCACCCATGAATGGAGGGAGCCTTTGGGCCAGCCCTAGCCAGAGGGGAATCATCCATCTCAGTGGTCAAGACATTAATTTCTTGGCAAGCCTCACTACCGTTGGTCAAAGTGCTCTGGGGTTCCAGGTAGACTTGAAAGGCAGTCTAGGACACAAGGACTGCAATTCCTAGGCAACTCCTAGTGCTATGCTGGGCTTAGAGCCAGTGGACTAGGGTGGCATGTGACCTAGAGAAACACCAGCGAGGACAGCTAAGGGAATGCTTGTGCCATCTCTTCTCCAACCCCAGGAAGTGCAGCTCACAGCAACAAAAATGACTCATTCCTTTGGCTTAAGGAGAGGAGAGCAAAAGGTAAAGAGGACTTTGTCTTACCTCTTGGATATCAGCTCAGCCACAGTAAGATAGGGCACCAGGTAGAGTTGTGAGGCCCCTATTCTAGGCCCTAGCTTCTGGATGACATTTCTAGACACACCCTGAGCCAGAAAGGAACCTGCTGCCTTGAAGAGAAGGACCCAGCCCTGGCAGGATTCATCACCTGCTGTCTAAAGAGCCTTTAGGTCCTGAATAACCAGCAGCGATACCCAGGTAGTACACAATGGGCCTTGGATGAGACTCTGAGACATGCTGGCTTCTGATGTGACCCAGTATATTCACTGTTGTGGTGACTGATAAAAGAGTCCCACTTGAGAAAAGCGGAGGGAAAGGTAAAGGGGACTTTGTCTTGCACCTTAGGTAGCAGCTCAGCCACATTGGGGTAGAGCAACAAGCAGTCTTTTGGGGTCCCTGAGTCCAGGCCTAGGCTCTTGGACAGCATTTCCAGATCTTGTCCTGGGCCAGAGGGGTGCCCACTGCCCTGAAAGTAAGTCTCAGGCCTAACAGAATTCACCAAAAGCCGACTGAAGAGCCCTTGGCCCTTGGGCTTTAGGTGCACATCAGCATGGTCTGGCAGAAACCACCGTGGGCTAATGGTGTTGGTGGCCACAGGGAGAAGTTCCTCTGCCTGTGGAAGGAGGAGGGAAGAGTAGGAAGGACTTTGTATTGTGGTTTAAGTGCCAGCTTAGACACAATAGAATAGAACATCAAGTAAATTTCTAATATTTTCTACTCTAATCCTTGGCTCTCAGATAGCATATCTGGACCCACCCAGGACCAGAGGGAGCTCACCACCCTGAAGGAAAGAACAAAAATCTTGGCTGACATCACCATCTGCTGATCATAGAGCCCTAGGGCCTTGAGTAAACATAGGTGGTAACCAGGTAGTGGTTACAGCAGGCCTTGGGTAAGACCCAGTGCTGTGTTGGCTTCAAATCTGACCCAGTGCAGTCCCAGTGGTGGTTGTCACAGGGGTGCTTGCATCACCACACCCCAAGTACAGGTGGCTCAGCACAAAAAGAGAGACTCCATTTGTTTGGGAGATAGTAAAGCAAAAGAACAAGTAACTCTGTCTAGTAATCCAGGGAATTCTTCTGGATTTTATCTAACACCACCAAAGTGGTATCTCTATGAGTCTGACAAACCCACAGTGTTATTAGGCTTGGGGCCTAAGTTCCTTTGAAAACTCGGAAAGCCTTCTCAAGAAGGATGGACACAAATAAGCCCAGATTGTGAAGACTACAGTAAATATCTACCTCTTCAATGCCCAGACACTGACAAACTTCAACAAGCGTCAAGACCACAAAGGAAAACATGACCTCACCAAGTGAACTAAATAAAGTGCTAGGGACCAATCCTGGAGAAACAGAAATATGTGACCTCTCAGAGAATTTAAAATAGCTGTTTTGCGAAAACTCAAAGAAATTCAAGATAACACAAAAGGAATTCAGAATTCTATCAGATAAATTTAACAAAGGGTTTGAAATAATTAAAAACATCAAGGAGAAATTCTAGAGTTGAAAAATGCAATTGATATACCGAAGAATGCATCAGCATTTCTTAACAGCAGAATTGATAAAGCAGAAGAAAGTATTAGTGAGCTTGAAGATAGAAGATAGTCTACTTCAAAATACACAGTCAGAGGAGACAAAAAAAAGAATGAATCACACCTAAGAGATCTAAAAAACAGCCTCGAGAGGGCAAATCTAACAGTTACTGTCCTTAAGGAAGAGATAGAGAAAGGGATGGGGTAGAAAACATATTCAAAGGAATATCAGAGAACTTCCCAAACCTAGAGAAAGATACCAACATTCAAGTACAGGAAGGTTATAGAACACCAAGCAGATTTAACCCAAAGAAGACTCCCTCAAGGCATTTAATAATCAAACTCCCAAAGGTCAAGGATAAAAAAAAGGTATCTAAAAGCAGCAGGAGAAAAGAAACAAATAACATACAATGGAGCTCCAGTACATCTGGAAGCAGACTTTTTCAGTGGAAACCTTACAGGCCAAAAGAGAATGACCTAACATATTTAAAGTTCTGAAGGAAAAAAACTTTTACCCTAGAATAGTACATCCAGCAAAAATATCATTCAAGTATGAAAGAAAAATAAAGACCTTCTCAGACAAACAAAAGCTGAGGAATTTCACAACACCAGGATTGTGCCTACAAGAAATGCTAAAGGGAGTTCTTTAATCTGAAATGTTAATGAACAAGAAGAAATCATCTAAAGGTACAAAACTCACTGGTAATAGCAAACATACAGAAAAACATAGAATATTATAACACTGTAATTGTGGTGCATAAACTGCTCATATTGTAAGTAGAAACACTAAATGAACCAATCAAAAGTAATAAGTACAACAACTTTTCAAGACATTGACAGGACAGTAAGACATAAAGAGAAACAACAAACAGTTTAAAAAGTAGGGGGAAAAAGCTCAAGTGTAGAGTTTTTATTAGTTTTCTTTTTGCATGTTTTTAATGCAATCAGTGTTAAGTTGTCATCCATTTAAAATAATGGGTTATAACAGTATTTGCAAACCTCATGGTAACCTGAAATAAGAAAACATACAACAGATACACACACAAAAAAGCAACACATTAAATCATATCACCAGAGAAAATTACCTTCGCTAAAAGAAAGATAGGAAGGAAAGAAGAAAGAGAAAAACACAAAATAATTAGTAAATAAATAATGAATAGGCAGGAGTAGGTCCCTACTTAACAATAGTAACATTGAATGTAAATGAACTAAACTCTCCAATCAAAAGACACAGAGTGGCTGAATGGATAGAAAATAAGACCCAATGATCTGTTACCTACAAGAAACACACTTCACATATAAAGATACACAAACTGAAAATAAAGAGATGGAAAAAGATATTCTAGGCCAATGGAAACCGAAGAGAGCAGGGATAGCTGTACTTATATCAGACAAAATAGATTTTAAGAGAAAAACTGTAAGAAGAGACAAAGAAGGTCATTGTATAATGATAAAGAGGACAATTCAAAAAGAGGATATAATAATTTTAAATATATATGTATCCGACACTGGAGCACCCAGATATATAAAGCAAATATTATTAGAGCTAAAGAAAGTGATAGACCTCAATACAATAGTAGCTGGAGACTTCAACACCCCACTTTCAGCATTGGACAGATTTCCCAGACAGAAAATCAATGAAGAAACATTGGACTCATCTGCCCTATAGAGCAAATGGATCTAATAGATATTTACAGAACATTTTATCCAATAGCTGCAGAATACACATTATTTTCCTCAGGATAATGATCATTCTGAAGGATAGACCATATGTTAGGTCACAGAGTAGTAAGTCTTAAAACATTCAAAAAATGGAAATAATATCAAACACCTTCTCTGACAATGGAATAAAACTAGAAATCAATAACAAGAGAAATTTTGGAAACTATAGAAATACAAGGAAATTAAACAATATGCTCCTGAATGACCAGTGGGTCAATGAAGAAATTAAGAAGAAAATTTTCTTGAAACAGATGATAATGGAAACACAACATACCAAACCCTATGGGATATAGCAAAAGCAGTCCTAAGTGGGAAATTTATAACCCTAAGTGCCTACATCAAAAAAGAAGAAAAGTTTCAAATAAATAATGTAATGATGCATCTTACAGAACTAGAAAAACAAGTTAACCAAACTCAAAATTAGTAAAAGAAAATAAATAATAAAGAACAGAGCAGAAACAAATGAATTTGAAATGAAGAAAGCATTAGAAAAGAACAAGGAAACAAAAAACTGGCTTTATAAAAAGACAAACAAAATTCATAAACTCTTAGCCAGATGATTGAAGAAAAAAACAGAGAAAACCCAAATAAATAAAAAATATTACAACCAATACCATGGAAATTCAACGGATCATTAATGGCTACTATGAGCAACTATATGCCAATAAATTGGAAAATCTAGAGGAAATGGATAAATTCCTAGACACATAAAACCTATCAAGATTAAACCATGAAAAAAATCCAAAACTTAAACAGACCTGAGCAAAAAGAACAAAACTGGAGGAATCATATTACCTGACTTCAAATTATACTACAAAGCTATAGTAGCATGGTGCTGGCATAGAAACAGAAGCACAGCCCAATGGAATAGCATACAGAACGCAGAAACAAATCCACACACCTACAACTAACTAATTTTTGGCAAAGGTGCCAAAAACATACATCGAGGAAAACACAGTCTTCAATAAATGGTGCTGGGAAAAACTGGATATCCACAGGCAGAAGAATTAAACTAGACCCCTGTCTCTCTCCATATACAAAAATTAAATCAAAATAGATTAAAGATTTAAATCTAAGACCCCAAAATATAAAACTACTACAAGAAAACATGGGGGAAAATCTCCAGGGCATTGGTTTGGGCATAAATTTCTTGAGTAATATCCCACAAGCACAGGCAACCAAAGCAAAAATGGGCAAATGGGATCACATCAAGTTAAACTTCTGCACAGCAAAGGAAATAACCAACAAAGTGAAGAGATCACCCACATAATGGGAGAAAATATTTGCAAACTACCCATCTGACAGGGGATTAATAACCAGAATATATAATGAGCTCAAACAAGTCTATAAAAAAAATCTAATCCAATCAAAAAATGTCAAAAGATTTGAATAGGCGTTACTCAAAAGAAGACATACAAATGGCAAGCAGGCATATGAAAAGGTGCTCAACATCATTGATCATCAGAGAGCTGCAAATGAAAACTACAATTAAATATAATCTCACCCCAGTTAAAATAGCTAGACAAAAGACAGATAATAACAAACGCTGGCAAGGATGTGGAGCGAAGGGAACCTTTGTACACTGTTGGTGGGAATATAAAGTAGTACAACCACTATGGAGAACAGTTTAGATGTTCCTGGAAAAACTAAACATAGAGCTACCATATGATTCAGCAATCCCACTGCTGGGTGTATACCTGAAAGAAAGGAAATCAGTATATCAAAAAGATATCTGCACTCCTATGTTTGTTGCAGCACTGTTCACAGTAGACAAAATTCGAAACTAACTTAAGTGTCTATCAACAGATGAATGGATGAAGAAAATGTAGTTCTACCCCAAACTATAAAAACCCTAGAATAAAATCTAGGCAATACTATTGAGGACATAGATACAGGCAAAGATTTCATGGCAAAAACGTCAAAAGCTATTCCAACAAAAGCAAAAATTGACAAATGGGATCTAATTAAACTACAGAGCTTCTGCACAGGAAAAGAAACTATCTTCAAAGTGAACAGACAGCATACAGAATGGGAGAACATTTTTGTAATCTATCCATCTGACAAAGGGCTAATATCCAGATTCTACAGGGAACTTAAACAAATTTGTAAGAAAAAACAAACAACCCCATTAAAGTGGGCAAAAGACATGAACAGTCACTTCTCAAAGGAAGACATTTATGTGTCCAACAAACATATGAAAAATGCTCAATATCACTGATCATTAGAGAAATGCAAATCAAAACCACAGTGAAGTACCATTTCATACCAGTCACAATGGCAATTATCAAAAAGTCAAGAAACCACAAATGCTAGTGAGGCTGTAGAGAAATAAGAAGGCTTTTACACTGTTGGTGGGAAAGTAAATTAGGTCAACCACTGTGAAAGATAGTGTGCCAATTTCTCAAAGAGTTAGAACCAGAAATAGCATTTGACCCAGCAATTCCATTACTGGGTATACACCCAAAGGAATATAATTCGTTCTATTATTATAATCTTTATAATATTACAATATTATAAAATACATGCACACATATGTTCATTGCAGCACTATTCAAAATAAAAAAGACATGGAATCAACGCAGATGCCCATCAATGATAGACTGGATAAAGAAAATGTACCATAGTGGTACATATACACCATGGAATACTACGTAGCCATAAAAAGGAACAAGATCATGTCTTTTGCAGGGACATGGATGAAGCTGGAAGTCATTTTCCTCAGCAAACTAACACAGGAACATAAAACCAAATGCCGCATGTTCTCACTTATAAGTGGGAGCTGAGCAATGAGAACACATGGACACAGGGAAGGGAACAACACACACTAGGGCCTGTAGGGGGTGGGGGGAGGGAGAGCATCAAGAAAAAGAGCTGAAGTATGCTGGACTTAATACCCAGGTGATGGGTTTATAGGTGCAGCAAACCACCATGGCACATGTTTACCTGTGTAACAAACCTGCACATCCTGCACATGTAACCAAAAAATTAAAATTTAATTTAATTTAGTTCTTTAAAAAAGAAAATGTAGTACTTATACACAGTGGAGTACTATTCAGCCATGAAAAAGAGTAAGATCCTGTCATTTGCAACAACATGGATGGAAATGGAAGTCATTATGTTAAGTGAAATAAGCCTGCCACAGAAAGACAAACATCGCATGTTCCCACTTATTTGTGGGATTTAAAAATCAAAACAATTGAACTCATGGACATAGAGAATAGGAAGATGGTTACCAGAGGCTGGGAAGGGTAGTGGGGGGCTGGGGGAAAATGAAGATGGTTAAGGGGTATCAAGAAAACTAGTTAGAAGGAGTAAGACCTATCAGCCAGGCTCAGTGGCTCACGCCTGTAATCCCAGCACTTTCGGAGGCTGAGGCAGGAGGATCACAAGGTCAGGGGTTCGAGACCAGCATGACCAACATGGTGAAACCCCGTCTCTACTTAAAAATACAGAAATTAGCCAGGCATGGTGGCGCACACCTGTAATCCCAGCTACTTGGGAGGCTGAGGCAGGAGAATTGCTTGAACGCAGGAGGTGGAGGTCGTGGTGAGCCAAGAGTGCGCCATTGCACTCCAGCCTGAGCAACAGAGTGAGACTCCGTCTCAAAAAAACAAAAACAAAAGAAAGAGTAAGACCTAGTATTTGACAGCACAACAGGGAGAGTATAGTCAAAATAATTTAATTGTATATAAAAGATCTAAAAGAGTCTAACTGGATTGTTTGCAACACAAAAGACAAATGCTGCAGGAATGGATAGTCGATTTTCCATGATCTAATTATTACACATTGCATGTCTATGTGTAAAATATCTCTCGTACCTCATAAATATATATACCTACTATATACCCACAAAAATTAAAAAGTAAAAACCATACAGAACAGAAATTTTTAAAACTCATCTATAATTCCACAATGTAATTCTGTTCATATTTTAGAATGAAATCCTTGAGTACATCCTTGTGCACCTATATTTTCTTAGAAGTGAAACTTTAAGTTAAAGTGCTGTATACTTTACATAATAATTATTTGTACTTGGTTAACTGTCTGTGTCCTTAGCCCATTTTTCTATTCTTTATCTTCTTTTTTAATGAGGATGTATTATATATTAAGTATCTTTTAAAATACTTTCATTTTTAATTCATCTGGAATGTATTTTGGTATAAGCTATGAAATACAACCTTAAAATTGTTGCATTTATTATTTTTTTCTAAACAGTGAAACTGTTTTCCCATCAGCATTTGTCAAATAATGAAAACTCCTACTTTAAAAACATTACATTGTTTAGTACTCATAATCCTATGAGGTAGGTACTCTTATTAGCTCAGTTTTGCAGATGAGAAAATGGAGGCATAAAGAGGGTGAATAGTTTGGTAAGGAGTGGAGCCAGACTTTGTTTTAGAAGCTGTCAATAAAACTTATTCCTATTAAATCAATGTTGAGAAAATCACTTTATTCTATCCCTCAATCGGTTTCCATGAAGGAGCTGGAGTATTCTGTCTCCAGAGTTCCTACTTCCCTAAGGACAGCAATGCCAGCAGGATGATACCGAATGGTTCCTCTTCTCTGAGAAGATATTTAAAATGTCCAATATACAATTTATCCAAAAGAATTGTAAGAAGAAAGAAACTGGATTCTCTATCTTTCTCTGTACTTTTTCAACTAAAAACTTGTAAATCATATGAAGGAAAAATGAAGCAGAGAAAAGTAAACATTTGTAAATGATGATATTCAATGCTACATGACTAAAAACAGAATAAAACAATTGCATCTGTGGAAACAGAAAGAGTACAGCTATCTTTTAGAGTCTGCCGAGAAGACCTCTCTGACTCCTTCTATACTGTCCTTATCCTATTACTATTTCTTCCTCGTGATTTATTTTTATATGATCTCAAACTTTTCTCAGCACTACTGCCCTAATCTAAAATTTTCGGTGATTCCTTATGGCGATGAGATACTGTCCAAACATCTTTAATTGTCCTTCAAGGCCCAACCTGCCTTTCAATCAGATTCTGCATCCTTCTTCAGGAGTAGGACCTATGCCTAATGTTACTTTTTCTAAGAGGCATCGTTTTTTATTTTTCCGTGTTTAATACCAAAAAGAGATCAAGAGAATTTTAGAACCTGGACCTGAAGGCTCATCTAGCCAAACCTGGACATTTTAAAGAAGAAACTGGCACCAGACAGTGTAACTTGCTCCAGATCATATAACAAGATAGAGGTCACGATGCGGACCCCTACTTTTACATAGTAACTATTTGTACTTGGCTGGATGTCCTGGAAGATTCATTTTTTTTAAGACTAAACAATAACTATTTGTACTTGGTGAACTGTCTGTGTACCCTAGCCCATTTTTCTATTCCTTATCTTCTCTTTTAATGAAGATGTATTCTATATTATCTTTGAAGAGCTTTGGTTTTTCTTCCCTTGGATCAGCCACCTCCTGAACATTAAACTGTGTTTGGCAAATACTTGTTGGATGTGTTGTGTAATTTGAGTGTATTTAATGCATTCTGTTGACTTGGCAGGAGTTGCATCTTTGTTGTGAACGACTGAAATGAGCCACATGCGCATCGGTTGAGCAATTCCACAATTCCAAGACAGTAAAAACACGACAGAAAACTTGCTGGAGAGATCTGTGTATCATGGAGTCAGCTGTCCATGAACCATTAGAAGCCACGGGGAGGAAAGGACTCAGCAGGAGACCTGGTGCATTTCAGCCCCACAGATCATGTCCCCTCAGCCCCCACTAGGAATGAGCTGAAGCCTTGTATGGGAAGGTCTGTCAGCAAAGGTTTCTCATTTTCACTGCCTGGTCCTGGTTATTATTAGACCACATTAGAATCCCAAATCATTAGAATTTGAAGAGACTTGAGAGAGTCTTCTTTTTTAGGTGAGGAAATTAAGGTCTAACAATACAAGAACTGTTATACTGGATTCCTTCATGGAAAAAAAAAAAATCAAGAAACCACATGACTTACCTCAGCAGTGTTTTTTGTTTGTTTGTCTCATTTTGTTTTGATTTTGTTTTAGAGACAGGGTGTCTCTGTGTCACTCAGGATGGTATGTGGTGGTGTGATCATAGTTCACTGCATCCTCAAACCCTCAGGCTCAAGCAATCCTCCCAACTCAGCCTCCCAAGTAGCTGGGGCCACAGGCACACGCCACCAAGGCTGGCTAATTTTATTTTATTTTATTTTATTTTTTAGAGATAATGTCTTGCCATGTTGGCCAGGCTGATCTCAAACTCCTGAGCTCAAGCTATCCTCCTGCCTTGGTCTCCCAAAGTACTGGGATTACAGGCATGAACTACCATGCCCGACCTCAGTAGTGGTTTTTAAACTGTGTCCTACAAGAGTGTTCTGAGCCCCCTTCACGTTCTCCCAGGCCTATTGCCCACAGCTAGAGAGATTCTTTGTGGCTAGGACTGTATCTCCCCACCCTCCCATTTCCATATCAACCAGAGCAGCAGCTGGAGGTTCTCAACTGGATTTCATAAGGCAAAAAATCAAGACTCTGCAGTTAAAAACCATCATCTAGGTTTAGGACAAGGAACTCAGGTACTAGAAGATTAAGGGGAAACTCCACATCTCTCTCCCAGTCTCTGGTGGTCTATTATGTTGGGGGACCCCACATACACAAGCACAAATTTATGGCCCAGTCATCTTACAGACGTGGAATACCTTAGCTGGGGTGGGAGATGCGGAGGAATTATATCTTGTTGTTTTTAGTCTCCATGTCAATACTTCAACTTCCCTCCCTTTTTATCTGCTTCTCCTTCTTCATAGCTTTGCATGCCATTTGGTTTCTTAAGGATTAGCATGTGATCCCAAGACCACAGCCCAAATTTGATCCTAAATGTATCATCAATGTTGTCCAATTCCAAATTAAGTGATCTTGCCATTCTACCACCCACTACCTATACTACCAAGGTATCTCAGGGAACTAACATTCATTGAGTGTCTACTTTGTACACTTAATCAAAGTCATTCCATTCTCACACCCACAATCCCTAAAATGGTAGGTATGATCACTATTCTCACTTTACAAAGGAAATGGCTGACATTCAGAAAAGGCAAGCAATTTGCCCAAGGACACACAGTGGCCATGTTAGGCAATATATTTGTCCAAACAGAAAGGACTTCAGAGTCACAGGAATCAAAATATGAAGGTAGGATGACATCTATTCCCCTCCATCCCCACCACTGACTACCCAGTTCCAAGTGCATGGAGTATGCAGTCTTGGGTTCCTGCCAAAAACATCCCTTTTTCAGCTTTTTCCTGAACCAGATCTCAAGTTACAACTGGAGGAGAAATAGACACTGAATAGTACGGGAACCCTTATGTTAGTCAGCAAAATCTAAAGCCTGAACTCTTTTAGTTTGTTCCCCTAAGTTACGCTGTGACATCAGGACCAGATACCCCGTCCCCAACATCCAGATGCCTGATGTCAGAGGCGCCAACATTTTGAAGAAGAACAAAACGATCAGGGACTAGGTGCACCTGATTGTTTGGGCTTTGGCCTACTCTTCGTTAAAACAAGAGTTTGGACTAGAATTTCCTTCACCTCTCACATAGAATAATACTGCCATGTGTAGGGTGTCAGGAGGTAGATTCTGAAATCAGACAAGTCTGTTTAGGAAACTTTAGTTTGCTATCTTCTGACTTCATGATTTAAGGGGAGTGAGTTATTTTTTAAGCCTCTGTTTCCTCTTCTGCGTAAGAGAAGCTACGTGAACTAATGCACACATAGCAATGGCTAGCATGTAATAAGCATTTCAAAAATGTTAACCAA
Organism: Aotus nancymaae; assembly: GCF_030222135.1. NCBI lineage: Eukaryota > Metazoa > Chordata > Mammalia > Primates > Aotidae > Aotus > Aotus nancymaae. The sequence goes on from NW_026988472.1 coordinate 9,733,072, forward strand.
TGTGCTTTTTCAACTAAAATTTAAGGAACACTCAAGGATACATTTACTCCAAAAAGTCTCTCCTGCTGGCTCGATATAGTAGAATTTTCCTTCCCTAACCGATTTCTAGTTTCACTAGTGGACCACAGTGCTTAGTTGCTGCCTCTGAGAGGCACAGAATAAATGTCATACTTGCCTGGCAATGACTCTTCCACTCGAAACAGTTAAGCCCACTGCACATCTCAGTCAGATGAAGTTTCTGTAAACACTGCTCCCCTCACCCGGGCATGGTAGCTCATGCCTGTAATCCCAACACTTTGGGAGGCCGAGGTGGGGGGAATCACTTGAGCCCAGGAGTTCGAGGCCAGCCTAAGCAACACAGTGAGACCCTCTTACTACAAAAGGATAGGAAAAATTAGCTGGGCCTGGTGGCATGCACCTGCAATCCCAACTACTTGGGAGACTGAGCCCCAGGGAGGTCAAGATTGCGGTAAGCTATGATTGCACCACTACACTCCAGCAGGGTGACAGAGTGGCAGCCTGTCTCAAAAACAAACAAGAAAAAAAAAAAAAAAAAACACTGGTCCCCTCATGGCACTCTTGCCTCAAATCTTTCAATCTTTTCTGTTTGGCTTTTGGAGCCTTTCAGAGTCTGGCTTTTTCCTGTCTCTAAATCCTATCAATTGTGAAAGATCCTCTTAAAGATCTTTTCAAGCTTTTACTGGACTTGTCTATGAATTCATACAATACTTAATATCAATACCACAATTGCTGCCTTGTTCTTGGTCACCTTAAACAGAATAGTAGACAACCCCATGCTAGATCTTGGAGATGTTTACAGATAGGCACAGTCCTGTAAACCTATATACCCTTATACCAGCCAGTACAGAACTGAGCACATGGAAAATGGGCAATATAGATTTCATTGATTAATTGGTTGTTTTTCCATCTCTGGCCTCAGTGATTTCATCTGTAAAATGACAGGACTGTGAACATCATCTTCCTCCAGTCTTGATGCTCAATGGAGCTATAATTAAAAGCCCCACATTTTTATCAGAAAAAGATCATAAATCTTAGTCATGAGCATAAATTGAAAGGATCATGTTCTGAACTACAACGTTGTTGATTTCATAATATTTCTTATCCCTCTGGAAACTCCAGAAAGCTATAAGTTACTATTCCCTCTTCCACCAAAAGTAAGAAAAATCAGAACCACTGAGATGAAACATCACACCCCCAGCCGGGAAGGTAACCTCAGGAACTTTCTTCAGAATTCAGTACAAACATTTCAGATGTAATACTTTGCTAATGGAACACTATCGTTTTTCACACAATGAGTGATGTAATGATGAATTACAGCTGCAGGACTGACTGCCCTCTGCTCAAACCCTTTCAAAAGGAGTACAATGGGGATTCCTTCTGGTCACAATGTAGGATATTGGAATTCCTTCCTAGAGTTTGAGGACACCTGTTGAGACAGAGAGAAGGAGAGAGAGAGAGAGAAGGAGAGAGAGAGAGACAGAGAGAGAAGGAGAGAGAGAGAGACAGAGGGAGGAGAGAGAGAGATAGAGAAGGAGAGAGAGAGACAGAGAGAGAAGGAGAGAGAGAGAGACAGACAGAGGAGAGAGGGAGAGGAAGAAGAAAGAAAGAAAGAGAAAAAAAGAAAAAGAAAGAAAGAAAGAAGAAAGAGAAAGAAAGAAAGAAGGAAAGAGAAAGAAAGAAAGAGAGAAAAAGGAAGGAAGGAAATAAGGAAGGAAGGAAGGAAGGAAGGAAAGGGAAAGAAAGAGGAATGAAGGCAGACACCTTCTATCTGCAGTGCCCCAAGCACGTATAATTAGGTTGGACAGAGAGCAAGCAAAAGTGTTTATAAAGGCTTGGCCACTGAGGGCAGAGAGAAGTAGACTGGTAATGGGGACAGAGGGCAGGATGCAGGAGGATGCAGGAGGATGCAGAAGGGCAAAGAAAATTAGCTTCTCCCTTTCTTAAATTTAGCCCCAAGAGGGTTCCACTAACTTAAACCTATTTCAATCTTATGAGAAATTTCTATTTCATTCTAATCATGACAGAGCATCACACAGACCCAAACTGAGGGGCTGCCTACAAAACACCTGACCACTAGTCTTCAAAAATGTCAAGGTCATGGAAAACAAGAAAAGACTGAGGAGCTGTCACACACTGGAGACATGACATGACTAAGATGACAGATGCCATGTGGAATTTTGGATGGATCCTGGAACAGAAAAAAGATTTAAGTGGAAAAACTGGTGAAATTTGAATAACTTTTATAGTTTGGTTAATAATATTGTATCGAGATTAATGCCTTACTTTTCATAAATATTTTGTGGTTATATAAGATAAGGTTTCCTTCTAGACCCTCTCTTTCCTGCCAGCTTCTACATTCCTCTGAGAGCTCAACAGCGACTCTTAGAGGCCTCTAGCCGCAGTAACAGCAAATCAGTTCAGCACTCTGAAAGAATGAGACGTTTGGACTTGCATTTTCCAAATCATTGAAACAAACTCTTTTGGCAGGCACTATTTTTAGAAAAGCAGTATCTATTTCTCTATCATCTTATAGAGAGCATGGAAATCACCAATTAATTCTTCATTGTCCATACGTATTAGTATAAACATCTGCTTTTGGGCTAGGTGCAGTGTCTCACATCTGCAATCCCAGCACTTTGGGAGGCTGAGGTGGAGGATCACTTAAGGCCAGAAGTTCAACACCAGTCTGGACAACGTAGTAAGAAAGACCCCCTCTCTGCAAAAAAAAAAAAAAACAAATTAATTTAAAAAATTAGCCAGGAGTGGTGGCACATGCCTGTAGGCCCAGCTACTTGGGAAGCTGAGGCTGCAGTGAGCGATGATCACATCACGTACTCCACCCTGAGTGACACAGCAAAACCCTGTCTCTAAAAATTTATTAAATAAAATTTAGAACATTTGCTTTTGTACAATATATAAATAAAAGAGCTCTTAGCCTGGTCTGTGGAGACAGCTAATTGTAGTGCTGGACATTTTGGTCCTGTTCTGTGGACATTTCACTGCCTCCTCTCCCCATTAGGCTACCCTAGGTCCTTCAGAGGGAGAAGAGAGTGCATCAACCAGGTAGCTTTGAGAAGGGATAGCAACTGGGGGCAGTCTGGTACCTAAAGGCATCCTCACAAATCACCAGAGCACACATGAGTCCTTTACATCAGGGGTCCCCAACTCCCGGGGTCCCAGACTAGTACCAGTCTGTGGCCTGTTAGGAACTGGTCTGCACAGCAGGAGGTGAGTGGCAGGCAAGCAAGCATTACCACCTGAGCTCTGCCTCCTGTCAGATCAGCGGAGGCGTTAGTTTCTCATAGGAGCATGAACCCTATTGTGAACTGTGCATTGTGAGGAATCTAAGTTGCATGCTCCTATGAGAATCTAACTAATGCCTGATGATCTGAGGTGGAACAGTTTCAACCCGAAACCATCCTCCATCCTTGCCCCATACGTGGAAAAATTGTCTTCCACAAAACCCATCCCTGGTGCTAAAAAGGTTGGTGACCCACTGCTTTACATCACTCTCTGGGTTTTCTGAGATGATGTCATCGTCATCATCATCATCATCAGTGTTCTTGGTAGTGACTAGGGTCCTCACTGCAGAGGGCACATTTTTGCCCAAAAAAGCCAGTGACAAAGCAGCACCGAGGGCCAAAAGTCTATGATACAACAAGCACCAGCTGTCATTAGTGAGGCATCCTGATATGTTTGTGTGCCACTGAAAGTCAGGGATCAATGGAGCCAAGGCTTCAATGGGTCAAATGACCAGAGCACCATGATCCCAGCAGGTTCTCTCACTGATGCTCATGGATACCACATGCATTCCTGCTCTGTGCCACACTCCTTCCTCAGACTTGGTAAATTTCTTTGTGTCTAAAAAGAAGGGCTGAATATTCAGTCTTGAGGATCACTTTCAGATCTAACATTCTAGGAGTCAATTCATTGAAATATTTATTTTATATAAAATTCTCCAATGCCATCAAAGAATAATTATCACCACCACATGGTGCAAATATCAGCTTTATCAATCAGGCACAATTCTTTCTTTGCAAAATAGTTCATTCCCCCAGATCTCACAGGCCACACCCTGAAGAGCTTAACATTGGAAGAAAGTATCAATTTAAATCAACAGTATAAATGGCTCTCTGTGTACCAAACTATTGGGCAACCCTAAACCTCCTCTTGCAGAAGCACATATGAGCTGTCAGCCTCAGGTGCCCATCCAGAGAAGGGGAGCTGGTGCCATTCAATGGGCCCCAGATGGAAATGTGCCTGAGCTGCAGACTTCGGGGGAATACTTGAATAAATTCAGTGGATTTTTGTCCTTCCGTTCATAGAAATCTTGACTGGCTTTGTCATTTTTCCATGTGTAACCAAAGCCAGATGAAGAAATACAGACACTCCACCATACAAGCTCTGCAACCTACACATCCAAATTGAGTGAAACCGAAGACTGCAGCTGGGGCTTCCGGGGAGCTGCAGGAAGAAGAAAACAAGCACAATCACAGCAGACAAATTTGCTGCGGTCAGGGGCACAGGCTGGAGACAGGGAATCCCCAGCCCCCACCACACTATGATACACAAAGTCCAGGAGATCTTGGGGCTGTGCTTCCCAGCACCACACTGTTGACTCAACTCCTTTGCCCTGGCTGCAATGCCACCACATTACTAGCCCACATCCATGTGACACTGAGTCAGAAAGATGGAATGAAAAGGGTGTGGGATTTGGATACAGACACACCTGGATTTACATTTTAACTCTGCCGTGTATAAACTGTTGCACTTTACGTGAGTTACTGAACAGCTCTGTGCCTCAATCTCCTCATTAAAATGAAGATGATAGTTCTACTCTGCCACAGGGTTATTGAGAGGATTAAAGATAAGGCACACAAAGCTCTCAATAACAGTGCGTAGGACATAGTCGTCATGGCAACCAATAAATGGTAGCTGTTTTTCTCTGTTCCGTGTGAAAAAAAACAGACACAAAAGGTCACATATTGTATGATTTCATTTATATGAAATGTCCAGAACAGATAAAGCCATAGAGACAGAAAGTAGATTAGAGGTTGCCAAGGGCTGCGGGGAGGAAGGAGTGGAGGGTGACTGCTAATGGATACAGGGTTTCTTCTAGGGGTGATGAAAATGTTCTAAAATTAGACAGTGGTGATGGCTGTGCAACATAGTGGGCATACAAAAATCATTGAATCGTACAAAATATACAGCTGTAAATTTTATGGCTATGTGAATTATTTCTTAATCAAGTAAAATAATTAACAAGGTACCTTTAATGGTATGTGAATTACTTCTTAACTAGAATTTTTAAAAAATACATGACCTATTCATCAGTTTGTGAATACGAATAGAAATAAATATTTCTAAAATGTGGATAACAGTAGTACCTGACTCATAGGTTTTTTGTGAAAATTTAATGAGTTGATTTTTTAAAAATATTTAGACTAATGCTGGCACATTATAAAAGCTAAATAAATATCAGCTATAATTATTACTGCTATTGTCATTGTCATGATCATCACCATTTTCATCATGGGGAGCATAGTTTAATAGTCAAGATCAATGGGGTTTGAGTCAAACAGACCTGGTTTAAAGTCTGACTCCATACTTGGTAGTATATATTGTAATAATTAATGATGTAGCTACTGGATTCAGACCATCTTCATCAAAATTCTCTCTCCACTATTTACCACTTGAGTTTAGGCAAGTCTTCATCTTCAACCCCTCTGTGCCTCAGTTTCTTTATCTGTAAAATGGGAGTGATAATAGTTCATACCTAATGTCACGCCATGAAAATTAAATGATGTATCCATTAGGATGCTGATATGGTTCGGCTCTGTGTCCTCAGCCAAATCTCGTGTCAAATTGTAATTCCCAATATTAGGGGAGGGACCCGGTGGGAGGTGATTAGATCTTGGGGGCAGATTCCCCCCTTGCTGTTCTCATGATAGTGAGTGAATTCTCATGAGATCTGATGGGTTAAAAGCGTGTAGTGCTTCCCCCTTTGCTCTCTTTTCCTCCTGCTCTGCCATGTGAAGAAGGTGCTTGCTTTTCCTTCACCTTCTGCCATGATTGTGAGGTTCCTGAGGCCTTCCCAACCATGCTTCCTGTCCAGCCTGTGGAACTGTGAGTTCATTAAACCTCTTTTCTTCATAAATTTTCCAGTCTTAGGTAGTTCTTTACAGCAGTGTGAGAACAGACTAATATAAATGCTATTGGCTTCAGGTTTCAGAAACGTGGTTCGATTTGTCTGAAACCAAATAGGAAAGAAAAGAAGGCATAGGAAAGAGAAAATAATTAATTGAGAAAACACAATACAAATCAAGAGGGGAAGAAGAAAGAAAAAGAAAGGAGAGAGAAAGACAGAGAAGGAGTCAGAGAGATTTATTTTCAGTAGCCATTAGTTTTGGGATGCTTCCCAGATACTTATCTGCCCAAATTTTCTTCCTGGGTTTTTTAAATTATTCTTACGTTTTTAGTGTAAACTGCTTCAAACTCTTTTGGTAATAGGCAGGCACCAAATAAAACAATGCCACATTGCTTTATAGGCTTGTTGTTATCTCTGCTCTCTAGGAGTATAAATCTCATTGAGAAGACTGTGCAAAATATTTTAACAATGTAACATTTTTGCCCACTCAATGGTATCATTCAGAATGGCATTTTCCTGCTGCCGCTGCTGCCTCCTGTTCTTCTTCTTTTTGCACCAGGGTCTTGCTCTCTCACCCAAGCTGGAGCACGGTGGTACGATCATAGCTCACTGCAGCCTCAACCTCCTGGGCTCAAGGGATCAAGGGATTCTCCCACCTCAGCCTCCCCAGTAGCTGGGACTACACGCACAGGCCACCAAGCCCAGCTGATTTTTCTATTTTTTGTAGAGATGGGATCTCAATATGCTGTCCAGGCTGGTCTGAAACTCCTGGCCTCAAGCCATCCTCCCACCTTGGCCTCTCAGAGTGCTGGGATTACAGGTGTGAGCCACCTCACCTAGGGTAGGATGGCATTTTGAATAAGCCAGTAGGTGCCAGCATATGCCCTAAAAGGCTTGGTTTCATTGAAGTAATACAGCAGGAAGCCAGGAACCAAAGCTTTGAATCAAAGATGAGATTCCATCTCTGGGCCTTTCATAACCTTGCATGGTTTCAAATTCCCCATCACCAAAACAGAAAACAAAAACAGAATATACTCTCCAGGTGGCCCTCAAAGTATGAAATAACATCTTATCACCCTACTTATGATTACAGAATCAAAGACTGGATGTGTCTTTAGGAAAGATGAACTTATTCTCCAGATATGCAGACAGAGACCTTGAAACTCAGCAAGGGCAGCCCTTCCCAAGATCAGACCAGCTGGGTTCCAACAGGGTTGAACCTACTTTCTAGCCTTGTGTTCTACTGTGATGTAATACAGACCGATGAATTTGTTTCTCTTTGTCTCTTTCTGACCATCACAGCAACTGATTTCTATATGAGAGAAGAATACACATGCTAAAAGAAGAGGACCACCTGGAGATATGTACCAATGAGAAATGTGCAAACATCTGTATAGCTCTTAATGTAGAGATTGGTACTTATCTAACAACAGAAGTTCAAGTTTCTAATTGCTTTTCTTTTGGCCTAATTTGATAAGGATCAGATTAGCAAATCAGGGTAAAGGTGAGATGGGGATGTAAATATTCATTGGCCTCTGACATTTCTAAGCAAGAAATCCAAGGACTTCTACCAAGCCTGGAGATTGTTCCTCTTAAGATGCCAGGAGGATGTGCTAGTCCAGGTTCCAAGAAATACTGACTCACATGCCCTTTCGAAAAGCCCATCAGATCTACACAATCACAGTAGGAGAGGAACATTTATTTCTAACTCTTTGTCCACTGCCTGATTTCCATTCAGCCTAGAAAGAGGTTAAAAAAAAATTATTGGCTACCCTGTGATCTCACTGCATTGAGTGTGATGGCTTTCACAGGAGTCTTTACCTCATTAAGATGAGTCGAGTAAGGATTTAAATTAGTCCAGCTTTCCTCTCTATCACACGTTCAATTCAACACTGTGATGAGTATTTCACAAAGGTTTTATAATTCTCAGTGGTATGGTGACTAGCTGTTGGCCTTTAAATCAAATGGGAGAAAAAAAAATTTATTCAGGCAGAAAAAATGAAGATTCTATTTTTATTCCTAGATTTAGTTATTAGTCACCTGGTTTCACATTAAATTTTGATGATAAATTATTCAATAGCCATGATATCAGAAGTTCTGCTGGCCGGAACAAATTGCCAGTAACTACTCACATGACTGAGAGAAAGCACTGCCTCTCATTTCCCCTTTCTTTCGCCCAGGAGGGTGTGGTTGTGATCTCCCAATTCTGCTGGCTCCAATGCCTGCCTGCCCTCTTTTCTTCCTTCCTTCCTAACCAAGTTCTATCTTCCTAATAAAAATACATTCATATTCCATTAGGAGAGACAGAGAGAGAGGAGGGGAGAGAGAGAAAGAGAGAGAGAGGGGGAGAGAGAGAAAAAGAGAGAGAGGAAAGTTACCAGATGAAAGTTTTTATCAGACACTATCTCCCAAGCAACCTAGAGCTTTTAGTCTATCAGTCCCTTCCTCACATCTCCAAAGGGCCAGGAAGGAAGGAAGCCCTTCCTACAGCATATTGTGGAACTGGCCCAGCCCAATGCACTTTTAATTCCTCAGGAAAAACATCACTGTTCCCATTGTTTACCTGGGAGGTCATTCCACTGCCTATAGCTTCCACTGTATTATGGAATTAATTGTTGCTCCACCAAATTCATAAGTTGAAACCCTAATCCCCAATGTGACTGTATTTGGAGATAGGGTTTACAAGGAGGTAATTAAGGTTAAAAGAAGTCATAAAGTTATTTAACCTTAATTAAATCAGTGTGGGTCCTTGAAAGAGGAGATAACAGAGTTCTTCTTGCTCTTCTCTTTTTTTTTCCTTTTTTCTTTCCTTTTCTCTTTTTCTTTCTTATTTTCTGTTTTTTTTTTTCTTTCTTTTTCTCCTGTGCTCAAAAAGAAAAGACTATATGAAGACACAGCAAGAAGGCACCCATCTGGGAGCCAAGAATGGAGCCCTCACCAGAAACCAAATCAGCCAGCACCTTGATCTTAGACTTCCAGCCTCCAGAATGTGAGAGAATAAATGTCTGTTGTTTAAGCCACCTAGTCTGCAATATTTTGTTATGGAAGCCTGAGCAAACTAAGGCACACTTCAATTCCTTTCTACCCATTTCCTTCTCTGTATTACCCTCTTACTATCTGGGGACTTACAGTCCTGAAGCAGAGGCACATTCTCACTTCTCCTTAACAGCAGCTTCCCTGAGCTACACATATCAAATTCTTCTAAGCTCACTTCATTTTCTCAATGATTTTTATGGCTCTTCTCCATACTTTGTTCAATTTCAACTAATACATGACTTATATGGATGACAAATTTCAATTCCATAAACCATCTTGCATTGACAACTACAAGATATAAAATTCGCTGTCAAAACTTCCATACATTCCACTCCTTCTTCCTCAAAGGAAACCTCAGAGGTTAGATACCAAAGTGGTATCAAACAAACAGAAGGCCATAAATGCTACCTGCCTCCATAGCATTGCAATGGAAAATGAGCCACAATAAAACTGACAGCAGCCCAGTTCTCTCCTTGTTCATTTTGACTGCAGGCCCTCATAGTCATAAATCACAGTCACATGGGTCCACTGTACATTTTAGCAATTTTAGGTGTTAGATATTCCAAATTATTTTATTCCAGTGACAAGGGGTGGGGTAAGCAACTGTCTAAGGAACGGAGTTTGTGAAGATGTGGACGCTTCAGGTTCTCCCTGGTGCACACACACCCAGAGCCCTGTAGGCGGAGACACAGAGCTGTCCACCTGAGCAAGCAGGGCCTTGTTGCTATTTGCCTTCCCCACAAAACATGTACACTTAGCATTGCAACTTTTCCTTCCATTTGCATCTGTGAATCCTAGGGAGAAATCATAAATATATGCATCTATCTATCTATCTATCTATACATTTATATAAATGAAATTTGGTGGTGGCTTTCTTTTTTCCATTTGAATTGATAGGCACAATGCATAAAAACCTAAAATGCAATAAAAAAAATTCATTTTGTTAGAAAATAAAAAGTTCATCTTGTGAAAAAAAAGGAAATTAGTGCTCATCTTATTTTATCAAAAGCAATTTCAAAAAATCTTTTAGTCAAAGAAGAAAATAATCAGCTATTTCCCAGCACTGTGTTAACTGGCAATTCATGCTCCTGCAAAAATACAATTACCACACCTGCCATTGTGCTTTGGGCCAGACCTTGCTGGGAGAACATTTAAAGGGCAGTGTGTTTATTGTACCTGAATATGAGGAGGTGCACAGATGCCCTCAAGTAACACATCACAGTCAGAAATTCTATCACGTGCAACCTGGGTATGGGATGGGACCATCCATGTACAGGTGCCAGCTCCACCTGGAGCCGGGTAGAGAGACCAGATGGCTGCTGGGAGGGTTCCTGCCTCTCCTGATGCTCTGGACACACCAGATGGGAAAGTACTAGCAAATATGCATACTGTTTTCTCTGGACACGTTGATGCCTGAATAAATGTCCTCCTTTTAAGCAGCATAATAGTTTCCTGTGGCTACCGTAACAAATTACTACAAACCTGGTAGATTAAAACAACCGAAATTTATTTTCTCATAGCTCTAGAGGCCAAAATTAAGGTGTCAGCAGGGCCATGCTCCCTCTGAAATCTCTAGGAGAGAATTCCTCCTTGCCCCCATCCAGCTTATGGTGACCCCAAACGATTCCTTGGTTTCTGGCACCATAACTCCAGTCTCTGCCTCTATCTTCACACAGCCTTCTCTACTGTGTCTCTGTGTCTCAATCTTCCCTCTCCTTTCTCTCATACAGACATCAATCAATGGATTTAGGGCCCACTCTAAATCCAAAATAATCTCATCTTAACTTAATTACCTCTGCAAAGACCCTGCGTCCACATACAGTGACATTCATAGGTACCGCAGGCCAGAACTTGGACATATATTTTTGGGAAACACAATTCAACCCACTACAGGCAGCATATCCAAGATGTCTTGTGGCATTACAAATTGCAGCCATCCCAAAATCATTTCCCTTTTCTTTTCCTCATACCCCAGGAACTAGAACTACAAATAGAAACTTCAATGAAAACATGGCCATGCTCACAAGTTTTGACTTAGAAGCAGAGAAGAAAGGCATTTATAAGACCCTGCAATCTGGTCACTATGCTAGGCTGGAAACTCCACACTTGTTCTCTTCCAATCCTGTAAAATAAGAATTGCTGTTACCAGACTGCAGATGAGGTTACTGTGGCTCAGAGTAACCCACCCAAGGTCTCCCAGCAATCTCTGGGCAGGCCTATGTTTGGAGACTGTCTATTTGACTACACAGCCTCATACACTGTGTGTACGAGGATATATGGACAGAGTCAGAATAGATGGCTGCAAAGCGGCAGCATTTGGAGAGCTCTTGGGAGGGCCCAGACCACTCCCCCAACTAAGCTGCCTTACCAGCTTGTTCGTGCCTGTTTTTCCTTCACAAGGAACAGCCCCTTACATTTTATAAATACACATAAGGATGTAACCCAGAGAGGAGTAGTACCTCCTCTGAAATACATGCCAAAAGTAGACCAGGTCCTTTTCAGGAGCAGATTTGATCAGAAAAAGAAAAGACAGCAAGGGCTTCTTGCGGAACCCCCTGAGAAAGAGGTTGAAGACATCTAAAGACAGAAAATTGTGCAGTCCACTGTCTTAGTTCCAGTAACTGTAATAAATTTTCAGAGACTGGGTGGCTTAGATAACAAACATTTATTTCTCAGTTCAGGAAGACCAAGATCTAAGTGCCAGCCTATTTGGTTACTGGTGAGAGCTCTCTTCCTGGTTTGCAGATGGTCATCTTTTATCCTCATATGGTGGAGAGAGGAAGCCAGCTCTCTCGTGTCTGGTCTTTTTCTTTTTGAGAATACGCTATTTTAAAATTTTTATGGGTACATAATAGTTGTATATGTTTACGGAGTACGTGTTCCAAGTATATAATGTGTAATGATGAAATCAGGGTAATTGGAATATTCATTGCCTTAAACATTTATCATTTATTTGTGTTGAGAATATTCCAAATACACTTCTCTAATTATTTTGAAGTATACGATAAATTACTGTTAACTATAGTTGCCCTATTGTGCTACCAGATCACTGGATCTTATTTCTACTATCTAACTGTATTTTCATATCTATTTTCTATATGGGCACCAATCCCATCACGAAAGCTTCAGTGTCATGACCTAATTGCTTCCCAAAGGCCCCCACCTCCTAATACCATCACATTGGGGATTAGGGTTTCAACATATAGATTCTGGAGAGACACAAACATTCCATCCATTGCAGCAAGTATGCCTGGAGCAGCCAGCTTTCTCTGTCTGATCAATTCTGTGTGAGTATCTGATGGCTAGGTGATTCTGGATCAATCAGGTACCTCTATTTCTCTCAGGTTCCTATCTATAATACAAAGTGAGAATAAACATTTCTACCTATCGAGGATCCAGAATGGCTTCCCTGGAACTGCTTGTTGCTGGCTTGGGCAATGTTTTACATGGAAACAAACACAATCACATACTTCGACCCAGGAGACAAATTGGAGTTAAGCCATCAAAATAAAACCAGAAGGGAACTTTTTGAAAAAGAAATTCAGTGAATAAATATGTTCTCTAAATAGAAAAGTAATGAGCACAGTGTGTAGACAAAACCATGCCAATTCTAAGAAATAAGTTAATATATTTTAGCTAGAACCAGGAAATCAGAGAAATATAAAGTCCCAGCACAAAAACGTGCAAGATAATTTGATAAACCATTCCCTGACAAGAAAGTAACTACACTTAGAACAGCAAGAAGAAATATAAGGGAATGGAGCAAAAGCAAACAGGCTAAAATAAAGCAAGAGGGATTGCAGTGAGATACATGGAAGAACTTCGAGATCATCATAGGGATAAGAACTAAGCTCTGTTTTGTTTTGTTTTGGCGGGGGTGTTTCTTGCCCAAATTCCTTTCTAAGGGACCTGGGGAGTCATGCCCTACAAACCATAAATTCTCATCAGATGGGTTTTATTTAACCCTGTATATCATAATTACTTTCCAATCTGACCCTGGCATAACAAGAGAAAAAAATCAAAATGTTTTACTCCAAAATATATTTCCTTGCCATACCTTGGAAGTGCCCTGTAAAATCTCTTGTGGGAAAAATCCACATTCTATAGAGAATCTCCTTTCCCCCTTTGTTTTCCTTCCTTCCTTTCCAGATCCAGGAGATAATCAGCTAAGAGCCAGGCACCCTTTTAAGTCCCATAAGAAACATTTTACAACCTGCTCTCCCTGAAGTCTACTAAGAACTTCCTCTGCACATTAACTTGGTCTCCACAATCCTTTGTCTTAACCTGAACGTTTCCTTTGATCCTAGGTCTTCAGATACACTCAACAAGTTGTCAACCACAAAATGTTTAAATTTACCTATAGCCCGGAAGCCCTCCCCATTTTGAGTTGTCTCGTCTTTCTGAATGAAAACAATGTAGTTTTTAAAAATTTATTTATTACACTTTGGTTCTGGGGCACATGTGCAAATCATGCAGGTTTGTTACATAGGTATACACGTGCCATGGTGGTGTTTTGCTGCATCCATCGTCCCATCATCTACATTAGGCATTTAACCTAATGCTATCCCTCCCCAATCCCCCTACCCTCTGCTATTCCTCCCCTAGCCCCCTACCCCCCTTGATTGATGTCTCATGCCTCCCTAAAATATATGAAAGCAAGCTGTACCCTGACTACCTTGGGCACAAGTTCTGAAGACCTTCTGAGGACTGTGTCACTGGCCATATTTGGCTCAGAATAAATCTCTTAAAATATTTTAACATATTTTAAAGAGTTTGACTCTTTTCGTCAACAGGTGTAAATTGTTGATCCAAGGAGGCATAGAACCTATTACCCACAGATATTCAGAAAAATGATACATATTTCTATTTCGTTTCCTAACTGCACAATAAAGTGAGTTTTCTCATATTCAGAGTCTTTTTTTTTTTTTTTTTTTGAGTTAGAGTCTCACTCTGTCACCAGGCTGGAGTGCAGCGGCGTGATGTTGGCTCCCTGCAACCTCTGTCTCAAGGGATTCTCCTGCCTCACCCTCCCAAATAGCTGGGACTACAGGCGTGCGCCACCACGCCCAGCTAATTTTTCTATTTTTAGTAGAGATGGGGATTCACCGTGTTGGCCAGGATGGTTTCAATCTCTTGACCTTGTGATCCTCCCGCCTTGGCCTCCCAAAGTGCTGGGATTACAGGGGTGAGCCACTGTGCCTGGCCTCAGAGTCTTTTAAGAGAAAAAAAAAACCTCTAAATACACATTTGATCCCTTAAAAATGTTTTTAATGGTTTTATATAACAACAACTACTATTTTCCTAGTGTTATAGCAATAAGTATATTATGATGATGATTATCATTCCATAGAAAGATTTACTAATATTTTTTGAACATCTCTTGGGTGCCACATAATTTTCACATATGAACACACATAACCACCTGTAAGGAATAAGAAGCCTGAGATGCAGTGCATTCGAGTAATCTTTCTATATCATATGGCTAATCAGTGATATGACAGGAATTCAAAGCAAGTTTGGCTGATTTCAAAGCCCAAATTCTTACCACTACACTGAACTGCCTGAAATGTACAAGGCTTACATTTACAGGTCATGCTCTCTCAAGCTTTCTATAAGCTTCTGGAGGGCAGTGGCTTTGTATTTGACTTCTGTCTTTCCCACATCTGCCCCTCCTCATCTAATCAGCCAGCTGATCTGGTTTCTCCTCCCCCTAAATATGTTTCGAAGGCATAAATTTCTCTACCTCCTCAACTCCATTACCTTCCAGCCAGCCACCACTGTCCTTTATAAGAAGCATGAAGGCTACTACCTTGCTCTGCCTCTGGGCTTGCCTTTTCATAGTCAGCTTTTTGTAGCCAGAGACAGCTTTCTAAAATGCAAATCTGATCAGGTTGTGCTCTTCCCTAAAACTCTTCAATGGTTTTACATTGCCTTCTGCAATGAACTGCATGCTTGTGTCCTCTCAAGTTCCTATGTCAAAATCCTAAACCCGCATGTGATGGTATTAGGAAGTGGGTGGGGCCTTTGGGAGGGGATTAGGTGATGAGAATGGTGCCCTCATGGATGCAATTAATGTCCTTATAAAAGGGACCCCGGAGAGCTCTCTCATGCCCTTTCCACCATGTAAGGATATAAAAAGAAGTCAGCAGTCTCCAACTGGAAAAGAGTCCTCACCAAAATCATGCTGACACCCTGATTTCAGATTTCCAGCCTCCAGAACTATAAGAAAAAAAATTCTGTTGTTTAAAAGCCACCTACTCTATGATATTTTGTTATAACAGCCCAAGGTGACTAAGACACCTCCCAATGCCCTCTACACTCATAATACAGTTCCCAGCTTTTGCTCTGCTATCCTTCTGCCAGTAAGGACATTGCCCACGAACTTCACCAGGCTAACCCTTACCTGTTGTATGCAGTTCCCCTGGTTTCAGTTTTGATGCCACCTTCTCATCCTCCTTGATTGCCCATAGCTACACTTGAGACTCCTTCTCTATACTCCTATAGCACCCTGTGCAGGTCCCTTCTAGTGCTCACCACACTGTGTCACATAAATGGCTATTGATTTGTTTTCTCCACGACAGGACTAAAAGCTGTTCAAAAGCGGTAATCGTGACCTTTTAATAAATGACTCCCCAGCAATTCACAAGTTAACTTCCCAATAACTGTATGAATGAAAAAAAAAATGTATGGTAAAATCTGGACTCAAAACCAGTGCTTAATAACTGCTCCCTGGCTAATAAATGCATTGGAGAGACTGTATAGGATCTGCTCCAGATTAACTGACCTGCAACGCAAAGGATTCTCTTCTCTCTAGGCACTCAAGCTTGACTTCAGACAGCAGAGTGGAAGGCCTTACTAGAGCTTCCAGAAATAGAGGATGGGAAATGTTACTCCTTTGAAAGCAGAAAAAGAATGATCTGTGGCTGCTAGGTCATTCTTCCTGTTCTTGTGTCCCAAGAATAATTGAGGCTTTTGGTAATCCACCACAAACAAATATGACAACAGATTAATTTTGATTTAAGGTTATGAAACAAAGCAAGGGTATTGGTACATAATGTCCACTTTGATGTCACAGCCCAAGAATAAGGAGGATAATTTAATTTGTTTTCTCTGGAAGTTCAGCTCCCCAAAGGGAAAAAATATTCAACCTTAGGGCATCTTCTCCATCAGCTGTTTTTCTCTGGTTCTTTCTGTTCCTTGGGTGGAGAGGGGAGGTGAGCATTTATCTTTCAAAGACTATTAGATAATGTTGTTGGGAATGTAAGAGAGTTAGCAGAGAGGGACAGAGGACAAGCAGTGCTTTTAAAGGGGAAAAAAACCCATATGTTCCATTTCAATTTCATAAGTGTCTCAGGATGTGTCTTTAAGAAAAGGAAAGAAATGGTAATTTATATGATCATTTAGATACTGCAATTGCCTGTCTTTCTGTGTGTAAAGAGGTTCTCTGGAGGCGGAAGATGACTGAGACTTCAGCATAACCTTCCACATGCCACCCCAAAAGAATTTATATATTCGTTGGTCTGACCCTGACCCTCAGTGGTTCCCTGTGTCACACTTATCACCCTGCATCGGAAGCTCTGGGACTTTAGAAATTAATAAGGTGAATAGAACAGGAAGAAGAGAAGATCCAGCAATAGGGGAGGGGGTAACTGCAAATACAACAGCAAAAGCATGAGGAGGAGAACAGAGTTCCAGGAATTAGCAATGATTTTAAAAAATTGAAATACTGTACACAAAATAAACAAAATGCTAGGTGATCAAACTTATTCACTAAAATGAATGACTGAGGTGTTCTGAAGTTCTTGCTAGTTCTTCAAGTAGCACAAACAAACCCATTGCCTCTTAGGCTATGTGGAAAAATTTTATTATCTTAACACATCTTTTTTATTAAACAGCATATAAGCAGATTTTTATTTTTAAAAATTCCTTTCTGACAACCTTATTTTTTTCATTTTAGGCTATGTTTAATTGTCCAGCATATTTATGCTTGTGAATTTTTACCACAACTACGACCACAGGCTTAGAGACAGAATTTTTTTTCTAATTTTTTAATATATATATTTTTGATTGACACATAATTGTACATAGTTGTGCAGTACAACGTGAAATTTTGATATATGTATAAGATGTGTAATGATCAAATCAGGGTAATAGCATATTAATCACCCAAACCTTTATTATTTCTTCTTGCTGGTAACATTGAAAATCCTCCCTTCTAACTACTATAAAAAATACAGTATTTTACAATGTCGTCCTACAGCGCTAAAGAACACTAGAACTTACTTCTCCTATCTAGCTATAACTTTGTAGCCATTAGCTAGCCTCTCCCCATCCTCCCCTTACCCTTACCCTTCCCAGCCTCTAAAACCCACAATTTTACTCTCTATTTCTACTTCTATTCTCAATCTCTCAATTCTACTCCTATGAGCTAACTTTTTTAGCTCCCACATATGAATGAGAACATGTGGTATTTATCTTTCTGTGCGTGACTTATTTTACTTAAAATGATGTCCTCCAGGCTAATCCATGTTGCAGCATATGACAGGATTTCATTATTTTTTATGGCTGAATAGTACTCTATTGAATATATATATCATCCAGGATTGTTGCATAGGTACATACATGACAAGGTGGTTTGCTGCCTCCATCCCCCCCATCACCTATATCTGACATTTCTCCCCATGTTATCCCTCCCCACCCCCCCCACTCCCTGTTCTCCCTCCTCTAGCCCCCCCAAAAAGACCCCATTGTGTGATGCTCCCTTCCCTGTGTCCATGTGTTCTCATTGTTCAACACCGGCCTATGAGTGAGAACATGCGTATACCACATTTTCTTTATCCATTCATCCACTGATGGACACTTAAGTTGATTCCATATCTTAGCTATTGTGAATAGTGCTGCAATAAACATGGTAGTGCAGATATCTCTTCCACATACTGATTTCATTTCGTATAGACATATACCCAGTAGTGGGATTGCTAGATGATATGGTAGGTCTAGTTTTAGCTTTTTGAGGAAACTCCAAGCTGTTCTCCATAGAGATTGTACTAATTTACTTTCATGCCAACAGTGTACAAGGGTTCCCTTTTTCTCCACATTGTCACCAGTATTTGTTATTTTCTGTCTTTTTTGTAATCGCCATTCTAACTGGGGTAGTATAGTCATTTTAACAATATTTATTCTTCCAATCTATGAAAATAGAATGTCTTTCCATTTTTTATGTGTTTCTTCAGTTTCTTTTATTATTTATTTATTTATTTATTTATTTATTTATTTATTTATTTATTTTTGTTCCTCATGTCCAGTGGTGCTGGATTCCTTTTTTAAAGTTATTCCTAGGCTTGTAGCTATTGTAAATGGGATTGCTCTCTTTATTTCTTTTTCAGCTAGTTTCTTATTGAGGTACAGAAGTACTACTGATTTTTGTATGTTGGTTTTTTATCCTGCAACTTTACTGAATTCATTCATCAGTTCTAAGTCTTTTGGTAGAATCTTTAGATTTTTCAATATAGAAAATCATGCTGTCTGCTAACAGGGACAATTTTATTTCCTCCTTTACACTTCTGATGCCTTTTATTTCTTTCTCTTGCATAATTGCTCTGGCTAGGGCTTCCTAAAGTGCTATCTGAATAAGAGTGGTAAAAGTGGGCATTCTTGTCCTGTTCCAGGTCTTAGAGAGAAAACTTTCAACTTTTACACATTCAGTATAATGTTGGCTGTGGGGTATTGTACAGTTTTCAAAGTTCCTCTTGTTGTTCATTTCTAGTTTTATTACACTGTGGTCAGAAAAAAATACTTGATATGATTTCAATTTTTTAACATGTTGAAGCTTGTTTTGTGGCCTAGCATATGGTCTATCATGGAGAATGTTGCATGTGCTGATGAGAAGAATATGGGCTGGGCGTGTTGGCTCACGCCTGTAATCCTAACACTTTGGGAGGCTGAGGCTGGTGGATCACTTGAGGTCAGGAGTTTGAGACCAGCCTGGCCAACATGGCAAAATCCCGTCTCTACTAAAAATACAAAAATTAGCTGGGCATGGTGGCACATGCTTGTAATCCCAGCTACTCAGGAGGCTGAGGCACAAGAATCGCTTGAACCAGGAGGTGGAGGTTGCAGTTAGCCAAGATTGTGCCAATGCACTCCAGCCTGGGTAACAGAGCAAGACTCTATCTAAAAAAAGAGAAAAAGAAAAAGAAAAAAGAAGAATGTGTGTTCTGTCATTGTTCTATGAAATATTCTATAAATGTCAATTCCATTTGATCAGCAGTGCAAGTTAAATCTGATGTTTCTTTGTGATTTTCTGTCTAGGATTCATCCACTGCTGAGAGTGAGGTGTTGAAGTCCACAATCATTACTGTATTGGGTTCTATCGCAATGTTTGCTTTATATGTCTCAGTGCTCCAGTGTTGGGTGCTTATATATTTATAGTTGTTACATTCTCTAGCTAAATTGATCCTGTTATTATCATTTAGTGATCTTATTTGTCTCTCTTTACAGTTTTTGACTTAAAGTCTATTTTAGCTGATATAAATATAGCTACTCTTGCTCATTGTTGGTTTCCATTTTGTGGAATATATTGATGCATTCTCAAAGGAGAAAAATAAAAGTTGTCACTTTTGTTGGACTCTTCAGCTCTAAGCTAGCTAAGGCAAAACATGGCAAAAAATATATATGAAGCACAGATAAAAGCAATGGCAATATCTAAAAATGAAGATTGTATAGACAAGATTAAAATGATCAGATAGTGGCCACCTCTTCCTAACTTTGGAGTGAAAAGGGCTTTTGACATAGTAGGTATTCAGGATGAAGGAAGAGCCCAGCTTATGGAATGCTTTCCACTGAAGTGAAGCCTTAAGATTCTTTACTAGCAGGTATAAACAAGAAAAAAAACATTATAGCATTTTTCCACATTTATATTTTGCCTAATCAGTCAAATAAGTGCAGTTTACTTAAGAACACAATGAGTGTCATCAGTTTGGTAGCATATTTTCAACATCGTCATCAAGTCTCAGCTAGGTGGCAATGAGGAGTTAAGGGAATTATGAAAATGAAATATTCCCACATACCCTAAGGCATATTCATATCTAAAAACAGAAAGCACTGACCTTTTTTTACTATAGGTCAAACCTGCGGAGAAAGAATTCTGTAAGGAGAAATAGGTGGCCAGTCATGACAGTAGTTTGAGGCCTAACAGCCCCTGCTTAAGCATATCTTTCATTTAAGGCCATGTGTTTAAAGTTCTAAACATCAAGAGTCACAGTCTTTCCACCCCTCTATGTCAAAAAGACTATTATTAATACAGAAAGTAATTCCACAGGAAGATGATCAGTAACTTTTATCTAAAGCAAATGACTTGGGCCAGGTGTGGTGGCTCATGCCTGTAATCCCAGCACTTTGAGAGGCCAAGGGGGGTGGATCGTTTGAGCGCAGGAGTTCCAGACCAGCCTGGGCAACATGATGAAATCCTGTCTCTAATAAAAATGCCAAAATTAGCTGGGCATCGTGGCACGTGCCTGTAGTCCCAGATACATGGCGGGGCTGAGGTTGGAGGATCACTTGAGACCAGAAGGTTGATGCTGCAGTGAGCTGAGATCACACCACTGCACTCCATCCTGTGTGACAAAGTGAGACCCTGTCTCAAAAATAAAGAAAGAAAGAAGAAAGAAAGAAAGAAAGAAAGAAAGAAAGAAAGAAAGAAAGAAAGAAAGAAAATGGTTTGTAGTCAGCTGCTTTTCATACTCGTTGAACATAGAGGAATCCAAAAATGACCTTAACTACAAAAATCTGATTTTAGCAAAGCTTGCTTAAACATTAAAAAATCCTACATATATTCTTTTTGATCCTTCCCAGAATGAGGGTTTCCACATTGCACAGCTCCAAGGAGTGTGACTGATGTCATAGTCTATAAGAATAGTGCAGTTCACAGTAGGCATGGCCATATGCAACCGCCCTTTCCAGGCCTCTCAGGTGGAAGAATAATGCTAACCAACTTGCCATGACAATTTCAAAAGAGAACTGTTTGAACCAGTGCAGATGCAGGTGCCCCCTAGATAAGGAAGCTTGTTATATAACCAATGAATATGATGGATAGCATTAATAGGCCCTCTGTCTCTAACCTTTAGGGATTTTAACAGCATTTTAAATCTTCTTTGAGGTTTTCAGATCAATATTTCAAGAATAACAATAACACTGCACCTAAAAAGACAAACTAAAAATTACCACTGCCCCCAACCAATATTCTCAGTCAGGAATCGTGTGGTATTTCTTCCCGTAAAAGATTGAACAGCAAACTACTTTAATATCTCATTTGTGTATTGTGATCAAATTTCAAGTTGATTTCATATTTATAATTTAGCTTGATACTCCCCAAAAGGGTAGATGTTGCTCACAGAAGTAAATTAAATGTTGCCAGTTGTGTCTGATGGGACACAACCGGAACCAAGGAGGCTGAGAGACTTGTCTGTGGTTCTACAGTCAGCTGAGATAGCGCTCCAAGGTGACTCACATTTCTTCTTCCTACTCCAATGCATTTGCCTCTTCACAACACTACCTGTATAGGCCCTGCCAAGTATGACATGCCAATGAGATTTCAGTCCAATAGAAAAGTGGCATACACACGTTTTAAAATTTCAAGCCACACGCCAAACCAATCCTGTTCTCTAGGAAAAAGAGGGACTACCACTCTTCTATTTCTTCCATCATGCAACAAAGAATTAACTCAGAGGGTCTGAGTTGTGCAAACTCTGCAAGCTCCTGAGAAAGATTTGATCCTTTGACCCAGGTTCCTAGGACCTCTAAGCTCCTGGAATATTCTGCCTATTGAGAGTGTCTTTGTTCATCTGAGAGGTCAGGTGAGACAGTTTATGCTAATAGTGTGACTTATTGCCTTGAGCCATGTATATAAGTTTGAACTCTGGGGGCTGGAAATTAAAGTAACATCAGTCACATGGGCATCCCATGCCTATATGATCAACCCCCAGTAAAAACCTTAGACACCCAGGCTCAAGTGAGCTTCGCCAGTTAACAATAATACTCCATATATATCCACACATCATTGCTGGGAGAATTAAGTGCTGTTCATAAAATTTCATTGAGAGACCACAACAGGAAGCTGGCACCTGGTCTCTCCTGGGCCCTTCCCTATGCACCTTTTTCCATTGCTGATTTTAATCTATATCCTTTCACGGTAATAAACAATAACCACGAGTACAATAGCTTTGCTTAGCTCTGTGAGTGCTTCTAGCAAATAATTGCACCTGAGGGTGGTCTTGGGGACGCCCAAACAAAATCATGATTGTGATCAAGGTCACTTATAAAGCCAGACTATTGTTTGCATAGCAAAAATTCAGATATTTCTACACTCCTGCTCCCACTATCTGTCTAAATCCA
The DNA here is from genome assembly GCF_030222135.1 of Aotus nancymaae. Classification (NCBI taxonomy): domain Eukaryota; kingdom Metazoa; phylum Chordata; class Mammalia; order Primates; family Aotidae; genus Aotus; species Aotus nancymaae. The sequence continues at coordinate 9,755,669 of NW_026988472.1, forward strand.
GGAATCTAGGATGTCCCTTCATCCAGGGTTCACACTGCAGAGCCTAGAGAATGTCTGTATTCTCAATGGGCCCCATTCTGTCCACGTCTCTCTGTCCCACCCACAAATCCTCTGTGGCCTTCCCAGGAAGCATCTCCTTCCAACCAGTTAATCAAGGACCTGTCCCCTGTGGCAGTCTGGCCAGGATAAGGAAACAATGTCACTGTTAAGGAGCCAAGAAGCAAACACCGCATCACACCTATTATTTCAAATGAATGATTCTATAAAAAAGGGCAGGAGTCTCCGTACTTGGTGACCTATGGCTAAGGCTGGCCTGTAGACAGGTGATCTGCAGACTCAGTAGCCCCTTTCCCAGTTGCAGCTGTGTAATCATCTATCTCCTTAGCTTATAGAGCGCAGCCTGGGGCCTTTGGGGAATGTAACTCATTCCAAGGCCAGCCTTCCTTCTGAGGAGGTTAGATATTCTGTCTTCCCAGCCCCAGTATGTTAATATGAATCATCTTCCCCTCTTTATTGGTACCCAAACATTATCACAGACAAGTGTTATTCCCGTTTTGTTTTCCAACAAGTCACTGAGGTGTTACACTTGAGTGTCCTGTCAAAAATCTGGTGCTGATCTTTCTTCAGTTTATTTTATGGTGCCCAGCCTGTCTGTCTATTGGACCCGGTCTCTTTTCACCTGAAGTAGTGAGTATTATTGGCCTGCTTTCCCATAGATTATGTCCTCACAGGGTGCTCTGTCTGGAAGACCTTGGATGGAAATTGGCACATTTTCATCTAAAACTCCAGGGTCACCTGGATCAAAGTGTCTTCTCTTCTGCACTAGGCCATGTGGTTATACAGAGACCCTCACGTTGGTTAGTGCACAGAAAGAAGCAATATTGCAGACTGGAAAGAAGACCGACAAGGACTAAAATACAAAAAGGATCTTGAGATTTCTGCTTCACAACAATCCCATAAAGCTGGCATTTTTATCCTAATATTTTTACAAAGGCAAGTCCCAAGACTCAGAGAGGTTAAGCAACCTGCGCCATGCAGCACACATTATAAACACTACAGCGAGGATTTGGGCCCAGTCTTCCTGGATCAATTGCCAGAGTCTTTCTGGTGAAGTTCTTCATATAACCATGTGGTCTAGTGCAGAAGAGAAGAGACTCTGATCCAGGTGACCCCAGGGTTCCAGGCTTCTCCCTCCTACTGTGACCCTTGAGGACTTTTCTAGGGAGCTGCTGATCAGCTCCTCCTTTGCAGTCCCACAGCAATGCTACTATCATGAAGATGTGTATCAGGCTCATCTGGTACCATATTCAATTCCTCGACAGGTGACATCTTGCCTTATTCATCTTAATGTCTTCAGCTCCTGGTATTATGCCTGCACACTGTGGGTGCTCAATAATGAATCTAACCAATAATGCACTAACTTGAATCACACCTAGAATGCTCCAGAAGCAGGTGGAATTGTAGTCGATGGCTCAAGGACATTGGGAATTTGCAGTTTCTAAGGTTCTCATCTCAGGTTGGCCCACTGTTTGTGGGCACCCTAATCTCTTAGAGCCTTAGCTTTCTCATCTGTAAATTCTGATCTCAGAGTGGTGTTGTGAGAATTAAAAGAGGGAAAAAGTCCTGTAAAACACCCAACACAATGTTCAGCACACAAGTGCTCCTTTTCTTCTCTTTTCCTCTTTAGTGCTAGTTTAGTGCATGCCCTTGGAAGGGAGAAGTGCATTATAAACCCAGCAACTCCAGGGATTCAGAACTTCTAAGATCTCAGCTATTCTTTGGTTGTAAGACATTGACTTACTTATTAGTCTTAAACTAATAGACACACCCAAAGATGCTCTGGCAAAACAAGCAAAGGAATAATGTATTCCGTGAATGTGAGTTATGTCAACAGGCAATCTGGAAAGCTCAGGTCTAACTGTACACTTTGTTTTCCTCCTTCATGACAGAATGGATTTTGGACTGAATCATCAGGATAATTGCCTTTGCTCCCCAAGTTCCTTCAAACACCTCTTTCATATTATATAAAAAGGTATCATTTTAACTTCCTGGGGAAAAAAAAAACCAAAATCTCAGAGAGTACCACATAGTCCATCCATAGCAAAGCTGAAAAATAGTCCTAGCTCTCCAAACTTTCCATCGTCTTAACACATTTTAAAAATGTAGTGATTGCTGCTTAAAAGCGTCTATGCTTTAAATAGAAACAAAAAGTTTTCAGTTGTGCATTCCTTCCCTTTTGCATTAAAAAATGATGCTGATATAATAATGAGGTTATAACATGGTAAGAGTTTTTATGGTGCTGATTCCCCAAATGTCAGCCATGCTCACATTTCTACATTTTAGCGTTTTGCACTCAGGTAAAGCAGAAAAACAAAAAAGGTCAGAACCTTTATTTTTCATTACCAAGTTAGAGTGATGCTACTGGGGACTCACAAATTCATGAATTTGTTCAAGTGTTTCTCAGGTCTTTCCTTTGTGCAGTTCTCCCAGGCTGCCATCAGGGCAGACTTCCTGAAGGAAGTGGTAAAGTAAGGCTCCATGAGGGGGCTGGTACTGATGGGGCGAAGAAACTAGGGAGAAAAATGGAAATGAGGACACCTGACCTGCCTAAGTGACAAGAATTATTTTAGGAATTATGTGAAACAATGTGGAAGACACTACTTTGAAAATAGTGGACTATGCAAATGTATTATTATAATCCAATAAGGAAAGAAAAACAAGGCTGTCATCAGCATAAGGCTATAAATGATATGCACCAAATTTACAGATTAGACAGAAGACCTTCATGAGACTACAGAGCAAAAATATCACTCCACGCCTTGGTGGAATGACCTTGTCAGAGCTGGGGATATAGGGAGATCTTTTAACCTTTTAGGTCAATGTATATTATTCCAGCACATCCATATTAGAAGCTATGATTTATTAAAGCATAAGTAGACAGAGTGGAATTATCCCCCATTTTACACATAGGTCAAAAAAGGTCAATTTGGTGACTTCCTCAAAGTCATGAAGAAAGCCACCTCCAAAACTGGGAATCCACACAGGAATTCCACACTGGAATGTCTGTCAGCAATTATATTGAGAATTAAAGAGAAGCCCTATTTGTGCATCTAGCCACTGATTTTGTGGAGAAGGATACTGAAATTAAATGGAAGTCTGCAAATCACCTGTAGAGTCCAGTCAACAACTGAATGTCTCTCACTCCATCCGAAGTGATTGAGAATTCCCAGCACACCAAACTCTGTTGTAACCTGAGATGCTTATTGCTCTTGAAGGGAGGGTGTTTCCTAATCCTAAGTACTGTTGAAGGAACTAGGCACTAGGGGTAGGACCCAGTAAATCTCAGATCCATTCTTAATGTGAGACTCCTGTGCTCTGTAACTCAGAACAAATCCTTGAAATTACCTTTTGTGGGATCAACCCTCCCTTATGTGAAATGGGAAATAATGCCCATACCTAGTTAGCTCATCAAATCCTAAGGCTATAGTGAGAATGTCTCAGAATAATACGTTAACACAAATTATTAAAGAGCCATATAAATGCAAAACATTTTCTTAAGGTTCTGTCTGGAGTCACTGTTTTAGGGCAGAACAACATATGATAATCAGTCAAATGGAATTTCAAAATCAAAATCTAACAGAGATGGTAAATAAATGTGACAGGGCTGGGCAGGGTGTTTCACACCTGTAATCCCAGCACTTCAGGAGGCCAAGGCGGGTGGGTCACTTGAAACCAGGAGTTTGAGACCAGCCTGGCCAACATGATGAAAACCCATCTCTACTAAAACTACAAAAATCTGCTGGGCATGGTAGCGCACACCTGTAATCCCAGCTACATGGGAGGCTGAGGCAGGATAATCTCTTGAACCTGAGAGGCTGAGGTTACAGTGAGCTGAGATCATGCCACTGCACTCTAGCCTGGGTGACAGAGCAAAAACTCCATCTCAAAAAGAAAAGAAACATGGCAAGATCCCTTCACTGAAGGACGGGCATCAAGCTGTAAAGAAGGGATGACTGAGCCCAGGCAAGCTCACCCACTGCAGAAACATCTTGTGATAAAGGCTGAACATTCAGTCGTCATCTGAGGAAATGCAGAATTTTAGAAGCAGGGGAAATGGTCAGTTAGGTTGGGGATAAGTGAGAAGGCAAGAAGTAGAAGAAAAGCCATTTCTGCTAGGAGATGAAGTGTCAATCCGCAGGAGCAGGGCTTTGTCTGGGTGCCTTCCTGCTGAGTCATGGAGCCCATGCTTCGTGGTAGCACCACAGATATTTTCTGAGCCACTGAACAGATGAAATATGGTATGAGCAAGGAGAGGGGGTGAAACTGAGCACACTGGGTTGTCTTCCTGGCAAAAGAAGAAGATCCATGAGGCAGGGAAGTGGAGAACATGCTCGCAAAAGTAGGAAGGAGCTAAAGTTGATACTAAGCCTAGGGGCCCAAGATCCGAGTATATTGGAGCTACAAAGGGTCCTAGATACTAGCTAATTTAAAGTTTCTTAATCTGGGGTGGATGGACTCCCAGGCAGGCAGAGAACTCTTAGATGAGCTTCTGGGAATCCATGAGCTCCTCTAGCAACTTTGGTACATGAGAAATTATTATTACACAGTATTGTTGCATTTGAAGGAATCTTCATAATTTAATAATTATACATAGTTTTTCATCATAATGTGTTTTATATGTATCCATTTTTTTCTCTACTTTAGATTTTAACTTTTCTTTTTTTTTTTTTTTAACTTTTACAGAATCTACTTCAGATTTTAAACACTTCTGTCTCTGTTTCTCTTGTACACCTGGCAGTCTTACCGGATTGTAGGTGGTTAAGAATGACTTTGTAAACAAGCAATACTGAATCTGTACAATAATAAATACTGCTATAAAATGCTGATTATTTCATGGCAGTGTTCTCTTCTGCTATGTGATTGAACATCTATATTTAGTGTTCTAACATAAACTCAAGTTGCCTCTAAGGTTTACGGTTCTAAATGTAGAATCGACAAACCCTGCCTAAGGCCTTCCCAAAACTATAGTGACTGCTAAGATGTTCAGCCTAGGGAATACTTCTATGCCTGCCGGCTGTTTGGGTAAAAGTATAAGGCTTCAATTAAGAACTTCAGTTACCATTTCCCCCTTACCTCCATTGAGAAGCTGTATTAGTCAGCATTCTCCAGAGAAACAGAATCAATCTGATATATGTAGATATACAGAAAGACATTTATTGCGAGAAATTGATTCATACAATTATGCAGTCTGAGAAGTCCCATGATCTGCCATCTTCAAGGTGGAGGCTCAAGAAAGTTGGTGGTGTAATTCAATCTAAACCCAAAGGCCTGAGGAGCAGGAGGGTAGAAGAAGATGGATGTCCCAGTTCAAGCAGAGAGCAAATTCTCTTCCTCTACCTTTGTGTTTTATTCATGCCCTTAATAGATTGGATGATGCTTGCCCACAGTGAGGAGGGCAATTTTCTTTACTCAGACTGCAATTCAAATGCAAATCTCTTCCAGAAACACCTTCACAGACACACTCAGTGTCTTAGTCTGTTTTTGCTGCTATAACAGAACATCACAGACTGGATTATTTAGAAAGGACAGAAATTTATTAGCTGACAGTTCTAGAGTTTGGAAAATCCAAGATCAAGGTGCTGGCAGTTTCGGTTGTCTAGTGAGAGTTGCATCCTTTGGAGGGGAGGAATGCTGTGTCCTCACATGGTGGATGGGGGAAGGACAAGTAGCTGAACACTGCATTAAGCTCTTTTATGAGGACCTTAACCCCATTCATGAGGGAGGAGCCCTCATGACCTAGTCACCTCTTAATACTATCACATGGGTAGGACCTGAATTTTGAAGAGGACACATTTAAACCATGGTACCCAGAAATAATGTTTTACCAAATATCTGGGCATCCCTTAGCCCACTCAAGTTGACACATAAAAGTAATCAACACAGACGTTGTGAAAATAGTCAATACCAACATTCCAAGCAAAGAGGGAATCATTTCCATCAGAATAAGGGGAAGAAGTGGGAATGTGTGCTGGCAGCATGCTCTGGCCACAAGAGGCTGTGACCCTCACCTATGGGGAAGGAATGAGTGAAAACATGAACACAGCACCACTGTTTAGAAAAGTCAACTCAGAAATAAAGGCTTAAAACTGCCTCTGAAAATCATTTTAACTTTATCAATTACAAAACTGCCTTGTGACAAATATTTCTTAGCAAGAGTCAAGGGGCAATTAGGAATTTCTAATAAATCTTTTATTCCCCATCTAATCACCAGCAATTTTTTAATTTTGATTTTTTTTTTTTTTTTTTTTTTTGAGATAGAGTCTCACTCCTGTCACCCAAGCTGGAGTATACTGATGCAATCACAGCTCACTGCAGCCTTGAGTTCCCAGGCTCAGGTGATTCCCCCACCTCAGCCTCCCAAGTAGGTGGGACTATAGGCATGTGCCACCACACCCAGCTAATTTTTTGTATTTTTAGTAGAGACAGGGCTTTACCATGTTACCCAAGCTGGTCTCAAACTCCTGGACTCAAGTGATCCTCCTGCCTCAGCCTCTCAAAGTTGCTGGGATTACAGGCATGAGCCACCATGCCCAGCCAGCAATTTTTTAAATGTATGTTTTAATTCATACAGTCAGAAGCACCTTTAACTGCAGAACTTACTAGCAGAGACTTATGTGAATAGAAATACTCACAGGCTATCTGTAACTCACAGAAATGCATAATCTTTTCAGTATCCTTGTGAGATCCGTTTGTTTCATTGCAGGGATGATAAACACTGTGGCCTCAGGATCAAGCAAATGATATTAACAACACTAATGGGAATATACCTAAAAGAAGACAATGGGAAACCCTGGCCAGCTCTCTGACAGGATTTGCTTGCCTTAAAAATTACAGAGCAGTTGAGGTGGGGAAGAGCTGTATTTTGGGGAAAGTAGCTTAGGTTCTCAATTGTTTTTGTATATCATCTGGGAACATTAATATGAAAATAAAAAACATCAGAATTTGAGGAAGTAAAAAGTTCATAAACTAACTGTAACTTGGTCCATTTTGTGCCGCCATAACAAAATATCTGACACTGGACGCTTTGTAAAGAACAAAATTTTATTTTCCCATAGTTCTAGAGGCTGAGAAGTCTAAGGTGCTAGAATCTGGTGTCTGGTGAGGGCCTGGCCTCCCTGATTCCGAGATGACATGTTTAATGCTGCATCCTCCAGAGGGAAGAATTGCTGTTTCTCACATGGTGGAAGAGCAAGAGAGAGAAAATCAACTCCTGCAAGCTCTTGTTTTTATAGCAGCATTAATCCATTCATGAGGATGCTGCCCTCGTGACCTAAACACTGCCAGTTAAGGCTCACATCTCAGTACTGTTGTATTGGGGAATAAGCTTTCAACACGTGAGTTTTGGAGGGTACAAAAGCATTCAAGCTATAACAGACTGAGACTCTTGTTGAAGCTGGGAACTACAGGCTTTGGGCTGGACCATCAGTGAGTAGCCAAAGTCTTCTAGCCTTGAAACCTGGAGGAGAATGTTCAGCTCTGTCTTGTGGGCTTTAAGGTGGCCATGGGTGTTTTGTTCTTGACTGGTATGACTGGTGACTATAGCTTATGACAGTTTTCTCCATGAGCAAGTGAGGGGATGTTGCCATAGAGACATGAGTGCACACATGGGCAGTTTCAGGACAACTCCTCTTAGGTTGCTCTGGTCTTAAACTAAGGCTTTCGAGCCTCCAAGGACGAAAGAGAGCATGAGTCACCAATGGAACACAGAACTGCATCAGCAGGCACAGCTGAGGCATGGACACAATTGTAGAAAATGGGCTTTCTGAATATTACATTTGCTGCATTTTGTCTGTTAATTCACTTTGATGGATCCTGGTACTCTCACCAGGAATAGTGAGACAGAATGGGCCTTCTGAAAGAGTTTGAGGAGCTTGGTAGACCTCTCTGCAGTAAACCAACCATTTAACTGGTGAAAAGTATTAAACACAGCCATTTAAAGTTTTCGGAGGTCAATCTAAGGTCATACAGCAAATCAAAAGGCATTTACTTAAGAAAACCTAATGCATCCTGGGAAGAACAGCACAAGTCTATGGTACTTAAGCTAGAACCTGCTTTCACCCCTCCCCTTCAACGCCCCCAGCTGCATGTTACAGAAGTTGTAACCCCAGGAGAGTGTGGCCAAGAAGATGAGGGCTCCAGTTTTGAGACTACAATTCCACCCGTGGAGGGAAAGGTCACAGGCATCTTTAATCCCCACAACCCCCATCACCAGCTCTGTGTTACACAAGGTCTATTCCATTACAAAGAAGATGGGGGCTCCTTTCCCCTCACCCAGCTCCCATTCACAGAGTAGAGGTTGTACCCCAGGCAAAGCAATGCTGTGGCCCCAGTAGCAACACCCACTCCAGATCCCACTCATAGGAAAGAGGTTCCACATAGGGAAGGACAATCAGACAAGATAGGAGCTATAGTCCCTTTCAGCTCCCATTTGCAGAATAGAGGTTTCATTTTGGGAGATGTAGGCCACCATCTCTGCCCCAGCCCTATCTCTAGTGCAGTGCACAGAGGTTTTGCCCAAGGGGAGGGGCAAGACTGGAAAACTCATAGCTCCACAGCTCTAGTGAGGGACTGATTTTATTTGGAACAGAGTGTTGAGAATCCCATGACTTAAGGTGTAGTGGAAAACAAGAACAACTTTAGTGTCAGGCAATTAAGAGAAGATTAATATTTCCATGAAAGCAATACCAACAGACAAAACAGCAAATCAGCCAGAAGTTTCACATGGGGAACCAGTGGAATGGACCGGGAAAAAGTACCCTGTTAAAATCATACTTATCTCTTAGGGTCAGGGAGGCTGTGCATATATGCCAGGCTTCACCTACTACAGAGCAACTGAAGCAGGCATTTGAAAGCTACTGGTCCCTACTAGAACATGTGGCAGAATTGAAAGCATTCCCAAAGCTACTCAGATCCATCAGCTAAGGCTTGTACCCTTATTGGCTCAAGGAGCATGTCTTAGTCCACTTGTGCTGATATAACAAAATGCCTGGGCTTGGCATGGTGGTCATGCCTGTAATCCCAGCACTTTGGGAGGCTGAGGCAGGTGCATAACTTGAGGCCAGGAGTTCAAGACCAGCCTGCCCAACATGGTGAAACCCCGTCTCTACTAAAAATACAAAAATTAAAGCCAGGCGCAGTGGCTCATACCTATAATCCCAGCACTTTGGGAGGCCGAGACAGGCAGATCACCTGAGGTCAGGAGTTCAAAACTACCCTTGTCAACATGGTGAAACCCCATCTTTACTAAAAATACAAAAAAAAAAAAATAGCCAGGTGTGTTGACATGTGCCTATAACACCAGCTACTTGGGAGGCTGAGGCAGGAGAATCACTTGAACCTGGGAGGCGGAGGTTGCAGTGAGCAGAGATTGCGCCACTGCACTCCAGCCTGGGTGACAGAGAGAAACTCTGTCTCAAAAAAAAAAAAAAAATTAGCTGAGCGTGGTGACACATGCTTGTAATCCCAGCTACTCAGTAGGCTGAGGCAGGAGAATGGCTTGAACCCTGGAGGCGGAGTTTGCAGTGAGCCAAGATAGTGCCACTGCACTCCAGCCTGGGCAATAGAGCAAGACTCTGTCTCAAACAAAACAAAACAAAATGCCTGAGAATGGGTGAGTCATAAAGGACAGAAATTTTGTTTCTTGCAGTTCTGGTGGCTGGGAAGCCCAAGGTCAAGGCACCAGCAGATCTGGTGTCTGGCAAGGGCTGTTTTCTGCTTCCAAGATGGTGCCTTATTGCAGCATCCTCCAGAAGGGATGACTCCATGTCTTCAGAGGGTGGAAGAGAGGGAAAGGCAGAAGGGTTGAACACTAGTTCCCTCCAGCCCTTTTATAATGTTGCCAATCCTACTGATGAGGGCTCTGCACTCATGATTTAACCACCTCCTAAAGGCCTCACCCCTTAATACTATCACATTGGCAACTAAGTTTCAACAAATAAATTTGGAAAACTTATGTGGATCATAACAGAGCATAAGCACAACCTTAGAATAGTCATTGATTGAACACTAAGCTATGCTGACCCAGGGGCAACGCCTAGGAAACTAGGCTTAAAATAAATAAATAAATAAATAAATAAATAAATAAATAAATAAATAAAATTGAAAAAATAAAACCAAGGAGAAAAAACAAACTGAGTAGTGATGTTAGAGACTGCACACTGAAAGAGAAATATACTTCATAGAATTAGTCTAGGCAAGACATTAAACAAATAAGCTAACACAAATCAGTGATATCACTAAGCCTCAGAAGGAGTGTAGAATAAATGAGAATCCAGAGTTGCTATACTCTCTGAAATATCTAGTGTTGAACAAAAAGTTATGAGTCTTGGGAAGAAATGGGATAATGATTCTTATATCATTAAAACAAGAAAACACAAAACAGAAATTGCCTTCAAGGGGCCCATGTGCTGACCGGGTACAGTAGCTCATGCCTATAATCCTAGCACTTTGGAAGGCTGAGGTAGGAGGATAGCTTGAGCCCAGGAGTTTGAGACCAGTCTGGACAACAAAGCAAGACCTCATCTATATGAAATGATTAACAAGGCAGGATGGCATGCACCTGTAGTCTCAGCTACTCTGAAGTCTGAGGCAGGAGGATCACTTGAGCCCAGGAAGTTGAGGCTGCAGTGAGCCATGATCATGCCACTGCACTCCAGCCTGGGCAACAGAGACCATGTCTCAAAAAAGAAAGGCGGTGCCCATGTGTAGAACTTATCAGAAAAAGATTTCCAAGGAGCTATCATAAATTTGTTCAAATAATTAAAGGAAACCATGTTTAAAATAATTAAACAAAAGTTTTATGACAATGATCTATCAAATGGAGAGTATCAATAAAATAAATTATAAAAAAGAACCAAATGGAAATTCAAGACTTAAAACGTACAATAACTGAAATGACAAAAATAACTTGACAGACAAAAAAAGAAAACTACAGACCGATATCCCTGATGAACACAGATTCAAAAATCCTTAACAAAATACTAGCTAACTGAATCCAACAGCATATCAAAAACATAATCCACCATGGTCAAGAGGGTTCCACACCAGGGATGCAGGGATGGCTTAACATACACAAGTCAATAGATGTGATACACCACATAAACAGAATGAAAAACAAAAATCACATGATCATCCCAATAGATACAGAAAAATCATTTGACAAAATCCAGCACCCCTTTATGATTAAAACCCTCAGCAAAATCAGCATACAAGGGACATATCTCAATGTAATAAAAGCCATCTATGACAAACCCGTGGCTAACATTATACTGAACAGGAGAAAGTTGAAAGCATTCCCCCTGAGAACTGGAACAAGACAAGGATGCCCACTTTCACCACTTCTATTCAACATAGTACTGGAAGTCTTTGCCAGAGCAATCAGACAAGTAAATGAAATAAAAGGCATCCAAGTCAGTAAGAAGAAGTCAAACTGTCACTGTTTGCTGATAATGTTATGGGATCCTTGGTGGTGTTGCTTTTCTGGCCAGAAATCTCTGTGGCTGGTGGTGCCTTTGCTCAAATTCTGCTCGGGCCTGCTGGGCCCACTTACCCTCGCAGGCTGTGCTTGGCTCGCACTACCAGCCTGGATCCCACACCTCCAAAAAGACTGAAGCAGAGTGGTGAGGGGTGTGTAAGCGAGCAAGCGAGTGTGGGGTCTGACCACTGCACAGTCAGGCGCACCAGCTACTGCAGCAGGGCAGGCAGCTCCAGGTGCCAGTGTGGGTACTGGCTCACTGTGAGGCTCCAGCTGGACTAGGTGCATTGCAAGCAGCTTTCACAGCTGGCACTAGGAAACACAGTGGTGCTCAGATTCTTGGAGACTCCAGGAACCACAAGGCCCCAAAGGGGAGTCATGGCCCTGATTTGGGGAGCTCCCAGGTCTGGGTTCCCCAAAGGGCCACAGCTCTTCTCCCCTTCTCTCTTCTTTCCTGCTTGTCACCCACAATGCGGCGAGCAAGGGATGTGTTTCAGCCCTGTTTGTATTACAGCCGTTTTAGCCCTGCCATTTGGTCCTGGGTTCTTGTCCCGCATCCAGGAAGAATGAGGTATGCAGACAAGTGGAGGGTGAGCAAGATGAAGAGATGCTTTATTGAGCAATAGAACAGCTCAGAGAAAACCCACAGTGGGCAGTTCCTCTCCATAGTGGGCAGTTCCTCTCCATAGTGGGCAGTTCCTCTCCAAAGCCAGGGTGTCCCAACAAGTACTCAGCTCTCAGTAGAGAGGGTAGCTCCTCTTTGCATCCTGTCATCTCCCCATCATTTCTCTGTCCTCTGCTTGAGTCTGGCTGAGTCCAGGGTTTTTATGGGCCTCAGAGGGAAGGATGTGCATGCTGATTGGTCCATGGGCAGCTATGGGTGTGCCCAGGGTAAAGCACCACAAGTTATCCCTCCAGTCCAAGGGACTGGTGGCGGCCCTCAGGCTTCAGGCTTTCCCTGGATTGAAGGTAGGGCTTCACCAGGAGTCTGTCTGCCTTCTGCCACTGTTCAGGCACCCAGGCTGTTCATGCCAAGGGGCGCCTGCAGGTCAGCACTGGACTGTCCTCAGCACCGCCTCAGCCTCCCTCCCATGCTTGTCAGCACCCAAAGTTTGATGGGGGAGAGTTGGAGGGGGACTGGCATGTCAGTGCTGCCCCCAAGTGTGTGCATACCCCACTGGGCTGCAACAGCACCCAGGCTTGGCCCTGACTTTGCTTTGAGATTGGACCGGGGACTGACAGTGGGAAGAAGCCAGGCAGCAGAAGCTTAGTCCCCATCACTCAGAGGTAGTATCCACCCCACAGAATGAGATTTGTAAATTTCAAGGGCACTAACATGACTGTGGAGGATCATCTGTGTTATTGTGCCCTTTTCTTAAAGGTAAAGAACAATAAGTAGTGGCAATGAGTAGACAGAGACACAATAATGAGCATTTGTGAGAAAGAGAGGAGCTTAATTAGAGTCTCTCCAGTTTAACCAGAAGAGTCCTGGTGTCTTAATCCATGTTGTGTTACTGTAACAAAATATCTGAGGCTGGGTAATTTATAAAGAAAGAGGTTTTACTTAGCTCATGGTTCTGCAAGCTGTACAGGAAGTGTGGTGCCAGCACCTGTTTGACTTCTGGTGAGGGCTTTTCTGCTGCATCAAAACATGGCAGAGAAGGTCAAAGGGGAAGCAGGTACATGTGAAAAGGAATAACCAAACCCAAGAGGTATCCTGGCTTTATAATAATCCATTCCCTGCAAAAGTCAATCCAGTCTCACAAGAATGAGAATTCACTCACTACCTCAAAAATGGCACCAAGCCACTCATGAGCGATCCACCCCCATGACCCAAATACCTCCCACTAGGCCCTACCTCCCAACACTGCTACACTGGGAATCACATTTCAACATGAGATTTGCTGGGGACAAACAAACCACTTCTAAACTGTAGCACATGGGGAGATACCATTTCTATCACCTCTTCAATTGAGCTCAGATTATCTTCTGTATATGATCAAATGTACTAATATAGGTATACAAATACCCAGCAAAAATGATGATTATAGTTATAACACTAACTCCCATTGACTTTCACAAATGTATAGTGCTTTATAATCTTCAGAGCATCTTTGTGTGATTTAGTTTAATTCATTCAACTCTAACAAGTAGACAAGACTGAGCTAAACAACTTCTGGCTTAGGATCAGTGCTGATGTGGGCATTCCTAGCTCCTGGGGTCATTAGCTCTGCCCTGTGACCTACAAAACATTGACCTGTACCCCACTGGATCTCTGGTAACTACCTGGTCTGTCCTAATCTTCTATGTGCTCCTCTTGAAATTGACCTCTTATAAATTTGATTTATGGTACCTACTACCGTAATCTATGATCTGCCACAAAGTTTTACAAATTTTCTCTTAATAATCCATCTACTATTCTCAGGCCCTTATCATCTCTCACTTATACTTTTAAGACGTTAACCAGAAAGCGACTGAGACAGGTGTCTCAATCAATAGAGATGTATTTAACCAAAGTTTGAAGGTTTGCCTGGGAAAAACACAGGACACAGGAGCATCTATGACCTGTGCTTTTCCAAAGAGGGTTTTGGGAAATTCAGTATTTAAAGAGGAAAGAGAAAGCAAGAGGGAGGAAAAGAGAGGGAAGTTAGGTAGTGAGGCAAACAGTTACATGCTTGTGAGGCTCTGATTAGCACTCCATAAATCTACATTTGACATGCGAAAAGAGGGAGTAGAGGAAAAAGTCAATTATGCATTTGTCTCAGGGTAGGTAGCGGGATGATTTCTGGTCTTGTCCTTGTCCTGTACCTATGACGATAAGCTGGTAATTGACATTGTCAGGGTGAAATTCAACCCAACTTAGTTTAAGGGCTAGTTTATAGGAGAGATAGGTATCCTGAAAGATTTAAGAGCTCACCTTCTGAGCAATTTGTGAGGGAGGCCATTTGGGAGGATATGTGGCCTTTTGACGTTGTGGGAACCTGGCTTATAGATGAGGCTATTGAAACCACCTTTGCAAAATTATGACTGAGACAGTGAAGGAGACCTAAACTAACTGACTCCATCTTGCTTCTAACCTTTAAGCTGTCCTTGTTCCTTCCTGGACATAGGCTGAACTAACTTTGAGAGGAACTCAAATTTTAGTTTATAGTTTGAAACAAAGACAGCCTTTTCACAGAACAAGTCTCCTTGCCTGGGGACTAGACTGACTTTGTAGGACTAACAAATTAGTGACAAGATTAGAAATTATGGTTTAGGAGTCATGCAGTTGGAGGCTACAAGATTCTGACCCTTCCTAAACTGCTCCTAAGATCAGTGCTTGAGATATTTTGCAGACCCTGCACTTGATGGATCAGCTGGCACCACCCAGATTGATAAACTGGCTCATCTGATCTTGTGGCCCCCACTAGGAACTGACTCAGTGCAAGAAGTAATTCATGTGGCTCTACGTGAATTACTCTGTCTCTATTGCAATTCCTTTATCTTGAATCAGCTCTGTCTAGGCAGCAGGCAAGTTGAACCCACTGAGCAGTTACACTATGACACAGGATTGTAAAATTACAGCTATCTGTTTGGGAACAAAAGGAAGGCTGTATTGGCTGGATGTGGTGGCTCACACCTGTAATCTCAGCACTATGGGAGGTTGAGGCAGGAGGATCACCTGAGGTCAAGGGTTCAAGACGAGCCTGGCCAACATAGTGAAACCCTGTCTTTAATAAGAAAAAAAAAAATTAGCCAGGCATGGTAGTATGCACTTGTAGTCCCAGCTGTAGTCTCAGCTACTTGGGAGGCTGAGGCAGGAGAATCACTTGAACCTGGGAGACAGAGGTTGCAGTGAGCCAAGATCTCACCACTGCACTCCAGCCTGGATGACAGAGCAAGAGGAAGGCAGTATTGTGTGACTCAGTTCCTAAGTTCAACTTTCGTTTTGGCATAGTGAGTTTGGGGTAGCAAGATTCTATCTTCTTTCACAATAACTCTCTCCCAACTAGTTTCTCTTCCTCCATTTTGGTCCCTTGATTTAGTCAACTTCATGGCAATACAAAAGATGGTTAGTGTGTTCAAATTTAAAGAGCTGAAATAATGAACCATTCACAAAGGTTTTGGCAGAGTTAAAGAAACCAATGATAGGACACTTCCTTACATGAAGAAGCCATTACCATCCCTAGATGTGAGGGGCAAAGGGAGGAAGTTGTATTACTAGAACCCAGTGACACAACTGGAGCAGTAGAAGAGGGGCCACTGACAGGAGCTGTGGTCTGTAAGGAACTACAGTCACTGATGGAACCACAGCCAGGCAGGGAAGGAGGGAGGGATAGACAAATAAATATCCACAAAATCTTTTGCTAAACACACTCTGATTTGCTGGGGCCCACTTACTTCCACCCCACCCTTCCCCTCGTCGCATATATATTGTTCAAATTCAACCTGAAGTTAGAGGAATAGTGGATTTAAAACATGTCTTCAAATTATTTTACATTGCTTTCATCAAGGGGTGCAGTCTAATTCTCCACCACTTAAATATGGGCCAGACTTTAGGACTCATCTCTAACAAATAGAATGTGGTAGAAGTAATGCTACGTGAATTCTAAGGCTAATTCATAAAAGTCAATACAGCTTCTGCCTAGCTCTCACTTTTGGGATGCTTGCCCTTGGAACACAACCATGAAGAAGACTAAGCCACTTGGAGAGGACATGTGTAGGTAAGTATTCTGGCCAAAAGCCCCTGCAGAGGTTCTGTAGGGGAAAAAATATATATTTTCCTCTATGCAACTTAGGTTCTCCAGGTGGGACCCTTTAAATTCAGTTTGCCAATAATAGACTGACAAGAGAAAAACAAATAGAAGTTTTTATTAACATATACATTGCACATGTTCACATGGGACTACCCAGAAATGAGTAACCTAAAGTGATGGTTAGAACCTGGATTTATATACCATCTTAGGCTAAAACAGAGGAAAAAGGGTTTGGGGCTTCTGGGCAAGGGAGGCTAGTTATGGGAAGATGACCAGGAAAAGTAAACAAGAGTTGTTCAGGGCTGGGCGCGGTGGCTTATGCCTGTAATCCTAGCACTTTGGGAGGCCAAGGTGGGTGGATCACCTGAGGTCAGGAGTTCAAGACCAGCCTGGCCATGATGGTGAAACCCCATCTTTAAAAAAAAAGAGTTGTTCAGTAAGTTTAGTTATGTAGATTTAAGTCTACATTCTCCATTGATAAGAGTTAAGAATCTTCCTCTTCCTGGCCACCACAAAATATGCCTCTTTGGCACATGAATTATTTTGAGCTAAAGGCCATTGATAACTAACAGATGCAAGCAAACCTCTAGAAATGGCATAAGTTTTTCTTTTGTAAACGACATTTACATTTATAAGGGAAGTTTCTATTTGTGAAAGGTGTAACTGCCCAAGGGGTTCACCTTGCCCATTGCCTAGACAGACCTGATTCATCAAGGCAAGGGCATTGCAATAGAGACAGAGTAATTCACGCAGAGCCGGCTGTGTGGGAGGCTGGAGCTTTATTATTACTCAAATCAGTCTCTCTAGGCATTAAGGGAGCAGAGTTTTTAAGGAAAACTTGGTGAGTTGGGGGAAGCCAGTGAGCCAGGAATGTTGATTGGTCAAAGATGAAATCATAGGGAGTTGGAGCTGTCTTCCTGTGCTCAGTCAGTTCCCGGGAGGGGAACCACAAGATCAGATGAGCCAGTGTATCAATCTGGGTGGGCCAGCTGATACATCAAGTGCAGGGCGTGCAAAATAGCTCAAGCAGTGATCTTAGGAGCAGTTTAGGGAAGGTCAGAATCTTACAGCCTTGCATGACTCCTAAGCCATAATTTATAATATTGTGGCTAATGTTAGTCCTTCAAAGGCAATCTTTGTAGTCCCCAGGCAAGAAGGAGGTCTGCTTTGGGAAAGGGCCACTACTGTCTTTGTTTAAACTATAAATTATAAACTATAAACAAGTTCTTCCCCAAGTTAGTTCAGCCTATGCCCAGGAATGAACAAGGATAGCTTGGAGGTTAGAAGCTAGATGGAGTCAGTTAAGTTAGATCTCTTTTACCATCTCAGTCATAATTTTGAAAAGGCAGTTTCAGTTGTTTGCTTTATGTCATTACGTTTGAGGTGGTTTGTTATGCAACTGTAGATAACCAGAAGTATGAAAGCCCACACAATGCAGCCTATTAGGAGATCAGCCTTTTGGGCAAGGAGCAAGGCAAAGAAAGCAGAAAATGGGTCTAGGGAAGTACAGGAAGGATAACCAACATGTTTCCTTTAAATGCGTCCTGCACAGTGAGGACTAAGCTCTGATTTTTTTATCTTGCCCAAATTCCTATCTAAGGGGTCTGGAGAATCATGCCCTATAAAACCATAAATTCTCCTCAGATGGGTTTTATTTAATGCTATATATTGTGACTTACTTTCCAACCTGACTCTGGCATAATATTATGAGACAAGGAAGAAAATAAAAAATTTTACCCCAAAACATATTTCTTTGCCATATCTTGATATGGTCCTGCAAAGCTGTCCTTTGTGGGGGTGGATTTGTATCTATAAAGAATCTCTATTAACATGGCTAGATCTTTTTCTTCCAGGACCTTCCAATCCTAAAGAAATTAACTAAGAGTCTGGCACCTTTTAAAGATCTGAATAGGAAACATTTGTCATCTATTATCTCTAAGGGCAGCCAGTCTTTTATCTTAACCTGAACATTTTCTTTCTATGGATCCCAGGTTTTTAGACAAACTCCACCAATTGTCAACCAGAAAATGTTTAAATTTACCTATAGCCTGGAAGCCCCTCCACTTTGGGTTGTCCCACCTTTCTGGACCAAACCAATGTATTTCTTAAATGTATTTGATTGATGTCCCATGCCTCCCTAAAATGTATGAAACCAAGCTGCACCTCGACTATCTTGGGTACATGTTCTCAGGACCTCCTGAAGACTGTGTCACGGGCCATGGTCACTCATAATTGGCTCAGAATAAATGCTTTCAAATGTTTTACAGGGTTTGACTCTTTTTGTCAACAACAGTATGGCCAGAATAACTCATCCACCATGCTTACCTGGAACCTGGTCACTCCAGTAATGAGAACTCTTCATTGGTTACAAGTGAAAGCTTAAGCCTGGCACACAAGAACTCCCAGAGCTTTGCCTTCCCTGCTTCTCAGTACCATCTCCAGAAACTTCCTGCTGTGTGATTTATTTTAATGATCATACTGGAATTTTTATATTTCTCCCCACACACTCTGCTCTTTCTTTCCTCCAAGTCTTTTTATGACTTGCCCTTTAGAATATGCTTAATGTCAAGCCTCCATGTGCAAGCCTGGACCCAGAAAGTCTGAAGTCCTGCCTGCCTCAGCTGATTGCCCCCACCCCCGACGTGAATTCACCATTATACCTTATTGCCCAGCAAAGCATCCCCAGGAAATTAAGCTTCTCTCCCCACCCTGCCATCTTAACTGTTTTTATGATAATGTGAATACTCCTCAACCCACCCTGCCATCTTAACTGTTCTTGCTCTGTGTATATCCCTCCACTCCACTCTACTATCTTAACTACTCTTACACCTTACCCCACCCGCCATTGTAACTGAACTTATGGTAATGTATACTCCTTGCCCCTACCCCCACCACTATAACTGATCTTACTCTAACACCACTGCCCACCCCAAACCTATAAAACCAACTGCTATCCCACTACCCTTCGCTGATGCCCTTTTCAGCCTCATCCCACCTGCACCCAGGTGAATAAACAGTCATGTTGCTCACACAAAACCTGTTTGGAAGATCTCTTTATTAAATGCATTTAATATTAGGTACTATTAGACGAGAATAACATTTGGTGCTGAAACCCAGGATAGGGAACTCCCATGGGAGATTAGTTCCCTGCTCCAATTTTCATAAAGAGATCTACCTACCGACCTGGGGTCATCAGACAAGCCCACAGATGCACACCACTGGCTATTTTGGTAAGCAGTCTCTCTTTTTTGCTTTCCCATTTTTTGTCTTTTCCTTTCCACTTCCTCCCCCTTTTGGTTTTGTCCTTTTTCCACCACAAAGACAAGGAAAATCAGGTAAACCAGCTTCTTCTGTGTGGTTCAGACTGGAAAAATCCTACACAGCTCACGAATCCTGGGACCCATTGTCCCCAGGGGTTTGACTATTGTGGAGACGTTCACCCTAGTCACTCGCCCACCAGGCTCATGGCCAATATTGGTGGCAGGTCAACATAGAGAACACTCTCTTTGGCCACTCACCGAGGAGGTTCAACCCAGGCTCAACTAGGGATGGCTATAGAGCAGCTGGGTTGCATGCCCATTTTCCTTGGCTCTGCTGCCTTTCCAGAACCATGGGCAATCATCCGTCCTCTATCCCTCCCTCCTTTCCACTAGCCTATGTTCTGAAGAACCTCAAGCCTCTTCAACTGTCTCCTAACCTAAAACCCAAACATCTCATCTTCTTCTGTAACACTGCATGGCCACAATACAAGTTAGACAACGGCTCCAATTGGCCAAAAAATGGCACCTCTATTTTACAAGATTTAGACAATTTTTCTCACAACATGGGCAAATGGTCTGAAATTCCCTACGTCCAGGCATTTTTTAACATACCAATCCCTCCCTAATCTCTACTCCTTCTCTTCCCTTCCTTACGCCCCTCCTGTCACCTCCCCACCTCATAAGCAGCCCAGTTTACAGTTTAGTCCCTCGGCTACCTCCTCTGCCTCTGCCCAACAATTCCCCCTTCGAGAGGTGGCTGGAGCCAAAGGCATAGTTAGGGTACACGTTCCTTTCCCTTTATCCAACCTTTCCCAAATTGGCCACCAGTTAGGCTCCTTTTCATCAGATCCTCCAACATTTAACCCAGTCCTATAATCTCACCTGGAGTGACTTAAATGTCATCTTTACTTCTACTCTTACCCCTGTAGAATGCTTAATATGCATTTTATCACCCAATCAGCCCCTGGCATTACAAAAAGGTACAGAAATTAGAATCTGGCCCTCAAACCCCACAGCAGGAATTAAGCAACCTCATCTTCAAGGTGTTCAATAATAGGGAAAAATCTGCCTGGCGTCAGCACATCTCAAAACTACAGATGCTTGCCTCTTCCGTAAGAAAATCCCCAGCCACACCACCAGCTCACAAAGACTTCAAAGCACCCAAACTGCAGCACGCCCAGCCACCCCTCCCAGACCTTGCTTCAAGTGTCAGAAATCTGGCCACTGGGCCAAGGAATACCCGCAGCCTGGGATTCCTCCTAAGCCTTGCCCTGTGCGGGACCCCCACAGAAAGTCAACTGTCTGACTCACACCACTGCTCCCAGAGCTCCTGGAGCTCCAATCCTCGGCTTGGCAGCTGAAGACTAACACTGCCCAAGCATCTCGGAAGCCCCCTGAACCATCACAGATGCCGAACTTTGGGTAACTCTTACGGTAGAGACCTTCAGGTAACTCTTACACTTTCCTTTCTTTTTTTAATTTTTCACTTATCAGTCTTAAGCATCACCTCCTTTAGGACCCTGGTCTAAAAATTATATATATATATATATGTGTGTGTGTGTGTGTGTGTGTGTGTGTGTGTGTGTGTGTATCTGTTTTTTATATATTTCTTTAATATGTTATCCTAATATAATAAAAACCATCTGTCAGTCTGGATCTGCCTCCTGTTAAAGAAAAAATTATTCATGACACTTGTTAAAGATGATAAGACAGATTTTATCCAGGGGAACCAATACAATGGAGTTTTTCAGTCCAGGGGGACCAATACAATGGAGCTTTGCAGGGGAGAGGGGTTGGGTGCAACTCTGAATATAAGGAAAAGTCAGAATTTATACCCAAGAGGTAGCATGGGGGCATGGGCAGTAAAGGAAAAATTACTAAAAGAAGATAGATATAAAGGGTAAGGGAAGATTCTGAACCAACCTAACAGGATTCTTGCTGAAGACAGGCCAGGGGGATCAGACATCACCTGGGGGATGGTGGAGGATCAGGAACCCGATCAGATAGCAAGGATGATTGGATATCAAGAAGGAGGAATTCTGGTTAAATTTACTTAACAGGATCCTTGCCAAAATTAGACTACATAGAGACAAACACAGAAGCTTAACAGTCAGGGCCTCAATGAGAAGAGAGTTCAAAGGAGGCTGAGTAGCGTTTGGTCAAAGAGAGAGACTCTATATCATCTCTCTATAGGGGAAGCTCCTGAAAGGCTAGGAAAAGCCTTCATTCATGTTTGTATCTCAGCACACAGCACCTAACCATAGAGATGGCCTGAATGGAGGCTCAGGTTTTTATTTGTCTGGAGTCTAGATTGTAAGGACTATGAAGGACAGGGACCATTTTAGTCTCATTCACAACTCTAACCCCAATACTCAACACAAGGACTGGCAAGCAGGCACTCAAAAACAGCCCTTGAGGAAGGGAGGTAGGGTAAGATGGCTGAAAAGAAGCCTCCAATGATTGTCTATCCTGCAGGAACACCAAATTGAACAACTATCCACAGATTTAAAAAGCACCTTCATAAGAACCAATAACAAGGTGAGTAATCACAGTGCCTGGTTTTAACATCATATGGAAAGAGACACTGAAGAGGGTAGGAAAGACAGTCTTTTTTTTCAGTTGAAAATTGATATGGTTTGGATCTGTGTCCCCACCCAAATCTCATGTTGAATTGTAATCCCCAGTGTTGGAGGAGGGTCCTGGTAGGAGGTGATTGGATCATGGGGGCAGATTTTCCCCTTGCTGTTCTCATGATAGTGAGTGAGTTCTCATGAGATCTGGTTGTTTAAAAGTGTATAGCACCTCCCCCTCCTCTGTCTCGTCCTCCTGCTCTGGTCATGTAAGACATGCCTGCTTCTCTCTTGCTTTCTGCCAATGAAGCAGGAGTGGCCACAAAAAAAACAGACCTCTTGGACACCGAACTAGGAAGGAAGGGGTGATTTATTCAGCTGGGAGCAAGGCAGCATAACCGCCTAACAGCCAAGCTTGTCTAACAAAGAGAAGCCCTGCCTTTATATAGGCTTACAACTCTAGAAATCACACGTGAAAGGGTCTTGGGTTTACAGCTTTAGAAATTACATGTGAAAGGGTCTTGGTCCATGGAGTAGGTGTGGGGTATGCAGCATACGTGTGGGTTTGATCTTAAGTAAAAACAATACCTTCCAGAAAGATTCCCCCATACCATGCCTGCTATCTATAGGAGGGCGATTAAGGTGGCACCTGGTCTGCCAGCCTTTATTTCTATTGAAATGCAGTGTGGAAGTCGAAGGGGAGGTGGTCTTAGATGCTTAGGTGTCCTTCCTCACCATGATTCTGCTTTTTTGTTTAATTAAGTCCCATTTATTTTTTTTCTGGCAGCTTGGATGTCAGCCCAGCCACAGTAGAATAAATCACTAAGTATATTTTTAAGTTTCCAAACTCCAGTCCTTGGCTCCCAGACAGCATCTTCTGGCCCACCCAAGGCTAGGGGGATCTTGCCACCTTGTAGGAAAGGACACAAGCTTGGCTGGATTCACCACCTGCTGATTGTAGAACCGTTGAACCTAGAGTGAACACAGGTGGTAACCAGGAAGCGGTCACCATGGGCCTTGCACAAGACCCAGTGCTGTGCTGGCTTCAGGTCTGACCCAATGCAGTCCCAGTGGTGGTAACCACAAGGATGCTGGTGTCACCCCTCTCCCAGCTCCAAACAGCTCAGCACAGAGAGAGAGACTCCATTTATTTGAGGGAAAGAAAGGGAAGAGAACAAGAGTCTCTGCCTTGTAATGCAAATAATTCTCCCAAATCTCACTCAAGAACACCAAGATGGTACCTCTATAAGTCTTCAAAAGCCACAGCGTTACTGGGCTTAGGGGACTACAAATGTAGATATGGTTGCAGTGACCAAAGACTTAGACCACAATACTCAAGTCCCTTCAAATACTTGAAAAACCTTCCCAAGAAGGACAGGTATAAACAAGGCCAGACTGCAAAGACTACAATAAATACCTAATTCTTCAACTCCCAGATACTGACAAACATCAACAAGCATCAAGACCATCCAAGAAAACTTGACCTCACCAAGTGAAGTTAATAAGGCATGAGGGACCAATCCTGGAGAAACAGCTATCTGAACTTTCAGACAGAGAATTAAACATAGCTGTACAGAGGAAACTCAAAGAAATTCAAGATAACAGAAGGAATTCATAATTTTATCTGATAAATTTCACAGAGACATTGAAATAATTTAAAAGAGTCAGCAGAAATTCTGGAGCTGAAAAATCCAATCAACATACTGAAGAATGTTTCAGTCTCTTAACAGCAAAAGTGATCAAGCAGCAGAAAGAATTAGTGAGCTTGAAGACAGGCTAATTGAAAATACACGGTCAGGCTGGGCACATGGCTCATGCCTATAATCCCAGCACTTTGAGAAGCCAAGGCAGGCAGATCACTTAAGG
Organism: Aotus nancymaae; assembly: GCF_030222135.1. Taxonomy (NCBI): domain Eukaryota; kingdom Metazoa; phylum Chordata; class Mammalia; order Primates; family Aotidae; genus Aotus; species Aotus nancymaae. The sequence goes on from NW_026988472.1 coordinate 9,779,634, forward strand.
TCAGGAGCTCAAGACCAGCCTGGCCAACATGGTGAAACCCTAACTCTACTAAAAATACCAAAAAAATTAGCTGGGTGTGGTGGCAGAGCGCCTGTAATTCCAGCTACTCAGGAGGCTAAGGCAGGAGAATCACATAAACCTGGGAGGTGGAAGTTGCAACAGTCAAGATGGTGCCAGTGCACTGCAGCCTGGGTGATGAAATGAAGACTCCATCTAAAAAACAAAACAAAACAAAAAATCCACACAGTCAGAGAAGACAAAAGAAAAAATAACAAAAGAGAATGAACTACACCTAGAAGGTCTATAAAATAGCCTCAGAAGGGCTAATCTGAGTTATTGGCCTAAAGAAGAGGTAGAGAGAGAGAGATTGGGGTAGAAACTTTATTCAAAGGGATAATAACAGAGCATTTGCCAAACTTAGAGAAAAGTATCAATATTCAATTACAAGAAGATTATAAAACACCAAGCAGATTTAACCCAAAGAAGACTACTTTGAGGCATTTAATAATCAAACTCCCAAAAGTGAAGATTAAATAAAGGACCCTAAAAGCAGCAAGACAGAAGAAGTAAATAACATAAAAAAGAGCTAAAACTAGAAATCAATAACATGAAGAATTTTGAAAACTATACAAGCACATGGATGTTAAACCATATGCTCCCAAAAAATCAGCAAGTCAATGAAGAAATTGGGATTACAAGCGTGAGCCACCGTGCCCGGCCCAACAATTCTTAAAAGAAGACATACAAATGGCAAACAGGCATATGAAAAGGTACATCAGAGAAATCCAAATCAAAACTACAATGAGATACCAGCTTGCCCCAGTTAAAATGGCTTTTATCCAAAAGACGGGCAATAACAAATGCAGGTGAGGATGTGGAGAAGAGGGAACTCTCATACGGTATTGGTGAGAATGTAAATTAGAACAGACACTATGGAGAACAGTTTAGAAGTTCCTAAAAAAAATTAAAATCTGCACTCCCATGTTTATTGCAGTTCTATTTGTAATAGCCAAGATTTAGAAGTAACCTAAGTGTCTATCAACAGATGAGTAGATAAAGAAAATGTGGTACTCATACACAATGGAGTGCTATTCAGCCATAAAATAGAATGAGATCATATCATTTGCAACAACATGGATGGAAGTGGAGGTCATTACATGAACTAAGCCAGGCACAGAAAGACAGATTTCACACATTCTCACTTATTTGTGGGAGCTAAAAATTAAAACAATTGAACTTATGGAGACAGTAGAGGGATGGTTACCTAAGACTGGGAAGGTAGTAGGGTGTGGAAGGAAGTAGGAATGGCTAATGGGTACAAAAATACAGTTAGATAGAATGAATAATATGCATTATTTGATAGCACATCCATGTGACTACAGTCAACAATAATTTATTGTATATTTTTAAATAACTAAGAGATTTTAATTGGATTGTTTGTAACACAAAGGATAAATGCTTGAGGTGATGGATATCCCATCTTCCATGATGTGATTATTATGCATTGTATGCCTGTATCCAAAACCTTATTTACCACATAAATATATACATCTACTATGTACCTACGAAAATTTTAAAAAAAATAGCTTTTGAATCAGTGAACAAAATTGAGTGGCCAAAACAACCAGCATGGAAATAACCCTGAACTTAATTTCTAAGTGAATAGTACTCATTTGGAACTTGAATCATGTTCTAAACCATTGTTGTCAACTGAAAAAAGCAAAGAAAATGGGTGTCAAGTATTCTTACACTTGAGTGTCTCCGATTTGTGAAGGCTGTGGAAGCAAGGTATCAAAACTGACAGCTTAAAGAATACCAAAATTTAATTCAGTAAAATGAGCTAGCCAATGTAATTGATCTAATAATGCTTTCTGTAGCATAATGTCAGAGGTATGCGTTGGGTAGAAATATCTTTTCCTTCTATCCTTCTTAGTTTCATTGGCTAGAGCCCCTGTAACAAAAGACAGATTAACAAGAGAAAAGCATATGAATATATTTAATATAAGTTTTATGTGACTTGGGTGCCTTCATAAGGAAATGAAGACTTGAAGAAGCCATTCAACCTGAGTGTTTTTATGCTAGATTCGATAAAAAGGGAAAATTCATGGAGAAGTATGATAGGACAAACAGGTTATGAACTAAGTGTAGTAAACTGTGGAAAACTTGCAAAGCCTGTTCATTCAGATTTCTTTCTGTGTCCTGTGTCTTTGGAGATAAGGTTGCTCCTTTCCTCCAAATATAAGGGTCACCTCTCATATTATGATCTTATTACCTGCTTCAGAAGAAGGTCAGAAAGTCTCGACCTTGCTAGGTTTTATGCCTTGCTTCAGGAGAGAAGAGCAGGAGTGTGGGGGAGGTCAGAGTGACCTTCTTGCTTCTGCTGATTTCTGAAATTTCTCCAGCTTAAAATATTTAATATGCTAATGTGCCATATTTTGGGGTAGCATGTCCTGAACCACATCTTATGAAAATAAGCTTTTTAAATAAAAGGATTCTTTTAAAGGAAAAGGAAGATGCTGAAGCAATAGGTAACTTACAGACTGTTAACATCCTTTCTGTTAAAGAAAAAAAAAATCTTCTGAAATTTTTCTAAATGGTAAGAAAGATTCAGGACTGTTGTGATAGAGTCAACACTATCTTAATAGGGGAGAGAGATTGGGCTGAACTATAAATACTGAAAAGATAGCTGGGGAATTATAGCCAATGAGCAGAGTGAGAAGGTCAGCGGGTGGAAAATTACTAAGAGGAGATCTCAAAGGTAGGAAGAATTCTTCATAAACCAATTGAACAGGAATCTTGCTAAAGGCAGGCCAGGTTGATCAGATATCAAGCGTGAGGGCTCACTAAACTGATTTAGGATTCTTACTACAACTGGATGAAGGGGATCAGTATATGCCACCGCAAAATATGCCACATTGGCACACAAATTATTTTGAGCTGAAGGCATTTGAGTTTCTGAAATCCCTTGTATGCCTAAAAGCAGAGTCAAAAAAAAACTCAACAAAATTCGACTGTCATTAATCCCCCCTCGAAGAGCACCTTCAATGTTCTCAGAAGAAGTCAGCACCACACTCAAACACACATCAGTACAAGACTATCATATCTCCCGTCTATTCTCCTAAGGACCTATTTATATTTCCAAAAAGTTATTTGATTTTCTATAAGCACCTTTTCTCCCTCCTCCTTTTCTCCTACTAAGTTGGGTATATGGACCCTAAATTCTAGCCACCCTTTTGAGTTACTCATCACTGAGTGCTCCCCTGTGTATATAAGATGTATATGTTAACAAATTTCTGCTTGTTTTTCTCTTGTTAATCTGTCTTTCAATGGTCAAAGCTATGGCGCCCCAAACAATGAATCTAAAGTGGGTAGAGGAAAAAGTTTAGTTTTCCTCCGCTACAAAGCCTAGGCAGGCTATAGACAGCACCCAGGGCCTAGTAGTAAAAAAGGACTCAAAGGAGTCTGTCTAAAGTTTAGCCAAAGAATGAGTCTTTGTCACGTCTGAGCTCAAACTAGCTGACCACAGTATTCATAGGGCGTCATCTAAACTCCAAAGGCACTCTATAGTCTAAATGGAACCAAAGACACAAATGTGACATTTGAGCCTTCTGGCTTTGTATCTTAGTTCCATGTTGCTTTTACTGCACTACTCACAAAAAAATGAAAGAACAAATCTCACCTAACTAAAAATGACCCAATGATTTATCGTAAATCTCCCCCCAAATCCTATAAAACTGCAGGTTCTCCTGGGAATTCTACTGTAGAAGAAAATATTTACGTTATTTTTTAATTACAAGGTTAATTTTTAATAAAAAGGGTAGCAAAGATTCTTGGCTGCATTCAGGAAGCTTTTAAGCAAAATTAATATGAGCACATTCTAGCAGGAGTGTAATTTTGGTGCCATTTTCTGACTAAACCATTTGTTGTGATGAGTCATTCTAGTTCTTGTCTTTTATATCTATCCCCCTTACACACACACACACTGCCCCCTACCATGCTTATCTGTATCCCCATTCCTCCTCTCACCTTCTTATCTCCCCTTGGGGCCACTCCTATGTAACTTAGTCCTTCTGCTCCAGCAGGCAGTTTGTGAAGCTTTGGCCATTCCCTTTGACTCCCCAGAGCAAGAATGTAGCCATTCAAATGATGAAGGAAAGGAGAATGTGTGGGCGAAAACCTGTTCTGAGGGAAAACTGAAAAGGGGCACAGGGTCATTTTAAAAATAAAAGCCAACTACAGAAAGATAAAATGTACCTAATTTCTCTTGTCTCCTTCTTTCTCTCTCTATCTCTGCCTACAGTTCTAAGCTGTCCAATATTTTCAAAAAGCCTCTTAAGGAACAACTTCAGAGAGCACCTGGCTCAGTGAAAAGGTCTATAGCCGAAGAAACTAGAAGGAGCTAGAATCAGGTGCCAAGAATTTTGTTAAAAGACAAAATTATAACAGATTTAGTTATAGATCTAATTGGCTTTTATTCACAATTCATGACTTTGGAAAGTCTCTATTCTACAAATAGAATGAGAGCTCCCACTGGGCAAAGGTAGAGTAGTGTAAAGCAGGAACAAGGAAATACAACAGTAGGAAAAAAACCTAATTGATTAACATTAGGTTACTTCAGGTTATTTTGGTTTTTAGAGTTAAAACAGAAGGGACTTCCTTATGCTGACTCAGGTAGACTGGAATCTCCTGTTTTGTTTTGTTTTGTTTTATTTTGTTTTGTTTAAAAAAAAACTGGTCTGTTTGGGGATCTATCTGCTTTCTTAAAGTTTCAACTTTATAATGTATCATTTAGCATTAGTGACTCCATTTTGGTTTGATCTGGTATGTTGGGGCCTAGAGCAGGAGCTCAATCTGAAACAATGGCTTTCTATAATTTTGTTTACAAACCCCAAAGCCATTAACATCAAATATGCTTCCAGATTCTCAACTGGGTCTCTGTAACAAAAGACAGATTGGCAAGAGAAAACCATACAAATTTATTTGATGTAAGTTTTGTGTGACACTGGAGGCTTCATAAGAAAATAAAGACTGGAAGAAATAGTTAAACCTGAATGTTTTTATGCCACATTTGATGAAGTATAGAGAGTTGTGGGAAAATGTTGATAGGACAATACGGAGTATTGCGGAAACTCACTAAAGTCTGTTCATTAAAATTGTTCTCTGGGTCCCTTGATAAAAATGCACCTATCCAGGGCCGGGCGCGGTGGCTCACGCCTATAATTCCAGCACTTTGGGAGGCCGAGGCGGGTGGATCACAAGGTCAAGAGATTGAGACCATCCTGGTCAACAAGGTGAAACCCCGTCTCTACTAAAAAATACAAAAATTAGCTGGGCATGGTGGCGCACGCCTGTACTCCCAGCTACTCGGGAGGCTGAGGCAGGAGAATTGCTTGAACCAAGGAGGCGGAGGTTGCGGTGAGCCGAGATCGTACCATTGCACTCCAGCCTGGGTAACGAGCGAAACTCCGTCTCAAAAAAAAAAAAAAAAATGCTCCTATCCTCCAGGTATAGGGAGGGCACTTCTCACATAAAGGCCTTATGATCTGCTTCATGGAAGGTTCAGAGAGTCCTTCCTGCACCTGCCGTTTCTCAAATTCCTCCAGCTTAAATTATTCAATATGCCAAAGTGACATATTTTGGAGCAGCACGTACTGAACCCTGTCAATGCACACCCTGGAACTCTATGCATTAAACATTTAGAGACTCTGAAATCAAACCTTTTCTTTCAACCAGAAAAAAAAAATCACTGTCTCATGTTGATCTAATTGCAAGTCCAGTCCTACGGGTTTATCTTTTCTGACTTCCTTACTCTTCCTAAATTTCTACTCTAACTTCCCAGTCTTTAACCTCTTCATTTACCTTGCCTGAGGTTCCTTAAAGAGAAATACTTGTTTTTCAATGGAAAACTCTGCCTTTCAGGGTTATCAAAGTCTTGGACTATTCATTATCTTTGAGCTATTTTGCAACTCTTTGTATGCTGTAGGTAACTGATAGATATGTAAATTTTTTTCTGTCTAGAGGTGGTTTTCATTAACTTCCTTCCTCTTGTGGAGAAACCAGTTTTGTGGATATTTGCAATTCATTTCAACATTCCTTTATTTGATATAAATCAATGCTGTTCTCACTTTTCTTTTGAACCAGTTATATGGTTTTCTCATATCATAGGACTGAGAAACACTCTACCCTCAGGCTCCTCTGAGCTCTTTTCCCAACCTTGCCACCCCCTATCTCCCACCTTCAACCCCTTATTCCTGAGCCTTCATAGCCCGGCTGTAGTCAGAATTCTGCTCAGTTAGTTTAGCAAGAATCCTCTACCCTCTGTGTCTCCTCTTAGTAATTTTTCATCCACTGACCCCTCTCATTCTTCCTCTGACTGTAAATCCCCAGCTATCTTTGCTGTACAGTATTTGGAATTGAGCACACTTCTATACCAAGATCTCTTTTCTCCAGTTGTAATAGTTCTGTAGGGGCCAAGGGAAAACCTCTCCTTTGCCCTCTGAAGGTTTGCTGAAAATCAACTGACAAAAGCAGATCAATAAGCCAAAAAACATACAAAATTTTATTTTAACAAGCCTAGCACAGGGTAAATGCAGGAGAAAATTTCCCAATACCCCAACGGAGTACAGAAGCTTATATACCCTTTTTCATAGGGGGAGAAGGCAGATAAGGAATATAGACAATTCTTTTAAGGGACAGCATATGAATATTAGGGAGAATAAATAAATGATTCTCTTTGAAATTTAAATAAACCCAAGAGGCAGGCATTATTTTGTGGAAAAGTCCATCCAGATGTGGTTGCATGATAGATAATGAGATTTCAGGGAGGGAAGAAGGCAATTGTGTTTCTTTTGCAAAGAAACTTTTTTTGGTTAAGTTAAAAAAAAAATTCGAGAGAGTTACTTCCTGTGCTTGAGGATGAGGGAACAAGACAAGGTTGGAGGGACCTTGATTCTGAGGCAGTTTCTAAGGCCTCTCAACATGTCAAAGCCCCAGTCTTTGGAGTATTTCCTTCTGAGCCTTAACATTCCCCTGTCTGAAACTACCCTAGAAGTTTCATACATTAAAAGCTGAGTTGGTGACTGTGGAGAGGAAAATCGAGTTAATAGCTGAGCGGGTAAAGGATCCCATTAAACCAGTATCTCATTTGTGCCTCTCCTTCCCTCCCTTTTTTTTTTAATGCAGTTTATGCATAAGACAAACAATTTTTTTATCTTAAAACTACACAAAAATCTTGTTCAAAAGAAAAAAACAAATTTTAGTTTTACATTAGTATATTTTGATATTAAGGGTCAAGTCTAAAACTCATGATAAATTCATCTAATTTTAGTCAGTCTAACCACACAAGATTTTGAATTCTCCTTATTCCTCCAACTTTCTATATCCTTTTAGTTTTATCATTTTTCCTTTCATCTTGAAACAACTGTTAAATAGCTTTTAAACTAGACAAAATTACTTTTCTTTTAACAAAGACCACGTCTTTCTGTCTTCTTTATAAACTTCCTTACCAAAACACATCGTACCTTCTTCATCTACTCTGCATACAGAATTGTTCCTCTTACATCCAGTAGTTTTAATTATGGTTCAACTTGAACCATGCAGGGACTAAGGGCACTGATCCTCCGTACAGTCAAAAATCTGTGTATAACTTTTAACTCCCCCAAAACTTGACTAATAGTCCACTGTTGGCTGGAAGCCTTACCAATAACGTAAATACTCAATTAACACATATTTTGTATATGTGGTGTATACTGTATTCTTACAACAAAGTAAGTTAGAGAAAAGAATCACAAGGAAAAGAAAATATATTTATTCCTCATTAAGTGGAAGTGGATCATCATAAAGGCCTTCATTCTTGTCATCTTCATGTTGAGTAGGCTGAGGAGGAGGAAGAAGGATTTGTCTTGCTATCTAAAGGGTAGCAGAAGCAGAAGTGAAGGCGGTGAATGCGGAGGCAGCAGAGGCAAGCATATGGTTGGGGGTGTGGAGGTGTCAGAGGTGTTTAAACCAGAGCAACTCCATCTTCAATAGGATCTGGATAAAACAAGGCTAAGACTTGCTGGGCTGCATTCTCAGTAAGTTAAGGCATTCTTAGTCACAGGATGAGATAGGAGGTAAGCACAAGATACATGTCATAAAGATCTTATTGATAAAACAGGTTGCAATAAAGAAGCTGGCCAAAACCCACCAAAACCAAGATGGCGATGAGAGGGACCTCTGGTCATCCTCACTGCTACAATCCCACCAGCGCCATGACAGTTTACAAATGCTATGGAAATGTCAGGAAGTTACCCTAAATGATCTAAAAAGGGGAGGCATGAATAATACACCCCTCGTTTAGCATATCATCAAGAAATAACCATAAAAATGGGCAATCTGCAGCCCTCAGGGCTGCTCTGTCTGTGGAGTAACCATTCTTTATTCCTCTACTTTTTAAATAAACTTGCTTTCACTTTACTCTATGAATTTGCTTCAAATTATTTTATGTGCAATATCCTAGAACCCTCTATTGGGGTCTGAATCAGGACCCCTTTCTGGTAACAGGGAGACAGGACAAGGTTAGAGGAACCTTGATTCTGAGGCAGCCCCTAAGGCCTCTTAGCATGTCAAAGTGCCAGTGTGTAAGACTCTGGTTCTCTTTGACAGGAGTAAAATAAATGATTTAACATGAGTTCATTTTTCTATCTTCATGAGAGTCATGATTTTACCTTTTTCTGAAAATTACCATTTAACAGCCTTCTCTGTCTCTCACCGAAGCATATCTCTCACTTTTTCAAAGAAAAATTGATTTAATACATATCTCTTCCAGGCAATCTTTATGATGTGTTCCTTTAGTGTTTAACCACTTGATGTGTGATAAATCTGTGATGTTGTTGCTTTGTTCTTATGAGGATTTACTATCTAAAATTAGATCAAATTCCCAAGACTTAAGTCATGTGCTTCTTTGATATACCCAAGCAAGGATCATGCATAAGACTCTGTGTGGAATTTACGTTTGCAGTAAGATACTTCTAGGGTGTCAGCCTGACAGCCACCTCCACAAAGGCAGAGGCAGAAGGTAGGAATAATGCAAAAAAGGCAGTGGAGCTCAGAAAACAGCCATTAACAGAGCCCATGCTCTAAAACTGACCTATTTCATTGCCCTGAGCCCTCATTCAGACTTTGGAATTCTTCCCCTTACACAACACTCACTAACAAGCTTGTTTGTCTAGTTTCCTCCTATAGCAAATTAGAAGTGATGATCTTAAGTAGGCTCTTAGAAATAGACATGTTGACAGAAGAGTAAGGAATAGCTGTTGAGTAACTGAGGGAAAGGATTTTTTTAAGTAAACCAAATAAAGCTAATGATTATATTGCTGGTTACTTTAAAAGCAGTGAATGTCTATAGAAAAGGGCTTGGAACTGTGAATAATATCTTCTACTAATGTAGAACAAAATATAACGTATTGTTGGAAGATATACTTCACATAAGTGAAGGATTCATATATATGACATGCTTCTATTCATAAGTGTATTATATTTGGTATACTGAAAGACAGAGAATACATCCTGATTATTGTTTGGTTAACATTATGATATCAGTACCAGCTAAGGCACTTACATTAGATTCTAATAATCAGAATACTGGAAAAAAACACTGATCATCATTTAAAAAACAGCTGCCAAAGACACATCTTACAGTCAGGTACTACAAGATATACCTCTTTAGCATAAGGATTATTTTGAGCTGATTATTTTGAAAAACTGCAGACACATAAAAAGCTCTGAAAACAGAGTGGAAGTTACTATTTTATAAGGGAAATTCACATGCATAAATGAAATCTCAATTTGTAAGGGTGTCTCTCTATCGGTACCAGGAAGAAAATGATGACTGCAAATCACTAGAGACTCTTACCAATGGGGAAGGCATAAACTTAAATCTGTATAGCAACACTTGCCTTTGTTTTCCTTGCTTTTCCTGGTCATCTCCCATAAATGGCTTCCCCAATACCATTCTTTCTTTGTTTTAATTGAAGATGGCATTTAAGACTGAACTCTAAGCCACCTCTTAGAGAGTATTAATTTCTCTGGGTATCTCCCATGTATACACGAGGTATACATGTGAATAAACTCTTTGTTTTTCTCTTATTAATCTGTCTTTTATTAAGGGGTCCATCCCAATTAAGAACTATGAAGGTGAGGAATAAGCTTTGATTTTTTTTTTTTAATCTTGCCCAAATTGCTATCTAAGGGGCCTGGGGAGTCATGCCCTACAAACTATAAATTCTCAGCAGATGGGTTTTATTGAACCCTATATATCATGGCTTACTTTCCAATCTGACTCTGGCATAACATTATGAGACAAGGAAGAAAATCAAAATATTTTACCCCAAAACCTGTTTATCTGCCATATCTTGAAATGGCCTTGCAAAAGCTGTCCTTTGTGGGGGAAAATTTGCATCCGTAAAGAATCTCTATTAACATAGCTAGATCTTTTTCTTCCAGGCCTTCCTAATCCCAAAGAAACGAACTACATGACCAAAACACCAAAAGCATTGGCAACAAAAGCCAAAATAGACAAATGGGACCTAATCAAACTCCACAGCTTCTGCACGGTGAAAGAAACAGTCATTAGAGTGAATCAGCAACCAACAGAATGGGAAAAAATGTTTGCAGCCTACCCATCTGACAAAGGGCTGATATCCAGAATTTACAAAGAACTAAAACAGATTTACAAGAAAAAAACAAACAAGCCCATTCAAAAATGGGCGAAGGATATGAACAGATACTTTACAAAAGAAGACATACATGAGGCCAACAAGCATATGAAAAAATGCTCATCATCACTGGTCATTAGAGAAATGCAAATCAAAACTACATTGAGATACCATCTCACGCCAGTTAGAATGGCGATCATTAAAAAATCTGGAGACAACAGATGCTGGAGAGGATGTGGAGAAATAGGAACACTTTTACACTGTTGGTGGGAGTGTAAATTAGTTCAACCATTGTGGAAGACAGTGTGGCGATTCCTCAAGGACCTAGAAATAGAAATTCCATTTGACCCAGCAATCCCATTACTGGGTATATATCCAAAGGATTATAAATCGTTCTACTATAAGGACACATGCACACGAATGTTCATTGCAGCACAGTTTACAATAGCAAAGACCTGGAACCAACCCAAATGCCCATCGGTGATAGACTGGACAGGAAAAATGTGGCACATATACACCATGGAATATTATACAGCCATCAAAAACGATGAGTTCACGTCCTTTGTAGGGACATGGATGAACCTGGAAACCATCATTCTCAGCAAACTGACACAAGAACACAAAATCAAACATCGCATGTTCTCACTCATAGACGGGTGTTGAACAATAGGAACACACGGACACAGGGAGGGGAGCACTATACACTGGGGTCTGTTGGGGGGAAATGGGGGAGGGACAGCGGGGGGTGGGGAGTTGGGGAGAGATAGCATGGGGAGAAATGCCAGATATAGGTGAAGGGGAGGAAGGCAGCAAATCACACTGCCACGTATGAACCTATGCAACAATCTTGCATGTTTTTCATATGTACCCGCAAACCTAAAATGCAATTAAAAAAAAAATGAACTAAAGTCTAGCACCTTTTAAAGATCTGAATAAAAAACATTTATCGTCTATTGTCTCTAAAGGCAGCCACTATAACACTTGAAAAGAACCCTGGTCTCCACAATCTTTTATCTTAACCTGAACATTTCCTTTCTATCATCCCAGGTTCCAGGTCTTTAGACAAACTCGACCAATTGTCAATCACAAAATGTTTTTATTTATCTATAGCCTGGAAGCCCCCCACCCCTTGAGTTGTCCCGCCTTTCTGAACCTAACCAATGTATTTATTAAATCTATTTGATTGATGTCTCATGCCTTCCTAAAATATATCATGACCACCTTGGGCACATGTTCTCGGACCTCCTGAGGGCTGTGTCACAGGTCACTATCACTCATATTTGGCTCAGAGTAAATCTCCTCAAATATTTTACAGAGTTTGACTCTTTTTGTCAACAAAGGGAGAGAGAAAATTAGTTTTCCTACCCTACAAATCCAGTATTCTAGAGAACCTGCTTTGGGGTTCATATGACAGCAGGGCTTTTCTTCCCTTAAGCAAGCCTTTTAACAAACCCAATTTTGAGCATTCCCAACTGTGCTAAGCTCTTCGTACGAAATGCAAGACTACACTGTGATGAGCTTACTCAAAAATCAGGAGCTTATTATAAGATGGTCACTTAAATCTCTGGCTGTGTGGCCAAGGCTTGTCCCCACTGTTCACATGCTGTGGGGCAGAAGCTAGACTGGTGGAAGCTTCAGCAGACATTTCCTTTGCCTCTCCCTCACCCTATAGATTCCTGAGGAGTGGAAGTCTTATTACTTCAGAATAATACGCAACAGTTGTCAGCCAGTCTCATTGGCTCCTATGAAATTCAATTATGATCTGCTTCACACAAAACTGTTAAATGTTGTTCTAATCTAAGTGCTGATATCCTACTTTCTCTTTCGAATGACTGAATCTCATGACTGTCTAGCAGCTATTTAAACTCTCAGCATTCTTCAACCTGACCTGACTTGATTCTCTTCTACAGTAGTGCTTCTCAAAGTATGGTCCCCAGACTAGCAGCCTCAGCATCATCTGGCACTTTTTCTGGGATGCACATTGTTGGGTCCCACTGCAGATCTTCTGAATCCAAAATCTGGGAGTGGAAACCAGCATTGTGTAGTTCAACAAGCCCCCCAGGTGATTCTGACACATGTTGAAGGTTGAGAACCACTGGCTAGAAAACTCTGATATGATGTTTGTTGATGGCTCATGTCTTGAGAATAAGCAAAGCATATTTTGTGCTGGCTATGCCATAAGTTCTGAGTATTCTGCTATTATAGTTGTTCCTTTATCAATAGTTCACTCTACTCAAATAGCTGAGTAACAGTTACATCACCAGCATGTCAGCTTGCTAAACACATGAGTGCACATCTATACAAATAGATGAATCTTTGGAGTTGCTCATAATTTTTTAGTACATTATGGAAACAATGAGGTTTTCTGCCTTCATCAGGCCCCCCAACTAAAAGAGAAAAATAGTAATTTATTGGAGGCACTATCACATCCAAATGAAGTATAAATTAGAAACAGAGAAACTCATTCTAAAGGTAATACTTTTAAAGCAAAAGGGATTTTCTTATCTGACTATTATGTAAAACAAGCAATCCTTTCTGTAGGTATTCTAAAGACACTTGTTCAATCTGACTTAATGAATCCTGAAAGGCTTATTCAAATATGATAATCTGCCCTCTCAGAAGAAAAGAAATAGTGGCCTTCTCAGAACTGTTACATGTGCAATAATGGGCATTGGCATTGCCAGGATGAGGGCTTAATGTCATCAGAGGCCATCTCTAGACCTTTAATGCTTTGTCTGTGAAAGTATTCACAATGATAAATTGTTTAAACTTTCAAAAATCTCGCTGAGAAAAATCTTCCTCGAAACAGATGGCCAAATCTTGCCTTCTCTGTTGTTATCATGACCCAGGAAAAGCTGCAGAAAAAGGCAAAGCTCAGAGCCTTTGCCTCAAAAATCATTTGAGCATTTCCAAATGGATCTCATTCAGTTATCCAAATCACAAATTTTTAATAAGATTTTAGTAATGGTGTGTTAGGTTTATACTTGGATTAAAGTTTTCTTTTGCTAAAAGGTGAAAAGATAGATAGATAGATAGATAGATAGATAGATAGATAGATTGATAGATACTGTTTTTCCCACTTGCATTACACTCTAGTGATAGAGTACATGCATTACTCTCCAGTGATAGAAAATCTCAATTTTCAGGTGAAATACTTAAGAAACTGTGTAAAGTACTACCATTAAAACAAAAACTTCCTTGTTCACATTGATCCACTAAGTTTTGGCAAAATAGAATGGGCCAATGATCTCTCATAATACTCAGAAGAGTTTAATCTCCCCTGACCTAAAATCTAACCATCAGCTGTAACGATAAGGCAACTGTCATCTCATCTGAAAATCTTCATGGGCTCTCCCCTTGAAACAATTCTGGGAAGACCCATGAGTCTGTGATGACTTCTCCTCTATCAGATTCCACCATGTAAACACTTCAGGCTTGTCAAATATTGTCAAAAACAACATCATATGCCCAACAGGTGCAAGCTGCATTTTCAAAGAGTATATTACCAGATATACCCTTACACAATTTGCAGTCAGGAGACTGGAGATGCTGGAAGAGAAACCAATGCAGAAAGAGAAACTTTCTAAGGAAAGTCAGCCTTAGAAATGTACTAGATGGGCAGGCCAACGTGGGAGGATCACTTGAGGCCAAGAGTTCAAGACCAGCCTGGACAACATAGCTAGACCCTGTCCCTACAAAAAATTTAAAAATTAGCTGGGCATGATGGGCATAGTCTCAGCTACTCAGTAGGCTGAGGCAGAGGATTGCTAGAGCCCAGGAGTTCAAGACGACAGTGAGCTATGATCACACCATAGCACTCCAGCCTAGGCAACAGAGTGAGACCCTGTCTCTAAAAAAAAAAAAAGAAGAAGAAGAAGAAACACACTAGAAAAGACCATTTCAGGTCCTTTTAACTACAAGTACTGCATTTTAACTCCAGGGTGTGTAGCCATGGGTACATGCAAGCCAATGTCAATGTGTAAAGGATCCTACCACTAAGGCATCTCTCCAGTCCCACTAGAGACTTAACTCTGAGAGTCACCAAAAAGGACTATATAAGCAAAGACTTCCTGAAGTGGACAGCCCTCTCACAAGATTCTAGCTAAGATCCAGAATCAGGGCAACAGACCCTCATTTTATTATTTGACTCCTCTTTTCCCCTTTATTGTTTTTATTTTGTGGTAGATACTCGATTGTTAAAATGGTCACCCTACTCTTTTCTTTTTTCCATTTTTTTGTAACACTTTCATTTTTCCAAAAACTCTGTGAATTCACCTTTCTCAACTGTAACAACAGCCAATCTTTTCAGCTGTTGGATTTCTCATCCAGCCCCAGATATTCTAGTAAGACTCTTATACCCATACCTATAGGACTAAAGAGTACCAGATTTCACCCCAGGACTGATCATGTCACTCCCTTCTATCTTCAATGCGTAAATATTAACCTTGAGACATCTATATGCCTTAACTTGGCACTAGGTCATTAACAATTAACTGTTGTTTCTGATATTTCCAAGAGCTTTCAAATACACTGGGAAAAAATCAAGAATAGGACAGGCATGAGACCGATGCAAACTATAGTCCAATTATTTTCTCATAAATCTACACAAAAACTATTAAATGATTTATTTAACTCTAGAGTGTTTTCATCAACAATCAATCAAACCTATTAAATTCAGACAATAAGTGGCACCTACCATAAACAACACATATATGCCATCTCAATCTGCACTTCTGGAACTTTCTTTGAATGTAATCAAATGGATTTTCTATGCTTGCTGCATTAAAATACACTGTACACTTTTGGTATATTTGTTCAGCCTTTCCAAGCACTCAAAACAGAACCTCCCTGTGTTCTTATTTTATTAATATTTTGACATGTTACCTTACCAGGAGGTATCCAAGATACTGTATTTTACTGATTTGTGCAAGGATTTATACTCTGAATAGGAGTTCCTGAACTAGATCATGTTATCCATAATTTATATCAGACTTTGGCTCAAATAGCAAATGAAAATAGCTCAAGCATTAGAAGCACAACAACATTTGAGCATAAATCTATCAGATAGAATTTTCATTTGTTCACCAGCCAAGGTGGAGTCTTAGAGTTTTTATTTGCTCACAAGCCAAGGTGAAGTCAGGGCAATGGGTAATACATTTTATTATGTCTGTATAAATACTTTAGGAGAAATAGGGCAATCAATCAATGAATGAATAAAAAAGCCACTTGCTTATCTAATATTGGCCAAACTAATCCTTTGGCAAATTTGACAAAGCCCAAATTGCTCTCCTGGTTGGGCTTTGGGAAACTAACATTGGACATGAAGTGCGTTTCAATATTTATTATTATGATTGACCTGTGGCTTTTTGCCCTCCTCCACCGTCTAACTCCAACTGCCTAAATGTGGCTGCACAACTAGGATCTTAAAACAACAGTTAACCCATGATCAGAGTCTGAAGGAACCTGGAATCTTCATAGTCAGCCCAGCTTGGTTGCTGAGTGACTGAGGCAATAGTTGAGAAATTCTGAAACGGAGCTGGTACCCAACTGATATAGCTGAGATGGAGGTGTTAACTGAAGACAGTGACAACTGAAACAGAGACAGCCTGTCACACCTTGCTCAAAGCCAAACTTCCAAGGCCTTCTGGGGAATCCACAAACAACTGAACTTGTTTTCTCTGAGAACACAGTTGCTGTCCAAGGGCAGAACAGCCCACTTGGCCCTTTGCTGGTCACCAGTTCACCCAGCAAGAGGAAAGCATGGTTCACCATTTCCAAATTTCTGTGGTTTTCCTTCTTACCTCTCTCTTCTTCCTTGTAGAAAAATTCTTTGTTAGATAAAATCAATCTGTTATTAGTATTTTGTATTCAAGTAAGTTAGCATGATAATAATTAACAATATGCCTTCGAGCTATTCTTTGATACATGCCACCTAACCTCAATGAGCCTCTTCACTCATCTTGTGAAATGGGAATGCACGGTACACATCTAGAGAGAATTCAGTAATATCATGAAAGTGACAGTGTCTAGCACTGGATCTGGCACATAACGCAGAAAAGTTACCTGCCCAGATGGAGTTAATGAGGAAGGTGTTCAATCAAGCAGTCAACAAGCATTACAGGTAAATGCCTGAGTGGAATACTTAGTGAAATCCTAATCAATCAATTAACCATCATGTGTATGTTCAGTTCCTTGCCCTGGGGAAGATAGGAAAGGACAAACAAGATCCCTTCCTTTAAGGAAACAGAAGATAAGTCAGAGAGATAAAATACACACATGACCCAATACTTCAAGAACGTGGCTATGGTGGGACTTCACAATTTGAATAAACTGCAGAAGGACAAAGGAGGGTGAGGACACTAATATAAGAGTGCATGAAGGTGAGGAGGAGCAGAGACAGTCCCACCAGGTAATCAGAACCCTCCATCTCAGCTCCCTTCTGGTGCCCCAGCAGAGCTCTTCAGCACATGTTACAGGCAATACTCTAGAGCAAGCTTGTCCGACCTGTGGCCTGGATGCCGCATGCGGCCCAGGACAGCTTTGAATTTGGCCCAACACAAATTCATAAACTTTCTTAAAACATTATGAGATTTTTTTTTTGCAATTTTTTTTTAACTCATCAGCTATCGTTAGTGTTAGTGTATTTTATGTGTGGCCCAAGACAATTCTTCTTCTTCTTTCAGTGTGGCCCAGGGAACCCAAAAGATTGGACATCCTCACCCCTGCCCTAGATTGAAATCTTGAGTTATATAAATTCTCTGTGCCTCAGTTTCCTCATCTATAAAATAGAAATAACAATGCCTACTTCCAAAAGTTGTGTGCTTTAAATGTAATAATGGGTGAAAAGCACTTAGCACAGTGCCAATACAAAGCAGGCAATATATAATAGTTACTATTATTTCAGTTGTTTATTACTGACATTGTCTTTCTATCTCTGTTATCTCACATCCTCTCTTGCAACCATATTGCAAAACACCACTTTGCTCCCAGTTTCACAGATTTCTTGATCTTTCTGGCTTCTACCTCTGTTTATGGTGAATGTATTACAGCTCGTTCCCTCCACCTTTACCCTCCAAACCCACACAGAACACATCAACCTGCCACTGCCGTTTCCAATTTTCAAGGTCTAGATTAAATCTGCAAAGACTTCCCAGATTAATTTGCTCACCACTCGATTGGAAGGGTTTTACCTTTTATAGCATTCTTCACGGACAGCATTGCATTATAGTTGCTTTCATAGGCAAAAGCCTCTAATTGTCTTCTGAGGCAAGCATACTGCTTTATTAACCTTTGCTTTACCTATGGCCAGCCTAAACACGGTACATAATAGGCTAGTTAGAACCAAAAGTCTGAAATTCTTCATTTGCGTTCTCCAGGATAAAGGGCAATTAGCAACCCCTGCTTCTGGAGCCCACCAGGATTCTGCATTGCATGCATGGGTAGGCCATAAAAGGAACTGATCCAGGAATCAGAACCAACAATCTGAAAATATGTGTGAATTGTGCATCCTTACAGTATTTTGAACAATAAACACTTTTGGTGGCTGAAACCCCTAATGATGAGAATTCATAATTACTGGATTGTATGTGTGCTTGTGTGTGTCCATGCATGCACACATGTGTGCAAGTCCAAATGCCAAATCTCTGTATTGTGTGGCTTCCTGCATGTTTTTCAAGGTTGCAAAACCCACTAACCAGAGCGTATTTAGCTTTAGCCTTGGCTTATATGAGAGCTTTCACTGTGTTGAAATCTAAGGCAAGTTTTTTTTCTTTTTTTTGTTTTTGTTTTTGTTTTTGTTTTTGTTTTTGAAGGTCCATAGAGTAAGGCATGTATTTTTTAACAAAAGTCAAATGTGCCCTTTGGGTGAACTGAATTCCTCTATCTCACAGTGAAAGATTGCATTTGTCAGTTTTGATGTATTATTTCTTTAAATATCACATCTTCTTTTACATGTTTATTAGCTTCATTAAAGATATTCTTTTTCGTGACGTGTCTATCTTTTCCACATCCTTAAAGACAGAGAAGGACTCAGTTGGGAGCCTTCAGAGCTCCCCGTAGAGTCCTCCTTCCTCTCTGTTCAGTCCTGCCAGCTACTGCCCTGCCATTGGTTGCATTTTTTAAAAGGTCAAAAAACGATTCAACAACCTTCCACCAGCTTTTGCTATGGAGTTTAAAAAAGCATGTATTAAATATAATAACTTTGGTTATGGTGTCCAAGCAGTAGTGGTGGTGAATGACTTATCCTGCTGACAAATGCACTCCATTAGACTCTACTCTTACCTTGGGCACTGGGAAAGATAAACAGAATAATCCGAAAGATGCCTATGCAGTCGCAGGAACATGGAGCCATCAGGTCAGGACAGAAATAAATCAGGAATGAAGCCTGAATGAATCTCTGGGGACTCTGGGACTGAATTAACATTACTCAGATTGATGAGCAGAGGAAACTGGCAGCAGAGATCATTGAAATGACTTTAATTAACACACAGGGAGCAAAGGGCTTTTAAAATGAAATGTCTTGTATTGTCTGGGGCTAAAACCCAGCTTGATAAAGGTATATCACAGCATGCATTGATTGGCAGATAAGCTCTGACCTGGTACAGAAACACAACAAAATAAAAGGGAAAACAGAAATGTCATTGAATTGGCACTTAAACCACAGAGCTCAACTGATCATAACTATCCATCTGCCTTTTGTTAAGAAAGCAGTATACCTCTCAGAATTCTGTGTGAGATTGCATTTTTATATATGCATAGAGTTCTAGATATAGCAAATCACAGTTATGCAATACTTGAGACATACAGTCACGCATCATATAAGGATGTTTCAGTCAACGACGCACCACATATATGATAGCAGTCCCATAAGATGATAGTAGAGCTAAAAATTCCTATAACCTAGTGACATCATTATGAAAATTCCTATCACCCAGTGATATCATAGCCATCATGACATCATAGCACGACTCATTACCTTGTCTATATTTAGATATGTTTAGATACACAAATACTTAGTATTGTGGGACAAATGCCTATAGGATTGAATACAGTAACATACCATACAGGTTTATAGCCTAGGAGCAATAGGCTATACCATATAGCCTATAGGTGTGTAGTAGGCTATAGTATCTAGGTTTGTGTAAGTACACTCCATGATGTTCACACAATGACGAAGTCACCTAACAATGCATTTCCCAGAACATATCTGTATTGGTCCATTCTCACACTGCTATAAAGAACTACCTGAAACTGGGTAATTTACTAAGAAAAGAGGTTTAATTGACTCACACTTCTGCAGGCTACACAGGAAGCATGACTGGGAGGCCTCAGAAACTTAGAATCATGGCAGAACGTGAAGGGGAAGCAAGCACCTCCTTCGCGTGGTGGCTAGAGAGAGAGACAGTGAAGGAGGAAGTGCAACACACTTTTAAACCATCAAATCATGTGAGAACCCATTCACTATTACAAGAACAGAAAGGAGAAATCTGCTCCCATGATTCAATCACCTCCCACCAGGCCCCTCCTCCAACATGAGGATTACAATTCGACATGAGATTTGGGTGGGGGCACAGAGCCAAACCATTTCAATATTCCTGTTGTTAAGTGATGCGCAACTATAGTTATACTAAAAATTATTTGCTGTTTATCTGAAATTCTAATTTAACTGGGTCTCCTATCCTTTATCTGGCAACCTTACTGTGGAAATAAATGAAGACCACCCAAATGAGAACAAACATAGGCTATTTACTCAGAGCTTGCTACAGAAAGAAAGTCAGCCAACATAATTTGTGGTTAGCATAGATTCAAAAACAGGCAGGGGAGTGGGAAAGAGCTTCAAGTATGCCCTGGTTGGAGGGCTAACTAGGAGTTGGGCATGTTATTGATTGGTCTGGGGAGCAGATTTGGCTTTCTCCAGTCAGACGTTAAGTTGGAAGCTAGGGCAAAAAATAGGGCAGTTTTTGATGAAGACCTGACTGTCCTGGACCAGCTGCTGCGGAGATTGTGGTTTGAATTCCCAAGACAGCTGTTGGTAGTTTAACCTGCTAGAAAGGTGACAGCAGAGGTGATGGTTTGGCAAAGGATCAGAATAGACATTTCTCCAAAGAAGATATACAAATGGTCAGCAAGCACAGGAAAAGATGCTTGACATTGTCAGTTATTGGGTAAATGCAAATCAAAATCACAATAAAATATTACTTCAAACCCACTAGGATGCCTGTAATCAAAAAGATGGAAAATAACAAGTGTTGCTGAGGAGGTAGAGAAAGAAGAACCTTCATACATTGCTTGTGGGAATGTAAAATGGGGAAGCTACTGTGGAAAATAGTTTGGCACTTCAAGTTAAACATAGAATTAGTGTATGATCCAGCAATTCCACTCCTAGCTGTATACCCAAGAGAAATGGAAACATATGTCCATAGAAAAACTTGTACATATGGTGAGGTCAGCTCGTCCGTAGAGACCCCCAACCCAGGCGGCGCTAAAGGAATTAAGAAACAGAAACAGAGACAGAAAGTAAAAGGTGGGTTCAGAGTGGGGATCAGGGGTCTCCCACCATTTCCAGCTGAGAGCCCAGAGCAGACTCTGACCTACATATTTATTCTTTATTTTCCAGTGACAAGTTTTACAAGCGGATGCTCTGTGTTCTTTTATTGGTTAAAGGTAAACTAACCAGGCAGCTCGTGTATGTTTACTACAGGTTAAAGACAAACTAGAAAACACTCTTTAGAGAGAACAAAGGAAAGAGTCACATATTCTGTGTTCAAAGAACTAATTCATCTGATGTGAGACATATTCATATTGGTTACTGTTTTATAACCTTTTGAGCAGTTTTCTGCTTTGGGGGGCTGACTAGGTTTTCCTTGCCGCCGCTCTCAGTAAACAATATGATTTCTCACACACGTCAGAATTTGCTGTCAACACACATAAATATTCACAGCAACATTATATACAGTGACCAAAAAAGTAGAAAGACCCTAAATGTCCATCAGCTGATGAATTGATAAACAAAATGTGGTACATCCATATAGTAGAATATTACTCATCAATAATAAATAATGAAATTCTAATACATGGTACAATGTGGTTGAACCTTGAAAACATTATACAAGATGAAATAAGCCAGTCACAAAAAGGCTACATAATGTATAATTCTATTTATATGAATTATCCAGAATAGGAAAATCCATAAAGACAGAAAATAGACTAGTGGTTGCCAGGGCCTAGGAGGAGGGGAGAGTAGAAATTGACTGCTAATGGTTACAGAGTTTCTTTTTGGGATGATGAAAATGTTCTGGAATTAGTGCTAATGGTTGCACAATTTTTGTGAATATACGAAAAATTACTGAATTAAAAAAATACTTTAAAAAATACTGATTTTCCTTAGGGTACATTTTCTAGTCACCACTTATAGTAAGTAAGGCATGTCTTCTAACTTTTGCAACCCTCCTAAATGTACACTACCTGGACAACTGTACACAACGGACCTGATTTTGGTCTCTTGCCATTGTTCTATGTTCTTCTACAGACATAGCTTCAGTGTCTTCTATCTCAGTCCATTAGTTATGACTGGTAAAAGCTGATAGAGACCCACATAGAGGACTTGAGAGGTTATCCAGGCCACTTTTTAAAATAGACTATTTCAGGTGATGTAGTAAGGACTACAAAATATTCTAAGAGTTTAGGAAAGGTTAAAAAATAGTTATGGCTTTTTTCTTCCTTTCCTTCTGTTTTTATTCTCTCTATAGTCTTAGAAAAGATGATTGTCATGGCCTCTGGTTAGTTTTAATCATCTGGTGGAACCCTAGAAGGCCATAAATTGCAGCTCTAATGCTCCTTTAGCTGTCTCTGCTTCAACATCTACAACTATTTTGCTTATGTTTGCTTAAAGTCAACTCCAATAAGCTAGTTGACTTTAAGATGGTAAAAGCTTTATATTTTACCTTTCTCGCTGCTCTGAACACTTTATCAAAGGTCTATTGGTAATATATGTTCTAAACCAGCCATCCTCAACACCATATAACATTCATATAACCTGAGAAATACTTTTTAGATGTTTTAAGCCCCAGACCCAGCTTAATTGGCCTGGGGTGGAATCTGATAATTGATATCATTTTTGTTTTATTTTGTTTTTGAGATGGAGTCTCACTCTGTCACCGAGGCTGGAGTGCAATGGCACAATCTCAGCTCACTACAACCTCCGCCTCCCGGGTTCGAGCAATTCTCCCGCCTCAGCCTCCCGAGTTGCTGGGACTACAGGCACCCTCCATCATGCCCGGCTAATTTTTGTATTTTTGTAGAGATGGGGTTTCACCATGTTGGCCAGGTTGGTCTTGAACTCCTGACCTCAGGTGATCCGCCTGCCTTGGCCACCCAAAGTGCAGGGATAATAGGTGTGAGCCACTGTGCCTGGCCAAAAATCAATATTTTTAAAAAGTTCTACCAGACAATTCCAATGGAAAGCCAGGGTTGATGAAAACTGTGCCAAAAACACAGTTATTAGAATACTCAAAATCCAGATCACTGACAACAACAAATCCTGTGGAGGATGTGGAGCAACAGGACCTCTCATTCATTGCTGGTGGGTATGTAAAATGGTAAAACCAATTTAAAAGGCAGCTTGGCAGTATTTGTTACAAATCTATACATACTCTTACTATGCAATCCAGTAATTGCACTTCTTGATATCTACCCAAAGGAGTTGAAAACTTGTGTCTGGACATGGATGTTTATAGCTTTTTAAAAACGGCATCTTTAAAGACTTTCCCAGATAATCCCAACCTCTCTGTCTTTGCATTGGTGTCAGTTGACTGTCTTTCCCCATTTGAGATGCCTAACTTTCATGGTTCTTCATATTCTGAGTACTTTTGAATTATATGCTGGACGTTTTGAATATCAGGTTATGAAACTCTTGAACAATTTCTGTTTGTTTTGTTTTAGATAAAGGGGTCTCACTCTGCTGCTCAGGCTGGAATGCAGTGGTGTGATTATAGTCCACTGTAGCCTTCAACTCCTGGGCTCAAGGGATCCTCCTGCCTCAGCCTTCACAGTAGCTAGCACTACAGGCACGTGTCATCACACTCAGCTATTTTTCATTGTTTTTTGTAGGGACAAGGTCTCACTATGTTACACAGGTTGGTCTCAAACTTCTAGCCTCAAGCCATCTATCTTACTTCAGCCTGCAAAAGTGCTAGGATTACTGTTGTAAGTCACTGCTCCTGGCCAGATAGATAGAACAATTTCTATTTTTTCTATCTTTTAGTTCACGAATTCTTTTCTTGTCTCCATTCTGCTATTGAATCCATTCACTGAGGATTTTTTTCTTTTGTTATCATGTTTTCCACTTCTAAAATTTCCATTTGTTTATTCTTTAAATATTCTTTTTTTGTGCCAGGACTTTTTTACTTGCTTCAAGAGTGTTCATGATTGCTTGTTTAAGCATTTTTTTTTTTTTTTTTTTTTTAGACAAAGTCTCTGACGCCCAGACTGGAGTACAGTCACGTGATCTCGGTTCACTGCAACCTTCGCCTCCCAGGTTCAAGCAATTCTCCCAAGTAGCTAGGACTACAGGCGCACGCCACCACTGCCAGCTAATTTTTTGCATTTTCAGTAGAGACGGGGTTTCACCATGTTGGTCAGGCTGGTTTTGAACTCCTGACCTCAAGTGATCCACCCGCCTCGGCCTCCCAAAGTGCTGGGATTACAGGCATGAGCAATTGCGCCCAGTCTACACATTTATAAAATAGCATCTTTAAAGGCTTTCCCAGATAATCCCAACATCTCTATCTTAGCAGTGGTGTCGGTTGGTTGTCTTTTCCCATTTCAGTTGCCCTGTTTTCCTGGTTCTTCATATTGTGAGTAATTTTGAATTATATGCCGGACATTATGAATATCTGGTTATGAGACTCTTAGTCTTGCGTAAATGCTATGGGTATGTTGCTATTTCTGTTTTAGCAGATGATATACCTGGCTTCACAGGCAGTCACCATAGACCTTGTCCCTATGGTGGGGCCAGGGCAAGAGAGGGCCTGGGGGGCAGGGGGGGCAGTTGAAGATGGAGTGAGTTTTGAGGGGAGCACTGTTTGAAGTATTTGAATACCCGAGGCATGTGAAAGAGCAGAGGGAGGTCGGATTCCATTGTCTTCACTGGGGATGAAAATTGGGAGTGTGGGACATGCGGCTGGGAACTGCAAACCTCCCCTCCCCACCCTGGTAGCTGCGCATGCTCCTTGGGCGCAGGCCTCAGTGCGCATGTTCACTGGACGTCTTCCCGCCAGTCCCTTTATCACGTGACGAACGCCCCGGAGCTGTGAGGGTGTTGGGTGGCTTTCCTGCTGTTTGGAATCTTTTTCCTCTACTGAAACTCATCTGGTAGGTCCTCAGGCCAGTCCCCCCGGGGGCTGAAGAGTGAGTGAGGGTGAGGAGGAGCCAGGGGGCTTTGGGCGGGTCCCATGGGTCCCTCGGTGTGGTGGTCCGTGGCTTTTGAGGGAGAAGGGCCTCAAGATCGTCCCCCTTCTACTCACAGGTTGTGACGCCACCATCAGCTCTTTGGTTGTCAAAGGGCCAGGACAGGGAGGAAGGTATGCCGCGGAGGGGAGGCGGTCAGGGGCTCGGGTGAAAATGGAGCAAGTGCTGGGGGTGCTGTTGGAGGGGTGGAAGTCCCGAGGTGCCAGGAACCCATGATACAGGGCACATTCCTGAGTCCTGAATGGGGCTCCGGGCGGGGGCAAGGTGGGTGGTAAAGAAGGGGCCTGGCACCTGGAAAGGCTGAGGGGCTGGTGAGCTCCCCTCCCCGCCCCCATGGTGTACAGTGGGGACCGCACCAGTTAGAAGCTTTGCAAGGTCTCACCTCAACCATGGATGGTCCAGAAACAATGGGGAGGACTGGGTGAGGCTGTGCGGTCCAAGCAAACCTGATTTGAGGGGGGTGAATGGCTCTAGTAAGTGGGAGTGTGCCAAAAGCAGTAGTAACAGGAATTGTGATTCACTAATGTTTTCATATGGAGGCCACTTGTGAAACTAAACCTCATCAGAAATGTCCTCTATCAGCAGGGCATAGTGGCGCATGCCTGTAGTCACAGCTACCCTGGATGCTGAGGTGGGAGGATCCCTTGAGTGGGAGGTCGAGGCTGCAGTGAGCTATGATTGCACCACTGCACTCCAGCGTGAGCAACAGAGTGAGACCCCGTGTCTAAATGAAATTTTTAAATAATGTCTTGTGCTTTTTGCCACATGCCTTAAGATGACTGCTCCGCCAGCTCGGGCAGTATAAGTGGCTTTACAAGCACTCAGAAAACGTACACACTTACACTTAACTCCGGAACTTGTTTTGAGAGTATTTTCAAAATTAAAATGACAACTTTTGGCCATCGAAGTAATCGAATATATCTGTCCTCTCAAGTGCATGTTCCCAATCACAGTTTTCTCTTTTCAGTGTGAAATATGGGTTTTCGAAGATCAGTCTATCCGCGTGAACCAATATGCTATATAGAATCTTCTGAGGTAATTGGGCCTATGCTGTTGAGTGCTTTAATTCAATGTTTTCTATTAACATAAATTAATTTTTGTGATAGTTTTGTTGCATTAGTCTAGATGCAGTAATAAAGGTCTTTCGTGCTGATAAAAAATTATTCTGGCGTCTCATGAAGGAAACATTGACTCAGGAGGATTTCTTTTTTCTCTTGTGTTCTCCAGCTTTTGCCCATGACTTCCTTCTTATGCTTTGCTTGTTAATGACAGATTGTAGACATCTATTGCAACATAGACTATAATAGCTTCCAAAGTCCTTGTGGGTAACTTTTCTCTCAGTAACCTTTCTGTGGTTAGTCTTGTTAACCATGTAGAATGGAGTGGGAGAAATGATTTTAGGCTCAGTTATGATCAGAAACATCTATGCATTTTGTGTGTGTATATGTATATATATAATTTTTTGACATGTATTAATAACAAAACTTTTTAAATTTACACACACACACATACTCCCTTATCACAAGCAGTCCAGTGATGAGGAACTTGAAGAAATGGAACCACCAACTCAAAACCAGGATTCTTCACCTGCTCCAGCGATAATGGATGAGGGAGCATCTGCAGCTCAAGGTGAAGGGAAAGGGAAGAATGCCTGTTGGGGTGTGTGTGTGTGTGTGGGTGTGTGTGTGTGTGTGTGTCTCATGCATTGTCACATAGCAGGAACAGGAGGAAAGAAAACAACGGAAAGAATACCTGAAATTGACTGGAAAACTGAGGAGGGTATATAGTTTGCAGCTTAGCTTAGGGAAATACTGCACTATGATAAAATGTCTCCACTTTATGAATGGCAGAATGGAGACTCGAGGATTGTGTTTTATCCAAGAACATTTGACTGGTGAATGCGAAATTTGTATTTTATTTCAAAGTTTGTGTCTTCCTACCACGTATGTTGCTGTGAAAACAGTAAATGATTTTGCTGAAGGTGCTTAAAACTCAAATGCTTTACTGTAAGGTAGCTTAGTACTGGCCCAAGACTAAACCCAGTTCAGAGGAGCAGGATCAACTCCAAAAACCTGGTTGCTGAACGTTGGTCACTGTTTCCCTTGATTGATATATTTATGTGGCAAGTTTGATAAAAGCTGGATAATTCAGGACACTACCATACAGGTAGCTGGTTTAGTATGTTTTTTTTTTTTTTTGAGATGGAGTTTCTCTCTGTCGCCCAGGCTAGAGTGCAGTGGAGCGATCTCGGCTCACTGTAACCTCCGCCTCCCAGGTTCGAGTGATTCTCCTGCCTCAGACTCCTGAGTAGCTGGGATTACAAGCATGTGCTACCACGCCTGGGTAATTTTTTGTTTTTTTAGTAGCGACCAGGGTTCACTGTGTCAGCCAGGATGGTCTTGATCTCCTGACCTCGTGATCTGCCCTCCTCGGCCACCCAAAGTTCTGGGATTACAGGCGTGAGCCACCGCTCCTGGCCTAGTGTGATTTTTTAAGTGGCTTTTAAGAGGTTACTAAATCCTTTTATGGTTAGAAAAAACAAACAAAAAAAAGGAATTATCCTGAGATTAACATGAGATAGAAGTAATTCCTTCTAAATAAAATATTTTGAAACAACACATTTATGTAACTTAGGTCATGGATTATTCTAAGGATTCACTGTTAAAGGTTTATAGAATATGACTGACAGCAATGCCCATTAAATGCTGCCTACCCACTTCTTTGTTCTCAATGTGAGACAGTATATTTGCTGTAATTCACAAGTAATGTTATTTTTGGTGCTTTGTTCTACATTGGGTTCATTCATGGAATATTACATTTAGGAACTTTGGACCTAAATATAACTTTATTTTAACAAAGTTAAGCTTCTGTTTACCCCAACAGGTAATGGGTGTCACGACCATAACGTTTCGCATAGTCTTCAAATCCATTCAGCTAATCAATCCTTCAGAAATTTGCATTGTAATTGTAGTTGAAATCCTATCCATGTTGTAGACTTCAGATTTCTTAGCTGATGCCCACTGCTTTTAGTACTCTATGGCTGAATATAGTCATTGTACAAGTCCTGTGGTTTATCCTTAGATTGTCATTTAAGAGGAAGGTTTCAAACCGGACTCAGTGCTGTGCAATGATAGTCCCAGCTACTTGGGAGGTTGATGTGAGAGGATCGCTTGAGCCTAAGGTTCAAGACCAGCCCGGGAAACATAGTGAGACCTCATTGCTAATAAATAAATAAACAAACAAGCAAACAAATAAATAAATGTTTCGTTATATAGGAAAACGACTATGTAAAGTTTGTTTCCAGTTGCTGGTAACGTTGCAGACATAGCTCCTTACTGAACGGTAACTCTTAATATTTAAGATGGCAAATTTTATGTTATGTGTATTTTTTTTACCACAATTAAAAAAAAACTCCTGTCTTCCTAAATTCAGTGTAGTGGTCATATATTCTTCCAAGTTTTTACTTTATATGTTTTCAAGACATAAAATTTATAGAAAAGTTGCAAGAACAGTATAATTAACTCATATACCTTTTACCTAGATTCACCAGTTGTTTACAGTTTTTGCTGTATTGGTTTCATATCTCTTCCCTCCCTGTCTTACCCTGCTACCCACACACTCACACACACACAGATATTATGTTTACTGCTATTAATGCGGAATTGTTCAGTTAAAGTTTCAGGTATTATGGCCCTTTACCCTAAGTACTTGAGTGTGAGTATGTCCTCAGAACAAAGCAAAAGTCATTCCTTGGATAATCACTGCACAATGATCAAACTCAGGAAATTTAACAATGAGAAACTGCAGTGATTTAATACACAGTGTATACTCAGATTTTGCCAGTTATCCAGATAATTTTCTTTTTTTTTTGAGACAGAGTCTTACTCTGTTGCTCAGGTTAGAGTGCAGTGGCAAGATCTCAGCTCACTGCAACCTCCGCCTCCCAGGCTCAAGGGATTCTGATGCCTCAGCCTCCTGAGTGGTTGGGACTACAGGTACCCACTACCGTGCCTACCTAATGTTTTTTTTTCTTTTGTATTTTTAGTAGACATGGGGTTTCACCAGGTTGGCCAGGCTGGTCTCAAACTCCTGACCTCAAGTGATTCTCCTGCCTTGATCTCCCAAAGTGCTGGGATTGCAGGCGTGAGCCACAGTGTCCGGCCAATACTGACATTTTTCAAGAGGATAAACCAGTTGGTTTGCAGAATGTTTAGCACTTTGGGCTTTTTCGTATAGCTTCTAAAGACTGTTTTTTCACTTACCATTTATTGGCTCATACTCCCACCATATAACTTGCTAGCTGCTAGGAGTCTAAATGCTAATGAGAGACAGGATGTCAGCCTTTAGTCATTTAATATGGTAAGGACAATCAGAAGTGCAATAACAGAGAAGTGCAAAGGAGGCAACAAAGCTGTCTGAGGGCTGTCTTCGGGAAAGAAGAGGGTAATATTTAGAAAACCCTATTTTCCTGTTTTCTACTAACAGACTCCTGAAATAATATTCCTGAGATTCTTATCAACACATTTATTATTATACTAGTGAAAGCTTTTATTTAATAACACTGAGAGCATGAGTAGTATTTCCTTATTCATATTTCATGTTTTCCTGCTTAAAATGATAATTTTATTTTGTCTCTAAGGCCCGGAGCCTGAAACTGATAGCCAGGAACTGGTTGAGCCAATGACTGCGTGTGAACCTGGAGATAGTCCTGCTGTCAAGAAGGTGTGCCTGCCAAATCTAGAGCAGGTGAAACTGCCGCAAGAAGGTAGGTAGTCCATTAAGCATGCAAAGAGTGCAGTAGCTCGATCTCAGCTCACTGCAACATCCGCCTCCGGGCTTCAAGTGATTCTCCTGCCTTAGCCTCTCGAGCAGCTGGGATTATGGGCATGTGCTACTGCACCCAGCTAATTTTTGTAATTTCAGTAGAGACAGGGTTTTGTCATGTTGCACAGGCTGGTATTGAACTGACCTCAGGTGATCCAACCAGCCGGGCCTCCTAAAGTCCTGAGGTTACAGGTGCCCACCACCGCACCTGGCAAATGTTTCTCTCTCTTTTATTTTTTTATTTTTTATTTTTGGTAGAGCTTGGGTTTCACCGTATTGCCCAGGCTGGTCTTGAACTCCTGATCTCAAGTGATCTGCCTGCCTTGGCATCCCAAAATGCTCAGATTAAAGATGTGAGCCACCACGCCTGGCCCAGATAATTTCCTTTATAGAGTTTCTTTTTCTATTCCAGAGTCCAGTTCAGGATCACGGCTTGCATGTACTTGTCATGTGGTTTTAGTTTCCTTTAATCTGGAATGGTTCCTCAATTTTTCCTTGTCATTCAGGTTACTGACATTTTTTCACAGGATAGACAAGTAGGTTTGCAGAATGTTCAGGAGTTTGAGATTTTTTGTGTATTTTTAAAGACTTTTTCCACTCAGCGTTTATTAGTGGCTACTCATGCCACATAGCAGTCTAAGGGCTAGGAGTGAAAGTGCTATGAGAGACAGGATTTCAGTCTTGAGTCATTTAACATGATAAGGACAATCAGAAGTGTAATAACAGAGAAGTGCAAAGGAGGCAACAAAGCTGTCTGAGGGCAGTCTTCGGGAAAGAAGAGGGTAATATTTAGAAAACCCTGTTTTCCTGTTTTTCTGCTAACAGATTCCTGAAATAATGTTCCTGAGATTCTTATCAACACATTTATTATTATACTAGTGAAAGCTTTTATTTAATAACACTGAGAGCATGAGTATTATTTCCTTATTCATATTTCATGTTTTCCTGCTTAAAATGATAATTGTTTTAAGGGCTGGAGCCTGAGGCTGATAGCCAGGAACAGGTTCAGCCGATGCCTGGGTGTGAACCTGGAGATGGTCCTGCTGCCAACAAGATCCGCCTGCAAAATCCATAGCAGGTGAAACTGCCAGCAGAAGGTAGTTAATCCATTAAGCATGGAAATTGCAGGATGTCTGTTTCCACAGTATCATGTGTGTGTTTGTGTGTGTGTGTGTGTGTGTGCAGGTGCGTGCACACATGTGCACGTGGCACAATCTTGGCTCACTGGAACCTCTGCTTCCTGGGTTCAAGTGATTCCCCTGCCTCAGCCTCCTGAGTAGCTGGGATTACAGATGTTTGCAATCACACCCGGCTAATTTTTGTGTTTTTAGTAGAGACAGGATTTCGCCATGTTGCGTAACCTGGTCTCGTACTCCTGACCTTAGGTGATCCACCAGCCTCAGCCTCCCAAAGTGCCGGGATTGCAGGCATGAGCCAGCGTGCCCAGCCCAGTATTATGTTTTTAATAACACAGAGGTAACAATACTGCCTCTTTAATAATAGAGTTCTTATAGAAATCTTATTTGAAACATAGTCAAGACCCCAGAATCTGACTTACAGACTGTCAGATATAGAAACAAACGGAGTCAAAGCCATATTGAATTGTAACTTTTGAGTATAAGTCCTTAAACCAATAGCTCATGATTTTCAGATGCTTTTGTAAAGGTCTGCTTTTAACAAATACACATCACATTTGTAACACCCATCAGTGTGAAATGTGCTGAAGCACTGATGCATGTTCTATTACCAGCTCTTAAAGCATTTGTGAAATTCTTAGAGAATCCCTTACCTTCTAAACCTATCTTTGGTCTTATAAAAATAGTGAGTTTAAGTCAGATATTTTTAAATCATTTTCCATTCTGGTTCTTTCATACTCTGATCCTGTTAGATAGAATGCATAGGATACAGAGATTGTCTGATTTGCTTGATTTGTTTATCATAAGTCATCAAACCCGGACCCGAGTCATTTGAAAACCTCTGAATTGAGATTTCATTGCTACTAAGAAAATGAGTGGGCACTCTGCTTCGTGTTTGTTTTTCTGTGTGGAGACCTGAATGCCTATTCTTAGGTTCTGTCAAATTCTGAATTCTCTGACTTTTTTTTTTCTTTAGATGAGTCTCACTCTGTCACCCAGACTGGAGTGCTGTGGTGCAATTTCAGCTCATCGCAACTTCAGCCTCCCAGGCTCAAAGCGATCCTCTCACCCGGCCTCCTAAGGAACTATAGGCACAAGCCGCCATGCCTGATTGATGTTTTTTGAAAAAAAAAAAAAATTGCAAAGATGAGGTCTCACTATGTTTTCCAGGCTGGGATTCTCTGACTCTTAATCAATAATTGCTTTTTAAATCTTTCCCCAAGGAAACCTTGAGTGACTGAATAATCAAATGGTGAGAGACCATTTAGTTCCTATTTTCTGTGGGATGTAGGTCATTGATACTCAGGATGGGTGTAAGTAAGATGCCTGTGCAAAACATGCTCCCTGCCGCACTGTGGGTCTTCATGAACCACTATTTCTAATAAGATTATATCACATATATGATACAGTCATCTCTAACCATATCAAATGTTTCATGTAAATTTCAGCTTTTGAGGCATTAGTTGATAAGTTTTGAAGTTCAAAGACCATGACTCCAGTACTTCCTGAGTAATCCACTGGAGTATGTTTTACACAACTGTTTTCCAAGTTGCTGACTGTTAATTATAAGTGATTCTGGATTTAAAGGAAGCACTTGATGTTTACGGAATTAATTACTTTTAAACTCTGTAGGTCTGCTCTCAAAGTCTATAGAGAGGTTTACTTGGATGTAAGACACAGGATCATCCTTAGGGTTCTATTTTTAGTCCATTTTATAAAACCCAAACTGTAGTGTTCTTTGTGTGCCTTTAGGGTCATCTAAATAATCTGCTGCTAAGTCATGTTCTTAACTGTTATATTTCTGTTACAGGTGAAGGGCAATCACAGCATTAAAAGGAGACATGCTGAAATGATGCAGTCTGCTTCTATGTTGGAAATTTGTTAATTGAAGTTCTCCCAATAAAGCTTTACAGCCTTCTGCAAAGAAGTCTTGCTCATCTTTTGTTAATTTTATTTCCAAGTATTTGATGCTCTGAAATACGTATCATTCTTTGACATTTTATATGCTGGCTTTTTGAGCTGGTATATAGAGGCATAATTCCTACATATTGAGCTTCTATCCAGCAACCTGTTAAATACACTTATGAATTCTAAGTTTACTTCTAGATCCTTTTCAGTTTTCAACATACAGAATCATATCATCTTTGAATAAGAACAGTTTTGTTTCTGCCACTTTATTCTGTTTTCTTTTGTATTTTTTTGTAGACATGGGGTTTTGCCATTTTGCCCAGTTTGTTCTTGAACTCCTGAACTCAAGTGATTCACTCGCCTCGGCCTCCCAAAGTGCTGGGATTATAGGTGTGAGCCACCATGCCCAGCCTGTTGCTGCCATATTAAACACTTTTATTTCCTTTTCTGATTTTATGACATTGGGCAGACCCACCTGGTACAGTGGTGATAGTGGACATCCTTGTCTTATCCTTGATCAGAAATGGAAAAATTTCAACATTTCACCATAGTATTTACTGTATTTTTTTTGTAAATTGACTTCAACAGAGTCATTCTATTCTGTTTTAATTTGCTCAGAGTATTCATTTTGAGTATATGTGGAATTTCATCAAACACTGCATCTAATGTGATTATCACATGTTTTTCCGTTAATCTATTAATGTAGTGAATTAGACTGATAAATTTGTACTTTTTTGTTTTAAATTTTTAAAAATTGAGACAAGGTGTCACTCTGTCACCCAGGCTAGTGTCGTGGTGTTATCATAGCTCACTTCAGTCTCAACCTCCTGGACACAAGCAGTCCTCCCACCTCAACCTCCTGAATAGCTGCAACTGTAGGCACATGCCACCACGTCCAGCTAGTTTTTCTGTTGTTTTGTAGAGATGAGATTTTGTCATGTTGCACAGGCTGCTCTTGAACTTCTGAGCTCAGGCTATCTGCTCACCTCAGCCTCTCAAAGTGCTAGGATTACAGGCATGAGCCTTGGCCTGACCACGTTTTTCTTATATAGGGGTCTCGTCTATGTAAAGACTCAACTTACGTGACGTTTGTACAGGTGGACTAACAGCATGATGAAATTTATCATTCTGTTGATTAAAAGAAAACTATCCTTGACTTTCTAGTGTGTAAGTACATCAAAGCATAACTATAATTATTGTGAAAATGTATATTGTTAAGGGTTTTCGGACCCCTGTACTTTCTGCTGCTGTGGGAACATGTCCTTGTAGGTACCTTTAGTCTGTTTCCTGAACTGCAAAGATCTTAGGACCATGGGTTGTGACTGGCAAGGAATGTGCCTTGCTAGTTTCATGATGGAGTTGATTTTCAAATGGTGTCACTCTGGCTGTCCTAGGCTCCTATTTCCCTAACGCTTTCACTTCTCCTTCTGAGATTCTGATAGTACAAATGATAGATGTTTTAGTATTTTCTTACAGGTCCATGAGGTTGTAGTCATCTTTCTTTCAGTCTCTTTCTCTGACTTGTTCATATTAAACAATTTCTTTTTGTTTTGTTTTAGACACATGATCTCACTCTGTTGCACAGGCTGGACTGCAGTGGTGCAATTATATCTTACTACAGCCTTGAACTCCTGGGATCAAGGGGTCTTCCTGCCTCAGCCTTCACAGTAGCTGACTACAGGTACATATCATCACACTCAGCTATTTTTAATTTTTTTTTTTTAGAGATGAGGTCTCACTATTGCTGAGGGTGGTCTCAAACTGCTACCCTGCAGTCATCTATCATCTTACTTCAGTCCGCAAAAGTGCTAGGATTACTGTGTAAGTCACTGCTCTTGGCGATATCGAACCATTTCTATTTATCTATCTTTCACTGCTCTTGGCCAGATAGAACCATTTCTATTTATCTACCTTTGAGTTCACTAGTTCTTTGTTTGTCTCCATTCTGCTATTGAACCCATTCAGTGAGAATTTTTTCCTTGTTTATCATATTTTCCACTTCTAAGATTTCCATTTGTTTCTTCTTTAAATATCCTTTTTGTGTGTGTGCTGGGACTTTCTGTTTTTTCTTGTTGCAAAAGTGTGCATGATTGCTTGTTAAGCACCTTTATTCATAATTGCCAAAACTTGGAAGCAAAGTGTCCTTCACTAAGTAAATGGATTAATAAACTGTGTACAGATAGTCAGTGGAATATTATTCAGCAGTAAAGTGAAATGGACTATGAAGCCATGAAAAGACATAGAGGAAACTTTAATTCATATTACTAAATGAAGGAAGCTAGTCTAAAGAGGCTATATACTGTCTGATTCCCACTATATGATATTATGAATAGGGTAAAACTATGGAGACAATAAAAAGATCAGTGGTTGCCAGAGGTTACAGAGAAGAGGGGAATGAATAGGTGGAGCATGGAGGATTTTTAGAGCAGTGGAACTACTCTGTATGATACTATAATGGTGGGTACATGTCGTTATACCTTTGTCCAAACTTATTGAATGTACAACACCAAGGGTGAATCCTAATGGAAACTATGGACTGTGGATAATAATGATGTGTCATTGCAGGTTCAGTTGTAACAAATGTACTACTCTTATGGGGGATGTTGATAATGGGGAGAAGAATCATGCATGTGTTGGGCCTAGGAGTATATGGGACATCTCTACACCTTCCTCTCAATTTCAATGTGGTCCTAAAACTTCTCTTAAAAAAAAGTCTGTTAATTTCTTAAAAAATTAATAAGTAGTGAAAAAATTTAAATACTCATTGCTGGGCCAATTAAAAGATAGAGATTAACAGAGTGGATAAAAAATAATCAAACCATATGCCATATACAAGAAACTCACTTCACATATGACCATGTATGTAGATAGAAACTAAAAGGATGGGAAAACATATGCAATGCAAACATTAATTTTAAAAAAACTGGGAGTGACTATATTAATATTAGGTAAAGTAGACTTCAGAGCAAAGCAAATTACTGGAAATGAAGAGGGATATCACATAATAAAAAGATCAATCCACCAAGACATAATGGTATCAATTGAGGCAGAAAAAGCATCTGCAAAATCCCACACCCATTCATGATTTTAAACACTCTCGGACTTCTGCCAAGATGACTGACTAGGAACAGCTCCAGAGTGCAGTTCCCAGTGAGAGCAATGCAGAAGGCAAGTGATCTCGATATTTCCAACCGAGGTACCAGGTTCATCTCAATCAGACTGGTTGGACAGTGGGTGTAGCCCAAGGAGAGCAAACTGAGGTAGGGTGCGGCGCTGCCTCACCCAGGAAGTGCAATGGGCCGGAGGACCCCTTCTCCTACCCAATGGAGGTCATTGGGGACTTTCCTGGATGCTGTGGCACACTGGCTCAGATATTGCACTTCTCGCATGGTCTTTACAGCCCACAGACCAGGAGATTCCCACCGGGGCCAACAAGTGCTGTGGGTTTCCAGCACAAAACTGGGCTGCCGTTTTAGCCAGTGCCCAGAATACCTGTGAGACAGAGCCATCCATTCCCCTGAAATATAGGGGGCTGAAGGCAGGGAACCAAGTGATCTGGCTCGGTTGGTCCCACCCACACAAAGACCAGCAAACTGACAGATACTGGTTTGAGATTTTTGCAGCCAACACAGCAGTTTGAGCTCGACCTGGGATGGTCGAGTTTGGTGGGGTAAGGGGTATCTGCCATTACCGAGGCAGTCCGCCATTACCTGTGTAAACAAAATCTCAAGGAAGTTTACACAGCAGCTGGGCGGAGTCTGTGGCAGCTCAGCAATGCCTCTGCAGGCAGACTGTGACTAGACTCCCTCCTAGCTGGGTAGGGCATCTCTGAAAAAAGATAAGCCCATCAGGGACTTATAGATAAAGCCCCACCTTACCAGGACAGAGCACCTGAGAAAAGGTGTGGTTGTGAGTTCTACTGCAGCAGACTTAAACATCCCTACCCAGCAGCTCTGAAGGGAGCAATGGAGCTCCCAACACAGCATTTGAGCTCTGATAAGGGACAGATCGCCTTCTCAAGTGGTTCCCTGACCCCCGTATATCCAAAGAGACACCTCATACAGGAGAGCTCTGGCTGACATCTGGCGGATACCATTCTGGGACAAAGCTACCAGAGGAAGAAGCAGGCAGCAATCCTTGCTGTTCTGTAGCCCCCACAGGTGATTCTCAGGCAAGCAGGGTCTGAAGTGGACTTCCAGCAGTCCTGCAGCAGAGGGGCCTGACTGTGAGAAGGAAAACCAAAAAAATGGAAAGAAATAACTTCAACATCAACAGAAAGGACGTCCACCCAGAGACCCCATCCGAAAGTCACCAACTTCAAAGACCAAAGGTAGATAAATCCATGAAGATGGGAAGAAACCAGCATGAAAAGGCTGAAATCAACAAAAACTAGAATGCCTCTCCCCCTCCAAGGGATCACAACTCCTCACCAGCAAGGAAACAAAACCGGATGGAGAATGAGTATGATGAATTGACAGAAGCAGGCTTCAGAAGGTGGGTAATAACAAACTTCTCTAGCTAAAGGAACATGTTCTAACCCAATGCAAAGAAACTAAGAACCTTGAAAAAAGTTTAGGTGAAGTGCTAACTAGAATAACCAGCTTAGAGAAGACCATAAATGACTCAATGGTGCTGAAAAACACAGCATGAGAACTTCATGAAGCATACACAAGTTTCAATAGCCAAATCGATTGAGCAGAATTTATAGCACTAAATGCCCACATGAGAAGCGAGAAAAGATCTAAAATCGACACCCTAATTTCACAAATAAAAGAAATAGAGGAGCAAGATCAAACAAATGCAAAAGCTAGCAGAAGACAAGAAATAACTAAGATCAGAGCAGAACTGAAGGAGACAGAGACACAAAAAACCCTTCAAAAAAATCAATAAATCCAGGAGGTGTTTTTTTGAAAAGATCAACAAAATGAATAGACTGCTAGCCAGACTAATAAAAAAGAAAACAGAGAATTGAATAGATGCAATAAAAAACGATAAATGGAATATCACCACTGATTCCACAGAAATACAAACTACCATCAGAGATTACTACAAACAATTGTATGCACATAAACCAGTAAATCTAGAAGAAATGGTTAAATTCCTGGACACTTACACCTTCCAAAGACTAAACCAGGAAGAAGTTGAACCCCTGAATAGACCAATAACAAGGTCTAAACTTGAGGCAGCAATTATAGCCTACCAAACAAAAAAAGTCCAGGTGCAGAGGGGTTCACAGCTGAATTCTACCAGACGTACAAACAGGAGCTGGCAGTATTCCTTCTGAAACTATTACAAACAATACAAAAAGAGGGAATCCTCCCTAATTCATTTTATGAGACCAACATCATCCTGATACCAAAACCTGGCAGAGACACAACTGAAAAAGAAAATTTCAGGCCAATATCCATGATGAACATCAATGCAAAAATCTTCAATAAAATACTGGCAAACCGAATGCAACAGCACTTCAAAAAGCTTATCCATCACGATCAGGTAAGCTTCATCCCAGGGATGCAAGGCTGGTTCAACATACACAAATCTATAAATGTAATCTATCACATAAACAGAACCAAAGACAAAAACCACATGATTATCTCAATAGATGCAGAGAAAGTCTTTGACAAAATTCAACAGCCCTTTAGGCTAAAAACTCTCAATAAGCTAGATATTGATGGAAGGTATCTCAAAATAATGAAAGCTATTTATGGCAAACCCACAACCAATATCATACTGAATGAGCAAAAACTGGAAGCATTCCCTTTGAAAACTGGCACTAGACAAGGGGACCCTCTCTCACCATTCCTACTCAACATAGTATTGGAAGTTCTAGCCAGAGCAATCAGGCAAGAAAAAGAAATAAAGGGTATTCAGTTAGAAAAAGAGGAAGTCAAATTGTCTTTATTTGCAGATGACATAGTTGTATATTTAGAAGACCCCATTGTCTCAGCCCAAAATCTCCTTAAGATGATAAGCAACTTCAGCAAAGTCTTAGGATACAAAATCAATTTGCAAAAATTACAAGCATTCCTATACACCAATAACAGACAGAGAGACAAATCATAAGCCAACTCCCATTCACAATTACTACAAAGAGAATAAAATCCTAGGAATACAACTAACAAGGGATGTAAAGGACCTCTTCAAGGAGAACTACAAACCACTGATCAAGGAAATAAGAGAGGACACAAACAGATGGGAAAACATTCCATGCTCATAGTTAGGAAGAATCAGTATCATGAAAATGGCCATACTGTTCAAAGTAATTACAGATTCAATGCTATCACCATCAAACTACC
Organism: Aotus nancymaae; assembly: GCF_030222135.1. Classification (NCBI taxonomy): domain Eukaryota; kingdom Metazoa; phylum Chordata; class Mammalia; order Primates; family Aotidae; genus Aotus; species Aotus nancymaae. Next base: position 9,818,958 of record NW_026988472.1, read on the forward strand.
ATTGACCTTCTTCACAGAACTGGAAAAAACCACCTTAAACTTCACATGGAACCACAAAAGAGCCCACATAGCTAAAACAATCCTAAGCAAAAAGAACAAAGCTGGAGCATCATGCTACCTAATCTGACTTCAAACTATACTACAAGGCTATATTAATCAAAACAGCATGACCAAAACACAGATATAGACCAATGGAACAGAACAGAGTCCTCATAAAGAACACTGCACATCTGCAACCATCTGATCTTTGACAAACCTGACAAAAACAAGCAATGGGGAAAAGATTCTCTGTTTAATAAATGGTGTTGGGAAAACTGGCTAGCCATGTGCGGAAAGCTGAAACTGGAACCCTTCCTTATGCCTTATACAAAAATTAACTCCAGATGGATTAAAGATTTAAATATAAGACCTTACACCATAAAAACCCTAGAAGAAAACCTAGGCAATACCATTCAGGACATAGGCAAGGACTTCATGGCTAAAACACCAAAAGCAGTGGCAACAAAAGCCAAAATGGATAAATGGGATCTAATTAAACTTAAGAGCTTCTGCACAGCAAAAGAAACAATCATTGGAGTGAACCAGCAACAAACAGAATGGGAAAAAAAATTTGTAAACTACCCATTTGACAAAGGGCTAATATCCAGAATCTACAAAGAACTTAAACTCATTTACAAGAAAAAACAGACAACTCCATCAAAAAGTGGGCAAAGGATATGAACAGACACTTTTCAAAAGAAGACATTTATGCAGCCAACAAACATGAAAAAATGCTCATCCTCACTGGTCATTAGAGAAATGCAAATCAAAACTACATTGAGATACCACCTCATGCCAGTTAGAATGGCGATCATTAAAAAATCTGGAGACAACAGATGCTGGAGAGGATGTGGAGAAATAGGAACACTTTTACACTGTTGGTGGGAGTATAAATTAGTTCAACCATTGTGGAAGGCAGTGTGGCAATTCCTCAAGGATCTAGAAACAGAAATACCATTTGACACCGCAATCCCAATACTGGATATATACCCAAAGGATTATAAATCGTTCTATTATAAAGACACATGAACACGTATGTTCATTGCAGCACGGTTTACAATAGCAAAGACTTGGAAGCAACCTAAATGTCCATCAATGACAGACTGGATAAAGAAAATATGGCACATATACACCATGGAATACTATGCAGCCATAAAAAATGATGAGTTCATGTCCTTTGTAGGGACATGGATGAAGCTCGAAACCATCATTCTCAGCAAACTACCACAAGAACAGAAAATCAAACACCACATGTTCTCACTTATGCGTGAATGTTGAACAATGAGAACACATGGACACAGGGAGGGGAACGTCACACACTGGGGTCTATTGGGGGATGAGGGGGCTAGGGGAGGGATAGCAGGGGGTGGGGAGATTGGGGAGGGATAACATTAGGAAAAATACCTCATGTAGATGACAGAAGGGTGGATGCAGCAAACCACCATGGCATGTGTAACAATCCTGCACGATCTGCACATGTACCTCAGAACTTAAAGTATAATAATAAAAGAAAAAAATAATAAAAGAAAAATACACTCTCAGCAAACCATGAATAGAGCCGAGTTTCTTCAATTTGTTGCAGTTCATCTACAAACAACTAGGTAAAATCATACTTAATTGGAAAGTTTTCTCCCAAGGCCAGGAAAAAGGCAAGGACATATATATCTCACGACTGTTATTCAGCATAGTACTGGAAGTTCTAGCAGTGGTCCAAGACAAAAAAATACTAAAAGGGATACAGATGGAAATGACAGAAATTCAACTATCCCTGTTTGCAGATGGCTATGTAGAAAATCTCAAGGAATCTACCAAAAAAATCCCCCCTATAACTAACATGTGAGTTCAGCAAGGATGCAGGATACAAGATGATCAATACACAAAAATCAATTGCACTTTATATATTAACAACAAACTAATGGAAACTGGAAATAAAAACATAATACCACTACAATTGCTTTAAAGAAAATGAAATACTTAGGTATAAATCTAAAAGCATGTACCAGATCTGTATGATGAAATTTGCAAGAGACTGATAAAAGAAATCAAAGACCTAAGTAAATGGAGAGGCATACTGTATCTGTGGATCGGAAGACTCAAAATAGTGGAGATGTCAAATCTCCCCAAATAGATATTTAAGTTTAATGCAATTCCTATGAAGTTGTTTGTAGACATAGACAAGCTTATTCTAAAATTCATATGGAAAGGCACAAGCCATAGAATAGCTAAAACAATTTTGAAAAGAATATATTGGGAGGAATTGCTCTACTTGATGACTTGCCATCTAGCTATAGTAACCAAAGAAATTAAATTGTCCAAGAGATAGATATACATCAATGGAACAGAATTGAAAACCCATAAACAGATCCACACAAGTGATTCTTTTTTTTTTTTTTTTTGATGAAAAAAGAATCACTTGCTATGTTGTCCACACTGGACTTGAACTCCTTGGCTCAAGTGATCCTCCAATCTTATCCTTCCATGTAACTAGGATTACAGCCATGTACCACCACACCTAGCTGTTCAACTGATTCTTTTTTTTTTTTTTTTTTTTTTGAGACGGAATCTCACACTAAAATAGTGGAAATAGAACAAAATAGAGAACTCAGAAGCAAATCCACACATCTTCAGTGAACTCATTTTTGCAGAGGTACTAAGAACATACATTGGGGAAAAGATAGTCTCTTCAATAAATGGTGCTGGGAAAACTGAATATCCATATACAAAGAATGAAATGAGGCTCCTATCTCTTGCCTTTACAAAAATCAACTCAAGATGGATTAAAGACTTAACTCTAAGACCTCAAACTATGAAACTACTGCTAGAAAACATTAGGAAAACTCTCCAGAGCATTGGTGTGGACAAAAGTTGCTTCAGTAATATTTCAAATGCACAAGCATCCAAATAAAAAAATGGATAAATGGGATCACATTAAGTTCAAAAGCTTCTGCACAGTAAACGAAATAATCAACAAAGTGAAAGGACAACCCACAGAATTGGAGAAAACATTTGCAAACTACCCATCTGACAAGTTGTTAATAACCAGAATATATAAGTAGCTCAAACAACTCAACAGGAAAAAAATCTAATAATCTGATCTTAAAATGGGCAAAAGATCTGAGTAGACATTTCTGAAAAGAAGACATACAAATGACAAACCCGTATATTACAAGGTTCTCAACATCAACAATCATCAGAGAAATGCAAATCAAAACTAAAATGAGACATAATCTCTCCCCAGTTAAAATGGCTTTTATCCAAAAGACACGCAATAATGAATGCTGGCGGGGATGTACAGAAAAGGCAACCCTTGTACATTGTTGGTGGCAATGTGAATTAGTACAGCCACTATGGAGGACAGTTTGGAAGTTCCTCAAAAATTAAAAATAGAGCTACCATGTGATCCAGCAATCCCACTACTAGATATATACCCAAAAAAAAGGAAATCATTATGTCAGAAAGATATCTGCATTCTCATGTTTATTGCAGCACTATTCACAATAGTCAGGATTTGAAATCAACCTAAGTGTCCATTAACAGATGAATGGATAAAGAAAATGTGGTAAATATACATAATGGAATATTATTCAGCCATAAAAAAGAATGAAATCTTGTCATTTGCAATAACATGGATAGAACTGGAGGTCGTTATGTTAAGCTACGTAAGCCAGACACTGAAAAACAAATGTCACATGTTCTCACTTACGTGTGGGAGCTAAAAGTTAAAACAATTGAACTCATGGAGATAGAGAGTAGAATGATTGTTGCCAGAGGCTGGAAGGGGTTAACAGGGATAGGGGAGAAAGTGCGGATGGTTAATGTGGGGACAAAGGTACAAGAATATAGTTAGAATGAATAAGATCTAGTATTTAACAGCACAACAGAGTGATTATAGTCAACAATAATTTATTTTATTTTTGAAATAGCTAAAAAAGTAGGATTAGAATGTTCCTAACACAAAGAGATGATAAATGCTTGAAGTGATGCATACCCTAATTACCTTGATGTTATTATTATACATTATATGCCTTTATCAAAAAATCACATGTACCCTATAAGTATATACACCTATTATGTATGCATATTAATAAAAATTAGAAAAAAATAATGTTTTAAAGACTCATGAGGGCCCCTGTCCCATTCTTCCCTGTGCTCAAGAAGCACATGCTAATGAAGCCTTCTTTACATGCCTAAATGGTGGCAATGTGAATCTCTCCACTCTGGGTCTCAGGCATATGATTGATGAAAGCAGATAGTGTTGACCCAGGTCCACCACCCTCTGACTTTTCAGAGCTGCCTTATGCAAGTGGAATTTGATGTCAAAGTACAGAGACTTGGGTATCTTGGCTGCTGCAAAGAGGCAAATCAGGGTGGGACCCGCCAGATTTTGTGCCCTGCTTATGAGGTAGCAGACCAGCAGGACTTGTTTTCTCGTCCAAACCCTGCTGACCAAAACAGGATCTTGTCCAGACGGGATAAAGTGAAGAAACAAGCAGGAACCAACAAAAGGCAAAAGTGATCCTTAGCTGCTCTCATTGCTCATTGGCATAAGACACTCCCACCAGCACCATGGCAGTTTACAAATGCCATGGCAGTGACCCAGAAGTCACCACCTCTTTCCATAGCAATGGCCTGGAAGTTACCACCCCTTTCTTAGAAAGGTCTAAATAATCTGCTCCTCAATTTGCACTGACTGACCCCTTAAGTCAAATTGAAAGTGGATTTACATAAGTATTAATGCAGTTGCCATGAGCCCCTAAGTTGCTGAATCTGAACCACACTGCCTGTGAGTTAGCTCTGCTAGGCAAGAAACAGTACCACTCAATAGAAGATTGCCATCTAACACCACCACTTGGCCCTTGAATTCTTTCCTGGGCAAAGCCAAGAGCCTGCAGGGGCTAAGCGCTGATTTTGCGATTTTGGTAGGGGGCTTCCCTGTCCTGCAACAATTAATACAGGCACAAGGATGAAAAGAAAAATCATCACTATTAAATGAAATAAAGTCTGTGTCTACAACCCTTAAGAGCATCTAGCTCCTTAGAGGAAAATAGCCTCACATTTGAGGCTACATGTTATTTAGATTATTTTTACTATTAGAGATGGATAACATAGTAAAAATAACCATTAGAGGATGCCATAAGAAAAAGGAAGCTTACAATGTTGAAATGTGGTATTGGCTCGATTAATGTGGGAAATCCACCAACGCTTTGCTTCCTTCCTCTATCCCATACTGGCCTCTCTCACTTCCAAAGAAGAAAAAAAAAACAAGCAAACCAAAACAATCAAAGCTTCAGATCCAAATAGATAAAGCTCTGGCATCAGATAAACCAACCAGATACCTAACCCAACATTATTTTCTCCTACATCTACTCAAGGCTCTTGGTAATCACATGTTCTTTTTCTGTATAATCAGCAGGAAATTTGTACAGCTCTGAGATACAGTTTCTATGATGTTCCAGCTTGTGTTCAAGATTTGCACAGCTTTCAGAAATCACATAATGGAGATGTATTGGTTTAACTTTTTCCTGTCCTTGATAAATGACAATATATAGTGCAGCCTTTAAAATTGTGTTTTTATCCAATTTTGTAATGAAAGATAAATACAAAACACCAAAGCAATAGAAAAATCAAATTAACTTCTCTCCTGCCCACGTAACAGAACTGAATAATCTCTCCTTAGCTTTACTGTTGCTTGGGCTTCTTTTAAAAACAACAATAACAAACCTATAGTCAATATTTACAAAGCTGAGTTCAACTATTTATCAGTTAGCATTACAGAGGTCCTCGAAAAATGTTGTTTGTTTTGACATTATTTCATTATTACCTTGATCAGGGAAAAAGTCAATTCCCAACAGGGCTACTGTTTGTGTGGAGTTGGCAGGTTCTCCCTATGTCTGTATGGGTTTTCTCCAGTTTTCTCCCATATCCCAAAGCTGTGCACATTAGGTGAATGGGTATGTCACATGGTCCCAGTCTAAGTGAGTGTGAGTGTCTGTGTGAGTGCACCCTGAGACAGGATGGCATCTTGGCCAAGGTGGGTTCCTACCTTGCCCCTTGAGCTGCCAGGATAGGCTCTGGCCACCTGCCACCCTGAACTGGAATAAGTGGGTTGGAAAGCAAATGAATACAAATTATTGTAAAATAAAAAATTTTTAAGTAGACTCTAACCCTACAGATGCATGACAATGAATGATATAGTGCACAGGAACTCAGTGAACCCAAAAAATGACACATTCTGACACACTTGGTTTTCATAGAGTTAAAAAGCATAGCATTAAAAAGTATCCAAATTGCAAGCTTGGATGATTGGAGCGGTTTGGGATTTCTGAGGGATTTAGAGACTGAGCTTTTGACAGAAAAGCAACTGAACTGGAGATGGATGTCTCTAAATTCTACAGCACTCAACAGGCTCCTTCTGCCAGTCTGAATTTTTTCTCCTAAGACACAAAGCTTTAGGAGTCACCAAGAAACAGGTCCTGTGCCAAACACACAGAGGCACACAGCAAATATCACCCCATTTTTCTTGCGGGGGTACATCTGAAATGCCCAGCATCAAGGCAGGAGAAACCCCATTTGGAGACAGAGATCACTGCTACAACTGAATGCCAGAGATCAGGGACGTCAGTCTAATTGCTGAGACAGTCCCCTCATCTACTGGGGTCAAAAACCAAGCCACACAGAATTTGGGGGAGAGGACAAGAGTTTATGAAGATCAAGGATGAGGGTCTGATGAAAGGGAAACAGGAGCATCATCATGAGTAGAAAGGATGTTTATTCTGATGAGCAATGTTTCTTACACTCAAGTTTCTCTTGAGTTTTATAGAACCTGGTCATGAGGAGATTCTATGCAGGAAATGAGACAAGAGTGCCTGTGAAATAAAGCAAGAAGCTCTGAAACAGAAGATATTAAAGGTAGCCTGGACAGACATACTTGCTGACAAGTGGATAGATGCTTATTAGTGCTGGCCCCTTCCTTTGACACTAACAGCAAAGTCGTTGGTCTTAAGAAAAGGATACAAGGGAGGTAATTATGGCAAACGTAATTTTCGAGGAGTGGAAAGGATACCATCAGTGTGAAACCCTGAAGTAACCATAGTCACCGACAATTATTATCAGTTCAGTGGAGCTAAGGACAGTTTGGCTCTTAGAGACTAGCAGGGATGAGGCTGCTGGTGAGAAAAGAAGAAAGCATTCAGTTTCTGGTTATGCAAGACTTATCTCCCAGAAACAGCTCAAATTTCCTACCATGATTGAATTTAAGCCACAATACACAAATGTTTTAATGATAGTCCTTTCTAATGATACTATTGACTTGTAATGTGTTTGTGTTGGTTTAGGATTTAATTTCTGCCCTTACATTGGCACATAGACTATGCTTTTAGATAAAATTGCATTTCTCATCAAGATGTGATCATGAATTCTGTCTGGATGTGTATGTGTTACTGTCCTTAGAGTCTGTCTGTACAGTGAAAGGGACAAAGCCATCTTACCTGAAGAGAGAGAAAACTTCTGAAAAAGGAGCTGTGAACAGCTCCTGGGGTGAAAAGGTGCTCAGGAAGAAGGAAAGGACAGGGATGGGGAGGGAGTGGAGGGGAGGGGAGGGAGCCCCTTCTGGAGCCCCAAGCTGCACAAGGTGAATGCCATAACCTAGGGTTCATTTATATGTGGATGTGTGAATTCTCAGACTCTCTCTTGGCCTAGGATCATGCTGAAGGACAAGCCAGAGATATCTCCTCTGTTCTTGGTACCCCTCTTTGTGCCATTCTTTGTGCTTTTTTTTAGGACCCTCACATTTTAGGCTTCCAGACTTGTTCTCCTAAATATTCTATGGCCTGAGTCAGTGGGAATAGAAGAATGTTTTGAACAAATCTTTTCACACTGAATTAAGACTCAGCATGATTCCTTAACTGCACTCCCACCTTTATATTTTAAAAAGTCAGCAATTGATAACCCAAAGTGAGGTCTAGGCAAATATGCAGTACAGCCCCTTTTTCCCCCCGACCCTTAAAGTAGACATCTGATTGTTTCCATCTCAGCGTCTATTTGCCCTTCTCTGGTAAGACAACCCCTTTATCCTGCAGAGAACCCAACATCCTTGTAGTTTGTTTGGAGTGAAACTATTTGCCCCTCCTGACCATTGGGCTGGGCCTCCTGTGATTTAGGCTGGCCAATCAACATCGAACACTCTCTTAAACAGAGTGTTTGGATGAAAGGAGGGCACATCACACAAATCAACCAATTGGAGTCCTCCCTGGGACCTTTTTTGCATACAAGGGAAGTCTAAGTAAGTTGGGAGTCAGCAGCAGGGGCATCTTACAACAGGGAGAAAGATGATGGGTACTGGGCTAGATATCAAAGCTGAAAGTTGGCTCCATGCATAGTCAGATGGGAGAAAGGTGTCAGGATATACTAGAAAGAGATAAGCACAGACCTCGCATCTGAGAGTGTCCAGGGGAGTGGACATGTTGTCATGGCAGATACCCAGGCTGGAGAAATGAAACAGAAGCACAGTTCTGTGAAATGAACTATAAATACCCAGAACCAGTTTTGAAGCAAGCAGAGGCCAACATTGAGCTCCAGAATGTTAAAACAGGGCTCCAGAAATTTCTGCTGAGACAGAATCTGCTGTAGAGAATGAGGCAAGGCTTAGTCTGTAGGTGGGAATTGAGAAGCTCCTTTAGGATAAGAGGGAATAATAGTTGCTAAGATACCAGCTGGAAATATCACTGCTGCCATCCTGAAGCCTCCCCTAGTTCTATGTATGCCACTATTAGAAATGGGTTTTGTTTTTAGCAAAGGGCTATTCCATTCCTTATAAGAAAAATTCCTCTTAGTATATGGATCACAATTTAAATGGTTATCAGCCATTTATACCTTAGTGTGAATTTGCTTACCTATTTTCTGCCTGAGAGCAGGTTTTGACAGGGGTTGGAAGAAATTATTTATTTAGCAGAGTATTACTGACAAGCTATGAATCAGGCACTGTGCTATGTACTAGGGATAGAAAAATAAGGCAAAGCATGTGTGCTTCATCCCCAAACAATTTTACAACCTTCTAGATTAAAGGTGGAGAGGAAGCCACTAAAAGTAAAAAGATATGGAAGAGGGAAGCTGGATAGATTATAGACAAAGATTTTCTTATTTTCCAGTGTTTCCAAATATGACACATTTCTTCATGGAAATCTCACAGATGATCCTCGCCATCTTCCCACAGCCCTTAGCCCAACTGGTCCCTAAGTCTTCAAAAATCAGCAGGGCTTCATGGTCCATGCTTCATTCAGGAATAGAGATGCTGGAAAGATCATTTTGTCCAGTCTCCTTTGATTTATTGTCATGAAAAATCACGTCCAGAGTGGTAAAGTAACCAGAAGAAATCATGAAGGGAGTTCCCTTTGGTTAAAACCTTTTTACTGAATCACGACACTTCCTAACAGTGGGCCAGGGTGTGGAGCTACAATATCAGAGAAACTCCAGGTTGGATTTCATCAGTCATTCCTTCAAACACTTGTTTTCCAATGTCCACTACATAAACTTCAACCCCTTGGGCAGGCTTTCAAAGCCTTCCATTCTCGTTGGTCTATGTAACTATACTACTTTGTCTTTTATTACTCACCTGCTTTAACTATTTGACTCATAATTGCCAGAATATCATCTGTGTTTTCCTATTTCCATGACCTTGCTTGTGCCACCCTGTCCACCAGATGCCCTAATACCACCTCTATGTAAAGAATTCCTACCAGTTCTTCAGTGTTGTCTCATTTACAAAGCCATCCCCAATCTCACCTAAAAATGTCTGTAGCTATTTTTGTGCTTGTACTGCTCAAATGGCTGTTAACACATACCATCTTCTAAGATGGGCATTCTGTAACTGTCTTATCTGTCTGAATGAAAGACAGGAACTCCTCCCTGTATATCTGGAACTCCTGCAGCTCCCAGCACAGTAAATCCTGGTTATCATAAATATCTGATGAATGAATGAAGAAAGTAAGTTCCTGTCTGAATGAAAGACAGGAACTCCTCCCTGTATATCTGGAACTCCTGCAGCTCCCAGCACAGTAAATCCTGGTTATCATAAATATCTGATGAATGAATGAAGAAACTAAGTGAACCTGAATTCATGTTGACAGAAAGGAAGAGAAAAAAATCAAAGCAAATGCAGTTCTAAAGTTTAGCATGGCTAGGGCAGGCTGCATAGGCCAGAGAAAAAGAGATAAGAAGGAGACTGCAGGGGAACCCATGATAAACTGTACAGTTATCATGGAGCAAGGAGATGAAAGTAAGATCCAGACGGTACAACTGGTCCTGGAAGGGAAAGAGAAAACTAGAAAGGCATGTCAAGCCAAGATGTGAGACCTGAAGGAAATGAAGGATAAGATTTCAATTTGCCAGACTTAACACAGAAGTGTCCTAGACACAAAGAAGCAGACAGCAACTGCCAGACTGTTTTGTGTTTTTGTCCTTTTTGATTAAAGTTCTGAGCTTGGTTGATAATCGTTCATTTGAAAAAATATTGTTTGGGCTGAGCATGGTGGCTCATGCCTGTAATCCCAGCACTTCGGGAGGCTGAGGCAGACTGAGTACTTGAGCCCAGGAGTTTGAGACCAGCGTGGGCAACATGACAAAAACGTCTCTACAAAAAAAAAAAAAAATACAAAAATCAGCTGAGAATGGTGGCATGCAGTTGTAGTCCCTGCTACTCAGGAGGCTGATGTGGGAGGATCGCTTGAGCCTGGGAGATGGAGGTTGCAGTGATCTGAGATCGTGCCTCTGCACTCCAGCCTGGGTGACAGAACCAGATCCTGTCTCAAAAAAATTTTTTGTTGGAAGATGTTCTGTGGAGACATCTCAAGGCCACCAGGGCTGTCAAATGGCAGCCCAGGCAGGGCTCTGGAACTCCAGCTAACCTCACTTCAAACATTCCACTGTGATGTATTATTTGGGGGTTTGCCATAAGATGTATCTTGAAAAGAACTTGCTGTTTAAAAAAGTGTTTTCAAGGCCGGCGCGGTGGCTCATGCCTGTAATCCCAGCACTTTGGGAGGCCGAGGTGGGCAGATCACGAGGTCAGGAGTTCGAGACCAGCCTGACCAACATGGTGAAACCCTGTCTCTACTAAAAATACAAATTAACCAGGCGTGGTGGCACACACCTGTAATCCCAACTACTCGCAAGGCTGAGGCAGGAGAATCGCTTGAACCCAGGAGGCGGAGGTTGCAGTGAGCCAAGATCGCACCACTGCACTCCAGCCTGGGAGACAGAGCGAGACTCCGTCTCAAAAAAAAAAAAAAAAAAAAAAAGTTTTATATGCCCCAGAAACGCGATTCCTTTCATTCAAGAAAAACAAAAATATGTCTGCCGAAAACCTGTATTTGAATGTTCATAGCAGCATTACTTGTAATATCCAAAAGGTGGATGCAAACTACATGTTCACCAACTGATGAATGGATAGACAAAATGTGGTTTATCTATGCAATGGAATATTATCCAGCCATAAAAAGGAATAAAGTACTCGTACATGCCAAAAGTGAGTGAGCCTTCAAAGCAGTATGCTATGTGAGAGAAGGCAGTCACAAAAGACAACATATTGTATTATTTCATTTATATGAAATATCCAGAATAGACAAATGCATAGAGATAGAAAATAAATTAGTGGTTACAGGGGTTGTGGGGATGGGGAGGGACTGTTAATGGGCACAGGATTTGTTTTAGGGAGGGCAAAAATGTCCTAAAATTAGGCTGTGGCAGTGGTTGTTCAACCCTGTAAATACATTAGAAACACTGAATTGCACATTTTAAAAGGGTGAATTGTATGGCATGTGAATTAGATCTCAAGAAAGCTATTTTTTAAAAAAAATTATTGGATCATGGTGAGTGCACTTTGCGGCATTCGGGGCTGTACAATCTGCTGCCATCCACTGCGGTCTCGGGCTAGGGGTGTGCTGAAGGGCTGCAGGGGCTCTGCAGCTGCCTGGAGGGGGCAACTCCCGAGACTGGGGGCCTGCTCTGGGGGCCAGGAGAGCAGGGATGGGTCAGAGTCATAGCCTACCGCCCCCATTGAGTAGATGACCAACTCGAGGTACTCGGAGGCTGATATGACTGGGGTCACAAAGCCAGGAAGTGGTGGAGCCAGGATTCCGACCCAGGTGGCTGGCCCCACAGCCACTCTTAGTTACTTGGCTTTGCCACCTCTATCCGGACCTGTCACTTCCGAGGAGTTGACATCCGTCACAACGAGGACCGAAAGGTTCGGCCCAAGGAGCCCAAGAGCCAGGATATCTACCTGAGGCTGTTGGTCAAGCTGTACAGGTTTCTGGCCAGGCGAACCAACCCCACATTTAACCAGGTTGTGCTGAAGAGGTTGTTTATGAGTCGCACCAACCGGCCACCTCTGTCCCTTTCCCGGATGATCCGGAAGATGACGCTTCCTGGCCGGGAAAACAAAACGGCCGTGGTTGTGGGGACCATAACGGATGACGTGCGGGTTCAGGAGGTGCCTAAACTGAAGGTGTGTGCACTGCGTGTGACCAGCTGGGCCCGCAGCCGTATCCTCAAGGCAGGGGGCAAGATCCTCACTTTCAACCAGCTGGCCCTGGACTCCCCCAAGGGCTGAGGGACCGTCCTACTCTCCAGTCCTCACAAGGGCCGAGAGGTGTACCAGCATTTCGGCAAGGCCCCAGGAACTCCGCACAGCCACACCAAACCCTACGTCCGCTCCAAGGGCCGGAAGTTCGAGCGCGCCAGAGGCCGACGGGCCAGCCGAGGCTACAAAAACTAACCCTGGATCCTACCCTCTTAAAAAAAAAAGATTTTGGATGGCAAAAAAAAATTATTGTATTTTAGAATATTTTAGTCTAGGGCAATGGTTCTCAAAGGGGAGCAGGGAAGAAATTTTGTCCCCCAGGGGAATTTCGCAATGTCTAGAGACATTTTTTTATAGAGACAGAGTCTCACTGTGTTGCTCAGGCTGGCCTCAAACTCCTGGGCTCAAGCAATCCTCTCTGGGCTCTAGCAATCCAAAGTGCTAGGTTCACAGGTATGAGCCACTGCACTTGGCCATCTGGAGACTTTTTTTTTTTTGAGACGGAGTTTCGCTCTTGTTGCCCAGGCTGGAATGCAATGGTGCAATCTCAGCTCACTACAACCTCCACCTCCCAGGTTCAAGCAATTCTCCTGCCTCAGCCTCCCAAGTAGCTGGGACCACAGGCATGTGCCACCATGCCCCCAGCTAATTTGTATTTTTAGTAAAGATGGGGTTTCACCATGTTGATCAGGCTGGTCTCGAACTCCTGACCTCAAGTGATCCGCCCACCGCAGCCTCCCAAAGTGCTGGGGTTGCAGGTGTGAGCCATCATGCCCAGCCTAGAGACATTTTTTGATTGTCACAACTGGGGAAAGGATTATTGACCTATGCTAGGCAGAGGTCAGGGATGCTGCTAAAACATCCTACAATACACATGCAGCCCCCACAAAAAAGGATCATCTGGCCCAAATGTCAATAGAGCTGAGGTTGAGAAACCCTGTTCCAGGGTATAACTGCTTTAAAATAAAGGTGATTGTTCCCAATTTTTTCTTTTTATTTTACTTATTTATTTATTTATTTTCAAGACAGGGTCTCTCCCTGTCATCCAGACTGCAGTTCAGTGGCACAGTCACAGTTTGCTGCATACTCAACCTCCCAGGCTCAATCAATCCTCCCACCTCAACCTCCCAAGGCACACACCACCATGCCTGACACATTTTTTTCTATTTTTGTAAAGAAAGAATCTCACTTTGCCCAGGCTGGTCTCAAACTCCTGGGCTCAAGTGATCCTTCTGCCTCAGCCTCCTAAAGTGCTGAGATTACGGACGTGAGCCACCGCATCCAGCCTCTTCCTAATATTTTCATCAGGGTTGCTGTTGTTGCTCTTTTACGGCATTTGCTACCACCCTCATCCCCTATACACCTGTAGAACTCTGGAGTTGTTTCACATCTTTCATAATTTGCTTCTCAAGGCTAACGTGGCCACTAGGACATGTGAATCCTGGTGTCCATGTGTGTTTATAGCAGCACTCAGCTCCTCCTCTCACAGTCATTAGAAATCACTTCAGGATTACAATCAGAGCTCTTAAAAATATGCAACAAACAATTAATTTTTCAAAATAGTCATGGTTCTACATAACAGGCAGGAGCTATCTTAACATTCTAAATAAAGTGCCTTATTTTAGAAAACAGGAAAATATTTATACTTTATATTCTATAAGATTTAAATCTATGCTTTAACAAGAGATCTTACATGAAATGCACACATAAACCAACAAGTTATTTATCAACATATATTTACACAAAAGGTACATTATAAAGTTAGGGGATCTTTGAGTCCAGGCAAGTATTTACAGCCCAGATCCAAATGAGGATGAGTGTTTATGAAGAGATTTTTGTGACAGGCAAGTTGAAGTTCATGGAGAAAAGCCCTGTAGAGGGCCAACTCTCTACAACACTGGAAGTTCTAAAACATTTGTTTTCAGGAGTTAGAGCCTCCTTTGCCTGCTTTATGGTTTTTCTCAAGGACACCTGTCAGGTGCTAGAAGCGTTATTCTTTCTAACTTAGCCCTACCAGACTTCTAACAAAGCCTATTCTCAGAAAAACAATTCTGACAAAATCCTCACCTGAAAGTGTGCATGTCTGATCATGTCTACATTTTACCTTTCTCAAGAGGTCATGTATTATAAAAGCTATCAGAGACTTTAGCCAAAAAAATGAGAGTATAAAATTGGAAATTTCAGACTTACTAGATGGGGCTATAAAGTTAGCACATTAAAGAAACCTTGAAACCAGCCCAAGTTTCCCATAAAACTGAAGCTTTAGAAACTTACATTTGTCTTGTCTGAGTTCCTTTCTCAGGAGACTGACCAATAGGCCCCTAGATGGTGTCAGTGGGGCTGGGGCTTTCCAGATCAGCACATCCAGACAGTATGATACACCTGCTACCTATTGGCCAACTCTTCTTCCTTAATCCTAATTCCTGTTTTCGTTTCCCGCTTTATAAACCCCTAACTTTAGTCAGTTGGAGTGATAGATTTGAGACTTGTCTCCCATCTCTCAGTTGACACCCCCTTGCATAAAGCCTGGGCAACACTTGTCTCCATAATTGGCTTTCTATGTGGTGAGCAACTGGACCTAGGCTGAACCTCTGGTGTTTGACAACAACACCATGAATGAATCTCAAAATAGTTATCCTGTATGAATGAAACCAGATGAAAAAGAGTATATACTGTATGGTTCCATTTCTATAAAATTATAGGACATAGAAACAGAAAGTAGTCAATGGTTGCATGGAGATGGGAAGGTAGGAGGAAGGGGTGGGATGGAGGGATGACAAAGGGACATGAGGAGACTTTTGGAGGTGATGCATATGTTCACTATCTTGATTCTTGTGATGGTTTCATGGATTCATGCATATGCCAAAACTGATCATGTTATCTACACTCTAAATATGCGTAGTCTACTGAATAACAATTATAACTCAATAAAGTGGTAAAAAAAAATTAAGCTGACAAGATTGAATCAAAAGTACTATGCCAGCTAGGCACAGTGATAGGCTCATGCCTATCATCCCAGCACTTTGGGAGGCCAAGGAGGGTGGATCACTTGAGGTCAGGAGTTCGAGACCAGTTTGACCAACATGGTGAAGCCTCCTCTCTACTAAAAAATACAAAAATTAGCAGGGTGTAGTGGCAGGCACCTGTAGTCCCAACTATTGGGGAGGCTGAGGCATGAGATTCGATTGAACCCAGGAGGCAGAAGTTGCAGTGAGCTGCCAAGATTGTGCCTCTGCACTCTAGCCTAAGTGACAGAGCAAGACTCTGTCAAAAAAAAAAAAAAACTCTATGCAGATAATTATAGCAGGACACATGGACACACACGTGCTGTGCCTGGGGCCAGGGAGCCCACCACCACTGCTCAATTTTCATAATTTTGAGATTTTTTTAAGCAATTTTTTATTCTTCTCCAGTTGATGTTTGAGTCAACATGTCACAGAGAAAGCAAGGGAAGCCTCAACATTTCCAATCCTCACCAAAGAGGCCTCGCTCCTCCGGCGAGATGGAGACATGGAAAAGGGTCAATAAAGTCTCCCCACTAAAAGCAAGGACACCCATGTCTGCGGCCGGTGCTGTGCCAACATCTTTGAATTATCACATCTTCTGCTCCACAAGAAGAACCGTACTAAAAATCAATTAGTTTTAATAGTAAATGAAAATCCAGTCTCCCCACATGAAACCTTCTTCCCCAGACCCCCTCCTAATAATCCTGATGAACAAATGAATGAAACGGTTAACAAAACAGATCAAGTGGACTGCAGCGACCTTTCAGAAAACAACGGACTTGACAGGGAAGTGTCCATGGAGGTGGAGTCCCCGGCCACTTCCAGCAGCAGCCACAGCAGTACTGCCCCAATTGGCGGCAGCAGCAGCTCCTCCACAGGTACCTCAGCGATCACAACCTCTCCACCTCAACTCGGGGACCTGACAACACTGGGCAACTCCTCCATGATCAACAGCAATGTCATCATCGAGAACCTGCAGAGCACCAAGGTGGTGGTGTCCCAGTTCTCCCAGGAAGCAAGGTGCAGCTGGGCTCCCAGGGGCAAGCTGTCCATCCCAGCCCTCATGAAACAGCTCCTAGCTCTGCAGCTGCAGCAGCAGATACATCAGCTGCAACTGATCGAATAGATTCATCACCAAATATTACCATTGGCTTCTCAGAATGCAGACTTGCCAACATCTTCTAACCCTTCTCAAGGTACTTTATAAACATCTGCCAACCCCTTGTCCATGCTAAGTTCCCATTTATCTCAGCAGCTGGCAGCAGCAGCTGGATTGGCACAGAGCCTCTCCAACCAGTCTGCCAGCATTAGTGGTGTGAAACAGCTGTCCCTAGTCCAGCTACCTCAGAGTAGTTCTGGCAACACCATCATTCCATCCAACAGCGGCTCTTCCCCCAATATGCACATATTGGTGGTGGCAGTTACCAGGCCATCCTCAGAAAAAGTTGGTTCAATTGCTGGGACCTCCCATGTCAGCAACTCAGCAGTTTCATCATCATCCTCACCAGCTTTTGCAATAAGCAGTTTATTAAATCCTGCATCTAATCCACTTCTACCTCAATTGGCCCCTGCTAACTCGGTTTTCCCCAGCCCTTTGCCCAACATTGGAACAACTGCAGAGGATTTAGACTCCTTGTCTGCCTTGGCTCAGCAAAGAAAAAGCAAGCCACCAAATTTCACTGCCTTTGAAGTGAAAAGTACTTCCAATGAGGCATTCTTCAAACACAGTGCAGGTTCTGCACAAAGGTCTTTGAGAGCAACAGTGCCTTGCAGATACACTTGCATTCCCATACTGGAAAGCAGCTGTTCAAGTACATCTGTGGGAGCAGGTTCTCCACAAAGGGGAATCTGAAAGTCTACTTTCAGTGCCACAAAGAGAAATATCCTCACATCCAGATGAATCCCTATCCTGTGCCTGAGCATTTGGACAATATCCCCACGAGTACCGGCATCCCATACGGCATGTCCATCCCTCCAGAGAAGCCAGTCACCAGCTGGTTAGACACCAAACCAGTCCTGATACTCTGACCACTTCAGTCGGCCTCCCATTGCCCCCAACCCTTGCAAGCCTCATATCCTTCATCAAGATGAAAGAGCCAGCCCCCATCCCCATTAGCCATTCTGCCACCAGACCCACAGGTTCAGTCAAAAGTGACTCCAGGGTCACCAAGCAGGCTATAAGAAACCTACGTGGGCTTCCAGAGGAAGCTGAAGGGTCTAATCTGCCACTCTCCAGTGGCAAAAGTGAAGAGAGTGGTGTGGTCACCAACTCGGTCCTGAAAGTGAGCAGTAGTGCCCTGAGCTCCCCAGCAGCAGACTGCAGCCCCCTGAAGAAGCACCACCACTTTCACCAACCCTTTGTTGCCACTCATGTCCATGCAGTTTAAGGCCAGGTTACCTTTTGGGGGACCCTTGAACTCAGCCCAGGCGTCAGAGACATCCAAGCTTCAGCAACTGGTAGAAAACATTGACAAAAGGCTACTGACCCCAATGAGTGCATCATCTGCCACCCAGTTCTCAGTTGTTAGAATGCCTTGTAAAGGCACTACTGGACAAACACGGGGGAGAGGCCCTTTAAGCGTAAGATCTGTGGCCAGGCTTTCATCACAAAAAGAAATCTGAAAACCCGCTACAGTGTCCATCGTGCTGTGCCCCTGCTCAGAGTCCAGTATTCCTGCCCCATCTGCCAGAGGTTGACAGATGAATGCTGTCATCCTGCAGCAGCACACTTGAAAACATATGGGAGGCCAGGTCCCCAAAGCCCCAGTCCGCGACAGTTACCCTGAGTCTGTGGAGTCTGACACGGGCTCCTTCTATGAGAAAAATGTTGATGACCTTAGACAACTTATCCTGAGGGCGGCATCCCTGATGTGCCCAAGTTTGCAGATGACTCCCAAGACAGCTTATCTTCTTCGCCTTTGCCTCTAGAGATGTCAAGCATCACTGCTTTGGAACATCAGATGAAGATGATAAATGTCAGCCTAGCAGAGCTGCTGCAGGCCAGCCTGAAGTCAGTGGAGAATGAGTCCATTGAGGATGATGTCCTGATCAACGAGTCATCCTCAGTGGGTGGTGACATGGAGAGCCAAAGTGCTGGCAGCCCAGCCATCTCAGAGACTCCGTCTTCCATGCAGGCTCTGTCCCCATCCAACAGCACCCAGGAGTTCCATAAGTCACCCAGCAAGGAGGAGAAACCATAGGCAGTGGTCCCAAATGAGTTTGCCAATGGTTTGTTATTCATTCCAGTGAATGGTGGGGCTTTGGATCTGATATCTAGTCACATAGAGAAAATCATCAAAGATTCTTTGGGGATCCTCTTCCCTTTCAGAGGCCAGCGTAAATTTTAAAAACACTACTTGCAACATTTGTAGCAAAACATTTGCTTGTCAGACTGCCTTGTACATTCACTATGGAAATCGTCCAGAAGAGAGACCATTTATTTGCACAGTTTGCAATCGTGACTTTTCCACAAAGGGTCATTTAAAGCAGCACATGTTGACACATCAGATGCGAGATCTACCATCACAGCTCTTTGAGCCCAGATCCAACCTTGGCTCCAGTCAGAACTCTGGTGATTCCTGCCATCTTGTTGTCATCTCTCATCAAAACGGAGGTCAATGGCTTTGTGCATGTTTCTCCTCAGGACAGTAAGGACACCTCCACCAGTCACATCCCTTCTGGGCCTCTGTCTTCCTCTGCCGCATCCCCAGTTCTGCTCCTGAGTCTGCCCAGGAGAACTCCCAAGCAGCACTATTGCAACATGTGTGGCAAAACCTCTTCCTTGTGGAGTGGTTGCGTGCCCTGTAGAACTCACACTGGAGAGAAACCCTTTGCTTGCATTATTTGTGGAAGAGCTGTCACGACAAAAGGTACACATGGGCACTCACATGTGGAATAGCACCCCTGTGTGACAGGGTAGGTGGCTCTCTGGAGATGGCCCCATGACATTTCTAAGAAGCAGTCCCGTCAAGTTCCCAGAAATGTTCCATAAGGATTTGGTGGCAAGATCAGGAAGTGGTGATCCTTCCAGCTTCTGGAATCAGTATGCAGCACCACACTCCAACGGGTTGACTATGAAGGCCAATGGGATCTCCGTCATTCAGAATGGTGGCATCCCTCCAATTCCCGGAAGCCTCGGCATTGGGAACAGCTCACCTGTTTGTGGGCTGACAGGAAATCTGGAGAACCTCTAGAACTCAGAGCTCAGTACTTCTCTGGCCAGCCTGGAGAAAATGGCAAGCAGTCAGAAGAGA
The DNA here is from genome assembly GCF_030222135.1 of Aotus nancymaae. Lineage (NCBI taxonomy): Eukaryota > Metazoa > Chordata > Mammalia > Primates > Aotidae > Aotus > Aotus nancymaae. The sequence goes on from NW_026988472.1 coordinate 9,838,832, forward strand.
ACCAACTTCCGCTTCACCTGCTTCATGGAGGACAGCAAAGAGATTGTCACAAGTTAAAACACCTCAGGCTGGAGACATTAGCATTCATTCCTGTTCAGAATATGACCTATGGTGGCCTCCTACTCCTTGCCCCCAGTACCCTTCCTTCTGGTTCCCCAGACCTATGAACTACAACATTATGAAGACAGTCTTTTGTACCTCGTTCAACTTTGGAGTTCTAAGAAAGCTTATTTATTAGTGATACAACCTCGCTTTGCAAACAGAATGAAAGTATTAACTTTGATCTTCTGTATTTTGGACTAACTAATTGACTAGAGTGTTGAAGTTGCCCTGCTAGGCAGTTGTAATCTGGCATTAACTTATTTTCTACATCCAGTTTAACATGAATCTGGTGTTGATGCAATGCCTCAGTGATGCATTAGATAGTTAATAAAGTCTGTGTATAAATGTACATTTTGATCCTGCTGGAAATTTTTATCAGCAAACACTTTGTCTAATCTTTCAAAACAGATTTAAGGAAAGGACTGAAAGTACAGACTGAACAGTGTGGTTCTTTGAAAGATTTGGTTTTTTTTTTAATTTTCATTCAAAAATTTAAACTTTTTTTGTTTTGTAGATGTAACCATTTCCATTTTGAGCTGCTGTTTGTATTGTGATTTTTACTTGAGTCGTCTTCAATATTAATACATTTCTGTACAGTAATAAGTATGCAGAATTCTTTAGAGAAAACAAACAAGTGTTGTTTTGGTCATTGAAACTGAGACATAACGTTTTGCCGTGTAGATATATTCAAGATAGAAAATGTGTGCTGGAACTTCAAAAGGTTGCTAAGTATAGCATCTTGAACAACCTTCAGTGAAGAAAATGTAGATGCTATTGTATATACAATAATAAATATCACTTTCATTCAAATGTACATATGTTTCTTATAAGAGCAAATGCTTCTTCTTGATCAAGAGAGCAGGAATAGTGTTTATTTTGTATTAGGTATGGAAGAAAAAAATGGACTATTACATGCACTTTCTTGGAAAGTTGAGAGGAAAGGAGAGGGGTTCAATTTCATCTAATCCTTATTAACAACAGAGATACTGTGATTTTACAAGTTGTCAGGCTTGCATCTGTAGGTGGTGGGCTATCAGGCTGGGGACCCGAAATACTTTGCCTACTACCTGTGCCAACTCTCAGAGGAGTTTGCATCTTTTCTCTTTGATTCCTTATTTGTGCTGGGGAAAGTCCTATCCTCCTACCTGGTGTCATAGATTGGTGGGTCTGTGACTGAAAGTGTCTCACTTTTGTGGAAGATGGGAGTTTCCTTACCACCTGTGACAAAGAATGTCTTCATATTCCATGTCTATCTTTGGGAGTGACCTATTCAGATCACGGGGGCAACATCATCTGCCCCATTTCAGGGATGTCTCTTTTGTCTGTGGTAAAAACTTACTCTCAGCCTGGAAATTTGCCTCTGGGTCTTTCCATTGTAAGGCTTTGTGGTTTCTGCCACATTTGGAATAGGTGTACCTTCAGAGGTCCTATCCACTGATGGCCAGACACGGATCCTTTGGTTTAACATCTAAAATAATCTTTAGAGAGCTCTCATCCTAAATAAATATCCTCTTCGTGCCTATGAAAAGATCAGATGGAATGAAGAAGAAAAAAAGAAATGGGAGAGTGCATTTCTGAGAGCAAAAATCTCCTTAAAAAGATTAGGAAACAGAGATCAGACTTAGAACAAAAGTTAAGAATTATAAAAGACACTCAGGCAGGTGTGGGGCTTATGCAAACACTGATAGCCAGCAACTAGCTTTAACAAAGCCCCCCAACCTCTGAACCCCAAGAATACAGAGCAAGGCTGTTTTACTGCCCCTTACTCTAAACCAGTCCTCATCAGCTTCAGGCATTCCCATGCAATGCCCTTTTCGAATGCATTTTGGAACCCCATTGCAAAGAAATCTGCACTTAAAAACAAAAACAAAAAAACACGTAAACAACAATTGCCCTGGATTTCTGATAGTAAACAAATGTGCCCCTAAATCCCTTCTCAGAGAAAATTTACAACTTTTCTCTGTCCCTTGGGTTTGTAAATCTTACAATATTTTTAAAATGTAAACATCCAGGCCTGGCACGGTGGCTCACTTCTGAAATTCCAGCACTTTGAGAGGCCGAGGCGGATGGATCCCTTGAGCCCAGGAGTTTGAGACCAGCATGGGCAACAGAGCGAAACCCCATCTCTACCAAAAAAAAAAACGCAAAAATTAGCCGGGCATGGTGGGGTGCACCTGTGGTCCCAGCTACCTGGGGGGCTGAAGTGGGAGCATTGATTGAGCCTGGGACATCGAGGCTGTAGTTAACCGAGATCGCGCCACTGCACTCAAGCCTGGGCAACAGAGTGAGATCTTGTCTCAAAAAAAAATAGATAGATAAATAGATAGATACATACATACATACATACATAAATATATAATACAAAACATCCAAAGAGATCATTCTTGGCTAAAGCCACCACCTGCAACCATCTGAGACTGAAGAGGGAAAAAGATGCTTTTAGAAACAAATTGCTACTTGGCATTTCCAAAGAGTCCTTCGACCAAAATTTAGTCTAAGGCCATCATAAAATTATTTATCATGGGCAAATGAAAATCTTAAAAGTCTCTTCCACAAATAATAAAAAATTTTAGTCCTCATTAAACAGGTAACCTTAATTTGTCCAACTGTCAAAAACACAATTTGGATCTAACTATTGTATATAAACTAGTGAGTTTTTTGTTACTATGTTTGCCTGATTCATAGTTAAAAATTTTAAATGAAAGCCATAAGATCTCTATTTGCATTTGTCTGTACATTAGTATGTATGCATATGTCTTATGTATATATGGTATTTTCTACATTATAATAGTACTGTTAAAATTAACTCATAAAACCCTGTAAAAGAGCTCTGTTTTAATTTGTCTAAAATAAATTAAGCATTTATGTCAATTAAGTATTCTGAGAACTCTTAGAAAACTGGAATCCAATCCAATTTTTTTTTCATATTCACATGATCTGGGATAATCTTTGGTGAATAAAGTTAGGTTAAGATTGCTGACTTAAGATTTTTGGTTAGGTTGGGTGCGGTAGCTCACACCTGTAATTCAGCACATTGGGAGGCTGAGGAGGGAGGATTGCTTGAGCTCAGCAGTTTGAGACCAGCCTGGGCAACCTAGTGAAACCCCATCACTACAAAAAATACAAAACTTAGCCAGGCATGGTGGTGAGAGGCTAAGGTGAAAGGATCACTTGAGCCTGGGAAGGTTGAGGCTTCAGAGAGCCATAATCGTTCCACTGTACTCCAGCCTGAGCGACAGCATGAGATACTGCCTCAAAAAAAAAAATTGTTAGTTAAATAAAAACAGCATGTCTTCAGAGTTGTCAACATTAAATATTATATAGACACGATTTTATTCTCTTGGGTTTACAAGTTTAAAATGTTATATTATCTCTACTACATGTTTAAGATTCAAAAATTACAAATTTAAGCTAAAAACCAAATGTACAATGAAAAATTCCTGGTGAGTGGGTCAGGAGGATCACTTGAGGCTAGAAGTTCAAGGCTAGCCTGGGAAACATGGTGAAACCCCCTCTGTACAAAAAATACAAAAATTAGCCTGGTATGGTGGCATGCACCTGTAGTCCTAGCTACTCGGGAGTCTGTGGCGGAATGATCACTGAGCCCAGGAGGTGGGGGTTGCAGTGAGCCATGATAGCACCACTGCACTCCAGCCTCAGCAACAGAGTGAGACCCTGTATCAAAAATAAATAAATAAATAAATAAATACATTGTTGGTGTATATCAAGCACACCAGTAAAAACAAATTTGGGGAACCATGTGTTTAATTTTTTAGGTGCTTTGTTCTGTGATGTTTGATGCTTGCCTAATATACATGCATTATAAAATTGGTCAACAAGAAAAATAACTTAAGATGATGGCTGGCTTTGTTTAATGTCTCATGAAATTTTCACGAAAAATTCATGCATGATTGTTAATAACAAGTGAATTAAATGAATGGGATAAACGTTTATAAATGAACTTTCCAACAATAACTATTATATGGTTTATTTATTTATTTATTTATTTTGAAACAGAGCCTTACTCTGTCACTCAGGCTGGAGTGCAGTGGCACAATCACAGCTTACGGCAACCTGCACCTCCTGGGTTCAAAAGCAATTCTCCTGCCTCAGCCTCCTGAGTAGCTGGGACTACAAGCGCATGTCACATGGCCAGATGATTTTTTTTGTATTTTTAATAGAGATGGGGTTTCACCATGTTGGCCAGGCTGGTCTTGAACTCCTGACCTCAGGTCATCCACCCGCTTTGGCCTTCCAAAGTGCTGGGATTACAGGTGTGAGCCACCGCACCCGGCCTATTACATGTTTTATAATATGTCTGCTTAAAAATGGGTCCAAAATCTTTTTAGTAACTTGAAACCCTAAAAGTATACTGTTACATCAAATGATAGGTAATCATTGAATATCTAGATCATTGACAGATAATATAAAATACTGCAACATCAATTGCTAAACATAAATTTAAATTCATCTACTTTTGGCTTCTTAATTTTTACAGAGATACTAAAGATATTGGAAACTGTTAGTTAAAATATCCTTTGCCACATCAAAAAATTGTACTGTAAGGAAGCATGTATCTCTAGGAATTATGAAAGGTTGTATCCATAAATTTGCTTATCTACTACAAAATGTTGGTATGTGACAGTTCACAATTCCTTGCTTTCTAGTTTTCACTGAGAATGATGATTACTAAGGGTTAAGAATTCTAATCAATATATTTAGCTACTAGGAATAATAATAATAATAATAATAATAACATGATTACTAAGGGTTAAGAATTCTAATCAATATATTTAGCTACTAGGAATAATAAGGATAAAGGAGAAAATTCTATATGCAAAGTGTGCAAGGAAAATAAGATGTGCTTTGGTAAGGAAAGGTATGAGGTTTTATACTCCAAGCCACTGAAGACCCTCCAGAAAAGCTCCGTGCTCCTGTAGACTCAAAACTTCTGTGGGTGGCAGGTCTTACTGGGACCTTGATCCTTGGAGCCTTGTTAGTATCCTACTTGGCTATCAGGAAACGGATGAATTACCCCAACCAAATGTGTCAATAAAACCAGATTGTACTCCCAAAAAAAAAAAAAAATGCACCCTTTATGGGTGCATTTTTGTTAAGGGAAAGGAGAGTAATTTTGTTCTAGTTTAGGTGTTATTTAAATTTTGCTTCAAGAGAAAGGGGAAAATAAAGGACAAAAATTGAAATGGATATAAAATGTAAAGAAAGAGAGAGGAAATCTTATCTCTTGTGGTCGAACAGGCCTTAGCCTGTCATTTTAGCTTGTCATTTTAATGACAATTAAATTGTCATCTATTTTAACTGAATGAATTTATTATAAGAGATTTTTAAATGAGATTTAATATCAATAATGTGCCTGTGCAAAAGTATAATTTGAATTTCTTTCTCTGTTGAAATGAAAAAATTGGATTATTGTAAGGGGGTTTTCTTTACCTATTGAGTAAGTAATAGAAAACAAAGATTCTGTGTCTTGTCAAAATAATTTCAAACATACAATTAGATAAGAGGAACAAGTTCTAGTGTTTGAACACACAGTAGGGTGACTATAGTTAACAATTATTGTATATTTCAAAAACAGCTAGAAGTGGCCAGGCACGGTGACTCATGCCTATAATCCTAGCACTTAAGGAGGCTTAAGTGGGAGGACCGCTTGAGCCCAGGAGTTCAAGACCAGCCTGGGCAATATAGCGGGACCTCATCTCTGCAAATAATTTTAAAAGTTAGCTAGGCACGGTGGCATGTGCCTATGGTCCCAGTCATTCAGGAGGCTCAGGTGGGAGGATCACTTGAGCCTGGGCAGTCGAAGCTGCAGTGAGCCGTGATGGCACCATTGCACTCCAGCCTGAGCAGCCAATCAAGACCCTGTCTTAAGAAAAAAAAGGGGCTAGAAGAGAAGATTTGAAGTGTTCATAACACAAAGAAATGATAAATGTTTGACATAATAGGTATCCTAAGTACTCTGACTTGAACTAAGTATGCATGTATTGAAATATCACCTGTTCCCCACAAATATGTGCAGTTATTATGTATCAACAAAAATTTTTAAAAATAATTTTCTGTGCTTCATATTGTCTTTATCAAGCCTTTGATTACTTAATGAAATGGAATTTTCTCAATATTGAAAGAGCTAAGCAATTTTTTATACATATGTTACTTCCTATATTTGCCTTTAAAATCTTTTATTGTCACTTTGGTTTAAATAGATAACTAAGTATTGTCTCATAGTGTTCTTATATAATCAGGTGTTCAAACTTTTTGACATTTTTTTACAAACTTCTCCAAATCAAATTCTAAATGAAATCCTTTTTTGCCTCAAACTGAGTGAGATTTCCTAGAGGCCCCCTGTAAAATCTCAAAGGACTTGTTCTTTCTCTCACCTTGTAAAAGAGAGATGCTAAACTAATTAGTTTTATTTGGTATGTTAAACTATATGGGAAGCATTGTGAAATATGAAATGATGCTTAACCTTCTTTAGGTTATATTTGTAAATATCTATGTTATTAATGTAAGTGTTTCAGGTTGGACATGGTGGCCTATAATTCCAACACTTCGGGAGGCCCAGGCAAGAGGATCACTTGAGGCCAGGAGTTTGACTAGCCTGGGCAACATAGTAAGACATAGGTCTCCACAAAAAAAAAATTTTTTTTTGAGATGGAGTCTTGCTCTGTCACCCAGGCTGGAGTGCAGTCGAGTGATCTCAGCTCACTGCAAACTCTGACTCCTGGGTTCAAGCGATTCTCCTGCCTCAGCCTCCTAAGTGTCTGAGATTAGAGGCACACACCACCACGCCCAGCTAATTTTTGTATTTTTAGTAGAGACAGGGTTTTACCATGTTGGTCAGGCTGGATTCAAACTCCTGACCTCGTGATCCGCTCACCTCAGCCTCCCAAAGTGCTGGAATTACAGGCATGAGCCACCACGCCTGGCCCTCTGTGAAAAATTAAAACATATATATGTATAAATGTTTCAGAAATTGTATAATATTCCTAAAAATTTCTCAATGTCTTTACCGTCTATATGTTCTGGTATGATGTTATCAGTCATAATTCCAGATACTATGTCAAAATGTTCTATGCCATGGAAATAACCAAATTTCATCATCAATTGCATTATAATGAGTTAGATCTTTAACCATGGCTATTTTAAGTATTTTGTCATTTACAGACAATATTTTACTCTGGTTTTTTCTCTGGTAGCTTTTACAATCACCTGTAAGCCAAAAACAAATGTGCTCCATCTTCTAAAGGATTCAAACAAGACTCTGACAAGTATTCCAAAGTACAGGTTCCTGATAACTTTAAGATCACACCACTGGGCCGGACGCGATGGCTCACGCCTGTAATCCCAACACTTTGGGAGGCCGATGCAGGTGGATCATGAGATCAGGAGTTCGAGACCAGCCTGGCCAACATGGTGAAACCCCATCTCAACTAAAAATACAAAATTAGCTGGGCATGGTGGTGCATGCCTGTAATCCCAGCTACTCAGGAGGCTGAGGCAGGAGGATTGTTTTAACTCAGGAGGTGGATATTGCAGTGAGCTGAGATCATGCCATTGCGCTCCAGCCTAGGCAACAAGAGCGAAACTCTGTCTCCAAATATATATATATTTGGTGCCTCACACCTGTAATCCCAGCACGTTTGGAGGTCAAGGTGGGCAGACTGCTTGAGTTCAGGAATTTGAGACCAGCCTGGGCAACATGGCAAAACCCTCTGTCTACCAAAGATACAAAAATAAGCCGGGCATGATGGCACATGCCTGTGGTCTCAGCTACTTTAGAGGCTGAGATGGGAGAATGGCTTGAGTCCAGGAGGCGGAGGTTGTAGTGAGCCAAGATTGTGCCACTGAACTCCAGCCTGCGTGATAGAGTGAGATCTTGCCTCAATCAATCAATCAATCAATAAAAGACTAATTTGATATTCCTTACTAAAAGGTGCAGCAAAGCAGACTTAAAAGAGCCTATATGGTCAATCACTATTCTTGCTGCACTTATCGGGTCAAGTTTAATGAGACAAGACTTACTTTGTAAACAAATTAGTCTTCCTTTGATGATCTTTGATAGAAATGAGGGTGATTATAGAGAAAATTTCTGTTTCCCGTGAGAAACTATAGCACACCCTTGTGGGTTGTCAAATTCTAGCCATGTTCACTGTCTGAACATTTTGTTTTGTTTTCTCTTTTTACGTCTTTGTAAACTGGATCCTGCTGTTCTGTGCTTTTTGTCAGTAACATTTCCAATTATTCTCTCACCCCTTTGACTTGATGCCGCTGAAAATTAAGACCTGACTGCCCAGGCCCTTATTGGGGCTATCTAAAAAGCCCGGCAAGCTGAAGCTGAGTCCGTTCATGCTCTGCTCTGAGAAAAAAAAAATCATGACTGTGACACTGCAAATCAGGAAAATCAGTGGATTACCACTGCTTATCCTCACTCTATCATCTAAAGATGCTTCCGGTCCAACACCTAAAAACCTTGAATGATTGCTCTCTGGACTCAAAATCTGGGTTTGAAGTTTTTCTAACCATCAACCTTTGTTTTTCTTTTGTTCCATAGACATGCCACCTCATAGATGCCTGATTGCTCACACCACATGGAGACTTAGCTTATGTGGACGCTCTACTTGCAGCTTGGGAGTCTTGGGAGTATGTCTTGACTTGGGAGTACCACTGCCTACAGAAATGAGACACACTGTTTAACTGGACTGATCTATTCCCAAGACTTTGAGACTGATTCAGCAGGATATGGAACAATGTGCTTAGATTTGTCCTTTTCTTCTTGTTTCATTCTGTTTTACTTCCCCTTTATAGATGTCTTCCCTTGCAGCCTCTAACCTGCATCTCTATCAACAGCTATCAACTTGATTTTTGATATATGAAATATCTTGAAGTTTCAAATGGGGGATAAAGGGTAACAGAATATGCTACCTCAAAATATACCATTTTGGTATGTTGATTATTTTGAGCTGATGACAATTAAGAAGAAGCATATGCAACAGGCGTCCCCATCCTCTGGCTGCAGGCTGGTACCAGTCTGTTACCTGTTAGGAACTGGGCTGCATAGCAGGAGGTGAGCCATGGGCAAGCAAGCATTATTGCCTGAGCTTCACTTCCTGTCAGATCAGCGGAGGCATTAAATTCTCATAGGAGTGTGAACCCTATTGTGAAATACACATGCGAGGGATCTAGGTTGCAGCGCCTTATGAGAATCCAACTAATACCTGATGATCTGCAGTGGAGCAGTTTCATCCCGAAACCATCCCCCACCATCTGTGGAAAAATTGTCTTCTACAAAACCAGTCTTTGGTGCCAGAAAGGTTGGGGACCACTGATATACAAGATATACAAGAAAAGCTCTCTGCCTTCTTCCATTTGCCAAAAAGCAAGACATAAATTTATATTATTTTATTTTTATTTTTATTTTCATGAATTGGGCAGGCTCCCGAGTCAGAGGAGACTCAAAGAGACTCCCAAGACATACATTTATAAAGGTGTCCCCTCTCTACCAGGGAGGACAGAAGTCAATTACCACAGATAATTCTAGACCTTAGCAGTTCAGAGATGGAGAATCTACATAGCATACCTTGCTAGAACAACTTTTATCTTGCTTTGGTTTCCCCCTATGTTTACCTTCCTACAATTTGCCACCTCTAGAAGCTCAAAGTCCTTTTTGTTTGTCTTGCCACTTCCCTACAAATGTATTTTTTTAAGATGCCAAATAACCCCAAATTCTAATCACCCCGTGAGTCACCCATCACTGGGTACTCACATGTATATAAGTGATGCACATGTTAATAAGCTTCTGCTTGTTTTTGTTAATCTTTTTTGTCAGTTTAATTTACAGGATCCCAGCCAATGAACCCAAGAAGGGTAGAAGAAAGAAAATGTTTTGTTCCCTATACTGCTTTACTGCAGGCGCCATAATAGCAGGCCAGCTCCCAGTCAAGAGACTCATCAGTGGGACCCCGAACAAATCTGAAAACAAGTTTTGCATGTCTCTTCTCATTGCCTTAAAAATACTCATTTTTTTCAGAAACTGGATGTATATGGAGATTAGGACAAAATCTAATGTCCAGTACAAATATTCAGAAGGGAGCTTGAGTTTTTTTAACCTCTTCAATTGAAGTTACACGAAGCTGCACAGTCTAGGTCTCTATCCTGTGCCATGCGTTTTCCTCTCAAAGTAAAATTTTGTCATCCTGGCAACTCTCTTTAACTTTGTGACTCTCACTCAGCAATTATGATGACTTAAAGTCCAATGAACTCACATTTGGTCATAGTCTCAATGCCTTTGTGACTGTGGTGGAAATATACCCTCTACTCTAGCCTGGGGTGATCAGGAAAGGCCTTCCTGAAGGGATAACATTTGAGCAGAGACCAAAATTAGTGATAAATGGGGGAGGGGGTGGTATCAGGGAGGCACTGCCAGACCAGCATTATTTTAGTAATCTTCATTCCTTGTAGGAATGAAATGTTCTTCCATTCTTTTGGTTTTATTTTTTCCTAGGGAAATCCTGTGCTACTTGAAATAAGAAATCAAGAGGAAAATACAGCTGGAGACTATTAATGATATTTTCAATTTAGTATATAAATTTGTTGACAAACAGGCATGGTTGAATGGGATATATTGATTTCAAAAATATCATTCTGTGAGGCATTGCTGTATCACCCTAGGGAGTTAGGCCATGATTGTGGCTGATGCTTTAATGAAATGCAGGTTATTGACAAACTAAACTGAAAACCTGGTAAGTCAACCTTTGCAGCCCAATCTAGCTGCCTATGCGAGGCTTAAATGGGAAAGCAGTGTAAAAATACTTATTTTAATGTGATTGACTCCTCACTGCAATCTATAAACTTTAAGGGAAGAAAAAATATTTTTCCTTTATCCATCTTAGGTTCAGTTCCTAGGGTCTAGAAATTAAACCCATAAAAGATTAACAAGAAAAACAGTTGAGCTCTGCACGGGAGTCTCACAAGGAAATGAGACTTGAGACTCGGAGGCAGCTAGATGATAGAAGCTTATATACCATCTTAGGCTAAACAAAGGAAAAGTGGTTATGGGAAGGGGAGGAGAGGAAGTGTCTAGTAAATAATGGTTCTCTGGTTATGCAGCTAAGTCTCTCAGGTGATAAAAGTTGTTTCTAGGAGTAGCTCTCTTCCTGGTATAGAGACACCTTTACAAATGGAAATTTCCTTTTTATAAATGTAAATTTCCTTTACAAAAGGAAAATTTGTACTCTATTTTTAGACAGTGAGGGAGAAGTAAAAAGCTTTTCCTCCATCTGGTTCTCAATGGCCTTTAGCTAAAAATAATGTATATGCCAAAGAGGCATATTTTGAAGTGACATATTCTGGTACCCTTCAAAACTTTAATAACTGTGCAGGGGAAAATACCACAAAAGTACTCACTCTGCAGTTTCTCTCCCACTTGTAACAGTATTTTCATCTCAGAGGCCAATTCTATTTGATTTTATTGAGCATTAGGATTAAAATCTGGTGGAAGATGAAGCTGACAGAGAAGCAGAATCCTTGGATGGCTCAGCCAGAAGCCCTGGGGGCTCGGGCCAGAAACTCCTGCAAACATCAGGGTACTGAGGCTTTCTGCCTTTGTTGCTGATGTTGGAAGATAAAACACATGGACTGAATGCTGTTAGCTTTAAGATGTCCTAGTCTAGATATCTCACTCAACAAATGAGGAAACTGAGGCATATATGATGTATAAACTTGCCCGATGTCATATAACCAATTCTGTGGCCAAACTGAATGTTCCAGAGCTATTTTCTTTTCTTTCTTTCTTTCTTTCTTTCTCTTTCTTTTCTTTTCTTTCTTTTTCTTTTCTTTCTTTCTGTTCCAGAGTTTTCTTTTCTTTCTTTCTCTCTCTCTCTCTTTCTTTCTTTCTTTTTCTTTCTTGATATGAAGTCTTGCTCTGTCACCCAGGCTGGAGTGCAGTGGTGCAATATTGGCTTACTGCAACCCCCTTCTCCCAGGCTCAGATGATTCTCATGCCACAACCTCCAGGTAGCTGGGATTACAGGCACGTGCCACTGCAGCAGCCTGTAATTTTTGTATTTTTAGTAGAGATGGTGTTTCGCCATGTTGGCCAGGCTGGTCTAGAACTCCTGGCCTCAAGTGATCTACCCACCTTGGCCTTCCAAAGTGCTGGGATTCCAGGCGTGAGCCACCATGCCCAGCCCCCAGAACTATTTTCAAACAACCTCAAGGATTCTTTAAATTCTGCACTTTTACAGCCCATGTCTCTAAAGAAGATGCAGGTGAGTGCCTGAAAGAAATTCGACATCTTCAAATGCAAAGAAGTGGTCATGCAGACTCATATGAATTGTCTTGGGCAGGAGAAAGAGAAGGAATCCTTGGTCTGGCTCCACTACCCACCACACAGGGAAGAAAACTCACATGCCCCCATCATTTTCTCGTAGGGCAACTTGCCCTAACTAAGATGTTTGCATGTAAATAAAGGTAGTATCTGTAAATATTTATGAATAATTGGACGTGCTCCAAAACAGAAAGCTTTGTGTTGAGGGGGAAAAGCTTCAACTTGGACATTAATGGAATCAGGTCAAAAACATAAACGTTTACTATAGGAGGAAAGAACAAATCCTCACTTATACGTCACGTACCTATTGTGTCCCCAGGTCAGCAGTACACTGCACAAAGAGGGATGTAAAAATAAAAGGGACCTCAACACTATTTCCTGCTTTAAGGGAGCCCATACTCCAGCTGGGATAAGAAGATGAAGGAGCCTAGGATTTTAGGAAGCTTAAGAAGGACTAGGTTGTTCTATTTGTACTCCAGGCACTAAGACGATCAGAGAGAGCCAGAGAGACTATGATGGCAGCAGTGGCCCATTTGCAGCAGCCGCTGCCAAGATGCTGGCTACAGTGGGAAGGCATGGCCAGAGCTACAAGCTACAGGGGGCTGGTGGTAGCCAGAGACAAGCAGCAGCCCTGCCCCTTCCAAGTTGTCAGGGAGAGAGCTCCCCCAGAGCTGCTGCAGCTGCCCTGCCGTGGCTCCAGACTCAGACTTCCTGTGCTCTTGGTGGCTGGGAGCAGGCAGGAGCCCCACCCTCCTGGGCACAGCTGCAACTACCCAAGCCACAACTGTAGACCTGGGCATCTCTGCACTCTCAGGGGCCCAGGAAGACCCCTCCTCCTCCCACAGACTCAGAGGCATCTGCTCCTCTCTGACATCTCCCCACTCCTGGCACCCACTCCAATCTCAGAGCAAGGATGGAGCCAAGCCCAGGTGCTATCACAGCCTGGTCATATGTGTTCACACTCCAGGCAGTGCTGACATGCCAACCCCCTGCCCCTCAGCCCCCTCCAGATTTTGGACACTGACAAGCACAGGAGGGAGGCCAAGGGGGTGCTTATAGCAGCTCCGTGCTGGCCTGCAGGCACCCCTTGGCACAAACAGCCTGAACACCATAGAAAGCTGTAAGAGACAGGCTCTGCAGTGGAAAGCAGTGGGTCCTTGGTGAAGCCCCACCTTCAGGCTGGGGAAGGCCCAAAGCCTGGAAACTAGGCCTCTAGTCCCGCTGACTGGAGGGGGAACTGGTGATGCTTTTTCCTGGGTTCACCCATGGCTGCCTATGGACCAATCAGCACACACTTCCTCCCCTCTGAGGTCCATGAAAACCCTGGACTCAGCCAGACTCTGGGAGATAGCACCATGACCTGCTTGCAGGGAAGAGCTACCCACTCCAGGGTTTCCTCTCTGCTGAGAGCTGAATACTCAATAGGATGACCTGACTTCAGAGAGGAGCTACCTACTCCAGGGTCTGCTCTGAGCTATTTGGTTACTCAATAAATATCCTCTTCACCTTGCTCAACTACCATTTGTCCACGTTCCTCATTCTTCCTGGACACAGGAAAGAACTCATGAGCCGCCGAATGACAGAGCTGAAAGAGTTGTAACAAACAGGGCTGAAACACACCTCTTGCTCGCCACATTACAGGCAAAGAAGGAAAGAAGAGCTACAGTCCTTTGGGGAGCCGACATGGGAGCTCCCTGAGCCAGGACTGTGACTCCCTCTTTGGAGTCCTGCAGTTCCTGGAGTCTCCAAGCTTCCAGGCACCACTGTTGCCCAATGCCAGCCATGGAAGTGCTTGCTGTGTGCCTGGTCCAGCTGCAGCCTCGCAGTGAGCCAGCATCTACACCAGCACCTGGAGCTGCCTGTCCCACTGCAGCAGCCAACATGCTTGACCGTATGCAGTGGCTGGACCCCACACTTGCTTCTTCACACACTCCTCACTGTCCCATGCCTGGCTTGCCCTTGACAGGTGTGGGACCAAGGGCAGTAGCATGAGCCAAGCACAGCCTGCCAGGTCGAGTAGGTGGAACCAGCCCAGTGGGCCTGAGCAAAACTTGGGGAAAGAGCCACTGGCCACAGAAGTTTCCAGCCAGAAAAGCAGCACCCCAGGAATCCCATGACAACTGTAGAACTAATCCACTGACAAGTTAACAGAAGTGGTTGTGAAGCCCCTTCTCTGGAGTGATTCAGAGATGAGGTGGGAGTTGTTCATATAAAGAGTTAAACTCTGTAAAGTATTTGGAAAGATGCATTCAGAGCCAAATACAAGTGACCAATTGCCTGTGACACAGCCCTCAGGAGATCCTGAGAACATGTGCCCAAAGTGGTTGGGCTACAACTTGGTTTTATACACTTTAGGGAGACATAAGACATCAATCAGTACATATAAGATATACATTGGTTCCGTCTGGAAAGACAGGACAACTCCAAGTGTAAGGGTGCTTCCAGGTTATAGATAGATTCAAAGATTTTCTGATTGGCAATTGGTTGAAAGAGTTAAGTTATTGTCTACAGACCTGGAATCAATAGAAGGGAATGTCTGGATTAAGATAAGGGGTTGTGGACACTGGGGTTCCCATTATGCAGACAGAATCAATAGAAAGGAATGTCTGGGTAAAAAAGGAGTTGTGGAGACAAGGTTGTCATTATGCCAATAAAGACTCCAGGTAGTAGGCTTCAGAGAGAATAGATTGTAAATGTTTCTTGCCAGAGCTAATTCTCTCCTGGATCAGGAAAAAGGCCTGGAAAAGGAAATGGATTCTCTTCAGAATGTAGGTTTTCCCCACAAGAGACAGCTTCGCAGGACTATTTCAAGATATGGCAAAGAAACGTAACTTGTGGTAAAACACTTTGATTTCTTTCAGGGCCTACTATCTGTCATGTGATGCTATACTAGAGTCAGGCTGGAATTCAATATCTTATTGCTACAAAGAGTCGCTTTGTCAGTCTTAAGGTCTGTTTTAATGTTGCTCAGCTGTGCCAGAATTCTAAAAGGGAGGAGGGTATAATGAGGCATGTCCAACTCCTCCTTCCCATCATGACCTGAACTAGCTTTTCAGGTTAACTTTGGAATGCCCTTGGCTGAGACAAGGGATCCATTCAGATAGTTGGGGGGCTTAGAATTTTATTTTTGGTTTACAGAGTTGACAAAGAATTACCAGATGGAACAGTATAAATGGCCAATATTAGGAATGAGAGAGGTGACATCACTACTGATTCTATTAAAAGGATAACTAGGGGAATATTATAATATTAAAATTAAAATTATATTAAAAGGAGATTTAAGGAAATATTGTAAACTTCACACCAATAAATTTGAAAATAGTCAACACGGCTTTGAAAAAGACGAACAAAGTTGGGCTAACACTACTTAATTTCAAGACATCATAAAGCATGTTAATTTTTTATTGCTGCCATAACAAATTATCACAGACCTTTAAAACAACACAAATTTATTAAGTCACAGTTCCTGTAAGTCAGTAGTTCAGTTGGGCTATGAATCCACTTCCAGGGTTATGCAGGTTGTTGACAGAATTTAGTTCCTTGCAGTTACAGAAATGAGGTTCTTGTTGCCTTGCTGGCTGTCAACTAGAAGCCACTCTTTGCTCCTAGAGTCCTCTTTGGTCCTTTCATGTGGACTCCTCCATCACAGAGACAGCAACAGTGTATGGAATCCTTCTTACTCTTGGAATCTCTCTGATTTCTCACATCTCTCTGCTGCATCTGGCCTACCTGACTCTATTGCCTTATCTCTCTGACTTCAGCCACAGAAAGTTACCTGCTTTTAAGGATTCATGTGGTTAGATGGGGCACACCCAAATAATCCAAGATTATTTCCCTATTTTAAAGTCCATAACTTTATTTACATCTGCAAAGTCCTTCATGCCAGCCAGGTGCACTTGGCTTAGGCCTGTAATCCCAGCACTTTGGGAAGCAAAAGCGAGAGGATCGCTTCAGCCCAGGAGTTTGAGACCAACCTGGGAAACATAGTGAGACTCTATCTCTCCAAAAAAAAAAAGCAGCCAGGCATGGTGGCACGTGCTTGTAGTCCCAGCTACTAGGGAGGCTGAGATGGGAGCATCACTTGAGCCTAGGAGGTCCAGCCTGCAGTGAGCCAAGATCGCACCACTGCCCTCCAACCTTGACAATAGAATGTGACTCTGTCTCAAAAAATAAATAAATAAAATAAAAATTTTTTAAAAGTCATTTTTGCCAAGATGGCCAAATAAGAACAGCTCTGGATTGCAGTTCCCAGCAAAAATGCAGAGGGTGAGTGATCATTGCATTTCCAAACAAATTTTTACTGCCCACAGATCAGGTGATTCCCAGGCAGAAAAGCACCATGAGTCTCCAGAGCAGCTGTTTCAGCTGGCACAGCGGGTCTCTGCACAAAAACTCACACAAATCCGGGTGCCATTTCAATTGGCGACTGGAATGCCTGGGAGACACAGTCACCCCTTCAACTGAAAAAAAGAGTGCTGAAACAGGGAGCCAGGTTATCTGGCTCGGCTGGTCCCACCCCCACAAAGACCAGCAATCTGAAACGCTCTGGATTGAGAGTTTCACAGCAAGCACAGCTGGACCCAGGACAGTGCAGCTTAGTAGGGGAAAGGATGTCTGCCATTACTGAGGCAATCCACCATTACAGAGGCAGTCCACCATTACTGAGGCAGACCGCCATTACCGAGGCAGTTCTAACTATATCCCTATAAATAAAACTGCAAGGAAGTTCACACAGCCGCTGGGCAGAGCCTACGACAGCTCAGCAACGCCTCTGATGGCAGACTGTGACTAGGCTACATCGTCATTAGGCAAGGCATCTCTGAAAAAAGGCAGCAGAATGACAGGAACTTACAAATAAAGCCCCACCTTCCTGGGACAGAGCACCTGGGAAAAAAAGGTGGTTATGAGTTCCGCTGCAGCAGACTTAAACTTACCTGCCCAGCAGCTCTGAACAGAACAACGGAGCTCACAGCTCAGCACTTGAGATCTTATAAGGGACAGACTGTCTCCTCAAGCAGCTCCTTGACTCCCATATAACAAAAGAGACACCTCATAAAGGAGAGCTAAGGCTGACATCTGGTGAGTATCCTTCTGGGACAAAGATAGAAGAAGAAACTGGCAGCAACCCTTACTGTTCTGCAGCCACTGCAGGTGATCCCCAGGCAGGCGGGGTTGGGAGTGGACCTCAGCAGTCCTATAGCAGAGGGGCCTGACTGTTAGAAGGAAAACTAAGAAACAGAAAGAAATAACTTCATCAGCAACAAACTGGACGTCCACTCAGAGACCCCATCTGACAGTCACCAATCAAAAAGACCACAGGTAGATAAATCCACAAAGATGGGAAGAAACCAGTGCAAAAAGGATGAAAATACCCAAAACCAGAACGTCTCTCCTCCTCCAAGGGAATCACAACTCATCAGCAAGGGAACAAGGCTGGATGGAGAATGAGTCTGATGAATTGACAGAAACAGGCTTCAGAAGGTGGGTAATAACAAACTTCTCTGAGCTAAAAGATGATGTTCTAACCCAATGCAAAGAAACTAAGAACCTTGAAAAAAGGTTTGACAAAATGCTAACAAGAATAAACAGCTTAGAAAGGAATATAAGTGAATTGATGGAGCTGAAAAACACAACACGAGAACTTCGCAAAGCATGCATAAGTTTCAATAGCCGAATCAACCAAGCAGAAGAAAGGATATCAGAGATTGAAGATCAACTCAATGAAATAAAATGAGAAGGCAAGATTAGAGAAAAAAGAGTGAAAAGAAATTAACAATGCCTCCAAGAAATATGGGATTATTTGAAAAGACCTAATCTACTTTTGATAGGTGTATCTGAATGTGACAGAGAGAATGCATCCAAGCTGGAAAACACTCTTCAGGATATGATCCAGGAGAACTTCCCCAACCTAGCAAGGCAGGCCAACATTCAAGTCCAGGAAATACAGAGATCACCACAAAGATATTTCTCAAGAAGAGCAACCCCAAGGCATATAATCATCAGATTCACCAGGGTTGAAATGAAGGAAAAAATGCTAAGGGCAGCCAGAGAGAAAGGTCAGGTCACCCACGAAGGGAAGCCCATCAGACTCACAGCGGATCTCTCAGCAGAAACCCTACAAGTCAGAAGAGAGTGGGGGCCCATATTCAACATCCTTAAAGAAAAGAACTTTCAACCTAGAATTTCATATCCAGCCAAACTAAGCTTCATAAACAAAGGAGAAATAAAATCCTTTACAAACAAGCCATTGCTCAGAGATTTCTTCACAACCAGGCCTGCTTTACAGGAGCTCCTGAAAGAAGCACTAAAAATAGAAAGGAACAACCAGTACCAGCCACTCCAAAAGCATACCAAATGGTAAAGAGCATCAACACAATGAAGAAACTGCATCAACTAATGGGAAAAACAACCAGCTAGCATCAAAATGGCAGAATCAAATTCACACATAACAATATTAACCTTAAATGTAAATGGGCTTAATGCCCCAGTCAAAAGACACAGACTGGCAAATTGGATAAAAAGTCAAAACCCATTGGTGTGCTGTATCCAGGAAAGCCCTCTCACATGCAAGGATACACATAGGCTCAAAATAAAGGGATGGAGAAAGATCTACCAAGCAAATGGAGAGCAAAAAAAAAGCAGGAGTTACAATCCTAGTCTCTGATAAAATAGACTTTAAACCAACAAAGATGAAAAGAGACAAAGAAGGCCATTACATAATGGTAAAAGGATCAATGCAACAAGAAAAGCTACTAACAATCCTCAATATATACGCGCCCAATACAGGAGCACCCAGATACCTAAAGCAAGTTCTTAATGACCTGCAAAGAGACTTAGACTCCCACACAATAATAGTGGGAGACTTTCACACTCCACTGTCAATATTAGACAGATCAACGAATCAGAAAATTAACAAGGATATCTAGGACTTGAACTCAGACCTGGACCAAGCAAACCTAATAGACATTTACAGAACTCTCCACCCCAAATCCACAGAATATACATTCTTCTTAGCACATCACACCTACTCTAAAAGTGACCACATAATTGGAAGTAAATCACTCCTCAGCAAATGCAAAAGAATGGAAATCATAACAAACAGCCTCTCAGACTACATTGCAATCAAATTAGAACTCAGAATTCAGAAACTAACTCAGAACCACACAACTTCATGGAAACTGAACAACTGGCTCTTGAATGTTGACTGGATAAACAATGAAATGAAGGCAGAAATAAAGATGTGCTTTGAAACCAATGGGAATGAAAACACAATGTACTAGAATCTCCGGGACACATTTAAAGCAATGTCTAGAGGAAAATTTATAGCAATAAATGCCCAAATGAGAAGCAAGGAAAGATCTAAAATTGATATCCTATTGTCGAAATTGGAAGAACTCGAGGAGCAAGATCAAAAAAACTCAAAAGCTAGCAGAAGACAATAAATAACTAAGATCAGAGCAGAACTGAAGGAGATAGAGACACAAAAAACCCTTCAAAAAATCAATAAATCTAGGAGCTGGTTTTTTGAAAATATCAACAAAATAGACCACTAGCCAGATTAATAAAAAACAAAAGAGAGAAGAATCAAATAGATGCAGTAAAAAATGATAAAGTGGATATCACCACAGATTCCACAGAAATACAAACCACCATCAGAGATTACTACAAACAACTCTATGCACATAAACCAGTAATCCTGGAAGAAATGGATAAATTCCTGGACACTTGCACCTTCCCAAACCTAAACTAGGAAGAAGTTGAAACCCTGAATAGACAATAACAAGGCCTGAAGTTGAGGCAGCAATTAATAGCCTACCAACCAAAAAAGGTCCAGATGGGTTCACAGCCAAATTCTACCAGACATACAAAGAGGAGCTGGTACCACTCCTGAAACTATTCCAAACAATCCAAAAAGAGGGAATCCTCCCCAAATCATTTTATGAGACCAACATCATCCTGATACCAAAACCCGGTAGAGACTCAACAAGAAAAGAAAACTTCACACCAATATCCATGATGAACATAGATGCAAAAATCTTCAATAAAATACTGGCAAACAGACTGCAACAGCACATCAAAAAGCTTATCCACCATGATCAAGTAGACTTCATCCCAGGGATGCAAGGCTGGTTCAACATACACAAGTCTATAAACGTAATTCACCACATAAACAGAACCAAAGACAAAAACCACATGATTATCTCAATAGATGCAGAGAAGGCGTTCAACAAAATTCAACAGCCCTTTATGCTAAAAACTCTCAATAAACTAGGTATTGATGGAACGTACGTCAAAATAATAAAAGCCATTTATGACAAACCCACAGCCAATATCATACCGAATGGGCAAAAACTGGAAGCATTCCCTTTGAAATATGGCACGAGACAAGGATGCCCTCTCTCACCACTCCTATTCAATATAGTATTGGATGTTCTAGCCAGAGCAATCAGGAAAGAAAAAGAAATAAAGGGTATTCAATTAGGAAAACAGGAATTCAAACTGTCTCCATTTGCAGATGACATCACTGTATATCTAGAAGACCCCATCATCTCAGCCCCAAATCTCCTGAAACTGATAAGCAACTTCAGCAAAGTCTCAGGATACAAAATCAATGTGCAAAAATCACAAACATTCCTATACACCAATAACAGACTTAAAGAGAGCCAAATCAAGAAAGAACTGCCATTCACAATTGCTACAAAGAGAATAAAATACCTAGGAATACAACTAACAAGGAACGTAAAGGACCTCTTCAAGGAGAACTACAAACAACTGCTCAATGAAATAAGAGAGAACACAAACAGATGGAGAAACATTCCATGCGCATGGTTAGGAAGAATCAATATCATGAAAATGGCCATACTGCCCAAAGTAATTTATACATTCAACACTATCCCCATCAAGCTACCAATGACTTTCTTCACAGAAATGGAAAAAACCACCTTAAACTTCATGTGGAACCAAAAAAGAGCCCACATAACCAAGTTAATTCATGCTACCTGACTTCAAACTATACTACAAGGCTACAGTAATCAAAACAGCATGGTACTGGTACCAAAACAGAGATATAGACCAATGGAACAGAACAGAGACCTCGGCGGCAATGCCACACATTTACAACCATCTGATCTTTGACAAACCTGACAAAAACGAGCAATGGGGAAAAGATTCCCTATTTAATAAATGATGTTGGGAAAACTGGCTAGCCATGTGCAGAAAGCAGAAACTGGACCCCTTCCTGACACCTTACACTAAAATTAACTCCAGATGGATTAAAGACTTATAAACATAAGACCTAACACCATAAAAACCCCAGGAAAAAACCTAGGCAAAACCATTCAGGACATAGGCGTAGGCAAGGACATTGACAACAAAAGCCAAAATTGACAAATGGGATCCAGTTAAACTCCAGAGCTTCTGCACAGCAAAAGAAACAATCATTAGAGTGAACCAGCAACCAACAGAATGAGAAAAGATCATTGCAACCTACCCATCTGACAAAGGGTTGATATCCAGAATTTACAAAGAACTAAAACAGATTTACAAGAAAAAAACAAAGAAGCCCATTCAAAAGTGGGCGAAGGATACGAACAGACACTTTACAAAAGAAGACATACATGAGGCCAACAAACATATGAAAAAAATGCTCATCATCACTGGTCATTAGAGAAATGCAAATCAAAACTACATTGAGATACCATCTCACGCCAGTTAGAATGGCGATCATTTAAAAATTTGGAGACAACAGATGCTGGAGAGGAGGCGGAGAAATAGGAACATTTTTACACTGTTGGTGTGAGTGTAAATTAGTTCAACAATTGTGGAAGACAGTGTGGTGATTCCTCAAGGCCATAGAAATAGAAATTCTGTTTGACCCAGCAATCCCATAACTGGGTATATATCCAAAGGATTATAAATCATTCTATTATGAGGACACACGCACATGTATGTTCATTGTAGCCCTGTTTACAATAGCAAAGACTTGGAACCAACCCAAATGCCCATCAATGATAGACTGGACAGGGAAAATGTGGCACATATATACCATGGACTACTATGCAGTCATAAAAAATGATGAGTTTGTGTCCTTTGTAGGGACATGGATGAACCTGGAAACCATCATTCTCAGCAAACTGACACAAGAACAGAAAATCAAACATCACATGTTCTCACTCATAGGCAGATGTTGAATAATGAGAACACATGGACACAGGGAGGGGAGCATCACACACTGAGGACTGTTGGGGGTGACTAGGGGAGGGACAGTGAGGGGTAGGGAATTGGAGAGGGATAACATCGGGAGAAATGTCAGATATAGATGATGGGGATGGAGGCAGCAAACCACATTGCCATGTATATACCTATGCAACAATCCTGCATGTTCTTCACATGTGCTCCAGAACCTAAGATGCAATAAAATATATATATATTAAAAAGAAAACCAAAAAAACAAATTCACAGGTGTCAGATATTACAGTGTGGATGTCTTTGGGGAGCCATTCCACCCATAACATAAAGTTACAGTAATTAAGAATGTAATTTTGGCATCAAGGTAGAAAAATAAATCAATGGAGCAGAATATAGTCAAGATATAAACCTACACAGACATAGACCACTGATATTTTACAAAGATACAAAGGAAACAAAGTAGAGAAAGGATAATCTCAACAAATAAATGGTAGTATAACAATTGGATATCCATACATGAAAAAAAGAACAAAGAACCTCAAGCCATACTTCCTACCATTTGCAAAATTACCTCAAAATGGATCATAGAACTAAGCATAAAACCTCAAACTATAAAACTTGTAGGACAAAACCTTTGTGATGTTGGATTAGATGAAGTTTTCTTAGATATGACAGCAAAAGAACAAGTCGAAAAGAACAAATTAATAAATTTGACTTTATCAAAAATAAAACATTTCTGCTTTTCAAAAGACACAGGAGAATGAATTGACAAGCCACAGACAAGGAGAAAATCTTTACAAAGCATATATCTGATAAAGGACTTTTATCCAGAATTTTTAAAGAACTCTTAAAACTGAAAAACGAGAAAACAAGTATCCAAAAAATATAGGCAAAGAATTTGAACAGACACTTCACCGAAGAAGACACTCAATTGGAAAAGAAGCACATAAAAAGATGCTCAACATCATTAGTCATGAGGGAAATGTGAAACAAAGCCACAATAAGGTACCATTCTACAGGTACACACCTATCAGAATGGCTAAAATTTTTTAAAGGCTGACCATATTATGTGCTAATGAGGATGTGGAGAAACTGGAACCCTTATACACCACTGGTAAGAATGTAAGATACAACTGCTATGGAAAATTATTTGGCAGCTTCTCAAAAAGTTAAACATATATATAATCAGCCATTCCCCTCCTAGGTATTTACCCCAAAGAAATGAAAATATATGTCCACACAAAGACTTATACACGAATGTTCAGAGCAGCTTTATTTGTAATAGCCCACAGCTGGAAACAACACAAATGTTCATCAATAGGTGAATTAATTGTACTATATTTATACAATAAAATACTACTCAACAATAAAAATAAATGACCTATTGATACATGAAACAATTTGGATAAACCTTACAGTAATATGAGTAAACAAAAGACAAAAAAGGCATACTGTGTGATTCCATTTACATAAATTCTAGAAAATGCAAAATACCTATACTGACAGATAGCAGGTCTCTGGTTTTCTGGGCGGGTGGTAGCAGGGAGGGCCCAGAAGGAGGGATGACAAAAGGGCATGAAGACACTTTCAGGGGTGATGAATATGTTCACTATATTGATTGTGGTGATGGTTTCATAGTGTAAACATATGTTAAAATTCATCAAATTATACAACTTAAATGTGTGCCACGTATTGTATGTCAATAAATTACCTCAATAAAGCTATAAAAAAATTGTAAAAGACACAATTACTACCCTCAAAGAGCACACAATGTCCTTAGGGAAATGTTACTTGTGGAGGAGATGAAACTGAAACTCGATGGCTGAGGATCATTTGCACGGATACAGAGAATTGGCATAGGTGATAAGGTAGTAAGAAGATATTGATAGGAAGAACACAAAAAGCTTAGGTGATGACAAATGCAAAGGTGTGTGTGCCGGGTGCAGTGGCTCACGCCTGTAAACCCAGCACTTTGGGAGGCCAAGGTGGGTAGATAACCTGAGGTCAGCAGTTCGAGAGCAGCCTGGCTAACATGGTGAAACCCTGTCTCTACAAAAAGTACAAAAATTAGCCAGGCATGGTGGCATGCACCTGTAATCCCAGTTACTCGGGAGGCTGAGGCAAGAGAATCACTCGAACCCAGGAGGTGGAGGTTGCAGTGAGCCAAGATCAGGCCACTGCACTTTAGCCTGGGCGACAGAGCGAGACTCCATCCAATTAAAAAAAAAAAAAAAAAAAGGTGTTCAGAAAATTAGACATACCACAAGTATGGATTCACGAAGGGCTATTCTATGGTCAAGACTATAGATATGACTTTTGAGAGGATAAAGGAGGTGTACAAGAAATTTCTCCAGATTTCCAAAAAGATTACTTTCTGACTTAGGAGAAGTGGGAGTCCATCTGAGGGTCTTTCTTAGCCACCATTTTTGCTTTGGAAAATAGAAATTTTCTGATAAAAATAGTAAGTTCCAATCACTAGAAAGGAGGCTTAGCTTCAATGTGATTGCTACATTTTAAGAAAAGGAGACAAGCAAGAGACCAGGCACGGTGGCTCATGCCTATAATCCTGGCACTTTGGGAGGCTGAGGTGGGTGGATCACAAGGTCAAGAGATTGAGACCATCCTGGCCAACATGGTGAAACCCTGTCTCTACTAAAATTACAAAAATTGGCTAAGTGTGGTGGCGCACACCTGTAGTCCCAGCTACTCGGGAGGCTGAGGCAGGAGAATCCCTTGAACCGGAGAGGAGGAGGTTGCAGTGAGCTGAGATCACGCCACTGAACTCTGGTCTGGGCGACAGAGCGAGACTCCATCTGAAAAAAAAAAAGAAAGAAAGAAAGAAAAGAAAAGGAGACAAGGAAACCATGGCATACCATGGGCAGCAATTGTATTCAACTCTTCAAAGCTCCTGGAAAACAGTAACCAGTTCCTGACAAAACAAAGATCCAATTTCAAGGACAAGTGTAAAGGATGAGGGGAAAGAGGCTGGCTGTTCAGCACCAGAGAAGGGACGTTCTGCCTTAGAGATGTAAGAAAATTTATCCCAAAACTTGGAAATAGAGCAAGTGGAGAGCCCTCAGGGGCAATTGTATGATCATAGTTTAACAGGCTCACCCAGGAACTACTGAATTCTGTAGGTAGAGTGTGCTTTTCTTTGATACACTGTCTACTATTAGAGATATTTGGGGGAAACAGTAGACAAGAGGATCTAAGAATAAAAGCATTGATGGCTATTAGAAAGTACCACTGATGCTCTACAAAAACATAATGCTATTCAGACCACTGGACTACGACAAACAACTGAAAGCCAGGTATGAACACCAGAGGGCCTCCTTGTTTGCATTCAGAATCCCAGCTCATGACCAGCAGCTTCAGATGCATGATGTCTCAGTGCTCCATAGCCAAGCATTCCATCTCTACCACAGCCCATCAGGACCTTTTTTTTTTTTTGATAGCATAAACAATGTTCACCATTTTTATTTATAAGATTCTTCTTCTTTATTACCAACTTAATTGGTATTTATAATAAATTTATAAGAAAGTTCTTCTTTGTTACCAACTTAACCATTTCTAAGTGTATGGTTCAGTGCTGTTAACTAGATTTACACTGTTGTGAAACAGATCTCCAGAACACCGTTTCATCTTGCATAACTAAAATTCTTCTCTGTCTCTCTCTGTTTTGTTTTGTTTTGTTTTGTTTTGTTTTGTTTTGTTTTGTTTTGTTTTTGAGATGGGATCTCACTTTGTTGTACAGGCTTGAGTGCAGTGGCATGATCTCAGCTCACTGCAACCTCCACCTGCCTCCTGGACTTAAGTAATCCTCCCACCTCAGCCTCCTAAGTAGCTTGGACCACAGGACTGTGCCACCACACTCGGCTATTTTTTTGTACTTTTGATAGAGATAGGGTTTCGCCATGTTGCTCAGATTAGTCTTGAACTCCTGGGCTCAAGCAATCCACCCACTTTGGTCTCCCAAAGTGCTGGAATTACAGGGGTGAGCCACTGCACACAGCTGCGTAACTGAAATTCTATATCTATTAAACAACTCCCCATTCCCCACTCCCCTCAGCCCCTGGTATCCACCATTCAGCTTTGTCTCTATGACTTTGACTACTCTAGGTACCTCAAATTATGTGGAATTATATAGTGTCTGTTCTTTTGTGACTGGCTTATTTCACTTAGCATAATGTCCTCCACATTCATCCATGTCGTAGCCTGTGTCAAGATTTGCCTGGGCCTTTAAAAAAATAAATGTGCACATTGTCTCGCTATGTCGCCCAGGCTAGAGTGCAGTGGAATGATCATGGCTCACTGCAACTTTGGCCTCCCAAAGCACTTGTATTATAGGCATGAGCCACTGTGTCCTGCGCAGGGCCTATCTTTTTTTTTTAATGTGTAATTCTCCACTGTAGATGTCGTGGGCCTGCTTCAGAACTGCAGAAGTCTAAGCTGGGATACGCCCACTGGGGCTTGCTACGAATTCTATACCATCTTTTCCCACTACTGATACTTCCAACAGTCTAGTGGCTGCCAGGTCACATGGCCCAAGCAGCAGAGCTGTTTGAACTGCATCCTGAACCTGCTATGAGCCCCTTTGCTCTGGGTTCCATTTAAAGCTGGTAGCCTTCTATACCACATGATATGTGGGCCAGAGCCATATTCCTACGTGTCAAATTTGCTGCCTGCAGAATCTGATGAAGCCCACAAGGCATTATCTCTCCTTCATGGTGGGAGATGCAAGATGCAATTGTCTGTCCTTTACTTTGTGGGGTATTTTTGGTTTTTGTTTTTTCTTTTGAGGCAGAGTCTTACTCTGTCGCCCAGGCTGGAGTGCAGTGGCACAATCTCAGCTGACTGCAACTTCTGCTTCCTAAGTTCAAGCGATTCTCCTGCCTTAGCCTCCCAAGTAGCTGGGATTACAGGCATGCGACACCATGCTCAGCTTCAGGGTTTCACCATGTTGGCCAGGCTTGTCTCTATCTCCTGACCTCAAAAGATCTGACCCTCTCAGCCTTCCAAACTGCCAGGATTACAGGCATGAGTCACCATGCCCTGCCTGTCCTTTACTTTGGAGGGAATGTTCTAGGACTGAACTCCAGACCACTTAACTCTTAACATTTGTAGGCACGTGACAGGTTCCTGAATTTTCAATGTTCATCTCCCACCCTCTGGAGCCCATGTGTCTTACCAAGTCCTTCATTGTGTTAGCCGCCTCTTACATAATGTAATCGATATCATGACTTGATGTGATATTCTGTGGGGTATCCAGACAGTCCAGATCCCCTTGTACTAATTATGACATAAGGCAGGAGAGTTAAAATTCCTTTGGGACAAAGCTGTAAATGAATATTGTCTCCCATTCAGTGTGATTGTAAAGTGTTTTTTATCTTATTTTCTGATAGGGATAGAAAAGCATGCATTTGACAAATTGAAGGCCACACACCATGGACCTGAGGCCAGGTTAAGCTTCCCTAGAAATGATACAACATCTGGCTGCTACTGGGGCTGCTGTTATTTGGTTGAACTGTGACAGTCCACTGTCAACCTTCAGGATACAGCCAGTTTCTAAAGGAGCCAGACTGACAAATTAGATGGAGACATGATGAGAGTCACCATCCCTGCATCTTCTAGATTCTTAAAGGTGGTGCTAATCTCAGCCATACCCCTAGGATCCAATATTGCTTTTGATCCTTGCTGAGTGGAGGGTAGTGTTATGGGTTGAATAGTGTTCCCCCACCACAGTGCAATTCAGATGTTGGAGTCCTAACCCCCAGTACTTCAGAAAGTAACCTTATATGGAAATAAAGGCATTACAGATGTAAATTAGTTAAGTTAGGATACTAAAGCAGATGGGCCCCTAATCCAATATGACTGACATTCTTATAAGAAGGGGAAATTTGGACACACACACACACACACACACACACACACACACACGTACGCCATGTGAAGATGAAGGCAGAAATTGGAGTGATGCTTCTATAAGCCAAGGAAAGCCAAAGATTGGCAGCAAACCACCAGAAGCTAGGGAAGAGGCAGGGAATAGATTCTCCCTCGTAGCCCTCAGAAGGAAGCAGCCCTGACAACACTTTGATTTTGGACTTCTGGCCTCCAGAACTGTGACATGATGAACGTCTGTTATTTAAGCCATCCAGTTTGTAATACTTTGTTATGGCAGCCCCAGGAAACCAACACAGGCAGTTCCAGAGGTTTCCACTCAGCCTTCCCCACATTCCAGCTCTTACCCCATAGGTCAAGGAACCAATGTAAGAGTTATGCCAACTGCCGATTATGTCAATCCCAATTATACATTCAAAGACCAGTAAAATGACCACCAGTTGGGGCCTTGGCCCCATTGCCCCACTGTAAGCACCATAAAGTCCCACTAAAAGGTGTACTTGGGCCAGGACTCTTATTTATTTTCTGGTCTTTGTACACCTCACTCTAACAGAGGGGCCACGATGACACTTTGGGTCTCAGATATCAATGTCAACTCAGACCCTGTGTCCAACAGTCCTTGAAAAGTCTGGATATTTTCCTTTTCCTAGTGCAGTTGTCTAAGACCAGCTCCAATGGCAAGGGCTATGGTTCATCCCACTAGTAGCCCTTGTTAAGTTACGCTGCAAGAACAGTAGCCCACCAGAATTTTAGATGAACAGCTCCCTGGTTATATGCAGAGGAATAGACCATGTAAACATAAACCTGTACCACCCAGGCCCCCTTCAAGTTCTTTCAGAGCCTGCCTCAGCTTCAGAAAACTGCCTGGCCTGAGGTCGCATGCTTCCTAGGATGGCCCACAAGCAGGGACTCAGTAAGGCCGGGTAGAGGGGAATAAGGGGTGTGCCATCTTGGCCCAACACAACACACTTAGATGGGCAGAACTCACTACAGCGGACTGAATGTTTGTTCCTCTACACTCTCCCCTCCACTGAAATTCACATGTGGAAACCCTAATCCCAATGTGATAGTGTTAGGAGGTGTGGCCTGTGGGAGGTCATGAGGTCATGAGAATTCTGGTAATGGGATTAGTGCCTGCTAATGGGATTAGAGGCCAGAGAGCTAGCTGGCTCTCTTTCCACCACATAAGGACACAACATGAAGTCGGCATGTCTGCAACCTGAAGAGGGCCCTCACCAGAATCCAGCCATACTGGCACCCTGATTTTGGACTTCCAGCCTCCAGAACAGGAAAAAATAAATACTTTGTGTTTGAGCCTCCCAGTCTATGGTTAATGTGTTCTAGTAGCCCAAGCTAAGACACTTACTCCAGGACTCCCATCCAGATTAGCTGGCCAGGGTTTTGTTGGATTCTCTATTATAGTTCCGTTTGTTCCTCTGCCCAGTTATACTTCTCTCCCCTCCCTTTCATAGGTGCTGATGCTTACTAAAGGTCTTGTCAGGCTCAGTGGCTCACACTTGTAATCCCAGAGCTTTGGGAGGCTATGGTGGGAGGATCACCTGAGGCCAGGAGTTCAAGATCAGTTCGGGCAACATAGAGAGACCCTCATCTCTGAAAAAAAAAAAAAAATTAGTTACCCATTATGTCATTGCACTCCTGCCTGGATGACAGAGCAAGGCCCTGTTTCAAAAAAAAAAATTAGCCAGCCATGGTTGTGCGCAGCTACTTGGGGGCTGAGGCTAGAGAATCACTTGAGCCCAGGACTTGGAGGCTGCAGTGAGCCAAGATCGTGCCACTGCACTCTGGCCTAAGCAACATAGCAAGACCCTGTCTCTAAATAAATAAATAAATAAGTCTTGCCAACAAACCCCATCTCAGCAACAGTTGCCAGAGAATGCACCTTGTAATACGTGTTCACTCCATGTTTGTATTAGGACCACGCTTGTGACTATTTCAAAAGTGTACTTCAACAGATTTCACAGGCAGTATAGGAATGTTACAAGGGCAAACACCTGGATAGGACAGATAATCAGTTCTTTATTAAGAGCTGTGTGACATGAACATAGGGATGGGAACATCTCACACTGGGGCCTGTCGGGGGGTGGGGGGTGTAAGGCTGGTTGCCTCACCGGGAGCTCGGATGCACACTCCCCCTCTTTTTTCTGAAAGCTCGGACATGCTCGGGCATGTTCCCTTCTCCCCTTCTCACACAGCCTGGTCTTCCCTTAAAGAACCCAGTATGCAAGCGGGGTCTTGTGATTCTAGCCAATAGCAGCCGAGTCTTTCTAGCTAATAGCAGCTGAGTCTTTCTAGCCAATAGCAGCCAAGTAATTCTAACCAATAGCAGCCAAGTCCTGTATGCAAACAAAGGCTTGTAACCTTACCCAATAGTAGTCCTGCTCTCCCACAACCAATCAAGCTCCTTCACTCCCTATAAAACCTCACGTCTGAGAGGAGTCCGTGCAACTTCTCCGGCCCCTCCTGTCGGACCGCAGAACCTCGCCCGGGAGGCTGAATAAATTCTTTCATATTGGATCTTCTTGTGTTGGCCTCAGTTTCTTCCTTTTAAACTCGGCAAGAACCCAAGAACAAACCTTACAGGGGGCAAGGGGAGGGAGGGCTTAAAACCTAGATGACGGGTTGATAGATGCAGCAAACCACCATGGAACATACATACCTATGTAACAAACCTGCACATTCTGCACATGTATCCTAGAACTTAAAGTAAAATTTACAAAAATAAGAGCTGTGTGAGTTTAATTGATGCCTTTACTATTATCTCAGCAAAACTGCTATTTTCTGGGTACCCTGCCTTGGGAACACGTTGAGGCTCTCTAACAGAGAAGGGGCAGTATATATACTAAAAGATGTAAAATTGTAAACAGGATGTGTTTCTTCAGGGTTTTCCCTTTTTCCTTTTGGCATCCCCTTTGTACCCTCTTCTTTCCCCTCTACTAATGTCAACTGCACTGCAACCTGGGTCCCCAGAAAATCTCTGGGACCTTTTCCTCCGTCCCCTTCCCTTGTCCACCAAAAGGGACTCATGCTTCATTACCCCTCTGGTAATGTCTCATCCCCTTAGACAGGTGCTAAGTGACTCATTCATCTGGTCAATCAGGCTATTAATAGCTGCTAATAGCACTGTGAACAGTCCCATTTCTATGCTTTTTCCAGGAGAGGAGTTTGGTTTTAGAACCATAACAGGGCTAGTAGGACAGACAGTTGCAAGTAGAAGCAGCCACAAATCATGACTTCTCAGCAGCCACTTTGATACGAAAAGACGGAGCTCAGAGTGGGATCCTAGGACAGGGTTAGTAACAAGCATGGCCTTCAGCAGCCAGAAACAAGTCACCCGGGCTACTCCAGGGGCTAGAGAAGTAAAGGGACCAGGGAGAAAATTGCTCAGCCACCTTCTTGTGAATTCTGATTTGTATTTCCAGGCAATTCCCAACAAAGAACTGATTTAAAAACAGTCCGGGTTGTTTGCTAACAGTTTGCTGCCCCTGTCCTGGAGAAATTGACTTCAAGTAAATGCCGACATCCTGATTAAAAAAAACAGGAAGTGTTCAGAACTCTTGACAAAAAGAAAATAAAATTGAATAATGAAGGCTGTGTACATGAAGCCCTTCCTCTGTGATAACCAAGACTGACACACAGCCAGGAAACTGTATTCAAAGCTATCTGGAAGAATATTTTTCTCTGAGGGTTATGGTTTTGATTAAGAATTAGGTTCATTTGCATATGCTTGTATTCACTTTTGGGGTTTGGTTTTTTCCTCCCATTTACATTTTTTTTCTATGTGGCTTTCCTCATTTTCCTATGCATCACAAGAGGAAACGTTGGAAACAGACACTGTGAACAGAAGAATTTTTAATTGCTTTTATATAAAGATTTATGTTGTGTTTTAAAACTAGATTGCTGGGCCAGTCAAGGTGGCTCATGCCTGTAATCCCAGCACTTTGGGAGGCCGAGGCAGGCGGATCACCTGAGGTCAGGAGTTCGAGACCAGCCTGGCCAACATGGAGAAACTCTGTCTCTACTAAAAATACAAAAATTAGCCTGGCGCGGTGGCGCACGCCTGTAATCCCAGCTACCCAGGAGCTGAGGCAGGAGAATCGCTTGAACCCGGGAGGTGGAGGTTACAGTGAGCCGAAATCGTGCCACTGCACTCCAGTCTGGGCAACAGAGCAAGACTCTGTCTCAAAAAAAAAAAAAAGAAGAAAGAATACTAGATTGCTGTACCTTTTCAAGATGTTAAACTTGGCTCCAGGTCCTTAATGTACTTCTGGAATTAACAGCAAAGAAAACCCACATGGGAAAATATTTCATCACAGAAGTACCAGCTGCTGGAGACTAGGCTTGTCTAAGGGACCCCTGCTCTGTGATACTGGGATGAGGGACCCTCCACCAGGGTAAGAATTCTATTTAATACAATTTCTTCTGTGAAGTTTCCCTAGATCCCAAATCCAACTATGCAATTTTACCAATGGAGAGAATGAATGAACGAATAAATGAATGAATGAATGAATGAATACATTGCAAGAATGACTGAGTTTAGGGGTGAACGGGCAGCACAAGACTGCAGGAGCTTACATGAAGTCAGCCCCATCACCCTTACACTAAGAGGCAGAGCATGGCTATGAGCCAGTGATATCTGTGAATTCTACTTAGGAGTTACTGTCTTTGGCCCCTTTGACAAATGAACTGACTGAAGCACCGAGACGGGATTCGAACCTCATCCCGAAAGTCCCAGGAACCGCAGCCCAGAACTCTGGCCAAGCAACCATTGCGCTTGCGGCGAACCAGCGGCCAATTGGAACTCGGCGCGCGACCCAGTTGAGGTGCGGCAGTTTGCCCCTTTTGCGTGCGGAAAAAGCTTAGGAGAAATGAAAGCTCGCGTTGACCAATCAGATCCCAAAACGAGCCTTGCGGCCCATTCCCCTCTGCTAGGATCCAATCGCGTGCCCCTGCACGAGCAAGCCACAGTTTCAAAATCAAAAAGCCAAGAGAGGCGGAGCCCGAGGAGCTGGGACTGCAGCCTAGGAGAGGTCTTGCTAGCAGGTGCCTGCCTGGGATGGGAACCGAGAGGGTGGGTGTGGGCTACGGAAGGTTAAGGTAGTGTCATTCCTTCCTCCTTCCGCTGAAACCACCTCCATGGGATGGAAGCGGCACTTCGAGTCCCCCCGAACACACACAATGGTTTGAGCCAAGCCCCCTTACCCAGTGGTGCCTCCCAGAACTGACTGCTCTGTCTCTGCCTACCGCAACAATGGTAACGCCTGGCAGGATGTTTCCATCATTGATTTATTGTCTCTACCTCCCGCGGGCCCTCTAGTGGTGCGATCAAGGAGGCTTCCATGCAAATACCTTGTAACCCGTTCCTTCTCCGCCTCCCTACTCCTCAGTGGACCCTTCCTCCATATCTACTGTAATTTCATACTCACGACCCCAGATGGATCGCCCGACCCAGGTCCCAATCCTGAAGATCATGCAGAGAGCAAAGGCCAAGGCGTTTATTCACCTGCCTCAAAGCCCCCACTCCAGGGGTGAGCTGAGGATGCTACTAATTTGACAGCAATGTGGCAGCATCTATCAAAATAAAAATTGTAAACATCCTTCAAAAGAATTTCATCTCCATCAAGGCAGGCACATGTGGCTTTCTAGTTCCCTGATGTCCTCCCAGCACCTAGAACAGCACCCACCACATAGTAGACAGTCATTAGGTGTTTGTTGAATGAATGACTCCTTTGACTAAACAATTCCACTAGTAAGAATGTGACCTTAAAAGAAAAAACACCTGCTGGGCACGGTGGCTCACGCCTGTAATCTCAGCACTTTGGGAAGCCCAAGCAGATGGATCACCTGAGGTCAGGAGTTCGAGACCAATCTGACCAACATAGAGAAGCCCCCATCTCTACTAAAAATACGAAATCAGCCGGGCGTGGTGGCAAATGCCTGTAGTCCCAGCTACTTGGGAGGCTGAGGCAGAAGAATCGCTTGAATCTGGGAGGTGGAGGTTGCAGTGAGCCAACATCTTGCCATTGCACTCCAGCCTGGGCGACAAGAGTGAAACTCTGTCTCAAAAAGAAGAAGGAGGAGGAGGAGGAGAAAGGAAGAGGAGGAGGAGGGAAAAAAAGAAAAGAAAAAAACACTTGCACATGTGCACAGAGCAATGTGCACAAGGATGTCAGGAGCAAACTACTGGCCTGGGGTGGGGGAGACTCTAAATGACCACTTACAGCCAATGATTTGCAGGGTAAAATTAATGATGAGTTTCATGTTATACGACAGACCCCACCCCCCCATCCCCTCGCCCCCCGCCCTGGCCCCCTACTGGACATGATACAGAGTGGATGGGATCTGTGTGTACCTGCAGGGGACAGGGGGCGGTGGGAATGCCTTTTACAGGACAATACTGTAAGCAGGGAAAAGTGTGTGTGTGTGTGTGTGTGTGTGTGTGTGTGTGTGTCCAATCCCAAGAAGCTAGTGCCTCATCCCCATGGAAGGAGGGGAAGACAGAGCTTTGTTAAACTGAGGTCTGGCCACACACCACTCCGTAGGCTGTCTCAGATGGGTGGGCTTGGGGGGGGCTGACTCAGGAGCTTGGGAGAGGATGAGCCATCTCTTTTTGCTTCATTTGGTCGCTATTCATTTACTCACTCACAAATACTGTGGGCTGACATTTACCTTTATGACTTGGATGAAGATACAATGAGAGGCTTATTCAGACTGACAATGGGAGAACAAGAATCCCCAGATCCTAACAGTCAGGGAGGGACAGACCTCCTCCAGGGAGCCCTGTGTAAAGCCCTGAAACCCAGCTGGACTTCAGGCAAGGAAAGGGGGCTCATATCAGTTCGAGAAGGGCCCTTGGGAGCCACAGGGATATCTTGGACCCTGGAGCCACAATAACAAGAGTAGCATCCAGAATGGAAGACAGGGACAGGGCCCCTGCTAAGGGATGGGAACTTAGCACTACGACTAAACTTTAAGAAAGACGTGATGAAATCAGCACAGCAAATTTTGGAGGGTAGTGCTTTCAGCATCCTCACTTTATATAATGTCCTCTTCCCCGTGTCCCTTCTTGATTTTCCAGGGACTGCACTTCTTTTTTTTTTCTTCTTTTTTTTTCCAGAGTCTCTCTCTGTTGCCCAGGCTGGTACAGTGGCATGATCTCGGCTCACTGCAACCTCTGCCTCCCAGGTTCAAGTGATTCTCCTGCCTCAACCTCCTGAGTAGCTGGGGTTACAGGCACACGCCATCACACCCCGCTAATTTTTGTATTCTTAATAGAGACAGGGTTGTACCATGTTGGCCAGGCTGAGGTCTTGAACTCCTGACCTCAGGTGATCCGCCCTCCCAAAGTGCTGGGATTACAGTTGTGAGCCGCCATGCCCAGCCTCATGGGCTGCACTTCTAATTCAATGCTTTAAAGTGTTTTCATTAGCAGGCACATATCGACCATTTAATGTTAGGTCAGGACCCATTCTAAGTTCTTTACAAATATTAACTCACCTAATAGTCTTCACAATAACTGAATAAACTGGATAACGTTGTTCCGTCCATTTTACAAATGAGGCACCTGAGAAACAGAGAGGTTTAGTAACCTGCCAGAGATCACACAGCTGGGAAATCATGGAACCAGGATTTGAATCTAGTCCATCTGGATCCCAAGTTCCATCCTCGTAACTACATACTGCCATGCCTTTTCTTTTTCTTTTTGTTGTGTTTGTGTGTCAACCTCCCTCACCAGACTGTGACACTTGAGAATTTGTGTGATGCTTGTGTGACTGCCAGGTTTCCAGCAGTAAGGATGCACCTGACGTTGTGAGGGCATCCCTGGACAGATGCTGAATCAGTGGATTAACTCCTGTTTCTTCCATTTCAGCCTGGGCATCTATCCTCAGAGTGGGCACCATGGGGCGTGATTGTGCACCTGCCCCTCAGGAAGGTCCTTCTGAGCAGTTGGTATGAAGCAGGAAGGGCCGCGAAACAAACATCTCAGAACTGGGAAGGAAGTGGTGATTTATTTGGCAGGGAGCTGTGGCGACATAGATGCCTAACAGCCGAGCTCCCAAACAAAGAAAATCCTTGCCCTTCCTGGGCTTACAACTTTAGAAATTACATGTAAAAGGGTCTTGATCCATGAAGTAGGCGTGGAGTATGTGACTTAGGTGAGGGTTTGATCATGTTTAAGTAAAAACAATGCCTTCTGGAAAGATTCCTCCATACCATATCCGTGATCTATAGATGAGATTGTGGTTAGCAGTAGGGGTCTTGCCCTTAACCTGGCTGGTGGCGCCAACCGGTCCCTCCTCTGGCTGACTTCTAACTTCTTTTGAGATGCGGTGTAGAAGGCTGAAGAGTATTAAGGGTCTCCTTCCTCAGGGAGAGGCTGAGGGGCCAGGTGTGGCCTGCGGCATGACTTCAGCAGTGGTTCCTGAACTCCAGTCACTCACTTCCCACCTGAGAGGACTTCCCTGCCCTGATCAGCCCTCACAGACCCAGCTGTGCAGTGTCCTCCCATCTCCCGAGGCGACACTCACCCCAGCGCCTCCTTCAGGAATCCCACCCCGCCTCCTCCAGACATAGGCGAATTGCCCTGGACTCTCAGTCTGGGTCTGGAGTTTCATCTGGATCTGGGAGAGATTTCTAGTTCTGCCCTAACAGGGATGTTATGACAGACCCTGGTAGCCAGCAGGCTTAGGGATTTGGGGACAGATATAGTGAGGTGCCCCAGAAGTCCTGGTCCAGACACCTGCACCATTCAGTCTGCTGCTCACCCATTCCCAAGATGCCCACAAGAAACTAACTCCCCCTGACTGCCTCCTGCTGACCTTCAACAACAGAGACCACTTTGATGGGAGACAGGGTTGTGGGTGTTTCTACACTAGCTGCAGAGTTTTCTGTAATGCAGGCTCCCACATGTGTTGAGGGTCATGATACCCACCCCACTCGTAAGTAATCCTGAGTAATAGAGGTTAAACCATGAATATAAGACACCATAGTGCATGTGTGTGGGGGGAAGGGAGGAAGAGAGAGAGAGAGAGAAAGTTGGAGTCAAACAGCCTCTTTCCAGGTCCAAAAGTGATAGCGATTTGGCCACTAGCAAATTCCTAAAATTCATCCTACAGTTTTAGCTCCATAAATGATCCACTCTGAAAAGGCCTCCCCCAATTCCTGGGGGTAATGACTTGAGGTAGGGCTTAGGGGCACAGGTTGCAGAGAAAGCCTGAGCACTAACCCTGACTTCTGCTGCCTGCCATCTGCTTGACACCAGGCAAATCATAGAACCTGGCTGGGCCTCAGATTTCTCATTGTAAAATGGGGATGGTGGCACCCATGATCCCTGCAAAGCGATGGTACATGCCAAGCCTGGGGTAAATGGTAGCTGTTATTATCAACACTGTCATTATTATTATTTCTAGTGGCTGTCAACCACTGCTGTATTTTTCTCCTTGCTACTCACAGAGCTAGGCCCCATCTGTGTCCACCTTTGTGGTCCAATGTGGGGACAGTGACAGTCACCACAGAGGGCTTAGGGAGGGAAAGGGGGTGTGGTATGAAGAATATGGCCCCCAAAGATGCCCATGTCTTAATTTCCAGAATCCGTGAATATATTACCTTACACGGCAAAGAAACTTCGAAGATATGATTCAGTTAAGCATCTTGACATGGTGAGATAATCTTGGATTATCTAGGTCATAACAAAAATCTAAATGCATTTAAAAGAACTCAAATAATGTACAGGATGTTCTCTAACTATAACGAAACTAAACCAGAAATAAATGACAGAAAAATATCTAGAAAAATCTCCAAATGTTTGGAAATTGAACATATTTATAAATAACCTGTGAGTCAAAGAATAAGTCGCAAAGCACTTTAGAAAATAGTATGAATTAAATGACACAAGAAACACAACATATTAAACTTTGTGACATGCAGCTAAAGCAGTGCTTAGAGGAAAAATTATGGCATGAAATGCTTATGTTAGAAATGAAAGTTTGGGTTTGGACAATGGGAAGAGAAAATAGAAACAAAAGCCTCACATCTAAGCTTCCACCTTACAAAATGAGAAAAAGACAAATAAATTAAACCTAAAGCAAGCTGATGGAAGAGCATAATAAAGATAAGAGAAGAAATCAAGAAAATTGAAAATAGAATAACAATAGAAAAAAAATCAATGAAACCAAAAGCTAGTTCCCTGGAAAGATTAAGAGAACTGATCTAACTAGCCAAACTGATAAAAAACACAAACAAACAAAAAACAAAGAGAAGACCTAAAACCACTATCAGGAGTGAAAGAGGGAGGCAGAAGGGGAAATAGGGAGTTATGTTTTAATAGGTACAGTTTCAGTTTTGCAAGGTGAAAAAGTTCTGGAAAATGATAGATTATGTAAATGTGCCTAATGTTACTGTACTGTACACTTTTAAATGCCTAAAATGGTCTGGGTGTGGTGACTCACATCTGTAATCTCAGGGATTTTGGAGGCTGAGGCAGGAAGATTGCTTGAGGCCAGGAATTTAAGACCAGCCTGGGCAACATAGCAAGACCCCATCTAAAAAAATTTTTTTTAACTTTCCTGGGCATGGTAGCTCATGCCTGTAGTCCCAGCTATGCAAGAGGCTGAGATAGGAGGATCACTTGAGCCCAAGAGTTCAACTTTGCAATGAGCCATGATTGTGCCACCACACTCCAGCCTGGGCGAAAGGGCAAGAAGAAAGAAAGAGAGAGAGAGAGATGGAGGGAGGGAGGGAGGAAGGGAAAGAAAGAAGGAAAGAGAAAAAGAAAGAAAGAAAAGACAGAGAGAAAGGGAGAAAGAAAGAAGAAGAAAAAGAAAGAAGAAAGAGAGAAAAAAGAAAGAAAGAAGAAAAGAAAGAAAGAAAGAAAGAAGCAATGATGGTAACCAGTAACTTTTACGTTACATGTACTTTATTACAATTTTAAAATAAATAAACTTTTAAAACTAATCAATGGCTGTTACCAGTATACCAAAGCAGGCAGTTTTGGTAAAGGAGGAGGAGGTGCCACAACTTCTGCAAATACTCATCCTGCGAGTTCTGGAATTTTAGATGCCTATAGCCCTCATTGACCTGAGACTCCTGGCCCTATCAGCCTGGGGGAACTGGTACCTCTCTTCGGAATTCATCATGGATGTCTCAGTGTCATGACACCCAACAGACAAGTCTGGGAGTTGGGCAGGCTTGCGGTCCTCCTGAAGCCTTCATCCCCTGTGACACAGACCAGTTTGTATATAATAACTATGTGCCTTACCTGGGACAATAATCCCAGTAGCCTAGGTCAATATTTCCTCTGCCAGGTGCCCTGGCTGGCGGGAGCTAGAACCTGTCTTCAGCATTGCTTCTGGTGCAGCCACACAATTCCTGACAGAGGTCTGTGATCCAAAACCTGAACAATAAGCAGACAATTTCAGACACCTTTAATGGGTAGTCCGAGACCAGCCTCGCCAACACGGCAAAACCCTGTGTCTGCTAAAAAGACAAAAATTAATGGGGCACGGTGACCCACGCCTGTGGTCCCAGCTACTCAGGAGGCTGAGGCAGGGAGAATCACTTGAGCCCAGGAGGCAGAGCTTGCGGTGAACTGAGATCGTGCCGCTGCACTCCAGCCTGGCTAATAGAGCAAGAATCAAGGAAAGAAACAAAGAAAAAGAAAATAAAAGATAAAGAAGAGAGAGAAAAAAAGAAAATATGCTTAATGTGTTGAAATGTAAATTAAAACTGCAAGGAGGTACCACTACACACCTATTACTGGGGGTGGGGGGAGTGGTGACGGGTACCTGTAATCTCAGCTACTTGGGAGACTGAGGCAGAAGAATTGTTTGAACCTGGAGGGGAAGGTTGCAATGAACTGAGATCACTCCATTGCACTCCAGCCTGGGCAACAGAGCGAGACTCTGTCTCAAAAAATAATAAATAAATGAATAAATAAATAAATAAATAAATATTTACAGTGAAGCAGTACCTAGAACACACACATCATTCCCTGGGAGTACTCTCAGCTCCTTGATAACTCTTATCCTGCATAAATTATTCCTAGATCCTCAGAGCCATTCTAGCCCAGAGCACAGAGCCTGATTCCCAGCAGCTGATTCTCAGACAAGTTTTTGTTGTTGGATTTTGCTTTGTTTTGTTGTTGCTGCTGTTTTCACTGTGGAGAGAGAGATGATGATGGCATGCTCCTCACTTACTTAAGTGTAGTCATTATTAAACCAGTAATTTGTTTACTGGAAATAATACATTGCAGATGAGAGATCATAGGAAATCTCTCTTTGCAAACTTCTGTTCTCTTAGAAGAGGTTTTGCAGGCAAGGGTTAACTCAGCAGGCCTGCCTGCTAAGTGTTTTTTATGCCTGAGACTTTGGGCCACACCGTACAAGTAGGATCTGATAAATTTGTTTAACAATGCGATTCATGGTGAATGTCTGGTTTTGCTCAGGAAGGCTAGAGTCTAAGCAGCTGAGGTCAGTTACACAAGTTTGGAATGCCTACGTGACTCTCAGTAAAAACCCTGAACACCAAGGATCAGGTGAGCTTCTCTGGTCGGTAATACTTCACGTGTTGTCACACATCATTGCTGGGACAGTATATAAGTATGTCCCTGTACCACTCCACTGGGAAAAGACACCTAAAATCTTGCCTCTGGTCACTCTTGGACTTCACCCCATGCACCTTTTCCCTTTGCTGATTCTAATCTGTATCCTTTCACTGAAATAAAGTATAACTGTGAGTATAACAGCTCCTGAATCCTGTGAGTCTGGAAGATCATCAAGCTGAAGGTTGTCTTGGGTATCTGTCATAGAGGGCTTGTGCCCTTCACCACGCACTTTGTCCAGAAGCATCTAGTACCAATGTGTTCCCTTTCATACTTTTGTATTTATAGTGAATATTTATAATATTTTGTAAATATTA
The DNA here is from genome assembly GCF_030222135.1 of Aotus nancymaae. Lineage (NCBI taxonomy): Eukaryota > Metazoa > Chordata > Mammalia > Primates > Aotidae > Aotus > Aotus nancymaae. Next base: position 9,880,296 of record NW_026988472.1, read on the forward strand.
AACACTTTTACATTTATAATGAATCTTGGACACTGCTACTTTCTCAGATCATTTCTCAGAGGCTACATTGGCTAATTTGCTGATGTCTTCTCATATATAAAGAACTGATAAAGAAACTGCTCAATAAATACTTTTTGAATAAGCACAACACTGCCATTCTGGTTATTTTAGTTTTCAAATGTGAGGCACAGTTGTCACTCAGCCTTCAAAAAATAAAGAGGCCGTGCACAGTGACTCACGCCTGTAATCCCAGTACTTTGGGAGGCCAAGGTGGGCAGAACACTTGAGGTCAGGAGTTCGAGACAAGCCTGGCCAACATGGTGAAACCTCATCTCTACTAAAAATACAAAAATTAGCCGGGTGTGGCAGCATGCACCTGTAATCCCAGCTACCTGGGAGGCTGAGGTGGAAAATCGCTTGAGCCCAGAAGGCAAGCCTGAGCAACAGAGTGAGACCCCATCCCAAAAAAATAAATAAATAATAGAAGCAGGGTCTTGCTCTGTTGCCCAGGCTGGTCTTGAACTCATATGCTCAAGCAATCCTCTTGCCTCAGCCTCCCAAAGTGCCGGGATTACAGGTGTGAGCCTCCGTGCCCAGCTGCCATTCAGCCTTATATCAACAGGATCAAGTAGATGGACCCAACAATCAGTGGACATGAGAAGTTCAGTAGCTCTCTTTCACTCTCACAATGCTTCTCTCCTTGTTTTTCTCTTGCTTCTTAGCTACCCCATTCACTGTGTGTGTGTCTGTGTGTGTGTGTGCACTTCAACTGGTCTTCTGTTTATGTGTCTGTCTGCCCCACCAGAACATGATACCGCCACCATGGTAAACACCATATGTATTGGAATCTCATTCTTCATAGCAATCATTTATCGTAAATATTGTTATTCCTACTTCAGAAATGGGGAAACAGGCCCAAAGACTGTAAGAACCTTTCCCACCATTGCACCATTGTAAGGTCAGTGTGTCAGAGCCAGGTTGGAAACCCATGTCTTTTTCATGCCATTGCCTATAAGGAGACAGCGTAGGTAGGACCCAAGTAATTTTCCCTGAGCAAGTTCTCCTGGTTGCTTTTCCTTTTCTTCTATATAGTTTCTAATCTTTTCTGCCACCTCCACAATGAAGGGACCCCTCATGTATTTGGGGTAAATTGAGATACCCTGCATTTAGCCTTACTCTTTCCTTGAACCACAGATGTTCAGTCCTCTTGGATCACAGAATATTTTTAAGCATCTGTAAGAGGGAGAAATCAGTGATGTTTATGATCCCTTGTCATTCCCTAAGCAGGTGGATTCTGAGTAGGATTTTTTTTTTTTTTTGGCACAACTGTTTTCTTGGGGTGGGGGACTGTGAAGACGCAAACAAGAGCTCAGAGATGTAACCTGTCTTTGTGTATAGTAACAAGAGTAGAGATCTGGAATGGGGCAGCAAGGGGGGCTTCTGAGTGAAATCTCTTGACTGTCAAGCCAACAGAGGATTTTGTGGAATAAAAAAAGAGATTTGTGGCTGCTCCTTCCCCACCTCTGAGTAACTTGAAAGGACAGATAAGTGTTTGTAGGGGCTGCTGTGGCATTTTGCCATGCAATTTGTGACACACGTTCTTAACCGTTGCAAATGGCTTTAGTACTATATTTTCTGTAACATGTCGTGCCTAGGTATATCCATAGTGGGGGGGTCAGGTTATGGAGTTTTACAGGAGAGTTTAACGGATTTGGTTCAGGGCCAGAGCTAGTTTCTTTCAGTGTTTTGAGCAACAACCTAAACACCTTTATCAGCGACTGAGAATGTTCAAGAATCCAGCTTGGGTTCAAGCATGCTGGGTAAACACACAGCTGGCTGGGTCTCAGCGCAGACAAGGCACTTTGTTTTTCAGTCAGAACAAGAGAAAAAGCAGGGAAATGTGGGGTGGGAGGCCCTAGAGACACCATGCAAGGTCTGTGCACCACATTTTGGGAGATGCTTCCATTAAGTCCAACACTTTTGTCTATGTAATTTTTTAAAAAAAACATCAGATTACAACTAAAGTCATCATATACACCATCGGTTCGTCTACATTTAACATTTTCAAAAGTTTTCCCTTGAGAAAAGTGCAAGTTTGAGCTTAGAAATTGAAATCCCCCCAAATCTGCTTCTTACTGGAGTCAGTCATCAATTTCATGAAAATTCTGCCTTATCTTGTGAGGATTGAAAGAGGTCACACATGTATACAACCTAGCACAAAGAAGTAATTCATAGATAGTACACATCCAGTAAATAGGAGTTTTATAATAATTCCTCTTATTTTAAAGATAAATGGAGCCATTGTCATAATTATACACAGATCTAGGGTCAGTCGGCCCATTCACAGCCACATAGCACAGATCAAACTCTAGGGAAATTAATAGAGCAGTGACTTTCTAACTTTCTGTGTGCAGAGAGTTAATAGCAGACAAACAGGAGCAGATAGCTTTCAGATTGATACTATCATTAGAAGCATCTTCAGAGAAGATGACCCTCATAAAGTTTGAGGGGATAGGTACCTGGAGCTGCCTGTTTTGTCACTGCTGTTTAAGTAGGGTCCAAACCTGAGAGAAGCAATCTAGAAAAGCTCATTATGGGAAAGCCTAGCCCTACATTACTCAGTCTCGAAGAGACTTGAGTTCCAGGGAATGGAAAAAGAGGTTTTACATAACAACCCATTTTATGAAGCTAGAGCAACCTTGATAACAAAGTCCAACAAAGGAGCATATGAAATAAAAGTACAGGTAATGTCACTCATGAGGATATACATAAAAATCCTTAAATAAATAATTAGAACATAGATTACCATGACCAAATTGTTGGTTTAAATGTACAAACTTGCCAGGCATAGTGATTCATTCCTGTAATCCCAGCACTTTGGGGGGCTGAGGCAAGCGGATGGCTTGAGCCTAGGAGTACAAAACCAGCCTGGGCAACATGAAAAAATCTCATTCTCTAAAACTGAAAAAAATTGAAAAATTAGCTCTATAGTCCCAGCTACTCAGGAGGCTGAGGTGGGAAAATCGCTTGAGCTCGGGAGGTCAAGGCTGCAGTGAGATGTGATCACACTACTGCAGTCCAGCATGCATGACAGAATGAGACCTGTCTCAACTGTTAAAATTTAAGAAGTACAAATTTATTGGACGGGCGTGGTGGCTCATGCCTGTAATCCCAGCACTTCGGGAGGCCGAGGCAGGTGGATCACCTGAGGTCGGGAGTTAGAGACCAGCTTGACCAACATGGAGAAACCTCATCTCTACTAAAAATACAAAATTAGCGGGGCATGGTGGCACATGCCTGTAATCCCAGCTACTTGGTAGGCTGAGGTAGGAGAACTGCTTGAACCTGGGAGGTGGAGGTTGCGATGAGATTATGGCATTGCAGTCTAGCCTGGGCAACAAGAGCAAAACTCCATCTCAAAAAAAAAAAAAGAATACAAATTTATCAATGTAATTCACTACATTAACAGATTCCTGGGGGGAAAAACCCTGTGGTAATCACAACAGATGCAATGTTTGATGAAATTCAACATATATTCAAAATGAATACTCTCAGCAAATTAGAACAGAATGGAATGACTGACAAAGTCCATCTACAAAAACAATACAGTAAAAATTGTCATGAAATGTTGAAAATTTCCATTTCTCATCAGGAATAACACAAACATTTCCACTATCACCATTGTAACAGGTGGGTCTGCCCAATGCCATAATATCAGAAAAGGAAATAAAAATGTTTAAAATGGCAAAAACAGACCCGGCATGGTGGCCCATGCCTTTAATACCAACACATTGAAAGGCTAAGACGAGTGGATTACTTGCGCTTAGGAGTTCAATAAAAGCCTGGACAACAGGACAAAATTCTAGTCTCTAAAAAAAATAAAAAACAAAAAACAAAAAAAAAAAATGGCAGGAATGAAATTATTCTTATCCGAAGATAATATGGTTCTGAATGTTGAAAACTGAAAAAAATCTAGAAGTAAACCTTTTTTTGTTTTATTATTATACCTTAAGTTCTGGGGTACATGTGCAGAACGTGCAAGTTTATTACATAGGTATACACGTGTCATGTGGTTTGCTGCATCCATCACCCCATCATCTACATTAGGTATTTCTCCTAATGTTAGCCCTCCCCAATCCCCCACCCCCTGCTATCCCTTCCCTAACCCACCAACCCCCCGACAGGCCCCGGTGTGTGATGATCCCCTCCTTGTGTCCATTTGTTCTCATTGTCCACACCCACTTATGAGTGAGAACATGTGGTGTACTTCTAAGATTCTTTTTTTTTTTTTTTTTTTTTAAGAGAAAGAGAAGAAAATAGGAAGGAGGAAAAAGGAAGAGAAAGAAAGAGACAGAATGGGGAGGAGGGAGAAGGAAAAGAAAGAGGGAGAGAGAATGGGAGTATTGATTTCTTGCCCAGGCTAGAATGCAATTTAGTAATGGGTATTGAAAACCTCTTTTATACTGATAATTATACTTAATGATGTAGTCAGGAAGGAATAAGGGAAGAAGATAAACAAACAGCCAACCAATATTTAATTTAAACCTATGAAATGTTATGCGATTACTGAGGAGTGATTTACTTCCAATTATATAGTCACCTTTGGAATAGGTGTGAGGTGGTAATGTATGCTTTGTGTATTTGAAGTGGAGAGTTCTATAAATGTTTATTAAGTTTACTTGTTCCGGGTCTGAGTTCAAGTTCTGAATATCCTTGTTAATTTTCTGTCTCGTTGATCTATAGAATCGTTAGCTCTTCTTGTTGCATTGATCCTTTTGCCATTATGTAATGTCATTCCTCGCCTCTTTTGATCTTTGTTGCTTTAAAGTCTACTTTATCAGAGGCGAGAATTGCATCTCCTGCTTTTTGTTTATTGGTTTATTTTTACTCTCTGTTTGATTGGTAAATCTTCCTCCTTCTCTCTGAGTCTTTGTGTATTGTTGCATGTAAGATGGGCCCAGATGCAGCATACCGATGGGTTTTGGCTTTTTATCCAATTAAAATATATATAAGTTTAATACCGGCGTTTGATGCTAGCTGGCTGTTTTGCCCATTAGTTGATGTAAATTTTTTATTGTGTTAAAGTTCTTTGCTTTTTGATATATTTTTGGAAAGGCTGATATTGGTTGTTCCTTTATATGTATAGTGCTTCTTTCAGAAGCTCTTGTAAAGCAGGCCTGGTGGTGGTGAACTCTCTAAGTACTTGTTTGTTCGCAAAAGATTTAATTTTTCCTTCACTCATAAAGCTTAGTTTGGCTGGATAGGAAATTCTGGGTTGAAAGTTCTTTTCTTTAAGGATGTTAAATATTGGTCCCCACTCTTTTCTGGCTTGTAGGGTTTCTGCTGAGAGATCTGTTGTAAGTCTGATAGGTTTCCCTTTATGGGTAACCTGACCTTTCTCTCTGGCTGCCCTTAGTATTTTCTCCTTCATTTCAACCCTAATAAATCTGGCGATTATGTGCCTTGGGGTTGGTCTTCTTGAAGAATATCTTTGTGGTGTTCTCTGTATTACCTGGAGTTGAATATTACCCTGCCTTGCCAGGTTGGGAAAATTTTCCTGAATGATATCCTGAAGAGTATTTTCCAACTTGGATTCATTCTCTTCATCACATTCAGGTACACCTATCAAACGTAAATTAGGTCTTTTCACATAGTCCCATATTTCCTGGAGACTTTGCTCATTCCTTTTCATCCTTTTTTCTGCATTCTTGTCTTCTCGTTTCATTTCACTGAGCTGGTCCTCGACTTCTGATATCTTTCCTTCTGCTTGATCAATTCGACTGTTTAAACTTGTGCATGCTTCGCGAAGTTCTCGTGTTGTTTTTCAGCTCCATCAATTCACTTATATTCTTCTCTAAATTGTCCATTCTCGTTAACATTTCGTCAAACCTTTTTTCAAGGTTCTTAGTTTCTTTGCATTGGGTTAGAACAAGTTCTTTTAATTCACAGAAGTTTCTTATCACCCACGTTTTGAAACCTGCTTCTGTTATTGGAACACACGTGTAATCTATTAAGCCTTGTTCCGTTACTGATGAGGAATTGCAATCCCCTGTAGAGGGAGAGGCATTCTGATTTTGAGTATTCTCTACCTTTTTACGCTGGTTTCTTCCCTTCATTATATATTTGTCTGTCTGTCGTCTTTATAATTACCGACTTTCTAACTGGGTCTCTGACGTCCAACTTGTTGATTCCCTGCGCCGAAATCTGAGCAATCCACTGAGCTGGCCAAAACAGCGGTGTTAAGATTGATGGTGCTTTTCTGCCTGGGAATCTCTGGACTCTGCACCAAGAACTGGCGTGCTAAGGCACCAGCAAAACTGCCACGCCGGCCACAAGAGTCGCCCTGGCGACCCGTGGAGCTCTTCCACTGGGAATCTCCTGGTCCGTGAGCAACTAATATTCGTCTGAAAGTGTGGCGTCCTCTCGTTCTTTGCGCTTTCACTGGGAGGTACGTGCCCGAGCTGCTAATCATCAGCCATCTTGGATCTCTCTCCGATTCTTAAGCATATTTAACAAGGTTGCTGGATAGAAAATCTATACATAGGAATTATGCCTCCACACACCAGCTCAAAGAGTTAGAATATAAAATTTCAAAGACTGAAAGACATTTCACATTATCAAATATCTAGAAATAAAATTAACAAAAGATGCAAAAGATTTCTTTGCATAAGGCTGTAAAGCTTTATTGAAATAATTTTAGTGAACAAATTTCCAACATAGGAGCAGCCTACATCATTTCAGTGTGTCTTCTTTTAATGCTGTGACTGCCTTTCACCTGAAACAAAAACATAATAGTTGGGAACATTACTGAGCAGCAGTTTATTTAGATGACCATAAAGGTATACAAAGGACACTACAGTTTGAGTTTCATAAAATACACTAAAAACAGAACGCTAAGGGTGATCCTGTGTCTTGTATCAGATTAAACCTCTGTATAGACTTTGAGGGTAGACCTGCAGAATTTACAGTTTATTTATTCCTAAACAGCAAGTGCTTTCTTTAAATTCAGAAGCACTTATAATTAATAGTCAGCAAATTGGAAAACGTGTAAAACACACTTCAGTTGATTACTCAGGAAGTACTAAAGTCATGGTCTTTGAACTTCAAATCTTCTCAACTGATGTTCTCAAAAGCTGAAACTTATATGTAACATTTGATATGGTTAGAGATGATTATATCACATATGTGTCTACAGTCTTATTAGAAATAGTGCCTCATGAAGACTGACAGTGGGGCAGGGAGCATGCTTAACACAGGCATCTTACTCACACCGATGCTGAGCATCACTGATCAACATGCCACACATGATAGAAACTAAACAGTCTCAAGCCATTTGATAATTCACGGTTTTTTTGGGAAAATATTTAAAAACCAATTATTCATGAAGAGCCAGAGAATCCCAGACTGGGCAACATAGTGAGCTCTCATCTCTACTAACAAATTATTTTAAAAAATAAAATTAGTCAGGGATGGTGGATTGTGCCTGTAGTTCCAGGTACTCAGGAGGCTGAGGTGGGAGGATTGCTTGAGCCTGGGAGGCAGAGGTTGAAGTCAACTGAAATCACAACACTACACTCCAGCCTGGGTGACAGAGTCACACTCTGTCTCAAAAAAACAAACAAAAAGTGGCCAGAGAAGTCAGAATTTGATGGAATCTCAGAATAGGTATTCAGGTCTCCACAAAGAAAAACAAACATGAAGCAGAGGGCCCGCTCACTTTCTTAGTATCAACGAAATCTCAATTAGATGTTTTAAGGTGACTCAGGCCAGAGTTTGATGATTGATGATAAAAAAAAATCATGCAAAACTGACAATCTCTGTATCCTATGCATTCTATCCAACAGGATTATAGTATGAATGTACCAGAAGGGAAAATGATTTTAAAATATCTGACACAAACTCACTATTTTATAAGACCAAAGACAGGTTTAGGAGTTAAGGGATTCGTTAAGCAAATGCTGTAAGAGCTGGTATTAGAAGCTACTTCAGTGCTTTGGCATATTTCACACCAACTGATGGGTGTTACAGATGTGTTAGGTATTTGTTAAAAGGAGATCCTTACAAAAGCATCTGAAAATTATAAATTATTGGTTTAAGGACTTATACTAAAAAGTTATAAGTCAACGTAAGTTTGACTCAGCATCTTTCTATATCTGACAGTCTATAAGTCGGGTGCTAGGGCCTGAACTACGTTTCAAATAAGCTTTATGCAAGAACTCTATTATTAAAGAGGCAGTATTGCTACCTCTGCGTTATTAAAAATATAATACTGGGCACAGTGGCTGACGCCTAAAATCCTGGCACTTTGGGAGGTCAAGGCGGGTGGATCATCTGAGGTCAGGAGTTCGAAACCAGCCTGTCCAACGTGACGAAACCCCATCTCTATTAAAAATACAAAAATTAGCTGGGCATGGTGGCTCATGCCTATAATCACAGCTACTCAGGAGGCTGAGGCAGATGAATCATTTGAACCTGGGAGGCAGAAGTTCCAGTGAGCCGAGATCGCATCACTGCACTCCAGCCTGGGTGACAGAGCAAGACTCCATCTGAGAAAAAAAAAAAAAAAATATATATATATATATATATATACACACACACACACATACACTTATATATGATACTGTGGAAACAAACACCCTACAATTTGCATGCCTAATGATTATCTACCTTCTTCTGGCAATTTCACCTGCTCTGGATTTGGCAGGCGCATCTCCTATATATCAAGATCATCTCCACGCTCACATGCAGTCTTTGGGTGAACCTGTTCTTGGCTATCAGCTTCAGGCTCTCACCCTTAAAAATGAAATATATATCTTATTTTAAAATATTATATGTATATATTTAAAATGTATATATATATATTTATATTTATATAAATTTAGACAGTAAAACATGAAGATAAAGAAATAATATTCACGCTCTTGGTGTTATTAAATAAAACCTTTAGCTAGTGTAATACTAAATGTATTGATAAGAATCCAAAGAACATTATTTCAGGAGACTGTTGGTAGAAAACAGGAAAACAAAGTTTTCTAAATATTACCCTCTTCCAGCCCAAATACTGCCCTCAGACAACTTTGTTGCCTCCTTTGCATTTCTGTTATTGGACTTCTGAGTGTCCTTATCATATTAAATGACTCAAGGCTGAAATCCTGTCTCTCATAGCACTTAGACTCCTATATAGCATCAGTAGCCACCAATAAATGATGAGTGAAAAACGGTCTTAAAAAAATACACGAAAAAGACCAAACTGGTGAACATTCTGCAAAACTGGTCTATCCTCTTCAAAAACGTCCATATCATGAATGACAAAGAAAAATTAAGGAACTATTCCAGATTAAAATAAACTAAAAACACAAGACAAGTACATGCAAGACACGATCCTGAACTGGGCTCTGGATTAGAGACAAAAATTTCTGTAAAGGAAACTATCTGGGTCAGTTTCGGTGGCTCACGCCTGTAATCCCAGCATTTTGGGATGCCAAGGTGGGCAGATCAGGTGAGGTCAGAAGTTCAAGACCACCCTGGCTGACATGGTGAAACCCACATCTACTAAAAATACAAAAAAAGGAGAAACATTAGACAGGCACAGTGGCGGCAACTGTAGTCCCACCTACTCGAGAGGCCGAGGCATTAGAATCCCTTGAACCTGGGATGTGTAGGTTGCAGTGAGCCTAGATTGCATTACTGTACTCCAGCCTAAGCAACAGAGGGAGACTCTATATTTAAAAAAAAAGAAAAAAGGAATTTTCTGGATACCTAGAAAAATTTGAGTACACACTGTGTATGAAATGACTGCATTTTCACATTGTTAAACTTCCTGATTTTGATCTTTGTGCAGTGATGATCCAAGGAATGACTTGTGCTTTCTTCTGACCACATACATACACTCAAGTACACAGGGTAAAGGGCAATAATACTTGAAACTTTATTTAAACATTTCACCATTAATAACAGTAAACATAATATCCATAAGTGTGTGTGTGAGTGTGTGGGCAGCAGGGTAAGTCAGGGAGGAAAAAGATATCAAACCAATGGAGCAAAAGCTATTAACAATTGGTGAATCTAGGTGAAAAGTATATGACTTAATTGTACTATTCCTGGAAATTTTCTATAAATATCTTGAAAATATATAAAGTCAAAATTTAGAAGAATATATGACATATACTCAAAAGTTGTAAGTCTACACTGAATTTAGAAAGACAGGAGTTTTTTTAAATTATGGTAAAAAATACACTTAACATAAAATTTACCATCTTAACTATTTTTAAGTGTTACAGTTCAGTAAAGAGTTATGTTTGCAACATTACCAGCAAATAGAAAGGAACTTTGCATGTTTGTTTTCCTATATCATGAAACCTTTATGTATTTCTTTCTTTCTCTCTTTCTCTCTTTATTTGTTAGCGATGAGGTCTCACTGTGTTTCCCAGGTGGGCTTGAACTGCTGGGCTCAAGCAATCCTCTTACCTCAGCCTCCCAAGTAGCTGGGACTATGAGTGCACAGCATTCAGCCCAGGTTGAGACCTTTCTCTTAAATGACAATCTAAGGATAAACCACCGGACTTGTGTAATGCTTACAATCAGCAATAAGAGCAGTGGGCATCAGCTAAGAAATCTGACATCTACAATATGGATAGGATTTCAGTCACAATTACAATATAAATTTCTAACGATTCATTAGCTGAATAAGTACTATGGAAAATCTTACAGTCATGACATTCATTACCTATTGGGTTCAACAGAAACTTAACTTTCTTCAAATAAAGTTATATTTAGGTTCAAAGGTCCTAAATGTGATATTCCATAAATGAACCTCATGTAGAACAAAGCACCAAAAATAACATGGTTTGTGAATCACAGCAACTATACTGTCCTGCACAGAGAATACAGGAGTGGGGGGACAGCAATTAATGGGCATTGTTGTCAGTCATATTCTAGAAACTTTTAACAGTAAATCCCTAGAATAATCCATAACCTAAGTTATATAAATGATTTGTTTCAAATTATTTTATCTAGGAGAAATTGTTTCTATATCATGTTAATTTCAGGATAATTCCTTTTTTTTGTTTGTTTTTCTAACCATAAAAGGATTTAATCACCTCATAAAAGGCACTTAAAAAATCACACTAAACCAGCTACCTGTATGGTAGTATCCTGATTTATCCAGATCAAACTTACCATATAAAAGTATCAATCAAAGGAGCCACAGTAGCTCAGGCCAGTTGTCCTGGCACTTGAGGAGATGAGGCTATGCGTTCGAGGCAAGACTGGGCAACATAAGAACCTGTCATTCATTTAAAAAATACACACACACACACACACACACACACACACACACATAACGGTGGCCAACATTCTGTTTTTGGAGTTGCTCCTACTCCTCTGAACTTAGTCTATTCTTGGGCCAGTACAGTAAAGCATTTGAGTTTTAAGCATTTTCAGCAAAATCATTTACTTTTTTTAAAAGCAACATAGATAGTAGGAAGACACAAACTTTGAAACAAAATACAAATTCTGTATTCACCAAGTCCCTGAGCCTCCATTCTCTCATTCATAAAGTGGACACATTTCATTATAGCGAGGGATTTCCCTAAGCTAAACTGCAAACTATATACCCTCCTCACTTTTCCAGTCAAGTTTAGGCATTCTTTCCATTGTCTTCTTTCCTCCTGTTCCTACTATATGATAATGCATGAGACACATGCATGCACACATACAACAACAGGTATTCGTCTTCCCTTTCCCTTCACCTTGACCTGCAGATGCTCCCTCATCCTCTCCCTCCTGAGCAGGTGCAGGATCCTGACTTTGAGTTGCTGGTTCCCCTTCTTCAGGTTTTGGTGGTTCCACTTCTTTATCACTGAACTGCTCAGGCTAGGAAGTGTGTGTGTGTATGTGTATGTGCAAATAAAAAAAAGTTTTGTTATTAATATGTGATTATACAAATATACACAGAATACATAGATATTTCTGATCATAACTAAGCCTAAAGACGTTTCTCCAACTCTATTCTGTATGCTTAATGAGGTTACTCTACCACAGGAAAGTTACTCTGAATAAAGTGACCAACAAGGTCTTCAGAAGCTATTATACTCTGTGTTAGAATAGATGTGTACAATCTGTCATTAACAAGCAAAGCATGAGAAAGAAGTAATGTGCGAACAATGAAGAACACAAGAGAAAAACAAAATCCTCCTGAATCAATGTTTCCTTCGGCACCATAATCATTTTTTATCAGCATGAAGACCTTTATCAGTGTCTATGTACTGATGCAAAAACACTATCACAAAAAATAACTTCTGCTAATAGAAAACATCAGATTAACATTAAAGCGCTCACCAGCATAGGCCCACTCACCTCAGGAGGTTCTACACAGTGTCTTGGTCTAGGCCAATAGGTTGATCTTCCTCACTAACTCATATTTCACACTGAAACACTGAGAACAGAAAACGGTGACTGGGAACATGCACTTGAGAGGACAGCTATATTCGATCACTTCCATGGCTAAATGTTAACTTGTCGTTTTAATTTGGAAAATATTCCCAAAATAAGTCCCAGAGCTAAGCATACGTCTGTACCTTTTCTGAGTGCATGCAAAGCCACTTATGCAAGGCAAGCTGGCAGAGCAATCTTCTAAAGGCATGTGGCAAAAGGCAGAGGACATTTTCTTCTAAATTTCTTTTGGACATAAGGTCTCACTCTGCTGCTCAGGCTGGAGTGCAGCAGCATGCTCACTGCAGCCTTGACCTCCTGCTCAAGGGACCCTCCCATCTTAGTGTCCTGAGTAACTAACTGGGACTGAGTAACTGAGTAACTGGACTACAGGTACATGCCACTGGGCCTTGCTGACAGAGGACATTTCTTATGAGGTTCAGTTTCACAAGTTGACTTCACATGAATACACTAGTTAATCATAATTCCTGTGACCACTGCTTTTGGCACACTCCCACTTACTAGAGCCATTCACCCCCAACAAATCAAGTTTGTTTGGACCACAGAGCCTCGCCCAGTCCTTCCCATTGTTTCCTGACCCTGCATGGCAGAGTTGAGACCTAGCAATGCTTCTCAGCGGGGTACTACTCACCCCATACTGCTGGGGGGCACTCACCAGCCTGCAGCCTTCCCAGTTTCCAGGCCCCTTCTTTACTGCCCGCCTTGCCCCCAATCGGGGGCCCCATTCAGGACTCAGGAAGGTGCCCTGTGTCAGGGGTTCCCAGCATCTCGGGACTTCCATCCCTCCAACATCACCCCCAGCACTCACCCCATCTTCACCTGAGCCCCTGACCGCCTCCCCTCCATGGCCCACCTTCCTCCCTTTCCTGGGCCCTTCACGACCACAAAGACTGTGAGTTAAAGTAGGGCGACCTCAGGGCCCCACGCTTGGAGGTAGGTGGCACTTCTCCTTTGGAGGCCATGAGTCCCTTTTCCCTCAGAGGCCACAGATCAGGCACTGAAACCCCTGGACCCGCCCAAAGCCCACTGCCTCTTCCTCAGCCTCACTCAAACTTCAGCCCGCAGGAGGACTGGCCTTTGGACCTACCACATGAGTCTAAGTAGAGAAAACAGAGTCCAGACGGCAGGAACATGACCACACACCCTCACATATCCCTGGCGTTCTCCACGTAGGTGAAGGGGCTGACCTGAAAACGACTAGTGAACATGCACACTGAGGTGAGAAGGAGCATGCACAGCTATGCGTGGGATGGGGAGGGCTGCCATTACCAGCATCACACTCCAAACCCCCAATTCCCATCCCCACTGAGGATAATGGAATCCCACCTCCTGCTGCTGTTTCCTATGCCTCTGGGACTCATATACCTTAAATAGTGCCCCCCTCAAAACTCACTCCATCTTCAATTGAGCTCCCCTTCCCTCCAGGGCCCTCTCTTGCCCTGGCCCCACCATGGGGACAAGGACCATGGTGACTGCCTGGGAAGACAGGTAAACGACCTGCTAAAACAGAAATAGCAACCTACCCCAAAAAGAAATTGTTCGACATGAACAAGTCAGAGAAAGAGACTGAAAGAAGAACAAATATGACTTCAAGGACCTGTAAGAAAATACTAAAACATTATTTGTAGCATCAGAATTGCAGAATGAGAAGTGACAGTATTAGGGAAACAGGAGCCTAGGACAGCTAAAGTGACACCATTTGAAAATGAACTCCATCTTGAAATTAGCAAGATGCATTCCTCACCAGTCACAACCCATGGCCCTAACATGTTTGTAGTTGAGAAAACAGACTAAAGGTACCCACAAGGACATGCTCCCACAGCAGCGGAAAATGCAGGGATCCCAACACCCATAGCAATATATGCTTTAAAAATCATTACGCTTTCACGTACTTACACACTGGAAAGTCAAGGATAGTTTTCTTTAAATCAATTGAATGATAAATTTCATCATGTTGTTAGCCCACCTGCACAAAGGTTAGTCTAAGACCCCGATATAAGAAAAACCTGGCCAGGTCAAGGCTCATGCCTGAAATCCTACTATTTTAGGAGGTTGAGCTGGGCAGATCGCCTGAGCTCAGGAGTTCGAGACCAGCCTAAGCAACATGACAAAGTCTCATCATAATAAAAAAAAATAGAAAAATTAGCTGGGCATGGTGGGATGTACCTATAGTCACAGCTACTCAGGAGGCTGAGGTGGGAGGATCACTTGAGCCTAGGAGGTCAAGGTTGCAGTGAGCTGTGATACCACCACTGCACTCCAGCCTATGTGACAGAGTGAGACCCTGTCTCAATTTTTAAATATACAATATAAAAAGGTAAAAATTTATCAATCTAATTCATTACATTAACAGATTAATGGGAAAAATGCTGTGGTAAAATAGATGCACTGTTTGATGAAACTCAACATATATTCAAAATGAATCAGCAAAGTAGAACAGAATGGAATGACTTACTCTGATAGAGTCCATCTACAAAAAAAGTACAGTAAATACTATGGTAAAATGTTGAAATGTTTCCATTTCTCATCAGGGTTAAGACAAGGATGTCCACTATCACCACTGTACCAGGTGGGTCTGCCCAATGCCATAAAATCAGAAAAGGAAATGAAAAGTGTTCAAAATGGCAGCAACGTGCCCAGTGCAGTGGCACATGCCTGTAATCCAAGCACTTTGGGAGGCTGAGGCGGGTGGATCACTTGCACTCAATAGTTCAAAAAGAGCCTGGGAAATATAAAAAAACCAGGTCTCCACAAAAGGTACAAAGGGAAATAGAAAAAAAATGGCAGAAACAAAATTGTTCTTATTCAAAGATCATATAATTCTGTATGTTGAATACTAAAAACAATCTCAAAGTAAACTTTAAGAATTTGTAAGCATATTTAACAAGGTTGCTGGATACAAAATCAATATATAAGAATTATCTCTCTACATACCAGTTCAAACAGGATATAAAATTTCAAAGAATTATACATATTTCACAGCATCAAATACCTAGAAATAAAGTCACAAAAGATGCGTAAGACTTCTTTGCAGAAGGCTATAAAGCTTTATTGAGAGAACTTAAATGAACAAATTTCCAACATAGGAGCAGCCTGCAGTGTATCTTCTTTTAACACTGTGATTGCCCTTCACCTGAAACAGAAACATAACAGTTGGGAATGTGACTTAGCAACAGATTATTTAGATGACCCTAAAGGCATACAAAGGACACTACAGCTTGGGTTTTATAAAATGGACTAAAAACAGAACCCTAAGGGTGATTCTGCATCTTACATCCAATTACAACTCTGTATAGACTAAGTGTAGACACATGGAATTTAAAGGTTAATTTCTTCCTAAACATCAAGTGCTTCCTTTAAATTCAGAAGCACTTATAATTAAAAGTCAGCAATCTGGAAAACACATATGTAAAACATACTTCAGTTGATTACTCAGGAAATACTAACATCATGATCTTTGAAGTTCAAATCTTATCGACTCATGTCTCAAAAGGTGAAACTTACATGTAATATATGATATGATTAGAGATGATTATATCCTACATGTATCTACAGGTCTTATTAGAAATAGTGGCTCATGAAAACTGACAGTGCAGCAGGGAGCATGTTTTGCACAGGCATCTTACTCATACCGATCCTGAGCATCAATGACCTACATCCCACAGAAAATAGAAACTAAATAGTATCTTGCCATTTCATAATTCAGTCACTCAAGGTTTCTGTGGGGAAAGATTTAAAAATCAATTATTCATTAAGAGTCAGAGAATCCCAGCCTGGGCAACGTAGTGACACTTTATCTCTACAAAAAATTTTTTTCAAAAAAAGAAAACAAAATTAGTCAGGCATAGTGGCTTATGCTTCTAGTTCCAGTCACTCAAGAGGCTGAGGTGGGAGTATTACTTGAGCCTGAAAGGCAGAGATTACGGTGAGCTGAAATCGCACCACTGCACTCCAGCATGGGTTACAGAGTAAAATTGTGTCTCAAAAACAAACAAAAAAGCAAGAGAATTCAGAATTAGACAGAATCTAAGAGTAGGCATTCAGGTCTCAACACAGAAAAACAAACATGAAGCAGAGTGCCCACTAACTTTCTTAATAGCAATGAAATCTCAATTCACATGTTTTAAGATGAGTCAGATTAGGGTTTGATGATTTAGGATAAACAAATCATGTACAGCAGATGATCTCTGTATCCTATGCATTCTACCCAACAGGATCAGAGTATGAAAAAACCAGAATGGAAAATATCAAAATATCTTACTTAAACTCATTATTTTTAAGACCAAAGATAGCTTTAGAACTTAAAGGATTCACCCAGAATCTCACAAATCTTGTAAGAGCTGGTATTAGGACCTACATCAGTGCTTCAGCATATTTCAAAGAAACTGATGTGTGTTACAAATGTGTTATGTATTTGTCAAAAGCAGACCTTTACAAAAGCATCTGAAAATTCTAAGCTATTGATTTAAGGACTTATTCTCAAAAGCTGTAACTTAATAGGGCTTTGACTCAGTTTGTTTCTATATGACAGTCTGTAAGTCGGTTGCTGGGGCCTGAACTACATTTCAAATAAACTTTATGGAAGAACTGTATTACCGGCCAGACACGGTGGCTTATGCCTGTAATACTTGGACTCTGGAAGCCCGAGGTGGATGGAATACCTGAGGTCAGAAGTTCAACATCTGCCTGAAAAATATGCTGAAACCCCTGTCTCTACCTAAAATACAAAAATTAGCAAGGCATGGTGGCGTGTGCCTGTAGTCCCAGCTACTCCAGAGGCTGAGACAGAAGAATTGCTTGAGCCTGTGAGGCATGACTACAGTGACCTCCAAGATCAGGCAACTGTACTCCAGGCTGGGTGACAGAATGAGACTCTGTCTCAAAAAAAAAAAAAAAAAAAAAAGAGCGAGAGAAAGAGAACTCTATTATTAAAGAGGCAGTATTATTACCTCTGTGTTATTAAAAATATAATACTGTGCAAACAGACACCCTGCTATTTGCACGCTTAGTAGATTGCCTACCTTCTTCTGGCAGTTTCCCAGGCTCTGGATTTGGCAGGCAGATCCTCTTCACAGCAGGACCATCTCCACACTCACACGCAGTCTTCAACTGAACCAGTTCCTGGCTATCAGCTTCCAGCATAGGCCCTTAAAAGAAAAAAGACAATTTAAGCAGTAAACCATGAAATATGAATAAGAAAATAATAATCATGCTCACAGTGTTATTCAATGAAAGCCTTAGGCTAGTGTAATAAGTGTGTGGATAAGAATCACAAGAACATTATTTCAGGAGTCTCTTGCCAGAAAATAGGAAAACAGGGTTTTCCAAATATTACCCTCTTCCTTTCCGAAGACTGCCCTCTGACACCTTTGTTGCCTCCTTTGCACTTCTCTGTTATTGAACTTCTCACTATCTTTATCATATTAAACCTGTCTCTCATTAGCAATTAGACTATTAGCACCTAGCAGATTATATGGCATGAGTAGGCACCCATAAGTGGTGAGTGAAAAAAGGTCTTTAAATAATACACAAAAACCCTAAACTGGTGAACATTCTGCAAACCGACTGGTCTATCTATCCTCTTCAAAAACGTCAGTATCATGAATGACAAAGAAAACTTAAGGAACCATGCCAGATGAAAGGAAATTAAAAAGACATGACAACTACATGCAAGACATGATCCTGATCTGGACTCTGGATCAGAAAATTAAATTCTATAGAGGAAATTATCTGGGCGGGACGTGGTGACTCACGCCTATAATTCCAGCAGTCTGAAAGGCCGAGGAGGGCAGATCACTTGAGGTCAGGCGTTCAAGGGCAGCCTGGCCAACACGGTGAAACCCTGTCTCTACTGAAAATACAAAATGACATTAACAACAAAAACATTACCCGGCTGCCATGGCAGGCACCTGCAATCTGAGTTACTCAGGACACTGAGGCATGAGAATTCCTTGAACCTGGGAGGCTCAGGTTGCAATAAGCCACTGCACTCCAGCTTGGTTGACAGAGTAAAACTCCCTCTCTAAAAACAAAAAAATGGGAAATTACCTGAATAACTGGCAAAATTTGAGTATACACCGTATGTTAAATGACTGCTTTTTCTAATTGTTAAATATCCTAATTTTGATCATTGTGCAGTGATTATCCAAGAAATGACTTTTTCTTTGTTGTCAGGATATACATACACTCAAGTACTTAAGGTAAAGGGCCATAATACCTGAGACTTTATCTAAACAATTCAGCATTAATAACAATAAATATAATACCAATAAGTGTGTGTGTGAGTATATGGGATGCAGGGAAAGAGAGGGAGAGAAGAGCTGTGAAACCAAGCAGCAAAAACTATGAACAATTGGTGAATTTAGGTAAAAAGTATATGAGTTAATTGTAAGATTTTTGAAACTTTTCTATAAACATTATATTTTCAAAATATATAAAATGAAAACTTAAAGAGTACATGAAAACTACACTGAACATTATGAAGACAGGAAATTTTCTTTAACTGTGATAAAAATTACACATAACATAAAATTTACCATCTTAACTATTTTTAAGTGTTACAGTTCAGTCAAGAGTTAAGTTTCCAACATTACCAGCAACTAGGAACAAACTTTACATGATTGATTTCTAATATCAGGAAACATTTATTTATTTATTTGCTTCCTTCCTTCCTTACTTACTTATTTACTTATTTCTTAGCGATAAGGCCTCACTATGTTTCCGAGGCTGGGCTCGAACTACTAGACTCAAGCAATCCTCTCACCTCAGCCTCCCAAGTAGCTGGGACTACGAGTACACAGCACTGAGCCTATTGACCCCAGATGAGACCTTTCTCTTAAATTACAACTAAGGATAAACCACAGAACAGGTATAATTCTTATATTCAGCCATTGAGTACTAAGAGCCGTGTGCATCTAATAAAAAATCTGAAGTCTACAACACAAAAACCATTTCAATTACAGTTGACCGTAAATTTCTAAAGGAAATTGATTTGAGGACTATGGAAAATCTCACAGTCAGGACACCCATTCCCTATTGGGGTAAATAGAAACTCAACTTTGTTCAAATGAAGTTATATTCAGGTCCAAAGGTCCTAAATGCAATATTCCATAAATGAACCCCACATTAAAAAAATAACATTATTTGTCAATCACAGAAAATATATTGTCCCAAACTGAGAATAAGGGAGGGGATGAACAGCAATTAGCGGGCATTGTCAGTCACATTCTAAAAATCTTTAACAGCTAATTACTAGAATAATCCATGACCTGAGTTACATAAATGTTTTGCTTCAAAATATTTTATCTAGCAGAAATTATTTCTATCTCATGTTAATCTCAGGATAATTATTTCTTAGTTTCTCTAACCATAAATGGATTCAATCACCTCTTAAAAGCCACTTATAAAATCATAGTAAACCAACTTCCTGTATGGTAATATCCTACTTTATCCAGTTTTTATCAAACATACCATATAAAAATATAAATCAAAGGAAAGAGTGGCCGACATTCAGCAACATGGTTTTTGGAGTTGCTCCTGCTCCTGTGAATTGGGTCTATTTTTGGGGCCAGTACTAAGCTACCTTACAGTAAAGCATTTCAGTTCTAAGCATTTTAAGCAAAATCATTTACTACTTTTACGGCAACGTAGATAGTAGGAAGACACAGACTTCAGAAAATATATACAAATTCTGTATTCACCAGTCAAGTGTTCTTGGATAAAACACATTCCTCAAGCGTTTATTCTGTCATTTATAAAGTGGAGAAATTTTATCATAGTGAGGGATTTCCCTAATCTAAGCTGCAAACTATACCCTCTTCATTTTTCCAGTCAATTTCCAGGCATTGTTTACATTGTTCTCTTCTATCTTGTTCCTGGTATGTAACAATGCATCACACACACACACACATACACACACACACCCCAACAGGCATTCTTCTTTCCTTTCCCTTCACCTTGAGCTGCCAATGCTCCTTCATCCTTTCTCTTTTGAGCAGGTGCAGGATCCAGACTTTGAGATGGTGGTTCCACTTCCTTAGGTGGTTCATGATTGCACTGCTCGTGCTACAAAATATGTGTGTGTGTGTAAATAAAAGTTTCATTATCAATACATATCAATAAAATACATACGTATGTACATATAATATACACATATATACACACACACAGAATACATAAATGCTTCTTCCGATCATAACTAATCCTAAAGACATTTCTCCCACTCTATTCTATATGCTTAATAAGGTTACTCTACCCACAGAAAGGTAACTCTGAGAAAAGTTACCCACAAGAACTTTGGAAGCTATTATACTCTATGGTAGAATACATGTGTACAATTTGAAATTAACAAGCATGAGAAGGAAGTCCTGGGCAAAAGCTGGAGAACACAAGAGAAAAAAAAATCCTCCTGAATCAATGTTTCCTTCATGGGATGCCATAATCATTTTTTATCAGCATGAAAGACCTTTATCAGTATATATATAAAGGTCTATACTTAGTATATCTATACTAGTATAGTTAGTATATCTATACTTAGTATATCTATATTATGTATATTAAGTATCCTATACTTAGTATATCTATACTATGGGAACAACACTATCACAAAAATTAATTTCTGCTAATAGAAAATATCAAACGTTAAAGCACTCACCAGCATAGGCCCAATCACCTCAGAAAGTTGTATATATCGTAGTACTCTAGGCCGATAGGTTGGTCTTCCTTGCCAACTCATATTTCACACTGAAAACAGAAAACCATGACTGGCAACATGCACTTGAGAGGACAGCTGTATTCGATCACTTCCATGGCCAAATGCTGTCATTTTAATTTTGAAAATGCTTTCAAAATAAGGCCCAGACTTAAGCATAAGTGTGTACATTTCCTGAGTGCTTGCAAAGCCATATATGGTGGCCAAGGTGGCAAAGCAATCATCTTAAGGCGTGTGGCAAAAGGCAGAGGATATTATTTTTTTTTTACACTAATACTGCTTTTAATGGCGGCGCAATAGAGAAGTACAAGGTTTTACTAGTTTGAGCTAATAGGTGTAAAAGATGCCCACTGACACTACCAAGTAGCCTCTTAATAGAAAATGTAGAAAATATACAGGACAAGGTGGAGATTATCTCTTGAATTTAGTAGGGTAAAAAGAGTTAACTGCCAACCCAGCACTATGATTGTACTTGTTTAGAAAAAAATTGTTTTGTTCTGGTGACGATGGTTTTATCTTCCCTTTTAGTTGGGTGGGAAATAACAGAAAATTTGTTTCCCCAAAAGTTTTACATTTCCTTGTTAATACATGTTTCGTTTCAGTAGGATGCCATCTGTTAAGCCCGCAGAAGTCCTCCTGGGTATTTCTGGATTGTGCTGTGTGCACGTGTGTTTGAAAGATCAAACAGCTTGTCTCCTTACAGCATTGAGTTGTGTGCTTTATTGTTAGATACAGTATCAGCAGTGTGTCGTTTCCATATTCCCTACGATGAACCCATCAAGATCTGAAATCATTGTCAAGTATCTGGCTTTAAAAGTTGGGAGACGGTAGTTTAAAAAAAAAAAAAGCTCCTGCAAAAACCATCCAGTCCCTAAGCATGGTCTGTGCTGCAGCCTCCTCCAGAACACCGTTTCCACCGCAGTGACGGGCTTGCAGTTCTGCCAACGTTTGGAAAACAGGCCGTGGAAAGAGGTGTCTGTGTCTACCCTTTTCCCAGGATAGTCCTCATTTCCAAATTCTAGTTCTGTCACAAAAACTCATGCTGTTCCCTGTGTCCTCTTCAAATCCTGACAGACAGCAAAGTCCTCTGACTAGAGCCATCGTGCTTCTCAGCTCCGCTTGTGTGTGCCGTGTGGACTCCGAGTGGCGTTGCACAGAGGCCGAGTGGGCAGGAGGGCTCAGGTCAACTCTAAGGCACTTTTCTCTACATCCAATGGCAGGTTGTCTCCCCGGCATGCTCCACAGCTGGTGACCCGACACTTCCTGGCTCCTTGTTCAGACAGCTCATCAGTGAAGAAGACAACTCGTGTGCACCTTCGTTATTCAAACTTGGCTGGCTCTCTAATATGACTAAGTAACACGGCAACACATCTGTCTCTCCCTAAATAAATACTACTGCTTCATTTCTTCTAAAGGTGCCTCTGCTCATTTGATTCTAAGCCACACCAATCTTTCCAGTTTCACAGATGGAATGTGGCCCCCTAATCACTGTTAGGCGGCGTTACTTTAAGCATCAAGTTAATCCTTGTCCAATCATTTCACACTTCTTGCTTTAGACATCAGTTCAGGTAGCTTACATTTTACCAGCGTTAAACAACACCTTAACTATTGATACTACAAGGTAGAATTATCATGAGGTCATGTAAGCTGCTGACTGAACAAATCTGTAGGACAAAAAGTCATTACATATTTCTTCACTTGGAGAACTGCTGTGTTTCCTACTAAAGTCTGAGGTGCAGACTCTGGAGGAATAGTGACACAGAAGTTATCTGGGTATACAAGAATCTAAAAGACATTCTCCCTGGAAATACAAATATATAACAAAGAGTAGAGACTATTAGGGAGGGTGCCTCACTGACACAGTCTGAATTGGATCTGATTGTTCTGTTACACACGAGAGAGTACTTTCAACAGAACATCTACATACTGAGAGGTAGTATGGCAGTTAATTTCAGTGCAAAACTGAATCAAGCTTCCTATATTTTGGAAAAAAACTTATGTTTTTTCATGGAAACTAGATACTCTTTACTAGTTTATTGAATTAAAAAAATGGAAGGTCCCGCAATTTTAAAAGGCCCTTTAAATAAAGTAGAGTTTCTAATTGGCAGATCTGGAAATCAGTCTGAATGGGACATACTATGGATTCAACACACAGAATGAGTTTTCTTCATACCACTACCTTGACATGGATTTTATACCCTCCCTCAAAAGAATCCTATAAAAAATTGCTTCAAAGTCCCTTTGAAATTGCAATAGTGCAGCAAAACCACAAGTAAACAATTGCCTGTTAACCTGTTATTTCAAATATAGACTGAAAAGTCAACAGGCATTTTTCGTGTGCAATTTTTCTTTTAAAACAAGTTGTAAGTTGAAATATCAAATCTGCACAGCGCTGTCCCTTCACAGAAGGCAAGAAACTGCCGGCACATCATGTCAGAGGCCGCCCACGGTGCTGTAGGCTGTGGAAGTGTGCCTCCCTCAGGGTCTGGTTGATGTGGAAATAGAGGCCTTGGCACAGCGCGGACTGCTCAGACACAGGCTGAGGGGTGTTAGGGCTGGATCTGGCGGTGGTCTGGCTTACGCTGCCTTCCGGCCCGCTGGCCCTGTCCGGGCTGTTGATGCTGCTGCTGCTGCTGCTCCCACCACTGT
Source organism: Aotus nancymaae (assembly GCF_030222135.1). Lineage (NCBI taxonomy): Eukaryota > Metazoa > Chordata > Mammalia > Primates > Aotidae > Aotus > Aotus nancymaae. Next base: position 9,904,108 of record NW_026988472.1, read on the forward strand.
CACTGCCTGAAGACTGTGTCCCAGGAGTCCTGAAAGACAGGGTTTCTGCTACTCCTTTTGGTCTGGGGGGGAAGACGGTTGTCCTACTCATTGCCATTCCTTCTCCTTTTCCTGGGACGGAGGCGCTCGCTCATGGCAGCTGGCGTTGGGAAGCTAAGCGGCGCCGCTCCGCGAGAAGAGGGAACAGAGGGGGTTGTGTTTCGGCGGCCGCCACGCCCACCCCCTCGGGCCTTGGCTCTCGCAGCCGCTCAGGGGGACGCAGCCGGTGCTGAGTACCCCTCAGTCGGACCCGTACCACCGCTACTTCCGGCGTCTGCTCCGCGCCCCCCCCGAGGACATTATTTTAAAATGTATTTTGGATGTGGGTTCTCACTCTGTTGCTCAGGCTGCAGTGCAGCGGCGTAATCACAGCTCACTGCAACCTTAACCTTCCACTCAACCAATCCTCCCGCCTCAGTGTCCCGAGGATCTGGGACCACTGGGCCCTACTGACAGAGGACATTTCTGATGAGGTTTAGTTTCACAAGTGGTCCCCACATGAAAACACTAGTGAATCACAATTTCTGTGACTGCTGCTTTTGGCACACTCTCACTTACAGAGCCATTCACCCCCCTCAAATCAAGTTTGCTTGGACTACACAGCCTCGCCCAGTCCTTCCCATTCTTTCTGGACCATTCATGGCGGAGGTGAGAACTTGCAATGCTTCTCACTCTGGCCCTCCTCACTCCACAAGGCTAAGGGGCGCTCACCAGTATTCTCAGCTTCCAGGCCACTTCTTTGCCACCTGCCTTGCCCCGACAGGGGCCCTCATTCTGGACTCAGGAATCCGCCCTGTGTCAAGGGTTCCAGGCACCTCAGGATATCCATCCTTCCAACATCACCACCAGCACTAGCCCCATCTTCACCTGAGCCCCTGTCCGCCTCCCCTCCATTGCCCACCTTCCTCTCTGTCCTGGCCCCTTTATGACCACAAAGCCAATAGTGGCATCGCAGCCTATGAAGAGAAGGAGGACGACCTCGAGGCCCTGCTCTTTCACAACTCAGGGGGCCCTTCTCCCTCCGAGGCCACAAGGTCCTTCTCTTTCAGAAACCATGAGGCCCTTCTCCCTCATAGGCCACAGGCCACGCAGCGGACCCGTGGACCGCCGGAAGCCCGCTGCCTCCTCCTCAGCCTCACTCACACTTCAGCTCCCGGGAGGACCGGCCTGTGGGCCTACCAGATAAGTCTCAGTAGAAGAAAAGGAGTCTGGAATGCAGGAACACGACCGCACACCTTTACAGCTCACTGCTGTTTTCCACGTGGACTAAACTGCTGACCGGAAGACGCCCAGTGAGCATGCGTACTGAGTCGGGAATCCAAAGAGCTTGCGCGGCTGGCAGGGGAGGGGAGGGCTGCAGTTCCCAGGCCTACACCCTAAACCCCGGATTCCCATCCCCACATAGGATAATGGAATCCGACCGACCTCCCTCTGCTGTTTCCTATGCCTCTGGGACTGAAATACCTCAAATAGTGCTTCCCTCAAAACTCACTCCATCTTGGACTGAATCCCCCTTCCCTCCAGGGCCCTCTCTGGCCCTGGCCCCACCATGCAGACAAGGACCATGGTAACTGCCTGGGAAGACAGGTAGACCACCTGCTTAAACGGAAATAGCAACCTACCCCAAATAATAAACAAGTCAGAAAAAGAGACTGAAAGAAAAACGAATACAACCTCAAGGACCTGTAAGAAAATACTAAAATATCTATCATCTGTAGCACCAGAATTGCAGAAGGACAAGTGACAGTATTAGGGAAACAGGAGCCTAGGACAGCTAGAGTGACACCATTTGAAAATCAACCCCAACTTGAAACTAGCAAGACACATTCCTTACCGGTCACGACCCATGGTTCTAAGATGTTCGTAGTTGAGAAAACAAACTAAAGGTAACTTACAAGGACATGCTTCCACAGCAGCGGAAAGTGCAGGGATCCCAACACCCATAACAATATATGCTTTCAAAATAATTATGCTTTCACGTGCTTACACACAGGAAGGTCAAAGATAGTTGTTTTCTTTAAATCAATATAATGATAAATTTCATCATGCTATTAGCCCACCTGCACAAAAGTACAGATAAGTTTAGTCTTTATATAGGTAAGACCCCTATGTAAGAAAAAAATGGCCAGGCCAAGGCTAACGCCTGTAATCCTAGTATTTTGGGAGGCTGAGCTGGGCAGATTGCCTGAGCTCAGGAGTTCGAGAACAGCCTAAGCAACATGAAAAAATCTCATCATTACAAAAAAAAAAAGAAAAACTTAAATAGATGCACTGTTTGATGAAACTCAACATATATTCAAAATGGATACTTTCAGCAAATTAGAACAGAATGGAATGGCTTACTCTGATAGTCAATGTTATTTAAAAATACAGTAAATATGCTGATGAAATGTTGAAATTTTTTCCATTTCTCATCAGTGATAAGTCAAAAATGTCCACTAGCGCCATCGTACCAGATGGGTCTGCCCAATGCCATAAAATCACAAAGGAAATGAAACTCTTCAAAATGAGTGGCTGAGGTGGGAGGATTGCTTGAGCCTGGGAAGCAGAGGTTGCAGTAAGCTGAAATCACACCACTGCACTCCAGCCCAGGTGACAGAGTGAGACTGTCTCAAACAAACAAACAAACAAACAAAATAAGCCAGAGAATTCAGAATTTAACAGGATCTAACAATAGGCATTCAGATCTCCACACCACTGGGGAGTGCTGAACAGCCCACAGCCTTCCCAAATGCCAGACCCATTCTTTTTTTTTTTTTCCTTTTTCTTTTTTTTCTTTTTTTATTGCATTTTAGGTTTTGGGGTACATGTGAAAAACATGCAAGGTTGTTGCATAGGTGCATATGTGGCAGTGTGATTTGCTGCCTTCCTCCCCTTCACCTATATCTGGCATTTCTCCCCATGCTATCCCTCCCCAACTCCCCACCCCCCCTCCCCCCCCCTCCCCCCAACAGACCCCAGTGTATAGTGCTCCCCTCCCTGTGTCCATGTGTTCTCATTGTTCAACACCCACCTATGAGTGAGAACATGCGGTGTTTGATTTTGTGTTCTTGTGTCAGTTTGCTGAGAATCATGGTTTCCAGTTTCATCCATGTCCCTACGAAGGACGCGAACTCATCGTTTTTGATGGCTGCATAATATTCCATGGTGTATATGTGCCACATTTTTCCTGTCCAGTCTATCATCGATGGGCATTTGGGTTGGTTCCAGGTCTTTGCTATTGTAAACTGTGCTGCAATGAACATTCGTGTGCATGTGTCCTTGTAGTAGAACGATTTATAATCCTTTGGATATATACCCAGTAATGGGATTGCTGGGTCAAATGGAATTTCTATTTCTAGGTCCTTGAGGAATCGCCACACTGTCTTCCACAATGGTTGAACTAATTTACACTCCCACCAACAGTGTAAAAGTGTTCCTATTTTTCCACATCCTCTCCAGCATCTGTTGTCTCCAGATTTTTTAATGATCGCCATTCTAACTGGCATGAGATGGTATCTCAATGTAGTTTTGATTTGCATTTCTCTAATGACCAGTGATGATGAGCATTTTTTCATATGCTTGTTGGCCTCATGTATGTCTTCTTTTGTAAAGTACCTGTTCATATCCTTTGCCCATTTTTGAATGGGCTTGTTTGTTTTTTTCTTGTAAATCTGTTTTAGCTCATTGTAAATTCTGGATATCAGCCCTTTGTCAGATGGTTAGGCTGCAAAAATTTTTTCCCATTCTGTTGGTTGCTGATTCACTCTATTGACTCTTTCTTTCACCGTGCAGAAGCTGACTTTGATTAGGTCCCATTTGTCTATTTTGGCTTTTGTTGCCAATGCTTTTGGTGTTTTGGTCATAAAGTCCTTGCCTATGCCTATGTCCTGAATGGTTTTGCCTAGGTTTTCTTCTAGGGTTTTTATGGTGTTAGGTCTTGTGTTTAAGTCTTTAATCCATCTGGAGTCAATTTTAGTGTAAGGTGTCAGGAAGGGGTCGAGTTTCTGCTTTCTGCATATGGCTAGCCAGTTTTCCCAACACTACTTATTGAACAGGGATTCCTTTCCCCATTGCTTGTTTTTGTCGGGTTTGTCAAAGATAGGGTGGTTGTAGATATGTTGTGTCGCCTCCGATGCCTCTGTTCTGTTCCATTGGTCTATATCTCAGTTTTGGTACCAGTACCATGCTGTTTTGATTACTGTAGCCTTGTAGTATAGTTTGATATCCAGTAGTGTGATGCCTCCGCTTTGTTCTTTTTGCTTAGAATTGACTTGGCTATGTGGGCTCTCTTTGGGTTCCATATGAAGTTTAAAGTGGTTTTTTCCAGTTCTGTGAAGCAGGTCATTGGTAGCTTGATGGGGATAGCGTTGAATCTGTAAATTACTTTGGGCAGTATGGCCATTTTCATGATATTGATTCTTCCTAACCATGAACATGGAATGTTTCTCCATCTGTTTGTGTCCTCTCTTATTTCGTTGAGCAGTGGTTTGTAGTTCTCCTTGAAGAGGTCCTTTATGTTCCTTGTTAGTTGTATTCCTAGGTATTTTATTCTCTTTATTGCAATTGTAAATGGCAGTTCATTCTTGATTTGGCTCTCTTTAAGTCTGTTATTGGTGTATAGGAATGCTTGTGATTTTTGCACATTGATTTTTTATCCTGAGATTTTGCTGAAGTTGCTTATCAGTTTCAGGAGATTTTGGGCTGAGATGATGGGGTCTTCTAGATATACAATCATGTCGTCTGCAAATAGAGACAATTTGACTTCCTCCTTTCCTAATTGAATACCCTTCATTTCCTTTTCTTGCCTGATTGCTCTGGCTAGAACTTCCAGTACTATATTGAATAGGAGTGGTGAGAGAGGGCATCCTTGTCTAGTGCCAGATTTCAAAGGGAATGCTTCCAGTTTTTGCCCATTCAGTATGATATTGGCTGTTGGTTTGTCGTAAATAGCTTTTATTATTTTGAGATACGTTCCATCGATACCTAGTTTATTGAGAGTTTTTAGCATAAAGGGCTGTTGAATTTTGTCGAAGGCCTTCTCTGCATCAATTGAGATAATCATGTGGTTTTTGTCTTTGGTTCTGTTTATGTGGTGAATTACATTTATAGACTTGCGTATATTGAACCATCCTTGCATCCCCGGGATGAATCCTACTTGATCATGGTGGATAAGCTTTTTGATGTGCCGTTGCAATCGGCTTGCCAGTATTTTATTGAAGATTTTTGCGTCTATGTTCATCATGGATATTGGCCTGTAGTTTTCTTTTCTTGTTGAGTCTCTGCCGGGTTTTGGTATTAGGATGATGTTGGTCTCATAAAATGATTTGGGAAGGATTCCCTCTTTTTGGATTATTTGGAATAGTTTCAGTAGGAATGGTACCAGACCCATTCTTTACCGCCTGCCAAGCCTCCCTCTACACCCCCACTCCCGGGGCCCCATTCAAGACTCAGGGATCTGCCCTGTGTTAGGGGTTCCTGGCACCTCAGAACTTCCATCCTTCCAACATCACCCCCAGCACTCGCCCCATCTCCACCTTCACTTCCATGGCTCACCTTCCTCTCTTTCCTGGCCCCTTCAAAAACACAAAGCCAATTGTGGCCTTGCAACCTGTGAAGAGAAGGAAGATGACCTCATGGCCCTGCTCTTTCGAGGTCAGGAGGCCCTTCTCCCTTAGAGACCACAGAACACACAGCAGGATGCGCCAGACCCGCCCTATGCTCACTGCCTACTCCTCACCCTCACTCACACTTCAGCCCTCAGGACTGACATGTGGGCCTACCAGATGAGTCTCAGTAGAAGAAAAAGTGTCCAGACGGCAGGAACAGTACTGCACACCCTCCCAGCTCCCTGGCGTTCTCCAACTGGGCAAACACACTGACCAGAAGACAACCAGGGAACATGCGCACTGAGGTGGGAGCCCAAGGAGCATGTGCAGCTGGGGGAAGGGGAGTGCTGCCTTTCCTAGCCCCATACACCAAACCCCCGATTCCCATCCCCACTGAGGATAATGGAATCTGACCTCCCTCTGCTGTTTCCTATGCCTCTGGGACTCAAATAAATAGTGCTCCCCTCAAAACTCACTCCATCTTCAACTGAACCCCCCTCCCCTATAGGACCCTCTCTTGCCCTGGCCCCACCATGGGGACAAGGACCATGGTGACTGACTAGAAAGACAGGTAGACCACCTGATAAAACAGAAATAACGACCTACCCCAAAAAGAAATTGTTCAACATGAACAAGTCAGAAAAAGACACTGAAAGAAGAATGAATACAACCTCAAGGGCCTGTAGGAAAATACAAAACATCTATCATTTATAGCATCAGAATCACAGAAGAAGTAACAGTACCAGGAAAACAAGAGCCTAGGACAGCCAGAGTGACACCATTTGAAAATCAACTCCATCTTCAAACTAACAAGACACATTCCTTACCAGTCACAACCCATGGCCCTAACATGTTTGTAGTTGAGAAAACAGACTGAAGGTACTTATAAGGACATGGTCCCACAGCAGTGAAAAGTGCAGGGGTCCCAACACCCATAGCAATATATGCTTTAAAAATCATTATGCTTTCACGTACTTACACACTGGAAAGTCAAAGATAGTTTTCTTTAAATTAATAGAATGATAAATTTAATCATGCTGTTAGCCCACCCTCAAAAAGGTACAGATAAGGTTAGTCTTTACATGGATAAAAGCCCGATATAAGAAAAACCTGGTCAGGCCAAGGCTCATGCCTGAAATCCTAGTATTTTGGAAGGCTGAGCTGGGCAGATCACTGGAGTTCAGGAGTTCAAGACCAGCTGTAAGCAACATGACAAAATCTCATCACTACAAAAAGAAAAAAAAAAAAAGAAAAAGAAGCTGCACATGGTGGCAGGTACCTATAGTCACAGCTACTCAGGAGGCTGAAGTGCGATTATTGCTTGGGCCAAGAAAGTCAAGGCTGCAGTGAGCTCGGATAACACCACTGCACTCCAGCCTGTGTGACAGAGTGAGACCTTGTCTCAATTTTTAAACATACAGTATAAAAAAGTACAAATTTATCAACCTAATTCATTACATTAACAGATTAATAGGAAAAAATTCCTTGGTAATCAAAATAGATGCACTGTTTGATGAAATTCAACATATATTCAAAATGAATACTCTTAGCAAATTAGAACAGAATGGAATGACTTACTCTGATAAAGTCCAAAACTACTACAGTAAATATGATGGTGAAATGCTTAAATATTTTCATTTCTCAGCATGGATAAGACAAGGATGTCCACTATCACCATTGTACCAGGTGGGTCTGCCCATAAATTCAGAAAAGGAAATAAAACTCTTCAAAATGGCAGCAACAGGCCTGGTGTGGTGACCAACGCCTGTAATCCCATCACTGTGGGAGACTGAGAGGGGTGCATCACTTGCACTAAAGAGTTCAAGAACAGCCCTGGAAACATATCAAAACCCCATCTCTACAAAAAATACAAAAGGAAATAGAAAAAAATGGCAGAAACACAACTACTCTTATTCAAAGATGATATGACTCTGTATGTTGAAGACTGAAAAGGATCTAGAAGTAAACTTTTAGAATTCATAAGCATATTTAACAGGTTGCTGGATAGAAAAATCCATATATAAGTATTAGGTCTCTACATATCACCTCAAACAGAATATAACATTTCAAAGAATGATATATATTTCACAGCATCAAATACCTAGAAATAAAGTTTACAAAAGATGTGCAAGACTTCTTTGCAGAAGGCTATGAAGCTTTATTGAGAGAACTTTAATGAACAACTTTCCAACATGAAAGCAGCATCATTTGAGCGTGTCTTCTTTTAACACTGTGATTGCTTTTCACCTGTAACAGAAACACAACAGTTGGGAACATGACTTAGCAACAGATAATTTAGATGACCCTAAAGGCATACAAAGCACATTACACTTTGGGTTTTCTAAAATGGACTACAAACAGAACCCTAAGGGTGATCCTGTGTCTTACATCCAATTAAACCCCTATATAAACTTTGAGGGTAGAACTGCAGAATTTAAGAGTAATTTCATCCCTAAACATTAAGTGCTTCCTTTAAATTCAAAAGCACTTATAATTAACAGTCAGTAATTCGGAAAACACATGTGAAAAACATACTTCAGTTGATTACTCAGAAAGTATTAAAGTCATGGTCTTTGAACTTCAAATCTTATCAACTCATGTCTCAAAAGCTGAAATTTACATATAACATTTGATACAGCTAGAGGTGATTATATCATCTATGTGCCTACAGTCTTATTAGAAATAGTGCCTCATGAAGACTGACAGTAGGGCAGGGAGGGTGTTTAACAAAGGATCTTTTTTTTTTGAGACAGGGTCTTGCTCTGTCGCCCACGCTGGAGTGCAATGGTGCAATCGCGGTTCACTGCAACCTCCGCTTCCCGGTTCAAGAGATTCCCCTGCCTCAGCCTCCCGAGTAGCTGGAATTACAGGCACCCGCCAACACACCTGGCTAATTTTTGTATTTTTAGTAGAGACGGGGTTTCACCATATTGGCCAGGATAGTCTTGATCTCCTGACCTCGTGATCTACCCACCTCAGTCTCCCAAAGTGCTGGGATTACAGGTGTGAGCCAATGCACCTAGCCCAGAAGAATCTTACTCACACCCATGCTAAGCATCACTGATCTACATTCCACAGATAATAGAAAGTAAAAAGTCTCTTGCCACTTGATAATTCAGTCACTTAAGGTTTTCTTGAAAGAATATTGAAAAAGCAATTATTCATTAACAGCCAGAGAATCCAGGCCTGGGCAACATAGTGAGACCTCATCTCTACAATAAATTTTAAAAAAAAAAAAAAAGAACAAAAACAAAAACAAAATTAGGCACAGTAGCTTGTGCATGTAGTTCCAGCCACTCAGGAGGCTGAGGTGGGAAGATTGCTTGAGCCTGGGAGGCAGAAGTTGCATTGAGCTGAAATCGCACCAGTGTACTCCAGCCCTGGTGACAGAGTGAGACTCTATCTCAAACAAACAAACAAACAAACAAAAGAAGCCGGAAAATTCAGAATTTGACAGGATCTAACAATAGGCATTCAGGTCTCCACACAGAAAAACAAACATGAAGCAGAGTGCCTGCTCACTTTCTTCGTAGCAATGAAATCTCAATTCACAGGTTTGCAAATGACACAGGCCAGGGTTTCATGATTTATGAAAAACAAATCATACAAACAGATGATCTCTATATCCTATGCATTCTATTCAACAGGATCAGAGTATGAAAGAAGCAATGTGTTACATATTTGTTCAAAGCAGACCTTTACAAAAGCATCTTATAATTAGGGACTATTGGTTTAAGGACTTAAAATCAAATGTTTTCATTCAAGATGACTTTGACTCAGTGTGTTTCTATATCTGACAGTTTATAGGTCAGGTGCTGGGGCCTAAACTACGTTTCAAATAACCTTTATGTTATAAGAACTCTATTATTAAGGAGTCAGTACTGTTACCTCTCTGTTATTAAAAATATAATACTGGGTCAGGCAGGGAGGCTCATGCCTGTAATCCCGGCACTTTGGAAGGCCGAGGCAGGTGGATCACCTGAGGTCAGGAGCTTGGGACCAGACTGTACAACATGACAAAAGCCCATCTCTACTCAAAATACAAAAATTAGCTGGGTGCATTAACACACGCCTGTAATCCTAGCTACTGGGGAGGCTCAGCCAGGAGAATCACTTGATCCTGGGAGGTGAAAGTTCCAGTGAGCTAAGATGGCACCCCTGCACTCCACCCTGGGCCACAGAGTGAGGTTCCATCTCAAAAACAATAAAAGAAGAAGACGGTAATACTGTGGAAACAAACACCCTACAATTTGCATGCCTCATAAATTGCATACCTGCTTCTGGCGGTTTCACCTGCTCTGGATTTGGCAGGAGCATCTCCTGGACATCAAGACCATCTCCACGCTCACACCCAGTCTTCGGGTGAACCTGTTCCTGGTTCAGGCTCCAGGTTCAGAACTTAACTATTTAAGTTCTATTTCTATTCTAGAAATAGAAATTATTTCTATCTCATGTTAATTATTTCTATCTCATGTATCAGCTTCAGGCTCCGGCCCTTTAAAATTAAAAAAAAAATTATCAATTTAAGCAGTAAAACATGAAATATGAATAAGGAAATCATATTCATCCTCTCGGTGTATTAAATAAAAGATTTAGCTAGTGTCATAATAAATGTGTTCATAACAATCCCAGAAACATTATTTCAGGAGTCTGTTAGCAGAAAACAGGAAAACAGGGTTTTCCAAATATTACCCTCTTCCTGAAGACTGCCCTCACACAACGTTGCTGCCTCCTTTGCACCACTCTGTTATTGGCCTTCTGAGTGTCCTTATCATATTAAATGACTCAAGGCAGAAATCCTGTCTCTCATAGCACTTACACTCCTAGCACTTAAGACTCTTATATGGCCTGAGTAGCCACCAATGAACGCTGAGTGAAAAATCTTTAAAACATACACGAAAAAGCCCAAACTGCTGAACATCCTGCAAACCAACTGGTCTATCCTCTTCAAAAATGTCCATATCATGAATGACAAAGAAAAATTAAGGAACCATTTGCGATTAAAGGAAACTAAAACCACATGACAAGCACATGCAGTACATGATCCTGAACTGGACTCTGCATTAGAAAAAAAAAATTCTGTAAAGGAAATTATCTGGGCCAGACATGGTGGCTCACGCCTGTAATCCCAGCATTTTGGGACGTCAAGGTGGGCAGATCAGGTGAGGTCAGGAGTTCAGTACCACCCTGGCCAACGTGGTGAAACCCCATCTCTACTAAAACTACAAAAAAAGAAGAAACATTAGCCAGGCGCAGTACTTGGCAACTGTAGTCCCAGCTACTAAGGAGGCTGAGGCATGAGAATCCCTTGAACTTGGGACGTGCAGGTTGCATTGAGCCAAGATAGCAATACTGCACTCCATCCTGGCCAACAGAGTGAGACTCCATCTCAAAGAAAGAAAGAAAGAAAAAACATTGTCTGAATAATTGGGAAAATTTGAGTACACACTGTGTATGAAATGACTGCATTTTCACATTGTTAAATTTCCTGATTTTGATCTTTGTGCAGTGCTGATCCAAGGAATAACTTTTTCTTTCTTCTGATGATATACACACACTCAAGTACATACAGTAAAGGGTCATAATACCTGAAGCTTTATCTAAACAATTCACCATTAATAACAATAAACATAATATCCATGAGTGTGTGTGCAAGTGTGTGGGCAGCAGGGTAAGACAGGGAGGGTAGATATATCAAACCAATGGAGCAAAAGCTATTAACAATTGGTGAATCTAGGTGAAAAGTATACAAGTTAATTGTACTATAACTGCAAATTTTCTACAAATGTTATGTCTTGAAAATATACGAATGAAAATTTAGAGGACTATATGACAACTACACCAAATGTGGGTAGACAGGAGTTTTTTTGTTTGTTGTTGTGGTAAAAAAAATACACAACATAAAATTTACCATCTTAACTATTTTTAAGTGTTACAGTTCAGGAAGGAGCTGTATTTGCAACATTACCAGCAACTAGGAACAAACTTTCTATGTTTGTTTTTCTATATCATGAAACCTTTATGTATTTCTTTATTTGTTAGCAATGAGGTCTCGCTATGTTTCCCAGGCTGGTCTTGAACTCCTGGGCTCAAGCAATCCTTTCACCTCAGCCACCCAATTAGCTGGGACTATGTGTGCACAGCATTCAGCCCAGGTTGAGACCTTTCTCTCAAATAACAATCTAAGGATAAACCACAGGACTTGTACAATGCCTATATTCAGCCATAGAGTATTAAAAGCAGTGGGCATCAGCTAAGAAATCTGAAGTCTACAACATGGATAGGAATTCAGTTATAATTACAATTTAAATTTCTGAGGATTCATTAGCTGAATGGATTTGAGGACTATGAAAAATCTTCCATTCATGACATCCATTACCTATTGGTGTAAAGAGAAATGTAAATTTTTTCAAATAAAGTTATATTTAGGTCCAAAGGTCCTAAATGTAATATTCCATAAATGAACCACATGCAGAACAAAGCACCAAAATAACATGGTTTGTGAATCACAGCAAATATACTGTCCTGCACAGAGAATAAGGGAGTCGGGGAACAGCAATTAATGGGCATCGTTGTCAGTCATATTCTAGCAAATTTTAACAGTGAATCCCTAGAATAATCCATGACTTGAGTTAAATAAATGATTTGTTTCAAACTATTTTATCTAGGAGAAATTATTTCTATCTCATGTTAATCTCAGGAAGGATAATTCTTTTTTTGCTTTTTCTAATCATAACAGGATCGAATCACATCCTAAACCCACTTAGAAAATCATACTAAACCAGCTACCTGTATGGCAGTATGCTGATTTATCCAGCTTTCAATAAACTTACCATATAAAAATAAGAATCAATGGAAATGGTGGCCAACATTCAGCAACTTGGTTTTTAGAGTTGCTCCTGCTCTTCTGAACTGGGTCAATTCTTGGGCCACGACTAAGCTACGTTACAGTAAAATACAAAATACAAATTTTACATTCACCACTCAATTGTTCTTCGTTATAACACCAAAATACCTAGAAATAAAGTTCACACAAGATGCGCAAGACTTCATTGCAAAGGGCTGTATAGCTTTATTGAGAGAACGTTCATGAGCAACTTTCCAACATGAAAGCAGCCTGCATCATTTGAGCATGTCTTCTTTTAAAGCTTTGATTGCTTTTCACCTGTAACAGAAACACAACAGTTGGGAACATGACTTAGCAACAGATGATTTAGATGACCCTAAAGGCATACAAAGCACATTACACTTTGGGTTTCCTAAAATGGACTACAAACAGAACCCTAAGGGTGATCCTGTGTCTTACATCCAATTAAACCTCTGTACACACTTTGAGGGTAGACCTGCAGAACTTAACGGTAATTTCCTCCCTAAACATCAAGTGCGTCCTTTAAATTCAGAAGCACTTATCATTAACAGTCGGTAATTTGGAAAACACATATGTAAAACATACTTCAGTTGATTACTCAGGAAGTATTAAAGTCATGGTATTTGAACTTCAGATTTTATCAACTCATGCCTCAAAAGTTGAAACTTACATGTAACATTTGATATGGTTGGAGGTGATTGTATCATGTATGTGTCTACAGTCTTACTAGAAATAGTGGTTCATGAAGACTGACAGTGGGGCAGGGAGCATGCTTAACACAGGCATCTTACTCACACCGATGCTGAGCATCCCTGATCAACATGCCACAGATGATTGAAACTAAACAGTCTCAAGCCATTTGATAACTCAGTCACGCAAGGTTTCTTTGGGAAAAGATTTAAAAACCAATTATTCATTAAGAGCCAGACAATCCCAGGCTGAGCAACATAGTGAGACCTCATCTCTATAGTAAATTAAAAAAAAAAAAAAATTAGGCACAGTGGCTTGTGCATGTAGTTCCAGCCACTCAAGAGGCTGAGGTGGGAGGATCGCTTGAGTGTGGGAGGCAGAGATTACAGTTAGCTGAAATCCCACCACCGTACTCCAGCCTGGGTGACAGAATGAGACTCTGTCTCAAACGAACAAACAGAAGAAGCCAGAGAATTCAGAATTTGACAGGATCTAACCATACGCATTCAGGTCTAAGAAAGTGCCCACTCACTTTCTTAGCAGCAATGAAATCTGAACTCACAGGTTTTCAGATGACACACGCCAGGGTTTCACGATATATGACAAACAAATCATACAAACAGAAGAGCTTTGTATCCTATGCATTCTATCCATCAGGATCACAGTATGAAAGAACCAGAATGAAAAATGATTTTAATATATCTGACTTAAACTCACTATTTGTATAGTAACTAAAGATAGGTTGAGAAGTTAAAGGATCCCCTCAAAATCTCACAAATGCTCTTAAGAGAGCTGCTATTGGAACCTGCATCAAGGGCTTCAGAGTATTTCACACCAACTGGTGGGTGTTACAAATGCCTTATGTATTTGTTAAAAGCAGACCTTTACAAAGAGTCTGAAAAATATGAGCCATCGGTTTAAGGATTTATACTCAAAAGTTTTCATTCAAGATGACTTTGACTCAGTGTATTTCTGTATCTGACAGTCTATAGGTCGGGTGCTGAACTATGTTGCAAATAACTATTATGTTAGAAGACCTCTATTGTTAAGGAGGCAGTATCGCTACCTCTCTGTTATTAAAAATGTAATCCTCGGTTTGGCGCGGTGGCTCACACCTGAATCCTGGCACTTTGGGAGGCTGAGGCAGGTGGATCACCTGAGGTCAGGGGTTCGGGACCAGCCCGCGCAACATGGCAAAAGCCCGTCTTGACTAAAAGTACAAAAATTAGCTAGGCTGGGAGGCGAACGCCTGTAATCCCAGCTACTCGGGAGGCTCAGGCAGGAGAATCACTTCAACTTCGGAAACGGAAGTTCCTGTGAGCTAAGATGGAACCACTGCACTCCACCTGGGCAACAGAGCGAGACTCCGACTCAAAAACAGTAATAATAAGAATATCATACTCTGGAAACAGACACCCTACAACTTGCATGCCTCATAAATTGCCTACCTGCTTCTGGCGGTTTCACCTGCTCTGGATTTGGCAGGAGCATCTCCTGGACATCAGGACCATCTCCACGCTCAGGCTCACGCCCAGTCTTCGGGTCAACCTGTTCCTGGCTATCAGCTTCAAGCTCCGGCCCTTAAAAACGAAAACAAAATTATCCATTCAAGCAGTAAAACAGGAAATGTGAATAAGGAAATCATATTCATGCTCTCGGTCTTATTAAATAAAAGCTTTAGCTAGTGTCATAATAAATGTGTTCATAACAATCCCAGGAACATTATTTCAGGAGTCCGTTAGCAGAAAACAGGAAAACGGGGTTTTCCAAATATTACCCCTTCTTTCCCGAAGACTGCCCTCACACAACTTTGTTGCCTCCTTTGCACTTCTCTGTTATTGGACTTCTCAGTGTCCTTATCGTATCAAATGACTCAAGGCTGAAATACTGTCTCATAGCACTTACAGTCCTAACACTTAGACGTCTAATATGGCACGAGTAGCCACCAATAAACGCTGAGTGAAAATCTCTGAAACATACACGAAAAAGCCCAGACTGCTGAACGTTCTACGAACCGACTGGTCTATCCTCCTCAAAAATGTTCGTATCATGAATGACAAAGAAAAATTAAGGAACCATTCCAGATTAAAGGAAAGTAAAACCACATGACAAGTACATGCAACATGTGATCCTGAACTGGACTCTGCATTATATAAAGAAATTCTATAAAGGAAATTATCTAGGCTGGGCATGGTGGCTCACGCCTGTAATCCCCATCATTTTGGGATGCCAAGGTGGGCAGATCAGGTGAGGTCCGAAGTTCAAGACCAGCGTGGCCAACGTGGTGAAACCCCACCTCCATTAAAAATAGAAAAAAAAGCAGAAAAGAAAAAGAAACATTAGCCAGGCGCGATGGCCGGCAACTGTACTCCCAGCTACTCAGAAGGCTGAGGCATGAGAATCCCTTGATCCTCGGACCGTAGGCTGCAGTAAGCCGGGATCGTACTACTGCACTCCAGCCTGGGCAACAGAGTGAGACTCTGTCTCAATAAATGAGTGAATGAACGAACGAATGAATGAATGAATGAAATTGTCTGAATAACTGGCAGAAGTTGAGTACACACTGTACATGAAATGACTGCATTTTCTCATTGTTAAATTTGCTGATTTTGATCTTTGTGCAGTGATGATCCAAGGAATGACTTCTTCTAGGTTCTGACAATATACACACAATCAACTGCACAGGGGAAAGGGCCATAATACCTGAAACTTTATCGAAACAATTGACCATTAATAACAGTAAACATAATATCCGTAAGTGTGTGTGTGTGAGTGTGTGGGCAGCAGGGTAAGACAGGGAGGGAACAGATATCAAACCAACGGAGCAAAAGCTATTAACGGTTGGTGAATCTAGGTGAAAAGTATATGACTTGACTGTAGTATAATTGCAAATTTTCTATAAATGTTACCTCTTGAAAATATACAAATAAAAACTTAGAAGAATATATGACAACCACACTGAATTTACAAAGCCAGGAGGTTTCTTTTGGTTGTGGTACAAAATATATATATATATACACACATGACATAGAATTTATCATCTGAACTATTTTTAAACGTTACAGTTCAGTAAGGACCTATGTGTGCAACATTACCAGCAACTAGAAACAAACTTTGCATGTTTGTTTTCCTATATCGTGAAACCTTTATGTATTTCTTTCTTTGTTTCTATCCTTATTTATTTATTTATTTGTTATCGATGAGGTCTTGCTATGTTTCCCAGGCTGGGCTTGAACTCCGGGGCTCAAGCAATCCTCTCACCTCAGCCTCCTAAGTAGCTGGGACTATGAGTGCATGGCATTCAACTCAGGTTGAGACCTTGCTCTTAAATGAAAATCTGAGGATAAACCACAGGATTTCTACAATGCTTATATTCAGCCATAGAGTACCAGGAGCAGTGGGCATCAGCTAAGAAATCTGAAGTCCACAACATGGATAGGATTTCAGTTACAATTACAATGTAAATTTCCGAGGATTCATTAGCTGAATGGACTTGAGGACTATGGAAAATCTTACACTCATGACACCCATTACCTATTGGTTTAAACAGAAACTTAATCTTTTCCAAATAAAGTTGTATTTCGGTCCAAGGGTCCTAAATACACTATTCCATAAATGAACCCCATGTAGAACAAAGCACCAAAAATTACATGGTTTGTGAATCACAGCAAATATACTGTCCTGCACTGAGAATAAGGGAGTGGGGGGACAGCAATTAATGGGTATTGTTGTCAATCATATTCTAGAAACCTTAACAGTAAATCCCTAAAATAATCAATGACCTGAGTTACATAAATGTTTTGTTTCAAAGTACTTTTTTTTTTTTTTTTTGAGACTGAGTTTCGCTCTTGTCACCCAGGCCGGAGTGCAGTGCTGTGAATCTGGCTCACTGCAACCTCTGCCTCCCAGGTTCAAGTAATTCTCCTGCCTCAGCCTCCTGAGTAGCTGGGATTACAGGCGCCCACCACCACGCCCAGCTAATTTTTGTATTTGTAGTAGAGATGGGGTTTCACCATGTTGGCCAGGCTGTTGTTCTCAAACTTCTGACCTCAGGTGATCGGCCTGCATCTGCCTACCATACTGCTGGGATTACAAGCGTGAGCCACCGCCCCTACCTCAAACTATTTTATCTAGGACAAATTATTTCTCTCATGTTAACCTCAGAATACTTACTTTTATGGTTTTTCTAACCATAAAAGGATTTCATCACCTCTTAAACCCAATTAGAAAATCATACTAAATCGGCCAGGCGTCGTGGCTCACACCTGTAATCTCAGCACTTTGGGAGGCTGAGGCGGGCAGGTCCCAAGATCGAGAGTTCAAGAGCAGCCTGACCAACATGGTGAAATGCCATCTCTATTAAAAATACAAAAATTAATTGGGTGTGGTGGTGGGCACCTATACTCCCAGATACTCAGGAGGCTGAGGGCAGGAGAATTCCTTCAACCCAGGAGACGGAGGTTGCAATGAGCCGAGATCGCGTCACTGCACTCCACCCTGGGCAACAGAGCGAGACTCTGTCTCAAAAAGAAAAAAAAAAAAAAAAAAGAAAAGAAAATCATACTAAACCAGCTCCACATATGGCAGTATCCTGATTCATTCAGTTTTTATCAAACCCATCACATTAAAATATCAATCAAAGGAAACAGTGGTCAAAGTTCAGTGACTCGGTTTTTAGAGCTACTCCTGCTCCTCTGAACTGGGTCTAC
Source organism: Aotus nancymaae (assembly GCF_030222135.1). NCBI lineage: Eukaryota > Metazoa > Chordata > Mammalia > Primates > Aotidae > Aotus > Aotus nancymaae. Next base: position 9,922,002 of record NW_026988472.1, read on the forward strand.
TCCTGGGCCACTACTAAGCTACCTTACAGTAAACCATTGGAGTTTTAAGCATTTTCAGCAAAATTATTTACTTCTTTTTACATAGATAGATGGTAGAAAGACACAAACTTTGAAACAAAACACAAATTTTGCATTCACCAGTCAACTCTTCTTGGATAAAACCCAATCCCCAAGCCTGCATTCTCTTATTCTTAACGTGGACACGTTTCATCATAGTGAGGGGTTTCCCTAAGCTAAGCTGCAAACTACACACCCTCCTCACTTTTCCAGTCCATTTCAGGCATTCTTTTCATTGTTTTCTTTCCTCCTGTTCCTGCTATGTGGCAATGCATGAGATGCAAACCTCAACCCATCCCCCGCATCCCCGGTAACAGGCATTCTTCTTCCCTTTCCCTTCACCTTGACCTGCAGATGCTCCCTCATCCTCTCCCTCCTGAGCAGGTGCAGGATCCTGACTTTGAGTTGCTGGTTCCCCTTCTTCAGGTTTTGCTGGTTCCACTTCTTTTTCACTGAACTGCTCAGGCCAGGGAAAGTGTGGTGTGTGTGTGTGTGTGTGTGTGCGTGAGCGTGCGCGCGCGCGCGCAAATAAAGAAAAAACAGGTTTGTTATTAATATATGGTTACATATATATATACACACACACAGAATACATAGATATTTCTGATCATAACTAAGCCTAAAGACATTTCTTCTTCATAACAAAGCAGGAAGGAGAAAAAAGGAAAAACAAAAACAAAAAACAAAAAAATAGACGTTTCTCCATCTCTATTGTCTATGCTCAATAAGGTTACTCTACCCACAGGAAGGTTACTGTGAGAACAGTGACCCAGAAGGACTTTGGAAGCTATTACACGACGTGTACACTCTGTCATTAGAAGCTCACCATGAGAAAGAAGTCATGGGCAAAAGCTGAAGAACACAAGAGAGAAACAAAATCCTCCTGAATCAATGTTCCCTTCATGAGACACCATAATCATTTTTATCAGCATGAAACAATTTTATGAGTGTCTATACACCTATGCAGCAACATTATCACAAATATTAATTTCTGCTAATAGAAAATATCGAATTAACATTAAAGCACTCACCAGCACAGGCCCAATCGTCTCAGGAGGTTCTACACAGCGTCTTGGATTAGGCCGATAGGTTGATCTTCCTCGCCAACTCATATTTCTCGCTGAAGAAACAAACAAACAAACAAACAAAAGCCGTGATTGGGAACATGCACTTGAGAGGACAGCTATATTCGATCACTTCCATGGTTAAATGGTAACTTGTCATTTTATTTTTGAAAACGCTCTCACAATAAGTCACACAGTTGAGCATACGTGTGTACCTTTTCCGAGTGCCTGCAAAGCCACTTCTGCTGGCCATGCTGACAGAACAATCATCTTAAGGCGTGTGGCAAAAGGCAGCAGACATGTTTTTCTAAATTGCTTTTGGATGCGCGGTCTGGCTCTGTCGCTCACGCTGGAGTGCAGCAGCGCCATCACAGATCGCTGAAGCCTTGACCTCCCTGCTCAAGGGAACCGCCCTCCTCAGATGAGGTTTAGTTTCACGAGTGAACGCCACATGAAAACACTAGTGAATCACAATTCCCGTGACTACCGCTTGTGACACACTCCGACTTACTAGAGCCAGTCACCCCCTCAAATCAAGTTTGCTTGGACGGCACAGCCTCGCCCAGTCCTTCCCATTGTTTCTGGACCCTCCACGGTGGAGGTGAGACCTGGCGTGGCTTCTCACTCGGACGCTCTGCTCTCCACGATGCTAGGGGGCGCGAAGCAGCCCACAGCCTTCCCAGATGCCAGGCCCATTCTTCACTTTCCACCTCGCCCCCATCCCCTCGCCCCCACCCACGGGGCCCCATTCAGGACTCAGGAATCTGCCCTGTGTGGGGGATTCTGGCACCTCAGGACTTCCATTCCTCCAACATCACCCCCAGCACTTGCCCCAGCTTCACCTGAGCCCCAGACTGCCTCCCTTCTGCGGCCCACCTTCCTCCCTGTCCTGGCCCCTTCACGACCACAAAGCTGATGGTGGCCTCGCAGCCTGTAAAGAGGAGTACGACCTCGAGGCCCTGCTCTTTCGAGGTAAGGAGGCCCTTCTCTTTCAGAAGCCATGAGGCCCTTGTCTCTCAGAGACCACAGACAACGCAGCAGGACCCGCCGGACCCCCACGAAGCTCACTGCCTCCTCCTCACCCTCACTCACACTTCAGCGCCTGGGGGGAATGCTTTCGGGCCTACCAGATGAGTCTCCGTAGAGGAAAACGAATCCGGATGGCAGGAACGCGACACCACACCCACCCTCACAGCACCCTGGCGTCCTTCACGCCGGCGCACACGCTGACCGGAAGACGGCGAGTGAACATGCGCACTGAGACCGGAGCCCAAGGAGCATGCGCAGCTGTCGGTGGGAAAGGGAGGGCTGCCGTTGCAAGCCCCACACCCCAAACTCCCAATTCCCATCCCCGCTGAAGATAACGGAATCCGACCTCCCTCTGCTGTTTCCTGTGCCTCGGGGACTCAAATACCTCAAATAGTGCTCCCCTCAAAACTCACTCCATCTTCAACTGAACCCCCCTCCCATCCAGGGCCCTCCATTGCTCTGGCCTCACCATGGGGACGAGGACCATGGTGACTGCCTGGAAAGACAGGTAGACCACCTGCTGAAACAGAAATAACGACCTACCCCAAATAGAAATCGTTCAACATGAACAAGTCAGAGAAACAGACTGAAAGAAAAATGAATACAACCTCAAGGTCCTGTAGGAAAATACTCAAACGTTTATCTACCATTTGTAGCATCACAATCGCCGAAGGAGAAGTGACAGTACCTGTGAAACAGGAGCCAAGGACAGCCAGAGTGACACCATTTGAAAATCAACTCCATCTTGGAACTAGCAAGACACATTCCTTACCAGTCACAACCCATGGCCCTAACATGTTTGTAGTTGAGAAAACAGACTAAAGGTACCCACAAGGACATGCTCCCACAGCAGCGGAAGGTGCAGGGGTCCCAACACCCATAGCAATATATGCTTCCAAAATAATTATGCTTTCACATACTTACACACTGGAACGTCAAGGATACTTTTCTTTTAATCAGTAGAATGATATATCTCATCATGCTGTCAGCCCACATGCACAAGGATACATATAAGTTTAGTCTTTACATAGATAAGACCCCTATATAAGAAATACATGGCCAGAGCAAGGCTCACGCCTGTCATCCTAGCACTTTGGGAGGCTCAGGTGGGTAGATCACCTGAGCTCAGGAGTTCAAGACCAGCCTGTGCAACATGACAAAATCTCATCTCTACAAAAAAAAAAAAAATAGAAAAATTAGCTGGGCATGGTGGCATGCACCTATAGTCACAGCTACTCAGGTGGGAGGATCACTTGAGCACAGAAGGTGAGCCAAGATTGCAGTGAGCCATGATCGCACCACTGAACTCCAGCCTGGGAGACAAAGTGAGACTCTGTCTCAAAAAGAAAGAAAAGAAAAGAAAAACTTAAAACAAAGATAGTGAATTCCTCTACTTCCTTTCTGGGGACACCCTCCTCTATAATGGACTTTCAATAAACTATCTCTTCTCTTCTTTCTATTTTTTTTTTAGATGGAGTTTCAGTCTTGTTGCCCAGGCTGGAGTGCAATGTTCCAATCTCGGCTCACTGCAACCTCCACCTCCTGGGTTCAAGCGATTCTCCTGCTCAGCCTCCTGAGTAGCTGGGATTACAGGCGCCCACCACCACGCTCAGCTCTTTTTTTTCTTTTTGTATTTTTAGTAGAGATGGAATTTCACCATGTTGACAAGGCTTGTCTTGAATTCCTGACCTCAGGTGATCCACCCATCTCGGCCTCCCAAAGTGCTGGGATTACAGGCATGAGCCACCACACGCCCAGCCAACTAGCTCTTCTTTCACTGTAGTCTGCGACTCTTCTCAAATTTTTTCCTGCCCAAGCTCCAAGAACCCTCTCTTGGAGTCTGGATTGGGACCCCTTTTCCTGGTAACACAAGTATTTGTTTAAACTTATATATATTTGGCCAGGCATGGTGGCTCACACCTTTAATCCAAGCACTTTGGGAGGCTAAAGCAGGATTATTACTTGAACCCAGGAGTTCAAGACTAGACTCGACAACAAAATAAGATCCCATTTCTATAAAAGAAAAGTATATATATATATATATATATATATATAAAATACACACACACATATGGACATATATATACATTTATACACATTTGTATATTTGATGTAATAATTGGTAGAAACGCCATAAAGTTAGTAAGAACATAAACCTACAGATTCAACAAGCTCAGCAAACCCCAGATAGAGTAGATCCAAAGAAATCCATGCCCAGACATTCCATGATCAAACTGCTGAAAACTAAAGATAAAGAAAAAAAATCTTGAAAGCCTCCAGAGGAAAAGGATGCCTTACTTTTAGGGGAACCATGATTGAAATCGCTGTAGAAGTTTCATCAGGAACCATGGACTTACGTAGGAAGTGTCTCAACATTTTTTTTTTTTTTTTCTGAGATACGGTCTCACTCTGTTGTCCAGGCTAGAATGCAGTGGGTGCAATCTTAGCTCACTGCGGCCTCAAACCAGGTTCAAGCAATCCTCCCGCCTAAGCCTCCCAAGTAGCTGGGACTATAGGTGCATGACACCATGCCTGGCTTTTTTTTATTTTTATGGAGCTGAGGTCTCACTATATTTCCCAGGCTGGTCTTGAACTCCTCGGCTCAAGCGATGCTCCCGCCTTGGCCTTCCAAAGTACTGGGATTACAGGCCTGAGCCACCGTGTCCAGGCTGTCTAAACATTGTTTAAGTGCTGAAAGAAAAGAACCATCAGTCCAGGTCCAGCAACGTATCCTTCAGGAATGAAGGTATAAATAAGACAGTCACAGATAAAGGCAAAGAAACTGTGTTGTTTGCAGACCTAAAAGAATTGCAATGAAAGTTCTTCAGACAGAAAGAAAATGATCTGAGAAGGAAACTTGGAACTTCAGGAATGAAGAAAGAGCAAAACAAAAATGGTAAATATTTAGCAAAATGTAATAGACTATTATTCTCCTTTTCAATTATTTAAAACATATTTAAGGTTTTAAAGGAAATTTTAAAAATTAAAACACAGACCAGGCATGGTGGCTCATACCTGTAATCCCAGTGCTTTGGGAGGCCAAGTTGGATGGATTGTTTGAGGCCAGGAGTTCATGACCAGCCTGGGCAATATAATGAGACCCCCATCTCTACAATAATATAAAAATTGGCCAGGCATGGTGGCTCACTCCTGTAATCCCAGCTACTCGGGTGGGAGGCTGAGGAAGGGGAATTGCCTGAACCAGGGAGGTGGAGGTTGCAGTGAGCCAAGATCGCACCACTGCACTCCAGCCTGGGATACAGAGCAAGACTCTGTCTCAGATATATATATATTTTTTTCATTCATTCATTCATTAAAGCATTATGTGATGGGATTTCAAGGTATGTAGATATAATGTATAAGATAATTATAATATAAAGGCAGGAAGACTAAAGGGATCTAAATGGTGGTAAGGTTTCTACATTCCACATGAAATAGTAAAAGATTTATTCTAAGTAGTCAATGAAGAGTTAAGTATGTATATTTTAGTTCCTAGATGATGAATCACATTAAAAAATACAAAAAGATAGAGTCAAAACACAATAGATAAAATAAAAAGAAATACTTCAAAATGTTCAGGCCGGGCATGGTGGCTCACACCTCTAATCCCAGCACTTTGGGAGGCTGAGGCGGGAGGATTGCTTGAGCCCGGGGAAGTCAAGGTTACACTGAGCCCTGATCACACCACTGCACTCCAGCCTGGGCTACAGAGCAAGACCTTCTCTCAAAAAAAAAAAGTACACAATTGTATATATTTTTATTAAAATTTTTAAAAAGAAAAGAAAAAGATGTTCAAGTAACCCAAAGGAAAGCAAGAAAGCAGAAAGAAACAGACAGTCTGGATAGATTTGTATCTATTAAAAATTGAATTCATATTTGAAAAGCTTTTTTTTATTTTTGAGACAGAGTCTCACTCTTGTCGCCCCGGCTGTAGTGCAGTGGCACAATCCTAGCTAACTGCAACCTCCACCTCTTGGGTTCAAGCGATTCTCTTGCCTCAGCCTCCCGAGTAGCTGGAACTACAGGCATGTGTCACCATGCCCGGTTAATTTTTGTATTTTTAGTAGAGACAAGGTTTCACCATATTGGCCAGGCTGGTCTCGAACTCCTGACCTTGTGATCCACCCGCTTTGGTCTCCCAAAGTGTTGAGATTACAAGTGGCTGAGCCACTGCGCCCAGCCAGTGGTTTCTTTAAAAACTAAACATAGTCTTACCATACCATACAGGAATCATGCTGGTTCGGTATCTACTCAGAGGAGCTGAAAACTTAAATGTCCACACAAAAGCCTGCACATGGATATTTGTTTATTTATGTTTCATCTTCTAGTCTATACCTTTGCAAACACATGGATGTTTGAAGAAGCAGCTTTATTCATAATTGCCAAAACTGGGAAGCAATCAAGATGACCTTCAGTAGGGAAATGGATAAGTAAGATATGATACATCCAGAGAATGGACTATTATTCAGCACTAAGTAGAAATGAGCTATTGAGCCATGAAAAGACATAGAGGAAACTTAAATGCATATTACTAAGTGACAGATACATACTATATGATTCCAACTATAGATGACATTCCAGAAAAGGCAAAACTATGGAGACAGTCAAAAGATCAGCGGACGCTGGGAGTTAGAGGGGAGGGAAAGATGAGTAGGCAGAACACAGAGGATTTCAGGGCTGTGAAATTACTCTGTATTATACTATAATGGTAAAAACATGTCATTATACAGTTATGCCAGCCCATAAAATGTACAACACTAAGAGTGAACTCTCCTGTAAACTGTGGACTTGGGGTGATAATGATCAATTATAACAAATGCACCATGCTGGTGAGGGTTACTGATAATGGGGAGGCTGTGCATGTGTGGGGGTGAGGGGTATATGGGATATCTCTGTACCTTCCTCTCAAGTTTGCTGTAAACCTAAAACTGCTCTTTAAAAAAAAAAAAAAAAAAAGTTTTCTTTTTTAAAGAAAATAAAGTTGCCAGGCCCGGATTGTTTCATTGGCAAATTGTGCCAAACAGCTAGGGAAAAATTAATACCAATTCTACAAAATCTCTTCAAAAAAATAGAAGACAGGAACACTTCTCAAATAGCATTACCCTGATACTAAAACCAGAAAAAAATAAAGTATGGGAAAAGTACAGCCCAACTTCCTTCATGAACATAGATGCAAAAAAGAATCTCAACATAATATTAGCAGATTAAATCCAATATACAAAAATAAGACACCATGACCAAGTGAGGCTTATCCTGGGGATGCAAAACTGACACAATATTCAAAAATCAATCAACGTGGCCGGGTGCAGTGGCTCATGCCTGTAATCCCAGCACTTTGGGAGGCCAAGGTAGTCAAATAGCTTGAGCCCAGGAGTTTGAGACCAGCCTGGACAACGTGGTGAAACCCCATCTCTACTAAAAATATACAAATTAGGCATGGTGATGTATGCCTGTGGTCCCAGCTACTTGGGAGGCTAAGACACGATAATTGCTTGCACCCGGGAAGCGGTTGCAGTGAGCTGATATAGCACCACTACACTCTGGCCTGGGTGACAGAGTGAGACTCTGTCTCAAAATAAAATAAAATAAATGATAAGTGCCATCTACCATATTGACATTCAAAAGTAATTGAACCACATAATCATATCAAGTCATGCAGAAAAAGCTTTTGACAAAATTCAATGTTGACTCATGATCTTAAAACAAAAACTCTTAGCAACCAGGTGTGGTGGCTCATGCCTGTAATCCCAGCACTTTGGAAGGCCAAGGCAGGCGAATCATGAGGTCAGGAGTTCAAGACCAGCCTGACCAACATAGTGAAACCCCTTCTCTACTAAAAATACAAAAATTAGCCAGGTGTGGTGGAGTGCGCCTATAATCCCAGCTACTCAGGAGGCTTAGTCAGGAGAATCACTTGAACCTGGGAGGTGGAGGTTGCAGTGAGCCAAGATCACACCACTGCACCCCAGCCAGGGAGACAGAATGAGACTCCATCCACCAAAAACAAAACAAAAAAAAACCTCTTAGCAAACAAGAAGATAACTTCCTTAACCGATATAAAGCATCACCAAAACAACAACAGCAACAAAAACCCTATAGCTTAGATCACACTTAATAGGGAAAAACTAAATGCTTTCTCCCTAAGGTCAGAAATGAGGCAAGAATGTCCATTCTCACTCCTGCTATTCAACATTGTAATTGAAAAGCCTGACCATCTGCAGTGCCTCACACCTGTACTCCCAGCACTTTGAGAGGCCTTGGTGGGCAGATCACTTGAGCTCAGGAGTTCAAGACCCCTGGGCAACACGGCAAAACCCCATCTCTACAAAAAATACAAAATTTAGCTTGGCGTGGTGGCACCTGTCTGTAGTCCCATCTACTCGGGAGGCTAAGGTAGGAGAATCACTTGAGCCCAGGAGGTTGAGGCTGCAGTGAGCCATTGATCACACTACTGCACTCCAGCCTGGGCAACAGAGCAAGATCCCATTTCAAAAAAAAAAAAAAATGTAGTGATGGAATGTTGTGTGGGTGAAGGGGTGAGGGAAGGGAGTGACTATAAGGGGAGGCACAATGGAGTTCCTTAGGGTGATGGAACTGTTCTGAATACTGATTGCAGTGGTGGTTACAAGAATCTACGCATGTTAAAATTTATAGAAACTCCCCCAAAGTCAATTCTACTGTGATAATTTTTTAAATAAATGTTTTAATTGTATCAATCAAGCAGTTGAAAATCTTTGTGTGGGGTTTTGTTTGGTTGGTTGATTAGTTGTTGTTTTGAGACAGAGTCTCATACTTTCGCCCAGGCTGGAGCACAGTGGCCCAATCTTGGCTCACTGTAACCTCTCCCTCCTAGGCTCAAGCAATCCTCCCTCCTCTGCCTCCAAGTAGCTGGGACTATGGGCACATGCCACCATGCCCAGCTAATTTTTCTATTCTTTGTAGAGATAGAGTTCACCATGTTGCTCAGGTTGGTCTCAAACTCCTGGACTCAAGCGATCCTCCCACCTCAGTCTTCCAGAGTGCTAGGATTTCAGACGTGAGTCACGGCGCCTGGCCAGAATCCTTATTTTCTGTAAAACTGTTTTAAGACAGGCGTATGTATGCCTAAATACTAGTTTTGTTTGGTTTTGAGCCATATATGAAAAGATTCATATATTGTGTCCTCTTTTGCATCTGGCTTTTTTCACTTAACATTGTGTCTGGGTGTACCTTAGTTCACTCCATCTCATAGCTATGTAGTATTCCATGGTGTCAATACAGCACAATTTACTTATGCATTTCCTGATGATGTATAATTGGGCTGTTTCCAGTATTTTGCTATTGCAAATAGTTTTACTACATAAACATTCCTGTGTGTCTCCCAAGTTTACATGTATGGGCAACAATGCTCACCACAGGTAGTTTATAGTGGCAAAAAGTAAATCGAACACTACCTAAACATCCAATAGGAGGATAATAATAAATGATGGCATATGATCCAAATCACGTCAGAACAGGTGAGTCATTATTTGGATCAATTACCCAAGTGTTAGCCTGGTGGCTGTTGTGATGATGACGCACGGGTCTAATGACTGCATGTGGGTCACAGTCACTCACAGTGAGCTCACTGGGCTCATCTCGGGGCTCCCCGTGGGCAGAGATGAGGATAAACAGGAAGGAACAGTGTGACACAGCAGCTGGCCACCCCAGAACACTACAGAGACAACCTCACCTGGTCCCCAGCCCACGGATATGCTCACAGCCTCAGAACTTCCCCCACCTGACTGTCCTGAGCACTTCCAGGAAGGCAGCCCCTGGCCGTGCCTGAGGTGGCCGCATCCGTCCTTTCCCCAAACCCTGACCCTCTCCTCCTCCTCTTGAGCCAAATCTGCTTTCTCCACACCTTGGCTCCCCTCCATTCATGAGCATCCCCTGCATGATGGGGGTGTGATGATGCCCATTGCGCAGGTGAGGAGACTGAGGCCTGTAGAGGGCAGCAGCTGGGCCTGCAGCTGCACAGCAGGTCAGTGGGCCTGTGCTGGGTGGGCCGTGCCTCAGTCCACAGCTGTGCACCCCCTCAAGCAGTACGCAGATTGTCTGCTGCCTCCTCTCCTGAGGGATTCTCCTGGCCCGTGTCTCCCCAGACCACCAGGCCTGGAGCTTCTAGACCCGGAGTTCAGGCCCTGGGAGAGGACTGGGTGGAGGCAGAGCCGGCAGCTGGCCAGGATCTGGCTAGGGTGTTGGTGGTTTTTTCCTGAGCCCCAGGCTCTGTTGGGGTCTGTCCCCAGTATTTTCAGGATACAGGCCAGTGCCCTCAGGACTAGCCAACCTATAGCCTGACCTGCCCTGGGCACGGGCCTCAGAGCAGTGCATCTTATGGAAGAATCCTGTAATGGACCCTTTAAGTGAAATAAAGAGGATCAAAAATATGAGAATCTCTCTTTAGTGATGGAAACAAGTTCCTGGTAGAAAGAAAAAGAGGAAGAGGAGGAGGAGGGCCATCTGTAGAAGACCCTGAACAGCAAAAATCCCAGGCCCTTGGCTGCCCACACCTGTCCACATGCAGAGAGGGAGACTCCAAGGGACACCCAGCCTGGAACTCAAGCACCCTGAGGCCTGTGACCCCACAAGTAGTGAAAGTTTAAGACTGTTCTCTGTCTTCTCTGAGGCTTTCCCTGTCTTGGAGATGAGATGTCCCCTGCTGGCAAAGGCAGGTATTGCTGTAAGGTGGCCATCATGGCTGCGCTGTTCTTGGAGACACCATGGGACCAAAGGCTTCAGTCAGGGAGCCCTGACTGAAAAGAAAAGGTCACTTTGACTTAGCAGGAAGCTCAGGTTTGGACTTGGTCTCACCCTGGACAAAAAACACTAAGGAGGGGAAGCAGAGGAGTTGTAGGATGTGGGTGGGTGACAGCAGGGCTGAGGGCTGAGGACAAAGAGAGAAGGGGCCACTGTGAGACTAAGATGCTGGCCCTAGTCACAAAGAGGAGGAGGGAGAGGCAGACCAGGAAGGCCTTGGCAAAGGACTGTGCTCGGAGCCAATGAGAACATGGAAGGCCCTCACCTGTAAACAGGTGATAGAAGTAGAGTTTATCTAGTAACTGGCCACTAACATTTTAAAAAAGAAAAGTAGGGCCAGGCATGGTAATCCCAGCACTTCGGGAGGCCCAGGTGCATGGATCAACTGAGGTGAGGAGTTCGAGACCAGCCTGGCCAATAGGGCGAAACCCCATCTCTACTAAAAACACAAAAATTAGCCAGGAATGGTGGCATATGCCTGTAATCCCAGGTACTCAGAAGGCTAAGGCAGGAAAATCGCTGGAACCCAGGTAGCGGAGATTGCAGTGAGCTGAGATCGTGCCATTTCACTCCAGCCTGGGTGAAAGAGTGAGACTCCGTGTCAAGAAAGAAAAAGAATGAAAGAGAAAGGAGGGAAGGGAGGGAGGGAGGGAGGGAAGGAAGGAAGGAAGGAAGGGAGGGAGGGAGGGAGGGAGGGAGGGAGGGAGGGAAAGGCTGGATGCAGTGGCTCACACCTATAATCCTGAAACTGCTCACACCTGTAATCCCAAAACTTTGGGAGGCAGAGGCAGGTGGATCGCTCGAGCTCAGGAGTTCGAGACCAGCCTGGGCAACATGGCGAAACCCTGTCTCTACTAAAAATACAAAAATTAGCCGGGCATAGTGGCATGTGCCTGTAGTCCCACCTACTCAGGAGGCTGAGGTAGGAGGATCACTTGAGCCCAGGAGGTTGAGGCTGCAGTGAGCTGTGATCATGCCACTGCACTCCAGCCTGGGTGACAGAACGAGATTCCATCTCAATTTTAAAAGATAGATGTACAAACATCAATATAATTCACCACATTAACAGATTAATGGGAGAGGGCAGAGTAGGGGCGTGAGTAACAGTGATTGCAAGAGCTCCAGCCAGGGGGATGACAGCAGACGTGTACTCAGTCTTGCCCTGTGCCTGGCACTGCTCAGTCACCAAGAGTCATCTCACCTCTCCCTCACTTAACCCTGTGAGGAGGAAAAGTTATTACCCTGATGACAGATGAGCAAAGGGAGGCACAGAGAGCTTAAGCCACTTACCCACCGTGTGACCCAAAGCAATTTAGTCCCAACCTGTGTTGCTCCAGCCCCTGCTCCTGTCCACCCTGCTACCCTGCCTCAACTACTAGACTCATCCAATGTGGGCTCAGGAGGAGGGCAGTACACATTTTCACCAAAGCCTGCATCTACCCTGCTTGGCAGGCATTAGCCCCCTTTATGAATGGGGGACTGAGGCTAGTCAAGGACAGGTGACTTGCCCAAGGTCACACCGCCAGGACTTGGGGTTTCAAGCTTTTATGAGACCTGCCAGGCCTCTAAGCCCATGTGTCCTGAGCTATTGTGGGTGTAAATAAGGCCTTCAGGGAGACAGACCCAAACATCTGAGGACAAAATGGGCAGGTCGTATCTATCCCCTGAAAGACAGTGTCCCTGCTCTATGGCTGGTGTCAGGGGCACACGATAGAGGATTCCCCACCAGACACAGACGATCTCCACAAACAGAAGGCAAGACCTGGAGCCCAGGGGTGGTTCTGCAGCAAGGAGGCCACCTACACTGCGTGGTCCACACCAGGAGGCTGATGTCTCTGCAAGCCTGTGAGCAGGAGTTGCGGACACTCACCCTACTCCCACTTCCTACTGCACTCTGCCTCACTTGTGAGGTCTGTGCATAAGAATGTATAAAATCTAAATGTATGGGGAGGGTTGTTGGTGGTGGGGGGTTTGTTTTTGTTTTCTGAGACGAAAGTCTCACTCTGTCACCTAGACTGGAGTGCAGTGGTGTGATCTCAGCTCACTGCAACTTCCACCTCCCGGGTTCAAGCGATTATCCCACCTCAGCCTCCCAAGTAGCTGGGATTACAGATACCCATCACCATGCCAGGCTGATTTTTATACTTAGAGTAGAGACGAGTTTCCCAATGTTGGCCAGGCTGGTCTCGAACTCTTGACCTCAAGTGATCTGCCTGCCTAGGCCTCCCAAAGTGCTGGGATTACAGGTGTGAGCCACCGCACCCAGCCCATAAATCTATGTTTTAATGATGATGAATAAATTGCATATCCATAAACAGTCTCCCAGGTTAAGCAGTGAACCATTATTGACATCCCAGAAGTCCTCCAGGCCCCTTCCCAACCACATCCCTCCCTCTGCCAGAGGTGAACACTATCCTGACTCTGATAATCAGCCCTTCACTTTTCTTTACAATGTCGCCACTTAGGTGTCTACCTGTGGATAGAACTTTGCATAAATGGGTCACACAGTGTGGAAGCTTTTGTTTGGCTTTTTGTGATTCATCCGTATGCTTTCATGCAGTATGGATCTTCCATTCTCATTGTGTGAATATTCCATTCTGTGAATACACTATTCAGATGCTTATTGGCACAGCTAGTTTTTCTTTATTTGTAGTTTTTAATATCTTCCAGGTTTGAGCCCTTCATCAGTTATATGTGATTCCATTATCTTCTCCCAATTTGTCACTTGTGTTTTCACTCTATGCTCTTTTTTGTTTTGCTTTTATTCATAGCAACCTACTACATAACGTTTTCACTCTTTATGGTGTTTTTTGATCAATGGACAGTCCTAATTTTAAGGTACTGGATGTTTCATAATTTTCATTTATGGTTGTTTCTTTGTCATAACAAAGAAAAGCTTTACTACCATGAGTATATGAATGTACTGCCTTATTGTACTTTATTTTTTGAGATGGAGTCTCCGTCACCCAGGCTGGAAGGCAGGGGCGCCATCTCGGCTCACTGCACCTCTGCCTCCCGGGTTCCAGTGATTGTCCTGCTTCAGCCTCTGAGTAGCTGGGACTACAGGCATCCACCCCCACTATGCCCAGCTAATTTTTGTATTTTTAGTAGAGACAGGGCTGGTCTCAAACTCCTGACCTCAGGTGATCCACCCACCTCAGCCTCCCAAAGTGCTGAGATTACAGGAGTGAGCCACGGTGCCTGGCCTTGCCTTACTGAATTCCTAAATCTCTTTGGTTTTGCCCTTCACATTTAGGCTTTAAATCCACCTAGAATTATTTTTATTTATGTTGTAAGGTAGGGATCCAAGTTCATATTTTTCAATGTGGGTAACCAATTGTTCTATTTATTGAAAGTCCAGTCGTTCCCCTACTGGTCCAAAACACCTCCTTGGTCACCAGTTCTGTGTGTACACATGAGTGGGTCTGTTTCTGAGATCACTAGTCTTTTATTGGTCTATTTGTCTACTCTTGCAAAAATATCGTACCATCTGAATTGATATACCATACAATAAGTATCAGTGTCCTGGCTAGTCTTGCCACTTCTACATAAATTTAAGAATTAATGTGTCATGATCTATACACACACAAAATCTATTGGAATCGTGATTGGATTTGCATTGAACCCACAAAACAGTTTCAAGAGAAAATGACAGCTTTGCACAGTGGCCAGTGAGGAAGAAGGGAAATGAAGAGTGTGTGGTGTCTTGGAAACCAAGTGAAGAAAGGGTTTCAAGGTAGAGATGATCAACTATGTCAAATGCTGCCAATAGTCCAAGTAACATGAGGTCTGAGACTTAACCGTGGCGATAACGATGTGATTATCCTCCGCAGTTTTGCTGAAATGGTTGGGTAAAAAAGTCTGATTGGGGCTATTTTAGAAAGGCATTGGAGAAAAACTGAAGAAAGCTCATGTAAATATTTCTTTCAATACGTTTTTCTGTAAAGGGAAGTAAATAAATAAATTTATCTTGTTGAGCAGTTTATTCGCATGCAATAAATGTATCTCTTTCAAAGCTTCTGGGCTTCCTGTTTTTAGTAGAAATGTGATGTCTGTGGACAGCAACTGTGCTACAAATGTTTCACAGTATGTTAACTCCTCTTTCCTTTCTGAGGTCTTCCCTATCTCAGGGGTTAAGGGGTCCCCCTGCTGGTGTCAAAGGCTGTTTTTTCAGTAACCTCAAAACGTTGTGGCTGATTCACAACTGATGTCCCCACATCCACGGCAGACCACAGCCACCACTGCAACCATGTGACTGACACCAAACCCTCTTGTGGCTGCTGCTCTTCCTCCCTGGCTCCCACCACCACCATCCAAATAGATACTGCAGGGCCCCACAGGCAGAACATGGAAAAGACAAAGAACCATATGGATTAGGACCACGAGATGAAGAGACACAGATCTTCAAGGACAGACGTGTTGAAGCAGCAGCAGGTGACTACGTCCCACACCCAACTCTCCACTGTGATCCTCCCACAGAAAGTGACCACCCTGCACACTCATGCCCAAACAGGAGAACACTACACCACAAGACACATGTTTCTCATAGAGCTCTATTGTGGCATATAATAATAAGTACTCTATATAAATTAAATTAAAAATAAAGCTCCAGCAGGTTGCACAGGTTGGCTGTTAATAAATATATCTCTGGGTAATTGTGCCCCAAGACCAGCTCACGACCACTCTCCCTCGTCCAGAGAATTATACAAAAATAAATACAGGCTCGGGGGGGTAGGGGGACAACATGCCCAGTTCCACTCTAAAAGTTCCTCTCACTCACACCATCCACCCATCCCCTCGTCTCCACTGGTGTCACCACAGGGACCCCTGTGTTGACTAAAGAGCTTGGGGATGGGAAGGCCTCTCTTTCAGTTGAGCATTCTCAGAAGTAAAGGACTCAGGTCCCCTCACTGCATAGGCCATGTATCCCATCTCAAGCCTCTGCTGATCCCACAAGCAGAGCCTACGAGAACCAAGCCAGAGAGAGGCACAGCGCAAGCACCAGGAGGGACACACCACTGTTAAGAGCCACAGGGACCACCACTAGCCCAGCCAGGACCCCCAGAGTCTGGGTCAAGGGCCCCCGGAGCTGAGGCGGCAGTACACACACAGATTCTGCAGGGGCTGCTATGGCGGGAGAACTCTTTGGGGGTTCAAGGCTTGGGTCTGCATCCTTTTCATCCTGGGAGCACACATGAGGCCTGGCCACGCTAGAGAGACAGACTTCGGCCTGAAAGGGACCAAGGAGGGTGGGATTTTGCCCCTGCAAAAGGATGGGAGCAGCTGGCTCCTTGCCAGATACGGAATCCAAGCTGCCTGCCCACTCACTGGTGACTTCCATCTGGGCTTCTCTCCCAGCCTCCCCCAGGGACTCGGTCACCCCAGCTATCACCCTATTCACGTGCAAAGAGCTGGTGTCCTTACCCATCCCTTTCTCAGGATCCCCAGTGAACTGACACTCTGTACCCAGAACCACAGGGCTGTCACATCCCGAGCCCTCTACCCATGGGAGCCACACATCTCCCATAGTGGCTACCACAGAACGGGCCCCGGAGAGGATTTCCGGAGGCGATTCCTTGGGGCTGTCCCCTTCTGGGCTGGAGGGTGTGACAGAGAGCCCTTCTTCACCCTCCCCCTCGTCATCAGCGTCTTCGGTGTCCTTGATGAGCTCCACGCCACGCCCCAGCCGGGCGTAGTGCAGCGTGATCTCCTCAGCCAGGGCGCTGTTCAAGGCCCGCTCAGGGCTGGGCCACTTCAAGATCAGGTCACGGTCTGTCAGTATGCCCAGGGGATGGCTGGGGGACATCCCCCCATCTGTGGCGCCCTCCCCAACACCCTCTGCCCCACCTGCAGCCACAGCAGCCCGTAGGCGGCTCAGGTGAGACAGGTAGAGCTGCTCCAGCTCCTGGTCGATGGTGTCCTCACCAAGCAGCTCCTCCGACCCACTCACGGCCTCCAGCCCCCCTCCACTCTCGCTCGATACTCCCCACGTGGCCTCTGCCTGCTGCTGGCTGGGCTCCAGGAAAGGCCCAGTGGCCCCTTCACTCGAATCGGGCCCTGAGGCCTGGTCTCTGGGGGAGCCACCCAGGCCACAGAGAGGGGAGGAGGGGGGGATCCTGATGGCCGGTGCCTGAAGGACCTCTGTAAAAGCCACAGGTGGACTGCTTCTGGGGATGTCACCTTCTTCTGGAGGGTTGCCAGTCATCGGAACGTCAGAAACCTGGAGCCATGGCCAGGGTGGGGGAAATGGGGGGGAGAAAAAGCAAGGGAATGAAGTAGAGGAGAGGATGGAACAAGCAGAGACAGTAAGAAGTGTGACAGCCCACAGCCGGCCCCACAGGGGTTTCTACATAAAAATGCCTTAAAGCACCCTCCATCAGTATCTAGACTCCAAAGACTCTGTCATCTATGGTAAAATAACACAATTGGATGCAGTAAAACGGTGCTTCTTGCAGATTATAAAGCTGAGGAATTTGGTGGGTGTGAATATTTGGTGAATGGTTTACCTTCAAAACAGAGCCAGTTAAAATAACTGAAAGTATAAGTGGCCAGTCATGGTGACTCACACCTGTAATCCAAGCACTTTGGGAGGCCAAGGCAGTTGGATCACATGAGGCCAGGAGTTCGAGACTAGCCTGGTCAACATGGTGAAACCCCGTCTCTATCAAAAATACAAAAATTAGCTGGGCAAAGTGGTGCACATCTGTAATCCCAGCTACTCAGGAGGCTGAGGCAGGAGAATCACTTGAACCCAGGAGGCAGAGGTTGCAGTGAGCCGAGACTGTGCCACTGCATTCCAGCCTGGGTGACAAAGAGAGACTCTGTCTCAAAAAAACAGGAGTATAAGTGGGTTGTTTGTAACACAAAGGGTAAATGCTCGAGGAGATGCGTTCCTCATTCTCCATGATGTGATTATTATGCACTGCATGCCTATATCAAAACATCTCCATAAATATATACAACTACTATGTCTCCTCAAAAATTAAAAATAAAAAAATTGAAAAAAGTAAAAAAAAAATGCAGAAAAACACTTAAAACATAGCCAGAATTCCATATGAATCCATGATGTATCATCTTCTTTTAAAAAAAATTATTTCCTAGCTCCATCTTTTGAAAGGGCCTAGAAACAATGACCAATCTAGCAGCAGCAAGCATGCCAAGCCCTCAAACCTTGGCCTCTGAATGCCACTCTCTACTGAAAGGAAACTGCTCCTTACAGAAATGACTGTTTCTGGCCAAGCACGGTGGCTCACTCCTGAAATCCCAGCACTTTGAAAGGCCGAGGTGGGTTAATCACCAGGCAGATAAGGAGTTCAAGACCAGCCTAGCCAACATGGCAAAACCCTATCTCTACTAAAAATACAAAAATCAGCCAAGTGTGGTGGCATGTGCCTGTAATCCCAGCTACTTAAGAGACTGAGACAGGAGAATAGCTTGAACCCAGGAGGCAGAGGTTGCAGTGAGCCAAGTTCGCACCACTGCATTCCAGCCTGGCCGACAGAGCAAGACTCCGTCTCAAACAAACAAACGAACAAAAAAAGAAATAAAGAAATGGCTGTTTCCAGGCTGGGGGCAGGGAGAGTACAGGATGAGCCCAGAACACATTGTCAAAAGGACAGAGGAACCCATCTCAATAAGTTCCTACTAGCCAGGGATAGTTTAATTTAAGCATCAAAAAAAAAAACAAACAAATAAGTGCAATGGATTAAAACTCATCAAATACGTTTAGAATTCATAGAATTTATAATGACACAAAACCAAAAATCCTTTCACTTGTCACCTTTGGAGTAGTACTTCCTCTGAAAACTGGTAAATAAAATGGAAAAAATTAAATATTTACACTGCTTTTTCTGCAAAAACTGTATCTCAAGATAGCCAAATAGCTGGTGTGGGAAAGTTTTTCTTTAGAGACAAATTCTAGCTAATAAAGGAAGTGAGAATAATAGAATTAAATAGAGTTAATTCTAGTTAAAAGATTAAATATTCATTTAATAAAATTAATAATTTGATAAATTAAATAAGATTACATTGATAGAATTAATAAATTAATAAAAATGGAGTAAGAAACATATTTCCACCTGGATGTAATCAGCCAGACCCAGACTGGAAAATTCTACAGGACAAGCAAAGTTTCTTCAACCAACAAATTGCAAAGAAAGAAAGCGGGGGAGATTTTAAAAATCTAAAGCGACACATCAATCAAATGCAACGTGTCAACCTTGTTTGGATCCTAAAACATTAATGAGAGAAGGAAACTTGAACACTAGCCAAATACTTGATGACACGAAGGAATTACCATTTATTTTCTGAGGTATGATGGTAGTATTGTGGGAATTTTTAAGAATTCTTAATTTTGTGGCCGGGCGTGATGGCTCACACCTGTAATCCCAGCACTTTGAGAGGCCAAAGTGGCAGATCCTATCTCTATTAAAAATACAAAAATTAGCCAGATGTGTTCGCTTGAACCCAGGAGGCAGAGGTTGCAGTGAGCCGAGATCGTGCCACTGCACTCCACACTGAGTGACAGGGAGAGACTCTGTCTCAAAAAGAAAAAAAAAATTATCTGAGATAAAAACGGAAGTATTTATGGATGGGATGATGTCTGGGTGTTTTCCAAAATAATTCCAGAGGGAATGGGAGGAGACGGGGTATAGATAAAATAAGAATTTTAAATAAGTTTTGATATTTACTAAAGCTGGGGGATAGTCTATGTAGGTTTGTTATAGTATTTTACTTTTATATATGTTTGAAAATTTTTATAATTAAAAAGCACACACACACACACACACACACACACACACACCCCTCCAAAATGTCTCTACCTCCCCTACCTACCATCACGCTTGCCTGGACCCTGCAGTGGCCTCCCCCTTACTGGTTGCCTGTTTCCACCCTCCACAGTCTATTTTCCATGCAGCAGCCAGAGGGAGCCTGTTAAATCCTAAATCAGATCAAGTCCCTCCTCTGCCTACAACACTCTTTCGGCTCCCCCTCACTCAGAGTAAAAGCCAAAGTCCTTACCATGGCCTGTGAGGCACCACCTGATCTGTCCTCAGCCACCTCTCTGCCCTCACCCCATACCACTCTCCCCCTTCCTTGTTCTGCCCCCGCCACACTGGCTTCTACACTGTTCTTCACACATGTCAGTCATGGCCTCACGTCAAGAACTTCACACTCACCTGGGATGCTCTTCCCTTAGTTATCCACATGGCTCACTCTCTCACCTTCCTCAGATCTTTGCTCAGATCTCACTAATCACTAAAGCCTTCCCAGACCACCCAATCTAAAGTTCCAACCCCCCTGCAACACACACACACACACACACACACACACACACACACACACACAGAGTCTCACCCACTCCCTATCCCTTTATATTTTTCCTTAGCACTTATCATCACCTAAAGTACCATACATTCTAACTATTATTTTATCATGACTCACTCTACTAACACATAAGCCCCCTTGAAGAAAATTTTTCCATATCTGTAACAGTGATTAGCACAGAGCAAGCACTCCATAAATATTTGCTAAATTAACAAATGACATTTCTACAAGCCCAGGTGAGTAACTACATTCTCCCCCTTCCCCATCAGGTTCTGAGTTTTGTGCCCTCCCTCCAACCCAGGGAGGACCCACAGCTAGTGGGCCCCACCACCCAGCCCAGCAACAGGCACACTATGAACCACCTATTGAGCTGTCCGCTCCAAGGCTGCAAGGACCCACTTACCTGAAGTGTCATCTGGGGCCACGGACGGAGAGGGGTGGGGGCCACCAGGGGACCCACTGACTCCTGGACATCAGGGTGCTCTGCTAGATGGAAGAGAAGGGCAGCATTAGACAAGACGGGCATACAAGTAGGTATGGGTTTGTTAAGAAAATCTGCTACCCTAGCCAACTGGCAGTTTTGCCTCTGAAGCTTTCTGTGACAATATAAGGCAGAGGGTGCCCCTTCATTTTTTTTTTTCAGATGGGGTCTCGCTGTGTCCCAGGCTGGGGTGCAGTGGCACAATCATGGCTCACTACAGCATCGACCTCCCGAGCTCAAATGATCCTCCCACCTCAGCCTCCCGAGTAGCAGGGACTACAAGTGCATGCCAGCAAGCCTGTCTATTTTTTTCTTTTTTGTAGAGATGAGGTCTCACTATGTTGCCCAGGCTGGTCTCAACTCCTGGCCTCAAGCAGTCCTCCTGCCTCGGCCTCCCAAAGTGCTGGATTACAGGCATAAGCCACTGAGCCCAGCCTTTTTCATTTTTATAGAAAGTAAAACAGGAGGAAAGACATGGTAAATACAAGCTAAAACTCCCAAAGCTGGCCAACTGCTTACCCATGGCAGGGGTGTTATCATCCATGTTCTTCGTCTTCAGTTCCTCCTCGGCAGGCCTGTGGGGCAGAGGAGAGAGTACATGGAGCTAATACCCTCAGTGGTCACTTCTGCCACCCACTGGTACCTTCTGAGCCTCTGTGCTAGCCCACCTTCACCTGACAGCTGCTGTTTTCTCTTCTGCTGCCTTTTTTTATCCCCTCATCCTAGAAGTCTGACACCATCATTACAGAAAGTTCACAAAATACAGGAAAGTATAAAGAAGCAAGAAAAACAATCACACATCAGCCAGAGACAACTACTGTTACCATTTTGGAAAATTTTCTTCCAGATATTCTACGAAATCATTTAGATTCTACAGACATAATTTCACAGCTAGCTTTGTCCATTTAACAGTAAGAAACATCATTATATACTTTTGCAAACATTTCAGTGGCTGCTTAATACTCGTATCATGCCATTTCCTTCCCACTGAGCAGATAGGTTCTTTCATTTAGAGGTCGCAAAGCAAACCAGCAAACAGCATTGGGCATAATTTTATAGACATTTGTATCATTTCTTTAGGATATATTCCTGGCTGGGGAAAGAGAAAAGATAGAAGAACCCATCTTTTTGGCCGGGCAGAGTGGCTCACATCTGTAATCCCAGTACTTTGGGAGGCCAAGGCGGGCAGATCACTTGAGGTTAGGAGTTCAAGACCAGCCTGGGCAACATGAGGAAACCCTGTCTCTACTAAAAATACAAATAATTAGCTGGGTATAGCGGTGCATGCCAGTAGTCCCAACTACTTGGGAGGCTAAGGCAGGAGAATCATTTGAACCTGGGAGGCAGAGGTTGCAGTGAGCCGAGATCATGCCATTGCACTCCAGACTGGGGGACAAGAGCAAGACTCAGTCTCTAAAAAAAAAAAAAACAAAGGCCAGGCGCAGTGGCTCACGCCTGTAATCCCAGCACTTTAGGAGCCTGAGGTGGGTGGATCACCTGAGGTCAGGAGTTGGAGACCAGTCTGGCCAACATGGTGAAACTCCATCTCTACTAAAAATACAAACATTAGCCAGGCGTGGTGGTAGGCACCTGTAATCCCAACTACTTTGGAGGCTGAGGCAGGATAATCACTTGAACTTGGGAGGCAGGGATTACAGTGAGCTGAGATCACGCCACTGCACTCCAGCCTGGGTGACAGAGCAACACTCTCTCTCCAAAAAAAAAAAAAAAAAAAAAAAACACTTTTCTAAGAAAGGGCAGGTGGACAAGACTGTGGGGCAGAGGAAGGAATGCAAATGAAGACTGGGAGGGAGGTCAGAGAGGCCTGGGTCCCTATGCTAGCCTTCCCCTGTCCCCACATCAGCCTGGCAGGTCACTTCACCTCCTCACTCACAAAACATAAAACAGAGTTGCGGGGAGTCAGGACATGCACTAAGCACAGGGTGGTCGAGAGGAATGAGGATTGACAGCCAGAAATTAGCGCCTAACACACAGCAAAGATTGAATCAACCATAGATATTTATGGGTCTTGCTCATCCTTCACCAGGCCAGTCAGATCCCTGAGTGGCATAAGCCAAGTGCATTTCAGGTGAGTCCTTCCAGGGGGGGACCTAATCATGGAGAAGTCACTGTTCTTATTCTGAAAATAAGTATTAAGTATCTACAGATTAAGGCAAATGAAGGAAGCATTGACTAAAACATGTTCAGAGACCTGAGAGCAGCTGGGGCAACTGCCCACACCTTTGTCTTCCTAAGAGGCAATGTGACATTCTTGATACTTCTGGTAAAGGTTGAAACTTTTTTTTTTTTTTGAGATGGAGTCTTGTTCTGTTGCCCAGGCTGAAGGGCAATGGCATGATCTCAGCTCATTGCAACCTCTGCCTCCTAGGTTCAAGTGATTCTCCTGCCTCAGCTTCCCAAGTTGCTGAGATTATAGGCACCCACCAGCACGCTCAGCTAATTTTTGTATTTTTAGTAGAGACAGGGTTTCACCATGTTGGCCAGGCTGGCCTCAAACTCCTGACCTCAGGTGATCTGCCTGCCTTGGCCTCCCAAAGTGCTGGGATTACAGGCATGAGCCACCGCGCCTGGCCTGGTTGAAAGTTTTTGAAAACCCATAACCAATTACCTTCACAGAAACGGAGTATCATCATCTGACCCCTACGTAGCACCTACTATGGCATTACACATTGCTCTAAGTGCTTCACATTTTTTAAAGAAGTTTTTTGGTGGTTTTTTTTTTTTTAGAGAGATGCGATCTTGCTATGTTGACCAGGCTGGTCCTGAACTCCTGAGCTCAAGCAATCCTTCCATCTCAGCCTCCCAAAGTCCTAGGACTACAGGCATAAGCCAGTGCACCTGGCCAACATGTGTTAATTCAATCCTCATAACCACCCTATGAGACAAGTACTTATAATCCTCTGAAGCAGGTAGTACTACTGTCTCCATTTTACAGAGGATAAAACAGGCTGAGGAAATGGCTCAAGGTCATACACTTCACATCACAACCTGGGCCTTCTGCCTCTTACCCAATCAGCTGCTGCTTCTTGGATGAGGGACTGGGGTCTTACCCAACCCGTATCCATCCTTTCTAGAATTAGATTGAGGGAGGCATCAATACTAGACAGGATCCCTCCCTCCTCCTTCATGCAGGCTTTTCTTTGGGCCTGCCTTTGCCCACATATTCATTCCCCGTTTCACTACCTCCATGGGCCTGGGACGTGTGTGGCTAAGAGATCACTAGACACAGAGTGGCTGCAAGAACTGCTTTCTATAAACACCCTCAGGGAGGACGCTTGAACCATATATATGGATCTAGAGTCTAGAAGAAACCGTCTGTCTTTCTCTACTGTCTAGGTCTCACAAATCTCGCCAGAGGTACTTGAGTCAGAATATTACAGGGCCTAGGGTGGGCGAATCTGGGAGCCCAGCTGCCACCTCCCACACATCACAGATGAGAAAGAGAGATTCAGAGCAATCCAGCTTGGTCCCACACTAATCCCCTCCAGGGGTCTAAAATCCAGGTCTTTGGACTTATGTCTCAACATGATTTCTGCCAGGCTGCCTTAACTTACTTCTTTTTGCCAGCATAGTCCTTCATGACAGAAAACATCCTCCTCCTAGGATCTTCTAAACCAAGCCTCTTCAAGAAGGCCCACAGACAGATAGAAAGCCAGCCCTCCCACCTGTGCACAGGAGCAGACAAGCCTTCCCCTCTATCTTGCCCAGTCCCAACATGTATTACAATCAGGCTTCTAAAAGCCACTACAAGTCATAGATGTGAGAATGAAAAAGGAGAACACTCAGGAAGCAGCCAGCCAGCAGGAAAAGGACTCCACAATTCAGTTGGAAGAAGAAGAGAAAGAAAAACAAATACAAAATCAGTGCCTCAGCCCCCAGAGCACCCATTCCATGGCTGAGGAAGGCATGAACATCTAAAAAGTGGGTCACGCAATTGAGCCAATCCCAAGATCCGCAACATTGGCAGAAGCAAATGAGTCGTTCTCCAAAGTGAGATATGAAAGCAGAAAGCATAAGCATGTATTGTTCACCTCCTCCACCCTGAGCCCTTCTCATCGATACACCAAGGCATTTGAAAACCTTCACACCTATCCTTCAAAACAACACCCTTCCCTTTTTACAAATGCAAAAACTAAAACCCAAGGAACTGCGTCTCTACACTCACTGACTACACAACCACGCTGATCACAAACATCCCAGGAGGGCTCCACTTTGAAGAGAGTTTGAAATTGTGGGCTTAAAAAGAAACAAGTATCTTTGAACAGTCTTTCACAGTAAAAACTCAAGGGCAGCTATGACTTCAATCAACACGAGGATAGTAACAGAAATCAAGTACAAATGTATACTGACTCACTGATAGTAACAGAGAAGAGGGGTTCTTAGAAAAATGGGGAGGGAGATTAAGAACAAAACTGTACCTGCAGTATGCCTGCTCGTTTTCAAGAAGGAAACCTGTTCTTTTGGCACCAGCCCCACAAGTACCACGTGGCATCCCTTCAAGGGCAGTGAGCCGTAGGGGCCAGGGCACACAGATCTGGGACATCTTGGACATGTACCATTTGGGTGTTAGTGAGCACTAGTCAAGCCAGCGTCGCCTAAAAGGGGCCATCTCAGGCCTGCACGCCAGTCTCCTGGGCGTGCAAATTCCTCTGGCCATCAGGAAACACAATGGCTGCCAAGCTGAGATAGTCCCCGAGGAGACCAGACGGTGAGGACTTGGGAAGAGGAGGCATTGGCCCAAGCCTAGGCCAGCTGAGAGAGAACAGAAAGGTGAATCGCCAGTCACAGAGTTAGCGAGCGGGCAAGGGCAGACAAGCCCCATGGAGAAAAGCAAAGCAAACTTTCAGAGCAGTCACAGACTGCCATCACCACCACCACCCGAGTCCTCTGGAGCACCCCCAGCATTCATGTTTTCAAAGAATTTTGCCAGCCCAAAGTGGGTCAGATGCTGAAACCCAAAGGGAAACTCAGCAGACCCTGGCTCCCATGTAGTCAACCTGAAGATAATGCTGACTTTCTGGGGGGACGAGTGGCTTCAGAAACCTGCCCCGTGATACTCAGAATTGGAGTTACCCTGAGCCATTTGCTTTCTGAAAAGAACAGGGTTTGAAGGTGGCTGTGAAAGCCACCAAGTTATGTGGGGCATTGCTGTGCCTTCCCCAACAAGTATGTCAGCCTCAACTCTGGGACTTGTGGGCGATCCAGTGGGATAGAGGGAGGAGAGCAGTTTCTCGTGCCATGAGCTTCTTCAACAGCCATGACTTCATTCTTTGGCCATGACCCACAATAAGAAATCCATTCTACATCATAACCCAGCACACCCACACGTGTAAATAGACATATATATATAAAACTGAAAAACGGTTGTTCTTTGAATTAAACAATACTTACCTTTACTGCATGTGATGATACACTGGCATTTCTTATGCTATTTCCTTTTTCTTTTTAATGCTGGTTGAAACCCAGTAAATTGACTTCACATCTCAATAAAGGGTTAGAATATGCAATTCTGAACAATCTCAGCTCTGCCACCTATCAGCTGTGTGACCTGGGACAAGATACTTAAGCTCTCTGTGCCTCAGTTACCTCATCTGTAAGGAGGGGATAATAATACCTACATCAGTGAGTTGTTCAGCAGATCAAAGAAATAATTCAAATATTTCAAAAAGCACCTGTAAAGCGCTTAACAGTAACCACCTCCAAATTTCAACTGAGGGAAACTGAGGCTCAGCAAAGGAAAGCAACTTGCCCAGTGTTGCCTTGCTGGTAAAATGCATCACCTAGCCTGGTACATTAGCTAAGAGCTGGAGCATTAGAGCAGGACCACACAGGCTCGAATCCCAGCTCTGCCACTTTCTTAGCATGTGGCCTCAGGCCTATGTCCTTAACCACAATGCCATACCAAGTTTTCTGTGGCATAAAAGAGGATAACATTCACATTAATTCCTCACTCTCCAGACAACTAAGATGCCCCCTGACTTGCCGGTTGTTCTGGTTTCCCCTGAGGCTGCCAATTTGGATAGCAGATTGGATCCCCATCCCTTCGGTTTTAGGTGCACTTGAAGACACTGGGGCCTTTCTGTGCATCAGCCCCAGTGATGGACCCTGGAGACACCATGGTGAGCAAACCCAACTAGGAAGCTTACAATTCAGTGTGGAGAAAGACATTAAAAAAATACTCAAACTCATTCTTTCAACAAACATTTATTGAGCACCTGCTAAGTGCCAGGCACTGTGGCAGGCCTGCAGGAATACAGTGGTGAACGAAAGCAGACCATGTCCCTACCCCTCACGGAGCTTACAGTCTAGCAGGGCAGAGAGAGTTATCCAGCAACCCCCTAATAATGGTCTAACTACAAACTGTGGTCAGTGCCTTTAGAAATGGAAAGAATATCCTAGAATAAGGGTCCCTGGCCCAAACTGCAGGATCAGGAAGGGCTTAAGGATGCTGAAAAGCAAAACAAGCAAGTCGAGGGGTAGAGGAGTGAGAGGCTGCTCGGGAACACAATGGGGTAGGTGATGAATGCAGTCCCCAACAAGGTGAGTTTGAGGAATTCTTTGGGTCATCAGTCAAGTGGAGATGCCAAGTTTGGATACATAAAGCTAAGGGAAGAGCCAGGAGAAAGAGAAGGGCCAGAGAGTTAAGAGGAAAAGCAGCAGAATATAGTCTCAAGGCAAGGAAAGACGAAGTAGCAGTGGTCAACCACTTCAAGAGGAAAACCAAAAAACCACCTGCAGAATCTGGCAGATGCTGGGGGTTAATGCTTACATAGGGATGAGCAAGTGCAGAAGGCACGTGCAGGCAACTCTTTGCAGGGGTCAGCAGTGAAGGGAGGGTGATGTGGTGCTGGCCAGGAGCAGGAGGGAGAGAAGGTGGGTCAGCGAAGACAGAAGGGACACTGGCACAGGTCAAAGTCAACAGAGGATCGAGCGAGGAGGGCAGCAGAAAACCTGCCAGGAGAGAAAAGGTGATTGATGATGTCAGATTCTAGAGCAAGTAGCAGAAACTGGGACCCAGAGCATAGGAGGAGGAAGTGGCCTGAGCAAGAAGGGACTCCTCATCTTTAACACAGGGGAGGGAAATCGGCGTGCAGCCTTGGAGGCCACAAGTTGTAGGGAGTTCTATTGCTATGGCTTCTGTTTTGTTTTTTGAAGCAGAAGAGAAAGTCTGAAGGTAAAGAACATTTGAAAGAGTCACTGCAGAGAAGAGGCAAGAGTGGATCAGAAAAATATAGTAGAACTGCTAGGCAGGATGGCCGATGACCCTCGAATGGTGGCAACGCTCATCTGCTCTGCCACGGGACATTCTCCAACCAAGCTTAGCACCTACTGGGCTGATGAGTGCTATGAAAAAGCTGGGGGCCCGAGGACATTCGGGTGGACAGGGTCCCCTGAGGAAATCCTCTTAGAACAGAGGGATCAACACTGGAGGAAACTGCAAGGGGTATGGGATAAACACTCCTGGTGAAGTAAACAGCAGGGGCAAAGGCCCTGCAGCAGAAAGGAGTGAGGCCCTTTGGAGTAACAGAAAGACCCTGGTGACAGGAGCTCAGAAAGAAACACTGATATAAGACTTGAAGCCAGTGGAGGCCAGATGGGGGGATGGGATGGGAGGGTGCTTGAAGACCACAGTGAGGCTTTCTTGGTCTTTATTTTTAAGAGGAATAGGACACTTCCGAAGAGTAGTGTCAAGTGCCAAGGAAGATCAGGAGGGCTTTTCCCCACACCAGCCCTAGGACTTTGGACTCTGGGAACCTCAGTTTGCTCATCCAGGAAAGAGGAATTTAAAATGCTCTACTCACAAGGAATGTTGTCGGAATTAAATCAGACTTTGTATGAAAATACAGTACTCAGTGAAGTGCCTGGTGCAGAGCAGGGGCTCAGCCAGGTCTCATACAACAAACCCTCTGTACCCCATCCTACCACAAGCCCTGTGACATCTTAGGACCACTGTGCATCTTTTTCCCTGCTGAAACCTAGCACTGTGCCCAGCACATAGTAGGCCCTCAATAAATGCTTGTTGATGGATCAGATCATCTCTAAGCTTTAGAGTTATCAAATGCCTGGTCCACCAACCCAGGGAAAACAGTCATTTGGGTTTCTGAACTATGTCCAGATGGATACCACAGACTTCTCCTATGCCCCCACCTGATGTGGCTGTGCTCAGTGCACAGTGGGCCTGCAGTCAACATTTCCTAAACAGGAAGCCCTCTATGATAGGGCTCCCACAGGTAAGGGATATCCCGAGATCCTCCACCATTTCCCAAGAGGGCCAGGTCATAAAGGGTGGCTATTCTTCAACAGCGCTGCAAGACACCAGCAGCACACAGGTTCTAAAACAACAAGTTGAAATGTACTCGCCAAGAAAGCCACCGACCTACAAAGAAACCCTTATCGCTGATCTTGCAATGAGCACCAACCTCCCCTTTGCAAGAGCTGAGATCGAAAGATAAAGAAGCTATCAAAAAGCCATCTGCCCACTTAAAATAATATCACAAGTCATGTTAGGAACCACAGACCTGGGGCCAGATACCAAAACAATTGTCTGAACAAGCTGCTTCAATTTCTCCTTAAAACCGCCCATGTATGTTAAAAGAAAAACACCCTCTCCACCCACCTTGGCCCTGCAAGGTTTTGATTTCTTTGTTCTCTGTCTTTTACACTCTTTAAAATGACCAAACTCCTTTACCCAAACTGTCGCATCTTACAGACAGGGTTCCCATGACAGCCGGTGGGGACGACAGCTTGGGAAAGTGACAGAAATGAAGGTGGCTCTGGGGCACTGGACCTGCTCAGTGTCTTGATCTGGGTGGTGGTTACACAAGTGCATACATATGTACAAATCCACTGAGCTGTACATGGAAGATCAGTACACTTTATATAGGTATACCTTGATAAACCAAAAAGAAAACAAAAATGTAAAAGGAAAGCATGACATGCTGGGAACACCAAGAGTGAAATCCAGAATTTGCCCTGAATCATGCCAGGCTTTCTAGAGGATTCATAGTTAAAAAAAAAAAATTGAAAAAAGAAAATGTCCCTGGCATTTCTTCCCTGGCCCTGTCACTCACTAGCTGAGAGGCTTTGAGCAAGCTGGCTCATCCCTCTGAGCTACCTGTTTCCCCTCTATTAAATGGGGATAATCATAGCACCTACACAACACAGCATGCATAGCAGGCCTCACAGAGAGAATGGATCTGATGTTCATAGCACAGAAATCAGTAAATGCTGGCCAGTTATCTTTTGCAGCTACCACCATGCTTCAGTTACCTTGCCCATGTTTGCTGCATCCAATCCAACCATGCAAAGTGACTGTCATCCCCCTTAGCAGAGGAAACGGAGGCAAGGCCACAGAGCTGATGGGTGGAGCCGAATTTAGGAGAGAAATCCAGGAAACTACATGTCACTCCCTAAATACTAACACTAGCTAACACCTGTATGATACTACTTTGAGCCAAAGTTGGTTTTGAGCACCTTTACTAGTATCCCATAAAGTAAGTGCTAAAATTCTATTTTACAGATGAGGGTCCTGAGGCACAGTGTGGTTAAATGCACTGGCCAAGCTCACAAGGCCAATAAGTGACAGGGCCAGGATTTCAACCCAGGCAATCTATGCCAAAATCCACATTCCTAATGCTGTAAGAAAAGCCATGCTGCCTGCCCCCTTTAGATGAAGTCTCAGGTTATGGTGGGGCTCACAGGTGGGTGAGTGGGTGCTTGCCTGTCTGCTCAGTTACCCAGGCACATCTGCCCACCAGCCCGGAGCTAGACATTTTTCTCAACTACTCACAACCTAAGACCTTACCAGATCCCACAAATGTCTCACTGCAGCCAGTGGCTTTTGACCAAGCATACACATTTGGACCTTGTGGTCCAAAAAGCATTTTCCCACTTCCATTTCCAGTCCTCTCAGGAGCAGGGAAATGTTTGCATTTTAAGGAGAATCTAATGATCCCGGGCCAGACTTAGGTGACCACAAAAAGAATCAGGCCTAGCTGCTGCCCCCGAAAAACTCATAGTTGGATCGAGGAAACCTAGGGAAATCTTCTACCGGGGCCTCCTGGGGTATATAACTGATTATTTCTCCCTGTCCCTGAATGATCACAGGTGGTGTGGCCAAAAACAAGGGACAAGAACTTCAAGTCCAGTACCCATCTGGTTCTGTCTCTCTCCCAGAGCCACTGCTTCCTTGTGAGAGCATGGGCTCAGCCCCTCGCCTCCACAGGAGGACTCAGAATAGACTACAGCATAACAGTAGAGTACACAGGCTTCAAGGTCAGGCATGGTTGAATTGGAAGAGCCAGGTGCCATCACTGCCTCAACCAGTTTCTCCACCTCTGGAACCTGGTTTCCTGCTCTGTCAGAAAGAGAATCGGGTCTACCCTCACTGGCAAAGCCCTTGGTTCACACTACATCACTACAGTTCTCTCCACTCTAGCACACTGTTGATCATTCACACCAAGCTCATTACCACCCCAGGATCTCTGCACTTGCTGTTTCCTCTACCTAGCACACCCTTGTTTCATATATGCACATAACTGCTCTTCATCATTCAGGACTTAAATGAAACCTCCTCAGAAAAGTCCTCCCTGTTCCTTTTTCTACAAACTCTCCCCCACTCCCCACCAGATCTGTGCATAACTCTTCTTTATCATCATTTAGGACTCACCTCCTCAAAGGCCCTCCCTTTAACAGCATGTCTAACACAGCCATCCCCTCCCAACCTATCCCCTTACTCCCTTCAGCAGCTAACTTTGTCCCTATTTATCCTATCTGCTTCCTCGCTTGTTTGTTCAAACTGTCTCCCACAGGAGCCTCTATGAATCTTTGAGGGCAGGGTAGATAGGTCTGTCTTGTTCAGGGCTTTACAGTGGAACTCAATAAATGAATGAATAAAACCCCAGTTAAACAGTGCCTAGCACATGTTTGATCTCCATCACTCTTTCACTAACTGACTCAATGCACCCTCCTCCCTGTCCTGGAGAGCAGGCCTGAGGGGTTCCTGGGTCAGAATGCTTGTCCTCCATCCCAGACACAGCCCTGCGTTGGCGGAGGTGGCGCTGGCTGACATTACCTGCGCCTCACCGGCTTCATGCAGCTCTTCAGCTGCCTGGCCTCAGCCTCCACGGGACCCTGGCACTCGGGCTGTGGCTCCAGCTGCTGCTGCTGGGGCAGCCCTTCGGCATCAGTGGGTGTGGGAGCGGGTGCGATCCGGAGCAGGACTGTGTAGTTGCGGCCGTGGTTGTTGGCCCAGAAAGTGCCCTCGGGGGTCTCATAGCGCACCACGAAGTCGAGGCGCGCCCCATCGCCCGCGCCCTCAGCAAAGGGCAGCTGGAAGGCAAAGCGGTCAGTGCGGCCGCCGTCGTCGGGCGAGGAGGCGGACGCCTGGCCGGGGCCCAGGCCGAGCCCCGGATCCAGGATGGGATCTCCTGCTCCTGTTCCTCCCGCTCCTGCCCAAGGCGGGCTGCGCGGGACGTAGCGCGCTGGGTGGTCGCAGAAGGAAGCCCAGCCGTCGTGTGAGGCCCGCACGTGCACCGCCTTCTCGAAGGAGCGGTTCAGCACGCGTACCAACCCGCGCAGCACTGGCGGGCGGCCCCCAGGCACCCACACCCCGGCACCCCCGGGGACCGCTCCGGGAGGCGGCAGCAGCGCCTCCAGCTCCACCATGACGCGCCCCAAGCGCTCCAGACGGCCCGGCGCGGGCGGCAGCGAAAATGTGGGGACCAAGTAAAACCCCCCGCCAGCGGGGACGGGGCACAACGGCGAGGGCTCGGGGCAAGCCTCCTCTTCCTCCTCCCCTTCATCCCCATCCTCGCCATCGTCGTCTTCGTCGGCCCCGCCGCCGCCGCCATCTTGCCCGGCTGCCGCCGCCATCTTGCCCGCCCCGGGCCCGCCCCACGGCCGGTAGCGGCGCAACTGCGCCAGCGGCAGCCCCAGGGCCTCGTCGGCGAACAGCACCCTCCGCGGGGCCACCGCCGCCTCGACCGAGGTGCGGGGCTCACCCGCGGCTGGCGAAGGGGGCGCGGGATGCCGCAGCGGGGGCTCCACAGGGGCCGTACGCGCCATATCGGCGGCGGCGGCGGCGGCACCGACGGCACCGGCGGCGGGACCGGCGGGGGCAGGGCCTGAAGGGGCTGGCAGCCAATAGGAAGGCCAGCGCTGGAGGATACGGCTCACGGGGGCGTAGGCGGCGAGATGAAGACAGGTATAGCAGAGAGCCAATGGGCAGCCACGCGCAGATGACGTAGCAGTGAGTTGAAAGCAGGAGAAGCACGCAGCCAATGGGGATGCCCGGGAGTGAGCAGTGTAGGGGGCGGGATGATCAGGGAATCAATGAAAAGGCCGGAATAGGGTGGTGCGGGATCCAGGATGAAGATAGCAGAAGCAGGGCAGCTAATGCGGAAGTCTGAGCGAGAGCGACATGTGGGCGGTGGGAAAAGTGGAATGGCTACAGGCGATGAGGGCAGCCGGGAAGTAACGCAGAGGCCCGAAAAGTGGGAGATCCCGCGGGTTGCGTAGGCAGTGGAACGGAAGCTAGAGACAGAGAACAGCCAATGAACAGCCGCGCGCGGAGTGACGATAATGGCTTCGAGGGGCGGTGTCGAGGAGGAACTAGCCAATATGAAAGCTAAAAAGAGCCCAAGAGGCGGGTGTGTCAGCGGCCACGGAGGTGGGACCATAGGTGGCCGAGCCAATGGAGATGGAGGCTGAAGGCGGGAGTGAGGAAGAGAGATGGCAGATAGCCAATGAGAGAGCCAGGGTGAAGGCGGCGAGCCCTCAAAGGGCAGTGCTAGTATGGCATGAACCAATGCCGAGGCTAGAAAGTGTAGTAGGACGGAGGGTGGGCTTGGAGGCTAGACGGGGAAAAATGCAAAGCCGGCGCGGATGGTGTAGGTGGTGTGAAGGAAGGCATGAGTAGCCAATAAAAAGGCCAGGGGGGAGGATGCTGTATAGGCAGAGTCTGAGCTATTGGGTGGTCGGATTAGGAAAAATGTACCTCTCAGGGATGGGGTTACTCTCTTCCTAACCTTTCGTGACTCCCTATTGCCCCAGGAATACCCAGAGCCCCTGAAGGCCTAGACCACACCCTGGTGTGTGACCTAAGAAAGTGAAAAGGACTCTCCTGTTGCAGTTAGTTACTTACTGGGTCCTCCCTGCCCAACTCCAACCTTTGCTTGAGCAGTGCCACAAGCCCAGAATGCCCCTGATTGTTGGCTGGGCGCCGTGGCTCACGACTGTAATCCCAGCACTTTGGGAGGCCGAGGCGGGCAGATCACGAGGGCAGGAGTTCGAGACCAGTCTAGCCAACATAGTGAAGCCTCATCTCTACTAAAAAATAAAAAAATTAACCGGGTGTGGTAGTGTGCGCCTGTAATCCCAGTTACTCCGGAGGCTGAGGCAGGAGAATCGTGTGAACCCAGGAGGCAGAGGTTGCTGTGAGTCGAGATTGTTCCATTGCACTCCAGCCCGGGCGACAGTGCGAGACTCCATCTCAAAAAAAAAAAAAAAAAATGCCCCTGATTGTCAGCCCCAAGCACTCTTCAGGACTTGGTACTATTGTTGAATCAATAGCCAAATAGGAAATTGAACTTTCTGAAGGCTTCACTGTTTTAAATTTCAGCTCATTAAACACTGTGCCTGACTGTGTGCTGCCAGAAGTTGATTGGGCATATAGGTAGCCTCTGACTAATAGAATCACAATCAAAGCCCTGTCTTTTGCCCAACCTGACACTCCACACCCCACAGGGGCCTCACTTCCCCCTTTTCTCTGCTCCTACTGTTCCCTCTCCCAAGAGTGCTGTTCCTTCTGCTGCTTCCATCTTGTAAACTCCTTTCACTCTCCCTCTGTACTC
Source organism: Aotus nancymaae (assembly GCF_030222135.1). Lineage (NCBI taxonomy): Eukaryota > Metazoa > Chordata > Mammalia > Primates > Aotidae > Aotus > Aotus nancymaae. The sequence goes on from NW_026988472.1 coordinate 9,956,612, forward strand.
TCACCTTCTGTGGGAACTCAACTGTAGCTTTTGTCCACTGAACACATCCATTCATACATTCCTCCTCCATCCTGGGAAGATGTACTGAACACCTACTGAGTGCCAGGTTCTGAGTATGCTGTTATCTCATTGGAATCTCACAGCATCCTAGGAGGGAGGTGATCTTTCCAGCAGCCCCTCTCCCCAGGTCTCCATGTCCAGGATGTCCATGAGTTAGAAAGGAATATGTTCAGCTGCAGTTAACAGAAAAATCATAAAATAATGGGGACTTAAGCAAGATAGAACTTTATTTTTTCTCACCTAAAAGTTCAAGCTGGCAAATAGTCCAGGGACTCCTCCCTGCCCACCTGGTTTGGGTATTGTCTGTCCTGATCTGGCCCCAAGACTCTCAGTCTTCAACAAATCCTTTTGGCTCTCTATTAAAAATATTTCCCAAATCCCCCTCTTCTCACCACCTCCACTGCCAGCACTATCACCAGTCACCTAGACTACTGCAGTAGCCAGCTCCTTGCTGGTCCCCTGCTTCCACATTCAGTCCCTAGACCCCATTGGACACTCAGCAGTCAGGGGCTTTCTGTTAAATTCTAACACAGTTTATGTTTCTCCTATGCTTGCAACCCTCTCATGCCTTCCTCCTCACTCAGTGTTGAAGCCAAAGTCCTTACCATGGCCTACAAGGTCCTTCGTGGTCTAACCTCCGAGTCCCCTCTCTGACCTCACCTCCAACTTTTCTTGTTCTCTCCACACTAACCACACCAGCCTTCTTGTAGACTTTGAACAAATCAGGTACACTCCCACCTCAGGACCTTTGCCCTGGCTGTTTCCTTTGGAGTTCCTCAGATATCTAGCTGCTCCGTCCCTCATCTCCTTCAAATCTTTGTCAGAGGCCCCTGTCTCTGGGGACTTTCCCTGACCTGTTTAGTCCTTCCCACTCTTCCCCAACTCCTAACCCAGAAGCCCTCCATGAGAGAGGATATAGTCCAGTATAGAGGGGAGGTCCTGACCCCCAGCCCCCATTCTGCAAGGATCCTGGCTTTCAGCAGCAGTAGCATCTTCTCACACCCTGGGCCCTGCCCAAGGGGCCAGCCGACATTCTGGGCCACCACCCTCACTCCATTTGCCTCCTATCTCTCTGGCCACTCTCTTTCATGGAGTGAGTGACAGTAAGGGATAGATGGTCTGGGGAAGGGGTAAGGAGGATGCAGCCCACACCTCTGATCCTGAGAGAGAAAGCTAGCCCCCTTTTCCAGTAAGGGACAGGTGTGGGGGCAGGGAACAAGGCTTCCGCTGATAGAACTGGCCTGGTTTATCATTACACAGGAGATGTAGGGAACATTCCGACCCAAGTCTGCAGGGAACAAGGGGTCATTAACCTTGGGAACATCACTGCAAGGGGTCATTAATCTTGGGAACATCACTGCAAGGGGTCATTAACCTTGGGGGCATCACTAGAGTCGGCTCCCCAGGTCTCCTTCCTGACAAGCATGCCCTTCACCCCCTCCCTTGCTCCCTCCCACATGCTGCGACATCTGTTAAACACCTGCTGTTCACGGGGTCCCTGCAGGCCTCCAAGCAGGGGACCTCATCCCACCTTGGTGCCTCCCCTGGCTGTCCAACACATCCGACACATGCCATTTTTTGGATCTCAGATGTGTCCCACCAACTCAGAAGCCTCAACCAGCGAAAGTTTTGTTTTGAACTAATGGTAGAGAGGGTTGGGGTTTTTTTAAAATTGTTGTTGTTCGCTGATTTTTTTAAGGTCTTTTTTTTTTTTCCTATTCGAGCTTTTTTTTTTTCTTGTCTTCACAAAGCCAGGCCATCAGGCCCACTCTGGGCTTTTCCAGAAGGGTGAGTCTGAGTTGAGGAAGCAGGCCCTCCTTTTTATGAGGGCTTAGAAGGTGGAGGGAGGAAAGGGGACAAAAGGGTGAAGGGGTGGGTCTTGGCTACCAGATTTATACCTTGTAAATAAAAAGCTTTTTCCAATTTCTCTTCCCCAGGTCTGAAGCCAGTCTTGTAAAGGGCTGGAGTGGATGTGGACGACTTGAACCCTGGGCTTTGCAGGGTGCTGGGAGCTGGAAGTCTCCGTCATGGCCTGTCAGGAGAAGCCCCTGGGGGCTGGTCTACCATGCTGACCAGTGGTTGGAGATTGTGCCTGCTGAGGTCAAGAAATGTAGCCGCTAATTGCTGGACAACCTAAAAACTTCACAAGCTTCAAGTCTCCAAGGACTCTCCAAATCCCAGAATCTCCCTGTCATCACATCCTAGAATTTAAAACTTGAGACCATCAACTTCAAGAAAACTTGGGGATTTCAAACTTGGCACCAAAGAAAGCAGGATTCACATTCGCCAGCTCTGTGATCTTGGGCAAGTTGCTTGACTACTTATGCCTCCATTGCCTTCATCTGTATAACAGCAATACAATAATGATAAGATGGAGCTCAAGGGGCCATGGTGAGGTTTGAACGTGATCACTTGTGAGATGTGTTCAGCGCTGTATCTGACCCACGGAAAATTCAAGATAAACATCAGCTACTGAGATGATGGTGGATATTTGGAATCCTAAATCCTTGGAAACTAGGGCTTTTCGAAGTAAAAGATCCCAAAGGCTGAGGGCCTCAGAAGCATCAGGCCATGATGTTCCTGAAACTAGAGGGTCAGGATCCCAGTGGGCCTCTGGGCTTCTTCATGAGGATGGACTCATTAATCCTGGGGACCTTCCCAGTGGGGCGGTGGCTGGGTCAGGGCACTCAAGCCCTAAAGCGTGATGAGGCAAGACTTTCCTCTCTTTCGTCATTCAGTAACTGTCAGTGGATTCTGGGAGCCAGTGATTCTCCGACTCTTCAATTCCGTGAATTGTAGGGGAGGACGGTGGGCTCCCGCTTTCTCCTCCGTGAAGTAACTTACATGGCCCTCATCCTCTGTGGGAGGGTTGTTGCAGGGGGGTCCAGAACTCCCCTCTCTGAGTAGAGCAATGGGGACCATACCAATTCCATCTATGGGGAAACTGAGGCCTGGAGCAGGGCAAGGCCTCTGGAAACCCAGCCCTATTCCTGTCCCTTTCCCTGGCATTTCCCATCCACACATAGGGCTTCAGTTACTCTCTTTCCCCAGAGACCCTCAAATATCCTCTCACTCACAGAATGGTGTCTCTGCCTGCCTCAGGATGGCCCTGTGATTTATTTTAGTTCTTTTCCCTGGTCGCTTTTTTTTTTTCAAACTTTACACACTTTTGTTTTAAAAACTGTGGTTTCTCATGAGCCCTGTTATCTCATTGATACCTCTCACCTCTGTGGTGAAGGGAAGAAATCATATTTTCAGATGACTCGTAAAGGGCAAAGAAAAAACCCAAAATTTGAAAATTTCCGTTTAAGTCTCATAATCAAGAAAAAGAGAAACAGAGAGAGAGAGAGAGAGAGAGAGAGAGAGAGAACGAGAACTATGAGAACCCCCCCCCCCGTGATTATCAGCGCACACACTCATCGAAAAAAAAATTTGGATTATTAGAAGAGAGAGGTCTGTGGCTTCCACACCGTGGTTTTTCTTCTCGGTATAAAAGCAAAGTTGTTTTTGATACGTGACAGTTTCCCACAAGCCAGGCTGATCCTTTTCTGTCGGTCCACTTTACCAAGGTGAGTGTCCCCGCTCTCCACTACCACATGTGGGCCCCATTGGAGGAGATGGCAGAGAGGTAGGCACTGCGGGGTCAGGGCCCTCTGATACAGTGGGATGCACCCAGCTACCATGATTCCAGCCAGGTAAGGTCTTTAAGAAAATAATAATAGAATAAATGCCAGAAGACTTAAAGGTGAAGTACTTAATCAATCAGGAGCAAAGCTAAATAAATTCATCAATTGATACGTAGATGGGTAGGATTTTTAAAATATATCAGCTGCCAGTCTTTATGGATTTCAGAGCTTTGAATAACTTGAAATGCTGTCCAGGTGCAACTGGAAATTTCAACTGCATCTCTCTCATCTCTGTCTCTTAGCTCTTGATGCCTCTCGTCCTTCTCTGTCTCTCTGCTCACCGTCTCACTCTTTTACATGTTTCTCTGCCTCTCTTTCTCCCACCATCTGTCTGTCGCTACACTTAGACTCTCTTTCCCCGCATCTCTCCTGGCCTCTGACCATCTCCCCTGTCTGTGTCTCCTCCATCTTGACCACATTCCATCGATCTCCTTTCCTCCGTCTCTCCCGCTCTCTTTTCTTGCCTTCCCCTGCCTGCCTTCCCACCCAGCATCCAGCCTAGAGCTTTGTACACAGCTGGAACTTAATAATAGTAATATGACTGAGGACCTTTACATTTTACGAGAGTGAGCATCAGTTCCGTTCACCCTGGTAGCAGGAGGATTGTGAGGTGCTGGGGCAAGCTGAGCACTTAACTGAACTTTGCTTGTGTTGCTTTAGAGGAGACCCTCTGTGGGGGGCGGGGGGACTGGGGGCACTTCACGCCATTGTGTACCGTGGTTTAGCTGTGTGGATCTACCCCAGGATTGCATGTGTGTGACCAGAGCCCATGTTTAGGAAGCGAGCAGGTTGTTCACGGCTGGGGTGAGCTCGATTCTGCAGGCTTAGCAAAGCGTTTGGCACACAGTAAATGCTCATGAAGTGTTAACTATTAGTATTTCTGTAACCAAATTAGAATCATGCTGTATACTGGCTTTGTTCCTGCTTTATTCAATTAATAGTAGTGTTTTTGAAGCTTACTAAAAATGGTTTAAACACATGATCTTTCATGATGGACAAGACTGTCCTCACATCAGCATGAACTTTGATTAATTTGAACAAGTGCCGATTGTTGGATATTCCGGTTGTTTCCCATTTTTTCTCTATAAACATCCCTGACTGCTTCCTTGGATTCCTGAAAAGGGAGTTGCTGGGGCAAAGGGGACGGGCATTTTTAAACTTTACGACCCTCTCTGCAAATTGTCCTTCCAAAATGTTGTCCTATTTTATGTTCCCTCTACTTAGCTAACCTTGGGTGAGTATTTTTTTTTTAATTATTTTCCACCATGACGGGTAAGAAAAACACATTATCGCATTGTTGAAATTTGCACCTTTTGATTACTTTTACTGTTTATTAGCCATTTGTCCTGTTTTTTCTTTTCTTTTTTTGATTGTCTGGTCATGTCTTTACTCCCGATAGTGTGTTCATCTTATTTTTCTCTTATTGATTTGCCACAACTCTTTATTTGGAATGGTAATTAACCCTTCATCAGCCATACATATATATAGCAAATACTTTCCCCAATTCATCATCTGCTTTATTCTATTTGTTTATGGTGTTTTTTGTGATGCTTATGATGGTTTTATATAGTCAAATAAGTTAGTCTTTTTTTCCTGTGGCTTCTGTCTCTGGTTTTATGCTTAGAAAGTCCTTTCCCACTTGAAAATGAGATAAATGTTCACCTGTTTTGGCTTCTAGTCTCTTTTATGGCTTCATTTTTTCCATTTACTGTAGAGGTTAAGAATGTGGGTACTGGAGCCAGACTGTCTGGGACAAACCCAGCGTCACCCCAAGCCCTGTGTGTGATTTTTAGCCAGGCACTTAACCTCTCCTTACCTCCATTTCCTCATATGTACTGTGATGATTATAATAGTACCTTCCTCAGTAGTCTTTGTTTAGATTGAAATTTTTAACCACAGTAAATACTTAGCACAAGGCCTGACACACAATAAACCCAAGATCAGCGTTAGGTATTAAAATTTATATCTTGAATGGATCTGAGTATTTTAGGGTATATGATGATGTGCCATTTCAAACTGGGCAGGGAGGGGTTGTTGCGATAATGGGCTGATTATTCAGTCAATAACTTTATCTCCTACCTAATTATCTCAGACACATTTGTTAAACCATCCATCCTCTACCGTTCTCCAGTTTGAAATGCCACATTCAGCACAAACTCAGTTCTCTCCATATGTGGGTCTGTGTCCGAGCTTTCTATTCTGTTCTCTTCCCCAGTATCTGTTCTTACACAAGGGCCACGCTGTTTTTCTGATTGTTGCTTTGCAATACAATTCAATACCCAACTATGGGCGTCCCTGGCACCTTGCCCTTCTTTATTCATTATTATTTCAGGCAGCATCAGTTGAACCAGCCAGAGACCAGAAAATGTTCTTATTTGAGGAAATCCTCTCGCACTCATGCACTCTTGCACTCTTGCTCTCTGTGTGTGTCTCTGTTTCTCTCCATGTCTCTCACTATCTCTTGTTCTCTCTCACTCTTTGTATGTGTCTCTTTATCTCTATGTATCCCTACCAGTCCGCTAGATAGAGGGGCACTTGTCAACTTGAAGCCCTGAAGACACCTAATGACTTACCCAGACACAGCATAGAAGGGCCCTGGCCCTCATCTACCCCACACCGCTCCCCATTCACTGTAGAAGGGCAAATTGAGGACCAGAGAGCCCAGGGCCTCACTGAAATGCAGCGGCAGAGTTGAAACTCAAGCCTAGATCTCAGGACTCTAGGTAGGATCCTGGCTCTGGCTCTCTCCCCGACTGCAGGCCTGTTTACCCCTCAGCACCCATAAGGGGAAGGGGGACTTGGGCCACCATTCCCCCTTCTGCCTTCTCACATGTTGGACCCTAACTTCTCACAGACTAGATGATCCACGATCACAGCATGGGGCCCAGCCTCATAAGAGCTGGGCTAGGTGAGGCCCCAGGCCCCATAGGTCAGGAGGCCTAGTTGACCAGTGTATGGTGATGATGGAAGCGTGTCAGTCAGTCAGGTTTTGTGTCCCCAGAGCTGGTGCTGGTCTCTGAGAACCTTGATCGTGGGGCCCGTCCAGAGAGTTTGGTGGTGGGTTCGGTATTGGCAAAGGCGGAGGCTTTTCCAGCTCCCCCCGTGAGGCCCAGGCCAAAGGCACACCAGCCTCAACCTCCTCCTCCCTGTGTTGCCATCTCTGGCGGAGTGGCCATGAATTTGGGAATGTTGTTCCAGAGTAGACAGGGAGACAGGCCCTGGGGAGGCTGGCCGTGGTTCCAGGCCTGGTAGGCAAGAAGCCCTATGAAGCAGCGAGCTGCTTGACCTTCAGATGGTTCCAGGGAGTTTGGACACGAGAGACACTGGCCTATATACATACTGAGAAGTTAGGACTGTAGACCGCACAGTCTGTGGTTTCGGGATTCTAGGATCCTTTAAATCGAAGGAATGCTGTTTTATGATTCTGAGGTCCTGGTGTTATACTATTTGAAGACCCCAGGGGTCCCATGCCTGGCACTCTCAGAGCTTCAAACCTGGATCCTCTCTACAACTCAAGAAGGGCCAGGCCTACAGAGCCAGGGGGTTGTCACAGTGACCAGATGGACATCACCTACCACATCCACCAGCACCCACATCACCCCACCTGGGCCAAGCCTGCTGCAGGACAGGGCAGCCAGTTCTCGGAACGAAACCTGTGGGGTGGGGTATCTGCCCTCTTCTCTTCCTCCGTGGTGTCGATGAAGCCCAGCGCATCCGGCCGCCATGACGTCAATGGCGGAAAAATCTGGGCAAGTCAAGGGCTGTGACAACAGGCCCCAGATGCAGACCCCGATATGAAAACATGATCTGTGTCCCAGAAACATCCCCCATTCAACTTCTGAGAAACCTAGTCAGAAAGGGACGTCCCAACAGACAGTGCAGGAAGCTGGCTGCCCAGCCCGACCCTCCAGGTCCCCTACTCCCAGACAGATCATCTCCATGTCCTTGTCTGAGAATGTATCTATGCTTCGCTGAGTCAGGCCATCCCACATGTGTTTGGGGAGAATTCTTAGCTCTGGCCACATGTCCAGGTAGCTTCAGAAATGACCACAGGCCAGTCACGTGGGCCAGGCCAGAATGGTGGAAAACATCCGTTCGCACCAAAATTGGTATTAGTTTGTTCTGGCTGCTGTAACCAAGTACCACAACCGAGTGGCTTCAGCAACAGAAATTGATTATCTCACAGTACTGGAGGCCGGAGTCCAAGATCAAGGTGTTGGCAGGGTTGGTTCCTTCTGGGGGCTGTGAGGGAGACGCTGTTCCAGACCTCTCCCCCAGCTTCTGGTCGTTGATGGCCATCTTTGTTATTCCTTGGCTTGAAGGAGCATCACCCCATCTCTGGCTTCATTCATTCACTCACCTCATCTCACCAGTACTCTCACAGACCCTTGTTCGGAGCCTTCACAGACCACAGTCCTGATTCTCACACAGTAATGTTCTAAGCCCCCAGGAGACTTAAGAACTTAATACCTGTATTCTCACACTCATCTCCCTCAGCACCACAGCTCTGAAAACCCCCAGGAGGTGACAGCAAAGAAAGGAAGGGGCAACTGCTCCCCCAGAACCCTTCTATACTCCCCCAGGCTGCTCTCAGCAGCTGTGTGCCCAACTCAGTGTTGTGAGGTGGAACGGGGAGACAGGGAGACAAGACAGACAGACACACACACATACACCACACACACACACATACACACCCCAGAGAGTTTGTAAAATGTGCACATGGACACACACTTCCTAAAGAAAGCAGAGTTTTCAAATCGCTATGAGACTACGAAACTCAGCATCTGAGCATCCCCTTCCGTAAAATGGGATTGGCTGAGCAGTCCCTTCCAGCTCTGGCTTCCTCTAAGGCCAGGATTACAGGATCCCGAAAAGCCAAGGCTTCCCTCAGGGAGTGGAATGTTCTGGGATTCAGCAGAGGGACCCGGAGCCATTGTGGAGGGCTTTCAAGGTGAGGACAATAGAAGAGCAGGCCTTGCATGGCTTAGGGGAAGAGGAGAAGGAGTGGGCATTCCAGGCAGGGCAAGTAGCATGAGCCAGGCTTGAGGGCCAGAAATTGAGGTGAACTCTGATGGGGGCTGGGCTGAGGAGTTTCCACAGGCCCCAGCTCAAAAGAGCCCATCTCTCCTCCTCTCTGGCACCTGCCGTGCTAGATCCATGCATGATCACACTTCTGGACTCGCCTCCTTGCCCTGAGATCCAGATTCCCGTATTCAGCTGCCCCCCCAGCTTCTCCACTCACACATCTAATGCCAGACTCTTCATGTCCATCCACACCTGCACTTTCACCCCTAACCCCACTCCCCGCCATGTCCCCCATCTCAGGTAATATCAGCTCAGCCCTTCCAGCTACTCAAGCTAAAACCCATATCACTTTGACCCTCCCTCTCTTACCCACTGCATTCAAGCTGCCTGCACTGCTCCTGATCCAGCTTCAGATTAGTCTCAGAATCTACCCACTTCTCACCTTCTCCACTGCCACCAGCCCATTCTGTGCCAGCATCATCACTTGCCAGGACTGTTGCAATAGCCTCTTCACTAGCCCCACTCACAGCACCCAGATGAATCTTTTGAGTCCATGCTTAGTCACAGGGCAAAATAGGACTCCCAGGAGAAAGTCTGAGACTAGCTCCAGCAAGATAAGCAAAGGCAGCCTGTGCAGGGTGCAGGGAGGGCTGGAGGCCTGAGGCTTGAAGACAGCTCTCAAGTGGAAGGGGAAACAACCATTGCCTTTGTACACACCAGGGCTGTGCTGGCATGGGCAGGCAAGCCAGGTGCTGGACCTGTGCACATGGGGCGTGTGTGGATATGCATGTGTACCTGTGTTTCTGACACGTGTGTGTGTGTGTGTGTGTGTGTGTCCTGAGCTGGGGTGCAGCTGTGGGGCCCTTTGGGACATGTTCCAGCCAATGCCTGCTCTGACCAGAGGGGTGTCCACGTGTACCTATGTTCCTGACGCACGTGTGTGTGTGTGTGTGTGTGTGTGTGTGTGTGTGTGTCCAGAGCTGGGGTGCAGCTGTGGGGCCCTTTGGGACGTCCCAGCCAATGCCTGCTCTGACCAGAGGGGTGTCCACGTGGTTCAGGTGGTCAAGTATTTCATACTGCCCCAGCACACGTGTGACTCCTTTCCCTTTTGTCTATGCAGCCTGCTCTCGGACAAGGACTCGATGCCCAACCCCAGGCCAGTCAAGCCCTCAGCCCCTTCCTTGGCCCTTGGCCCATCCCCAGGAGCCTCGCCCAGCTGGAGGGCTGCACCCAAAGCCTCAGACCTGCTGGGGGCCCGGGGCCCAGGGGGAGCCCTCCAGGGCCGAGATCTTCGAGGCGGGGCCCATGCCTCCTCCTCCTCCTCCTTGAACCCCATGCCACCATCGCAGCTGCAGGTGAGGCCCAGGGCCCAGGATGGGGCAGGCAGGGTGGGGTACCTGGGCCTACAGGTGCCGACCTTTACTGTGGCACCAGGTGGGAGGGGGGCTGGCTGGGGCACAGGAAGTGGTTTCTGGGTCCCAGGCAAGTCTGTGACTTATGCAGATGTTGCAGGGCCAAGAAAGTCCCCACCTGCCAGGCCTCAGAGATCGGAGGCTCTCCCCGACCTCCCAATCCCTGTCTCAGGAGAGGAGGATGCCATATCATAGTCCCATGGGCATAGTTATGTGTCCCCATCCCCATGTGACAAGAAGGGAAGACTGGGGCTCAAGGAGGTGAGGTGACGGGGTTGAGGCCAGCTCTGCCATTTATTAGCTGTTTGATCTTAAAAAAAATCACTCGATCTCCATGAGCCTCAGTTTCCACATGTGTAAAATGGGGACGATCATAGTATCTACCATGTGGGCTTGCAGTGCAGAGTATATGAATTAGACACAGAACAGTGAGGATGAGGATGACCTCTCACCCACCTGCCTTTCTGCCCAGCTGCCCACACTGCCCCTAGTCATGGTGGCACCCTCCGGGGCACGGCTGGGCCCCTTGCCCCACTTACAGGCACTCCTCCAGGACAGGCCACATTTCATGCACCAGGTATGGACCATGAATGGGCAGGGAGGAGGGAGCAGGTGGGCGAACTGTGGGGAGGGGCCCCAAGTCAGGCTGAGCCACAGCCCACATGTGCCCTCCAGCTCTCCACAGTGGATGCCCACGCCCGGACCTCTGTGCTGCAGGTGCACCCCCTGGAGAGCCCAGCCATGATCAGCCTCCCGCCGCCCACCACCACCACTGGGGTCTTCTCCCTCAAGGCCCGGCCTGGCCTCCCACCTGGTAACACCCCAGCCCATACCCCATGGCTTCACAGAACCCCCAAGTCCCCAGATCCTTGGCCATGAGCAGTGTAGGCTATTCTGAATTGCAGTCCTCTGGACGTCAAAGGTGTCAGGTCTCAGAGGCTTGGAAACTCCAACCTCCAAAAAACGTCAGATGCAGAACCTTAAAGATGCCGAATGTCAAAATTATGAAACCACAGAGCTTTACAAAGCTAGTCAAAATGTCAGCACCTGCAAATGGCCGTCTTTGAGCTTCTCTGCCAGAAGCCTGGGAATTTGGGGACAGCAGAGCCCCTGAGAGTCAGAGTTTTCGAGGCTCAGGAGGGTGGGAAGCTCAAAATGAGAGGCCTTGTGGGCCAAGCTCCAGAGCCCAGCCCACAGCCCCCAAAGCTGCCCTGTCCCCATCTACAGGGATCAATGTGGCCAGCGTGGAGTGGCTGTCCAGGGAGCCAACACTGCTCTGCACCTTCCCAAATCCCGGTGCACCCAGGAAGGACAGGTCAGTGGACGGGGCTGGGAAGGATCCTCGACCTTCTATCCCCTCCCCTGACACCCTTTGTCCCCCCAGCACCCTTTCAGCCACACCCCAGAGCTCCTACCCACTGCTGGCAAATGGCATCTGCAAGTGGCCTGGATGTGAGAAGGTCTTCGAAGAGCCAGAGGACTTCCTCAAGTGAGTGGCCCAGGCCCATGCCAGTCCACCAGTCCGGGCTTGCAGAGGGAGGTCTGGGGTGCAGATCCTAGATCAGGCCTCATCCCAATAGGTAGTAAGACGAAAGAGGTAAACTCTGAGACTGTGGGTTCAAACCCCAGCTCCATCCCTCACTAGCTGTGTGACCTTGGACAAGTTACTTAGCTACTCTGGACCTCAATTTCCTCAAATGTATAATAAGAAACATTTATGCTGTTATTTACTTCCATTTTACAGACAAGGAGACTGAGGTCAAAGAGGTTAAGTGTCTTGATCAAAATCTCCCAGTTCCTGAGTGACAGAGCTGGGATTTGAACCCACACAGCCAGGCTCCAGAATCTGAACTCCTAACTGCTTTGCCCTGCTACTTCTCATGCCAACATGCCAGCCTTATTTCACTGTCCCCAAAGTTCCAGCTCTTCCAGATGGCTGCTGCTGCCTCCTCTCTCTCAGTTCCTCCACCTCTCTCTCTCTCTGTCACACACACACACACACACACACACACACCCCACACTATGCACAATCCTTTGCAGCAACTCGAATGTCCTGTCTTCCTTGCAGCCAGGCTTTGCACAGGCCATCCCCTCCACCCAGTGTCTTGCCCACTCTCACCTGCCTGGCCCCATCTCAGCTCACCACACTTCCAACATTACCTCCAGCACCCTGGCCAGGTGGTAAGCTCAGCTCTGACATGCAGTAGGTGCCAAGTGGCACATGTTGAAGGAATGAGGGGTGTGAGAGGGAGACTGACGTAGAAAGGGGAGGGGAGCTGGAGCTCAGAGGAGAGACCTCCCCAGAGGGCCTGGGCCCTCCCCATTCAGAGCGTTGAGCCAGGCCATCCCTGTCATGGTCACCTGCATGGAATCTCCCTACTTAGGCACTGCCAAGAGGACCATCTTCTGGATGAAAAGGGCAGGGCGCAATGTCTCCTCCAGAGAGAGATGGTACAGTCTCTGGAGCAACAGGTAATTCTGGGGCGGTGGGGGATAGGGGATAGGGAATAGGGATAGTGGGGAAAACCTTCTGTCCACCATGTGCCAGAAACCAAGTTCACCCAGGACGAGGGCTAGTATAAAGGAAGGAAGAGGAGCAGGCACTCCCATAGAAGGCCATAGCCTGGGCAAAGATGTGGCAGAGAAAGGCCAGGCTGAGGCCTCATGTTTGTGCCATTTCACAGCTGGTGCTGGAGAAGGAGAAGCTGAGTGCTATGCAGGCCCACCTGGCCGGGAAAATGGCAGTGCCCAAGGCTCCATCTGTGGTGAGCAACCCCAGGCCTGCTGGTGGCAGACTCAGACTGCTGGGGGGCAGGGAGGAGGCCTGCAGGGTGCAGGGAACCTAACCTCACATGCAGGCCCTGAGAGCTAGGGGCCCCTGTCCCCAGCTCCAAACATGCCCAGACCTGGAAATCTATCCCCCTCCACTTACAAACCCTCTGACCCTAAGATTCTCAAACACTGTGATCCTGAGTTGTCAAAGCAAATGCAAATAGCCAAAGACGCAGGCTGTGTGCCAGCAGGACCAGCTATGTAACCTACAGGGCCCCTTGTTCAGATTTCAAGATGGCAACCACAGAGCATTAAACAAAGCACAGGGTGTCACATAACCACACAGGTCACATGCACATGAAGCCGCCCTAGGGGCCAGGCACTGTTTCTGAGTGCTTTGCTGGCGGTAATTTATTTCTCAGGATGTCAATATACAGATGAGGAAAATTGAGGCCAGGGAGGTTTAGGTGACTTTCCCAAGGTCACAGTTGGGTGGTAAAAACCCCTATTCAACCCCAGCTCATGGTCCCAGCATCGGTGGCCACATATGGCATCCGCACCCGTGCTCTAATAAATACTGCTCATGCTGTTTTGTGGGATTCCACCTCAGGCTGGAATTGAGAAGAGGGCGTCCTTGCTTTGAAAAACACTGTTTTAAAAATAAAGTGAGGGCAGATGAAGTAGCTCACATCTGTAATCTCAGGACTTTGGGAGGCCAAGGTAGGTGAATCACCTGAGGCCAGGAGTTCGAGACCAGCCTGGCCAAAATGGTGAAACCACAGCTCTACTAAAAATACAAAAATCAGACAGATGTGGTGGTGGATGCCTGTAATCCCAGCTACTCAGGAGGCTGAGGCCAGGAGAATTGCTTGAAACTGGGAGGCGGAGGTTGCAGTGAGCTGAGATCACACCACTGCACTCCAGCCTGGGCAATCAGAGCAAGGAAAAAAAAAATAAAAAAGTGGGAAGTTTAAGCCTCTGGGTCACCAGCCTCTTCCCCTCCCAGGCATCATCTGACAAGGCCTCCTGCTGCATTGTAGCTGCTGGCAGCCAAGGCAGCATGGTCCCAGCCTGGTCTGGCCCCCGGGAGGCCCCCGACAGCCTGTTTGCTGTGCGGAGGCACCTGTGGGGCAGCCATGGAAACAGCACATTCCCAGGTAAGAATGGTCCCTGCACTACACGGTGTCCCCAAGCTCCTAATCCCGACCGGCTCTGGGAGGAGGGTGCAAAGGAGCTCCATACTGCCCCTTCCCACCACCACCACCGCAGCTACCACCACTCAGCCTTTGGGAAAATGCATCCGCTCACAAAAGCTTCCTCTCAGGATGTCAGTGACCTAAAAGCCCCCTATAGAGTCTCGAGTGTCCTGCCATAGCCCTGTCTCCACTGGGGATTGGGGTCATGCCTCACCCACTCTGGACTCCAGCTACTCCATTCAGTCATCAGAAGGGAGAGCCCTGCTAAGGAATTACAGGAACACCTCCTTTCCTCCCTTGACTAAGGAAAATTGGGATGGATTCACCCAAGCTCACCAATCCACTGCTCTCCACCAGGCCGGGCCTGTGGGCTTAGCAGGGATCAGAGACCTTGACTGGCATCCCGGCTCTGCCATTTAACCTCTTGCATCCCTTTGGTGTGCAAGTTACTCCGCTTCTTTTCAACCTCGGGGAGAACTATCTTGGCAGAAGTGGTGCAAAGAATAAATTATACAACTTATGTCAGGTGCTCAGCAGACAGTACCTGTGCCCATGGACATGGGTGTTGATGGTGGGATCTCAGGCCTGTAGACTCACCTTGTAGGGAGAGGGGAGAGGGAGCTAGCTAGGAGGTCCTACATGGGGCCTGATTCATCCCCACCCTCTGCCAGAGTTCCTCCACAACATGGACTACTTCAAGTTCCACAACATGCGGCCCCCTTTTACCTACGCCACGCTCATCCGCTGGGTAAGCAGAGCAGCTCAGCCCCAAGGAGGAGGAAGAGAAAGACGGGATGGGGGACCTGCCTCCCGAACTCCTGTCTCTCTCTGAGTGCCCTCAGAGTGGGCTTCTCCATTTCCAAGCCCCAGCCCAAAGGAGCCCCAAGCCATGCCTCAAATGTGACCCCTTATCCTGGCTTCACCCTAAACAGTGATTCACAGAGGATCCTGTCCTCGCATCCAAACCTAAACCACTATCCAGGCCAGAGCATGCCAAATTCTGACCCTAAACCTACCCCTTTCCAGATATCCACCTCAGCCCCATACCTAACCCTCTCCTGGACCTATAAAATAGCCCAAAACTAACCCCATCTCTGCACTTTGCCATAGACATACCCTAGCTCTTACTCTAATTCCTTCCCCTGCCTTTACGCCAACCCAACCCCATCTCCTTCCCTGGCCCCAATGTACCCCATATGTCAATATGCCCCCGGCTGGGCCCCATCCCCAACCCTTCCTTATAACACCCATTTGACCCTTAACTTCATCACCCCATCCCAACTCCTTCATCTCAGTCTCCCCAATGCCTTCTCAGAACCTTCATCCTAGCCCCACACCTAACCCCAAACC
Source organism: Aotus nancymaae (assembly GCF_030222135.1). Taxonomy (NCBI): domain Eukaryota; kingdom Metazoa; phylum Chordata; class Mammalia; order Primates; family Aotidae; genus Aotus; species Aotus nancymaae. The sequence continues at coordinate 9,972,113 of NW_026988472.1, forward strand.
TGAACCTAACCCCTACATGATACCAGGTATTCCCCAGCTGTCTCTGAACTGAAGCCCTAACCTAGCCCCATCCTGGCTCACGACCTTACTGCAATCATCATTGCTAACTCTGTAATCCCATTCCTGAATCCAAACTGATCAAATTATCTGACCCTCAGCCTCATTCCACACCAAACCCCACAACTAACCTCATCCTTGCCCCAAGCCTAACCACCTAACCATGTCCCTGACATGTAAGATACTCAATAATTCGACCCATCTCTGGCTCCTGACCTAAAGCCACGTCATCCCATCCTTCACCCCTAGACCCACCTGAGTCCACTCCCAGCCTGACTCTTAACCCACCTCTTCCCTGACCTTTAAGTCTGCCTGGCCCTTTACCCCTTCCAAATCCTTGACCCCACTCCTGAGAATGTCACCCCCATGGAGAACCCCAGCTCCAACTCCATCCCAGACCTTTCACCTCACTCCAGCCTGAGCCCTGAACAAGACCCACTCCCAACCTCAGCCCCAATCCCTTACCTAATCCCAGACAACCATACCCACACCCTACATCGAACCCTGCCCGGCCCCACACTTTACCCCTTTTATAACACCATCTTTGACTCTGTGCTTCACCCCACATCTAGTCCTGTCCCTGATCACCTGCCCCTGCAATTCCACCCCCATGTCAGATGGCTCAGGGTAGGTCACAGCCCCTCTAAATCCCAACTTTTGGGAACATGCCCCTTACCCCACCCCCCAACTTCCAGGCCATCCTGGAGGCTCCAGAGAAGCAGCGGACACTCAATGAGATCTACCACTGGTTCACACGCATGTTCGCCTTCTTCAGAAACCATCCTGCCACCTGGAAGGTGAGCTCCTCTGGAGGTGGTGGTGGCTGGGATGGCCTCGAGTGCCACCACAGTTCGAAGTGAGCAGGCCTGGGGCTGGGCTGATAAGCACATTGGGGAGGATCAGGAGGTGGGTTGTTGGCAGCTGCTGGCCTCAGAGGTTGACACCCACCTGCTCCCTGTCCCTGGCCTTCCACAGAACGCCATTCGCCACAACTTGAGCCTGCACAAGTGCTTCGTGCGAGTGGAGAGCGAGAAGGGGGCTGTGTGGACCGTGGATGAGCTGGAGTTCCGCAAGAAACGGAGCCAGAGGCCCAGCAGGTGTTCCAACCCTACACCTGGCCCCTGACCTCAAGACCAAGGAAAGGAGGATGGACAAACAGGGGCCAAACTGGTGGGAGGCAGAGGTGGTGGGGACAGGGATGACAGGCCCTGGATGTGCCCACAGGGACCAAGAAGTGAGGTTTCCACCATCTTGCCTGCAAGGGCCCCTGCTCCCCCGTAGGCAGCCACCCCCTCCCCCATCATATCCTTTGCCCCAAGGCTGGTCAGAGGGGCCCCAGTCCCAGCCCCAGCCCCCACCTCTACCCCAGACACACACCCCAGTTGAGCCCTACAGCCAAACAGCCTGCCTCAGCTGCTCGCACAGATGACTTCAGGGCTGGAAAAGTCACACAGACACACAAAATGTCACAATCCTGTCCCTCACTCAACACAAATCCCAAAACAGAGAGCCTGCCTCAGTACACTCGAACAACCTCAAAGCTGCGTCATCACACAATCACACACAAGCATGGCCCTGACAACCCACATACCCCAAGGCACACACCCACAGCCAGCCTCAGGGCCCACAGGGGCACTGTCACACAAGGGTGTGCCCAGAGGCCTACACAGAAGCAGCGTCAGTGCCCTCAGGATCTCAGGTCCCACAAAGCCACACAGACACATAATTGCTCATACATGGTCTCATGCAGCTCCCAACACATGCTCGGTCACACACGTGGCCCGTTAGAACTCAGCTGCATATCTCACACATGTGCACACACACAGCCCCCCAGTGGGTCTCTTGAGTCCCATGCAGACACACATAGCCACACACACTGACTTGTCAAAAATACCCTGTGTCTCCCCTGCCACTCACCTCACTCCCATGCCCTGAGCCCTGATCCATGCCTCGGCTTAGAGTGCAGAGGAACTCCTCATTTATTTGGGATCCAAGGCTCCCAACCCACAATACCCTCCCCAATAAACTGCAGCTGAGCTCCCCACATGCTGGACTGTCACCTCAGATAAGGGTTGTGGTCAGTGGGCAGGGGTCTGGGTCCAAGGCGGCAGCAGAAGGAACTAGGCAGCAGAGGGAGTAGTGAGGGCAGGTGCTTGGCCACTGCCTCCAGCACCCCAAATCCCTGCCTGAGGCTGGGGAGAGACCTCTGCCAGCGGCTCCTCAGGCCTCCCGGACCCGGCCCAGGAGGCCAGCGTTCTCCTGGCGGAGGGCTCTATAGTCCTCTCGGATCTTCTCCAGGTTGCTGAGGGTCTTCTTGCCCAGTTCTGTCTCGATCTGAGGCAACGTGAACACATGCCCTCTCAGCACACACAGCCCCTTTCCCAGCTCCTGCTCGCCAGCCCCCATCATAGCCTGCTCTGGGCCCCTCCCACCACCTCCAACCACAGCCTGCTCTGTCCCATGCCCAGGCCTTCTCACGTGGTGTTCCCTCCACCCAAAGCATCCTTCACCACCTGGCAGGATTCTCCCTACATCTTCAAGCTGAAGCCTCTGCTCACGGCCCTGGGAAGCAGGCAGGAGGGCCCTTGGGGTAGAAGCTGGGGCTCACAGTAGGCCACTTGCCTGTCCTAGGTCACAGGCACAGGCACTAGGGGGCAGGGCTGGGCTTCTGACCATAGGCTGTGTCTGGCTCCACGGCCTCTCTCAGCATAACCTGAGGAACTAACTGTTCCCTGGTCTGCCTTGGCCCCCTATCCTGCCCCCAGGCCTCACCTGCTCCTCGAGGTCTCGAACCTCCCGCATGATGGTGCCCGTGTCCTCGATGGTCTGGATGAGCTGGCTGCAGTTCTGGGGACAGCAGGAAAAAGGCTTGCACCCAGCCCCACCCACCCCCAGTGGCCCCGCCCCAGGCACACTTCCCTCACCTCGTGCAGGGCAGCTAGATACTTATAGGCCTTCCGAACAGCATCATCCTTCTTGGCATCCTGACCAGACACAGGGACCTCAAAGGTATCAGTGGGCTGCCCCCGACCATCTCTATGCTCCAAGAAGGCCACCCTCTCCCACAGCCCCACTAGCTTCATCCTCCATGGAACAAAGCCAGCCCTGGGCATCAGTGCACCTCCAGCCTCACACAGGGCCCGGGTCTGGACCCCAGCCAGCCCGTGAGCAGATGCACAGACAGCAGCCCAGCGTCACCTCACTCACTCCCGCCCAGCCTGCCCCACACCTTGAACACGAGCTCATCAGTCACTGCAAACGTCCGGTCCAGCTTCCCAGAGAGGGAGTTGATTTCCTTCTGAAGCTCCTTTGTGTCAGACAAGATCTGGCAGACACCATGGTAGCCATGAGCCCCTGCCTGGGGCAGGGTGGCTGGCAGTAGAGGGTGCTCATGTGCAGCAGACAGGGACTGTGTCATCATCAGGGGTGACTGGGATGGATTGTGTGTGACTGTTCTGTGTCAGGGTGTGGCTGGACAGCTCTGTCTACCTGGGGGTGTGAGGTCCCCGTGCCACCACACTACGCCTGACAGCGCACACGACCCACCCTCCATGGGGCCCTGGCAGTGTACCTTGGTGATCTCTTCCTTCTGTTTCCGGATGTTGCCCACGATCTCTAGGATGCGCTGGGTGTAGGCCAGCCGGGACACATCTCTGGGCAGAGTCTCCAGCTCTGACACCTAGGCAGGGACATAGCAGGCACTCCCCCAGGACCCACCCCTCACCCTCCTAAGCCACCCAGGTCCCTCACACAGGCCGTACCAGCTGCTTATAGACCTCTTCCTTCCTGCGGGCCTCTTCAGCAGCCGCCCGGACACTCTGGTGCAGTTCTTGGATCTCTGCCAGCCGTCGAGAAGATTCCAGCTGCCAGGAGCCCATAGGCAGAAGACAGTGAGCAGAGCACAGGGATGGCCACCTAGAGAGGGACCGAGCCTGCCCTGGCCCACCCACAGCCCAGGGCCCCACTGCTTACCTCTCTGCAATCCTGCAGCTTTCGGAGGTGGCGGTACTCAGCGAGTAGTGGGACCCGGTGCTTCTCCCACTGACCCGCCAAGTGGATGACCCGCTGGGCGCTACTCTCCACCACAAGCTGGTGGGGGGTGGGTATGTGTCACACAGGCTGGGCCCTCCAACCCCGCCCCACCCCACCCTACCTCTCCCTGCCCAGCCACAGCCCCAAACCCACCTGCAGCTTGGCAAGGTTGGCAGCCCCATCGGGCAGCAGCTCCACTGCGCGGCTCTTCAGGCGCAGGGCCTGCTCACGCTCCGCTGTGCTGAGCTCACTCTGCCGGCACTCAGACTCTGCCTGGCCCACGGATACCCGATCACATGCCGCAGCCCCCATGGAGCTCCACAGATGACTATACACCCCTGTGGCCCCCACAGGCCCCTCTAACAGCTCCATGCTGGTGCCAAGGACCCCAAGGACCCCCCAAATCTCCTGTTTTTGCAGACCTGTGGTGCCCCACAGATCCCCACAGACCCTCCGAGGATCCCCCAATCCCCTGCCCATGCAGGCCCGTGGTACCCTACAGATGCTCACAGACCCTCACCCTGGCCTGATTCTCACAGCCACCCTCAAGAGCCCCACAGATCCCCAACAGCTCCCAGGAACCCTTCTGCCATTTGCAGACCTCTACAGAGCACCTCTTGCCCCATCTAGTCCCTCACACCCCGAGGCCCTCCTTCTGACCTACCCCAATGCACAGCCCGACCTGCCCCTCACCTGCACAAAGCTGATGCCCAGGGTCTTCATGTCGGCCTCAACCTCCTCAATACTGCAGTTCACTCCTTCCAGCTGCTCCCGAAGGGACTCAAGCTCCTGTTCCTGAGCTGCCCACATGTCCTGGGAGGCCCCGGCCAGTCAGGGTTGGGGTGTCAGGCTCAGAAGACAAGCAAGGGGCTGAGACACCACCCCTCCACCCAGCTCTGCTCACCTGTTCAGGCTGCCGGGAGGTGGCCGGCACATCTGACACCTCAGTGGCCTGGGCCTGGGGCTCCTGAGGGAGTGACAAGGGGCATCCTGGCTGTCAGGGAAGGCCCTTCCTCGCGTGGCCCAGCCTTAGCCTCCCCTGAGAACCGTCCCTGGTGCTGCATGCATGCCCACTCAACCACTGATGGCGGCCTGTGACTCTGAGGGTAAAGGCACCATCTGCAACCCTGGACCGGAGTACTTGCTTGTGGAAAAAGCTCCCTGACCCAGATACAGCTCCTACCTACCTGCCCCATATCTCAAGCCTCAAATGCCCATGAGAAGGATGGGGGCCCCTCAGAGTGGACGTCTTAGGAGAGAAGATATGCTCAGAGGAAACTGCCTAGGGAAAGGGGATGTTGCCCTAAGAACACCCTCACACCGTTGCACGGTTCCCACCTATCCACATTTTCTCCAGTCAAGTCCCTGTGAAGCTAGGGGACCCCTCTGGGTACCCACCCCGCAGTGGGGCGAGGGCCTGTTCAGTGGGAACATAGGACCCCGTGTGGATAAAGGGGTGGTGCTTATACAAAAAGCCATCCTCCAAGCCTGCCACGCCCATCAGCACATCCCATGTCCACAGGTGCACCCACCAGATGGAAGGTGAATTTCTCAGAGTGTGTGAAGCGGGACCCCTTAGGAGCACCAGTCTTGGCACCAGCCCCCCAGGCCTGCAGCAGCTCTCCCAAGTCTCGGGCTTGTGTGGGGGCCCCAAGCGGGCCCCAGCTTTGGCGCAGATGTTCAGTCAGTTGCTTCTGCAGCCGCTGCCGCTGAGCCCGTGTGTCCTCCTGGGGAGAAAAGGCAGGGGAAGCAGGAGGGTGTAGGGGCCTGCCTAGCCTCCAAGGTCCTGCCTCCTCCAAGGGCCCCCTGACAAAGGGCTACAGACAAGTCACCCCCACTCTCTCCAGCCCTCCCACTAAAGCAGGCCCTGCCCTACTCTCCTGCCCCACCGGCCTGGGATCTCCCTGAGGACAGGGGTCTCCTCTTGCTCACAGACATACTTCTCTCCACCCACTAGCCCCCATGCTGGAGAAGGATGTAGGAAGAGAGGAGAGTGAGCCTAGAGACCCCAAATCCAAGAGAAGCATAGACGGGATATCAGGGGACAGGGCAGAGACAGGGAATCCAAGGTGCCAGGCACAAAAGGAGGCAGAGAGAGACAAGAGAGGGACAAGAACAAGAGAGTTTCAAGATAACTGGGAAAATCTGATTATGAACTCAGTGTCGGATGGTATTAAGATATTATTGTTGGCCAGGCACAGTGGCTCATGCCTATAATCCCAGCACTTTGGGAGGCTAAGGTTGGCAGATCACCTGAGGTCAGGAGTTTAAGACCAGCCTGGCCAACACAGTGAAACCCTGACTCTACTAAAAATACAAAAATTAGCCAGGCATGGTGGTGTGCACCTATAATCCCAGCTACTTGGGAGGTTGAGGCAAGAGAATGGCTTGAACCCAGGAAGTGGAGGTTGCAGTGAGCCGTTATCATGCCACTGCACTGCAGCCTGGGCAACAAAGTGAGACTCCATCTCAAAAAAAAAAAAAAAAAAGATATCATTGTTAACTTCATTAGTCATGAAAATGGCCCAGTGGTTACCTTGAAAACTGAAAGTCTTTATGAGTGAACAGATGTAGTCCTAAGTATTTAGAGTTCAAATCACATGATATCCGGGATTTGCTTTAAAATAATACAGCAACAAAGAAAAAGTTGGGAGAGAACAGATGAAAAAAAGTTGGCAAAATGGTACATAGGATTCATTAGAATATTCTCTCCACATTTATGTGTGAAAATTACTATAGATTATAAAAACAGAGACAGACGGCCAGGCACGGTGGCTCACGCCTGTAATCCTAACACTTTGGGAGGCCGAGGCGGACAGATCATGAGGTCAAGAGATTGAGACCATCCTGGCCAACATGGTGAAACCCCATCTTGACTAAAAATACAAAAATTAGCCAGGCATGGCAGCGGGCACCTGTAGTCCTAGCTACTTGGCCCAGGAGGCTGAGGTTGCAGTGAGCCAAGATCATGCCACTGCACTCCAGCCTGGTAACAGAGTGAGACTTGGTCTCAAAAAAAAAAAAAAAAAGAAAAACACAGAGGTGAAGACAGAGAAAGGGGCCAGACAGAGATGTGGACACAGAGGAAGAAGGGACAAATAAAGAGGCAGACAGAGGGGGAGGGGGGCCAAATACAGAGATGGACAGAGAGGAAGAGGGGACAGATATAAAGGTGGACAGAAGGGGAGGGGGACTCATACCCGGGTGGACACAGAGGAAGAGGGGACAGAAATAGGAGGGCAGAATGGAGGGAGGCAGAAAGAGAAGTAGACAGAAAAAGGGGACAGATAAAGAAATGGACAGAGGGAGAGGTGTGACAGAGAGGTAGAAAGAAGGAGGGGACAGATGCAGAGGTGGACAGAAAGGAAGAGGGGACAGATAAAGAAGTGGACAGAGGGGAAGAGGGGACAGACACAGAAATGGATAGAGAAGAAGAGGGGACAAACAGGTGGATAGAGAAGAAGAGGGGGCTGGGCGCAGTGGCTCATGCCTGTAATCACAGCACTTTGGGAGGCCAAGGCAAGCAGATGGCTTCAGGTCAGGAGTTCGAGACCAGCCTGGCCAACATGGCAAAACCCCGTCTCTACAGAAAATACAAAAATTAGCAGGATGTGGTGGTGCATGCCTATAATGCCAACTACTTAGGTGCCTGAGGTGGGAAGACTGCTTGAGCCTGGGAATTTGAGGCTGCCTTGAGCCCTGATCATGCCACTGTATTCCAGCCTGGATGACAGAGCAAGACCCTGTCTCAAAAAAGAGGTGGGGGGGGGCAGGCACAGTGGCTCACGCCTGTAATCTCAACACTTTGGGAGGCCGAGGTGGGCAGATTACCTCAGCTCAGGCGTTCACGACCAGCCTCGGCAACACAGTGAAACCCCATCCCCACTAAAAAAATACAAAAAATTAGCTAGGTGTGGCGGTGTGCACCTGTAGTCCCAGCTACTTGGGAGGCTGAGGCAAGATAATTGCTTGAACCCAGAAAGCGGAGGTTGCAGTGAGCCAAGATCGCACCGCTGCACTCCAGCTGGGAGACAGAGCGAGACTTCATCTCAAAAAAAAAAAAAAAGAGGTGAGGAGTTCCAAGATGGCCGGTTAGATCCAGCTCAGGATTGCAGCTCCGAGTGAAAGTGCAGAGGGTGAGTGGATGCCGCATTTCCAGACGGATTTTTATTGCCCACAGACCAGGAGATTCGCAGGCGGAGGAGTCCCATGGGTCGCCAGTGCAGCTGTTTTGGCCGGCTCCAGGTGCAGAGTAAACGGGACTGTGTTCCCACTTAGCCAGCAAGGGGAGCTGAAACAGGGAGCCAGGCCAGGAGATTCCTGGGCAAAAAAAGCAGCACGAATTTAAGAGCCGCAGTTTCAGCGGCACAGTGGGTCGCCGCACGGGAAATCACACAGATCCCAGAACCTATTCAACAGGCAACCAGGTCACCTGGTAGAGAGCCGTCCGTTGAACAAAAAAATAAAAGGCTCTGAGGCAGGGAGCCAGGAGATCAGGCCCGGCTTGTCCCACCCCCACAAAAACAAAAACAAAAACAAAAAAACAGCAATTGGAAACACTCTGGGTTGAGAGTTTCACAGCAAGCACAGCTGAACCCGGGACGGTCCAGCTCTGTGGGGGAGGGGCGTCCGCCATTACTGAGGCAGCCTGCTGTTGCTGCAGCAACCTGCCATTACAGAGAAAGTCCATGATTACAGAGGTGGGCCAACATTGCGGAACCAGCTCTAACTACACCCATATAAACAGGACTGCAGGGAAGTTCACATGGCAGCTGAGCAGAGCCCACAGCAGCTCAGCGAAGCCTCTGCAGGCTGAGAGTGACTAGGCTGCATCCTTGTGGGCAGGGCAGCCATGAAGAAAAAAAAAGGCAGCAGTACAGCGGAAACTCATAAAGCCATAACTCCCTGGGACAGAACACCTGGGAAAAAAAAGGGGGTTTATGAGTTCTGCTGCTGCAGACTTAAATTTACCAGCCCAGCAGCTCTGAATGAACAACGGGGCTCACAGCTCAGCACCTGAGCTAATATAAAGGACTGTTTCCTCAACAGCTCCCGACCCCAGTATATCCAAAGAGTCACCTCATAAAGGAGAGCTCAGACTGACATTTGGCAGGTATCCTTCGGGGACAAAGCAGAAGAAGAAACTGGTAGCAACCTTTACTGTTCGGCAGCTGCTGCAAGTGATCCCCAGGCAAGCAGGGCCTGGAGTGGACCTCAGCAGTCCTACAGCAGAGAGCCCAGACAGTTAAAAGGAAAACTAAGAAACAGAAATAACTTCATCAACAACAAACAGAACGTCCACTCAGAGACCCAATCAGAAAGTCAACAACTACAAAGCCGACAGGTGGATAAATCCACAAAGATGGGAAGAAACCAGCACAAAAAGGATGAAAACACCCGAAACCAGAACACCTCTCCTCCTACAAGGGATCACAACTCCTCACCAGCAAGGGAACAAGACTGGATGGAGAATGAGTGTGATGAAAAGACAGAATCAGCCTTCAGAAAGTGGGTAATAAGATACTTCCATGAGCTAAAAGAACATGTTCTAACCCAATGCAAAGAAACTAAGAACCTTGAAAAAAGATTTGATGAAATGCTAACGAGAATGGACAACTCAGAGAGGAATATAAGTGAATTGATGGAGCTGAAAAACACAACACGAGAACTTCGCAAAGCATGCACAAGTTTCAACAGCCGAATTGACCAAGCAGAAGAAAAGATATCAGAGGTCAAAGATCAACTCAATGAAATAAAACGAGAAAGCAAGATTAGAGAAAACAGGGTAAAAAGGAATGAACAAAGTCAACAAGAAATATGGGACTATGTGAAAAGACCTAATCTACGTTTGATAGGTGTACCTGAATGTGACGAACAGAATGAATTCAAGCTGGAAAATACTCTTCAGGATATTATGCAGGAAAACTTCCCCAACCTAGCAAGGCAGGCCAATAGTCAAGTCCAGGAAATACAGAGTACACCACAAAGATATTCCGCTAGAAGAGCAACCCCAAGGCACATAATCGTCAGATTCACCAGGGTTGAAATGAAGGAGAAAATGCTAAGGGCAGCCAGAGAAAAAGGTCGGGTTACCCACAAAGGGAAGCCCATCAGACTCACAGCAGATCTCTCAGCAGAAACCCTACAAGCCAGAAGAGAGTGGGGGCTGATAATCAACATCCTTAAAGAAAAGAACTTTCAACCCAGAATTTCATATCCAGTCAAACTAAGCTTCATAAATGAAGGAAAAATAAAATCTTTTGTGAACAAGCAAGTACTCAGAGATTTCATCACCACCAGACTGGCTTTACAAGAGCTCCTGAAAGAGGCACTACACATAGAAAAGAACAACCAGTACCAGCCACTCCAAAAACACATGAAATGGTAAAGAGCATCAACACAATGAAGAATCTGCATCAACCAATGGGCAAAACAGCCAGCTAGCATCAAAATGGCAGGATCAAATTCACATATAACAATATTAACCCTAAACGTAAATGGACTAAATGCCCCAATCAAAAGACACAGACTGGCAAATTGGATAAAAAGCCAAAACCCATCAGTGTGCTGTATCCAGGAAACCCATCTCACATGCAAGGATACACAAAGGCTCAAAATAAAGGGATGGAGGAAGATTTACCAAGAAAATGGAGAGCAAAAAAAAGCAGGAGTTGCAATTCTCATCTCTGATAAAATAGACTTTAAAGCAACAAAGATCTAAAGAGACAAAGAAGGACATTACATAATGGTAAAAGGATCAATGCAACAAGAAGAGCTAACGATCCTAAATATATATGCACCTAATACAGGAGCACCCAGATACATAAGGCAAGTTCTTAATGACTTACAAAGAGACTTAGACTCCCACACAATAATACTGGGAGACTTAAACACCCCATTGTCGATATTAGACAGATCAACGAGACAGAAAATTAACAAGGATATCCAGAACTTGAACTCAGACCTGGACCAAGCAAACCTAATAGACATTTACAGAACTCTCCACCCCAAATCCACAGAATATACATTCTTCTCAGCACCACATCACACCTACTCTAAAATTGACCACATAATTGGAAGTAAATCACTCCTCAGCAAATGCAAAAGAACGGAAACCATAACAAACAGTCTCTCAGACCACAGTGCAATCAAGTTAGAACTCAGAATTCAGAAACCAACCCAGAACCGCACAGCTTCATGGAAACTGAACAACTTTCTCTTGAATGTGGACTGGATAAACAATGAAATGAAGGCAGAAATAAAGATGTTCTTCGAAACCAACGAGAATGAAGACACCACATACCAGAATCTCTGGGACACGTTTAAAGCAGTCTCTAGAGGAAAATATATAGCAATAAGTGCCCACGTAAGAAGAAAGGAGAGATCTAAAATTGACACCCTGTCATCAAAATTGAAAGAGCTAGAGGAGCAAGATCAAAAAAACTCAAAACCTAGCAAAAGACAAGAAATAACTAAGATCAAAGCAGAATTGAAGGAGATAGAGACATGAAAAACCCTTCAAAAAATCAATAAATCCAGGAGCTGGTTTTTTGAAAAGATCAACAAAATAGACAGAACACTAGCCAGATTAATAAAAAAGAAAAGAGAGAATAACCAAATAGATGCAATAAAAAATGATAAAGGGGATATCACCACAGATTCCACAGAAATTCAAACCATCATCAGAGATTATTACAAACAACTCTATGCACATAAACTAGAAAACCTGGAAGAAATGGATAAATTCCTGGACAGTTGCCTCCTCCCAAGCCTAAACCAGGAAGAAGTCAAAACCCTGAATAGACCAATAACAAGGTCTGAAGTCGAGGCAGCAATTAGGAGCCTACCACCCAAAAAAAGCCCAGGTCCAGATGGGTTCACAGCCGAATTCTACCAGACATACAAAGAAGAACTGGTACCATTCCTTCTGAAACTATTCCAAATAATCCAAAAAGAGGGAATCCTTCCCAAATCATTTTATGAGACCAACATCATCCTGATACCAAAACCCGGCAGAGACTCAACAAGAAAAGAAAACTACAGGCCAATATCCATGATGAACATAGATGCAAAAATCTTCAATAAAATACTGGCAAGCCGATTACAACAGCACATCAAAAAGCTTATCCACCATGATCAAGTAGGATTCATCCCGGGGATGCAAGGATGGTTCAATATACGCAAGTCTATAAATGTAGTTCACCACATAAACAGAACCAAAGACAAAAATCACATGATTATCTCAATTGATGCAGAGAAGGCCTTCAACAAAATTCAACAGCCCTTTATGCTAAAAACCCTCAATAAACTAGGTATCGACGGAACATATCTCAAAATAATAAAAGCTATTTACAACAAACCAACAGCCAATATCATACTGAATGGGCAAAAACTGGAAGCATTCCCTTTGAAATCTGGTACTAGACAAGGATGCCCTCTCTCACCACTCCTATTCAATATAGTACTGGAAGTTCTAGCCAGAGCAATCAGACAAGAAAAGGAAATAAAGAGTATTCAATTAGGAAAGGAGGAAGTCAAATTGTCTCTATTTGCAGATGACATGATTGTATATCTAGAAGACCCCATCACCTCAGCCCAAAATCTCCTGAAACTGATAAGCAACTTCAGCAAAATCTCAGGATAAAAAATCAATGTGCAAAAATCACAAGCATTCCTATACACCAATAACAGACTTAAAGAGAGCCAAATCAAGAACGAACTGTCATTAACAATTGCTACAAAGAGAATAAAATACCTAGGAATACAACTAACAAGGAACGTAAAGGACCTCTTCAAGGAGAACTACAAACCACTGCTCAACGAAATGAGAGGACACAAACAGATGGAGAAACATTCCATGTTCATGGTTAGGAAGAATCAATATCGTGAAAATGGCCATACTGCCCAAAGTAATTTACAGATTCAACGCTATCCCCATCAAGCTACCAATGACCTTCTTCACAGAACTGGAAAAAACCACCTTAAACTTCATATGGAACCAAAAGAGAGCCCGCATCGCCAAGTCAATTCTAAGCAAAAAGAACAAAGTGGGAGGCATCACACTACTGGACATCAAACTATACTACAAGGCTATAGTAATCAAAACAGCATGGTACTGGTACCAAAACAGAGATATAGACCAATGGAACAGAACAGAGGCTTCGGAGGCAACACAACATATCTACAACCATCCGATCTTTGACAAACCTGATAAAAACAAGCAATGGGGAAAGGATTCCCTGTTTAATAAGTGGTGTTGGGAAAACTGGCTAGCCATATGCAGAAAGCAGAAACTGGACCCCTTCCTGACACCTTACACTAAAATTGACTCCAGATGGATTAAAGACTTAAACATAAGACCTAACACCATAAAAACCCTAGAAGAAAACCTAGGCAAAACCATTCAGGACATAGGCGTAGGCAAGGACTTCATGACCAAAACAGCAAAAGCATTGGCAACAAAAGCCAAAATAGACAAATGGGACCTAATCAAACTCCACAGCTTCTGCACGGAGAAAGAAACAGTCAATAGAGTGAATCGGCAACCAACAGAATGGGAAAAAATTTTTGCAGCCTACCCGTCAGACAAAGGGCTGATATCCAGAATTTACAATGAACTAAAACAGATTTGCAAGAAAAAAACAAACAAGCCCATTCAAAAATGGGCGAAGGATATGAACAGATACTTTACAAAAGAAGACATACATGAAGCCAACAAGCATATGAAAAAATGCTAATCATCACTGGTCATTAGAGAAATGCAAATCAAAACTACATTGAGATACCATCTCACGCCAGTTAGAACGGCGATCATTAGAAAATCTGGAGACAACAGATGCTGGAGAGGATGTGGAGAAATAGGAACACTTTTACACTGTTGGTGGGAGTGTAAATTAGTTCAACCATTGTGGAAGACTGTGGCGATTCCTCAAGGACCTAGAAATCGAAATTCCATTTGACCCAGCAATCCCATTACTGGGTATATATCCAAAGGATTATAAATCGTTCTACTATAAGGACACATGCACACGAATGTTCATTGCAGCACAGTTTACAATAGCAAAGACCTGGAACCAACCCAAATGCCCATCGATGATAGACTGGACAGGAAAAATGTGGCACATATACACCGTGGAATATTATGCAGCCATCAAAAACGATGAGTTCACGTCCTTTGTAGGGACATGGATGAACCTGGAAACCATGATTCTCAGCAAACTGACACAAGAACACAAAATCAAACATCGCATGTTCTCACTCATAGACGGGTGTTGAACAATGGGAACACATGGACACAGGGAGGGGAGCACTATACACTGGGGTCTGTTGGGGGGAGGGGGGTGACAGCGGGGGGTGGGGAGTTGGGGAGAGATAGCATGGGGAGAAATGCCAGATATAGGTGAAGGGGAGGAAGGCAGCACATCACACTGCCACGTATGCACCTATGCATCTTGCATGTTTTTCACATGTACCCCCAAACCTAAAATGCAATTAAAAAAAAGAAAAAAAAAAGAGAGAGAAGAAGAGGGGGCAGATAAAGAGGTGGACAGAAGGACAGAAGGGGAGGAGGGACAAATACAGAGGTGGAAAGAGAGGAAGAAAGGACAGATGAAGTGGAGTGGGAAGGGGCCACAGATACAGAGGTGGACAGCAAGGAAGAGGGGACAGATACAGAGGTGGACAGAGCAGAAGGGGACACAGATACACAGGTACACACAGAATAAGGGGACAGATAAAGAAGTGGACAGAGGAGAAGGAGGAACAAATAGAGAAGTAGAGAGAGAGAGAAATTCAGTACAGAAATGAGGAGACGAGAGAGAGGCAAGAAAGAGGAGCAGCAAAAACATAGAACTAGAATGATGGGGACAGGCAGAGATTGTGCAAAAACCTAGAAATGGGAAAAAGGAACATCAGTGACAAGTGCAGAAACAGAGAAAGAGTAAGAGGCTAAGAGACAGGAAGAAAGGCATAGTAACAAGAAGAAAAGGCCAGGCATGGTGGCTCACGCCAGCAGTCCCAGCGCTTTTGGAGGCTGAGGCAGGAAGATCACTTTAGGTCAGGAGTTCGAGACCAGCCTAGACAACATAGCAAGAAACTATCTCTACAAAAGATTAAAAAGTTAGTGGCATGCGCCTGTAGTCTCAACTACTCAGGAAGCTGAGATGGGAAGATGACTTGAACCCATGAGTTTGAGGCTACAATGAGCTATGATCATGCCACTGTACTCCAGTCTTAGAGGCAGAGTGAGACACTGTCTCTAAAAATAAAAATTAGGCCGGGCGTGGTGGCTCACGCCTGTAATCTCAGCCCTTTGGGAGGCCAAGGCAGGTGGATCACCTAAGGTCAGGAGTTCAAGAGCAGCTTGGCCAACACAGCAAAACCTGTCTCTACTAAAAATACAAAAATTAGCCGGGTATGGTGGTGGGTGCCTGTAATCCCAGCTACTGGGAAGGCTGTGGTAGGAGAATCGCTTGAACCTGGGAGATGGAGATTGCAGTGAGCCGAGATCACGCCACCACACTCCAGCCTGGGTGACAGAGAGAGACTCCTCCTCCAAAAATAAATAAATAAACAGTAATAATAATAAATTAAATTTAAAAAATTTGGAAACAGAAAAAGGAGCCAGGTAGCAAATCCGGATTGCTCCAGTTGCCAGGAATCTCATGCACAGTATTCAGTCTAACTACTGCCCTGAGAGAAGAGCAGTATTACCACCTGATTTTTTAGCACAGGAAACCAAGGTTCTGAGGAGGGATACTGACTTGTCCCAGGTTCTCCATTTTTCTGACTCCAGTGTTCTTTCAGGTGGGGAGCTGGGTAAGTGCACACAGAGGGAAAACAATGGAAGGGAGGGGCCAAGTGGAAAAGGAGAGGGGCAGAGGACCAGAGGGAATGTCATTGAGCAGCAGCCCGGACAGCAGGGAACCAGGCATCCGGCTGTACCTGGGGTGGGAGGCGGGATGCCCGGCAGACCCAGTCCTCATCTCCTGGCCGGTCTCGGCCTGTCTGCTGGCAGAGCTGCAGGGTATGGTTTTCGAGGAGCGAGGCCACCCTTCCAACAGGCTGGAGCACCTGGGTAGGGGCTGGAAGCAGCAGGGGACTCGCCTGGAACTCCTGTGGCTCTGGAGGCAGGAAGAGAGTCAGCTGGCTCTGCTGCATGGGCAACGCCACGAGGGTCTCCCCCACCTTCCTCCTCACCCCTCCACAGCCTCATGCTCACCGCCTCTGGAACTCAATTCGGGCACAGCCAGCCTGCTGGCATGGAATGGCTTCTGGAAGGTCGAGCCCTGGTGGGAGAGCAGGCTCAGAACCTCCAGGGTGAAGTGGGATGAGGATCGCCGGGGGGAGGGAGCCAAAACCCTGAGCACCCAGATGGGGACAAGAGAAAATCCACTGTAGTCAGGGGTCCCACCTGGAGGTGCTGCAGCTTGGGAGTGCGAAGGAGGGGCGGGACCCAAGGCAGCACCAGCTGGTCCCGAATTTGGCTCCCAATAGCCCGGAGGAGAATAGCTGAGTCACCTGTGGGGGTTGGGGAGGAAGTGAATCAGGTGACAATGCTGCAAATCCAAAAGGGCGTTCCCTAGGAGACCAGCCTCCACTCCTGACCCCCATCCAGAGATACACATTTATCCAGCTTGCGCTCTCACGTTCAGTCATTCAACAAACACTGAGCACCTACTATGTACAGGTCGCTGTTCTAGACACTAGGGCTACTTTGTGGAACAAACTGGATAAAGGTCCCTGCCCTCAGAGAGCCAGCAAGCTAGCAGAGGAGAGAGATCATGAATAGGATCCTGAGTACCATCCAGACTGCAGCCAGTCGGGGATCAGGATGGGGCTGAGAGGAGGCTAACCTCAAAGAGGTAAGGGAGTGAACCATGAGGGTACCTAGTGGAAGGGTAACCCACGATACAAAGGCATGGAGGTGGAAGTGTGCTGGGGTGTGTTTGAGCAGCACCCAGGAGGCCTAATTGGTTAGAGTGGAATGAGAGAGAGGGAGGGCCTAGGGGTTGAGTCAAGGAGGCCCCTCCCAGCACCAATGTACCACCCGGGTTCAGCTCAACCTCAGCCCCCTGCCTGCTGCCCTATAGCCCCTCTCTGACGCCTAATCCTCCTGCCTAGCTCTCCTAAAGACACATACTGCCACCCCTACCCACCAACGTTTTCACCACCTCTACCTCTCTCAGCCCCTACAGCGCCCCGGAAGGCCCTCTTCTCCCCTCACCGCCACCCCCCCCCCCGCCCACACCCCAGACACCCAGTACCTGCAGGCTGGTCTGCGTCCTCAGAGGCATCGGTGGGCAGACGCTCAGCCAAGAAGAGAAGCAGGTCTCGGAGGTCAGGCTCACTGGGGTAGAGGAAGTTCTGATAGCCAAGCTCCAAGGGATAGCCAAGGTCCTGAGAGTGGTGGGGGGGCCATCAGGCAGCAGACAGGGTCCTCCTGCCCTGGAAGACTTGGGCCTAGGCTGCAAATGCTCCCACTCTCTCACTAACCACCACCCTCCCAACCTCCCCCAGCTCCCCAAGGCCTCCAGGCCCTCCAGGGAGCCACAGAGTGATGGCAGTGAACGACACAGAGAACAGGAAATAAGATTAAAGCTCTGGCCTTTCTATGACTCAAAATCTGGAGGCCATAAAAGAAAAATGGGTATTTTTGAATACATGAAAAGAAAGAAAATATTTAAAGAAAAATATAATAAGCAAAGTCAAAAGTTAATGACAAGTTGGGGGAAAATATTTGGAGCCCATATCATAGGTAAAGAGCAAATCTACCTATTATAGAAAGAGTGCCTAAAAATATACAGGCAAAAAAGACCAGAATCGCAATAGCTCAGAACAAAAGGACTCACGAGGGTTCTGGATGGGGACTGGGGAAACAGGCCAGGAGAGAAAGAAAGCCTCTTTCTCTTTCTTTTCTTTTCTTTTCCTTTATTTCTTTCTTTTTCTTTCTTTCTTTCCTTCTTTCTTTCTTTCCTTCTTTTTTTTGAGACGGGGTCTTGCTCTGTTGCTCAGGCTGGAGTGCAGTGGCAGTGGCATGATCTTGGCTCACTGGAACCTCTGCCTCCTGGGCTCAAGTGATCCTTCCACTCAGCCTCCCAAGTAGCTGGGATTATAGGTGCACACCACCACACCTGGCTAATTTTTGTATTTTTAGTACAGACAGGGTTTCACCATGTTGGCCAGGCTGGACTCAAACTCCTGGGCTCAAGCAATCCTCCCAGCTCAGCCTCCCAAAGTGCTGGGATTACAGGTGGGAATCACCACGCCCGGCCTAGGAAGGCCTTTTTCTTCCAGAGTTGCCACTGCTTTGGAGCTGGATAGACTCTGAAAGCACACTTCCTGGATTCAAACCCAAGCTTTGCCTCTTACGAACTATGCGACCTCAGGCAGATCACTTAACTTCTCTGTGCTTCACTTTCTTCACCTGAAGGAGGGGATACCAACAGTACATACAGCAGAAGGTTGTCCTGAGAATTAAATGAGTTAACACCATGTTACTTACCACAGGGCCTGGCACAGGGCACACTTAGAAGCCATGACTATTCTATACTTAGGAGTATACTGGGTCACAACGCAAGATATTTTTATTTTGGAAGCTCAAGGTCAAATAAGTATGAAAAACACTGGCTTTTAAGCTACTTTACTTTGGATTTTTCCCAACATCTGCGATCAAAGAGCTGTGGCTGATACACTCATTCCAGGAGTGGGGAAGGTGCCAAAATATGGAAGTGGCTAAGGTACAGAAACTGCTGCCAGGACAAGGGCATATTAAGAGGAAGATGCCACAACACGGCAGTGCTGAGTTGAGGAGGGCTACAGGGACAGCACATAGCTGGGTTAAGAGAGCCTCCTTTTGCCAAGGCTGCTGGGGGCCAAACAGCCACATGTACCAGTTTCTGTTTGTTTGTTTGCTTGAGACGGAGTCTTGCTCTGTTGCCCAGGCTGGAGTGCAGTGGCACGATCTCAGCTCACTGCAACCTCCACCTCCTGGGTTCAAGCGACTCTCCTGCCTCAGCCTCCCGAGTAACTGCGATTACAGGCACGCACCACCACGCCCAGCTAATTTTTGTATTTTTAGTAGAGATGGTGTTTCACCATGTTGGCCAGGCTGGTCTCAAACTCCTGACCTCTGGTGATCTGCTCCCCGTCCCAAAGTGCTGGGATTATAGACATGAGCCACTGTGCCTGGCCTTTTATTTATTTATTTATTTATTTATTTATTTATTTATTTATTTATTTATTTATTGGAGTTAGGGTTTCACTCTCTCTCCCAGGCTAGAGTGCAGTGGCACAGTCACAGCCCACTGCAGTCTGGATCTTCCAGTCTCAAGCAATCCTCCTACCCCAGCCTCCCACGTAGCTGAGATCACAGGTGTGTGTCACCATGCCCAGCTAGTTTTTGGTAGAGATTGGATGGGGGGGGTCTCACTATGTTGCCCAGGCTGATCTCAAGCTCCTGGGCTCAACTGATCCTACCACCTAAGCCTCCCAAAGTGCTGGGATTACATGCAAGAGCCAACGTGCCCAGCCCAAATGTACTTCTTGGCCACTGGAAAAGCCATAATCACTAACCCCCACTAAAATCAGTGTAAGCTAAAGCAGGTAAACAAAATCCAAGAGAGACAGCTCTGAGAGAGGAACAGAGAACTGTGGGAAGCCTGAGCCCCCACCTCAACACCTCCCACTGTGTACTCTCCTCCCAAACAGAAGACAGAACTTGCCCCTTATTAAGTGCTGACCTCAAGAATACAGTCCTGGGCCATGGGACAGACTGCCTGCCTTATAAGGCCACCAAGAGCCCCAGAGAGAAGAATGTGACAACTCCTGAGAGCTGTGTGAACCTGAGAGCGAGGGGATGCATGGAGCTCTGAGGCCTGTTGCTAAAAGACCACACAAGCAAGGCTCAAATTTAACAACTCTACCCACCCAGTCCCCTACATCTAAATGAAAGTTTTCACAGTAGTTACTCTATGGTCCCTCCACCACCATATACTTTCTGGGTCATTTCAAAGTGTTTCCATTCACTATGTAGCCACAGGTTCCAGATCATACCTATCCGTTAATAGTAATCCCATTTATGCAAAGCTTATTATAACCAGCTTTTCACATATTAACTCATGTTTAATCCTCACAGCAACCCTATATGGTAGTTACAATTCTTATACCCATTTTACACATGTGGAAACAGCCTCCAAGAGGTTAAGAGGCTGGCCCAAAGTCACAGAGTGAATGAGCCAGGAGGAGTAGCATTACTTGGAGCTCTTGAATACAGGAACTGGACTCAGCTCTATACTGGGGATGAGTAAGTGCTTCATCAGAATGGCTCTTTATCAGGTAACAGTGATGCACATCTGTAGTCCCAACTACTCAGAACGTCAAGGCGGGAAGATTGCTTGAGGCCAGGAGCTTGAGACCAGCCTGGGCAACATCTCTACAAAAGCAAGATCCCATGTCTATAAAAAATTTAAAGATTCTCTGGCAGGGTGGCACGTGCCTATAGTACTAGCTACTGGTGGGGCTGAGGTGGGAGGATCTCTTGAGGCCAGGAGTTCAAGACCAGCCTGGGCAATACAGCAAGACCCTTACCTCTACAAAAAGTAAAAAAATTTTTTAAGTAAAATATTTTTAAAAAGAAAGGTATTTTATTTATTCTATCATAGAGACAAAGTTGGAATTGCTCTCAGGAGACACAGGATGTGTGGTTGCCACAGAGGTAATAAGCAGAGACACTCTTTTAGGTAACCAGCATGCCTTCCTTTGGGTAACCATCCTTGTCCCAACTCCATAGGATCCTGAAGAAGCAGCTAATCACAGTGTCCTATAGGAATGACAATGTCGGCCCGGCGTGGTGGCTCACACCTGCAATCCCACAATTTTGTGAAGCTGAGGCAGGTGGATCATGAGGTCAGGAGTTCGAGACCAGCCTGGCCAACATAGTGAAACCCCATCTCTACTAAAAATACAAAAATTAACCAGGCATGGTGGCACGCGCCTGTAGTCCCAGCTACTTGGGAGGCAGAGGTAGGAGAATCGCTTGAACCTAGGAGGCAGAGGTTGCAGTGAGCCGAGATCTCGCTACTACACTCCAGCCTGGGTGACAGAGCAAGACTTCATCTCAAAAAAAAAAAAAAAAGGAATGACCATGTCATCCAGACTGGGCCAATCAGAGCACACAGTGATTAGGAGTGAGAATGGGACCCAGACAGGGTGTTTTCTGGAACTGGGAGATGGATACTATGGGGTGGGGGTGTTATTTTGCAGCTAAGCTTAAAACATAGAAGCCAGGAGCAGCCCAGGTGCAAACTGTATAAGCAAACTGTATAAACTCATTTACACCTCATAACAGTCCCACATTTATCTCCATTTCATGGACAGGAAAACTGGGACCCAGAAGGGTTAGGGTCACACAGTTACAAAGTGGTGGGGCTAGGACCTAAACTTCTCAGGCAGTTTAACCTTAACCACTAATGAAAGCTCAGCTGCAGGAAAAGTAGCAGAGGAAAGGCAAATGTTGCAAAGGAGCTTGGTTACTTTGTAAAAGAGGAAGGAAGAGGATGTGTGCATTGGGAGGAGGGCCACTCACCATGCAGGCCTGAGCCAGGCTCATGGCCAGACGGAACCGGGCAGACATGGCAAGAGGCAGCAGGGGGCTGAGGCCAGAGCCCACGGCAGGGTTGATCACACGCAGGCAACGGACCACAGCCTCTACAACGAGCTCGGTGGTGAAGGCGCGCAAGGTCTGCACATCTGGAGGAACTGCCCTGAAGAAGAAGGAGACAGGCTTGATCGGAGAATTAGTCAGGAAACAAGGGTCAGGCTGAGCCCTGCAGCCTTTTGGAAACACTAGTACCAAGGTAGGGGCAGGGATGATGCCTGCAGTTCAACAGATCCTGGATGTTGGTGACTGTGACTTCCATTTGGAAAACCAGGAACTAGGGAAATCCTCAGGTCCTAAGACCTTGGAGTAAGAACGATGGAAAGAGAACTGAGTTTAGAAAAATATCAAAATTTGGGGGTCTGGGAAGTGAAAGAGTCCAGGTGGCACAATCTCTGGGTTTCTCAGTTCCCAAATAGCACGTTACATAGATATTGAGCTGCTAGAATTTTGAGAAGACTATATTTTATGAGGCTGCCGTTTTCAGAAGTTCCAAATGTCAGGGACCCTGGGTATCAAGATCCCTGAATATCAAGACAACCTAGTTTCAAGCAATACAAAAATCAGACTCCCTAGATGTTGGCATACTGGGTTTTTAGGGCCCCTGAACGGACGAGTCCTCATGAGTCAGGATGACCAAATGCTGATGTCGTCAGATTTCAGAATCCTGGGGGTTTTTTTGGCCGGGTGCGGTGGCTCATGCTTGTAATCCTAGCACTTTGGGAGGCCGAGAAGGGCAGATCATTTGATGTCAGGAGTAGGAGACAGTCTGACCAGCATGGTAAACCCCGTATCTACTAAAAATACAAAAATTAGACGGGCGTGGTGGCCGCACCTGTAATCTCAGCTACTCGAGAGGCTGAGGCAAGAGAACGCTTGAACCCGGGAGGCGGAGGTTGCAGTGAGCAGAGATCGCGCCACTGCACTCCAGCCCAGGCGACAGAGTGAGACTCTGTCTTCGGCGGGGTGGGGGTGGGGGGTGGCAGGGGAATAATCCTGGATTTTTTTAAGCCCCAGGTGTTTGGGGAATTGGAGTTTGAAGGTCCACGGATTTTTGGAGTCCCCGAGTGCCAGGGTCCTGGGGTTTTACGCTCCCTAGTTCTCAGGGCACAGGTGTCTTAGGGTCTCCAAATAACGGCGTCTCAGGGTGTTGATGTCAAGATCCCCAGATTACAGGGTCCTGGGTCTTGAGGTTTCAAGGCTGTGACGTCTCAAGGTATCTGGGTCCCAGAGTTTTGGGTGCACCAAATATCATAGTCAAAGGATTTCGGAGGTCCCTGATGTCGGTGTCGGGGAGGGCGGTGTGGGCGTGTGTGCGTGTGTAAGGGGGTGAGGGACTTAGGGTCCTGGAGCTGGAGCCCTGAATATCAGGGTCCAGGGTTTTAAGGTTCCCGGGAAACGGGGGTCCTGGGCTTTGGAGTCCCGGATGTGGGCTTCGGGGGTGGGCGGGGGCTCTGTTCTTACGTGCCGGCCTGGCGCAGGGAATGGATGAGGATTCGGTCGGCCTCCTCCATGGTGAAGCCGTGTCGGAGTTGGGGGCTGGGTCCGGGACCGGGTCCGAGAAAGTGGGGAGCAGCTGTAGAAACCCCGCTCTGTGATCGCGGTCCCAGAGTGTCACGGGCCTTATGGGGACAGCTGGGAAGTGTAGTTCTGTGACCAAGTACGGCGCATGCCGGATGTGAGGCCTGGTGTGAGTGTGCACGGAGGTTGAGCTTGCCACAGCTGCTGGGAGTTGTAGTTCTTCGACCTGCAGTCAAGCGGAGTCTTCCAGGGGAAAAAGGAACAACCCGTGTGGTGGGGAGTGGAGGGGCTGGACAGAGAGGGTCGTCTTGAGACATTCGTTTAAGGTGGCCTTCATCTTCTAGGCTATAAAGTGTACCCATTAAGGGCAGAATTTTAGCACAAAGCGACTACTTCCTTGTGTCTTAGTCTCCTCATCTGTAAAATGGGACTATTGACAGCACCTGCTTTTAGGATTAAAACATAATTAATTTATATAAAGCACGTTGTACTATGTGCCTGACCCGTAAGATAAGAAAGCACTATGTAAGTTATAGTTACTAGTATTCATGCATTCAATAAATGCTTTATTTTAATATGATACACATTTGTACACTCCAAAGAATATACAGCAAATATCTATGTAACCAGCTGGGTGCAGTGGCTCACACTTGTAATCCCAGCACTTTGGGAGGCCGAGTTGGGCAGATCACCTGAGGTCAGGAGTTCAAGACAAGCCTGGCCAACATGGTGAAACCCCGTCTCTACTAAAAGTACAAAAATTAGCCAGGTATGGTGGCACATGCCTGTAGTCCCAGATACTTGGGAGGCTGAGGCAGGAGAATCACTTGAACTGAGGAGGCAAAGGTGGCAGTGAGCCGAGATCGCGCCATTGCACTCCAGCTTGGGCAACAGAGTGAGACTCCCATCTCAAAAAAAGAAAATCTATGTAACCATTTATTGACATGCACCTGTAATCCCAGCAGTTTTGGAGGCCCAGGAGGGTGGATCACTTGAGGCCAGGAGTTTGAGACTGGCATGGGAAATACAGCAAAACACCATCTCTTAAAAAAAAATATTAGTTGGGCCTGGTGGTGTATGCCTATAGCCCCAGTTACTCAAGAGGCTGAGGGTGGAGAATCACTTGAGCCCAAGAATTCAACACTGCTGTGAGCTATGATCGTGCCACTGCACACCAGCCTGGGTGAGAGCAAGACCCTGTCACTAAAAACACAACAATAATAATAATTGATAATATGATCTTCTTTCCATAGAGATATTGCACATATATTAGGGTTTTCCTACATACTTTGAATTCCATATACTATTGGAAAATGACATCATTTTCTTATTTTAGCTTGACTGCTGCAGGTATCTATTTGGTAAACATTTCATCTGTTGTCAGACTCTGGCCCACAAATGTCCTATTTGCGCCCCCCCCCCACATACGACACTGTTATCGCCCCGCCCTGTGGCCTTAATCCCTCCAAAGCTGGGGGAAGTGAGGGGGGTTGTGTGCAGATGGCCCTTCAATCTCGAAAGGAAGATGTCGGAATCTGAAGGCGGGAAAGGTGAGAGAATCCTTCCACTCCTGCTGACCCTTGGAGCAAGCCTGGGCTGTGCTCCACCCTCAGCCCCTCTGACCCACCCATTACTGCCCACCCAGACCCCACCCCCAGAGAGCCCCTAGGGGACCACAACCACATCACTCTATTCCCCATCCCAGCCAGCCCCAAACAACCTCTCTGCCACCAGAGCCCTAACGCTCAGCCTGACCCAGACACAACCCCGCCATGGCCTCTCAGCCTCATCCACAGCCTTAGTTCCCAAAGAAAGCCCAACCTCAATCCTGGCTCTCACCCCTATCTGATCGCCCACTTGAAACCTAACACAAATTCTACCATGCAGAAGGCAAAACCCTGTTAGAGTCCAAACCCCACCCCAGATACAGACCTAAAGTCACCTAACCTCAATCTCAACCCTTGAATGTCAATACTGTTAGTGAGTGCAGTCTCTGATTTTCCAGAAAGTGCACAGAGCTTTTTAGGAGAGAGAGAGAGAGAGAGAGAGAGAGAGAGAGAGAGAGAGAGAGAGAGAGAGAGAGAAAACACATACTTGATGGTACTAGTAAGCCATGAGGGCTCTAGAGTTAGCCTGCTTGGTGTGACTCCCAATTCAGCCACTTCATCAAGTAACTTAGCCTTTTCGTCTCAATTTTCTTATCTGCAAAATGGGAATAATACTATATGCCAGGGATTCTTTTCATTCTGAAATCATTTAATCCTCACAACACCTCTATATTGTAGGCACTCTTACTATCATCCTTATTATACAGATAAGGAAACTGAGGCTTTGCCCAAGGCAACACAGAGGTACCAAGTGGTACAGTCAGGATTTAAACTCAGGCAGCTTGTTTCCTCCAAAGCTGGGAATCTTAACCAGGCCAATCTACTGCCCCTCCGAGGCTAAAATAAGACCATGGGATCTGGGAATGGCCTTAGCTGAAAACCCCAGTGCAAAATTCAAGTCCCACTCAAAACTCAACTTCGACCCTAACCTGTATCCTAATTTTAATTCCAATTCATTCAAATACCCAGTCCTAACCCTAAGTCAAAGCTCCACTCCTACCTATATTTAAACCCATCCCCCCACCACTCAAATTTAACCTTAAATTGGCCCACCCCATGGCAATTTAAACTCTACCCTAAACTCAAACACCAATCCTACTTCACTTGGAAATGTAATCTTACCTTCACTCCCCTATAAAGTCTCACTCTAGCCCTAATCTTAATTGGAACACCAACTCTTACTTCCCAGTCCTTAACCCAGCTACTCCCAGCTCTCCCAGATTTTCCACGCTCTTCTCTCCTTCCTTCAAACAGAGGGACAGGATCAGATAGGAAGCAGCCACAATTGCCCCAATACCCTGTCCCTCCCTGACTCAGTTTCTCCATACAGACACCACCCCAGAGCCCAGTCCAGCCAATGGGGCAGGCCCTGGTCCCGAATGGGGGCTGTGCCCCGGGCCCCCAGCTGTGGAAGGCGAAAGCAGTGGGGCATCAGGCCTAGGGACCCCTAAGCGAAGAAACCAGCACAGCAAGCACAAGACCGTGGCAGTGGCCAGTGCCCAGCGGTCACCTCGGGCACTCTTCTGCCTCACCCTGGCCAATCCCCTGCGGCGGTCCTGCATCAGCATCGTGGAGTGGAAGCATCCTGGAAAGCAGGGGTGGGGCCCAGGAGTAAGGGTCATCAGGGTACCAGGAGTCAAAAATTGGGTCAGGGCTGGAATGGAGGAGGGCTGAGGTCACCGGGGTTCAAGAGTCAAGGACTGAATCACAGCAAGAGTTGGGGATAGTTAAGGTTTCCAGGGAAGTCAAAGTCAAGGCCTTGATCAGGGCAGGAGTCAAGAATGTCAGGACCTGTCACCTTGGGAGTCAAGGGTCAGCACTGGGTGGGAGGTCCCCAAGGGAGTGTGGGGGTTCCCATGCCACTCTGCCGGGGTCCTTGACTGTGTCCACCTGAGGCCCTTCGACATCCTCATCTTGCTGACCATCTTTGCCAACTGCGTGGCCCTGGGAGTTTACATCCCCTTCCCTGAGGACGACTCCAACACTGCCAATCACAACCTAGTAAGGCCTGCCCCTCCCTAGCCCGTTCCCAGTCAGACAGAGCCCCAGTAGAGTTCACTCCTTCCAGCCAGACCCCACCCCCTCTCTGATCCGGTTGACCCGGCCCGGCCCAGCCCCATCCTCGGTCCGGACGATGCTCCCCACGCCCCCGTCAAACCCCGCCCTCAAATAACTCCCCGACTTCCCGCCCCGCCTCCTCCCCCTCCCCCCCGCCCAGGAGCAGGTGGAGTATGTATTCCTGGTGATTTTCACTGTGGAGACTGTTCTCAAGATCGTGGCCTACGGGCTGGTGCTCCACCCCAGCGCCTACATCCGCAATGGCTGGAACCTACTCGACTTCATCATCGTCGTGGTCGGGTGCGCGTCTGCGGGGGGCACCCCACCCTAGCCGCCTTCCTACCCTGAGGCCCGCCGAATTCTGGGCTCAGGAAAGTGACCCTTTCAGACCCTCCCCATTCGGCAGCCAGAATCAGGAATATGATTAAAACCCATTTCTATTTCTAGTTACAGGGACTTGTGTATTTCTAAGAAGGGTAGGGTGGAGGGGGGAATCCTAAGGTTTAACCTCCGCCTCCCTGCCCGGTGCTCCCCCATCAGGCTGTTTAGCGTGCTGCTGGAGCAGGGTCCGGGACGGCCAGGCGACGCCCCGCATACCGGGGGGAAGCCGGGAGGCTTCGATGTGAAGGCATTGAGGGCGTTTCGGGTGCTGCGGCCACTGAGGCTGGTGTCTGGGGTCCCGAGTGAGTGGCTTATCCCCCGAGATCGGAGGTGGAGGGTGGGGGTGGGACTGAGCTGACCCCGTCCTTATTTCTGCCTACCCCTCCATCCCCGCAGGCCTGCACATAGTGCTCAACTCCATCATGAAGGCGCTGGTGCCGCTGCTGCACATTGCACTCCTCGTGCTCTTCGTCATCATCATTTATGCCATCATTGGGCTCGAGCTCTTCCTTGGACGAATGCACAAGACGTGCTACTTCCTGGGATCAGGTTAGTCGGCCCGCCCCTCCTAGGCAG